>NC_132798.1:5369166-6755833 GCF_048594095.1 Paramormyrops kingsleyae | reverse complement strand
CAGTGTGTGTCCCTGCCTTGTGGCCTATGCATGCTCTCTGGGACTGGTTCTCCCGTAATACTGTCCAGGATAGACAGTTTGAAGGTAGATGAATGGATAGAAGACCATATACTGTCTTTTACAGTACATTAATTGCATGTTTAAAATATTCATTGATCACCCAAAATATGGAAATGCAAGACAGTCTGTTTTCTTCATTATTTTTAATTGTATATTTTAAATAGATTTTTAGAGTTTACCTGCTTTGGATTGACATAGAAATATACATGCAGTATTTTAAACAATTTATTTCCATTACAATTGTAAGGCTGGAGGCCTTGCAGGCCCCGTAGGTCTGAGCTCTGGCAAGCCTGTAATCCTGAAGCAAAGGTCCACCGGCTCCGACAAGACTGGACCCAAATCACCTGTTCACCACATCAAAAGGGACACCTCACCCCCACTGGGCGGCCAGAACCCCGCAGCCAAATTCCAGCGACAAGGCCTGGCTGCGTCAAGACACAGATGCATCCTACACTCGCTAACTCACACCAATACAGGAGGTATTACCCCAGACTAACATTAGGGACACATACACCCATGTTTGATCTCGTTTGAATGGTCACAGTACGACGGGCACAATACTCTCAACCTTAAAGCGGCATGTTTTCACATAAGAGAAATATAGAAAATGAGACTAAACCCACCAAAGTGGAGGATCTTATCACCTGGTAGAACAAAGGAATTGTCACATTCTTCCTAAAGCAATTTGATTGGCTGAGGGTCTGAGAATTGATAAGATCAACAGTTCTCCAGGACACGCACACAAGATCGGAGCAGGCCCTAAAATAATCAATCACAACCTTTGATACAGTCTGTCACTTGGTTTGGAATACTTAAGGAAGAGCTCCAGAGCAGCACGGGGAGTCACTCTGTAATCAGAGCTCCCACATAGTGCTGTATGAATCTTCATCTGTAATCAGATATTTTCTGCAGTTTCTATGTGTCCACTCAGCTGAGGTATGGAATTGTTGTATACTTTTAATTGGATTATATAGTTTAGGAATTGTGGCCACATATTAGAATTACTATTATGTTATATTTGATTAAATTGATGTGATATATATTAATTGTGAATAAACTGTGTTTTGATTACTTCTTGGCTGTCTGACTTTGCTAAACCTCTGCATGTTCCTCAGAGACTGGTGTTATTCTAACACTCTCTTGCAGCCTCTGACTCGACCCCGTTTCTCCGAGACCCGATGCGGCTGCCCAAGTTGATTTATGGTGAATATCGGCTCAGCCTCTGAGGTGCGCACACGCTGGGTTACGGTAAAAGACCGGCTCAGCCTCTGATGCGCGCACACGCTGGGTTACGGTAATAGACTGGCCCAGCCTCTGAGGCGTGCACACGCTGAGTTACGGCACAAAGTCCGGCTCAGCCTCTGAGGTGCGCACACGCTGGGTTATGGTAATAGACTGGCCCAGCCTCTGAGGCGCGCACACTCTGGGTTACGGTAACGTCCGGCCCAGCCTCTGAGGTGTGCACACGCTGAGTTACGGCACAAAGTCCGGCCCAGCCTCTGAGGCGCGCACACGCTGAGTTACGGTAATAGACTGGCCCAGCCTCTGAGGCGTGCACACGCTGAGTTACGGCACAAAGTCCGGCTCAGCCTCTGAGGTACGCACACGCTGGGTTACGGTAACGTCCGGCCCAGCCTCTGAGGTGTGCACACGCTGAGTTACGGCACAAAGTCCGGCCCAGCCTCTGAGGCGTGCACACGCTGGGTTACGGCAGACATCGGCTTAACCTCTGTGGCCCTCACTAGCTCAGATTCGACGATTGTCAGCTGAGCCTCTGGGGCGTTATGGGCCGCCGGGTCCTGACGGGTATCTAGGCTGGCACTGCATTGCATTGTAGTGGTTGCCCAACTTCTAAACCTACATACTGTAGCAGATCCACGGATCGCCTTAGTGGCCGAGGCGAATCCGATGTGCCCCATCGTCCGGGATTAGTGGGAGTTCAGCAATAGAAGGCACAGCCCAGAAGTAATCTAAATAACAGAAATGTCATGACTAAAATTGCAATAAAGATCTTTAATTAAATTGGAGTCAGATATAATTCGGTCTTTACCTAAAACGGGTAAGTAACTTTACAGAAGCGCTCGGAAGGATCCACATGCATTTCAAGCCTTCGGCTGTGCAATTGGATTCCGCCATTGAACAGTATGCCCAATAATAAGGCTCCAGGCCCAGATGGATTTCCAGTAGAATTCTATAAAGAATTCTGGACAATTCTGTCACCAACATTCTACAGAATGTTGCAGGAAACCAAGGAAAATAGTAGACTACCACCAAATATGAATTCTGCCAACATTAGTCTCTTGCTAAAACCAGGCAAAGACCCTATATTGCCTACCAGCTATCGTCCAATATCACTTATTAATGTTGACCTTAAAATAATCTGCAAAGCTCTCTCAAAAAGAATAGAGAAGATAACCCCTCACATAATTCATCCTGACCAAACTGGTTTCATAAAAGGGAGGCACTCATCAACAAACACACGTAGATTACTCAATCTGATAGACTATTCGTGCAATAAAAACCTTCAAATCATAATATTGTCTCTAGATGCAGAAAAAGCATTCGATAGAGTTAGTTGGAGTTTTTTATTTGCAACATTACACAAATTTGGTTTTGGAACCTCTTTCATAAACTGGTTAAAAATATTATATAGTTCCCCAACAGCATGTGTTAGGACAAATGACCAAACATCCTCTAGCTTCTGTCTCAAGAGGGGCACCAGGCAGGGATGCCCTCTCTCCCCCTCACTGTTTGCAATTTTTATTGAACCACTAGCAGCAGCAATTAGACAGGCTATAGTGATTAAAGGCATCAAATGCAAGAATGTGGAACATAAGGTCAGTCTTTATGCGGATGATGTGTTACTTTTTCTCCAGCATTCACAAACCACTCTCTCCGAGGTAATTACATTAATAAACTCTTTCTCAAGAGTCTCAGATTATTCAATAAACTGGTTAAAATCTACAGTTCTTCCAATTAACTGCTCCTTTCAGAACTCTTCCTCCACTCCACTGCAATCTGGGGATATTAAATATTTAGGTATTAATGTTTCACCTAGGCTGGCAGACTTAACTAAATTAAACCACATCCCACTTTTAAAGAAGGTAGAGGATGAGCTGGTTAGATGGAAGTCCCTGCCCATATCACTCATGGGAAGGGTTGCATCAATAAAAATGATGGTGTTACCAAGAATTAATTATTTATTTGCAATGATTCCAAGTAAACCATCACCTGACTGGTTTAGATCTCTGGACTCCGCCATCTCTAAATTCCTTTGGAAAGATAAACCACCGCGTATTAGCCTAAAAACGCTGCAAAGGACCAAGGACAAAGGAGGACTAGATCTGCCTAACTTTCACCACTACTTCTTAGCCAACAGGCTTCAAAACATCTCAGGATGGCTAAAACATACCTTCTTAGATGAACCTTGGCTAGACGTAGAACAGGCTCTATGCAATAACATAGACATTTCGGATCTACCATTCATTAGCTCAAACATTAAACGACATGAATGCTTCAAAAGCATCAGTATCAGCTCTTCTCTGACAGCATGGTGGGAGTTTCTTAAAATGACTGAGTCTTCATTAATCCCATGCAAACGTACTCCCATCTGGAACAACCCTGACATACTACTAAACAATAATATCATAAATTTCCCGGATTGGAGTTGTAAAGGTATTAAATACTTGGAACATATATTTGAAGAAATAGACTTTATCCCCTTTGACTTATTAGTTAAAAGACATGGGATTAACAAGAATAGATTTTTAGAATATCAACAAGTTAAATCTATAGTAAAAAGGAAATTCAAGTCTACTCAAATCAAATTACAAATACCACCAAGGGTGGCAGAATTCCTTAATCTCAAAACCCCCAAATTACTGTCTAAAATATACAGGACACTTTCTAAAATGGATGATTCAATATCCCTTCCTATTGCAAAATGGGAGGCAGATTTATCAATCAGCTGGAACCACAATTTCTGGTCTAAGACATGCTTAAAAACCTTTGAACTGATTAGAAGTCCCAATTTACAATTAATACAATACAAAATCCTGCATAGTGTGCACTATACAGGGCATCGGATGTTCAGGATGGGTTTTACATCTTCTAACAACTGCTCACACTGTCAAGGGGATACACCTGACAATTACATCCATGCTCTTTGGTTCTGTCCACCTGTTCAGATGTTTTGGCGCAGGATTTGTGAGGACTTATCAAAGTGTCTGAAATGTACCATTCCAGCCTCTCCTTCAGTCTGCTTGTTGGGTGACTTAGATGGTGTCACTACCGAGATTAACACAACCCACATGGCTTTCACCGCTTTATGCATTGCTAAGAAGACTGTCCTCATGAACTGGAAAAATAAAAATAACCTTAATATCAACCAATATAGAGAGAGTTTGCTGGACCATATTAGTCTTGATACAGCTTCTGCCGCCACATTAGACCAATCTCTCTGGGCTCCTTTGATCAGCTCCATCACCTAGTGGCGGTGGGGGGTCGCAGGTTTGTCCCGCTTCGGTCTTTGTTGTTGGTGTGGGGGGGGGCCTATGGGCTTGGGGTGTCTGGGGGTTCCCTGGGGGGGGGGGGGTTTCTGGGGGGGTTCGGCGCTGGGACTGCGGTCCTGGCCTGGATGGGGCTTTGGTGGCTCTTGGGTGGCGTCTTTCTGGTGGCTGCATGCAGCGCTGCTGGGGTAGCCTGTGCCGGCGGACGTAGGGTACCAGCCTGGCGGCCGTGCTGCTCCTGGGTGGGTCCGGGGCGGGCTTGGGGTTCTGGGGGCGCTCTGCCTCCGGGCTGGGGTTCCGGCTGGGCTGGGGGGGCTTGGGTCCTGGTGGGTGGGTCGCCGGGGTGTGGGCTGGCGCGTGCACTGGGGCCCGGCCCCGGCGCGGGGACCTTCGGCGCATTGGAGGGGCTGGGGGCCTCTTTAGCTGGTGGGGAGGTTGTTACCATCTGCCCGCAGGTGGTCCCTGCCTTAGGGGTATCCACTCTGCGGGGGTGGGGGGGAATCCAATAGAGTAGGAGAATGGACCAAACCTGGGTGTCTGTTGTCTTATGTAGTCTGGGAGTTGACTGAATGGTGGGGTGGGTGTAGTTTTTCCCTCTGTGGTGGGGTCTGGTTGGCTGCCCCGGGCTCTGTGGTGCCCGGTGGTGCCGCTGCTCTGGGCCCCCGGACTGGATGGGCCTCGGCTCTCCCGCCCTGGGTGGATTTCGGGGAACGGGGGTGCTTATGGGGGTCAGCGGGGGGGCTGGCTCCAGAGGGGGGGTACTTTGCCCCCCCCGATCCTTTCCTCCCCATCCCTAAATGCTTCCCTCCTCCCGCTCCGTCACCCCAACACACATATAGGGCTTTGAGGTGCAGGTGCGTCGCTGGGATGCAGGGGATTCCTCCTCTGTCCTCCCGTGGCCACCTGTGTCTCAATCACACATCACAACTTAGACACTCTCATTACTTACTCTCTCATGACACATACATTTAGGGCCTTGGGGGTGGGCACAAGGAATGGCGTCCAGAGGGCGGTCTGTTCATTCAGCCTTACCTCTGGTGCCAGTGCCCACTTCTCAATTTTAAGTTGCATATAGACATTGAGGGTTCTGGGGAGGGGCCGAGCTGACACCAGCTGCTGATTGGCAGAGGGTGGTTAGCACCATGCCCTTCCCCTGTTTTAAAGCACTTTAGAACAACACGCACCAACACCACATATGAGCGGGCGGAGGGAAGCATGGGGTCTTTTCACACCCCCGTTCTCTGTTCACCATCTGGGGCCGGGGGCTGGGAGGAGCTGGCCGTCCGGTCGGGGTCTGGGCTGGTGGGCTTCTCGGCTGCTGTGGGGTCCGGGGTGGTCTTCTTGTCCCCATGCCAGAGGAAAAAAGGGATCCATCTCCGAGGTCTGGTGGCGGATTGCCCCTCTGGGGGCGGTGGTGCCTAGATCTCGGAGTATAGAGTATATATGGGGAGTGTGAGTGTGTGTACGGCGTTCATTTCTGTGTCTTCATGTTGGGCGAATGGGTGAATATTTGTTTATGTGTGCATGAGGGTGGGAACGTATGCTTGTGTATGTGTGTGCCTGTCTGTCTATACGTATGTGTCAGGTTGGGTCTTAGACTCCACCTGAAATAACATCTCAGGCTCTATTACCCCCCGCCACACTCCCTGCTGGTGGATGAGGCCCCCGGCCGCCGATGCGTTGGTGGTTCTCGATGTCTGGGGCTGGATGCTCTGGTGTGTGCTGGCTCACTCTCGGCGGTTGCCTGCCGGGGCCTGGCCCTTCCGGCTCTGTCGGGGCCCTGGCTGGGGGGTGGGGGGTCCCTTGGATCTCTGGGCCCGGGGTCCGGTCTGCCCTGGTGTGGCCGGCCGCCGGCGGGGCCTGCGTGCTCGTCGCCACGGCCCCCTGGGGCTCCTGTGATGTGGCTGCCGGATGGCCCCCCTCCGGAGCGCTCCTCTGCCCTTTTCTCGGTGGGGGCTGCAATTGTCCCTGCGTTGGTCCTCCTGGGGTTCCCGTGCCCTGGGGGGCCTCTGGATATCTGGGGCCCGGGTCTCCCCCGTGTCGACTTCATGTCCTGGGTGGGCGGGGCTGTGGCTCCCCACACACACTACTAGACAATTACTTGGAGAAACCTTAGGAACACCAGCGCGCTGACACACAGGTGTGCACACAGGTGCTCACGGACACGTGCTCACGGACACACACTGTCTTGATCGGCTGTTGTTTCTGGGCATGGGTTGTAAGGCTGGTTGTGTGTGCTGTTCAACAACATTTAACGTTTGATGGTCGTTGTGATTAGTACAGATGTTGTATGTTGTCTTTCTCTTTTCAACAGACATGGAAGCAGATTATCTGTTTTGTTTATTTCTTGGTTTTTTTGTTTTTTTTTTTTTTTCTGTTTTCTTTCCATTCCTCTCTCTCCCTCTCTCTCTCTTCCCTCCTTCTCCTTTGTCCCCCCCCCCCTCTCCTTCTTTTGAGGAAGTAAATAAAAATATAAAATAAAATAAAAAAAAAATAAATAAATAATAATTAAAAAAAAAAAAAAAAAAAACAATAAAATAGATACAGTCCCCCGCAGAGGGGGGGTGGAGGAGGGAATATAAAAAAAAAAAAAAAAAAAAGGATTCCGCCATTGGGCCAGTGGATGGTTCCCCTACACAATGATAAGTATGGTTCTGAGTTTAAGGCTGCAAACCGGCACTGTAGAAGCAATAAAAAAAAATCAGGAACTGCAAAACACATACGGATATGCTGAAAAAAGAATTAATGACAATTATTCCATTTAATTTCAGAGCTGGGAGGGAAGTTTGTAAGAACTAAAAGAATAGAGTTGATATTTGTTGTATGGTGAACGTCGTATTGTTTGTCCTCCTCTGCACCATTCAGAGGAGTGTTTCCCAGTAAACTCTCAGCTTTGTTTGATTTTCAGAGAGCCGCAGAAATCAAGTAGCCTTTCCCTTCACATGTAATGTCAGAAATCGCAGATGAGGCCTGTTTTCAACTGCGCTCTTACCGGGTCCCCACTGAATAACGTCCAGATGATACCCTGAGCCCTTTCTTTTGCCCTGCCCTCTCAGGGATACTCTCATTAGGCTGCAGTAATACACCATGCTTCAATTAACACCAGCATATTTAAATTCTTATCCTGCTCAGTATATTCAAATCCTTATCCACCACTGCAGGAACAATGCACTGGCCATCCTCAGAGACCCCCATCATCCAGTTCACTCACTGTTTGAGTGGAGGGAGTCTGCAGGTAAACTAACCTCAGATGTCCAAGACCAGTTCGCATTATAACACACAGGCCAAATATCCACAAGTAATCAGGTTGGTTGCTAAAGACATTAATGATGGGGAGAAGTACCCTAACTCCCATCCCAGTCTGAATGCCATTGTTAAACTGGACTCCTAAATCACACCTTTGTCTATATAATTATTTAACTTTATTGAAAAAACCTGAATGTATCTTTTACTGTCTACTATATCAAAGTCTATTTATAGGTCTTGACTGAAGGTAACCATGCAAGAATCCCAAAGTACTTGAATGAATGAATGAATGAATGTTACATTTATATAACGCTTTTCAAGACACCTGTGCAAATAGCAAATAAAATTGCAATTCAATTTAATTAAATGCATCATGTCATCACCTCAAGAAATTGACAGAAAATAAAAACACTGCAATGTGGAGTCAAATGAACTCAATAACAAAAGCATGGCCTAGACCAGAACTAGACCTGAATCCTGAACTAGATTTACTGTAAGTGAAACTCAAAATGAACAATAAGCCCAACTTACTTCCAAGAAACGAACGTAAGAATGTGCGTACTGCCAACAAAAGAATCATCAGAATGTCATGGCCGAAGAGCAGAACACAAAAACAGATCTCCCACACACCCGGTGTGCCTGTTCACTGTGGATCTGTATAGGAATAACCGTCCCAACCACCGGACCGCCTGGAGCTCCTACTTTGAGGACTTCTTCCGTCAAGGGAGGTGATGCTACGATTATATAATTCCTTGGTAAGACCCCACCTAGAATATTGAGTGCAGGTTTGGTCACCATACCTTGAAAAGGACATTGCTGCCTTGGAAAGGGTGCAACGGAGGGCTACAAGAATGATTCCTGGTCTTAGAGGAATGTCTTACGAGAAGAGGTTAGCTGAGCTGAATCTGTTTACCCTCGAGCAAAGGAGACTAAGGGGGGACATGATCCAGGTATATAAGATTTTAACAAGTCTGGATCCTGTTCAGCCAAATGGCTACTTCAATATTAGTTTAAAAAATAGAACTTGCCATAAGTGGAAATTAGCAGGAGAACAATTTAAAATGAATTTGAGAAAGCACTTCTTTACACAGCGTGTAGTTAGAGTATGGAATAGTCTTCCTGTTAATGTAGCGCAAGCTAAAACCCTGGGGTCCTTTAAATCAGAGCTAGATAAGATTTTAACAACTCTGAGCTATTAGTTAAGTTCTCCCCAAACGAGCTTGATGGGCCGAATGGCCTCCTCTCGTTTCTTATGTTCTTATTTTCTCTCAATTTGGTTTCTATCTGCCCAGATTGTTAAATAAAGTCCTTGGTATGCAGCATCTGCGTCCTCTGTCCATCATGTCTTCCATTTATGATAGAATACTTTCCAGTCAAACATGGACCCTGCGGAGACCCAGTGGCTACAAGACTGGGTGAATCAACTTACAGTGTTGGTGGAGAAACTGCTGCAGGGACAAGTCTCCATGCCAGCTTCACCTCCACAAGCTGCTGCTCCAGTACCTGTGACTCTCCCTGACAAATATGACAATAACCCAAATCATTGCTGCTTGTTTCTAATGCAGTATGGAATCTATATACAGTAGATGAACATCCTGACCATTTCCATGAAGATACGGCTTGGTCCCCTTCATTATCTCATTGCTGTTGGGGAGAGCGTGTGAGTGGGATTGCCAGGTGCACCTCCACCGTCATAATGATAATGACTCCATCAAGGTAAGACTGTTGGTTGTTCTGGGAATTACTCAAACCTAAATGACAGTGCCTGTTCTGTGGGGGGAAAAAGTTCCTGCTAAAGCTTCATTGGACTCGGGAGCTGTGGGAAACTGTAAAGACTGTATGGAACATGTTTGCCATGTTTGAGAAGTCCTCCGGCGGTTACGGGATCCCAACTTGTTTGTCAAGGGGGAGAAGTGCGAATTTCACCAAAAGTCACTGATTCCTAGGTTACCTCATTCAAACTGGAGTGGTGGTCATGGATGAAGATAAGACCAAGGCAGTCTGGGAGTGGCCTCTCCCTAGAATGGTAGAAGAGCTCAAACGATTTCTGGGGTTTAACAATTTTTATCGTAGGTTCATCAGGAACATCAATTTGGAGGCCTCTCCCTTTACCTCCTTACTCAGCATATAAGCACAGTACTTGGAGAGGCCCCAGAGGTCACGGCAGCCTGAAGCTGCTGAAGCTGGTTTGCTCTGTTCCAGTCCTCCACCAGCTCGATCCAGAACTCCCACTCGTGGTGGAGGTCGACGGCTAAGATTTGGGGATAGGTGCCGTTCTCCTGCAATGGCCCAAGACAACGGTCTGCCAACATACATGTGCTTATTTATCTAAGAAGCTCTAGCTAAGTGCTATTACTATGTGGGGAACTCCTGCTTATTGAATTGACACTTGAGGAGTTGCACTACTGGCTAGAGGGAGCAAAGCACCTGTTTTTTTTACCTGCTTTGACTTTAAAGTGACTTACCTCCCTGGGTCAATGAACCAAAAAGCTGATGCCCTGTCCCGGCAGTATGACGCGTCGGACACTGAGGAACAACCCTCACCTATTTTATCTCCTTCCTGCTTTGTGGGCCCTGTGGTCTGGATACTTGATGAGTCAATCCTGGCTGCTAATCACCAACACACTCTACCTCTTAACTGCCCTGCTGGTAAGGTGTATCATCCCCAATTGAATGGGATGGCTGAGAGGACTGACAAGTAGGTGTCAAAATCCTTACAGCTCCTATGAAAAGACCAACCAATCGACTGGGAATGACACCTCCCATGGTCGGAAAATGCCCTGAATGCCAGAAGCAATCCTATCTGTCACCTCTCTTCTTTCCAATGCATGTTTAGTTTTCAGCCACCGTTGTTCCATTTGGACACACCGCCCTGCAATGTCCCACTCATAGAAGGCTGTTACTGAAGGTACAAAGACGTATGGTCCCATGCTCGCCATCAGAGACATCCAGGTCCTGCCTATCGACCCGGTCAGCGAGTTTAGTTATTAATGCGGAACACAAAATTACCTACCTGTAAAAAACTAGCACCTTGGGACCCTTCAAAAGAGTATGCCAAGTCGGCCCATACTTGTACAGCCTGCAGTCGCCCAGTATGTATCGTCTTTCCCTGACATGTCATAATTCATTGCTGAAACCTGTCTATTACAGTTCTGCGCATCCCCAAATAGATGCTGTTGTTCTGTCCCCCTCAGACTGTGCAGGATGGCTATAAGGTGTACACTGTCTGCGCCCATCTTGACTCTTGCAGACATTGAGGACAGCTCCAGTACCTTGTGGACTGGAAGGCGTACAGCCCTGAAGAACGCTCGTGGGTCCCTGCTGGGGACATCCTGGATCCTGACCTGCCCGCTGCCTTTCATCGTGACCATACGTAATGTCTGGGGCCTCGAGGTGGCTGTCAGGGGGATTTTGTCACACCCCAAAGGGCGGAACACACATTTAATTTCTCCATCCAGGCTGCTCACATGCTAGCATGTCCAGCACGAAGTATTGATGCCTCCGATGCACTCTACTGAGCATATCTCTAACTCTCTCTCATGTCTCTCCTGTGTGACTCTAACCCTGTTTGTTACTGCCCTGCTCTTTCCAGCCTTGCTTGCTCCTGCCTGCCCATCCCTCCTGGTGTGCCTGTTCCCTGTCCTGGGGATCTTCATATGACTGACCTTCTCAGCTACCGGACCCCCTGGACCTCCTACTACGACTACATTTACTGTTCCTTGATTTGGTTTCTGTCTGTCCAGATTGTTAAATAAAGCCCTTGGTCTCCAGTATCTGGGTCCTCTGTCCTTCCTGTCTCTCGTTTGTGACACAGAAGCCAGTTCAAGATGTTGCACATTGATAGAGAACCACAAAGCTTTTGGACGGAATTCAAAGGAGTCATGCAGGCGGAATTTGATAAAGGTTAGCTCAAAGTGAAAGAGCCAAAATAATCAAGGTAAATGACAGAAGGCCGGGTGGATTGAAAATTTAAATCGTGAAGAAGAAATTCCAAAATCAGCAAAGACAAAGATTTCATAATAGTACCAATTGTGATTTATTTAGACTTGGGCACAAGACTGGACATTAGAGGAATGGCATCAGTATGATGTAAGGAACTGACATTGACTTTATGACACCTAATTATATATAACCTTCCAAGGGATACACCACCCTTATAATGGAAGCCTGCAGCTGAATCTCTGATCTACAGTTAGGAACAGTCAGCAGTATAGCCCAGAGTTCCTCTATTTTTTCTGCTCAGCATGCATAGCATGTGCAACAAGCCAAGTGAGTGCAAGCTCACTTGGTATTAGAGCACCTTTTTGACCTTCAATTAATGAGCTCCTTTTGGGATTTCCTTAATTAGTTTTAATAGGAAGAAAGGCACTGTAGGACATGCTGAAAAGTTTAGTCTTGCAGAAAAGTCCTACAGCATAAAAATCAAAAGTCTCGTCTGTTCATTTAATTCATTTTTTTTTCTCTTTTTAACAAATGAAGGACATAATGTGAAAGAACAGATACACACACACACCAGTAAATTACACATAGTAAATAAATAAAATGCAATGCATTTATTATCATTTAATATGAGCACTTAGTAAAATTATATAGGTTTTGTTCTGGTTTGATATTTCACAAAAAACATTGATCATTACAGCACCTTTAAATCAGACGTATTTTCCAAAACAGGGTGTTCCAAAAATAGATATGTTTTACTATACATAAATCTACAAATCTCAAATGTTTTTTTTCTTTATTTTTCATTTTCAGAACATTCCCCTCCCTGGTTTAAAAATATGTACCGCTTTATACGTGCATTTTCAAAGTTATAGAATTTTCACACAACACAACACAACAGCTCTGACTTCCCAATGCACTTCATGCTTTTATTTATAAAAAGTATGAACATGGCAGCGCTGTGGTCTTAAGGAGGAGGTTTGCAGGAAACCAGTATACATGCAACTCAGAGAAAAAGAAAGAAAGTTTAGAATTAAGTCTTGGGGAAATGTATGTGTCTTTAGATCAATGCCAGCAAAATGCTCAACACCAAAGGCAAGGGTATGTATGCATGGACCACAACGAATTTTACATCCTGAGAGGGTGCTCTGCTCTTTAAAATGGATTTCCCTGTATGTCATAGTTGTCTGTGTAGCTAGTGGATTAGAGTTTTGTGCCTGTGTCCATGAGGTCATAAGTGTGAATCGTGTGGTTGCCCTGATAACCGTATCGCCATTGGCCCCTTGAGCAAACACGGTACCTTTACTGTATTCTTTCCGGTGCTTGTAGTTTGCATTTCAGCAGCAGTTGTCTGGTCACAAGTCAAGAGCATTCAATTTATTACTCATTGGGCACTCCGGTGTAGCTCCGACTTTAGCAGACTGCAACGTGTTATCTGTGAAAATTTGCTTATAGTTGGCTTTGCCATTTTTGCCTTCGGGCCTACCATATTTTCTAGTTTCTGCATAGGAGAAGCATTCTTATACCATCAATTTGAAAACCACCATGATGGACCAAGATAATGTTGCCTGAATTATGTTCAATACACAAGGCCTGGTATTCAAAAAGGAAAACTGATTTGTGATCACAGGTCCTCTGAAAAACTACTTAGGTGTTAGTTGTAATATTCAGGAATACAGAGTACTATGCCAAACACAAAGAATAATACACCAAATTATGTCAATTTCATAATTGTTTTATATAACAACTGTATAATTCGGAAAGCAAAGGTGATCACCATATGATATGCATAATGTTTTGTAATAAAAATGCAAGACAAAGTGCTTGAAGCAACTGATTGTGATCTTGTTTTTCCCCAGTTTGCATTTTATTATGCATTTCTGTGAAAGTAATTCAAATGCATGGTTTCTGGCTACTCCAGATGATTTAGCCCTAAAGGCTATGCTCAGCTCTGACTGCACACGTTAATAAATCCTAATTAATGAAAAAGTTATTGTGATAGATGATGGAAGCGATAGAGGAAGATCAAGACTGGAATCAAATTTCCCACTATTAATTGGCTTTACCAAGACCTCCCCCAGACACTTATTGTCTGCCATATCAAAGACAGATAAGATCAGAAAGACTTTATTAGGAAACTGTCATCCCACAAGTCGGATCTTTCTGTGCGTGTCTGTTTGTGTGCATGAGTGCATTTGTGAGCGATGGGGTTGATTATACTTCAGGTTTTATTTTTAACATTGTTCTAGCTTAAATAATTAATAAAAAAATAAATCCCAAAACTAGGGATGTATATGTTGTTGCAGTGCAATGTTAAAATTTATCTAAAGTTCTTTTTATCAATTAAAATACGCAATTTATATACTAATACTAATACTAATGTATTAATAATACTAATATACTAGTCTTATTAATAAATTACTAAAAACAGCATTCAATGTAAGTTTTTATATATGAGATCTGAGAATAAAATTGTTTGCCATCATACAATATAATAATTAGAAATGAAAGCCTGCTCCTATAATATAACTAAATAACAGTTTGCTTGAATGACAGTGATGTTAACAGCTGTCACTAAATATAAACTAATGAATTACAGCGACAAAAGTATTACACAGAAATCCTATAGCAAAGTCCTGCTAATTTTTCCAAAGATAAATGTTCGCTTTTGTATGTGTGTACAGAAACCCACATGATTTGAAGAATCACATTAATCCAGTCGATGGCTTTAGTAAACCTTGAACAGCCAAGACTGGTCAGCAGTGACATAAATATTCATTTTGCCAACTGAGGGTTACTGATATGTGGTTAAGATTTGTTGTTTCTGTGATGTGATGCATGAGCATAAATATGAAGACGTAACATAGGTCGATTAAATGGAATATTCACAACTGTTAGAACATAATACATTATAGCTTAATCTGGCTGCAGGTCAGAAATAAGACCAACTTCATCCTGAACAGACATGTACTGCAGAGCAATCCCAGGAACTTAATACCAATGAACTCAAATTAATTGGAGTTAATCAAGCGTTTAATTAAAACCAAAACTGTGTAGTACCCTGAATTTTCCTGCTGATGACAAGTTTATCTGAGGCTGAGTTGAAATGAGAACAGTTTGCCTGCTTTGCTTATGAATAATTCATCAAGCATAGCTTCTGTAAGGCCTGTAGTTAGAGTTGGATTGATCTGTATGTAATTTGTTCCACTAGGACACCATTTTTGCCAGAACATTTCCAAAACACATCTTGGCTGAGATGATAAAATTATTGGATATGATCTTTTAGGTGTGTGTGTAAAAACTGTTTAATTAATGCACCTTGCACAAATTAATTTTAGACTGAGTTTAAAAGAAATCTTTAGATCGCTTTTCAGGGAGATTTACAATTATTATTTACATTCTGTCACGCCCTGCATGCCTTTTACCCCATGTGTTCCCGGTGGTGTGGCACTAATGAGCCACACCTGTTCCTTGTTTAACCCTGCGCCTCTCCTTTCAGCCCTCGCGTGGGCGATCCCGGGCGCCTCTCCCTTCGGCCCTCGCGTGGGCGATCCCGGGCGCCTCTCCTTTCGGCCCTCGCGTGGGCAATCCCGGGGCGCCTCTCCTTTCGGCCCTCGCGTGGGCGATCCCGGGCGCCTCTCCTTTCGGCCCTCGCGTGGGCGATCCCGGGCGCCTCTCCTTTCGGCCCTCGCGTGGGCGATCCCGGGCGCCTCTCATCTGCTCCCTCATCTGTGGTGTATATAGTGCCTCCTCATCCTGAGCTCCCCAGTCCGGTCATTGTAGTGTTACGTGTGTGATATTGCTGCCTGCACTCCCCAGTTTGCCCTGTGTCCTGTCTTCTCTCCCAATTCATCCCTACCCCATTTTAACCCCTCGTGGTCCTTTTCCTTTGGCCCTTTGCTTTTCACCCATGCCTGTCTTTGCTTCCGTCCTTCCCAATTACGTGACACATTCAACTAACAATTGTTTGCACAAAATGTGGTTACAACAGATCAATTGTTATACTGTAGTAGCCATTTTTTTCAGTGGAATTTTCATTGTCTTTTTAGTCTTGACATTTAGACAGAACATATAAGATGAATGGAAGACTGAGTTCATTTAAGTTAAAATAATCACAATCATTCAAATAGTTTCATGAGATCTGACAATGTATACATCCGGTTTATCCCTTTACTCCTCCTAACACGTTTAAATATTAGATGTTATGGTCTTTGTTAATACAGAATAATCAGTTTTTATATTTATGTCTATCTATGACCATAAGCAGGCAAGGGGAGCCGTAAATACAGGCAAACGGGGTTTATTAGCAGGGAAACAGCGGTACACGGCAACGAACATCAATGACAGATTTGGGGAAACTAACTCAGATGCAGACTACATACACAGGACAGGCTGAACATAACAGGTAACAGGTGATTACGATCGGGAATTAACACGAGGTAACGAGGGGGGCGTGGCACACACGAGGATCGGACGAGCCGGGCGTGACAATTATTTTATTTTAATCCAGCTGAATCCAAATCTGGTGCCACATCACATTTCTTCTGAAGCTGCTATATACTATTACAAAATTCTGAAATATTGCGCATATAAAGACCAAAGGAAAAATTTGGTCTTTAAATGCGCAATAATTTTATCTGAATTATGAAATGCTCTGGAATTTTTAATGTTTAATGGATCAAGTAGCAGAAATGGATGGCATAAATGCAGAGTTACTGGCCCACCCAGAGGTTGTCACTGACCCTCAGAAATGCCCGAAGTTGAAGAGCGGCCAATTCCAAATGTTTCTGAGACAGTTTGTTAGACTTGCATGATAATGCCAATGTTTTGTGAATAATTTCGCCTCCATAGCCCAGCGACTCACCACAGGATATGTGTACCATTCACTGGACTGAGGAGTTCCAGCATGTTTCATAAGCTGAAGAGGTTGGTCACTGCTGTAGTAGCCGTAGGCTACCTGTGGGACGATGGGGATCTCATCCTTGACACTGACATCAGTGAGTTTAGCTCAGGTATTGGGGGGGGACATATGCTGGCCTATGGGAACCAGCCATGCGGTTTAATCAACTCACAGGATATATGGAACTTTCAAAGATGTTTTGTTCAAGATGCTTGTGCATCATATTTTGTTCAGGTTACTTCAATAGTTTATTAACTAGTACCCATCGACAACTGACACACATAATAAGAGTTGAAGGGTTCAGATCTTACTAAACCAATTAAAACTAATAAATAAATAAATCCGTCAGTAAGATCAACTCCCTAGGATGAAATTTAAAATAGATGGAAAATCAGGGAATTAATGGAGGGAGTTAATTTAATTATTTATCTTTAATTGTTTGAATGAACGGAAACTGAAGATGCTTAAAAACAGACACACTTTCCTTAGCTTCATACCTGTGTTTCCAACCACTGTTTTCACAGTGATACGCAGTTAAACAGTGGGTGGTTAGTTGTGGTCATACACAGCATACAGAATGCGTTTTTTTTTTTGTTTTATTTTAACTGAATTTCTTATTTTTATCACTGTCACATGTGCTCAGCTAGTATCTTGTTGCAGGAACAGGTGTCTGAGACAAGGAAAACTGGGCACAATACTTCACACTGTCAGACTGGTAAGACAGATGGACTGCTGGCATTCTGTAAGGTAGCATGTAGAAACCGTCCGCCAGTAACTGCCATGCAATGTTGTTTTCTTTTTGGTTTTTTTTGACAGCTGCAGTGCTTCAAAGAGCTGTCAGACGTCTGATTGGTCAGAGAGCTGTCACACGTCTGATTGCTCTACCCCTGCGCTTCTGTATCTTTCCTAAAGTGGTATTATGGAAGTTCAACAACAAGCAAAAAAACAGGGGAAGGAATCAACTTGATACTGGGAGACTGTGTAAGGAAGTGCCTTCCTGAGAAAAAAATACGAGGAAGCACTGAGGAGAAAATACTTTTTTTTTTCCATATCTGTCTCCATATCAGATTAACCGAGCTGCTACTTTTAAGAATGCTATAGTTGTTTTAAAATGAAAAAGGAGGACATCGCTGCATGTTGACCTTCAGCAAGACTATTTTCTCCTCCAAAGTGTCACTGAAGATTAAATAAGAGACATCTGCAGAGGAGACATTCACTGCAGGAGTTTTTTTTTTTTATTATTCTCTACTAACATGTTATATTTCCTCATTTGAAAAGTAAATATTATGGTAGCTATTGCCACATAAAGGTTTTAATTGGTCTAAATGGAACAGGTATGTGATTTAACATAAAAACATAACTGTAGACCTAAATCAAAAGTCTTTAAAAAAATCCATATATTCCCCAGAAGTTCGTTCATATATGCTTTTAAATGTTGGCACAAGTTTAGCCTGATGCCTAATGAAAAGTCAAGTATAACTGAAGCAGATTTTATATTCTGTTTTCTATATCTTAAAGGCACTTTAGGTATTAATTGTTGTGATTTTAGTACAAACGTGATCAGCATAATGGTACAATAAGTTATTTGTAATAATTGCACTGACTCACTAAACCATCTGCAGAAATTACAACTATAGAATCGTTTCTCTGCAAAACAGTGTCATGTTATTGAAAAGATCCCATCTTATCCAGGAGTTGGACGTAACAGCTCAAATCATGTGAGAAGGTGAATGTTTGTCACCATAGCAACTAAGATTTGAGTTCTTTACATTTCACACTGACTGTTCTATGAGAAAATCTCTGTCATGAGTTTCAGTTGAATGTTGCATGATGTATACAGTCATAGGGTGTGTCCAAAATTGAATTCTTACGTAGTACACACTGAACTTTGTTAGAATTCTACTACTCAACCATTATTGTATGTACAGTATGAGTATGAGAACAGTATGCACCAGTTGGACATATTTTGGTCACCTTCTTAACTATGACATAACCGGTATGTTTAATAATGACATACATTATTTTGCCAAAAGTATTAGGACACCTGCCTTTACACTGACATGAACTTTAATGACATCCCATTCTTAATACATAGACTTTAATATGGAGTTGACCCACCCTTTGTAGCTATAACAGCTTCAGTTCTTCAGGAAAGGCTGTCCACAAGGTTTAGGAGTGTGTTTATGGGAATTTTTGGCCATTCTTCCAGAAGAGCATTTGTGAGGTCAGGCACTGATGTTGGACGAGAGGGCCTGGCTCTCAGTCTCCGTGCTAATTCATCCCAAAGGTGTTCTGTCGGGTTGAGGTCAGAGCTCTGTGCAGGCCAGTCAAGTTCCTCCTCACCAAACTCGCTCATCCATGTCCTTATGGACCTTGCTTCGTGCACTGGTGCGCAGTCATGTTGGAACAGGAAGGGGCCATCCCCAAACTGTTCCCACAAAGTTGGGAGCATGACATTGTCCAAAATGGCTTAGAATGCTGCAGCATTACGAGCTCCTTTCACTGGAACTAAGGGGCCGAGCCCAACCCCTGAAAAACCATCCTACAGCATAATATCCCCCCTCCACCAAACTTTATCTTTGGCACAGTGCAGTCAGGCAAGTACCGTTCTCCTGGCAACCGCCAAACCCAGACTTGTCCATCAGATAGCCAGACAGAGAAGTGTGATTAGTCACTCCAGAGAACACGTCTCCACTGCTCTAGAGTCCAGTGGCAATGTGCTTTACACCACTGCATTCGACGCTTTGCATTGCACTTCGTGATGTAAGGCTTGGATACAGCTGCTCGGCCCTGGAAACCCATTCCATGAAGTTCTCTACGCACTGTTCTTGAGCTAATCTGAAGGCCGTATGAAATTTGGAGGTCTGTAGCTATTGACTCTGCAGACTGTGGCTATAGAAGTGATTTGAACACCTGAATTCAATGATTTGGAGGGGTATCTCAATACTTTTGGGAATATAGTGTAGCTTGAACCCTGTGAATGTTCAAAATTGTTAAAAACTGTCAAAAATTAAAATACATATTTGAGTCATCTTGTGTAAATAGATATCATTTTCAACTTAAATTTGTACAAAGCTGGCATCTTGTCCACCATCTTGATGAAAATTTCTGGGAAAGTGACTTTTCTTCTCTGGTTGTAGCTTCAGTGGCCTTGTGGGGTAACGTACCTTCCTTCAGTTGGATATTTTGAAATTTCACATAATGTAATATGTCATGCATGCACCATTCCTCTACTGTGTCCTTGATACAAAGAAAATATGTCTTTTGACTCTGAGTATAAGTTCATTTGCACAGTCAATGCTATTGTGTCATCAATAGAAACATGAACAAATCCCATGTTTTTGCCCCTCACCTTTGGACTCCCGCGCCGTTTCCCTGCTTTGCACTCCCGCTTTGTGACAAATTCTACATGAATGTGTTTATCCCTAACAAAAACAATACCAACAGTCATATGCTACTACTGCTTTCTATGGTAGTGTGGCGCTCAGTAGGTTGTGGATCTAAGCCCTTGTCTGGAAGGTTGTGGGTTTGAATCCTGTGGCCATCACAGTAATCATACCACCAATGGCTCTTGAGCTTGTAATTTATTTTGGACAAAATCATCTGCTGAGTAAAAACGAGACATCCTGCAACTTGATTAATCAGATTTTTAACACCCCCCTTTATCATAAAAAGGAATACTTCAAACAGATAAAAACATTCTTTTTTTAATTAAAACCAATAAGTAATGCCTTACCAAGGATGGTCTAGTTTGTAAACCTATCAAAAGAGAGAAATTAATTCTTACTAGTGGAACACTTAAATTGAGTGAGGAATATTGCATGATATTTCAAGTATGACACTTTTATCACCCTAAACAATAGTTAAAAATAAATGCAAAAATGAAATTTCTTGACTTGGAGATCACAGTAGTTTAATTTTAAAAAGTTTAACAGTAAATATGTGAGTGAAAAATTGTACCGTCATATATAGAGAATGAAAAGTAAATGCAGCTTTAAGAACTTGAATAGCAATGAGGCCCTGGGCACCGTCCCTTTGTCTCAATCAAAATGTGCTTCCCTTACATTATGCTCCTACTTTGAATGAATGAAGTGGGGAAATGAGTTGGAAATCAAATGAGTCTGGCTGCCAGTCATCTCCTATCAGTGGACAGTAACTCAGCAGTAATCTGTTGGCTTTGGAAAAAATTAACATGCTGCCTCATGGGGAAATATAGGGATGTAACACTATGCATGTCATCAAAACACTTTTGACATTAGAGCATGTTCACTTGATTGTGCTAATTTAACAGTCTAATATACAAGCAAGGATAGTGCGATACAAGGAAGTTTCAAGGGGGGGTGCTAAAATATTTGAATTACTTTAAAACACTCTTCATTAGCACTATGAAAATTCAGATGAACCAATACACATGTATATTTAACAGATGGCAATATGGAAGAGTAATGAGGTATTTATTCCTCAGTTAAGAATGTTATAATGCTATTGCGTATGTGTTTGGGAGAAATATTCCTTTAAATATAGAATAGTACTTCTCTATGGTGCAGCATGTTCAATCAGAACCAAGACCCTTAAATATTCTTTCAAGGAACACTTTAAAATATTGTGAATTTATTATGAGAGTAAAATTAAGTGTGATTAGTTTGCCGATTTGACAATTATGGACAATAATAGGTTGGTATTACCGTATTACTTCAGATCACAAGGCAGCAATTCTTCACAGTTAGTATAAGCTGAGACATGCTAGGGTATGTTCTCCCACTTTGCCTTAAAGAAGCAAACAATGAGGCGAATAAAATCATAAGGTGGGCAAAATAATACCCAAAAATCAGAACCAAATTGGACAACAATATGCATGACTTTTATACTATAGCAAGCATATGCACTGCCTCTGGTTATTCCCAGGTACAGTATATACAGTGGTGATTGGAAATCAGTATTTCACATCATCAGACTTGCAAAAAAAGATTATTTCATTAAAAGCCATTGACTGAAGCTTTGTGTTCATTCATATTTGTGTAATACATTTCAAGTGTTGTGTAAATAATTATATCCACTATTCCTGTGTTAAAACTTAGTCCTTATATAAAACAGACAGCTATCTGCTGAGACTTTAACACTGCTTAGTGTAGAATGGGTACATGTGATAGAGGGCTTAATGCTTGGCTATGATAAAATATATGTGGTAGTGGCAACATGTTCGCTGTGAAAATGCCTTGCTACCATTGTCCGCGTGAAGGTCGATGAAATGAAGAACATTGGGGAAAGATCCACATAAGCTTATCATTGTCTTACCGATGGGATTCCCCTTAGTTCGGCTGCCCCATCTACCTTCAGCTCCCTTTCTCCAAATCAATATTTCAGTTTTGAGTCAGACTCAGATTGCACACTGGATATTTAAAGAACAGCACATTCCAATAACTGGAGGGGCTGTATCTTGGGAAATAATTATAGTTCCAGAGGTCGAATGCTACAATTGAACCGTTTCAATCAGTTAAAGAAGCTGAGTAAATGATTTTACTGTTGCCTTCCCCTAGATGCAAAGGCATTTATAATAATAGTTGAAAATACTACTAGCTTTGGTACGAGATATACTAATATAAGAACAAATTATGATTGTGGTTTATTTTGTGAAAAGCTATACTTTTAATTTCATCTGTTTAACCAGTGTTTTACTGGAACTTATTTCAAGAATTTACATCCAGAATTTTATATAAAGAATTTCTGCCATGGGATCAATAAAGTTCATATTATGTAATCTAATGCAATCTAATCTTTCTTAAATTGTAAAATCATTTATTTGTGCTGTTCTATTCGCAGTCATCTACCTCATCCCTGTTATATTACATCTTTCCAGTCTTCTCATAAGTTTCTATAGCACAACTTCTTTCTTTTTCTTGTGAACCTGCTCTGCTCCAGAATGGTGCAAGGGAACAAGTGAGTTTTCCACTGGTTTGATTTATAATTTAATAGGCCTCTGGGAATAAACTGACTGTTTAAAGACCATTAGGGCCCTGTAAAAGAAGCAGAGGTAAATTGTTAAAATGTTTTCTGGTACTAAATGAAAATGTTAGATATTAACAACACAATAAGCATTTACATATGAATTTTAGGAACACTGAAGAACACTAAAAATCTAAAATGTACAAATACAATACACCTTAACTAAACGAGAACCAATTCGACTTTGACCATTATCCTTTTCTCTGCAGCTAACATATTCAACAATAAAATGTAATAATAATAGGGCTTAAAAACAGTTCTTAGTGAGTAATTATTGATTCTAAAATTTAAATCATCATTCAGGTTCAGTGACACAACCAAAAGAATCTTGCTTTTACTTCCCAGCATCTTGCTTTTGCTTTACATCCCATCCGCTGTATATAAACACAGATGTATTTTGTCCAAAAAAATGGGGAAAACCTCACTTTTCAGCACCTTTGTGACCTTTGGATAGCTGGTGGGTTCAGCTCATATCGCCATGGGAACTGACTGCGGACATTTCCATTGCAGATAAGTCCAGAGACCCAACAATTTTAATTAGATTTAGGAAAAAAGAACCTTATCTGTGTAATTAGATTCTGCGTTTTTCTTTTCCCGGTCTATTGCCCTTTGATTAATATTTTGTACCTAAGATGCAGAACAAAATAGTCTGGAATCCATTGACTTTTCAGTATCTCTAACTTCCATTATGTTTTCATTCAATAGCTAAATATCTTCACACGTTAAATATTACATGCTGACTTATAATACTTGGGGGGAAGGTAAATACAACATTTTTGAATGTCTTGGTCTGGAGGTACTGTAGAAACTAGTTATTGGAATTATTTAGTGATAACAGGACCTCATAGTTCTCAAAACCCATATTAAATTGTCCCTTTTCACAACTTTTCATTTTATGTTGGCTCATAAAAATGTTCACAGTTATAAAAATATATCAAACCATTCATCACTTGTTTTTTTAGCGTTTTTTTTTAGCTTTACACCGCTGATATTTTACTTATTGCAGCTGGATATTTATTATATGGTGCTGTAAAAATAAATTTGGAAAATAGAAAAAAAAACATTATCTTACAATGTTCTCCTCCAAACCCAAATTCGAATGTTCTCCTCCCTTTTGTATGTTTGTATGGTCAGATTTTTGGTACCTAAATGCTTCGTACTTTTATATTTACTGACATCTACATTCTTGCATTAGTTCCTAATTTCTCCTTCATATGTTTTTCCTTACATTGACCTCTGGTTTCAGTGTAGATGAGAATACTATCCATGAGTAAAGTACCTAAATCATGATGTGTTTCACTTCTAAGTAAAAGGTATGTTAATGACAAAGACAACCTTCCTAGAGATTCAGATGGCCTCGCTGACCTGAACCATGAGGAAAAATATGTTTCAATGCTGAACTGAAAATGTTTCAGTTTCTGTCTGAATCTTTTGTCAAAAATTTTATTATCAGCATTTTCACAGCAAAATACCATAATTTCATTTTAATCTTTGTAAAATGTCAAGAAAAAAAACAACACGGCTCTCTTATATGAAAATTCTACATTTATCACTTTTGCAGACTTGTAACTAAAGCATTGAAAGTAATGTGCAGTGCTTTTATAATGCACATGTGGACATTTTTCATGTATGAAGGTTCAATTATTACTGAATGCCCTTGTCACTCTCTTTTAATAATGCATATCCAATGCTTTTTACGGTAATTATATTTCATATGGTAAGCCTGCCAGAGTGATTTATTCATTTCATTATTTTTTATTTTGCTATATACGCTTGCTTCTACCACTTGCAAACCTGACTTTAGTGAACCTGTATTACAGTTGTGTAGCACAATTGTGGCAGAAGGTGGGAAATGTCTCAACAATGTACCCAGCTTCCAAATAATCACACGGTAAATTTACATTTCAGTCTCATTGCACAAATTTCCGAAATCTCAAGTTTAGGTGAATCTTATGAGAAGAGATGAAGAACTACAACACTAAGAGTATAATGTGTGTAGATAGTGTGTAATAGCAGATTGTTGCTGGTTCCTCATTCATACTCCACTCCTCTAAGTCGCCTGCTTATTACTGAATAGATATCATCAATGTTATACTCAGAAGAATTTCAGATGATTAATAAATTAGTCCCTGCAATGCAATGTAAACACAATCCACATACACACACACAGAAAATAAACCACTTCTCCCAGTAAATTGTTGCAATTACAAATGCTTGAGTATTGACATGTTTATTTGTTTTGTTTGCAGTAGGACACAAAAAAAGCTGAGAAAAAAAAGTCAAATCTGATATGATTCCATACAGAACTCCAGAAAAGGATTGGACAAAATTATTGACACCTGTAACTTAATACATGGTAGCACATCCTTTGGAAACAATTACTGAAATCACTCACTTCCTGTAACCAAGAATGAGTTCCTTATACCTTTCTACTGGAAATTTTGATCACTTTTTTTTGCCAACTGTTCCAGGACTCTCAGGATGGAAGGGTTCCTTCTCCCAACTGTTGTTTTGCGATCTCTCCACAGGTGTTCTATGGGACCTAGCTCTGAACTCAGTGACGTCCACTTCAGAACTGTCCAGTACTTTGTCTTAAACCATTCCTGTATGCTTTTTGAGCTATGCTTTGGGTCATTGTCTTTCTAGAAGACCCATGACCTCTGACGGAGACCCAACTTTCTTACACTGGGCCGCACATTGTGTTCCAGATAGTGAAAGCTGGATTGAGGTTCTTTATCCACCATTTGAACGATCCTTTGTTGCAATTAATCTTCCATCAGTTTCTCTCTTCCATCCACATCCAGGTAGGTTAGCCACAGTTCCACAGGCTGTGAACTTTTTAATGCTGCTGCACACAGCGGCCACAGAAATATTAAGACCTCTGGAGATGGACTTGAGATTGTCCCTGGTTGCCCACAGTTTTGGTCTTTGCTCTTCCTGCTTTTCTTCATGTTCAGTGTGGTACATGCAGACACAAAGAAAGTCAAGCTTTCTCCATTTAAATAGGTTGCCAGTGTGATTTCTATATTTCCAGCACCTGTTGAGTTTAAATACAAATCACATGATGGAAATCCAATTATTTCTTACAATTTTGAAAAAGGTGCCAATAATGTTGTCTAATCCATTTCTGTGTGGAATATCAGATTTGACTTTTTTTCTCAGGATTTTTGTGTTGCCAATGCAAACAAAAGAAATACATGTGTCAATAGATAGCAAAGCATTTGAAATTACAAGAATTTTCTGAGAGAAGTGGTTCATTTTCTGAAAGGAATGCACAGGTGAGAATTTTGGTCATGACACTGTGTGTGTTTGTGTGTGTGTGTGTGTGTGTGTGTGTGGATTAGATTTATATTACATTGTGGTGACCAAATGTTTGTTTGATGTTGTGGGGACCATTTGTCTTGTTCCCACAAAGATCTGTTGCAATTAAAAAATGTAAAAATGGCAAAAGTCTTGTATTTTGTTTGGTTTCATATGGTTAGGGCTGGGTAGGGGTTAAGTGCACTAATAGTGATTAATGACAAATAACAGTGATCCATCAACACATAAATGAACAAATTGTTACTGTTTTGTTAACCAGGTGGGGAACAATTTTCCCTGCTTTAACCCTTTGCAGGTCTGCCCCTTTCTGGTGGACTTCCACTTATCCGTGAGGGACAATAAATTAAACACAACATTTTCCCACTTAAAGCCTGTCAATGGATGCATCAGTCCACATCTACCTGAAGTCAGCTGATTCCACTTTCTTATGGGAGATTCCTAGGTCCCACATGGAAGATATAATCCCTTCAGCATGTCTTGGCTCCTTCCAGTATGTTCTGGCCTGGTTAACCCGGAGACCTCTGCTTCCCATAAGAGATGCCCAAACCAGCACAGGTAGCCCCTTTTAGATTCAGAGGAGCAGCGATTCTACTCTGAGCAGGGACGTCACTAGCATTGAAAGACAAGGGGGGCTTAGCCCCCAGGGTTGTAGGAAGGAATTAGCGCATATAGAGGGCTGGAAAATTTTCACCAAACCTAAACAGGCTTCTTTAATTTTATTATCTCATTAATCTAGAAGGCTCCACCCTGAAGAAAACGACGACAACAAAACAGATAATCTCTTAACCTGTAAAGCTTCACCAGTCTTAATCATGCACGCTCCCTCAGCGTCAGCTCCCCTGCCGCTCTCCTGCTTCTCCCTCAATCTTTAAAAATACTTTCGTATATCCATCTGGTACAGAAACTGAACTTCAGTGCCCCTGTTTTTGCTGTTGTAAAAATATATCCACTTAATGCTTAAGTGTCCCTGTACAACAGCAAAAACAGGGACACTTATCATTAAGTTTTTGATCACAATAACTAATTATGACAGCAGCATTATGTTAGTCTAAATTAGTTTTAAAACAACGTCATTTTCCTTTCACTGAAGGAAACTTAAGTAAAGTTAAGCAATTAACAGTTATTGACACCTACTCACAATCTCTGACAATGAAATTATCTGGCCGCTTCTTTCTGTTGAACGTTGCTACTCGCTAACAAGCAGCGACATGTAGCTTCCGTCTGGGTCCTAATGCCCGCCTCTACATATAGCAGCTTAAACAGCCAGTACGTAATTTTAATTAAATAATGATAGCTAGACTTACAGTATTATTTTTAATAATAGTCTTGCTTCTATTTGTTAAGTTTGTACCTGCGCTCAGTGATATCTTGTATGAAATGTATGGATATATAATTTTAAAATGTTTCAGCTAAACAGGGTCTTCTGTTTGCAGTTTAGCTCATTAAAGTTAGTAAAATACTTGATTTGTAAGTTGGGTTGACCCTGTTCCATCAACCAGTCCTCATACTATATACTATATATTTTTATATATATATATATATATATATATATATATATATATATATATGTGTGTATATGTATACATATACAGTATATGCACACACACACGATAAAACATCTAGTATAAATTGGACTATAGCAATACGTGTATGTGTGTATACAGTATTACTCATATATAGTATTACTCAGTACAGTTTTTAGAATTGAATATTGATATATGTCTATTTTTATTTTATGTAATTTTTAGGAGTGACATTTCACAGTAGTTACAGATAGTGTTGCCCTGAATGCAGTTAATCATCCAAGATTAAAACAGACAAAATAGCTGTGGACTCCTGGGGTGGGGGGGGTGCCAACTGAACATCTGAGATGCCAAATCCCACAGGTAATCCCAGTATATATTCCTTAGTCAGCAGGGGTCCACAGCGTGAAGGACACTTAAAACCCTGGCTATACTTAGCTGTATTTTGTGATTTATGAACAGATTGATTAGATCAATAGCTATTCAGCTGGTGTTTAAGTGCATTTTCCGTATATGATCATTATTGCCATTGTGACACCTGCAGATGGTTTGCTCTCATAGACTGTAGCCACGACCAGCCAAACCACAGCCAGCTAAACCACACCCAGCCAAACCACGCCCAGCCGAACCACGCCCAGCTAAACCACGCCCAGCTAAACCACGCCCAGCCAAACCACGCCCAGCTAAACCACACCCAGCCAAACCACACCCAGCCAAACCACGCCCAGCTAAACCACACCCAGCCAAACCACGCCCGGCTAAACCACGCCCAGCCAAACCACACCCAGCTAAACCACACCCAGCCAAACCACGCCCAGCCAAACCACACCCAGCTAAACCACACCCAGCCAAACCACAGCCAGCTAAACCACGCCCAGCCAAACCACACCCAGTTAAACCACAGCCAGCTAAACCACACCCAGCCAAACCACACACAGCTAAACCACACCCAGCCAAACCACACCCGGCCAAACCACGCCCGGCTAAACCACGCCCAGCTAAACCATGCCCAGCCAAACCACACCCAGCTAAACCACACCCAGCCAAACCACGCCCAGCCAAACCACACCCAGCCAAACCACAGCCAGCTAAACCACGCCCAGCCAAACCACACCCAGCTAAACCACAGCCAGCTAAACCACACCCAGCCAAACCACGCCCAGCCAAACCACAGCCAGCCAAACCACGCCCAGCCAAACCACACCCAGCCAAACCACGCCCAGCCAAACCACAGCCAGCCAAACCACGCCCAGCCAAACCACACCCAGCTAAACCACACCCAGCCAAACCACGCCCAGCTAAACCATATTAGACATACTTATTGCCTATCTCTTAATTAGCCAAAGGGTAATATAAAGATCTTCAATGTAAAACCTGAGTTCTGAGTCTGCTTTTTGCTGAATTGACGACTTGATATGGTTCTGGCTTCTTGCATGGTTTCTTAATATGGTTTGGGCTTTCTATTGTCTGACTCTGGATTGTTTGGAGATTAGCTTGTGTTTTGACCCTGATTATTGGATTATGTTTTGGTGTTTGTTTGTCCTTGCTGCAGATCATTAAAGTGCGTGCTCTGCTCTTGTGTTTAGAAACTCTATCATTACAGCCATCTGGAACAAAAAATTAGTCTAGAAATTTTGATGATGGAGGAAATAGAAATTAAAACTGATTTGTCTTAAGACTAACAGTTTTTCTATGCTCTGAAAATAACGTTTTGCTTATAATTATGAAGTGGTTGAAAAAGGAGACCTAGCCAAAAAAATAAAAATGTTGAAAGTGGCTGAACAGATACTCTGGCAAATAGAGAAACTGGGGAAAAGCTGGGCAAACGCAGAAATGCACACCAACAAACGGCCCTTTTCAGCAGATGGAATGGCTGCTGCGCCCATTGTTAACTTCAAAGAGCCTGTTCAGGTGTTTGTACCACAATGGGAAACCCATTCAGGCCAAAATTTCACAAAGTTCTCACTCGCCTGCTGTTTCCTCAAAGCCAAGCTTAGTCGGTTTATGCTGAGCAGCCAACTTGGCATAAAGAAACTTTGATTTTCTTGTCTCCGGAGAACAGGTTAGAGCCGGGAGCATTGTGCTGGAGCAGTCCCAGGCACTGGGCCCTCCGCGGTGCTAAACAGCCTGTCTCTTACAAGTGGAGACCTTCTCTACGGGAATGGTGGCTATAGAGTACGTGTTCTTAAAGAAGGAATGCATGGGTCTGACCTACAACCACCATTAACACAGGGGTTTTTAAATGCCCTCCATCTTGACGTTAAAGGAATATCTATGTCTTTCTGAATTAAAATGTATTGTAGGAAACAATGTTTTTAGATTCTCTACATTTTCTCATCCTTTTCACAAAAAGGTGCCCTGCCAATGTAGCAAGGAACACGGAAGTTTCCTCTCATCCCTCTACAGTCTGTTTGAGTGGTTGAGGTGCAAAAGATGTTGTCGTCACCTCAAATCAAGACTTCGTTGCTCCAAATCAATCAACAGAAAGACTTAGGAAGAGCAACATCCTGCTGTCCGTTCCTCCTCTTCTATTAATTCTTCATCATACAAAATAAAATTACTTTGTAGATTTTATTTGCACAGTATAGTCTACTTATAGCGCTACATATCACTGTATACTCTGTGTACATGTGACAAATAAAACTCTTTACTTGACATTTAGTGTCACCACAAGGATGTTTTAGCTTGCAATGTTGACATGTACATAAACCTATCATGTTTACACTTCCTTGCTTAGCGACAACTGGAATTTTAAATCACTATGGCTTTGCGTTCAGATACTCAGACAAGACTAGATGGTACAAAGTAGCTTCTTGTTATAGGCCATAAAAGTCTGATATCCTCTCTGGTTTTAAAGTTTAAATAATGAAATGTTTCTAGCTGGCAGTAAAGTTCCACTGAAACATAATGCAGAATGTTCCTCAGAAAGCATGTGGATCTGAAAAGCAAATGAAACCAAATGAATAAGATATTTAAGAACATTATTAACTCAAAATTAGTATATTGAACATTTGAACGATTGCTGGGGTTAAATTCCTATCACCATGTGAAATATCATAATATCAGTAGAGAAAAATACCATATAAAATAAATGTCATAGTACTTACAGTAACATAATTCACAGTAAAATTCTCTTTCACATACAGTATTAGTAATGATAAAGAAACTTTCAGATACTGAAATGTTTCACGTTTCGTGAATGTACGGCTTTTTCACAATAAACAAATGAAAACATAGGCAGCAAGTGGGTCTGCTAGGAAAAACCAAATAGTTCATTTTCTAAAAAAAAAAAAAAATGGAGTAGACATTTGGGAACAGATGGCATGCAAATATTCTGCAAGGGGAGTAAAACACAGGTGGCCAGAAAATGTGGTTTATTACTTACTGGAATCGGGTGGAAATAAATGCATCAGCTCTTTTACAAGCTCGCAGAAGCAAAGATCTTTGTGCAGTTGTCAGATGAAGCCCCACCAGTAAATGTTACAGCAGAACATGCTACCTCAGGCGGTGACACCAGAAAACATGTTAAGATCCAGCAAGAAGTGCGGAAAATTACAGGTGGCAACAGAAGTGACAAACAGTAAAAATGTGCAGCAGTGGTCCAGCGTATGCGAAAATACTAATGTTCTTAGCAACATGGTGGATAAACATTGAAGAAAAACAACGAGAAAGATATTAGCAATAAATAATGCGTGAAATTACTTTTTAATTTCAAACAGTGTTGTATCATTTATTGAAAAATAAATACACGAGCACTGCAATTCTGTTATGAAGCAATTTTATTACTGAATTTTAAAAAATATTTTACTATCATTAGATGTTTTGATGACCTTGTATAGGACAAAGAGTTGGAGGATGGATGAATGGATTGATGGATATTGAATTTTTTATCAAAATTAGACATATGTTTAAATTGATAATTGACTTCTATGAAATAGATATTGGGTGAAACGTTAGTGTTCTCTTAGTGCCTTTTATTTGATGACTGGAGATTTTATGGCAATTCAAATGGGAATCTTTTGTTACGATGAATGTCTCATTCAGCAGACTTGTTGATAAGAAGTGGGTACATCTGTTTGCCCAATCCTAGGGCAATATGTTCCAAATGGCTAATGATCAGACTTTTATCAAATCTGAGCACTGCCTTTTTTCTGTTGTTAGTCTTTCAATCTAGCTTTTCTGTTTTTCAATAAATATTTGGAGATACTGTGACCTCATGACATTTACTGAGGTCTGTTGTGACGTCACAACATTCTTGCCAATTAACTGAAATGTTTCCCAGTCTTCAGAGGATGAACAGTTCACTGAAATATTGGCTGGGGTTACTCTCCTCTGACATCTTCAAAGATATTGTTGATATAGAGGTTATTCTAGAATTGTCCTGGGCCATTTCTTATATAGATCTCTTAGAAGTATTTGTAATCCCCACATAGTGTGTGCTTTTATTTTATAATCCGAGTTCTGAAGTGTGTTTTATCCCTGGGGATAAAAGGAATTATGTGCTGGGTGACTTGCTGGAGTTGGGGGTATGAATCTCACCTCTGCCCTATGTGGTGTTTGCATGTTCTCCCTGTGTCTCATGGGTTTGCTCTCTCAGTCCAAAGATCTGCAGTTAGGCAAATTTGTGTCAATAAATTGCCCAAAGGATATGACTCTGTGTGTGTGTGTGTGTGTGTGTGTGTGTATTGCCTTGCAATGGGCTGGAATCCCAGCCTTGATGAGAATGTACCCCAAACTTGTGTCCTGTGCATCCTGGGATAGGCTCCAGTGGCCCCAGTAACCTTGACCAGAACAATCGGTTAGAAGATGGATGGAATTATGCACTGTCAGTTAAATATGATTGCAGGGAATGTGTTCTTAATGTCAGATAAAATTCAGTTACAAATAAAAGCAGTTTTATTGATAAAGAAACAGGCACAACAGTAGCATGTTTGGACCATACTGCAATGTACAAAGGTAGGTGACATTAACATTGTTACAATGCTGAGATTTTTTTTTATTATTATTGTTTTAACTCTTTTATCCACATAGCATACCTTTAAATGTTAACTCAGTAATGTTGAATTATTTTTCCACAACACAGTCTTTGGTTTTCCTACATTAAATAATTTCAGTGTTTGGGATGCTGCAGGAAAACTCTATATTTTTTGAGGACATCGTTCTTTCTATATATGCCTTAGAAGTTGCACGCGATTGTCTTTATGTTAGTCAGGAGTATCTCTTTCTTACTGAGGCAGGCAAGACTGTTTGTGGACACACTGTTCAGTAGCAGACAATCAAGGTAAATGCAAGGCCATGAAGAAATAAATCCCTGACTGATGTATGCGGGGGAGTCAACGTCCAAATTTACACACAGCATACACACAGGAGTTGTATGAAAGCTTTTCTTTTCTTACGATTTTTGTTTTTAATATGAGGCCATAGAATTGGGTATAATTTCATAGCCGTGAATTACAAATTTCAACGAACAGCCTCCAACTCATTTAATATATGCTTTTACACATTGACTTCAAGTAGTAAAACTACATAATCCCTTAAATATGGCATTTATGGTCACGTGACGACTGATCAATCCTTATGTACCATGGAGATCTACGGTAACGCTTTACATTAACTGCATCTTCATAATGCTTTTATATTGCATTCATAAAACGTTCAGTACACCTTCATAATGTATTCATTAAGTATTCATAAACATCATGTATGTATACCTTAACATCATAACATCCCTTAATAGCTGTAATATACATAAATAAGAAACATTGTATAATAATAACAAGCATTATAATTGTATAATCATGTAATGTTTGTTGTTAATGTATATTAAAGCTGTTAAGGGCTGTTAGGATGTTAAGGTGTACTTGCATGCTGCTTATCAATGTTCTATGAATGCATTATGAATGCATTATGAAGGTGCACTGAATGTTGTATGAATGCATAATGAATGCATTATGAAGGTGCAGTTAATGTAAAGCGTTACCAGATCTACACTTATTCATATGGATGATCTAATTAAATAAATGTTTTTAAGAACACACACATTCATTGAATCTCAATGCCATGAAACTATTGTTTTTTTGGCAGTTGCCCTCACTCCCTGTAGTGAGAGTCTGCTTACTTTGTCATTGGTTGAAGAGCCAGACTTGAGAGCTTTGATCCACCTCCGGCATTTGTATTTTCATAGGTTTTGGTCTTATATTACATGGAGTAGGGCAGTGCAGATTGGAGAAGGATATTTCATCCATAAAGGCATTTGCTGCTAGGGAGACCTTAAAAATCATTGCACTCTACAGTAAGATAATCACCATCCAGGTAGGATGTCTTCTGCAGGATACTTGCTTACTGGCAGTTTTTGGACTACAAACAATTTCGGGGGACTGATTAGGTGGGGATGTGAGGTCTGCTACTTTTGGCTGCTAGAAGAGGCTACACAAACCAGGCATTTATAGTTTTAGCAATATTAAGATCTCATATTCAATAGAAACTGCAAAAAGGAGAACAACAAAAAGAAGAGGTTTCGGAAACATATGAAGTATGTGTAGGAACTGTATAAGTCATATTGTTCCCTCATAATTAATAATAATAAAAAAATGTCTCATACTGTAGGTCTAATGCTTTCTGCAGTTGCCATGACATTTCTGATGGAGACCCTGAAGCTTGACCTAATAAATACAAAACAAAACCCACACAACATTGCATCCAGCTCCTTCCTGACAAATATGGCAAGTTCCACTTAGTTCAATTAATTGTGGCTTAAAATATAAACATTAGGGATGGAGATATTTTTTGATTAACTCAGACTGTAAACCTTTCCTCGTGATCCTTCTCCTTATCCTGTTCAAGTGCATATAAAAAATATATTTATTTTTCCTAAATTGTCTACATTTGTTCATTTCATACTGTATAAATGATCATTTGGCCATAATAGAACATATTTGCATGTCCTCGTTTAATCATTCCACAAAATTAGCTGAATCACTCCAACGAATTATTTTTACACCATCTCTTGTTTGATTTTATCAGGATTCTGTTCTATCAGTCCAATCAGTCTCATTGCGCTGAGTCAGCATGATTGATTAGCTTGAACATAATGACACTTTGACTGGAATCTGTCATGTTCTGGAGGTGCTTTTTAAATTCCAACTCTACAATACAAAAAAGACATTCAGAATCATTGAAAACAATGTCTTCCAGTTGTGAATTGACATATGGCTTTTATATGGCATTATTATAAAAACCGTTGAAGGTAGAGTAAAGCCAAATTTAATTAATTTTCAAATTTGATAGCACTTTTTTATGCTGCACTCTCTTTTGTATCCTTTGTGTTATACTTTAGTACAAATAAAAATCCAAGTGGTAGAAATAAGTCATGGCTGTATGTGACATTTTTTAAAGTGAAATGAGTCCGTCAGAGTTACATATAAACGCTGCCTAAGCGTCGAGCAACAAGTAGCTCCATATCAATGAGAAAAAAATTCTATTAAGCAGAACATCGATTTTTTTTTCTGAAGTAGACATCTACCATTTTCATAGTTATATGAAGAAGTTACAAATGTGTGATTTGAGGTGGAGGTACAAAACATTCATGAATATGATTTTCTAGGAGAATACCAAATGAAAGGTATTACATGTCAAAAAAGAGAATAACAACATGCACTGGGAGCATGTTTCCAAAAAGCATAGTTGCTAACAACGTTAGCACCTTACATCGTTGGAACTGTAACTATGCAAGTTGCAAATTGGGAACTGTACCCCAGGACAACAGGTGAGCTGGTAGATAAGGCCACAGATTTGTAACCTGAAAGCTACCGGTTCGTATCCCAATAGACATCTGCTCTTGTATCCATGAGCTAGGTAAGTTGCACCAGTAAAAGATGCAGCTTTGTTAATGGATACAAGTTCAAGACGGTTTAGATACAGTGATTAAGCATAAGTAATACCTTGCACATAAATACATTTTTAGTGCAGCGCTCTGAATGACATCACTTGCTGTAATACCATAATTTCATACAAGACGAAATAAGGAAGCCCTGCTTTGGATTGAGAAACAGCAAGTCCATGTAAATACATTAAAAAAAAAAGTATGATGAGGAAGAAAGCCTGAAGCCTGCTGCTAAATGTCCGTGTTAATGTTTCCTTTCTTTTCTTTATGTTACATAATGGTGTAATTCCTGAACACCATAAAAACATGATAAGGAGCAGCCAAGAAGCTGTTTTGTTTGTTTTTTGCTTCCTTTCCTTTTCTGACATTGAAACTCATTAATATGCTTTTCAAGACTTCTGGCCCGTTACCATGCTAATGAGAAAGCTAGTACAAGCAAAGGGCATGGTTCAAACAGTATATATTTTAATCATTCTAGCATATATGTCAGATTACTAATAGGTTAATTTCAGCATTGTTATGTGTTATTCATGAACCAGGATTATATATACCAGACTTAAAATGTTAGATACACGAACACCTAGATTGTGCCCACAACTTTTTATATTCCACTGACGCAACTGCTTTGAATTTACTTGACACTGAATTGTCTCAACTGTATAATGTGATGGAGTTGCTGTGAGCATTCATTATTGTCTAAAAAAAAGTCCACTTTCTCAGATGACAGGTTTCTCCACTGCATTTTTTTTTCTCAGTTTTGGAATGTTACTAGAAGTCAGTTTAACTGGGAGAACTGGATTTAAGAGGATACAAATGCCTTTCCAAAACATATCAATTTTTTTTTACTGTTTTTCCTGTGGCTCTCTTACTCTCTGAAATGTCACATGAAGTAACAACACACTGGAGAGAGAATAAATGAAAAATAATATAAATAAAAGAATAAGGCCACGCAATAGATTGCACACTATAATATACACCAGTTATTAACTGTCTAAGCCAATAAAGCTTAGTTTACTCAGCACTGTTCCTTTAAGAATGCCCAGAGTCTGTATAGGCAAACAACAATTACACAGAGGACAGCCTAACACTACAGTTATGACACTGGACACTGTTTCCTCAGACCAGCTGCTGAACCTCGTTTCTGCTGTTTGTCCTCCTCCATCTTCCTCACCACTTGTTCTTTTCATTTTTTTTAGTACATATGAAATTACATTAGTACATCTGAAGGAAAAACACTTTATCTATACTCACAGACAAATTATACACATTAAGAGCGGGAGGCTGCCCTCCCCCGATTTCCAAGAACTTATTTCCAGTGAAAACTATGTTTACACCTTTTGAGCATTTTTTCTTTTCATTTTTTTTTTTTCCTTTTTGAGATTTCATCGACAAAATACAGAATAGCATAAAAGATCTGCAGGCATTTGCCTACAAAACAAAATATGTTGTTTTAACAGAATGGGTTTACATTTTAACCAAGAAGGTAATAGCCAGTGTCCTGAAGAAAAATATATAAAAAGAAATTCTCTAGATGTAAAACAAGTCTATGAGTATGAAGGAACCACTATGAGCGAGAAGGAAAGAGGATAGGAGTTGGGCATGGACAGTTTGGAGACATAAAGCCACTTTCTGCAAAGCAAAAGGTATATTCCCTTTGCTCAAGGCTTATAGCCATCGCACCTAAGGGAAATTCACTTGCTACTTCCCTATCTGGAGTTAATAACTGTTCTAGCAAACAGCCGTTCTCAGGCAGGCGGCCTGATGCAGTACTTTTCCAGTAATTACTCCTTTGTGACTTTGGAACCTAGAGTAATGACAACTTGCAGCCATCTTTCTCGCTGCTATGCCAAGGCGCCGACATAGTAGAATTTCACGCATTCCTTGAGTTGCAGTTGTCATTGTCAGACGAAAGAAATACTGCAGAAACAGAGAGTATGGATTCCATAGGTCATAAGTCTGTTGCGGTATGTTTGTGCACTTCTCCTTGGCTTCAGTGAGGGGACAACAGCACGTTTTATAGAGCTAGTCTGACCAGGACGTAGGGAAGGCAGACCACTGCTGCCCAGGGATTGAGTCTGGCACCAAAAGACCTCACTTCCTCCTGAAGATCTTTCCTTGTGGTTCTCTCCATTAATGTTTGCTGTAAAAAAGATGAAAAGATCAGTCAACCACACTCTGATGCTTATGTTGGACGCATGCTTCTATATCATTCTGTGAAGAGCAAGATGATATTTTGTTTTTATGTCAGGCAAATCAATATTGTAACAGAGTGAACAGCTGGTTTATATGACATGTTTGTAAGTTAATAATATCAGGCTGTGCAGCAGCATTACAGAACTTGAGAGATACTTTCATTAGAGATGGTGGAAGTGTATCTAATCCAGGTATATCCTCTGTTGCCTCAAGGACAGTATTCAAAACTGACTTGTGTAATATGAATACTAATTAAAGTGTACATTCGAACACAATGTTATTGTAAGGTTTTTTATTAATAATAAATGTATTTATTTACCTCAGCCTTGCACATATAGTCATTAGACAGGTTACACTTAGGTCCATTTTCCTTTAAAAAAAAAAAGAAAGAAAAAAGTTACTTTCGTATGAGGTTTCATGCTTCCCTTTGCTAATATGATGTTTGTGAAAAGTAAGATGGTTCTCTTATTCACTCAGCACTGAAAACGAGCTTCTGAAAGGTCTGGGTAAATCAGGGCTGCCACCAAGCATTTTTCACTGATAAAAATAGATTATACATTTAGCTACACAGGAAAAACATACTCATCAACTGAAACAATATAATTGTATCTGTCTGTCTGTCACAGATCCACAGTGGCACAAGATATTTGTCTAGCCTTCTCAGTCTTGTGTGGAAAGGAGGTGTCCTGTCTGTCTTTGTTAGTGATTTAGAGACACTAGCTCTTATCATTATTAATGTACGCTGCCAGTTAAGTTTTTGTACACTCTTATATCAAGGCCACAGACAAAAGAAAATTACAGAATAATAGTTTAATATTCAACAAAGGACAAACACTACCTACGCAATAAAAAAATCAAAGCAATTGCTGTACAAACCTTAGGCATTCTATTAATTAAAGACTCTAATTAAAGACTAAAGGAATTATTCTGCATTCACTCCAGAACTGCTAAAGAAATTACCACAATGGATCAGCACTGTGGCACTCTTCTATGTATTTCATTCCAAAATAATGCAAAAATTGAATCAAAAAAATGTTAAAATATATGGTGTCATGAAACTTTTGACTGGGATTTTATATGGGATTGATAAGAAAATAAATAGAATTTTTAAGTGCTTGTATATGCTGTGATGTGAATTAAATATTTCGCATGCAAATGTTAGAGTACTGCCTAAGAGTACTACCTAAATACTGTTTCATTACAGGAAAATCACCTTTACTGCTACAGAAATACCTGGCCAAAACAAGGTTATTGTTTATTTATGATCTGAAAATTACGTCTCAGCATTGCAGCTTACAGGAAGACTGTAATGAGCTAGACATGGTTTGCTTGTAACTGTGATACTTCCATTACTACTTTGAAAATAAATGATGAAGTAAGTTTTAATAAGCTCTACTACCTTAGGTGTTACTAATGTTGGCCAAGCAGAGTGAAATGCACCATCTCATAAATAATCATCAAATTCTAAGTGAGCCCATTTACAAATTCATGCTTAAGAGTAAATTGCACTGCAGCATTTCCTAGTATTGGCCAGGGTAGAGAAATGTGACATTCTGATTCCTTTCTGAGCTTGGTGAGCTCTTGCCATATTCCCCAGCGAAAACAGAAACACAATATATTTGAATATTGCCACAACACAGCTAAAAATTTGCAAAAATATTCTATGTATCAACTGCAGAAGCATTTGCTTAATGTGATTTTGCTCATTATTTGTCCCCAGATGTAGCCTTTTCCACAACAACATGGAGACACAAGTGTAGTAGTATAGACAATTCCCAAAAAATCACTTAGCTAATGTTGCGGTAAATATTCAATAACAGCTAAAGGCCATGGGTGAGTTTCCCGAAGAATTCTTAACGGTACGCCATTCTATGTTGAAAGGCAGAACTTACGAACGACGTAGCATTAAGAAGGCTTCTGGAAGATCACCCCATTTCTTGTAAGAAGACTTCACATAATTAATTTCCACCTTCTCCAAAATGTAAATCAGTGTTAATATATTTATATATTTTTGATTTGTGAGTTAAATAGATTTATTTTTCAAGACTTGCTATACTAAACCAGTAAATTCCTTCAAAAATCCTTCAAGATCCCATATTGGGAAGGGAAGTTCTTAGTTTAATTAATCTGTAGTTATAAGGATTTTCACAAATCACATTTTTCTATTCATCCATCTTACAGCCATGTGTAATGGTTAGGGTGATGCTAAGGCCTAGAGCCTATCCTATGCAGCACTGGGCAAGAAGGCTGAATTAAAATCATAGATAGGATGCCATCATGAGGTGGAATAACACAATCATACACAATGAGCAAATTAGAAATGCCTGTTAGCCTACTGCATGTCTTTGCATGTGCATTTACATTATGTGTCATTCATTTATTTGTTTGTTTGTTTGTTTGTTTGTTATTGTATTCGTGACTCCAAAAACTTATTTGAGAATACCATGTATGATCTATTGAGAGGAAGGAAAAACTGAAAAACAAAGTAATTCAAAAGTTTACTCATTTCCGTGATATTCAACAAAAAACTAATTGGATCGAGATTTTCTTGGTAAATTCTTAATTCCTTTAGGAAAATTCAGCAAGCAGCCCATTTTATTTCTTCAAAGGCATGGGGATAAAAAAATAAATAAATAAAAGTCCCTTTGGAACTAATCCATGCAAGTAACAATGTGACAAGAAATGCTTTGCAAACTTAAGGACTGCAACTCTTTAATTAAGATTCTCAGTGCTCAGTGAAGAAAAAAAGTAGTTAAATTTGGAAATTCACAGACTAATAAAATAAAAGGTATGTCCTCATTAACTAAGATTACATTTAGATTACATTTTTTAAAGTATTTGTTTTGCCATAACCTCACTGAAATAAATACATCTGAGAAGATTCTTAGTAAACATTTTGTATTTTAATTGTCAGGCCGAGAAATTAATATGGTTTTATGTAGTCTTATGTTATTCTGAAATTACATTAACTATGAATAAAAGTATCTTAATTATAGAAATGATTTTCTAATAACATTTAGATTAAATGTAATATTTAAATTGAACACATATCGCCTTGTATCTGTGTAATGTTATTGTAACAATGTGTCCTTATATATAATGCATAACAGACAATTACTGTTTACTTTTCTCAAGATACCTCTAGCAATTCCTGCCATTTCTCATCAAGTCTCACTAAGACTTTCCTAAGACTTTTTTTAACAACTTTTTTATTTGCACAAAATCAGTTTTTTAATTAGTTTTGCATAAAACCACCAAGACACATACTTATTTACAATACACAACTTCATAATTTATTAATTGTACCTTGAAATGAATCAGAGTACCGGCATATCATATCTAATGTAGGCAAATAATTTTATGTTTAGCAGATATGGTCTGATAATTTATTGCACTCGAGGTATTTTGCAGAAATGAAGCTGCTCCCAACCACTTTTGTGAAAAAATAAATGGAAAGGCTGCAAACATGTTAGCTACTAAAAACTCATTAATTATCAGGAGCAGTGAGGTGTGGCAGATGTCTGTTGACGTAGCTCCAGATCCCTGCAAGAACAGTCCATCTCTCTGTCTCGTCTGCCTTTGCCCAGAAACAGAACACTAATCCATCACAGGCCTTGTCACTATGCTCAGTGCACTGCCCATACACATACATAAGGGACGACAGCAGGGCAGACAGCGTATAGAGGCTGCCTGAAATCTCAAGTCATCTAGCTACAGCTGGACTCGCAGTCTGAGTGTCAGAAATAAGCAGAAATGGGACAAAATGGTTCTACAGATGCTATTTTTTGCAGAATATAACAAAGAATGACAATGCACATGAACCAATTATTTGTTTCAAACAAGGAGGGTCTTGTGTTAAACAGTATATTCCACATGGAATTAAAGGCATATATGTCATTTAAAAATTTTTCTTCCAAAGTCTTCTCTCGATAGTATTTTTCTCCTTTTCTTGATGATTTTGGCCTGCCAAAATGTAGATACCATTATGGTATTATCTATCACATGTACACACACAAATACACTATTCTATATGTGCAAAACACAGCACATAATGTTTTGTTAGTCATATCAGCTTCAAACGTGTTTACTGACAAACTCAACCATGACTGCAGTTGCTCCTACGCATATTTATTTGCTGATTTTAATGTATGTGAGTTACTTGGCTGCATGGAAATTCAGGTATCTGGGCTGAAACAAATGAATAAAGGAGAGCTCAACTTACACAATTTTACACAATTAAAATTTTAAATGATATGCTCCATATTAGCCAGGATTAAGCACAGTACTCATGTGGATTGAGGCCTGTTTTTTACATAGTCAAATATGATTCCTATACTAAAGAAAGGGACACTCAAGTTATAAACTACAAGTTTCATTTTTTTATTTAACTTGCATATTTTATAAATGAACAAAATGACCCCCTAATTTTGTTTATAAAATATGTAGGTACATAAAAAATGCTTGCACTGGCTGCAAAAAGGAGGGAAAGTCAGGTGATTGACACTTAACTTAGTCACACGCACACACACACACACACACACACACACGCACAAACACACATATTAAGTCTGTTGTATTTTTATGATCAATCTAATTACTTAATATTTGTGTTTAGACATGGATCTTGTTGGCTCCATACCTGCCTGTTCCTCATCTATTTCTTTAAGGAAGGAAAGAAAAAAAAACGATCTAATGAGCCTTTAAATCTCTGCCAAGTGTGTATGTTATGTGATTCAGTCCCATGATGCTCTCCAATGCTTATCAGTTGTCTGCATGCTGCTGCAGTACACTTTATTTTTTCACTCTCTTAAGAAATTTTTTTCAAAAATTGGGAAAGCAATTGGTATGACCCTCAACCTCCAGGTTTGGCTCAGTGTTCAGTCATACATCCATCAGCATCTTGGTGTTATTTTAATTTGTAAGTTTGGCAACATGAAACATTCAAGAGCTTCCCTGAATAAAAAAAAGTCAAAATAAATCTAATTTCCCTCGAAGTTATGGAACTTGTTTAAATTAAAATTGAAATCCATCAGAAAAATGCTTATCCAGTACAGGATAAACACACACACACATAAATAAAATGACAAATACTGTCTTATCTCAGTATGGAATTCAGATTCATACTCGCATTTTCTCTAACTTTTCAGGAGTTGATGGACTTTCCTCATTGAGTGAATCCAGTCTTATTTGAGCATCTTTTTTGAATCACTGCACAGAATTAGGTGGAGACCTCTGCTACCACCCTAATACTCTTTTCACTAATCATTTTGCTAACCAAGATAATAAAATCACAACTAGTTTGATGCTTATAAAAACAAAAATAAATAAATAAAATAAGATTGACAAGCCTGGCTATCAAAACTTGAGAGTTTACTCCACTATTTCACAGGATAATGTACAGTATAGCTTTGAGTAGCTAATCAAGAATATGGCATATGTTTGGGTTAAAGGCATAGTGAGCAAAAATAGAGCTACAGTACCAGGCTATCCTAATGAGGTTAGATAGTAAGAATGTTGCCGTATGTATTTGTCCACACAATTTAATGCATGTGGGTCCTTGTTCAGATTTTAAATCTAAATTATCAAGATAATCTGAGTGAATGGAGTAGCCTGAAAATTACACCTCAAATATATGTTGTTATACAAACTTATAACTTAAAAAAAACAAACAAACAAAATGTAACCTGAGCAAATGCAAGGTTATCACTGCAAACAGTTTCCTTAAATAAATGTAAAGAACAAAAAGACAAGTGAGGGGACCTGCTAGTAGTGGCAAGTAATTCCAAAACATCCAAAACGATGATAACAGGAGGACACCACAAACCAAAGCAGAACTGAGAGAAACCACATACGAGAGTCAGAATTTTTAGTGGAGGACAGCAGGAGAAGTCAGGTGGGTCCAATTCAGCAGACAATGTAGGAGAAGGCAACAGTGGTAGTGATGGAGGAAGCAGAAAAAGCAACAGAGGAAGCAGAAAAACAGCAGGTAGAAACGGCTACTACAGAGGAGATGGAGGAAGCGAGTCGATGCAGCAGTAGCAGAGGCAGGAGAGGTAGGGGAGGCTGAGAGAAGAGAGGATGTGGAAGATGCTAAACAGGTGGATGCACTGGGGGGAGGAATAATCTGGAGCCTGCACTGTGCTTTGCACGACAATACAAAAATGACAGAGCTTGCAGAAACTCTCAGACCAGCAGGATATCTAAAGTAGGGGGAAATTCCTACATCAGGGACCATGTCATTGTGTGAACAGGAAAGGTGGAGAATTCAAAGGTACTCTGGCCATGATAATGACTGCATGTGTTCCACAGCGAATTTGGGGCATACAGCTGGGTCTTATTCTGTACCTTCCAGGATAAAGACACTTCTGTATTTGGAGGTGTATGCAAAGACAACGGAGCTGTGGGTGATGACAGCTGCTGTCCATGGGATGCTGGAAGCAAAGGCGGCGTAGGCAGTGCTGACAGGCACGACAGAGAGCGACTGCCACGGGATGGGGGTAGCCGGTAGACAAAGCCGCGGGGGGCCTGATGCTGACAAACGGAGCTGTCCCGCTGAGAGCCACATATCCTACTACGGTTGCGGTATTATGCAACAATAAGCCTTGTAGCAGCCAATAATGTAATAACTTGCCAATAATGTAATAAAAATTTCGGACTGAAAACTGTAATAACTTATTATTATTATGCACAAAATTTTTTTACATTATTGGCTGGTAGTGTAGCCAACAAAGTAATTATTATCATTAATGTATTAAAAAAATACATTATTGTATTATGATCATACAGTTTGATATGCCAAGATAATAAGAAATCAAACTGAAAAAATATAACTTAGATGGAAGAGCCAAGGGCTTAAGAAGGATGTGTTAAATTCCTGGAACACAAATGGATGGATACTGTGTGTGGTGGCAGAGTAGTGGAAAAAAGCTTAGGAGCAATAAAAGTCTTTTATCTAAATAAGAGTAACGCAGATTGACATGGTACAATGGCAATAAGGGTAACTGGAAGCATATCGACAACGCAAAGCAGACAACAGCAATGATAACCATGCCAACGAAATACAAAGTAGCCGCAGTAACTGTTGCAGATGGCCAACAAAAACCATGCCTAGATACAAAAACACAAGCCATACAGGAGGCAGAAACAATGCATACAGAAGCACAGGAGAATACTGAAGAGAATCGTGGCCATGCTAACAAGGCAACAGGAGGGAGAATGCACATAAGGGAAAATATTAATGTGAAGATGAATCAGCAACGACCGGTTAGAAAACAGCTGAAAAGCAGTTCAGAGACTAGCACCAGGGGACTGAGCTGAGGGCCGCAGCAGCCTGTAAGGAAGAGCGCGACATCCAATGCGTGAAAAAATGTTAGCAGGGGTACAGTAGCAGGGTCGATACTCGGGGATATCATCAAAGCAAGGACAAAATGGTTTGCGGGGTATTTTATCCTCTCTGTTCGCTTTGATGAATTCTGTATTGAGGGCATAAACTGTTCTAAGATTGAACTTAAATGTTATAAGTTATTAAACTGTATGTTGTGTGGCACATTAATACTTTTACAGTATGTAAAGTCCTTGGAGGGCTTCTGTAGTCATTGCTGGGCTGTCAGTGCTCATCCCTTATATAGGGCATCAAAGTAGACAAACGAGGGAGTGGCAGGGCAGTAGAGGGCAGTAGAGGGCTGCCCCACATCCACCTGGGACCTTTCAGTATCTGCATGATCTATGGGCTTGAAATTTGGGGTGCTGATAGCAGCCCCTGTTGTGAATGTCAGTTAGAACTCCATCCTTCCTTCATTGCATGAGACAATGAGAAGTAATGTGAGGTGCTAGGAGGGAAGGATGTGGCTGCAGGCCGCAGTATGAAGGCAGAAGAAAAGCACATTCATTCAGTTCATAGGTGCCTGATTGCCAATTGTTACACAAGACACATTGTATGTATGGAGCTTGGATCACGTGTTGGCTACAAGAGTGCATTGGGTCAATGCAACCCAATCATTTTTGAGATGACATGCATCTTTTATTATCTCGTAGTAATAGATTTATGTAGTGAATATTTTAAAAAGCACTTATTAGAAGACAATAACTAATTTTAACATTTATAGAATTAAAATAATGAAGATCGGGTCTGAACTCTGATGACTCACTTATGGTGGAGGTCTATTAAAACAATATAAGCCATCATAGTTTGGACCCGAAGTTCCTTCTTTAGATTGCTTTGCAGTGTCTACAAATCAATGGTATCTGTCATCTGAGTGGTTAGAGTGTGGTTTTTGAAGTTTTTAGCCTTTATAAAGTGAACATTATCAATTTATATAGTACAAATATTTTATAAAATCATCGTAGTTACTTGCTATACCAAAAGGTTTTGTTTCACCTGATTAAAGTATAATAAACATTGCAAAAGCTTTAAAAGCTGAAAGGCCACCGTTTAGGTAAAACCTGTTCACTTGCTCTTTAGGCTGAAATCTTCTACTCTGCATGGAGTAACGACGATAGATGTGTGAGTGTATTTTAAGCCTCTTTTCACTCACATTCTTGTTGTTTCGTCAAGTGAAGAGGCTCCATTCTCTGGTGTGAATAACCCTTCCCAACTGAAGCCACTTTAAATGAAGTGGGAATGACTGTGGGAGGGAACTGGAACAAGCTCAGTATTGAATATAGTTTTATTGCTAAAGATTTGATACTCTCACTCTCACACTAATCTTTTTTATTGTGACATAATTCCAGATTCAGCAGTTTTTTAAAAGCCTGAGATCATTCATCTTTGAAATCGCCAAGAAAAAAAAATACTGTGTTGCAGCTGTTTACTGAGGGTGAATGATTCATAATGCTTCCTTTCAGTTCCAAAAACTGAAAGCTGTTAAGTTCAAACAGTGAATGATTATTGCACAACCAGAATGAATGGTAGGAAACATAAATGTAATAAGGAATGGTTCGAGTGGTCCAATGGGAATAAAGAAGCAAAAATAGCTTTAATATATAAGATGGCAATCTATGCTTTTGAATTAGTACCAGTCAAATTTTAAATATAGCTTTCGGTCGAGGAATTAATGTCTTTGAATGAGTGAAGGACTAATCAAATTCTACATGTTCATGAATCTGAAGTGTTTCTTAAATATGGTATCATGTCTAATGGATTCCCCGATTAGTAGTCAAAATACTTACTGTTGGATAATATTTTGTTTGATATTTCCTCATGTTGCAGCCCTCGTCACTGTGTGTCAATCGCAGAACTATTTTTATACATGTAGTAAGTGTTTTGCACTAAATTTAGTACCAATGTAGCTTATGATAAGTTCAATGTGAAAGATGCATCATTTACCATGGTTCCTTTTCATAATCACTGAATAGCTTCTGCACAATGAAGAAGTAGCAGTGTGCTCATTTCGTCATTTTCGCAGTGATCATGCGATGGTGTAACTCGTAGATGTAAGGTGTACTCAACAGCTGGGTGATTTCACTGCAGATTAGATTCCTATTTCAAGAGTAATTCATGTACCATGAACGTTATGAAAAGAAAATTAAAAATCCTTCACTGCTATAATATATGCTTAAGAGACTAGGTTTTTTAGCTTGTAATTTCACTTAATGGTTCCTTCGTTTATAGAAATAACATTTTTTTAAAATCATATTTTAGATTGATGCGTAATCTCAAATTGTTTGGTCCAAGAAGGTAGACAGTAGGCTTTATGCTTGTATGTTTATGTGACTTATTTCTAGAAAGCAGTTATTGCAAAAGGCAATAACTTAAGGATCCCCTGATTAATTAACTTGGAGAATGTATATCATCTCAGTTCTTTAACTGTATCTTGAGACTTGTTTGCTTAGACAGGGAAATAAATCATATTTAATGGCTCTGGAAAACTATTCAGACACAATATTGGATTGAAATAAATCCTGAAGAATGACTAATTTGGTAAGTTTTCAACAATAAAAATGACAAACTTAAGAAATTGAAGGCTGCAAAATAATAGTTAATCCTGAAAAAACTAAAACAATTTTATTTAAATAATTCTGAAGTGAATTTTGTGTTCAAAATGTTTTGAATGGCATATTCCCCGTCTGGAAAAGGCTAAAAATCATATAATGGCTAACAGTGGTCCAGACCAGGATTTTGTTTCTACCAAACATCTGAGCATGAAGAGTAACTGCCACTGAGTACTCACCTGGTTGGTAGAAACAAAATAGTGTTAATAGGGTTTTGTAGCTTCTGGACCTGACATGGCTAAAGAGTTAAAAGCCAAAGCCTAAAAGTGCATTGTATTGATATTTTACTGATATAGACTGTAATACAAATAATAACAGATGCATACTGATTTTCTTCATATTTGCTCAGGTAAATTTAGAAGGGATGTGGAGTTATTCTGTGAAATTCCAAAAGAATACACGCTATGGACTATATACCAATGCTTCAGGATTCACAAATGCTTCATATATAGCTACTAAGTAAGGGTGTTGAATATGGGTTGTGGTATGTGATATTACAGAGGTAACGGAGCACAATACATGCAAGAGGCATATATTACCGCTTAAACTTTTGGCTAAGGCTATGCATTCAGCAGCATGCATTAATTAGAAAGTGCAAATGGGTGTGCTCTATCTTCTTGGCCAATATTTGTACTTATCTGTATTTAAAAAAGCATTACTGAGTTCTTGGTATGATCACAGATGCTGTATGGAGAGCCTTTTTAGATGGTAGATACAAAGCGATGATCTACCAGATTGGCGCAGGTAGAGAAAACGCAAGCGTCATCTCCAGGCTTGATATCGTTGTGGTTGACAGAAGGTTCTGACAGGCTCACCAGCTCCACATCGGGACTCAATGAAGGTGTGACTGGAACTGGCTTAGGAAAGGAGTCTGTTTCTGGTCCATAGCCAAAGGCTTGAATAGAATTCCCTGTGGAGAGAGGCTTTGTATCATCAAATTTGTTCTGCTGGACTTCTCTGGAGGTACTGCTGTTAAACTCTGGTATATTTTCTACAGTCTGTCAACAGATTCTTGCCGGCTGCCAAAGGTTTTGTTAAATGATTCATTAGGGAACAAATCTGCTGGGATGCAAATCATGGGACTCAAAATGAAATCAACAGTAATCCGCAGCCATACAATGTAAACAGCCTGTCTTCCATGAATGAAACTGAAGCATGAATGCCTTATACTGTACATTTATCTAGGCATTCAATATCCAGCATGGACTGACAGAAATAAAACTGTTGATCAAACTGTTTAGAAGTCAAAGGTTTTCTTATTTACATACAAAAGTATTGATCCTTTAATTAATTCATTTTTTCACACAACTTCAGGTGTCAGAACAAATGTATGTGAAATAAGCAAAATTATGTTAGTAATTAAGATAAATTAGAAATGTCCCCACAGCATGAAACACACACAAAATAGCAACATAAACTATGTGTTCAATGCATTGTGGTATATCTTCTCTTTTGGGAATACATGTTTAACTGACTTTTTCCATATTTATATAGACATGAGTAAACATTTTTCTGATCGCTATTTTCAGTTTCATACAGTTTTGAAGAAACCTAAATGACTGGCCTAAGAATAATTAGAAGTTATCAGAAGTAAATATCCTTATTCTGAAATATGACTTTAGGATGTTACATTTGCAACATATTCACTTCATTTCTTGGAATTTTATTAGTTTTTCCCGCTTTAAGTTGCTTGTGCTGTATGTTAACTATTTCCCTCATTCTATATTTCTATATGTTATAGCTAAGCACTCAAAATTATAGAGAAATATAGACTGTTCTATATATGAGTACCTCATGAAATATTAACAAACAGATATACTAGTATTCAACACTGTAGAAAGAGTACTTTCAGGTTTGTTAGTCACTTATTGAGAAAGGAACCGGCAATTATATATATATATATATATATATATATATATATATATATATATATATATATATATATATATATATATATATATATATATATATATATATATATGTAACAGTTCCCAGAGTGCCTGCTTACATTCTGCTTTACACAGTTGTTAGCATAACTCAGAACTTACTGCATTACAGGAAAACAACAGTCAAACAAACAACAGAGATTAAGAAGGGTGGATGCAAGATAGGTGTAGAACAGAGAACATGTGACTACGGTCAATATGAATGCAGAGCCCTCACATGATGTACATGTGTAGAACCAACACTTCACAGGAACACACTTATATAGCTGTCATTTGAAAGCAGACTAGGTGTCCTCCAACATTAAGAAGATATGAAAAAGTTCTTGATTTTAGGATGTTATGTAATTACACAATACTACATGTGTGTTTCTTATACCACCTTGTAGTCACATTTAAAGTGCTCTCTTTTCAACTCACTGATTATTAGTGCGCTGGCTGATGCCACCAAACTATGAAAGAACAGGGTCTTTTCAGTTTTGTTCCATGTGCATTACTATAAGCTGACATCAACAGGGCCACCAGTGTTTATTCTGTAATTGTGACTCATTAAACGATAAAAAATTCCTAGTCTTAAACATTCTTCAGCTATAGAAGGCCTGTGCAGTAAAAAGGCAAAAGACAATTACAAGTACTGTAAAGTTAGAGCAGCGGAGAGTAATATGCTGTGTATTTGATATCTAATACTGTAACATGCATTGTGTAGAACAGATGAGAGCATATATTTTTGTGAAATTTCTAGAGACTGCTCAGGATGGCTTTGCGGACCACTAGTTGAAGATTAATCTGTGGTATATATGTTAGTGGCCTTTTGCAGATTTCCTGTTTTGATACTGCAGAACGTGCTATCGCAATGCATTCTGCATGTCATTACTTGCGTTATGTGGTCATGAGGGATAATCATTCTGAACTCTGACTACATGCAAATATAAACTTTCTGCAGAAACCATTTGTGCAGTTTTGTTTGATAGCACTACACTCACGTAAACAGGTGTTCTCCCTGAAGTCCCGCAGGAATTTCTCGCACTCCTCCTCTTGGTTCCCACTTCCCCGGCATGTGCACCACGGCGAGATGGTGATGTTGGTGTGACTGGCGTCCACATAGTTCGGCGTCATGTCAGATCCTTCAGCGGTGGCAACAGCAAAGTACCACTTTAGTCCAGCTAGTGCCGCCCAATGCATTCGCCCTCATTCATTTAGCAGTTAATGGGCAGCTGGGCTTGCTTTAAGAAAAATATAAGAGGTCTATTTGGAAGTCATCATGTTTTTTTTTTACTGAATAAAAGGCCGAGTCCTTCTTTCCTACTTAGAATGTATACATTGCTGAAACATAACAGAGGTAGTTAATTAGAAAAGCACAAAAAGCACATCACTCACCTATAAGACCGATATAAGAGGCCAGACAAGCCTGGTAGTTTTCATTTGGACAGTTAGTGATGGAGTGCGGCGTCGTCTGGCAGTTCATGTGGAAGTCAGCCAGTCTTGACCTAGTCACATACAATGGGAATTAAATAAACAGTTCACTGTTTTGCAGCTCTTTGCACGTCACAGAGTAGGGATCTAAGATTCTTTATTCAAAAGCGCTGTACTGCATTTCAGTTTCTATTTTTGTCTCGAGACCTGCACATGTTAATCTAGTTATGGCTGCTTGGAGGTTCCCTGTATTTCCAGATCACTGCTACCCACTGATATGAAGTGAATCAGCGGGGCTCTTCCTCTCTTCCTGAGCATGACTTTTTTTATTCTATTCCATCATGCCTGGCCTCTACCTCCCTGGGTCTCGTGTTTTCAAAGGAATCGCTGGAGGCCAGAGCACGAGCAACAGTGACACTGCATGCCCTGGTTACAAGGATTGCATGAAAAATGTCACCTTACATTGGCCTGTAATTCCACAGAATGGAATACCCTCTCACGTGGAAACTCAACACTTCAATATCATGTGGACAGATGATTTTTCCCCCTTCCTAATTATTTATTATTAATTTATTTAGTATTTTCATCCACCCATCTCCTGTCAGTCCCCAAGTCGACTACTATCCCATCCCAATAAGTTATCGTATTGACCAGTAAACAACAAGAAACATAAATAACACAATCAACAAAAATCTGCTGCCAAGTCAATCAGTACTTGTACTGATCGCTTGCTCCATTTTGATCGCGGTTCCCGAAGAGAACTCTATCGGCAATCTATGGCTCATCCTGCTAGTCCCGGATGTAGAGGGTTGAATTTCGGGTCGTATATTTGAAACAGTGAAAATAACAGGACTGAATATTGTAAAGCAGAAATAAGACGACTGAATGTTACTGCTTGAATAATAAAGATGCAAATAAAACACATGGAATATTTTCAACTGAATTTGTTCTTTTTTAATTTATTTTGAGGCGAAATTAAATGAACTGAATTCATGTGGCTGAATTATAAACATGCACTTTAAAATACGTATCTTTTGGAACTGAATTTTGGAAGCCGAATATTTTTGTACTGAATATTTAACCAATGAAATTACGATTGAAATGTTTTCAGCTGAAATGTTCAATGTTTAAATGTATGCACATATTAAATTACAGTCCCCAAAAATTCAAAGCGTCATTAATGTAATGCGTTTTTATTCGATAAGTGTAATTCAACGTGTTTTTTTTCATCAACGACTTTTGTCATTAATTTACTTCCATAAGCAGTCACAGAGTGGGACTGACTGAGGTTTTTATTATTATTATTTTAATGTCAGAAGTGCAAAATGCACAATTAGCACCTGAACCAGCTTTCGATTACTCTTTTTCAGGTAATAGTGCTTGTCTGACAATTTGATCAACAACTAACGGATGTTTATTCCTTATCTACATTACACCAATCTTTTAGACAAAGCTGCAAGGTCACAGAGCCCTGTGCGGCCAGCCACCTTACAATTATGATTATGAATCACAGTTAACGGGGCAATCCTTCATTCTACAGCAAGACAGCAACACAAAACACATCGCAAAATTGTGCAAGAACTATCTGGGAAAGCAGGAAATTGCTACAGCTGAAATTAATGACCTGGCTGACCCAGTCTCAAGACCTCCCATAGAACTTGTATGAAATTAACTGGATAGAAGAGTCAATGCAATGCACTCCAGAGGCCCCCGAGTTCTCTGGGAATCGCTGCAGGAGGGCAGAGATGACATAGTGGACGATTTCCTGCTGCAACTGCTTAACTGTGCTTGTAAAGCTGCTATCAAGTCAAAAACAATGATGAATTTTTTTGGAAGCACTGCTTTTGTATTTAATACATTGTAATTTATTCCTGTATGTAACTACAGAAAAATACCTGAGGTAAAACATTAATAAATCCTAGGTTCCAGCAAGTATACTCAACTTTGATTGGTACTGTATATTAGTTATGTCACCAAAATATGATTAAAAATCTGTTATTTTGATATTGTCACATTATTTTCTGTTCCCACAACAGGAAACTCAATTAATAAAAATTGAATGGCATTAAAAAACTAAAAAAGTCTTCTATATTGTTTGATTACTTATGCCTAAGGTTAGCGATGGGTGGCGGGTTAGGTTGTAATAGCTGGGGTTAGGGTTTTGCCCATAGAAATTAATTGGGAGTCCCCACAAAGATATAGATACCAAATCTGTCTGTGTGTGTGTGTGTGTGCTTGGATGCATAAATCAGTGTCAGTGGACAAAACATTCATTTCATTTTCCTCTCAGAAATACCTGCACACTCATATATGTGTTTAAAAACATGCAATAACAGTCATCATTAAAAAAAACAAGATTGCTTAGTTCTTGATAAGATTAAAAGATTTTGGAAAATTTTGTAATATTTACAAGGCTGACAAGGTTATTTTTGATGCAGCCGAAGAAACCCCAGGTTTTGGGGTGTTTAATATTCCTTTCGGTCCCTAATGTTCATTAGGGAACCTTGTCTGTTTGTTCTGATTACCAGCATGCATATTCTTCATTTAATTATCATACCTCACAGGACATACATGATTTGCATGGCTAATTACATCTTTGTTCACCACATGACAGAGGGAAGGTGAATGCCATGTAAATACTGCCCCCTCATATTTATACTGGGGGGGATATTTCTGTGTCAGATATTTTCAGTCCTCCCAACCTATCGCTCCCAGCGAATGGGGAGAATGACTCAGCTGTCATTACAATTTTCCGCTTGAAATATTTCAAATTTGTTATTCAAGTTCATGGTCCAGAGTCCACTACTCCAAACTCTACCCTATTGTACCCTACAGACGTTACACCTAAGGGCTTGGCCACATTCAAATGTCCTAATCTGGGTGATTAGTAAAGCCTTTAGTAAACTGCATGTTGTGTAAATAACATACATATTCATCCACTGGTTCAAAGTCTGTTTAGATGTATGAACCTTTTTAGACCAAAGAGCTTTTATTCTGAGCTTGAAGCAAAAACAATTAAGTAAGAGAAAAGTAAGGTAGCAGCGTGAAGTTAATCAACTCATGAATTCAATACTAGGGCAATTAGATGTCTTACATTGAAGGACAGAATCTTTTTCTGCAACAGAGAATAATGATAAGTACCTTTGTTCAAGATGACACAACACAACAGCACAGGGGAGAAGTGTTTAGAAAGCAGATAAAGGGCACCGTGAATTGTAGTTTACTCGATAATTATGCTGCCCCTCACTCCACTGGCAGTCTAATGAAGCAGGACTGTGTTGTTTTCTTATTTTAGACAAGTTGTTAGCTTGCACAGGCTGTTAACTTTTGTCCAAACAAATCTCTGAATCCCAGACCGGACAGGCCAGTGTGTACATAGTTTTTCATTTCACCTGAGTGAACCACTATACAGTACTGAGCGAAAGACCTAGGCAATGAAAGAAAATGATGTTTAAATGATCTTCATATTGGTTTAAAACTGTAATATTTTGTCTGTCAAAATGGGCCAGCTTAGCCATTTCAAACCCTCTCCAATACACCCATGTATTTTTGAAGTACACCTTTTTTTGGCTACTCAATACCTCATTGACTTTTTAAACTAATGAAATTAAATAAGAGAGCTGGTGATGAAATTTAACAAATACAAGGAATAAATGAGGCACCCCTGAAGAGAGGTTTGGGAACCAAAGTGTTCATTGAATCATCGAATTAGATATTAGTAACTTTTTGGCAACAGAATAAATTCCTGTTAGTTTTTATTTTTACTCTTAATTTGCATATATTCTAATGTTACATTGTGTTTTTGTGCTGAGCAAACGTACTTAGTACACAGATAAATGGCTTTACACATTTCATTTGACTGCCTAAAACTATTGCACATGTACATTATGGTTAGTTTGTTGATTGTGTTTTTTAGTCTGGGAAAACACCACATTATAAAAAAACCGAAGAGGTTTTTGGGTGTGATTAAAGCAGTCTAGCATAAATACTATTGGGTATGTGGTACAAGAAATTGACAGCAACACCAACAATATTGTTCAAACTCCACTAGCTGCCAGTGGTTGAATTGGCTATAAATTATATACTGTTACAGGCTGTGTTTCTCATCATTGCCTCAACTAGACAGAAAAATTCCCAAGAATTATACATAATAAAATGGGTTAAGCCTCGGTGCCAGTGATCCGAAGGTCACCAGTTCAAGCCCTCAGCATGACTGTGAGCCCTTGGGCAAGGTCCTTAACCCCCAGCTCCCTGGGTGTCACTACAGGTGGCTGCCCTTCACTGCCAAGCTTGCTCTCTCCTACACAGAGCAAGATGGGGGAGGTAAAAAGAGAATTACCCCATGGGGATCAATAAAGTATAATCATCCATCATCAAATAGACCATAGCTAAACTGGATGATAATACATTTTGTCAATTACAGACACGAGCCCCTTCAGTTCCTCTGTAAACCCCAGGTTAGAAACTCTTGATACACACACGTTTGCATTCTTATCTTTGTGTGCATTCATTTCTATACGTACAAAATCCTAATTCCAACAAAGCAACCTTAACCACTATCCTGCCCTAACCTTAGCCATAATTAATCAAACAAAATTAAAGACTTTTGGAATTTTGAGTTTTGTGATTGTATGTGGGGACTAAAAAAATATCCCCATAAGGACAAAATCACATTATGGGGATTTTTGTTCCCCACAGTGTAATACATGACCGCGAGCACGTAAGCATGCACGTGTGCACACAGGTTTCTAATTATATGTATGTGGGGACTCTATTCATTTCTATGGTGAAAACTCTAATCCCATATAATTAAGACCTTAACGCCTAGCCAGCCCTAAGCTGAACCACAAGTAACCAATCTAAATACGAGATCTTTGGCATGTCTAGTTTTTTGATTGCATTCACAAATCTTTGTGGGGACCTGAAAATGGTCCCCGCAACATCAAAATAATAGGTTTTTAAATCACATTTGGGGGAACATTTGGTTCCCACAATGTAATATAAACACACACACGCAGATATTTTGTGAACATCTGTGATGAACTGGGTACATGTGCTGGTTCAATATCTGTTTATTGAACCACAAAACACAATCCAGAAATCAAAACAGGAAGACAGTCTGGGATCATGAAGAGATCAGACGAGATTAGCAAGATCAAAACTCTAGACATACACACAGGCAAGAAGTAAGGAGCTAGAAGCTGAGATCACACTAGGGACAAGCGCTCAGTGCACACTTACCTGTATAGTACCTTGCAAACTGATAGTAGGCATCCAACGTTCAACCTACTGATCTATATAAGGTACTTGGTACCATTAAACAGGTGCAGAATATCTCCTAAGCTAATTAAAATGAACTATCAACACATCCCATAAAATACTGTTGTATACTTCATGAATAATAATATTAATATTAATTATATTAATAATAATAATTTTGAAATCCTTTTGTGGAAAATAACTTATTCAACTATTTGTATGATATTTTTTACCGGTTAGTGTTACTGACAAAACCAGAGGTCACGTCTCCAAAAAAGTAATTTGTGGTACAGAAATAAATGTTTTACACAAATAAAAATACTCCCACAAAAAAAATAAAAGATTGTATTTGCAATTTAATTTGAAAATTTAAAAGTTTTTTGTGGGAGTACAAGAAGGAAATAGAAACATATTACTCGTTTTCATTTTATTAATTTAGTTTCTTGATTTTTGAATTTTTTTTCATGTGTGTAGGGGTCAGTGTTGATCCAAATAGCTACCTCTGTGCTTCAAGCCAGGAAGATATTGCATGACAGCTACATTAAAATTGCTAATCGTTCCACATAACATCAAAGAGACCTGTCTATTTCCAGACAGGGGGGCACATAACTGACACATTTGCATTTTGAGTAACAGAGGGCATTTTCATAAAATCTGCCTGAATCCTGCCATAGGGCTGTGGGATGTACATATGTGATAACATAGTTTCAAGTCCCAATATATAAAGCAGTACATTTGGCAAGACTTTATTCCATTTGTATATGTGTATATATTTTTGGCACCTGAGCACTGGCAAGACAGTTTTGTTCCGCCTTAAAGGGAATGAGGCAATGAAAAGCCTGACTGCCACCTCAGACTGGCAACCACAAAGGCAGGCAGTCAGCTGAAGATGAGGCATCCATGCATATTTTACACCTGCATTGCATTTACTGATTACACTTTTGTAAAGAGCCCCCAGTTCAGTAAGAGGCAGCCTTGCTGTGGTTGACTAAACAGGGTCTTGTAGCCTCAGTATGCTGCTTATCTACCAGCCTACTGAATGATTTTGCTGGTTGGATTGTTCGGGCTTAGGATGCTGGCTAACTAATAGTGTGCATGTTAAATATTCAGCAGTCAGGGTCAAACATGGAGGCGTTTGTTCTTAGACGGACCTCTCTGCCTGCTTCTCAGTGTTCTGTATTTTATTCAGAGTGCTCATATATACCTTTTATACAGGTGAAAAACTTAACTGGACAGGTAAACATAAATGAACTCAAAGCTTTTTAAATAAACTATATAAAATGTAGAAAAAGTACTACAGATGTGGCTGTTTGCCTTGATTTCAATTAATAGTTACATTTAGTTCAATCTCTGTACAAAAAGTGATATAAAATATTGTGAGACTATTCATGTAACTTAATACTAATCTGCTCTGTTTTGTCATTTAGATGCCACTGAAGCTAATGGCTTATACCGTTAAAACATACATATATACCCTTTCTCCCATGTACAGCAGCTAATAATGTAATAACAAGACAATAATAACATGTATAAAAAGTTTACATTTTTATTCAAAAATTTCATTGCATTATTGGTAAATTTGTAACATTATCAAGTTGTATTACATTAAGAATGTAAAAAATATATATATTATATTTTGGAATATTATATATAAAAAATATTATATATTGGAAGTTATTATACTAACAGTTATTGGCAGTTATTACATTCTTGGATGCTACACCTATACCGTAATGCAAGGACCAGTTCAAACAGTGTGCATGTTGCTATTCCAATTTAGTTATCTTGTTACTTCTAGCTTGTGTAGCATGTCTTTAGAAAAACTAAAGACACAAGTTCTCCAGTAACACAATACCATACAGGTAGTCCCTGGTTAAAGAACATTCCACTTACAGACAACTCGTACTTATGAACGGACTGCCATAAAGCCTATTACATTAAAAATTTCAATACAGTGGTTCAATAACAAATGCACGCACTATTTTGTGATGCTCATGAAAACATTGCTCAGCGTCAGTGGTTCATTAGCTTAAGGTATGGCACAGTACCACATGTAGTTTCGTGATAATAATAATAATAATAATAATAATAATTATAACACAGATTACGGGAACAAATCTCATCATATCCTGGGGACTTGCCTGTGTTTACAGACGTAATTCAAGTTAAGTATTTTGTTCAGCAGTCCTAGCAAAGGCCCTCCAGAGATTATAGTTTAACATCGTATCCCAAACACCACCTGCTGTTCTTTAAGTTTAAGTATATTCTGCTGAGGTTTGACGAACCGTGTATGACTCATTAAGGAAATCTTTATCTGAAGCACAAGTGAATGACAGAAACTAAACTACAGCATGCTGCTCCGGTGAATCCAGTCATTTGACCGGGATTTTCGCTTTTTCCTTGTGAAGGAGTAAAGGTTTGTCTGAGGCCCACAGAGATATCACAACCAAAAGTTAATCGCAGCACATGTTTGCGTGCCCCCAAATAATTTATCAAAAACAACAAAAACTGATAAATCTCCAACAATGGAGAGCCCCACTTGAAACAAGAGCTTCTAGAAAAAAAATCACAAAGGGTTTCACACATGGCAGCCTATTCCTCAAGGCTGACCTGTCGAATGCTTGAATGTCTGCAGTTCTCTTGTGTGATGAGAACTGGGTCAGGTTCCCAGAGAAAAAGATTAATTTTGTTTCATTGAAGTACCTGGATAAGCAATGTACTCAAGCCAAATCCCTCAGACAGTAAATAGGGCGAATGACAGAAAGATAAATAAAGGGTAGCGATTCATTGTACCAAAGTTGTGTCCAATCGATAATGTGAGACTTACAAAGCTAAGCCAAGTGTCTCTGCTCCTAACCATTTCATATCCACTGCTTTTCTGAGATACATGGTTGTATTCCACTGGGAATGTAAAGTCCGCCTTTCTCCCTAAAAGACAATGGCAGGAGATGATGAATACACTACCTACCTTAAGGAAAAAGTAAAAAAGATCCTGGAAAAGGAAATGGACAGGCAGGTACCTGTCACTGCAACCCTGCAAATTAGTTCTCAAGGGCCTCCACAGATTAGGCTAAAAGGAGCTTGCATTCATTCTCCCATTGTCCCAGTTATCTAATCATGGTCTGGATGAATTCAAACAGGCGTCCAACATTCAACGTACTGATCTATACTACTGTGAAAAAACACAGCGACCCTTCTTCCCCAATCTGACATGATCAATACATGATTAGCTAAGGTTGACTGATGTGTCGGCCAAAGCCTTCCTCTTATCCTCCCTTAGTTTATTTTGATTATGCTTCTTCCTGGCTGCTCTGGACAAACTCTACATGGACCATCTAAAAATAGTTTGGGGGCTGGTCTTCAGTGTTGTTGTAAACCATAGACTGGCATTAGGAGAAACTCCATAGCACTGCAGCAAATTAGCACAATACAGCTGACCCTGATATCATGCACCTAGAGTTGGTGATGTGTATCAGTTGGGACTGACTCCCCTCCTACACTCACACATACACACCTTTGAAAACAGGGCAACAAGCGCAGTATAAAAGCCACCATTTGGCCATTGTCTTGTTATTTATCTACCAATCGTCATTTGCTTCCATTACCCTTTCCATACAGCCTCTACATTCTACTGCAAAACAGATGGCTCAAGAAATCATGCAAATTATGGTAATTCGACTGATGCTGCCTCGAAGTTCAGCTTGACAATGGCTCTTTTGTAATTTTCCATTGAAAGGAGCAGAATTTGACCATAGGAGTTACATTGAACATAATAGCTTAAGTGTGCAAGTGTGGAAAGGACTTACATTTTCCCAAATGCTGCATTAGAAGGTTGTTATATAGTGTACTCTTGAAATTGTAGCACCAGAGGCAAATGTGGCAAGACTTAGACCTTACACAGAAGGGAAAAACCATAGCTACACCACAGGGCACGACCCCATTGTGAGGATTCTTGGACTTACACTTTTATATTTTATTAGACCTTCCAGAACTGGCTATACAGTATAGTGAGGGTTTCATCTGCTTCTGACATCAATGTAACCTTTGCTGGGAGGCAGTTGTTTCCCACACAGGACAGTGACCACAAGCACAGCACCAATAACCCAAGCTTCCAAAGTAAGGCTCTTCAGATTGTTACAAAATGTGAACCCTATACAGTATATATATCTATATAACTGATTCAAAAAGGCATAAGGCTATAAAGCTCTATGGTGCACAGAAATGAAGAAGATTGCAAATAAAATATTCTGGGGAATTTTTTATATTAGCAGAGGCGGATGAAGTATATATGAAAGTGACATAGAAACATTAAGACAATGTACACAGTGAAAAGTATGTAATGGGTTTGTCAAAAGAACAGGACATGTTCTGCTTCTTGTAATCCATGCTCCAAACGCCAAACATATGCAACTGCTTGTTGATTGTCAGTATTAATTGGAGCTAAAGGTCAGAACATTGGTCCTCATTCAAGAACCACTCATATGAACAGGTTGGTTTACAAGTTGCTCATACAAGTGATTTGGGAGAACTTGCCACATTCCCCAGTATTCTTGTCCTTTGAATGTTCTCTTAGGTACGGACAAAATTTGACTGGTCCAGACCTATTGTTGGAGTCACATACAAATCAGTCTGTTGTTATCCAAATGTAGGTTTCTCCTATATTCTGACACGTTTTTGTCATAGCCCGCATTAACTTTTTCAATTTGTGCTACAGTAGCTCTCCTGTGCGATAGTCTTTGATCCCCATATCCATCAATGAGCCTTGGGTGCCCATGACCCCCTCACCAGCAGGCTTTCATTTGACCACTTTTGGTAGATATTCACCTCTACATTCTGAGAACACCCCACATGACCTGCCATTTTGGAGATGCTCTGACCTAGTCGCCTAGCCATCACAAGTTGCTCAGATCCTTACACTTGCCCATTTTTCCTGTTTCCTACACATCTACTTCAAGAACTGACTGTTCACTTGCTCAATATAATAAGGCACCCATGACAGGTGCCATTGTAACAAAATAATCAATGTTGCTCACTTCACCTGTCAGTGGTTTTGATGTTATGGCTGATTGGTGTATACACAAATAGAAAGGACAGGCAAAACAGCCTTCTGTTTATGTTCTTCTTTTGAAGAATTGTTGTAATATTTACATGCATGCGTGTCTTATTTAACAGCATTCTATCCATCCATTCATCCTTCTTCCAATCATTTATCCAGTACAAGGCTGCAGTGATAGTATTCTATATGTTTACTTAATGTTAACTATATGTTGTTGCAAAATTTATAAGGACTCAAAGCACCCTGAAGTTTGACAAGAGATATACTTTAGAAGTATATTTACATCTAAAGATCACAGAAGATTTCCCTTCCCAAACATATAAAAAATAACATTGCTCCCAGCTAATTTTCTTCGAATGACACTTTGCTTTAAGTGTTTGGGTGATTCGAAGCTTTATTGAGGCATATATTATTACTGACGGAATGCTGTAACAAATACATTTCCAACTTTTATATAAATGCACCCACGACACAGTCATAGAAGAGTAGGTTTTAGCTGAACAGTGTCCCATAAAATTGAATTGAAACACAGTAAAAATGATCTACTAATGTGCTGTTCAACCTAATTGAACACTGTCCACTCAATTAACCAGGCAGCCTTCATTCTCTCTTTTTAATTGCAATGTTTCTTTTAGCATCTACAATTATTTTCCTGACAGTTATAGACCTGCATAATGAAATTCAGCTTGATGTATAGGTATTTCAATCTGCTTCTCCATTTTGTACCGCAGAAACATATTTATTTCAGATTTTAGTGGTCATAAAATGAGACTTGTTTAATATTGAAGTAATGATATTTGTTCTTTAAATTCCACATTATTCTTATTTTTCCTTGTATTATTATCATTAATAATTATGAGTGTTCCCTGTGACCGTGAATAGGAAAAGTGGTTACAGAAAATGTATTATTATTATTTAATTCGGGGATATCCCCATGGCTATCTCCTACGTCAGGTGAAGGCCTAGACATCAGGACAGATTTACTAATGTGAAAGACACTCACTGACTATGTGGCCTGTGTTTATCATTGTCGCTTTTTGTAGTGTTATATATATGTTTGGGTGGAAATGTAACTTTTGTAGGTTTTCCTGTAGCGCATATGGGATGACACCTGCGCAGGAAAGACCAATGGAAACAATAAGCTCCTTATCCATTATCCAGAGGTGATGTATTTCATGTGCCAGATCTGTGTTTCCGCATATTTTATCTGTTTGGGTCTTTTGTAGGTTGTGTGTATCTGGTATGGCGATGTCTATAATATATGTGGTTTTGTTCTCTTTATCAATCAGTGTGACGTCAGGTCTGTTGCGGTGGACAGTTCTATCTGTTCTGTCATAGTACAGTTTATGTGATCTCCAGGGCTGGGTTCGGAGTATAATATGGTGTGTGTGTGTGTGTATTAGTTTATGAAGTAGTGCTAGTTCTTGGTGTATGATGTTGGCAATCCAATTTTGTCTGTGTGTCTGTCTGTGTCAGTAGTTTGCATCCAGAGGTGTTGTGCTGTATCATCTCCTGTGAATTATGACAATATCTAAAGGTGCCGTCTGTAATACTTCTGTCTTTGAGTATGTATTTTCTGTAGTTTCTGATGTTAATGACTTGGTCTTGAATAGCCAATATGAATCCTTCAGTGTCACTGAACAGATCCCCATGAGTAAGCCAGCTGTTTGATGCATTATTATTATTATTGCTATTATTATTATTGTTATTATTATTATCATCAACAACAGCAACAATAATGATAATGATGATGATTATTACAATCCAGTTAGACTATGAAAATGCTAAACACCTCATCACTTGGCGTCATGCTTTAAACAAACATATATAAATATATATATTTATTTTGCTGTGTGCTGTGGTGAATAACTTTCTTCCAATTGATACATCTCAGCTGCTTCCCATTTAGTGGACTAATGTCAGCTGACAGGCAGACAGACACAAAGAAGAGGAATCAGAAAAAGGATCCCAATCATGCAATTAGCTGTACTTATGTTACATTACTACAGAACTTCTACTGTTATGAATATGCAGTTTTGAATCTTAGAGGTTGTTGTGCTTTCATTTTATTCGTGTCATTTTAGTCAGAATTTCTATGGCTATGCCATCCATTTAGCTTGCAATCCTGTTGTCTATGAAATCTCTGTCAGGCAAACGTCATGCCCCACAACCTGCCCTACAAATTATATGTGAATAGTTCCTTGTTTTCGGATGTAGGTATGATAGTACTGTAAGCATAATGGACAATAATGCCTTTAAATGGGGGTACTCTGGAAAATGTTCTGCTTTCACAATGCATTTAAGTAACACATTTCATGATCACTATATTATCTTACAGGTCACTGCTGCAGAAATGGTTAGCGGGGGCATAGATCTGCAACATGTCTTTGCCTTATAGCATATGACCGAATTTCAGTTACCTGCACAGAGGGTCAGACCGGCAGGTTTTTCTCAGCTCCAAGCAGTTGGGCTTGACCTTCTCTTCGAAGGCACAGGAGGGCACGATCGTCTGCCGCCTCCTCTCAGCGCAGGCGGTGTCTTGGCAGGGACAGAACAGCATCCGGTAGCTGTACTCCGTCTGCACGCGATCAAAGAACTGGCGCAGGGCTTTGTGACAGCGCTTGCGGTTACAGGGCTCTGCCCGTGTAGCTGACGGCGCCACCGACTGGCCGGGCATCTCCTTGTTACAGGTAGAGATGTAGTAGGAGCGCTGCTTCTTGCAGGTGTCATTCAGGTTGCAGGCCTTAGCTGCATCCAGGCAGGAGTTGCAGGGTTTGCTCTGGTCCGGACACTGGTTCCCTTTGGCCGTGGTGGAATCGATTCCTGTAAAAGGGGTTCAGTGAGAGCCAGCTTACAAAAGGTTGATCATAAAATGAGGTTTAAGCATTATATGTATTTCTTGAATACTCTTGTCAATTTTTATAAACCCTCTTTGCTCTTTTGAATGGAAAGCTTTTTATTCCCATTCTTTTTTTTTTTTTTTGCAGAGCAAGCCGTTCTGTCAGTCGATTTGCAAATACTGAATGTGTCAAAGGGCTGCCATTCGGGCACCACATAGCTTAACAAGGGTGATGTAGGTTGGTGAAATATTTATCTGAGCAAGTCTTCTCTCTAGATCGTGAATTCTCTGTGGCTTTGTTTTCAGATATGTTCGATAGTAAAAACAGTTGGTACTTATGTTGGCATTCGCAGAAAAGTATTAACAGTGATCCATGAGGAACAGTGAGGAATAATGCATTTAACCTTCCATGCAAAGTACAAAAATCTACTAAAGAAATTTCAAATCAGGAAAAATTTCAGTCTGCAGAAGAAAAAAAAATCAAGTAAGAATATAGAAGTAGTACTAATACCCATAAGACTTATATTTCATAGATAGGGTGAGTATTGTTCGGACTCTTTCTGAAAAATTGCTCTCTGGAAAAATCATCTCAATGTCTTGAATCCTAACTTGATAGAATTCTAAATACATTAATTCCCCTTTAACACTATATGGAAGAGAGAATAATGTATTACCAGACACATTTTACACATATCATACATATACTGTATGGCGTGTGGTGCAGCAGTTTTGCCAAACCCCACACCTAATGCGCAATCGCCATTCTATTTTACTTTTTCCATAAAATATTAAAGCAGGCTTTTCCTTGCAGCTGTAGCCTCCGGGATAGGCTCCGGAACCCCCCCCCCCCCCGACCGTGAACTGGACAAGCTGCTACAGAAAATGGATAGATGGATGGATTAAGTAAGCTTTTGATTTTTTGTCATATAAAAATATTACTTGTCATATAAAAATAGAATTTAGACAAAAAGTCAACCAATACAAATAAAGTTATGCAGATGATTAATTTCTGTGTCACATACATTGGATACAGTATCAGTTATTGTCTGCACACCTGGCGATCTGAAGCACATCAGTGTCATCTAAGCACAGCTTAGCTGCTGATTATGTATAAATATGAGATGAACAAGAAAATACAGGACAGATTCTTCGCCTCCTTTTCCCCAAAATCTGAAATGAAAATTCTATTTATGGAAGACCTACAAATACATGGATTTCTCAATGCATTTCTGCCGCCTTATGAGTCCAGGGGCAATGTTGTAAGAATGATATATTTTCAGCAGGATAGAATGCTTTGCTAAGCCGGAATGAGTTCAAGTCAGAGAAGATTCCAAAAGGCCAAAATTTGTTTGAGAACGGCCCCCTGGTGGCAGCCTAATATGTTCTTAAAGAGGAAAATAATCTTCCTGGGATGTTGGTGACACATTCAGAAATGCCACCTCCCATCTTTAGTGTGCATCTGACTATGGATTTATTAAACTCACTGGGTAAAAACAATTGATCATTGATTAAGAATATCATCTCTTAAAAATATAATTCATAAGTTGCTTTGTTTAAACATTAGATACAACATCCATATGTTTTCCTCTGCAACAGAATGACTGAGCTAATGACTGATATGGCTAGGAATATTTTTGGATTTTCCAAAGATCAGTAGAATCTTTATATATTGTATTTCTGACCTTGGCTGGTGCTTCTTGTTTTCCAAGCAATATCTTCCGAGACTATTGATAAAAAAAGCCTGGTTGAGGATTATTTTACATTTGAAGAGTGACATTTTTACAAGGATAAAACAAGTGAAGCCCCAAAAGGAAAGGCAGCTTGATTTCTACTGGTTTGTTTAGCTACTAATGCAGGAGCATTATTAATGACAATTTAATGCTACATTAAGAATTCTACTGTGAAAATTGTGAGGAACATAAATCAAACTTCTGTAATTACATAGAAATTGGAACTTGCATAATGCATTTTTTTCCACAGGAATCATGGAGTCACAATGACACTGATAATAAACATATAATGTGGCGCCGAAAAACTGTGTGAATGAAGGGGACCAGCTAGTCTCATTACTGAAGCACATTGTTGTGCATCTGCATGACTTTTATGTTAGAGAATATGCCTGAAGTTGTTCAACGGCTGTGGTTTATTCTAGATAAATTAGTCAAGGGCAAGCTGAAATTTGTTTTGTAAATAGAACCCTCTTCCAATCAATATATCAATATATGTAAAAATTACATAAATTCAGCCATGACTGCATTGCTACTTTAAGAACAATTTTAATGATGCCCAACAATTTAATGAGTAATTTCTGGAGTTTTGTTTCGTTGGAAATATTCTTCAATGAATGTATAATTGGCTTAGGTTATACAGAGAGAATGTTCCATGGAAATCTAAAAGTGTTCTCCACATCGTGAAATTTTAGGTGGCTGTCGGCTGAGTGGCGCTCAGGCCCTGTCTGCCACTGCTAGACACCAGACACTGAAGTGCAGTATTCCAGGTTATGCTACAGGTCATGTGAGCCAAGTGTATGAGTAGCTGTATTTCAGGGCTAGATGGAAATTAGGATCTATGGGACAGAATCACAACAAGACAGTTAGAGAAATAGTTCAAGAGTTATTTTAGACAACAAAGCAATCACAGGACCTTTAAACCATCAATGGCCTTCAGCGAAATAAGGGATATGTAGATAAGAAAGAACATTAAAGAAAACATGGTCAAAGGCAAGGCCAATTTTCAGAGTTAGTGCTAAAAACAGCAACGAGGGCTTTTGAAGCCCACTGTGGATAAGATGTCTGTCATTACCTGCTTTAATGCAGGCAGAACCAATATGGTGACCAACAGGAAACAGGTTGAAGCATAACTGATAGATTACAGATGCCCTATACCATTTTTTTTGTCTGATTATTACAATTAAGACTGAAAAAAATCAAAGTGAATGTAAAGGATTTAAATTATAATAATGACAAATTGTCACTAAGATGAAAGTCAAGCATGCACGCATTGTCTTTCCTGCACTGGTTAGATATGTTTCAAATAATGGTAATACTCAAGATATGCCTTTGATTTGGATCTCAGCAATTTGTTTTTATGATGAATGAAGAATTATTAATTTCTTTAAGCTTCTCTGTTTTGTAGGTGCCTTTCCCCATTCAAAATCAATTTAATTGATATTTTTTTTTTTTTGCATAATTGTTCATTTCATTGAAGGTGACATTCTATTAGATGCAATGATTATTTTAGCATTGCGGTGGCATATTCCACTTTATTGATCCCTTCATTTGAATTCTGTCGGTACTGTACAGTATGTGTATTTATGGAACAATGGTTGGTACTGAAAAGTCAATAAGACACAAAGGGAATTATAGTGTCGCCATGTAATATATAGATCTCGCTTTAGGGTAATGCTGTATAAGCATGAGTAACAGCCTTGGACTATTGATTTTCCTTCTATGGCAATAGCCACAATTATTTACAGCATATGGTAGACGGTGCTCTGAAGTGTTTATCAGTAATGTATGTTTATTAATTACAGTTGCTATTATGTCAGTTTTTAAAGTTGACTGGTAATTTATATGAAAAATATATTTTTTCTATAACATTTAAATAAACAAACCAGACACTCTACACACATACTGTAACAGCACTTCTAGCATATTTAAGTATTGATAGTTCAAAGTGAAACGGAGTTATGGATATATGCACATTTTACTGAGATTGTGGAGTTTATTATGTGTGGACAGTTTGATCTGTCAATTTTAGCAGTTTTTGTAGGAAGACTTCTCAGTGCATTGTCCACCACACGAGTAGCAGAGGTCGTAAATGGGGTGTGAAATTGCTTGTTAACTACGTTCATAAAACAGAACCTGTCATATGAAGGTCAAAGTAACTTTGATGGTATGTGTGTGCTCTGCATATGTGTGGGATGAATTAGACTTTAGAAGAAAATAGGAGCCATATTAATGTATGAATGTTGTACTTATATATAGTGCTAACAGACAGTCTTGGGACATTTGCCTTATTCAGTAAAAATATAAAACTAATAAATTTGCAATAACAAAAATTATTACTTTATTAGTTTCCAAAAAATATATAGCACATTAGAATTAACCAGTATTTAAGTAACACCCTGATTTCAAGTAGTAATATCTTAAAACCCAAAAGGGAGTTCAAAAAGCGCTGTTCTGAGTTCTTATTATGTGTGTTTTAATTTGTAATACCTTTGCACTAACATAAAACACCAAACATTTGTGTTTAGTATTCCTTTGGGAGCCACTGACTACAATTGAAATTAATAGTGAAACTGCAAGAACAGAAAGTATCAGGTCAAAAAATGTATGATACTTAATAAAAAGGATATGTCTGTGTAGAAGATATGTGCAGGTACGTTAAACATTTAATGGAACCCAAAAAAACTGCAATTTAAGCCGTCCCAAAGCTTTCTGTGAGCACTGTATGAAGATGTACAGGACAACACTGCCAAACTTTCCGAAAATATTATCAAGGATAAGTTTTAAATTGGTGCTTTATTCTTTGTCTCTAATCTATTTTCATCTTTTCTGCTTATGTGTAAGTAATCACTCTTCATGCAGACTGGCAATACTGCATTTATTTGTAAGCAGAATTTAATTAATGAGTTCATATACAACTCATATACAACTTGTAACTTGTGACCCTGTGTTTGATAAGCGGCTGTAAGATGAATACACGGATGGATATAATTTTCAGTCAACTGAAGTTTATCCCAGTGTTTTATAAATCGTAGTGATGCTTTAAACTCAGTTACTATTTATACAAAGACAGGATGAAACCTTAAGACCGCCCCCAGGGGAGTAGCTAGACATTCTGGCCCCCTTATGAAATGTCACCTTGGGCCACCCTGCCCCCACCAACATTATATAATTTTATAATTTTAGTGAAATCTGTCAGGATATCCATGCCCCTCCGATGCCCCTGACCACCCCTAGGTGAAGTGAATAATGTTGACTATCTTATAAATAAAATTTTAAAAAGAGTATGTGAAGGTCTGAGATATATTACACAGTAACCTAACATTCAGTACTTGTATGTTGACATGTTTAATGTAAAAGAAATGGGCAGGGGTAATGATCTGAGTGACTTTGACAAGGGTCAAATCATTAAGGCCAGATGATTGGGTCAGAGCATCTCCTAAGCAACAAGACTTGTGGGCTGCTTGCAGGTAGCTGTTTTGAGTACCTATTGAGAGTGATCTGACAAGGGAAAATCCATGAACTGCTGACAGGCAATGTGCAATGTGTACGAAGGATATCATGTCTAGTACAAACCAACAGGACTACTGACTGGCACAAATGACAGATTACTCCTGTGATCATCATCAAAATAATGTGTCATTACACACAGAGCATTGACGTCTGCTCTCTGTACTTTCCCACTTGCACATAGTTTTTAAGGTTTACTTCTGAACTTCTGTCTTGCCAGCAGATGAGGGGGCAGCTTCCTCACACCCTTTGTGTATGATGCAGTCTAGTAGCACGACTGCGGGTAGAAAGCAAGCGCTGTCAAAGTTCAAATGATTTGAGCAGCACAGCACAGCAGGGGACGTGTCTGGCCGTGTCACAGAGACAGCTCTGTTCTGCTCCTGCCCTGCCATTTCAGTTTTACAGAGAGGGGGGAAACAATGCGATTCCACGTCATGCCCCAAAGTGGAAGGATTATGCTGTCAAGAGCACTGCAGAAAATGGAACGGAATAAGCCCTGTACTACGTCTTTGTACTGGCATGACACTGGTTCCGTATGTTTGAAATTTCTCCTTTTTACAGTTAGATATTCTTGTTCTGTGTGACCACTATGTAGCAAAGAGTCAGTGATGTTATTCATAACAGACATTTAAATGGCAGGCTCCTCTTCCATGTCTTTTCATTTAGAAAGACTACATTTCAGATGAAAGACTCACCACTGAATAAGCCAACACACTAAACTGTAATGTCATTAAAACATGATACATCATAGTTGAATACAGGTGCCAGTGGATTCATGGGTCAAAACATCTCAGTGGGGAAAAGAAAAAAAAAACATGCCATGTGTTCATCCTTGGAATCAAAGTGTCATAAGCCTCTTGGCGATATGGGTGATACGACGATATTAATGGTAATCAACGATAACTGGCAAATGACCCAGTGTCAGTATTTGATGTGGACTAACTGGTAAAGTGTATGGTGTGTCATAAGCCCCATGGTGATATGGGAGGTATGAGAATATTATCCGTAATTAACTATATCAGACAAATGATCCGGTGATATCTGACATTGACTTACGGCCGATTATTGCCTAAGTAGGCTTAGGCTGCACACAAAGAAAGATCACAAATATGTATGATTTGGCTTCCACTTCAGCATTCTAGCCTACACATCTAACACAGTAAAAAAAAAACAATACACACACATTGTAATTATTTTTCAACTCTTGTATGGTACACAAAGGTGTCAATGTATGTAAAAGTTTATATACATACTGTAACATTGTATAGTTATAATGGTGTACGTGGGTAGGGCTTACTGTAAGTTTGTGAACCACTGCTTTAGATGGTTTTAGATGGTCCACCACATATTTTTAAATCCTAATTAAAATTCGTCAATTGTTTTCCACAGAGATAAAAAAAAAAATGGTGATGAGCACCACTAATCATCAGCCCCCAGCCCAGTTGGCAAGTTTTTATCTCATTGTTAAAACTGTTTAATGCTTTCATGTTTCTTTCGGCAAAAAATTTAAATTCCTCGCTTTGTGCTGCATGTCTCTTTGTGTGTGGGGGGTGTTGGATGACTTGATACTATTGTTTATTCTGATATTTCTAAATTAAATGTTGTATAATGACATTATTTTTTAGCTATGGCCCAGACCTAGATGCCAAATGCCTTTTGCAATTGATACAATATTAATCTGCATTGCTTGGAATAGTTTTCTTTTTTTCACATTCTGCATATCTACCTGTTTGTATTGTACTAAGGAAACTCGAATGCTGTCGTTTTGCTGACATTACTTAAGTTACTTAAAGTATCAGTATTGGTAATACAAGGGAAGATCACAATAGCTGTTTGTGATAATTACATGAGCCCTCAGATTGAAACACTTGGTGTTTCAAATGATTAACTAAGCCAATATGTTTGGGTTTTTACAAATTGTCACTCTACTATACAAAGGCAAAACTCTTATTACACATTTAAATTGTCATTATCTAAATTAGCTCTCTTTTATCTCAAGATGAAATCTTAGTTCACCAATGTCATTTTTCAGGGAACACTTACCATTTACCTACCTACTCCACATATGAGTGGACAGTCAAAAAACTTTAAAGTCTTTTTTTCTCAGTTTCATTGTCAGCATAGTTACAGTGTTTTGCCTTTTGTAAGGCAGCATTTTCTAAAGATAAGGAAGAAAACTGAGTTGTGTTTCAGCCTAGACAACCTTAAAAACGGCTTGATTTCCTCTGGAAGTCTTTTTGCAGTTAGGAGTTTATGCAAATTTTATGCTGGGAAAAACTCCAATATTATTTTTACCCCAGCCACTCTTTTTTGTAAATGCCTTAGCTATTTTTGGAAGTATTTTCGATCAAATATGTTGTCTTGTGGTCATGAGGATCATATTAAAAGCAACTTCCAAATATGAGAGTTAGAGTTGGGTGGACACCATAGAAGTAATCAGGCAACCTTGTAAAATCTGTGGGGCTCTGAAAATGTACAGTAAATACATTAGAGGGAATTAAAGTAAAGGTGGATACACAGATTCATCTACTGTATGTTGCTTATCCTTATCAAATTATGCACAATGGCAGTATGCGTACTTCAGCCAAATTTTCATACAGACCAGAAACACATCTTACTAAAAGACCTGAATTACATAAGAGTTAAACAAGGACGTTTGGAGCAACAAAGCGAGCTAAATTCTCTCATCTCAGATGCAGTCACAGACCTGTTGACTAACATGTTTTCTCGCACCTGGAACTACTTAAATATTGCATTAAATCAGCCTTCAATATTTTTTTTTACAAGAAACTGGAAAGGCAGACCAACTCCATTAGCTGTTTGCAATCCTGGGTAGACACCATTCAGAAAGCAGTATTCTCAGATACTGGGTAGGCAGAAAGTTTGATTGAAAACCTATAGGTTAAACTCACTGATTTTGAGGAGAGAATGCGAGATTAGTGTGCTAACCTGAGTTAGTTGAGCTGGTCTGAAGCCATGCTATTTGTAACGTGCTGCCCGTCAAGTCGGCCTCACCCTCCTACAGTATCTCCTCCCTAACGTGGCCCTGATGAGCCGCGCCTCTTGCTTGTAGTTAGTCTCTGTATTCAAGTCCCCGTTGTCTCGTCAGCCCAAGTCCGGTCATTGACGTCTAACTTTCTTGTGCTTGTGTCCTCCCTAGTACCAGTCTTCCCATGTTTGACCCCCCCCCCCCCTTCTGTTCTCCTTACACCTGCCTTTGAGTCCTTTGTCTGAATACCACAACACTATTTCATATTGGATTTTCACTTTGTTGTTGTTCCACTTATATCCCTGTAAAGATGGTTTCCTCAAACAGAAGTGAACAAGCTGACCTGATTCACCACTCCTCCAATTTTTAAATATTTGGACCCCTCCATCCATTTATGGTAGAGGTGAATTTCTTTCATTTGTACATTTATTTTCACCTACTGTAGGTTGTCAGACAGGGCAGTCTCATAAAACCTATACAGTAACTATACACGGTCACCACATTTCTCTATTTACAGATGACATGCTCAAATCTATTGTTGACTTCTTTACTGATCATGTCTTAAAGCATATTTAAACCATTATCTGAAAGCAAACAAAATCAAACATCATGCTGATAGACAGCATAGCTAGGTCAACAGTTACCCCCATCAGTTATAATTAGTAACTCATTTACATACAGTATCTAGGAATTAGAATCTATGCATCCCCATACCCATTATAACAAAGAAAAACTTTAATATCCTAACCCTACAACCCTGCATAGGACAAGCAGGTAAGGAAAATTAATGGAGAGATAGAACCTAATGCATAGTTCACCTTGATCAATGGACTGCTTGAAAGGCAGAAACGCTGATGAGATAATTTTCTTCCTTGGCTTAATTTCTTTTTTTTTGCTACCCTTATCCCTTCCTATTGATGAAGGCAATTCAATAATATCCACATGTATTTAGGGTAGGAAGTGAAGCAATACTTCAAGAAGTGTGACTGCACTGCAGTGCCAGAAAGAATCAGAAGACCTTTCCTTATGTTCTGGTTATAGTGCACATCCGTTTTCTCAAACATGGTTTGGCAATGAGAGTCTACAGATTGTACGGGATTCTCTGCTTCTATTAAATACAGTGATTGAATGGTTTCAGCCTCAAATTTCTAACATGGTACTGTGATAAACAATTAAAGTGTTTAGTGTTGGTAAACAAACCTCTAAATGTGAAAATAAAGAGTTGATTACAAAAAAATGACACATTGTCCTTAAAAAAATCTAGATGTCTAGAAAAGATGATGGAAACCTTTTCAAAACCTTTCACTGCATGTCATACGTCTGCTGTATGTATTGACTACCCTGCTCAGAAGCATTTTCCTGCCAATGCAAGTAGTTAAGGATCAAGGTAAAAAGAGTGGACTTTCACTATATTTTGCAAGCAAGGAATGTCATTTATTGGTTACAACTGTGCTTGGAAAGATGAAGACATCTGTTGAGATTTTCTTATTAGTTCTCGCTAATACGGTGAAAAATGAAAGTGAAAAATGTTAAGAAACATAAATAAAGGGATTAAAAACAGTCATTATACCAGCATTCTTGTGCCACAAAATATATCATGTTTTACAGAGAACCCATTGATTTAAATTTTCTAAATCTTAACGTTTTTTAGTTCTCAGCAGTTTCTCAAACTGCTTCTCTCTCATCTAGATGTTTACCAGAATTCTCTGACTGCATTATATACCAAATACCAAACACAGACAGCTCTGAACAAATTCTGTAAATAAGAAAAGCTTAGGAATGTGGAAGCAGCAGTTGTGGACTTGGGGCGTGTTGCTTCCTGCTTTTTCAAGGCAAAACAGCAGGTTAATAAGGTGTTTCCTAAGTCAGAATTTGATTGCTATCGATATTATGTAGTATATTGTGCAGCATAAATATATTTAAAAAACACTTCCAAATGCTTGTTGCAAGTGCTGATCAACTTATTCTGATGTTTGCTAAAAGTTTATTTAAATGAGCAAAGTTTACAAAGACTAAAAAAGTGAATATTTAAAAAAGTGAAAATTTTAATATTTCATATATTTTAGTGTTTTACATAATAAACATTCCGAACACCCCAAAGTCAGGTATTAAAACAAACATTTAAAGATAATTTAACAAGAATACCAGCCCAGAAGTATTTTCATTGCTTTTCATTCATTTACATTAATTGATTTTCATCTTTTTTCTGCATACTTTGTGGGAAACACTGATCAGTTTACAGTGCTGTTCCCATGTTTTATCCAAGCAAGTTGGTCTGCCATGGAGATGACTTGCCATATTGGCAGCCTTTGAGAGTTGGCTTTTGACTCCAAGTTTGTCTTCCTTTACATTTTGACATCATTTGTCTTTGTGAAGGAATACAAAGATTTGCATTGTATAGTCTTTTACACAATAATTTCATTAGTCATTATCTCAAAAGAAAGTTAAATGATTTTTTCTATTTTTCCCCAATCTATAACTGTTATCAAAATTGATTGTACAAACAGCAAACATACTGAAATATAGATACACAATTTAAACATTTATATCACACATTAAATTATGTAACTTTCCAACTGAGGTCACACTTGAAGAATGACTCCATTACGGACATTAATGTGCCAGAGAGTGATAATAAAATCCAAAATAATTCTAGTTAATATATAGTTTGACTAAGCAGTATAATGTGGAAAAAATCCTATCTAAAAATACATCCCCTTATTTTTATGGCCTCATGCAAGATTGGCCTTTCCCACAAAACAGCCATATCACGACCAGTGTGACCGAAATAAAAGTCACTGTCACAGATGTATATGCACAATTGCAAAATGAGAATTACTCTACTACAAAGGGTTGGTGTTGCTAAAGCCCAGTTCATCATTACTTTTGCAGCATTAGTTGGGCAGCGAAGGGACAGTAGTGGCCTAATGGTTAAGGAACTGTTCTTGTGATTGAAAGGTTGCTGGTTTGAATCCCTAACCAGCAAGATATCACTGTTATACACTGCTCCCTGGGTGCTAAATAATAGTTGTCCTCTGCTGTGTCACGTATGGGTTAAAATGCAGAGGACACATTTTGTTGTTGTGTGCCGGAGCATGTCAACAATGATAATTCATCGCTATTAATTTGATAGCATCTACTGCAAGTGTTATTCCAACCAGCTACATTTAGATATACAGCTTTGTTTCTAGGCTTACAGCTCTTCGAATGTACTGTAGGTTTTTGAATTTTTTTAATAAGCAGCTGGTATGAATCTCACAATCACATGCACAATTAGCATTTAGCACATATGCGCATACTCATGCAATATGAGGATTCTTCAACTGAACAACCGCCTCTTCGAATCACTCATTAAATATGTTCACCCATCCATTAGCTTGAGAGAATGCAGGTGTTAGGTTCGACAAAGAAATCTGATTGGCATGCTACATAGAAAAAAACATTAAACTAAAGACAATGTAATGAACAATATTAATCACAGTATGACAGTGCATGGAAAAGTAAAGGTATTTTAATAATATCCATGCTTTGATTTAGTTTGTATCGCTAGTTTCATTTTATAAATTCTTGCTGGCCTGCTGAATTTGCACGTCTTTTTAGTATTTCAGATATGTAGGATGTTTTCTGCCATTCTGAATGATCGATTCTGTCCTGCTAACAAATTACCAACTTACATGTGTATTAAAAAATTGTAAGGCTGTGCTTCATCGAGTGGCTGTTTGTTTGTTTGTCTTTGCTATAATTACGTTTATTCTGAGGTAGGCCTACCAGAAGTACTCGAACAAAACATCAAAACAGTGCATGAATCTGATCTGGATTTAAAATGCAAGACACGATGCCCTTTGATGAATTCACACAACAATAATATTTTGGCATTTTATTCCTTAATGAAAAGCTAAGCACTTTACACTGCACATTTTTTCCAGGTAAATGTGATTAACCACAGCAGCTCATTTCCCTCATCTCTCCATTATTTGCCATTATTTCACTACAGTAAATAAAACTAGATGCTGTTGGAACGACAACAGTGTATTTAGGTTACTCTTTAATCATGACAGGTTAATTTGCTATAAATGTCATATTTTCATTTGAAGAAAATTAATATATACTATTGATGTTACGAAAAGTTATTTGTAGTGACAATTATATAATTTCCATTCAAAATATCATAGCACTACTGATTATCTCTGCAACAGGCATGAATTCCAGGCCAAATTTGATTTATAAAAGGATTGGGAAAAAAATAACACCATTGTCCAATTAATTGAATAAAAAAAAAAAACGAATACACTTGTATTGAATGTCTTCAAGGAACAAGGCCTGCTGTCCATACTTTATACTTATAGGCCCAAAGCTGTAAAAGCAGAAATCCAGTAGAGCTGCTGTTGTTAATTAGATACGCAATAAGATTTATTATTATAATTAAACACTTCCTATTGCCCGTATACCTAAAATGTATACGTCAATAACTGCAATGCCAGATTTGTCAATATTGTTAATTTATTACTTGGTCTTTAATTACATATAAATATGTTTTTATAAATATAATATTACTATTGTGTCTTGTAAAATCCTGTCTGTTTGCCAGTTTATATTGTCTGGAATTATCAGGCAGGGCTAGCTGGTTTCTGCCTAAGAGTGCCTGTATATTGCATCAAAGGAAACTGGAAATCATTAGGGGATAAATGCATGAACATATTCGAAAGCAAATTTATTTTCTCCCACCTCACGGCTGTCTGCCTTGACAAGCTCTGAACTTGACAATATCTTTGTAAGCATATTCCCCCCAATAAGATATTTATACATTCAAATCGTATCTGTTTTCATGAGAAATCCTCAAAAAGAAAACAAAACAACAACAACAATAATAATAATAATAATAATAATAATAACAATAATAATAATAATAACAACGACAACAACAATAATAATAACAATAATCATAATTACAATAATAAACCAGGTTTTGTATGCAGGTCTTTATTATATATTTTCTCATTTTATAAATTATACGTTGCAAAAATATGCTTCTGGTGAACAACATTTTCCAGATGCGAGGCTTGAATAACACTGTGTGTGTATTTTAAATGTAATCTGCTGAGAGGAAGCCTGAGCCAGACTTTAAGAGCCCATGCCATAGTTGGTGTACATCTCCAACAGCCCGTGCCGTAGTTGGTGTACATCTCCAACAGCCCGTGCCGTAGTTGGTGTACATCTCCAACAGCCCGTGCCGTAGTTAGTGTACATCTCCAACAGCCCATGCCGTAGTTGGAGTACATCTCCAACAGCCCGTGCCGTAGTTAGTGTACATCTCCAACAGCCCATGCCGTAGTTGGAGTACATCTCCAACAGCCCATGCCATAGTTAGCCACAATGCTGCACTGTTAGAGATTTGGCTGGACCTGCCCACAGCATTGATGGTAGCATCATTTCAAGCAGCTGCCAGCATCATTTCAAGCAGCACCTGCTGAGCTGGGCCCATTCAGAGCGTCTCCCACCCTGCAACACCCCCCCCCCCCTCCCCCAACAACCTCGTTCAAGCTTCTGTCATCTTCACCTCAGGCTTCTCTCCTCCTCTCTTCTGCTCTTTCTGCTGGCCGTACTCATCACGTAAAGGGAGGCTGTGGGGTCACATGTCCTGCAGTCCCCACATCTGCTTACTCGTGTCCTCCCCCTCTTAGGCTAAAACCAGTGAATTAGCTCCTTCTAGGTGGTAAGGAAATGAACATTCCCTTAATAGACACTTTCCTTTCTCAGCTGGGATTTCCAGCAGACCACTGGTTCTTACAGAACAACATAGTGGATCCCCAAAGGAGGATTCTATTCTTCCATGGGTTGTATGAACCTGCCGCATTGAGATTCCTAGTGGCTATTGATTGTTGTTGACTAAAGCAACTGGACTTGTGATAAATTTTAATGAAAACACACAGGAGCTGTTCTACTGAGAAATAATATAACTACTGATACAACCGTTGGGAAAACAAAGGGTTCTGCTTAGTTCTAAGCCAGGAAACGGAATGGTCTGTTTTTAGATGGCAGACAGTAATGATTCAAAATCAGTGACTAAAATTTCAAATGACCACTGTTCAGCCTATTAGCATTCAGTCTCACCTATTTTTTTCATATCACTGCAATCATTTTATTGATTTTTGAACCTTTTGATCAGTGTACCTCAATATATGAATTAAACAGATCCATTATCAAAATGTGTTCTCTAATATCAGAAAATATTCTCACTATTCTCACTGGTGTGCCATAGAAAAAAAAGCTTTATACAGAAACAATTAGAACTAAGAAGAATCTACAGAAGAAAAGATTCTTCATAAAATAAAAAGCATCCTTAAAAATAAATTCTTAAGGATGTGAAACCTTTATCATGTCATTAAAGTATTTCCAAATCCTATCTTGATATTGATAGTTAGAAACCTGCAAGTAATATTTAATATTTGCTGCTTCAAATATTGGTGGACCACATAAAATCTGTTTCTCTTCATACATTAATTGTTATTACAAAGGAAACTGAAATGACACTACTTCATTTTTCATAATGTCATAAACTTCAGTATTGATCAAAGTACCTATAAATACAATAGTAATATGTACAGGACCTGTATATCTCATTTACATTTCTTGATTGATTCTTGAACATGTGAACAGAATAAAGCATGGCTTTGGTTCAATATGAAATTATAAACAACCTTCTGAAAGTGAAAATCTTGATAATGCTGTGAGTTCAGGCTGCACTAGGAATTGATTTATCAAAGGGATCAATCATTACTTAAGGCAGCCTGGCTAAAACAACACTTCTTACCTGAGATAATGGATGCCAGTCGAAACACATCAGAATGCTGGATTGTCATTGGCTCATACGGAGAGGTTTCATAAAACTCCTCTCCTGTGTGGGGAAAAAAAACATGTATCAGCGAATGTTTACCAATGCATAAGACCTTTTAGCCTGCTTTAATTGCTGCTCAATTAGCTAATATGCATGTGTCCAGCCATCTTCTAATGGCTTATTCTGGTCGGTGATGTTCTGAGACAGGCAGCTAACATCTTTTCAGAAAACATCTGGTCCTGGCAGATCACGATTTGGGAAAAGCAGCCCTGAGTCAGAAGGGAGGAGGTCTTGTTTTGGTTAATCACAAATTATCTGGCAGCACCACATCTCCCAACCACCCCCCCTCACCCCCCCCCACCCCCGCCCCAACCAACCCACGTCTCGGTGCTGCTAATCCAGTACTCAGAAGTCACAGCCGCTCTTGCAGGACACAGAACAATCTTTTTCGTTTGTAAATGTTCTGCATTTTCAGTTTGACAGAAGTATATCATAGGTAAGGAGAGGAAAAAATGCCTCCCAAAGGAATGTTACCGCAGGAAATTTTATATACAATGGATGAAATCCGAAGAAATTTGTTAACAAAAAGTATAGTCTGCAGAAAGAGTTGCTGTATGTTGCTCCTGTTTTCAGATTTCATCATGCATTGATACAGTCCTTAACAACAAAGCTATGAAAAGTTAATGAAATAGGACAGAGTATCCATCAGTCTGTACCAGGTACATTGTGCCCAGAAATCATTCCGAATTAGTCAGTTATAATCAATTGTTCAATAACCAATAAATAAGGGATAGACTCGAGGTGCCTGAGCACCTGCCTCTTGCACCTGAACGATTGAAAGTGGCTAATTTTCATGTTTTTAATGCTCCCTTCGATAACTGACGATCACACAAAATGTGAAAACTCACCAAAGGGGATAATCTCTCATGTCACGCAAAATTTACCCCCCTAACCCTCCTGCCCCGGCAGCAAAATTTACTGTCCCCTCCCAGAGATGCCCCATGGAGTCTGTGCACCTCACTGAAATGAGTTTATTTATTTATTTGGTTCTTAAATCTGACTGTTTCAACAGGCAGGGGGTTAATGGAATATAGGCCTATGAATGACAATGTTTGATATATTCCTCTACGCTCATAACATATACTTCTTATGAGCATATGATTATCTGAGGTAGTGCCTGACATGAAGTTTGTGGTGTGAAATTATCTGTAGTTGACACTTTTGAAGAAAAAGAAGTAGGTGAGCTATTATCGAGTGTCAAATGCTATTGCTGGCTATAGGAGATGTATGGAAAAAAGTTAGACTTGCAATCATATCCATACTTTCCTTTGGGTTAAAGCTTATTTTAACTGTTCTGTGCAAGACAGATTTCTGTACGTGTTCATGGGCCCATCACTGCCTTACTGGCTTCAACTGCAGACAGCAGCAGATAATGTCTAGTTTGTGATTTGCTGGTCATTGTGTAAGTTGTTTACTTCATCCTTGTAGAATAAAAGAAAATTATAGTCTCTTCGGTTGCATACGAACATTTGAGTAACATCAGTACAACATGCTGATGTACTGTGTGCCAGTGATTTGCTTCTTTTTCTTTCCTAGGATGAATCCTTTTTCTTACCCACTTGTCATTTTTTAACCCACTAAACTCACTACCCTGTTAGCAGGCAAACCATAAATGGCTCTTAGTTAAAAAAAAAAGCTGACTCTCTCTGGCTGTTACGTAGTGTTTTTTTTTCTAATTTTAATTTAGTTTGCTCTTCAATTGCCGTGGCATGGTGTTGCAGTGGTGCAGTGGTTAGCTGTGTGTGGAGTTTGCATGTTCTCCCCATGTCATCGCGGGGTTTCCTCTAGGTGCTCTGGTTCTCCCCCACAGTCCAAAAACATGCTGAGGTTAATTGGAGTTACTGTACCAATTTGCCTATGTGAGTGTGCCCTGCTCTAGATTGTTCCTTGCCCTGTGCCCAGAGGTGCCGTAGACTCTGGGCCCCCTGCAATCCCCAATAAGACAAGCAGTTACAGGAGATGGAAGTCTTTTCAAACAGATATCTTCAAAGTGTTGCCACTCGTTAGTTTGTAATTAGAAATAAATGTTTTTATAAATCACTCAAGGTACAGTACTTGTCAAATCATTGTCCTCAGCAGGAAAATATGCACAAAAACGGGTTGAATTAGCTGTGATAATTCAACCTGTATTTGTGATTTGCTCTGTGGCTTTCCGTTGTCTCCGTTAATCAAGATCAAGGCTACCAGTCTCAATATTGTAGATAATTTCTTTATTACCATAACTAAGGTAGCAGATGCTTACTTTGGACTTGTAATGCTCAGGTACAAGGGGAGGAGGAGCCCTTATAATCAAATACTGAATGGGTAAAAACTTTAGATACCATATATCAATTCAGCAAATAAAGCAAAACGGAAAAAGAAAATGCAGACCGAAACAAATTAGCTCATAAGATAACTGAAGGAGTACGGATTCAGCATAGCCTTGTGTCCGAGTCTTCCACTCATGAGCCGCTGCATCAGCCCCGAGAAATACTGTATGACTTGGTTTTGGAACTAGTCCAATATTTTATGAAGGACGTCCATGACAGAGTTAGCTGGCATGCTGTTGTACTTCCACATACCTGGATCTGTTAGTTTTCTCGCCAGGACCAACGAAGCACTTGCGGTTTGATGGGCAGCTGACGTTTTTGATCGCACACCCACCTCCCACCACGCTAAGTCAGGATCCAGTCACCACGGTGATTTTGGCAGATGACTGTTCGTCAACCGTAAGCGCACACTTAGCCCTCACCACCGGTTTCTCCTCTCCTTCCGTACCCTAGAACGCCTAGCCATCGCTCTGTAGGTGCAGCAGCTGGCATGAGATACGCCTTAATTTGATTTACGAGTATTGCGTGATGAGCGGTTTGAAAACAGGACAGCTATCGCAGGGCGCTCGCGTGCCATTTATGAGCCGGCGCATTTAATGCGCTTGGTCTGCATTGCCTTGCTATCAGTGCTGTGCTACTGTTTTTATCTGAAATATAATAACCATTTTTTATTAACTTCTTATCTCTGAGACCTTATTTTCAGCTCTCAGCCCATTTTTTTTTTTTGCCACTGTGCCGGCTGCCGTCGCAACAGGCTGCTGGCGCTGATGGTATCGCTGGGAGATGGAGGCTATTTTCAAGAGCCGCGGGAAGCCCAGCCCAGAGATTGCAGCCCCGCTCGCTCCTCTCACGTCCACACCTTTGTCTGCCTGCACCTCTCACCTCTTTGCCTGGCTGGTAGGCGTTCTGAGACAAGGTGCTGTTTGTCTGCCAGTGGTGGGGGCTTAGACATTTAGCAGAAGCTGCTGAAATATTCTTCAGATCTTTTTAAATGTCGTTGAAGAGTAAAACAGTAACAACTGCTCTCTTTCTGTTTAAATTACAACTGATTACATTTCATGAATAGGATAATTAAATCAGTCTAATACATCTAAGCCTAATGATTGGAATTTTATATAAACATTATTCATTCTTAGTAAATTGTGCAATATACACAAAAACGTACATTTTAATTTTTTTAAATTACTTTGTGATTGTTTTTTATGGCCAATAATTCAGCTGTTGATGTGGTCCATTCATCCTCCTCATAGCTAATCCAGCACAGGATGTCAGCGAGCCTGGAGCCGTCCCCAGCAAACACAGACAGCCCAGCAGGGGGCGCTGTGGATGAGTTGCCAGTCCATCATAGTACACAAATTCAGACACATTATGAACGATTTAAAGATAATTAAAATAAACCATACACTTTTTAAAACCTTGATCAGAAACCAGAGTATCTGGAGAAAACCTATGCACAGGCACACACACACACACACACACACACACACACACACACACATTATGTAACCATATCTTTGTGTGGATTCTTCATTCATCTCTGTGGGCATAACCCTAATCCACTCTATGACAACCATAACCCCTACCCTGCCCTAACACAATGTAATACATACATGCCCCCCCCCCCCCCACAGAACCAGAGTCTTGGGTGGGAATGAAACACATAACCCTGAATGTGTCAAGCTAACCACTGAGCTACACTGTCACTTCACTGAGGAGTAAAAAAAAAAAAAACTGAATGGGACATTCTTTGGAAACTTATAATCTCCAGTAAAAGGCAAATAAGTGTGAAAGAAAGACCTTGAGACCTGAAAAGTACGTGGCACACCAGGAGGAGTCTGGACTGTGTCAGGAGATGCAAGACATTTAGTGAACAAAAGAGGTTTAACTGACCTAAATGGGAGCAGAGAAATAAAAGGAGAGAGTGTGAGGGGTCAAAACAAGACGGCAAGAAGGGGGAAGGACATGGGCAGACAGGAGCGACATCAATGACCGGACTGGGGCTGACGAGACAAACAGGAACTTATATACTAAAGCTAATGAGGGGTAACAAGCAACAGGCGCGGCTCATGGGGGCACGTTAGGGAGGCGGACATGACGGGCAAGACGTAACAGACTGATGGGGCAAACTACAGTAATAACCAAATCTGTTTTACTCTGGGCACTTTGTGTAAAAAAGGATCAAGTACTATTAATATGATATAATTTCAATAATATTATTATATATAATAATAATATTATTATTGCTGTTCTTTCCTACAGTGATTATTACAAGACTATCATTCTTGTTAACAAGTTCCAAAAAGCAAAACAGAAGTTCTAGATATAACCCATAAGAGAAATGTTATGTGTTCAAGATGTTGCAAATACAGTCAGCCCTCGTGCATTCACGCTTCGTGATTCACGAATTCACAGATCCAAGAAAATTACATGTACAAGTTTCCTTGATGTATTTTATTGAATTGTACCTTTGTTATGTATATGACTTCTGCCAATAAGTTTACAGTCCCGTTCGTTTACTCATTTTACCTTACTCTGAATGCAAAACAAAACGGCAGCCAATGCCGTGTTCTATGAATTAGTAGGAGTAACATTAGTATACTATACTGTAAATGTGCTAGTGTGACAAATATGTGTTAGGCGATACTGTACTCTATTTTTCCATCAAACTGTTTTTTTTTTAAAAGGTAATGTATTAAGCAAACTTGTAAATCAAATTAAAGTGTTTTGGGAGCATGACGGTCATATTTAGGGTTTAAACTATAGAAATAAGCACATATTACCATTTTTAGTGACTATCAAACATCCGCGAATCTTTCTCATTCATGACGGGTTCTGGAACCTAACCTCGCGAATGTCCGAGGTCTGACTGTACATATCTGCAGTTAGTTAGGTATTGTTATATGTACTGAAACGGACTTGTGGATTGTATGAACCTGACTGAATGGCAGATTCAAGGTCATTAACTCTTTCATGGGTGCTGTTATCCGAGATTTCGGTTTTCTGTTTTACAAACACAATTCATTAAACATTTACTGCACACATTTCCTCTCCATATGCGTCAGCTGGACTCCACTGCAATACTTAAACCACCTCAGAAATCATCTGTTTAAGCTAGCTTTTTCACTTTCCTCACCCTCGTTACTATTTCTCTCTAAACCTGCACTTTTGTATTGCTGTTTTATATCACTGTTTATCTGATTTACAATGATATTTATTTTCTGTTAGGTGACCTTGACTGTGTTGAAAGGCACCCTTAATAAAATGTACTACTACTACAACAAAATTTCCTTCCTCGGATGCTACTTTCTCTTGAAATGTCTGACATCAGTCGTCCTCATGCTCAGCGGCAGCTGTGTGTCTGCCCTATCTGTCCTGCAGCAGCCATATCTGTCCTGCAGCAGCCATACCCGTCCTGCGGCAGCCATACCCGTCCTGCAGCAGTCATACCTGTCCTGCGGCAGCCATACCCGTCCTGCGGCAGCCATACCCCTTAGGAGGCTGAGGCTGCTGACCAAACCCGGGCTCCAGCCTCTCTCAGTGCACACGCCGCTAAGTGTACATGCCAGTGCTGCGACGGCTCACAAGAGAGCGGCACAACCGCGGGCCCTGCGGCCCACTGAGGACCTAAGAGTAACGCGATAGCTCTCTTCACTTTACTAATATGTAGGAGTCTATTAAATGTTCCAGGACTTAAGCACCTTGGGATTCATTAGACTGATAATAAAAGTGGGGGGAGCAGCTCTGACACCTATAAGCTACTTTTATTTGGCTTATACTTAAAAGAAGGATCTGTTCTTTCTTCAACAACGCTTTGCTTTCACATAGTATTAAACCATGCACCATACCATGCAGAGACATGGAAAATCATTTAACCTGGGGGTGGATAGGGATAGAATCGAGGGAACGCAAACTACAGCCATGAAAAATAAAGATGCTCCTTGGGCAGACCAAGAAAAAGGAACTGAGTCTGGATGTGTCAGGGATGGAAGCGATCAGCTGTCTGTATCTGGGACTGAGCTGAGTGAGTGTTCCAGGTCACAGGAAATGGTGAAAAAACAATTTATACAAATCATGGAATGAAGGGATGAAGGACTATAATCAATCCTGAAAAACTCCAGTCTCTCAGCCCTCCTTTGCCTCCCCCGTCCATACAGTAGCTACATTCTGCTTTCACTGACATTACTTTATAAATCTTGCGCAACATTCAATCTTACATACTACTGTAGCACAAGTTAATCTTTATCATAATGCGTCAGTAATTGCAGACGTACAGTACAAAACAGGCCTTCGCAAACCCACTGGAAGAAATTTAGAGTCTAATGGAACTTCATTTATTGATGCAATTTTATTTGGTACGTTGGATCCAAACCAGCAGGACAGCGGTAATGGGAGAAATGAACAGAAAGCAAGCATAAGATTCCAAGGACTGGCTGATTCATTTCTTATGAATACAGCTAATAAGGTCTTCTCCCTTCACCAAACACGGTTTAACAGAAAAGCAGTATGCCCCATTCAAAGTGCAGCCAATACATTTGCTTCACAGACTGAAAAACCAGTGCAGCTTCTGTTAAATGTTGTAAGTTAGAGGACTTTAACTGACCCTTGGTATGCAAACATTTCTCTACCTTGACTTTTACGCAACTTGACAGATAAATAATTAGAATGTAGCCTGTAGTTCTTAAATCAGGAGTTTGTTCAGTGAAATTCAGTGTCAACTTTAAGGCATGTTGTGCACATTTAAATATACAGGCAAGGATTCATGCATTGTTCCAGTGCCATGGAAACACAAATTGTCACTCAAAATCACATATTCCAAGGAAAGTGAAGACACACAAACAAATCAGCAGGATGCTGCCATACAATGACAGCTCATTTTATATACTGTAACATAGCACATGTTCCCATGACTTATATACTAGAAGAAACTTGTTGCTTTGTACTCGTATCGCAATGTGAAGCTTTCTGACATAATTTACATGCTGCTTTGTTAATTATAATGTAATCATTGGTAGCAGAACAATTACTTGATGTATTGCCTCAATGGGGGAATGTTAATCACTGCATTCTTCATTGGAGAACCTCTGTGTGATTTATTACATCTGCAGAAGCTAATGAACTTGGCGGCATCAAGTCTTTTGAGCATACCTCTTGTTTTAGCACACGTTTGCCAAAGCACAGGCTGATACACAATAAACAGTATGATTCAGTCCATGCTGCTTCTAGAGCTGTTTATGAATTGAATATTAATTTAGCTGCTAAACGCTTACGCTCCGTGGTGAAAAACAGACATTTTTTCTTCAAAATGGAAGCCACTTCTAGCCAATTACTTTGTTGATTTATTAAGTGGGTTAAAATTAATGCTTACAGACAGAACACCAGACACAATGGACATAATCAATCACAATTCCAGTTCTGAAAGGATTAACACCTCTTGCAGAATTTTTTTTTAAAAAGTACAATTCCAAGATGTTACACTGAGGTAATGAATATGGCAACTAATCTTTGAAAATGGAGGAGACGTATGACAAGATAGCTTTATGACAGTGTCCTCACAAATTCGTATTAACTGTAGGATCAAAGCAGTGCTGCAGAAATGTATTTGAGACCTTGGAAGCTCCATGTTAATATGACGCAATTCCACTGTAGCCTTTAGGGATGGAGCCACCTGAGGTGTTTGTTGAATCTCTTTAATTGTATAATCAGTCTCAAGCAGGTGCTTTTAAAAAGTCTAATGTCCAAAGGAAATATACTACCGTGACAATATCATCACATTTAAAGGCCGTGTTTGTTAAATGAGAAGAAAACAGAACATACACTGATGAGCTCCATACACAGCAGGCCTTGATGCCCTGCGCGCTGTGACGCGTTACTCCTGCGACCGTCATCAAAATGTTCTGTTACGGTATTTGTACCACAGTAGCCCTTCTGTTGGTTCGTTTCAGATGGGACAGCCTTTCGTTCACCTTCCGCAATCAACACGTTAACTACGAGTACCGAATGTTAGTTTGCCATCTAATATATCCCACACTTTGTCACCGTTTGTACTAGATAGTCAACCTTATTCACTTCATGTGGGGGTGGTCATGATGTTTTGGCTCATCGATGTATTCACTGAATGAATCCATATATCATCATCCTCAAGACAGGCTTTATGTGCTTGATGTAAATAAATCATATGTGTTGCATTCTCAGCTTCTGCCAAATGCAGGTCACAGTAAAGACCTGCCTGGTCTCCAGAAGATGGAATACCAAATAAGGATGGAGGAATGTAAGAAATGCAGTACAATGTGTGTATATAAATGCTAAGGAACATCTTTTTGGATACACTGGATTTAACTGAATAAATAAAATTTAATTATAAAAATGAGACCATGATCTTCGCCTCAAAAGAGTCATAAATATTTCCAAGATAAGATAATGAATTGCTTCAATTAGACATGTTTAGTTAGAATTTTTGTGGAACAAAGAGTTAATTCATATAATAATTGGCAAATTTTATGACCACAACTTTAATATCTTTCAAGCTGCATAACTGGAGATACTTTGTATTAGGAAAATAGACACATCGGGTTCCCATACATGTCAATTGATAGAAATTACTGGTGCAATGATGCACAGCATAAAAATGCACTGTTTTTTTTTGGAGTGTTTAGAAAATAAACTGTTAACTGTGTGTATACATCCATTGCTGTGTATCCCAGGAAAGACAGGGAACAAAACAGGTGTGAAAGGAAAGCCACTTCTCGCAAACAGACAGTTAAATGATGTATCCTTTATTCACATACGTACCCAGAAGCCCTCTCTGAGCAGACTCAGGGAACGCTACTGAGTACAGACCTTCAATAAAACTTGGATCAGAGTGTGATTAAACAACAGGATGTGTGACAGTGGTCAGATAGCTATTCACACCTTCTTGTCTAAGGCCCAGGAGGGAGTACTGCAGGTGTAGCACCATTTTGACCCTTTGGAAGCTGGGACTAGGTAGATCATCTACATCCCAAGAAATGAAGTAACCAGAACAGGAGTGACAATACACAGATGACAAACTTCCCAGAGACCAAAAACATATATTTTATTCCGCTTCCACACATGGGACACCTTGGAATGGATGACAGGGCGTCTCCATCTAAGGGCTCACACATAGCCATATACAGCAGGCAATTTAGAGATCCTGATGTATCTGCAAGAATGAGGAAACCCACGTGTAGACATGGAGAACATGCAAACTCACCTTATAGTAGATTTATTTTTGTTTATATCATACCTTGCAACTGAAAAGGTGTAGTTTCGAAAATGTCTTTATGCCTTAACTGTGGTCAAAGGCTGATTTCTGATATACCTTGTAATAAGCAGTTTTGTAACTAAGGATAAACTCTTGTGCAAATAATGCCCAATTCTCTGAAACTGATTACATTTATGAGCACTGCTTTTCACACTTTCCTTTTGTTTTAGAGTTACTAATTTCAGCACCACAGTTACAATTTTGAAAACTAATAAATACTGATATACGAATGGACTGTAATTACCAAGTTTGAATTTACCAGTCATTTCTATGTCCCATTGTCTGTTTTAAAGTGGATATAATTTTAATTAAAAAAAAAACACAATTACTCGTCCCTTTTTCTACTCAGGGCTAATTAGAATTCCGGAATGATTGGTGAGTGAACTATATCATTAATCAGCCTTTCTGTGCTCAACACATTCCAGTTAATTTAATTTTACTGGGCTGATACTCAATTTCCTCCCTTAGGAATATAATCCATTCCTTACTCAAGGAGTTTGTGGTTGCTTTAGATAATTGGGTCGCATATGTGAGGAACAGCTTGTAAGCTCATCACTTTTTTGTTAACGATAATGATAAACATTAAATGAATAAATGTTACATTTTTATGCTGTTTTTTGTTTAGAGTACACAAATATAATAGTAATTCAATGCATTTCCAAATCACAATCTTTGAACGGCTTTTTATAGACATCCTATGTACATTGCCCCTTCCAATGTGGATTCCTGGTTCAGAGAGGTCTCTAATTCTGAATTTTAGCTTAAGCTTAAGTAATTGTATGTGTGTGTGTGTAAATTGAGAGTTCAAACACACACACGTTTGTAATTATATCTTTGTGTGGACTCTTCATTCATTTCTTTGTGGAAAACTCTAATCCCAACATGATGACCTTAACCCCTACCCAGCCCTAACCTTAACCATAAGTAACCTAACAGAATACAAGACTTTTAGCACTTTTTATTATTTGGTTGCATTCATAGATCTTTGTGGGCACCTGAAAAATGGTCCCCACAACGTCAAAATAACAGCTTTTTATCACATTGTGGGGGACATTTGGTCTCCACAATGTAATATAAAATGAATACACACGCGCGCGCACACACACACTTTTTTCATCCTGAGATTAATTCTGAGAATTCCTCCACACGTATAGCTTTGGTTTCCTGAGCTGTTGTCTTGGAAACTGACTCTCACCACTTAGAAATTGTCTTAGTGGAATTGTGCTTATAAACATTTGCTAGGACGACGTAATGCTTCAGAAAACCATGTTAGCTTGCTCTGTAGTACATACATGTGTGCCATGATGATTCATGGTTAGTGCTGTTACCTCAGATCTCCAGGGCTGAAGGCTGGAGTCCCACCCCTGGTTTTGAATGTGTGCAATTTCAGCTCTGCAGGTTGGCACTCAGGTTGTTAGTTAAATCCTTTGGTCAGGACCACTGGGCCCTGGAGCAAAGTTCTCTCAATTGTATGTCACTTTGAATAAAATCATCTTCTAAATACATAAACAAACATCCTATCTTTTATTTTGCTTGTTTGAACATGGTCATGGGCACGTGTGTGGAATTGGTATAGATAATAATTGTATTGACCCCAAAATTCACCATTTAGAACTGGGTATAGAACCATAGTTAAAGACAGTTTGTGCTGGTCTCTATATACTACCTTCTGCAAGGTACGGTAGAGATATTACTGACTTGTAACTTTAGCGTAAAGAATGGGAGCAAGATGGCGTTAGTTATTCCAATCTATACTGCCTCACACACTGAGAAATGTGTGTCACTCATAGTGATGTTTGACAATGAGGGAAACAGTGTTCATACTGTTATTCTTTTTAAGTTCAATCTTAATATACAAGGTAGCGAACATCCTGGAAGGGCACTAGTCCAACTGTGCACATGCATGCAATTTTGAGAAGCCCATTACATACCATTGAGATGTCATGACTGTACCACAGTTCTCTGTTAATACTGTAATTACTAAAATGAGGCAATAGCATTTTTGTTTTCATTTGATTATCTCTTGTTTGTTTGTTTGTGAATTTATATTTTAATTACTACTTATCTTTGAAGTTGTTTTACCAATACTCTAAACCTTCCACAAGCATGTACGTTATATCTATGTAACCTCTTCTGGATGCAGTAAAACAACACAACAGGCTCTTAAATAAATGCTGGCTCCTAGGTGCACTATAATTATAGGTTTGTCAATGGCTTGGAGAATTGAGTGTAGCTGCATTTTAATGGATGAGCAATTTAACGGGTGGACTGAAAGACACCTAAATAAATAACATCTGCTCTATCAGAAAGTCATAAAACTGAATATGAATTTCATGACTTTTAGTTTCTCCTGCCTTTCTTTTTGCAAACCAGTTTGGTCTTACATAACTTAAACCCTGATTAAGTACAAAAAAATGTCCTAAGTGTGACTGCCTTATTAGAAAATAATTGCTTGTTCTGATTAATTGCATCAATATAACATCTTGCTAAATGAATTCTAGATAAATGGACCTGAGAATTCCTAAGTGCCTCCTATAAAACATATCAACTGTGGATCCTTCAGTACTGATATTATGAGCTGAATATATGACTCCATTATGAGTGCATTCATTATATTCAAATTACTATGTAGACATTAGAAATGGTTTAGAGGCACACTGTTTAGTTGACCTATGGTGATCGTGAAAGGACCATTAAATGTTACTATTTTAAGAAAAACTGCTCTAATAGGATCCCGGGGAATCAAAACCTAATGACACAGCACTTGCAGTGATTCCACTTTTTTTTATACAAAAGCATATAGCAAGACAAAATTTGTTTTCCAGAAAGTCTGAAGATGAACCAGATGTTAAGATGAAAATGCCACAGTTTGTGCTTTATCTGCAGTGACACCCTGACACTTGAAAAAGCAGAACTTCAATTAGCATTCTGACCCAATGTCAACTTACAATGTCTGTATTTCGTCAGCGACTGATATATCAAAAATGTCTGCTCGAGGAGTTTGCAGCGGGTCAGATCAGAACAAAAAAATCTACATATGCACCTGACTGATGTTAACCTTAGGTCTGTCTCTGTCTCTCTGTCTGTACATACATACATACTGTGGGCTGAGTAGCCAACTTATAAAAAAAATTATGTATAATCACATAAGCAGTCAGCTAGAACACAAACAAAAAGAACATCTCGTGTGTATCTGTCCATCTGCTTCGTTTACCAACTCTAACTGCAGGGAACGTTTACTCTTTTCAGTCATCATGGTTAGCCTTGTACTTAGTCTCCTGAAGAGATGCTGTTAACACAAAGAAATAGAAACAATCTTGCTAATACTGAAAGTAATTTTGCCAATTTCCAAACGTCTTCGTACCTTTTCATCATACTCAAGCCTAGACTTTTTTAGGCAACATTAACTAAGCATAGTTAGAACCATAAGGTACCATTTATAGTACTGTGGAACCTGTACACACCACTATGTTAAACATTGTTCTGTAGATTTTAAACCATAACCCTAGAGGTATAAGGCAACCTCAGCCAAAATGTAAATGTCTTTTTTGGAAAAAAATATTTTGTGGTCGCTGTCTGTCACTGGTACAGCTCTCAGATTGCATCTCCAAGTTTCTTCCAACTGAACTTTGGACTCCAAGCATCAAAGTAATGAATACTGTCACACCCTGTCGTATACTGCTGGACTGTACAGGGCGGTGATTTCAGACACATTGAAGGCAACATCTCATCAAAATGTTCTCAGTCAATCATATTGACTCACTACACATTTTGTGTTGCACTCGTTTGCATGGTGATTATGTGCTCTATGCATATGTCCTCAAGTTATAGTAATGGGAAAAAGAAGCATCTCAGGGGAGATTTACTGACTAATGCAGTGCCACTGCTGTCACGGGAATTGCCTGGCCGCTTCTATACAATATTCTGGTCCCATCCCTCTAGTGATCTCCCACAGAAATACTGCGGCCCACTCGTCATAGGATGATTTAGAGCCCGGCGAGTGCAGAAGAATGAAAAACCAAAGGAGGAGTTAAGCACACAGCAGTGGCCTCCCATCGCCTCTCGGTCTGGAGGCACTCTTTATGAGTGTGGATGGTTGGGGTAATGGTCTCTGACTGCTGCTATTGCTCACGGTCCTAATGGCAGCATCGTAGCATCCTGGGTGAAGGGCAATAGCTACTCCGCCATGCCGTGGCTGCTGCAACCTTACGCCCAATTCCTTTAGAAGGTGGGGATTCCACAAAAGACAACAAAAGTCATCCATAGGTTTTAATTACCTCGTTATGAGGAACTGGAGCTTGGATAGACAAAGATCTTCGGTGCCCACTGCTTTTTACCTAATTTGTACTGCTGAGATTCTAGTGTTGTGAGCTAATTAAATCAACCCTATTGTCAAACTGGACAATGCATTTGTCTTTTTGCTTCTTTCAACCTAACATATGCAATTATAGATGAGATCCACATTTCCTCTCGGGGACATGACATCACATGGACGCGTATGATGGACGTCTCTCCCCATCGATGGTAATCAAACATCAGCATTTTAATACTCAGTGTAGATGTGAAGCGTTTTTGTGTGAACAGCAGAGCAAGTGCTTTCAAAAACATACCAAAACACAAAAGCCTCACAGGGGACACCTATTTGATGGGCCTCCATCTAGCATTCAAGGCGTAACAGGCAATTATCCCAAGGCTCCATTGTTTACAGTGCCCTGCTCCCGACTGCACTCACGTTTCAGAACTGATGCTCTCTCCTCACCAGTTCCACAGCTTCCATTCATCTGCAGAGTGACTTTTCAAATGATTTTAAGAGGTTCTACGGGGAACACCTTCTGTGACATTACTATAGAAAAGAACATTGCAAGGAGACAGCTGCAAATGTGAACGGCCCCCAGGAAACGTTCACTGCACTCTGGACTGGCCCAAATTGTGCTCGCGTCGATGAAACTTTAGCACCTTGCAAATATTCATTTCTTTAGTCGATATAAAAAAAGCTTTTTTACTTCAGTATGTTAAATACCACAGAAAGATGTGTGTATACAGATTTTTGGCTATGTGGTCAATTAGGGTTTAGGAGTTTTACGAGATCCATCATACAACAATGAAAAGTGCTATATCACATCCACTATTTCAGGTGGACAGTATGGGGCTTGATCCTCTTTCAGAAGGATAAGGCCTTAAGATATTGTATTGCTCTAGTTAACCGGTTTTGCTGTTCTGTTTTATTTCAATGTGCTGTAGTATTAACTGTGGAAAGCAGTTACGACATATGACGTTTTCTCAAGCAAAGCTCCTGGCACGTATTTTATCACCTTCAATTGACATGCACTGGCTAGTCGGCCCTGAAACAGATTGAGAGTTTAAATGCTGAGCATCTTATTTACAGTGCAACTCTAAATCCTACAAATGGTCAAATTTTTGTGATCCTAATAATCATTTCTATTTGCATACCTGAGATTGTCTCACTGTAGGCACAACTGCAAATGTTTGTGCAAGAAATGGTAGTAGCATATTTAAAAAAATACAGAACCAAAAAACATGGAACATATTTTAATAAGGGCACTACTGCACAGAGTACAAAGTAGGACAAGTAATTGGGTCCTCTGACCAAAGGAGTTACAGCTACATCAGCAGCATCAATGCAGGTCAGGAGTACATATGTGTAGTTTCTCAAATCAGCACATACTGTAACAGCAGTACGAAGAAGAATTTTTACTGTAATGCCTGGGGAATGAATTAAAAACCACTGCTGCAAATTCAGGTCTGACTACAGCTCAACTCAACATTTCATTGAAAGGACCTTAAAAAAGGAGCCTTAAAAGCTTCCTACGAGTTCGCTGCTCTATCAATAGGGCCTTTTGTCATTCCTTCAAGTGACTTCAGGGACTCATGGTTATAAATCAAACCGCATTGTGATGTTGTCTGACACTCATAATCTGTGCCTAACACTATCGAAGAGAAATGATTACAGCTCTCTCAGAAGCATTAGCACGATGTGATGGACAACTGATATAGCTGGCATGTCCATATATCATGGGGTTTTTAAAATGTCTGACTTAATGGGAAGTCAATTACTTTTATAGATATATCTGTGTGTGTGTGTGTGTGTGTGTGCACGCACGTGTGTATGTGGTACATTTCAGTTATTTATAGTTCCTTTCATACTTAAACTACAGCGATAATCTTTCCAAACCAGAATCTATGTGCCCACAGAAGCAGATACTGTGCCATAGATACTGTGCCATCACATCTTGTAATCCTTGTTAAACCTTGATTCAAGTCCAGGTAGAGGTGTCATATCACCCCTTAGCTTAACCCCCTCACCACTGCGCCTACACTGTAAGGTCCTCTCCCAGGTCTTACCTTCAGTCAGGCCCATATGGATGCTCCAGTAGTTCTGCAGACACTGCAGCTCTTTCTTCATGCCACGCTTGCATCGGCAGTCATACAGGGGGCTCTCCTGCAGTACTTCAAGGGCATCTTGGCAATCCTTGCTGGCCAACATGGTGTTGCGGTCCCTGCCCACCAAGCACTGGCGCATGATGCGGTATCGCCAGCTGCATTGAGGGCTCTGGTTGCACATGTCACTGGCCTTCACACAGTCCACAGGGGTTCTCCAGCCATGGGTTCCTGACGCGGACAAGGCTGAGGAGCTGGCCGAGGAACTAATCGTTTTATCTGGGGAAAGGAAGGTAGGTCAGTCAGGCAGGCAACATCATAAACATTATACTCTGAATTTTGAAGTGATGTCTGCAAAATTGTGTGGGATGAGATATACATTACATTGGGGGGGGGACTATTTTTTCGGCCCTCACAAGGGGAGTTTCAGGTTTATAGAAATCTGCGAGTGCAATAAAACACTAAAAATTCCAAAAGACTGGTTCGTTAGGGCTTGGAGGGGGTTAAGGCTGCCATTGCTGAGATTACATAGAAATGAATGAACGGTCCCCACAAAGATATGAGTCTGTCTGTCTGGTCAGTCTAAGGAAAACTCCAGAGGCCACAGATTCCTCCATACAGAGGTAGCCATACACAAAATGACACATGTGATATGACGAGCTAATAAATAGCATGTTAGGGAAGAAAAATTTCAAGTCATGACAAAAACGTTTTCTGAGAAGCAGAATGGAAAATGTAAATGAAGTCAGCAGGCAAAATGCTACAGTCATGAAGCAAGTGGGTCACCAAGTCAGTGTAACATTGCTTCTGTTAGCACTAAGCGTAAAAATGATCATTTAGTTCTTTATTGTACTACATCTTTATAGTCCCATTTCCTCCCCAGTCATTCAACACAATTATCATATTTGCCTTCCCTGTAGAAATTAAGGAAAAATTTGCAAACACCACTTCATGCAGACAGAAAGCAGCATTTGCCGAGTAGCTTTAGCTATTTCATTTATTTATTATGCTTCCAAAACAACAAGCAAATATAAGCATCATGACACTCTGCTATTTTTTTCAGTGATTTGTTTGCATGACTTTTACGTCATTTTACAACAGGAATCACACGTTTAAGCAAGACTGTTCTGAGCTTCGTGTTTTCTTAGGCAATGAGCCCGACCTAAAAGTCACATTTCTCATGGAAACAGCATTAGAGTAAGATGTGTGCCACAAGCGTTTGCCGGTGAGGTTCATGAAAAGGAGAGCAGGTTTGAAGGTGTCCAACAAGAGAAGCAGGGAGGCTGCAGACACCAAATGCATGATCTACTCAACAATGATGCTGATAAATTCTCAACTATGAACTACTCTGCCGCTATTAATGGAATGGAATGCAAAGTTTGATTTTCGAAGAACACAAATAAATTCACTGGCAAATTGTTCATGATTTGTTGTGAAATTCAAATATATCTCAGGGAAATAGAGATTATATATACACAATATGCATACATTTGTGTGAAAGACATTTTTGAAGAAAATAGCTCTTACTAGGAATAATTTATTTTTATCCTCAAAGTAGGCAATATTATAAGAGAAGCAAATATGTCAGATGATGGTTTATATTATAGTAATATTCATGTAAGTTGACAAAAACCTTTAACATAATGAAAAGTCACTTTTCATACTACTGATAACAAAATAACAAAAATGTCGTCTGTATGACAATGTTACAAGGCAGACGCATACGTATTCAACAGTCAAATTGCTGGACATGAGCGACACCTAGAGGCTCCTAACCGTCCACTGGAGGTGAAAAATCAGACAAATACTAAAGTGAATAGAAGAATTTATCTTCTGCCAACGAAAAAAAACTACAAATAAATTCTGATTCATATCGTCTTTATCCGTGGACTTGGTAAATCTTCACGGTTTATTGTACCGCGACATTCCATTTTAAATAAGTAGGTAATTAAAACATACACTCGATACAAATGATTCTATATATTGTGTTTGAAGCCGAGAGCTTAACTGGATGGCCATAGGTACAGGTATTAGTCTTTTTGTGAATAAGTGCACGGAGAGTATGCAGTACTCATCGTGGTAAACTCACCGGCTTACCTTCACTAACCCTTCCGATATAGTAAAAACTAGTAAAGTAAATCTATCGACTTCATAATTTCAGCTTGTTTGAAATGGATTTCATTCCACACCATGTTGCTCTACATACTCTTCACATATTTGAGTATAAACGCAGGTTCACTTTTCTGAAATCTGCGTGACCTTGATCCTGCTGAGCCTCTTCTGTTGCAGTTCTCGCCTTTAAGGAGGAATATTTTACAGCCAGCAGTTCAGTTGCTGCGTCTACCTTTACAGGTATTGCATATGGTTCCTAGTTAAGAAATTAGCTTCTTTAAAGAATATGTAATTTCTATAAGTTTGACGAATGTCCTTTAAAATATATGTATATATATGCTGTTATACTCTGCTTTGTTTTTAAATACTACAGTTAAATCACAATGTAATAAAAACTGTGTAGTAAAATAGACAGTAATCACAATTAAGAACGTAGCTTTCTAGACTGGCATTTAGCAGACTAAGTATTTTTGTATAACGTGTGTGTATCATGCAAACGCAAATACGTTTAGCTATACGTGTCATATCGTAACATACTCGCCGATTTTTCTTGTCAAACGTTTAGCCTACTGATTGCCATTATACTTCATTTATTTCCCCCCATTCTACATATTATAATGATTAATACAAAAAGGTTGGAATATCAACAGGAAAGCAAAATTTACTTACCAAATAGAAACAAGTAGCCTAAAATACTCATGAACATCATGATAAATCCAACAAAACTCCGAGTCAGGGAAATGTAATATAATGAAACCTCCTTTTAAATATTTGTTCCTCTTTATAAATGTGTTATAATTTCCTCACAGGTCGTTAGCCCCTGGTACGATTCCACTGGTTTTAAAATCAAAATATCCACGCATGTCTTCGGTTGTTGTTATGGTGTTTGCACTACCTCTAAATAATCCACGATTTTGGAGGAAAAAAAAAAAAACTTCTCAGAGGTGCCAAATGAAAGTATTCAATCCCAGATCTCTCCGAATACTGTTACTCAAAGCAGACTATGAGCAGCGACATCCTTCAAACGCAGACACTAGCGCATGTTTCCAAATGGCACAAAAAAGAAAAGAAACGAAAAAGAAAAGAAAAAAAGGCAGCGCTCACAAGTAAAGTAGTTTTACTTTGAATGCCTAGTTTTCTTTGGGCATCCAACTACCTCCTTTATACTGACGACCCTGGACAAAGATCTTGATAGTCACCAACTTTGCGAGATGGGATAGACGGACGGATGGCAGGTGGATGCCGCTGGAGACGGATGCGGCATGTGTCTTCCTTTCCCCGTTACTCCTACACCTCGCATTCAAGTTGGATAGGAAGGATCAGCGTAACGTAGCGCATATTAGCTAAAGATTATTTCTGCAAGAAATTAGTCAGTATTATTATTACTAAGAGGTAGTGTAGAGGCGCCGTTTTCTTTAGGAGATCTATGAATATTCCACATAGAAAGCTGAAAAATTATTAAATAAACTCGGTGCCATTCTTCCAGGCACAACCACATATCACCAGCGGTTTCGGCAACAGCAAATGGCAAACCGGAGGAATTTTATTCTCTTATGTGTCTTTCTCCGCACATCATATAGGCTATTAGTGAAATTGAATCTCGTCGTCCAATTGTTCGCGGATAGTTATAACAAAATGTATATCAGCGATGCTCCTTCCATCCCGCTTGGTTTAAAGTAGATTTTTTTTGATCAGCCTTTTAATGCCTTTTGAACTATGTCCGTCACGTCAGGATCGAAAGCGGCGAGAAGTGCCGTGTTTTACTTTCTCAGGCAGGACCAAGATCAACTTTGCCGAGCCCCTTTTCCGTTGCAGTGCAGCGGCAGAGCCAATGCCCAGGCTTACGCGGCTCTGAAGGGAAGCGCTCGGCTTAACGCACCTAATGACCACTCATGTATCATCCAACCAGAGCGCTCAGCAGCGGATCGCTATGGGAAGCACAGGCTGGGAAGAACGAAAGCAGCCCTTCTGAACAAGAAGTGCACTGCACATATCTACATGGAAACATCGGAACAGCAGCTGAAAAATAGTAATATTAAATGCAGAACAACATTATCCAAGTATACAACTAGATTAACAAATACCTAATAAATTATTTAAAAGGCAGGAGAGTCGACATGGAAGAAAAAAACTATTTCGCGAAACCATTGCGTTTTAAAATCTTTTTAAAATCTTGTGTTAGCATTTAACAACTGGGATTCGTGTATTATTAGACTCAATATACCTGCGTATTTGTATAACAGGTGCATGTATTAATTGATTGTATGCCAAAATAACAGTAGTTTCGGTATATTATTACAGAAGGAAGGTAAAGACAGATGCATGCAATGACTGCAAGTGACCTGTCGAAAATATCATCATAGATACAAATAGTTTGATTATGATCCTATGTTGTCATAGTTTGACCATGAACTGAGCAGTGGCAGTCTCATACTCTCATTAACTTCAGCATCCCAGTGATTACGGTCTTTATAGGTAATACATCCGCATGCATTTTCTCACACGCAATATGCACCGCGCGTTCTTCCTACAGGGGCTCCACTGAGGCAGCGCGAAAATTGTCAGGAACGCCAGGGTAGTGGAATAAAAAAAAATGTTTGCCGTGCCGTGGGCAAATGGTTCGGGAACCTCTTCCTTCATTTTAGGATCCTCTGATTAAATTCTAGGAAAGTTTTAGTTCGTAAGGATTGCTTAGTTTTCTCAGTTTCACCACTTGTTGTCCTCAAAATTATTTGACGAACCATTTTCTTAAATAGGTCAGCTTTTAGTATATATTTTAGATATTTTAGTAAATATCCTACATTACATAATTGTTATTATGATAATATGAAATATGCAGAGCTATAAAAATAAAAATTCTACATATCCATTCATCAAACCTCTTATTCTGGTTATAGCCATATGAGGTATGTTACCCATTTTAAAAAATCAACCACAACAAATTTATTTTTGTATAGCGCATTATCACAACATTACATTGTCCCAAAGCGCTTTACAGCATCCCCACCCAAAGCCCCCAGTGAATAAGCCATAGGCGACAGTGACAAGGAAAAACTCCCTAGAAGGAAGAAACCTTGGGAGGAACAAGACTCAAAGGGGGAGCCCATCCTCCAGGGGCCGGCAGGGAGAGTCAAATCATGGTTGTTATACCAAATTTTATCAATGCTTGTTGGGAAAACATGTTTCATATTCATTTTCTTTCTTGGTATATCTTCCAGATGTAGCATTAGGTTTTTACAGATTTTAGAAGTTTACCTAGTAATAGGTCAACATATCTTGAGTTTTGATCCCCAGTAATCAAAATCAGTCTTTGTTATGATATGGACAGAATGTCATTCTCTCTTCTTCCACTGAGCTGCTGCACCATTATTTCACATCCACAGGCCCAACAGCAGCAGACAAATCATTCCAGACCTCTTGGCTTCCTTATCGCCAACTCACAACTAAACAGGACTCCGTGCAGAGAGGGTGTGCAGAGACTGGGGTCAACACCATCACACCATACTGGAAACATCTTTTTAACTACACAGAAAAACAAGGCCATTACAAAAAATATGCATATCTGGTTATTTAGTTAATAATTAAATAAACATCTTTATAATTAAAATTTCCTTGACACACAAAACACCACAATAAGGTGCAACTGTGTCATGTTTGATATTTTATCAACTAACATTATCTTTGTGGTTGCTGATCAAACATCAGTGCATAAACAGTAATGGTTCCCATGGAGATAATTAGGTAATTAGGTCTGCGACCCTCCTCGCATGCCACAGGGAAATGCTTTACAGTAACTCTCACTCTCATAGCTAGACCTCAGGGTGTGTTATGCACTACTTCAACTTTACTAGTAACCGCACTAGGCAGTTGTAACTGCTAACTCTTTCATTCAGTTCCCTGAATACAAGGTGATGAACAGAAAGTGCCAACCTACAAGAATCAATGTTGCATTGTTCAATGTGAATGCAAGTTTGCATGTAGCTAAATGTAACATAACTGAATGAGCACATAACTGACATTTGCTTAAGTATAAAATCCAAAAAAAAGTCTGTCTAAAAGCATATTCAGTTGTATAAAGTATTTTCTTATTTCAAAGCAGCATATTCCATTGCACTTTTGACAGCACTAATCATCTCCCAGCCCACCTAGCCATTAATGTTTATAGACTGGTGATATCTGCCTTCCTCCTGAACATACTGACTTGTGTGAGTGTTGACTATTTTCTGCCTCAGTCGTGTCACATAAAAACCATGAATTGGCTACAAGCCCAGCTATTTTCCTTGGCTCCGAGCAATCAAGCAATTTCAGTACAGCCCATAATGTCGACAGTTTTAAAGCACTCTCAGAAAACTTATAGATGACGCAAAGTACGGTAGAGGTGAATTCAACGGGTGATGAACTTTTACAGATTAAATATTCCATCTACAATAAATAATAATGTCATGCTAGTAGTCTTGATGTTACGCAAATTCATGTCTGCTGTAGATCTTAAGGTTTAGAATGAAAGTAGTATTGCCAGATTAAAAACATGCTCACTTCATTGCTTTGCAGCATTGTGTTTAGTTAATGCATGCTTTGTTTTCGTTTATTTATATTGTAGCAACAAATGTGAGTTGTCAAAATTCAGTTATTTATTAAAATGACCTGAAAATAAAGATCTTCATCTTAGTGTGTTAAGATATAATTAGTATAGCAGTATAATTAGAACACACACACACACACACACACACACACACACATATATATATATATATAGACATATATATATAGAATATAGTATAGTGTAGTTTTCTGAGACAATTCAAACTTAGATAGCTGTTGCAGTAAGCCGGGGCCCATACAGGACCTATTACAGGGCACACGCAAATTCACACTTATGGTAATTTGGTGACTCCAATTAACCTCAGCATTTTTTGGACTGTGGGGAGAAACTGGAGTATGTGGAGGAAACCTCATCATGCTATGGGGAGAACCTGCAAACTCCCCACACATGGAGCCTTGGCAGAGAACCACAGTGCCAGAGATGTGAGGCAACAGTGCTAACAACTGCACCACCATACCACCCCCAAGAGATGATCTTATTTTGAAAGCTTTGTTATGAAATGTTATGATGGGGCTCAGTTTTAGTCTCAGGTTAGGCTCTGGGTCATGCAGGACCCAGAGCCTAACCCAGGCAGCACAGGGAAGAAGGCAGGTCTACACCCTGAATAGGACGCCAGTCCATTGCATATACAGTACAGGGAAGAAGGCAGGTCTACACCCTGAATAGGACGCCAGTCCATTGCATATACAGTACAGGGAAGAAGGCAGGTCTACACCCTGAATAGGACGCCAGTCCATTGCATATACAGTACAGGGAAGAAGGCAGGTCTACACCCTGAATAGGACGCCAGTCCATTGCATATACAGTACAGGGAAGAAGGCAGGTCTACACCCTGAATAGGACGCCAGTCCATTGCATATACAGTACAGGGAAGAAGGCAGGTCTACACCCTGAATAGGACGCCAGTCCATTGCATATACAGGGAAGAAGGCAGGTCTACACCCTGAATAGGACGCCAGTCCATTGCATATACAGGGAAGAAAGCAGGTCTACACCCTGAATAGGACGCCAGTCCATTGCATATACAGGGAAGAAGGCAGGTCTACACCCTGAATAGGACGCCAGTCCATTGCATATACAGGGAAGAAGGCAGGTCTACACCCTGAATAGGACGCCAGTCCATTGCATATACAGGGAAGAAGGCAGGTCTACACCCTGAATAGGACGCCAGTCCATTGCGTATACAGGGAAGAAGGCAGGTCTACACCCTGAATAGGACGCCAGTCCATTGCATATACAGGGAAGAAGGCAGGTCTACACCCTGAATAGGACGCCAGTCCATTGCATATACAGGGAAGAAGGCAGGTCTACACCCTGAATAGGACGCCAGTCCATTGCATATACAGGGAAGAAGGCAGGTCTACACCCTGAATAGGACGCCAGTCCATTGCATATACAGGGAAGAAGGCAGGTCTACACCCTGAATAGGACGCCAGTCCATTGCATATACAGGGAAGAAGGCAGGTCTACACCCTGAATAGGACGCCAGTCCATTGCATATACATGCACACTCTGTGGACAAATTAGGCAGAACTATTAGCCCGATCTGCATGTCTTTGGGCTGTGGGATGAAACCAGAGTATTCAAGGGAAAGTCACGCACATGAATGGTACTGTACCTGTATGTGTTTTTATGGACATGACTTGGGTGATGTTTAAAAGTGTCGTTCTCAAAACTGTCCCTCATTATTAAGCAGAATAAGAGATACATATGATGATATCATTATTATAAACTTTCATGTGTGATGTTTTATAAGGAAGACTTAAAGAACTGAAGGTGAATAATCTATACATAAACAATAAATCATAAAAAAAAAACATTTAGTGTTTTATGTGAAATTTCCACTCATATTAGTCACCTCAATCCACTGATCTAATAGGGTGTCTTTGCTGAGAATCAGATCATGTTGTTTATTTAAACTGCCCAATAAAGTGAAGCATCTGTACTATTTATTGCTACATGCTGGAATCCAATTCACGACCACAATTTGGTATGCAGGGCAAAGAAGCCGAACCAACACATTTTAATAGAAGGAAAGGCTGTATTTGGGCAAAACAATGAAGCAGGCTTATCCTGCAAGCCTGGACTGTGACAGCCTCTTTATTCAGAATGGGCCACCACACACACACACACACACACATGCGTGCTTGCAAACATAAACGTGATCTTTTCAAACGTGACCTTTTTAAACTCAGCAATTCCATTAGTGCACTATAAGATAGGCAGCTAATGGCGTTACAATACTTTTGTGGCATATATTTAACACACTAATGCGTCTATTCAATGTAACCCTGATAGGGAACACAATATGAAATGAATATAGTTCACTCTACAGATAAAGAGCTGCACAGTTCTGTCTAGCCCTGTCACCCATTCACGACAAAATCACTCTTGGGGCACACTCTTGGCAACTAAGGGGAGGCATTCTTACACCAAGGATAAGAAATAAAAAGAAGACAGAATGGGCAGAACATGCAAGCTCAGCTGGCTTCCCTCTGACAGCCCTTGGGGTTGGGGGAGGAGCAGAACACACATAGGACTTTCCACCATGTGAGGTCTGCTAGTCCTATTGTCACTGTCTTTTGTTTTCACTCTGCATGCTGTATGCAAGTCAGTTGCCTCTTCATTCCATGGTAGTGACAGAAGTACCCTGTACACAGCGATCCATCTAAACCTGGAAAAAAAATTAACCGCATTTTCTCTAGTAACCGCATCTTAGCTGGGCTAATTCGTCAAAAGAGAGTAGGCTTCTGTATCACAGCATTTCCTTTCAACCCCAGGGTTCTGACCTGCCATTTTATCAAATGAATCTTCCAGGTCCATCATCACCTACCACCATTCCCATCTGATCTTTTCTTATCTTTAAGGCGTTAACCAAAAAACAAGAACATGCATGTCACACTATGTGAGTTGTGGAATCGCCTTCTGCTCATGTGGATTTTTGCATGTTCAATTTCCTTCCACAATTCAAAAATATCTAATTTGATGCCTTAAGATTGCCCTGAATGCATCATTTTGTGTTTAAATTCCCTGTGTTGGTTGCCAGGCCTTGCTTCTTCTGTTCCCAGGGACAAACACGCTGTGACTGTCATGTCTTGTGCGGGGCATGGACTGGGGAAGCAAGGCAGGACTCCAGGTGTCGGGAGCATAGATGATTTAATCAAAGGAAATCACATACACACAGCGCTACGAAACATCACGATGTTAATGACCGGACTGGGGAAACATACTTAAACGCAGACTTAAATACACAGGACTAATGACGGCAACTCGAAACAGCTGATCACACGGGGATTCCACACGAGGTAGCGAGATGGCACACGGGAGGATTAGATTAGCGGGGCAGGACAGTGAGCGTGTACTGGATAAATGTACATCTTGGTGTCAGATTATTGAACGCTGTTCAGAAAAGGCTCATAAGTGTTTTGAATTGCCTATGCATGTGGTTTACTAATATTTCGAAGGACTTTACAAGCGAGATATCCTTAGAAATTTATACCACATTTTTACTCTTTAAGACTACTTTTTGATATGACATTTAATCAAAAGCTTGAAAGAAGAGTGCATTCGTTTCAGTCTATTCTGTGCTAAACTTTATGCATGCAAAACATATCATATAACTGCAAATGTTTTTGACAGTGATACTGAGGGAAACAGGGTTTAATTTTAATATAAAAGAAATTCTTGTTTGTATATTTAAAGGCATCTTGTTTCTATCTTGAGCACCACTTCTGATTCCCTCATGAGTCTTTAAACTTGGTGAAGATCTGTTGGCTGACAGATTCTATTGTTTTTGTCTTTGTCAAACCATTTATTAATCACTTGCGTCCTCCTGGAAGATCACAGTCCTATAAGCATAGACGATTCAGCACAGGATGAATCACAATGCAGTGTATTTATTTCCATTTAAAGTGCCTTCTGAGGTGTTCCGTGTACCTGAACCATGGCAGAAAGGTGAATGACAAACAATAACATCTAACATAATCCCTCACTGTGGGGTAACACGAGCACTCCATTTTGCATGTTCCTACGTGTATCTGCATGCGTGTTGAAACCAGGGTAAAGGATGACTCATCTAACCAAATGACTTTTTTCCACTGCTCAGTAGTGTCAGTGTTCTTTGTACCACTTTAAGTGCATTTTTAAGAGTAATAAGGCTTTAATGAAAGCAATCTGACCATAGGATCCCCCACTGAGAAGTTCTTGATGGACTGCACTTCATTAACCTGCCTGCTTACAGAGCCTTTGTGTTTTTTTGCCTTACATCTTGAACCTGTGCATGGATATCAGGATGGAGGGAGATATACTTTTATCTACTCTTACTGCTAGTTGATTATGTCTTTCCCTCAAACTGCTACTGCAACGCCACCATAGCCACTGTCCCATGGAGCTGGGAAGGGTAGCAGGCTTGGGGGTTTAACTCCTGCAGTATGTGGGGTTTCTTCCCACCTTGTGTGGGATTTGTCAAGATAGACTGGTCTGCTCCCACAGCCCAGGCTCTTAGTCTAACTGGCATCTCTGCATTGCCTGTGGATGTACAGTATATGCACTGTCATTGGCTACCATCCTATCCAGGATGCAACCCAGCCTTATGCTTAATACTGCCTGAGCTCTGGGCCCCCTGTGACCATAATAAACAGACAAAAGATGGAAGACTGTGGGTCTCGTTTTTAAGACTAAACGAAAGGGACATATAATGTATAAAGACCAGAGGTATATGTTTGTCCTTCTCAGACCCCTAAATAGAATGGCTACATTATAATATCATCAAGACAGAATGTTTAGTATATCATAAAAGCAGTTACAAGACATAATATTCTTGTAATTACATCAGACTTATTAACAGTCCTAAAGAATTTCGCTCCCATATTTTGTCCAAGTCTTATCTATATCTTTCTCTGTTTATTGTCACACTGCCCAGGAAAACAGAATGTTGAAAAGGAGCTGGGGTTATCTGTAGCAGTCCAGTCCCAGAACAATGATAATCATCACATAATTTTATGGACTCAGCAGCCATTACATTCACACAGGGGGGAATTCAATTAAACCAACAGACCACACAACAACAGGAGGAGTTCATATATTAAACCATGTTGGTCTGCTGAAATTGGCGACATCTATCACAACCTGGCTAAAAGCTAGAACCAAACATAGAAGCTTACTTTCTTGTGTGATGAAGGTTGCATTACACAAGTAAGAGTTTGCAAGAAAACTATGAGATCATTATCAAATGACATAAATAACCTTTAGAACGTTTATAATCCTGGGGCTTCTGCAGCCTCGCTGGCTTTGGAAGATGCTGAAGATTGTGAAGGAATTTGCTGCCAAGCAGAATTTATTTGCTTGCTTACTGACTTGCGGCATATTGAGTGTAAATTGCATTTTTTTCCCTCACTATAAAGGGTAAATAGGAAGAGAATAAAATACTTTGTTACGTTAGTGAACCCTGTGAGGCATATGTGAATGCACTCACACGGTACATCATTTAAACATCCTGAAGACTTCACCTGCTTTTGGCTGGAGGAGGATTCAAATCTACAATTGTTATGTATGAGGAGAAGATACCACCTCCACCATGATTATTTCAGGTGTGTAGGTATATAGAAGACTTAAATATATGCACCAGTTGCAACCAGAAACACAATAATTATTCATGTGTAATTTGAAAACTGGTTTTATAAAAATATATGATGAGGCACTGAATCTCAAATAATGCTTGTGAATAATGCCATCTTCAAAGTTTGCTTTATGTACAACATGATTGTTCTTTCTTTGACCCTGAAATTAACTAAAAAGTAATGTACAGTATACATATATATATACACACACACACACACACACACACACACACACACACACACACACACACTGCCCGGTCAAAAAAAAGGTCGCCATTTGAATTCAAATTGGCAAATACTTAAAAAGCCAATGACTGGATCATTATTACAGCTCAGCAACATTATGCAGCAATAAAGTGAAGTCAGCTGAGCACCTGAATCTACTGACTGGCCAGGTTACACCTCCATCCATCATCAGTGGATTTTTTTCTTTCCTGATGTAAAGGGCACATTCCAGGGCGAAAAAGCCAAGATTCATCAGGCTTGAATTGTCAAAGAGTGGTTCAGTGGTATGAGGAATCATTTTCACACATGAAATCGGCCACCAGAGTCTTGACTTTAACCCCATTGAAAGTGTTTGAGATGTGCTGAAGACGACTTCATGGAATGATTCAACTCACTTTGTCAATACAAGATCAAAGTGAGAAATGGATGCAAATACTGTATGGACGAAAATAAATGCAGAGATGCTGCATAAACTTATGGAAAAAATGCATGCCATAATCCAAGCTACACACACGCACACATATTATACATACATACACACATACACACACACATTCATTCATCTCCTTTATACTGTTCTTCATCTCCCCTGTTTTGGTGGTCCTGTTTGTTTTCAGTTTTATTGTAATCCTTCAATAAAGCCCCTTTTATCTGGAACCTCGCCTGCTCCAGCTTCCTCCATACCTACCAATACGACACACTGTGTCAGGCTCAGAGTTTCTAAGACAGCAGTACACAAGAATGAGGTGAAGCAGGAGACACTGGCGATAACCAAACTAGCCAGGAAGTGGGCAGAAGCAACTTTCTAATGCCGGAGATGACCATCAACATATCCGGTAGTGCCTTGCATATTGGAGGATGACCTGAAGTGACCTTCAAAAACAATGGGAAACATTAAGTGGTTTGAAGTGCACTGCTGGGACAGTTTGTAACAAGGAAGCAAGGAAGAAGCCCTTCATTAATGAAAAGCAGGAAGAGCCAGACTGGAGTTTGCAAAAAATGTATATTTTACACAGACAGATACCCATAAATTGAGAAATGAATGAAACAGAAAATGTTGCTGTGGTCTCACTCTTTTCCCCAGAGCTGTGTGTGTGTGTGTATATATATATATATATATATAAAAAAATTTTTTTATATATGTTGTATTAAACAATATAAAAAATGAAATAGACATGATCTTTGTGGCATGAACCCCCAGCTACTGGGATATAGCTGCAGGTTAGCGGGTAACACATTTAGGAAATAAAGTTATTCGGGGAAGTTCATAGATGTTTAAAGTTGAATTTTAAGTATAGTTTTAATTTTGTGTAAGATGTGTGGCTACGGTCAAAATGGTAGCCTTTTAGAAACTGTAGTAGCCTTTAAAAAATCTAGTTGCTTAGTTCTCGTACATATAAAAACATCCCCTCAGATCTTAAAACACTACAGGTATGCCTTTAAGAAGCACAAATTCAGGGATAGTCAAGTCAAGTGGGGCTTTGTCATACTAACCATATACAGTAACACAGCATATGTTGATGCAGTATAATGTATCCCAGGACCACAGAGCTACACATACAGTACATAAAATGCAGATATATACAGGACAACACTGAAGTATAATAAAAAAAAATTAAAAGTGAGGTATGATAACATTAACATTCAATGTAAATGTCAACAATGTTGCACATACAGTTAAGTTGTGTGACACACTGCAGCAGTGTCACATCTAAGAAGCACTTGGCAGGTTTTTGCCTGCAACCAAATCACAACAGTTGTTAACACTTCACCCTCTCCTGAGATAAGGATGTCTCTCGTGACCTCACTCCAAGATGGAATTACTAGGTTCAGGGGCTATATAATGAGAGCAGTGATCTTTGCTTGGGGTTCAGTCTTAATCTTTTTCAATGTTCTTCAGTTTGTATGGGCCTGGCTATCCTGTATATCCTACCTTAACTTCTCATATTTTGGATTTCAGTTGCCTGTTTTTGTATCCACCTACCTAATTCGCCATAATCACATCTCCTAGCTGATTCAAATTTCCTGTTTGGATTACTGTTTCAAAGTTCCCAGCCCCAGTCTCCTTCTTGGGTTACTGGTTCCTGTTCCCTGTTTCACCAATCCTCTACACTTGTTTTGTCCCTTGTACATCTGTCTTTGGAGCCACCAGACCGCTCAGTAGCTCTAATTTATATTGGTTACCTTCTTCCCGTGGTGTCTGTTCCCAATTGGACTCAGAGGCTCTCCGATTGATTAAATAAAGTGAGTTTGATGAAGATCCTGAGGTCTGGCATCCCAGCAGGAGTTTATATTTTTCTGCCCAGGATTAACCAAAATTCATGCAAATGCTCATTCTCTGAGTGCATATAACTACATAAACTGCAGGGCCAAATTCTAGATTGAATTTAGTTATACCCTCCCTGTGGGCTTACTAGTAAGGCCAGGTACATAAAGTATATTTGTATTTCATCAGAGACAATACAAGTGTTGTAACAGCATCAACTGTGCAGTCTATAAATAATCAAGTGTCCCAAAAGAAATTTTATTCCCTGAACATGAGCTGCCTCTTTTTTTTTTTTTTTCTTTTGTTCTTGTTGCATCTATATTTTTATGGCTACTGACTGATAAGATCTGGAAATCAGGCACCGTTTCATTTTATTTGTACTCAGACATTGCTCATGCTGTGCTCCTCCATGTTCATTTTAAATATAGTACACACTGAATTTAGGCTTGTTTAGGGAATACTTTTGGCTGAACTCACAGTTTTCTAGAAACTGATTTACCTACAACTCTACGTGTACTTTACATGAGCGCTGTGTTGGTCACCTTCATATGCCTAAAACTCAGCAAGACGTCAACTGACTGAGATGTGGACACACAGTGGGACAACATGAAGCATCTGTGTTAGGAGAGAGGCCAGGGGGACATCCTGCCTGCAGTGGGGTCATTGCCCCACAGCTGTACATGCATGACTTAAATCTGAGAGTGAAATTCACCGGGGCGTCTATTTGCAGCTGGTGATCCCCACCTGTGAGCTTCCAGCATTATGAACAGGGTAAACTCAGCTGGATTCCTCGACTGCTGATTTATGGCCAAATACTACAATGAGCTCAGAAGGGTGCAGGGTTGGCACTGCGTTTAAGATCACCGCAAGCTGCCAAAGCCTTCCAGGTACCCTTTATTGTCATCATCTTTGTTTTTGCGAATTATTAAAAAGTTCCATGTTGATAACAGAAATACCTGCAAGGTATCCCAGTCTGGGTTCATCAGAATCAGCACCGCAAAAAGACATTTGCAAAACTGAAGTTATCAATGCTAATAATGAATATAAATCATAAATCAGGAGACTGTCATATTATACTCCTCGGTGGCGCACTAGAAAGATGTAGCTCCAGAATCTGCCCCCTGTTCCCCATTTATCACTACAGGGCTCAGAATGCTGCTGAATGCTGGATTCATCCCAGCAGCAAAGTGATAGCTGTCACACCAAAGCTCTGGCCTGGAGAGCAAAATCTAGCCCTGAGGCAAAGCGCCTGTGAAGAGCCGTAACAAGACCCCAGAGCAGCATCCTTCCACAGAATGATTCGGAATTCGCACTGCTATCCCCTTTGCACCCCTCCCCCCCCAGCCCCCCCGATCTCCCACTCAATCAGATCTTTGTGGACCTGACAGCTGGATATGGCACAACAAGCCCTTGGAACTTCTGTTGGGCTCCCTTGAAATGTCATATCTTATTTATCAGTGGGGGCCAATTAGTGCCACAATAGACCGTGGCAGTGAAGCACTCAGATTCCATCATTTTGCATTTGGTTTCAGAATCAGAATTTAAGTGAGTTGCCTTATGTGGTTTCAGTGGATGTGGGATTTCGATACCAAACACTGCATTCAGTCTTATCAAACAACATCTCTTTTTCATTCACCTGTAGAAACACCTCCTACTGTTGAGGCATATTTCCACAGACACATTTGGATATTATATATACACATACAGTACATACATACATACATACATACATACATACAGTACATACATACATACATACATACACACACACACACAGTATTTATATATAAAATGACATTTTAGAGCAATGAATATTGCTGTATACTTATGTAAGTTTCTCACAATTCTAAGAAATTCAGAACTGGCAGTTGAGATCCAACAACCTGCCAACATTTATTCTAGTATGGACTAATTTCATATTAACTGCAACTTTTGTGCTAGAGAGAAATAGTACCAATGTCCTATAAGTGGCATCGAAAACATATGTTTGTATAATAATCTAATGCTTTTTTACATTTACACAGAAGTGACTATTCCACAATTATTTCTATGTAGCGCAATGGAAAAAGGTTCTGTTCTGTCCTTTTTGTTGCTTTTTTGGCACAAAAAGATTACTGTAAAAGGGAATAAAGATGATTCATGTCAAGACAGATTCAATACACAATGCTCCCAAGTGAAAAAGTAATTACCCCCCTACAGCCCTTCCAGTAGTTGCAGCTGATCTCATGCAGCACTATAGAGAAATGCTGGTCATCCTTGCAGAACAATGTCGACTCTTATTTATGCATCACAAAATGCTCTTTCAAAGAGTTTAATACAAATACTTCAACTGAACAATTCCCAGAACTAATTTTCCTGTTGTTCAACCATTCTGATTTTCACTTGTATGTTTCACTTTCAACTCAGAGATAAGTGAAAGTCTTATGTATGATTATTTGTTATGTACGATATATACAGTATGCTTCCTTCAATTATAACTTATTGTAGTCTTGAAGCAACAAAGTATCTCTAAGCCTAGCTACCATAGTTGACCACTGGTATGCAGTTATTGGAGTAGATTGCAGTGATTGTTTTTCAAAATTTATAGTAATCCCTTTATTCCTACAGGTGGTATAAAGGTATTTACAACAGTTTCATTTGTCAATTCCATGAGTCTTCCTTGACATAACATAGGCAGGATAGTCTTACATCAGATTAGTTTCTTCCCTTTAGATTGGCTTAGTTATATAGGCTGTAATCTGCATGCTTTAGTACACTGAACACTAAACAATTGAAACAACTAATTTTATATACTATATACTTTTTGAATGTGTAAAAATGCAGAAAATCAGACATATTTCCTGTTTTTCCAGTCTCTACTAGTTGATTCTGGTTGAAGTCCCTCTAGCCATTCATCTGGTTTTATTGATTGATTGTCACCACTGATAATTATAGAAGATTTTAATAATCATTTGGAAAATGCAATTCATTATCTTAAATCTATTTTTGAATCTGTCAGCCTAAAATCTTGAATATGTCAATTGTGATAGATTTACTACCATGATTGCTCCCTAGATCTACAGAACCTACAGAACTGACTTTTAGCATGTTTCCATCCTTCGACATAACCTCATTCTATCAAACCACAACTGACTCACCTTGTGTAATGAACCAGGTGAAACATTTTTATTTGGGAATTGTCACAATATTTACAGATATGATTTCTGAAAAGCCTGAAAAATATGCCCCAGATATAATGATCACACCTGAAACAGAACCTCATAAAGATTTAATGTTTTATGATGCAATCTACCTGTTCATGTGTGGCATTTAAACCTGCTTCTAAATTTAAATCTAGACCAAGAATTCTGCTGAATTTATTCATTCGATATGGTTGACATATGTATTAATTTAAATCACATTTCTGAGTACATTAGAAAATTTGTTTAAAAAAAAAAAAAAAAAAAGTTTAAATAACATACTTAAAATACATCGCCATTTTTTGGTTATTTGTGAAACATCAGAGATGAATACAGTACCTGTTTTGTATTGAATGCTATTTAGTAGGGGTGCACCGATTGCAGTTTTCTGGCCGATCAACGATCACCGATCCTTAGGCAACCTTACCTGCCGATCTCGATTTTTTTTTGCTTGTTTCTTTCATAACTAAAAGACAGTTACTTCAATGTTTCCATTTTTATTGAGTAAATTGATATGAATACTCACAAAACATGAGGTAGTGTCCTCAAATATAAATGAACATATAAATGAGCATTGCTGTTTGAACTACAAAATCATATTTTTTCTTCCAGACTTTAATTTCTCTAATTTTGTAAAAAAAAAAAATATATATATAGCTGTTATGACACACTTGTCCAAAAAATAGGGAGGGAGGCAGCCTGCACTGCACCTCTCTCGGCAATGGGAGAAAAGGCTGATTTAACCCTCTGGGGCCTAGGGGTAGGAAACACACTTTCACTGACTGGGGCATGATCACACATTTCATCACACTTAATTCATGGCAAATAAATTATTTCTTATATATTTGTTTTGCCATTACACTCATCTTTATTTTAATATATATTGTAAATATGTCAGATTTTTGTTAAGTTTGAAATTTGACATCAAAGTATAGACATTGCAAAATGCAGTTTGGAACACTTGCAGAAACATTATAAAAGTACATAGTAAGCAATGCTGGCAGTTTGTTTTGATCCCAGATATCTGATCACCAAAGTCTTGGCTACATGAAGATGACTAAATGGTGTAGATGCAACATTAATTTGGATAAATAAATAAGAAAAACCTAACTCATGTAACTATTTCTGGCTCCTTTCATTGAATATGTAGCAACTTTCATGTGTATGAATGAGCCATTGTCACCTGGCCACGTCCCCAACCCCCTTTTATGGCGCTGAAGGGGATGTATCTGGATCGCGTTTCACCGTTGCGTTGTTAATCAAATTACCATGCGAATGCGATTTGAATACGCGCTAATGCGGCTATTTAGAATGTGAATAGCGATCTTCGGGTGAGAGCGGTACTACACGCCCCCGATGCAGGTAAAACAAAGTAAGATGACATGGTTTACTTTTTTGCCGATTTAACCTAATTAAAAAAACTTTAATACTTCCGACAATGGACGTTTTGAAAAGAAGACAGATTACGGATTTAGCCAGCGTTTTTTTCATGATTATACATTAAGATTTCAGCGAGATATTTATAAACTGAAATAGACGCGAAAAGTACGCGATGTCGTCGACGACATACTCGACCCCAAAGAGTTAAAAGCATATAACTAAGATCGGTGGATCTCATGGGAATATGGTCGATTTCTGATCCCCTCAAATTAACGTGATCGAGGCCGATCGATCGGTGCGCCGATCGATCGGTGCACCCCTACTATTTAGATTTAGATTTTCCTCCCATAGGGTGGTCATTCTTCATGGCCACGCCCACCTCCAGATGGATTCCATGATGAAACACCCACAACTGCAGAAACTCTGCAGTGTACTTTTTTTTTGTTCTGTTTTTGATGTTTGGGGCCTGAATTACGAATCCGGATTGTTTACTTAGCGGGATAACTTTGAGGTACTCCAATTTAAATTGGAGCCCCAATTTTAATGCATGATAAAAGCATATTCATATAAACAGTATTGTGTCCCTATATGTTTTGAAAATATACAGTATCTATATATTGTAGACAATCGATATACCATCCAGCCCTAATGGTTCATCTAGTTTCATTGTCCCTCAGAATCTTTCATTCTGTTGTGAGCGAATTTTGCAGTTTTTTTTTTTTTTTGCATGTATCTTTTGGGATGTGTACATTTGTATTCTGAGTTTGCACCCTGTTATTTGCCATCATTTTAAGGTAGTACATGTAGGAAACCCCACCTCAAGTGACTGGTGACCAGTCCTGTGATTGGCCAGGATTATGCTCGAGTAGATATTTTCCTCGAGTTTCCCCTGTTTCTCTGAACTTGAATTTATCTACCTGAATTTTCTCAACCTGAATTTTTCAACCCAAAATTTAAATTTCTATTACTAGACGAGCAACAAATTCAACATAAGTTCAGGTGAACATAATCAAGATCAGATTCATTAAATCAAGTTAGGTAAATGCATTCAAATTCAAATTCTAGTATTCAGGTAATGAATTTCAAGTTCAGGTTAATGCATTAAGGTTCTGTTAAATAAATTCAACTTCAGGTTGTGGTGAATCTGATTTGATGCCATAGTGAATACTTACTAATTTTAAAGGAATACATTTCTCATTACAGGTTATGTAAAGGTACGGGATATTACAAGATGTGTGACAACTGTATAGCCGGGGGAAAATGATCTAAAGGGGAAACAATGCCCCTTTATTGTCCCCTTAAAAGCACCAACGCAGGTATAACCCAAGAACCGAAACACTACAGAAGGGAGAGAAGCAGGGGGGGGGGGGATCAGACACTGCGCAGTAAGATACATGCAAAGTGGGTAAATTATACAAGAGACAGGCGAAGATTGTCAGGATTTACACAGCACACACAACAATGGGGAACAGCACAATGACAAATACAAGGAGGGTTATGTACATGGTTTGTGAGCATGTCGGGATATGCTAATATGCTCCATTATGCGGAGTCACCTCAAGGAAGCTACAAAATGTATGCACACGAAAATTGTGTTATATATGGGGGTCCATAGATGGTTTGCCGTTATTCACGGGTTCAGGTATCCGCGAGAGGTCTTGGAACGTATTGGAATGGGGGGACTACTGTAATTATTGTTATTTATAAAGATCAGTGAGATTTCATTAAGTTCTCCTGGGGGGTATTCCAGGAAGCAGGCTTAAGGGAAAGTCTGACTTATTTCGACAAGTCAGTCTTACTTAAGTGAGAGTTCCATTCCATCAACGTGTCTTAAATGAATCCCTGCTGAATTACCATGGTAATTTAGGCCTGCGAACAAGCCTGGTCCGGACCAGTGGTAACAAGGCATGATGGATCCATGTTCTCATTCTGTTTACGCCAAATTCTGACTCTACCATTTGAATGTCTCAACAGAAATCCAGACTCATCAGACCAGGCAACATTTTTCCAGTCTTCAACTGTCCGATTTTGGTGAGCTCGTGCAAATTGTAGCCTCTTTTTCCTATTTGTAGTGGAGATGAGTGGTACCCGGTGGGGTCTTCTGCTGTTGTAGCCCATCCGCCTCAAGGTTGTGCATGTTGTGGCTTCACAAATGCTTTGCTGCATACCTCGGTTGTAACGAGTGGTTATTTCAGTCAAAGTTGCTCTTCTATCAGCTTGAAAACAGTCGGCCCATTTTCCTCTGACCTCTAGCATCAACAAGGCATTTTCGCTTTTTCAGGGTATGTTTTATTTATATTGTTCCTTTATAAATCCCACAATCTTCATATAAATGTGCATATGAATGGTTCATGGCTGTTTCGGTCATATAAAGTCTTTATAAATGAGCCCCCAGAAGCTAAACACACAGCAAAACAGCAACTAGCACAATCACACTCAATGTATGCCTAAAAATTAGAACATAGGCAGACACTTGAATATATATACAACAAGGTTCAACAAGGGATAGGTGTGGGCAGTTAAACACTAATGACCATGAACATTGAACAGGTTAGGGCAATCAACAGATACCAAAAGGTTCAACAGCAGAGAAGACTACAAACAAGGATATAGAACATCACCATACACAGGGAACAACAGAGCAAAGCAAGAACCTGTACGAAAATACGCCAATACATAACAGTGGAATAAACAAAGACCCATAAATGACATACATGGTTGAAACTGGCCAGTCTCAAACCCATGATGAATGTGAAGCTTGAATGAAGCAGCCGCCTGCTTAGCTCATTAAGTCTAATTACAAGACTAAGTACAACCCTTTTGGTCCTTGCACTTGGTGCAGCGACTATATTTCTGCCGATTAACTAACAAAGCTGGGTTGGCCACACCCTAAAACAGGGATAGGCAATATTTTTCAGAATTAGAATTAGAATTACAATGACACATAAAAAAAAAACCTGTGTAAATATAAATAAAAATAATTTGACGTCCATTGGATCTTATCCAGAAAGGGCAGTTGGGTATGTGGGTTTTCACTGCAACTACCTAATTAGATTACTAATTAGAGGACTAACTGGCTCAAGAGTTGTCACACCTGGGTTTCAACAGATGACCTAAAGGTCATCCCAAAAACCAGCACACACACTGGTCCTTTGCGGATAAGATTGGCTACCCCTGCCCTAAAAGAATCTGTACCAAGTGCTTCAGGCCATGCGATTTAGAACATTAAATTAGGAAATTCATCTTCGATCACTTAAATTCATCCAAGACTACCTTTAAATCCGGCAACTTAGCTGACTAAGCAAAAATCCTGCATTGTGATACAGGCCCCAGGTGTCTCAGGCTACATCTCCCCAAACCTTTGATATGTTCCATGGTTTCTTGTTTAGCTCTCCGTCTTGTATCCTGGTTGCCAAATGCTCAACCTCATTTAGTGTCCCATCTTCAGCAGTGGCGATACCCACTGTAACTCACTCTTTGAGCCCTTCTTTGCCATCTTGAATACCTCAATAGCCCAAGCCCTTTCAGCATGGAGTACTCAGAGGAATGTCTACTAAGCATTAAAGGACTTGCAGGAAGAAAACCTGACTAATATGAGTATATACAGTTTCAAGTGGGCATTTTTATCTTTTATCTCAGGTATTGTACTGTATTCAGGACCTAGACAATAAAGTTAGATTTTCTTTACAGTTACAGTCTTGTTATCATGCCAGGTGAAAAATCATGCCGCTTTTTTATGAGCTACTACGTCTAGCGTCTACGGACATGGGCACGGTGGGCAGTGCGAGTATGTTGTCAGTACGAATGAAGCAGTAAAAGCCACCTGGTGGTTAAACCTGCAATGTCTCAAGCCTGCTTATAATACATGACATGGCTCGTTGACCCACTCTTATTATGAGAATCAGCACCTCCAAATCCGAGACCATGGTCCTCAGCCGGAAAAGGGTGGAATGCTCTCAGTGGAGGAGTTTAAGTATCTCGGGGTGTTGTTCACAAGTGAGGGAAGGATGGAACGGGAGATCAACAGGCGGATCGGTGCGGCGTCCGCAGTGATGCGGGTGCTGCATCGGTCTGTCATGGTAAAGAAGGAGCTGAGCCAAAAGGTAAAGCTCTCGATTTACCAGTTAATCTACGTTCCTACCCTCACCTATAGTCATGAGCTATGGGTAGTGACCGAAAGAACGAGTTCGGGAGTACAAGTGGCCGAAATGAATTTCCTCCGTAGGGTGGCTGGGCACTCCCTTAGAGATAGGGTGAGGAGCTTAGTCATTCGGGAGGGACTCAGAGTAGAGCCGCTGCTCCTCCGCATTGAGAGGAGTCAGATGAGGTGGCTCAGGCATCTGATTAGGATGCCTCCTGGACGCCTCCCTGGTGAGGTGTTCCGGGCATGTGCCACTGGAAGGAGGCCCTGAGGAAGACCCAGGACACGCTGGAGGGACTATGTCTCTCGGCTGGCCTGGGAACGCCTCGGGATTCCCCCGGAGGAGCTGGATTAAGTGGCTGGGGAGAGGGAAGTCTGGGTTTCCCTGCTTAGACTGCTGCCCCTGCAACCTGACCTCGGATAAGCAGTAGATAATGGATGGATGGATGGATATACATACATACACACACACATATATCAAAGGACCTGGCAAAACAGTCCATTATATCCAGAGTTGCTGAACACAACTACAGGACACCATTTACTCATGCCACACCCCAGCAGACAAACTTGTAGTACAGATTATTATATTGTACATATAGTAATCCAACTTTACCTGACCAGATGTGTGACTAGTAATAATGCTGGATATCACCGGCATGCCACGCGCCTTGTAGGTGGAGCCTGCATGTCAATTATAGCCGAACAAAACTACAGCTAAAAGAGGCCTTGGGCATCAAATTGTTTGTCCGTTATAAACGAAATTCCATTATATGCGAGTCTGATATATCCAATGCTTTTTTTGCATGTTTGTAAAGGTGCACGGTCGGGACCAGCAGACCTCGTCCATTATGCCTGAGCTGTTTTGAGCTGTTTTTTAAAAGAGTCCACAGAAACAGCAGTGCGCAAGCCATATGCTAAGTTGTTCCAGAGCCTAGGTGCCACTGCCTGAAAAGCACACTCGCCACAAGTTTTCAATCAGGTACGAGGGACCACTAATAGGCCCTGCTGTCCAGATGTGAGCTCCCAACAGGCTGTGTAGCGATGAAGCAGGTGGGCAATATATTCGGGAGCTTGACCATGTATGGCTCTAAGCACCAGGACCTTAAAATGAACTCTAAACTGTACCAGAATAGGAGCGATGTGGTCTTTTCTGTTACAACGGGATAAAAGCCTAGCAGCTGCATTTTGAACCAACTGAAGGCGTGAGAGGGAGGACTTGCTCAGGGTTGTATATAAGGCATTACAGTAGTCGTGATGAAATAAACGAATGGACCAGCATCACCAATTCTGGTTTTGTTACAACGGACCTTAATTTAGACAGGTTTAGTAGGTGAAAGAAACATGAACGGCTGACCGAACTTACAGGGGAGTCAAGGCTTAGAGACTGATCCAATGTAACCCCAAGATTACGGAGGCTCGACTTAGAGGCAGGAGAGACAGAAGAAAGCTTTAGGCTGATCTCGGAGTGGAGGCTAGGGGTGGGCTACAATTAATATCTCAGTTTTTCCAGAGTTCAATTGTAGGTAATTGTTACTGCACCAGTCTCTTACCTGAGACAAGCAGGCAACCAGAGTGGATAATTTGTTCAATTGAGAGGGTTTAAATGAGAAATAGAGCTTAATATCATTTGCATACAGGTGGTATGAGATGCCCTGGTAGGACTTAAGGATCAGAGATAGAGGGAGAATATAAAGTGAAAAGAGTAACGGACCGAGAACCGAACCCTGAGGCACCCCACATGTTATAGGTGCAGTGTTAGATGTAAATTCAGTCACACTGACAGAAAAGCTCCGATTGGTAAAATAGGATAAAAACCAGTCTAAAGCTGAATCAGAAATGCCCACTAACTGCTCTAACCTTTTCATTAAAAGCTGATGGTCCACCGTGTCAAATGCTGCACTGAGATCTAACAGAACAAGCACAAAACTCAGGCCCACATCAGCAGCAATCAAAAGATCATTAAGAACTTTAAGGAGAACAGTTTCTGTGGAGTGCTGCCTCTTAAAACCAGACTGAAAGGAATCAAAGAGGTGGTGCACATCGAAGAAGGCACCAAGTTGCTGTTCAACATCCTTTTCTAGAACTTTGGCAATAAAAGGCAGTTTTGAGATGGGCCTGTAGTTGCTCAGTAGAGATGGATCTAAATTGTTTTTCTTCAACAGTGGTTGAATTATGGCATACTTAAATTGAGAAGGAACAACGCCAGATGTCAAGGAGCAATTTCTAATGTTTAAAAGGTCTGGGCCTATGCAGTCAAAATTTTGCAGCATTAATGTTGTCAGCATCACATCAGAAGCACAGAAAGAAGGTTTCATCTTCCTGAATAAGTTAGAAAGGTCAGAGAGTGAGACTGGTAAGAATATAAAAGACTCAGAGTGTGAAGAAAAAGAAACAAAAGACAGAATAGCTGCAGGCACGATGTTTGTCCTGACATCATTAATCTTGTCAACAAAATACTTCAGAAAATTGTTGCAGTCATTGTCAGAAAACACCTGAGTATTAGAATGTAGAAGAGCAACAATATTATTAATTGCATTGAATAAAACTCTGGGGTTTCACTTATTAGCCCGAATGAGGTTTGAAAAATAGGCTAATCTGGCATCCCTGACCACAGAATTAAAATACATGAGCAAATCCTTTAAATAAGAGCAGTGAACCTGAGATTGGTGGACTTCAACAGGCGTTCAGCTTTGCAACAAGATCGCCTGAGATTTCGGATGGCATCGCTCATCCAAGGGGCTGAGGGGGGGCGAGAACACCACCTGGTTTTGTATAGAGCTACTTAATCTTGTCCAAAATTGAAGTACAGCAATCATTAAAGTTTTGCAGTGCTGATTCCACATTTTCAACCTTATTGTCAACATCACATTTAGAAAACAAATACGCAAACTGGTTAATCACTGACTCATTGATAAAATGAGTATTTCTAGTATGAACAAAAGATGCCAACTCTGCATTAAGAAATAATTCAAAGAGAACACACTTGTGGTCACTAAAAGTAACATCACAAGAAGGCAAACAGTTCAAAATGATCCAGCATATGCCCACCACTATGGGTGGGGCCGGTTACATGTTGAGTGAATTTAAGAGTCAGTAAGGTTCAAGAATTCAGACAACACACTGCATGAAGTGTTTTCTACGTGAATATTAAAATCACCAGTGTAGTTGTGCTGCCACGAAAACTTTTCCATCGCTAGCTGGATGCTAATCAGCGATGAGCGATCATATATGAATGTAGCTGGCAAGCCACGTACAGACAATAACGAAACACAACAGAAAACCATCAGTACAGTCCACAAAGACGGAGGTGAGCAAAACAAGGTAGAGGCATAGCCTAACAGAGGCGACATCTTGGATCTTGGGGAAGGCAGCAGAACCTGCACCTTATCGTGGGACAGGACTCGCTCCATGAGCCTCTCGAACATGGCTGGGGCATTGCACAGGCCAAACAGCATCGACCGGAAGTGCCACAGTCCATGGCTAATGGAGAAAGTAGTCTTAGGGTGAGCTTCCAGGGCAGATTGACCTACCAGTAGTCAGGGTGCTGATCCATATCGACTGAGGAATGTAGTCCAATGGCAGCGGATACGAGTCTTTCCTCATCACTGAGTTCAGCTGTTGGTAGTCGACGCAGAACCATCCATCCATCCATCCATTACCTGCCGCTTGTCCGGGGTTTGGGTCGCGGGGGTAGCAGCTTCAGGAGAGACACCCAGACCTCCCTCTCCCCAGCTACCTCTACCAGCTCCTCGGGGAGGACACCGAGGCGTTCTCAGGCTAGCTGAGAGATATAATCCCTCCAGCGAGTCCTGGGTCTGCCCCGGGGCCTCCTCCCTGTAGGACATGCACGGAAAACCTCTCCGGGTAGCCGCCCAGGAGGCATCTGCACCAGATGTCCAAACCACCTCAACTGGCTCCTTTCGACGTGAAGAAGCAGCGGTTCTACTCTGAGGCCCTCCCGGATATCCAAACTTCTCACCCTATCCCTAAGGGAGAGCCCAGACACCCTGCGGAGAAACCTCATTTCGGCTGCCTGTATTCGCGATCTCATTCTTTCGGTCATTACCCATAGCTCATGACCATAGGTGAGGGTAAGGACGAAGATGGACCAATAGATCGAGAGCTTTGCTTTTCGGCTCAGTTCTTTCTTAGCCACGCCGGACCCGTTAAGTGCCTGCAAAACTGTAGACGCCACTCCGATTCGTCTATCCAGCTCCCGATCTCGCCTACCCTCACTCGTGAACAAGTCCCCGAGATACTTAAACTCCTCCACTTGAGGCAGAATGTCTTCCCCGACCCGAAGAGGGCAAACCACCCGTTTCCGGCTGAGAACCATGGTCTCGGACTTGGAGGTGCTAATCCTCATCCCTGCCGCTTCGCACTCGGCTGCGAACCGCCCCAGTGCATGTTGGAGATCCCCAGCAGATGAAGCCAACAGGACGACATCGTCTGCAAAAAGCAGCGAGGCAATCCTGAGGCCACCAAACTGGACAACCTCAACACCCTGGCTGCGCCAAGAAATACTGTCCATAAATATTATAAACAGGACCGCCCTGGCTGAGCCCAACCCGCACTGGGAACACGTCCGACTTATTACCGGCAATGCGGACTAAGCTTCTGCTCCGTTCATACAGGGACCGAATCGCTCACAACAGTGGACCCTGGACCCCATACTCCCGAAGCACCCCCCACAGAGCACCTCGGGGAACCCGGTCGTAAGCCTTTTCCAAATCCACAAAACACATGTAGACTGGATAGGCAAACAACCAGGCCCCCTCCAGTACCCTTGCAAGGGTATAAAGCTGGTCCAGTGTTCCACGGCCAGGACGAAAACCGCATTGTTCCTCCTGAATCCGAGATTCGACTATCGATCTCACCCTCCTCTCCAGTACCCCGGAATAGACTTTCCCAGGGAGGCTGAGAAGTGTGATCCCCCTGTAATTGGAACACACCCTCCAGTCCCCCTTCTTAAATAAGGGGACCACCACCCCAGTCTGCCAATCCAGCGGCACTGTCCCTGACCTCCACGCACTGTTGAGAAGGCGTGTCAGCCATGACAGCCCCACAACATCCAGAGCCTTCAGGTACTCCGGCCGGATCTCGTCCACCCCCGGGGCCCGGCCACCACGCAGCTCTTTAAGCACCCTGGCCACCTCAGCCCCAGTGATGTGCAAGCCCCCCCCCCCCCCAGCACCCTCGGGCTCTGTGCCCTCAGATGTCTCAAAGGCAGTGTGCGTAGATGTATCTGATCTCAAAGTATTCCTTCCACCTCCGGGTGACGTCCCCAGGTGAGGTCAACAGCACCCCCCCCACTATAAATAGTAGGAACCAGGAGCTGCTTCCCCCTCCTGATACTCCGGATGGTTTGCCAGAACCTTTTTGAGGCCGACCGAAAGTCACTTTCCATGGCCTCACCGAACTCCTCCCACGCCCGGGTTTTTGCTTCTGCGACCGCCCGAGCTGCGTTCCGCCTGGCCCGCCGGTACCCGTCAGCTGCCTCCGGAGACCCCCGGGCTAATAATTCCCGGTAAGCCTCCTTCTTCAGCTTCACGGCCCCCCTCACCTCTGGTGTCCACCATCGGGTACGGGGGTTACCGCTACGACTGGCACCGACCACCCTGCAGCCACAGCTCCGTATGGCCGCTTCCACAATGGAGGTCCGGAACAGTGTCCATTCAGACTCAATGTCCCCAACCTCCCCCGGTATGCAGTTGGAAGCGAGTTAAAGCTCCGGCGAACAGGAGTCTCTGCCAGACGTTCCCAGCAGACCCTCACTATGCGCTTGGGCCTACCAGGTCTGACCAGCTTCCTCCCCCGCCACCTGAGCTAACTCATCACCAGGTGGTGATCATTTGACAGCTCTGCCCCTCTCTTTACCCGAGTGTCCAAGACGGAAGGCCGCAGATCAGATGATACGATTATGAAATCGATCATCGACCTGTAGCCCCGGGCATGTTCGAACCTTATGCTCGAACATGGCGTTTGTTATGGACAAACCATGCATTGCACAGAGGTCCAATAACAGAACACCACTCGGATTCAGATCAGGGAGGCTGTTCCTCCAAATCACCCCCTTCCAGGTCACACTGTCATTGCCTATGTGAACGTTGAAGTCCCCCAGCAAAATGATGGAATCCCCCCGCGGCACGCCAAATAGCATACCGCTAAGGGAATTCAAGAAGGCCGGGTACTCTGAACTGACATTCGGCGCATAAGTGCAGATGACAGTCAGAGACCTATCCCCGACCCGAAGGCGCAGGGAAACAGCCCTCTCGTTCACCGGGGTAAACTCCGTTGTTTGGATACTTTTTCAAAGGGTTCTTTTGGATTGCTCTTTGTCTGGCCCCTCGCCTGGGACCTTTTTGCATTGGGAGACCCTACCAGGGGCTATTGCCCCCGACAACATAGCCCCCAGGGTCACTGAGGCATGCAAACCCCTCCACCACGATAAGGTGGCAGTCCAAGGAGGAGCGACGCAGAACCGCCATGTCCCATTCTTTTTGGCGACAAGGACTGCTGGAGTTGCCCACAAGCTGTTGTATGACTCTATGATTCCTGCCGCTGCCTTCTCCTCTGATCCTTGTTGGGACCATTAGGTTTCCCTGGAAAGGTTCTGTCATGGATCCGAACGGGTTTGGCACGGGGACAAGGCATGGTGCAGGCAGGAACAAAAATGTGGATGACCAACTTGCAGCTCATGGGAACAGAAGGGGTTTATTAACGCAACTAAAAACACAAGAAACACTTACAAAACAATGGACCATGAGGGGTCAAAAGCGAAAAAGGGATAAACAAAGACTAACTACAAATGGGGCAGGGAAACAAGGGGCAGGTAGGCAGTGTACAAATACTGTATACATACAACATCAAACATCAATGACTCAAAAAGGAACAGAATGGGATAAGAACGTTAAATACAACAGGCTAACAAGGATAACGCAGGACAGGTGAAAAAAATTTACAAGGACTAGTAAATCAGGCAACATGTGACACTAATAATTAACTCAAGGAACTACACAGGGAAACTAAGAACTGACAAAGAAACAAGGACAACAGAAGCTAACATTCAGAGTAACAAAGACCGGTAAAACACAACTAAGGCACAAAGCAAGAAACCAAAATTGAATAAAAATCAGAGGACTAAACTGATACACATGAAAGACTAGGAACAAAATACAAAAACAGAGGAGGTGGGAATTGGAATACAAGACAAAAGGGTTCACAGGCAGCCACCTGCTCAACTTGTAGAGCCATACGACCGACAGGGAGCAGGGAAAAACACAAAGCCTGACAGGAAGGAAAGTATGAACAGTGACGCCTGCTGTACAAACGGTTAAGGGACACGAAAGCCTGAGACAACAGTAGCTGACCCTGACAGGTTCGCTGCTCGGCTCCCGGGGTTTCCGCCTGGTCTTCTGGTGCTCCCCACTACTGCTGCTGGATCCTCTGCTCCAGTAGATGGAGATCATCATAAGATGCCTCTGATCCCACCTCTGACACCAGTGTAAGCGCAGGTCGCTGAGCAATGTCGTTTATAATAAGCAGGCTTGAGATATTGCAGGTTAAACCGCCAGGTGGCGTTAATTGCATCTGTACCATTCGTACTGACCACGCACTTGCACTGCTCACCATGCCGGATGCCCCACTTACTCCTAATACGCATGGTGGGCACACACACGCACGCACACATCGACATACTATGTACAACAATAAACACTCAACACTACATGTGACATAACACAGCACATTTACATACAACACAAACGACTACGGGGAACTATTTACAGGGTTGGTATTTGTCACGGATCTTGGGGCATGGAGCGGGGAAGCAGGAGCTGAGGAATCGGGGAAACAAGGGATTTATTAGGGATAAGCAGAATCAGGAACACAAAGAACATAACGACGTCAATGACCGAACTGGGAAACATACTTTAATGCAGACTTATATACACTAGATTAATTAGCAACAATGAGAAACAGCTGGTAACACAGGGATTCCACACGGGGTAGATGAAGGGGCATGACACACGGGAGGATCGGACGAGCAGGGCATGACAGCATCAGTCCAACCTGCCGTGCTGCCTGCCATTACCGCCGTATTTTTATATATATGTATTTTTGCTTGATTGTTTGCAAGCATGACTGCAAAATTACAATGAGTCTCCACTACATGAAGATTAAAACTAATTCCACAATTTATTTTGCCAGTGAATGAAGCCGAATTAATAAAAATCAGCTACTCCAAAAACCTGCATGCCATGCAAGCAAGTCAGTGCATTCACTTTCTTCCACCCATTTTGAACCATCTTGATCTGAGTTAACAGATCTATGGGTCAATTGAGACATTACTTACAACAGTGTCTAGAGAATGGATGCACTTGTCTTGGTCTAATTTACTCAGTTATCTGCATTGGCTCCGTCCTGGTGCTCTAACTCCAACAGCTGGCTCACCTGGCCATGAATTATCACTCCTAGTTGTTGTCATTTGCAGTTAATCGATTTTTAAATATATTGTTTCTCCCCATATCATTGTCAGGAATCAGTTTGCTCTGCAGATGGGGTAGCTTTATTGCTTGCCCCATTTGAAGGAGTTGCCAATCCACAGAGTTACACTGTACCTAAGGTACTGGGACCTTGGGCTGCAGAGGGGAGGCAGTAACAATTGATCTTTGCTTGATCTTGTTAACTTTCACAAGGCGTTCCTTCCCCTCAAGTATTGTTTCCTAGTCTGTCTTTATTGTGCTATTCCTGATTTAGTTTTTTCTTCCTGGGTTTTCTTGTTACCTTTGTCCCCTGTCCAAATAGCACTTGTCTTGTTCTCTGGCTCCCTGGTATTTATCTCCAAGGTTTTTTAGACCCTTGTGGATTCTGTGACCTGACTAAGATTTTGGATAGCTCTACCCGAATCATCGACCCCAACATTCACTCTCCAGTTCAACCAGCTTACTTACCTGTCCCATTCTATTCCATCTACAAGTAGATCTGATTTTCTCAGAGGAAAAAAAAAGCCTGCCTACCTTCTGTTCTCTTTTGGATCTTATTTCCAACAGTTTTATACTTTGGGGAAGGACACTGGAGATGCTTTTAAGTTTGCTGGCTGTGTTTCTTGAGTCTCTTTAAAATAAAGTATATCTCTACCACAGTCACATAACAGCATAGCCCCCTAACCAGGATAAGTAATTAGAAGACAGATGAATGGGCCCAATTCCCTCTTGTAGCCATGAGAATGCATGGAGATGTTGCCTGTTCTCCATGTTTTAGCAGTAGCTTCCTCTATGTACTGTGGATTCCTCCTGCAGTTAAAAAAACATTACATTAAATATTACGTGACTATTCAGACTCTATTGTTAGTATAATCATGAGATGTGAGATTGTGTGTTCTGTGATGGGCTAGCATCCTTTCCAAGATTCCCTGTGCTTCCTGAGATATAGGCTCTTGACTCACTGATACCCAGTATATGAGGTTATGGCTGACTTGAATAAATTATTCAGCTTTCAAGGAATATACAATAGACTGTTCAAGTGAATATAACGTATAGATTATTGCACTTTTGAGGTGAACTGCTGTTTTCACAGTGTCCCAGATGACAGTATGGTTTATTGCATTCCATTCTGTGATGTTTTCATCAATTTTATAATAATCATTGGCAGCATTGGTGACCTAATTCCTTTGGTATGCAAATGACCTCAGCAGTGGCGTTTGGAGCTTATTTTTTTCCATGGTGGAGAATTTCCAGAAAGTGTTTGTAATATGCTGTTACAATCTGCTATGAAATACTGAAAAGATAATCAATCATAAAAACACATAATTAGAATAAACATCTTTCTATTAATAATTTGATGATAACTATCGGGAGGGGTGGTAATTGGCTCTGCAGGTTAGGGTTACCTGGTTAGATAAGGTAAGGTTAGAATTATTATTGTCATAGGAATTATCATGTGCAGAGTACAATGAAGTTGAGTAGCAGTCCTTTTGGTGCATTCAAATGTAACAAATATCAGTTAAAAAGGGGGAAAAGCTACAAATTGAACTAGTTTAAAGTACTAAAATGAATATATTATATAAATATAAAACGCGCAAGTATATTTGTGTGGTTTTGTATATAAATGGAATGAATAATTGTTGTAATCTGAATATCAGCTGAAATATTGCACTCCAGGATATTGCACAATGAAGCCTGGTTTACAGTTAATGTAATAGGAAATATATGTACAAAAGTGAAAATAGAAACATAGATATAAATATGAACATAGATGTAAATATGTAAACATAGATATAAATATGAAAGTGAAAGTCAGTCAGTGCTGAGTTCTGTAGACACAACTGCCAGTGTTGTGGTGTTGATGATCACACGGGTCACAAAAACAGTGTGGTAAAAAAGTCATGGTTGGCTAAGTAATTTCATCATTAGGCCCTCAGTCCCCATTGGCCCACAGACAGCTTTATTCTGCTCTCACACATCTATACTGCTTTGGATAAAAGCTTTACTCTGAATAAAAATGTAATCAATTATGTGAAGGGTACACAAATGCATGCCTGTTTAAATACATGTACCAGCTATGGGCAACTTTACTACATGCATATTTGTAGGAGGTTGCATAGAATAGTTTAGTAAAGTATTTCAGCAGTGATGATTATGATGGATAGTACTACTAGGATACACAGAGGAAAATATATTGTTTTGGATCCAATTTCAGTGGGGGAAATAGTAATTCACCTTGATAATGTAATCCTAGTTCATTCAAAATATGAATAGTTATGTAAAATATTTTGTAACATTTCTGAGAATTTTCAAACAGTGATTCCAGTAACTGAAACGTTATATTTCGGGATCTGGTCACCTATCAGTTGTTGTTAAACGTAAGATTCTGTCTACAGTAGCATGACAAGTGGGGTTTTAACTAATGACAAAATACCCAAATGCCATACGTAGGTCAAAGAGGAAGCTTACCGAGAATTGTTTTGTTAGCAGCCGCATTCATCACTCTAGTCCTCTCTCGATGCAAAGCAGCTTTATTTTACAGAACATAAACTTTTGCTCTCTGTTTATAATCAGCTGTTTTTTCAAGCTCTTGGACACGTTTTCGTCCTGTACAGTTTAGCAAATAATGACACATGCTTTTTGCAAAAAGCCATGTTAAATAAATTAGAAGCTCAACAAAGTTTCTTTCCCTTTTTTCCTTTTAAAGTCTTTGGCTTACGTGTATTTCTATTACATGCCATCAAGCACCTGACACATTATATTCCCACAGCAGCTAACAGCACTTATAGAAGTGTCAGATTGAATTCCTGTTAAAAGATGTAATGTGATATGCCGTGGATACTTTTCCTTGTTGTCATACGCAGACTGAACACTGTCATCATTATTTATGCAGAATGCCATCACTGAACACAACCGCTTAACCTGGACAGGGTCATGGGGGGCAGTCCTGGGGTTAGACACCATAAACAAGATGCAGGTAAGAACACAACATTCAAATATTTACAGCATAATAGGATAAAATGTGTGATAGTCATATAATGTATCCTAATGTATTTCTAAGAACAATTATTCAGGTGATAGAATTAGTATTAGAGGCACAAGAAAATGGTTTGTTTTGACCTCTCGACACAGTGGTGTCACAATGTAGAAAGACCCTGAATAGAAATATTTTTAGACTTAATCTTCCACTAATCATAAAAACAATCATTTAAAAAATATTACATACAGTAGATATTCTTTCCAGGTGATCATATATTTGTGCTCAACTTGGTGACAACCTACCATATCCTTAGCAAGCCATTTATGTGGATTATAATTATACAATTATTCACACACTCATCGTTAAATAATTGCAGTGACATATGCTTTTTGAAATGATCTTTAAAAAGCAATAAGACACTTCAAGTCAAGCTCTGTATCAGCACCACTTAACTATGACTATATTTCTCTGAAAGCTGTATGAAACATTGAACTGATGATGTAATCACACTAATGGCATGCGTGACACATAACAATACTAATTGTTACCCCGGAACTCACACAGAACATTTTTTAATAGAAGATTCATTAAGATGATTCATCAATGAATTTTAATATGCATCTGGATAAATGAAACGCTCAAATCCTGCTCTAGATGGTGACGGGCCAATCTGTAAACACTCCTATCTCACCAGCACATGACAAGGAAATTAATAAAAGACATTTATCTGCCACAACGAGAAGGAAAAGGCACTCTTGCTATGTGTTCTGTGAACCAGAGAACACAATTTCATTTCTCCTCCTTGCCTTCACATGTGAATTACTTGTCACTTTAAAAGGGTTGTTTGGGTGAAATGATGGCCTGTTTTTTTTATGGGCGTGTATGAGAAGGGAAATGGAAGGCCCAGATGATGGTTGGGGCACCTGATGGTGTGGTATATAATGGGCTCACGCTGAGGCTGCCGTCAACCGTGATAACGGGCCGGTATTCTCGGTGAGTGCTCCGCTGTAGGAATAGCGGTCCCGTTAGTACAGACGATGAGGTGCACGAAGAACCACTTGTCTCCTTCTAAAAACTAGCCTCCGACCCCCGAGAGAAGCCAAAGCGTCATTCTTATACAGAGAAGGCACAGCACGGCTTAAATTAATTCGGAAAACCCTCTGAACTGGGGGGCGACGCTATCGAAACCCGTGTTTAAGGATAGAATATATTTCTTCAATATGTTTTCTGGTGAATGTATCATAGCCATGAAGAGCTGTGCAGCCCGACAGTTTGATGACCTGATAGATCCTTCACTGGTACATTCATCATTTTAAGCCGACAGATGTCATCATATCCCCCAGACAAGGTGCTAATCACTACAAGCTTCATAAAACATCCCTCCAGAACACATGATCAGCTTGGCTCTGTGTACCAGACCAGCCCTTTCCCTTCCGGGCACTGCTCCAGAGAACGGTGCAAGAACAATGGCCCCGTCTGTCATTGCGCTAGTCACTCAGGTTATTTATAACTATTGATCGCTGTCTTTGTGATTCAGTCACAGATCATTGTTATATCATGCTCTTAAAGGGACAGTGTTTGCCACCTTCATAATTCCTCTGAAACACATACATATTCCAACCACCCGTTGGCAGACCTACAGTAATTACCTTTGTAATTTTACCTTATTTGTAAAAGCCAGGTAGAAACCAGACATGTCCTGCATTAAGGGCTATTGACACGGGATAAGACTTACACATGTACAGATAGTCAAGGTGCCAGTCCCTCACGAGGCACATGCTTACAAAAACATGATCACACACTATGGGCAGTTTGGAGGCAACAGTTAGCTTAACTGCAGGAAAAAATCCCCATACAAAGCAGAGGCAGAATTCAAACCCCAACCCTGGCATTATTTCAGTTTTAAATAGAATAGAATAGATCTATTCCATTGTTGTTTTTTTATTGTTTGTTTGTTTATTTAGATTTTTGAGGCAACTTTTACTGAAAGATATTGCAGCTAATCTAACCACTCATCCCCATTAGACCTATGGCACAAAATACAAGTGAGAACAGAATACATTTATCGTTCTGAGGAGATGTTTTTAAATCAATTCTGCGGGTCATATTCCATGTAATTCTCAGTACTTACTACTCCTTAGTGGAAACCCTCAAGAAAGCTGATATTATTCTTATCTGTTCTGACCCCAAGAATGATCAGAAATTCCCTGCTTGTTCACCTTGTATCACACATGTCCTAAAATAGACAGGTACATTTTTGGTTATATTTACACACAAAATAATGGATTGGTGTCTTTGTACTTCTTAGGATGTTCTAGAATTACTATACTCCTGACTGAAAATGGAACTGTGAGTGGATTGTTTTATTTCAAGGAGAGTATAATATCAAGACATGATAGGGATATCATGTCGTAAAAGTGTTAAGTGCTAAAAACCTGTTAAACTATCGGAGTGGCACTTTGGCCTCACGCCTCCCGGCTGGGGGTTCAGATCTCGGCCCTCTACCTGTATATATGGTGCTGTGTGTTCTTCTTTTCACAGCAAACGTACAAATGCGGACTAACAAGCAGAGCTAATTAGTGGCCACATCTGTCACTTACCTATTTAAGCTTACCTGCCCAATCCTTCAGTGTGAGGTATTGTTTGTCGCATGCAGCATACTGAGCGCTATCTCTGTGTCTTGCATGCTGCCTTCACACTCTGTCCTTCTTCAGCTCCTGAATGCCTCTGTCCAGACAACCCTCCTACTTCCCCAGTGTCCTAACCTTCCGACTTCTGTGTGTTTGTAACACTGACTTCCCTGGCTTTCGCTCCAGTGCCCCCGGCCCGGAATTCTGCCTGCTGATACGGTTGTCTGTTTGCTGGTTACCTTAATAAACTCCCTGCATACCACATCTGGGTCCCCAAGCTTCTGTCGTTACACTTCTGGTATCTGTGAGTTTCCTCAAGGTACTTTGGTTACTTCCCATGTTCCACAAACACGTGTTCAGGTGAACTGGCATCTCTAAATAGTCGCGGTTTGTGTGACCTGTAATTGAATAACATCCACGACTGGGTGTGTTCGCCTGCCTGTGTGTGATTTGAGACCCATGCACAGAACTATATACATAGAAATCAAGGAAACATTGTATCCTTTATATGCAATATGTGGAAAAACAAGATAAGTCTTTTAACAATATGTCTATGCCCAATGGTGTAGGTTTAGTTTCAGGATTAGTTGAGACAGAATCAGTCCTGAACCCCCTATCCCCCTAAATGTGTCCCTATCATCTATACCCAAATCTATGTCCCTATCTATGCCTTATGCCCTTGTGTACATGATGGTCAAAGCTGCCCATGAATTGTGAGCCACAATGAAAACGACAGTGTTTTCCCCTGCACTGGCTTGCACACCCACATGCTTTGCACGTTCCATCACTCTTACTCGCTTGCCGCATACACGGTCACAAGCACACCTGCCCAGCGAGAGGCGGAACTCGTCGGCTGCAATGGCTCCTTCAGCGAGGATGACAAGCTGTCTCAGTCCCTCTCAGCAGTTGCAAATGAGAACCTGGGGCTTGGTTGTAGTCCCTGGGGGGAAAATAAAAATAACAAACCAGGAGAGGAATCTATGAGCTTTGCTAGCCTTGGATATTTCAGAAGAGCAAAGATCTATCACATTTAATACATGCTTCACAAAACATTACGAAAGACTCACTCGCTAAATCCTAGTTCAAATTACCTAACTTTGTGTTATATTATACATTTCCATTTATACGTCAAGTGCATGGATTTTATTCTGCTTCACTCTGGACAAGGCTGCTCCTCTCTGGAACTGTCTTTTCAGACTTGATGCATTACTACAGTGAGCTCTTATAGTGAGTAAGAATGCATTCGATAGCAGAAACACTGGACAGAAAAAGAATTGTACACTTCGGAGAAGAACGTCCGTGCTTTTTTACCTTACATGTACTTTTTGATAAAATACTGCTTGTGTGGGTGACAAATATGTTAAAAAAAATTGCAGTAAAACAGATTTGTTATTTGTTCTACTGGCATGAAGTAGGGGTGAGTACATGTTTCTATGCAGATAAAATCAGGAAAAATCTAAATCATAGTAATTATTTTTAAAAATGTAAGGTTTAAGGTCTTAATTGCCACGGAAGTATGACCAACTCCTTTTTTTTTTAAATTATAACCAAAGCAATTATGAAGTGATTAAAGGCAAAATGGCTCCTCTGTGGGATATAATTTTGATGTACCTGTGACGGATTATATTAACCTTCAGATGGATTTTGACATTGACAGGTCATGGCATCCCGTCTCTCAGTTCCCCCTCGCAGCTTGTCATGCCTCTTTCCCACTCTATCCCTCCTTATCTCTTTACACACAATAACATGTAAACAGAGTATGCATCTCTCCAAGCTAAAAAACCAGCAAAGCCTCATACAGCAATGAGAACAGGAAGAAAGAAAGTGGCTGATTTCGAGTAGCACAGAATCTAAACACTGTGGCTCTTAAAATTAAACTACTATGTCCCTCTGCTGTTTAGTTGCCTTAAGATGTAGCAGAAGAACATTACAAAGCCACCAGTGTAACTGTATATTCAGGTGATTAAACAAACTTCAGCTGACGGAACAGCACCATATCTCCGATCCCACTCCCACATCTACTTTTCCACTTATCCAGTGCAGGCTCACGGCGAAGCTGTAGCCGGTACCAGAAGACAAAGGGCCCAAACCAGCTGGTGTACCCTCATTGCCTTATTTCACATTTTTGACACTATTTTTATTTTCTAATATAATTTTTGTCATGATTGCACTTTATGACCATGTATCACTTTAGCTTTCCAAGCAAGAGTATTGTATTTTTATAATAACCCCCCCAAAAAAACATATATTTGAGTAATGCTGAATGACTCTGAAGTCTGTCAATATAATCTATAAATCTTGGTATGTCAGGTATAGCTTAGAGTTAAATTCTGGTATTTGTATTGTTTTGAATAGTTACTTGGTGTCTGGTATCTAAGTTTTTTTCTCTTATTCCAGTCAGTTTCCTTACCACATTCTATCTAATAATATTTACTTTGCACAGGTTATCTGTTTTCTACCTTTCCTTTCCAATTTTGCTGCTTCGTGAAGCCATCTAAGAATGTGGTGGAATGGATGGGGCCAGCGATGGTCATTATTTAAACTGATTCTTTTCACCTGTTCCTTGTTTCTGCTGCTCCAATAAGTTACTGTGTCCCGCATTTTTTGGCAGTAATCCTGGATAAGAGCCCCATTTCTGTCAAACCCAAATATCTGGATACTGTCTTTTTTCCATTTTTCCCGCAGCTGAAATGGAAATTTTACATTTGTTTATGCAGAAGTGTCTCTACTCTGTCCTACCTCTGAAAAGCAGACCCCAGATTAAACACATATGCTCCTGTTCACAGAGCCACCAGTGTTTTCCCACAAGGCAATTAATGCACTTGAACTGCATTAAGTTGAAAAAACGCCCATCCAAACTATTATTTCCAAATTCAAGAGCCCTCGAACAATGCACACATATTGACATGACCCAGGAACAGTCAGTCATGAGCTAAATTGGCTATATGTTATGCAGAATTTCATTGTACCCCAGCGCTCTGTCACAACTTATTGTTCAAATAGAAAGTAATATCAATAATATGTTTTGTTGGTTAGGCTGATATTCAGTCAGATATTTGATTTCTAATTGCAAAAGTCAGGAGATATTACTTACTCTCCAAACAAGCAGTAAATAATCCATTAATCTGAACTCTAGGACTAAGATGTGCCCCATGTGCCCTACGGTCCTCATAGGACATTACTGGACATATCTGACATAACCAATTGCATTTTCAAAATGGATGCTTGGGACCAACGTAACACGGGGCTTTTATTGGCGTCTGCTGAATGTCAGATGCAGATGAGCATGTCGTTGCCTGACCCACAGCTAATTTATCAAAAGAAATGGCAAATCAATAGTTTCCGGTGGTTAAGTAAATAATGAGCTTCAGTGGAATTTCCACACAGCCGCAGGCAACAGAGGAAAGAATCTAGCATCCGAATGGGAGGTTTAGTAAAGAGCTATTAATTGTCCTCCTGTTATCAACTGCCAGAGACAGATGGAGAAAACCGGAGGCAATGTCACATTAATTCTCCTCCCAGGTATTTGTTATTCACCTGGGAACTGGGTCCTAGGATACTTTTTTTGGTCTTCTAAATGTGCAGCATGGTGTTTAAAATCAGACACTTGTAAAGAAAATGACATTCGCTGCACCTCCCCACTTTTAAAACCACGGTAAATTAAGATTATTGTTTTCTGTAATGGATTGTATAATTACATGCAATTAAAAGCCTGGTCTGAATTTGATCTGTAAGTACATGGCCCAATAGGAAGATTACACACAAAATGGCAGCCTCAGAGAAGAGTGCCCTGATAATTAACCAGGGTTTCGGTATCTGTTTTAGTCCCTTGGAGGTACCTTGCTAATGGGCTTTTAAACTGTCCTGTGTGTGCTTTGTCCTACAACTACCCTTTCCCTAAAGTCTAATTTTCTATTTTCTGCATCAGTACTGGTGAATTTAGCAGACTGTTATATGCCTCACATAGTTAGGTAGGGACAGCATGCCTGAATTGCTATATATATATATATACATATATATGTTGGCACTGGAAGATAAATCATTACAATGCTGCCGTAGGGGTGAAGATCCACCAATTTACCATAAGAGAGGTGTTGGTGCAGCAATAACATGCTAATTAAATTTTGCTCTGCCAAATGAATTGATCAGAACCAAAGGGGCAGCTGGCCGGCAGGTCATCGAATTACCGATGCTTGAAGTACAAAATGATATTGCTTTTGTTCTCCTGTGACACAGATAGATAGATAGATAGATAGATAGATAGATAGATAGATAGATAGATAGATAGATAGATCTAGGATTTTTATCTGTCCTTGTGTAAGTACGACTAAATGTACAGTAGTAGCAGCTTCCATAACATAGATAACATATAATTTACATACATACATACATGCATATTTACATACATGACACAATAGTAGTAGTATAAAAGTAGTACTAATACAAGCTATATCAATAGCATGCATATATATACATACATACACACACACACTTGTGTGTATTGCATGGAGACATATAAATAGCAGTTATATAAATAAATAACTAACATTTGGCATATACATGATATATATGCAAGACTATTGCACTGTTGATGTAAATTGCAGTAGAATTGTAGTACAAATATAAATAAAAAAAATCAGTCAATCCAGCAGCTTTCTGTGTTCAAGCTTGTGGGGTATGAGCTGGTAAGTGGGTGGGGCCTAACGATGGCAGGCAGACTTCAGCATGGCAACGGCTCTGGGATAGAAGCCGTTCCTGAGTCTGGCTGAACAGGAATGTATGGTCCTGTATCCTTTACATGTCGGCAGAAGACTGAATAGATCATATCCAGGGTAAGCTGGGTCAGAGGCGACCTCGAGGGCCCTCCAGAGACAGCGATCATTGTAGATGCCTCAGTGTCTAGCAGCTGCAGTCCAGTGATGGTTTCAGCTGTCTTGATGATGCATTGCAGGGCTTTCTGGTCCGCTGCAGAACAACTGGAGTAGCAGGCTGTCATCTAGTACATAAAGACACTCTCTGTGGTGCAGTAGGAGTTCACCAGGAGTTGTTGTGGCAGACAGGCTCTATTTAGACTCCTGAGGAAGTAGGTTGTTGTTAGGCTACTTTATGCTAACTGGATTGAAATGTAATTATCAAAGATTAAATGGTAAATTGGGCAAAGGGACAAACTATGAAAGAAAAAGAGGTTATGAGGATGTGTGTTAATCAATGATTCTGAGCAAAGTTTGAATTAAAAAGGACATGGCAGAGAGCACTACAGTACAGGAGATACAGCAAGAAGAAAAAATAACTTAAAAATGAGGGTATAATTTAGCAAACACTCCCAGCTATTACAGTTACAATTATTAAAAATACAGTGCTATTACAAGTAATATATCAGTCACAGAAAAACAAAAGCAATATAAACTACAGTGCAATCAAAACATTCCCATCATCGGTATCTTTACAGACTTATCCTGCCAAACCTTACAAACATAAAACATCTAAAGAAAACTGCACCTTAATGAGCTACAGATAAAACATCAAACATCATGAAGAGAGCAGGCTAATCAGATAGACCAGGCTGTGTGGCCACGGTCATGTCAGGGAGGCTGAAACATACTCCGTTTGCTCCCGTAGCCCAAACAATGCCCTTAAAGAGAATCCACTTCCTTCAGTTCCTTAATGAGAAATGGAAAGCAATTATAAGTCTCCCTGTACACAGTATGAAAAGATGAAATATGCTGTACTGCACGTTCCACGGATTATTTTTACTTGTATGATTTCTTATTAGTGTTAATGTTAGTGTGTTTATTATTGTATGCTGTTTTGGATATACATTTACATTTGTGTACCCAATATGTAACAAATTGTTTGTTTGTTTGTTTCAGGTCAACATTGACAGGTACAGTATATGAGCATATCATACACTATTCATAATTTATTGATTGAAAAGCACTGCTGAAATGTTTCATCAGCAAATACAAGTTACATGGAATATTATTTGAATAGGAATAGTGGAATGTATGGTGTTTGTTGCTGCGATGATTATTGTCCAGCTTCATGTGAATGTACAGCCACTGAGTTATAAAAAAAGTTCTCAGTCGAAGTCAGATGCTGAAAGAGTCCATACAAGGAAAGCTGTATATTGTCTGGCATCCATTGACACAGTGCTGTCAGAACTGTCTGTGAGTAGCCGTGGTTTTAATAGGAACTGTTTTCTTGTTCTAAGAAACAGATGCTGGCTTGCAGAATTGTATATCCGTTCTTATCTAAGCAGAAAGCAGTATTTATTAATGTGATTTTTCTGGGGAAAATGGTCATTAATTTCTATTTGACTGGAAAAGCTTCTCTGAAATTTAGTAGAAGCAGGCCTGACTTTGGGCTATAATCACAGCAAGGAAATGTCCAAAGTGGCTTGTGTGTTTATAGATTAAAAGTCATAGCCTTCAAGTCAAGACGTTCTTAGCTCAACCTCCCTGTATTAATACTCCTTACAATTTATGAAATATAGTGTCAATAATTGTTTTTTTATTACTCAGTTGTTATAAATTAAGAATAATCAGTAAAGTTAGTCTGAACAGCTTATCCCAGTTACAGAATTATCCAGTTTTGTCAGGTGTTGACAAAATATAGAACTTTGTGTTCAGACTGGTGAATCGTGTGACATGGTTGTGAGTTAAAACAGATCATTGAAGGGGGTTCACAGATAGTGGCTGTCAGAACTACATCCTGGATGACTAATACAGACTATTTATAACCCACAGCCATTTTAGAGGAACAGATAAACATAAGCACAATAGACAAGGAATACAACATAGACCCTTGTCAGGTTGGCCTTTGGCAGTAAGATGTGGCTCTTAATGATTAATATTAACTATAAATATTTTCTATCCAGAAAGGCCTTCATATGAAATGAGGCATTAAAAGACTTGTACCTGGTCACTGGGGAAAAAAATTAATAACTCGAAAGTTTAACTCAAAATGTTATTAGCCTATAAAAATATGTTTTGCTTTTGTTCTGGATCTTCTAAAATGTACTTTCTCTCTAGTTGGTTACCGTTAAATCTATATATGTTATGTTTATCTTACTGTTCCAGGTCAACTTGCCAATTACAAATTTCAGTGGACAGTTTCAACTCTATGTGGTTTCCAAGATAAAAAGCAGACTTGCCAGATCTCCACATCAAGCCTCAGACACCAAAAACCTAAGCCTTCTCACAAGTTGTTTACTCTTAAAGAATTTATCTGGTATGTTTATACCTGGATTACCATTCAACTTACTCTGTCTAACCCTTCCAGCTGACCTCAGTTTAACCCAAGGAAGAGACAAAGAAACAATGTCTCTTAATGGGTTCCTGACATACCAAACCACAAAAGGCAGGCTTCTCTCTAACTGTAAAGGGGTGTTTGTCACTGAAAGCTGGGAAAGGGAAAAGAATACAGCTTTCCTAGGTCCAAAGGGACAAAATATGCAGCATTAGCTGCCTGAAATTCTTGGGGGAATTGACTGCAAGCCTATTTTTCTTCCATCAGATTGCATTCTGATGTGTTTTCAAAAATCTCCTCTTGGGTGTTTCATTTCATGGTATTGTAATGGATTCAGATGTCCATGGGCAATTGTGTTTTTATCTAAATGGATTAATCAAATTCAAATCCTTTCAGTGCATCTTTTTTTTCCTTTCTTTCTAACAAATTCAATATAATTTCCACATTAACAATGCATCATAAGCCTTTTTTCTGTGTTATACACAAAGTGAACTAGGGAGGCTAAGAAACAGAAAGCGTAGCCTGTTAGTGCCTTTTCACCTGTCAAAGAGGATTATTCATGAAAACTTATTTGCAATAAAACCAGAACTGTTCTAGTATGATTTTTTTAAAAGTATGCTCTGAAAAAAGACCAAAAATGAAAGTGTAGGTAATTTTTTGATCATACCGTCTGGTCACTGTGACCCCTTATAATAAAGGTTTAAATTTTATGATGAATTGATCATATATGCTCACCCATGTTCCACCCAGTTCGTTCTTTCATAGACCCTTAGACAGATGTTGGCTTGACAGTCATCTCTCCCCTGAATCTGTGGCTAATTCTTGTTAGGTCAAAGATTAATGGTGAGCTAAGTTGGATGTACTGCATCTTATCCATGTATATCCCAATGATACATGTCAGATTTTATAGGAGCACCATAAACAGTCTTACCATTGATCAAAAATGTAAATTATTTCAGTCGTATTTAATGTGGCACAACAAAATGGTACAAAAATGTAGTAACTTTCATCCTTCATCCAACAATCCTACTTCTACTCCAGTTAAATTTCTAGTAAAACATTTCAACCATGACATCAATCACTGTAAAGTGATTATTTCTTTAGTGAAGGAAAAACTGTAAGCATCCCTGTGACCTTAACCTAAGATGACTAAATTGATGGATGGATAGAAAAATGCAAGCACTCATGCATAAGAACTTAAACATTGGGACTATGCAAAAGTGCAAAACAGAACCCCTTTACTAGGCAAAGACTATAATTCAGTGCATAGAATGGTAGTAGATAGTAATGTTGTCAAAAGAATCGATTCTCAGATACTTATCGATACTAAAAATTTAGTAGCGAGTTCGATATCAATTAGCGCTGGTATCGATACTTAAATGCGCTAATTTGCATCTGCAAAGTTCACGGAAATCACCGGCAGAGTACAACAATTTTCAACAGGCATTGCAGCGGGCAACACCTCCCCTGATAACGGCTACCTGGAGGACCCATTGTTTTACATGAGTGACACACTTTAATTAAACATGGAAGTAGGCGAAAGCAGCTCCAGCTTTAGTTCTGTAGCACCAAGCTTGATAGAGAATGTAAAAAGCAGGAGCACTGTCTGGAAATAGTTCGCATATGAACCAGATGAAAAAGGAAAACCAAAAGATGTGGACAAGCCCATTTGCAAGAAGTGCTTCAAAGTTGTCGCAACCAAAAGAGCAGCACGACAAATTTAGCAAAGTATTTGAAAGACCATCACTCCGAATTATACGCGGAGTTTCGAGAGGAGAGTAAAGTTGTTGTTCAAACATATGAATATGAAAATATGAATATTTTAAGTGCCACTGTCAAGCAATACTGTTGAAGCAAGTTAACTATAAGAATGGCTGAGTCTTCGCTTCACTCTCCGCGTTTTACAATCATGTAATTGCACAACGCGCATATATTTTCACTGCTGCGCCACGCGAAGCGTAGAGTGCCTTTTTCAGTTTGGCTCAAAAACATTAAAATACATTTCTTTCATTTATTCGTTAATTTATTTATTTATTTATTTTTGACCATGGTTCCAAACCTACTGTATAAAACTCCGTTGTTCGTATCTGACAATCATTATGTATCCCAGGCTGAGGCTGAGAGAAGGGGACCAGCAGCCAGACCTACTGTAAACAGCCACAAACACAACCCACCCTACCAGCACTGTTTGAACAACAGCGGAAATACAGTGTCAAATCACCAGAGGCACAAAAGCTCAACAGGGCTGTTGCCAAGTACATTTGTATGGACCAGATCCCTGTCTACACTGTTGAAAATATTTTATTTATTTTACAATGTTAATGGCCTTTTTTCTATTTATTAGGTTTATTTTCTCATTGTATTGTTTGTCTCTTTTTTTTGGTGGTGTTCTGACTTTATTTAAAAAAAAAAAAAAAGTTCCTGTGTTTGTTCTTTCTCCCCCTGTAGTATCGAAAATAGTATCGAGTATCGAGCACCATCCTTAGTATCAGTATCGAATTTGAAATTTCAGTATTGTGACAAGGCTAGTAGATAGTATAAAGGGAATCATTTGAAATTAGCATGCAACTGTTGCTTAGGAGAGCAGCGCTGATGTACTTGTCAGCTGAGTGGCTCTTCAAACTTTACATTTCTCCTTTCTGGAGAAACAATCTACTTCCTTACTGACCGCAACATAAATTTACGGCTCACTTTCGTTGAGCTAAAATATAGCCAGAGTTCTTCCATAAAACAGAGTCCCTTGCTGACGGATCTGCACATGGACTTAAAGCTGTAAGCTGCTGTGACAACTGCTTGATGACTGTTAAGCATGGCTTTATAGAAAAGTGCTCTTGAAATGGAAGATAATTTATGATGTTTTTTTATTTATTATTAAAAATGCTAATTTTTCACAAAATATTTTAAATATAACTGAAAATGAAGCCCATTCATCACATCCTGCTTACCTGCCCCTCCCATTTCTCCACAGCAGGGCTCTAATGAGCCACACCTGTTCTGTGTTTATCTCTCCTCTTGTTCCTACCCCCTTGTTAACTCACTCCAGCTGCCTCCTGTTTATCCCCTCGTTAACCCAGTGTATAATTGCCTGCCAGTCTTGTCTTCCCTCTGTCATTTTAACGCCTTGCTGTGGTCATGTTTGGACCTGGTCCCCAGTGTTAGTTTTAGATCCTGAGTGATCTTTTTGGTTTCAATATAGTCCCTACGTTTCCTCTTAATCTGGCTCCTCCGTCCTCCTCTGCAATGTCACACCATTAATATTGTGATAGAGGGTAATGATATTTTATAATATTTTTGCAGAGAGGTTATATATTCACATAGAAGACAGTTATCCTAAAAGGACCAGTGTGTATGCAGGTTTTTGGGATAACCTTTAGGTTAGCTGTACAAACCCAGGTGTGAGGACTCTTCAGCCAATCAGTCCTTTAATTAGTAACCTAATTAGGGTGTTGAAGTGAAAACCCACAAACCCAACAGCCTTTTCTGGATAAGATTGACCACGTCTGGGCTTAGTTGGTGCCCCAGCTAAGAAAATACCAATATTCCCAGTGGCTTCCTGAAGCACTGCCAGTGCTACCCTAAAGAACTTTGTCTATACACTTTATCGGGGACTTCACTACAAACTCCAAAAACCCAAACGAGGTCATCGTGTGATAGTCGCATTTCACCCGGACATGTTACATCTCAGTGGAGATAAAACAGGGGAGGTGGCTGTTTAGCTGTCAGTATAGTATTGATTTTAAACAAGTGATAGCTGGGAAATACAATGTGTGAAATTCCCTGAGATTATCAGACTCTTACACGCTTCCCATCCATTACCTCACCACATTGTTTTATTTCCACTTCATCTCTATCACTGTTGTGTACATATATATTTTTTCCCAGTCCAATGGTGTCAGCAATTCATGCACATATGTCGACAATGAACCCTTTGTAGTAATATCTATGTCTTTGAAATATTATGAAAATCTTTTCCACTTAATGAAGAAAATAAATAAATAAAAACAAGGAATTTCATTTAACAAATGAAGATTCATGCAGGGGTGAATTTTTGTCCCCCAGAGATGTTTGGTGCAGAGATAGCCCCATATATGGTGTTTTTTTTTTTCTCTCTCTCTTAGTTTATCCATTCATTTCATCTTTTTATTAGTGTTATTGAAATGATCACTTGGAGTAATTTTCATTGAAGTCTGTAAACTGCCGCACATTTATTTGCAAACACCACTAACTGTTTCACACTACATACATGAAAAGTTCATTTGAGAAATTCCACTTCAAAAGAACTGAGTGAACGACATGTGAAAAATAAGATGAGAAGGCATCACTTTAATTAAAAGCATGTGTCCTTATCTGCTATCACATACACAATGACAGCATGTGACAGCAATTAAAAAAACAGAACCATTCCCATGACCTTACTGTGAGCTTGAGATAACTTTGCTTATCTCCTGTTATTTATACAAATATATAATGTTTTGCTAGGGAAGTTGTTTGAGGAATAGAAACACATGTTTTCCTAAGATTTATCACTTTATTTAGCCTGCAAAAGCCTTTTTTCCCCTATCAGTTATTTCCTGCAAGGACTGAGGTTGTCCACCTTTATATGAGCTGGCTTTTCATAAGCCGTTCGCTACAATTCCAGTATGAAACATTCCCTAAGTAAGCTTAACAATTAAGCAAGGCAATAAAGTTGCACAATATAAAATATACTGAATAATATGTCTCTCTGTGTGATCATCATCTCTGGAAAGAATCAGATCATTAAGACCTAGCAGTTGAAACAGCAATGCAGAGATGTGGATTGTTTTAAATTGCTTTAAGCTTTTATTTGAATTAATACCTCAGCTTCCAGGAAACAACAGGAGGCTTATGCTTAATGCAGATCACCCCCCCTCCGTGTGGCTTCCCACTGCCGAATTTAATGACGCCTAATAGCATAATGTACAGTAGATGTTTGGAGCCACCAGGGAAGCGATGGTGAAACTTTTATCACGCAGTTTAACTGGAGGGGGTTCCTCTGTGGGAGGCTGGGAGAAGAAGAAGAAGAAGAAGATGATGATGATGATAAGGAAGACGAAGATGCTGTGCCATCTCTGCCCCACTAGACCTTGAATGGTGCCCACCTGCTAGCCACAATGACTGTAAAACATCTAATAGCACTCTAGCTATTAGGAAGCTAGCCCTAGCTATGGGATAAAGCTTTCTCAAATGTAATTTATTATGCTACGAGTCATTAGTCATTCTCTAAATACAGTGGGTATTGACATTACAAGGGGGTTTGCCTTTTCTTTTACGCCAAGCCAAGGGCCAATTACAATATTAACAAACATAGGATACTGCGAGGTAGTAAACAGCTTGTTTGTGCCCGTCTGCTTCCCCTGTCGATGGAGCCAGCCGCCCGCCGCAGCAGTGGGGAGCTGGCCCTCTCGTAGCTGGTGTAACCCTTGGCTCCCCACTGCCTTTTTCCCCTCCAGAATGTCTCAGAAAAAACAGACTTTGGATAAGCATCTGTTGACTTTGGAATGAGAATTCTGAATTCCTTGTGTTGTTCTTAACCGCTTTTAGAAAAGTTGATAAAATATCTTCCCAGGGCTGTGCACAGTGTTTTGAATGAGCAAGTTCACAAAATTGACACGTGAAACTTTTTATTTATTTTTTTTGGCACTGCAGCATCAGTTGAATTAGGTGAGATGTGGTGCAATATTTATGTAACATTTTAACAGAATTATGTAAGATGCATGCTACTATATTTTAGTAAAATTATAATAATAGAAAGTTACAATTTATTATTTTGTTTTATTACTAACAGTAGCAGGTTTAACAGAACCTAACATTTGTTTGTTGGTTTATTAAACTCACATTCTGTATATAGTATTTATATGTCTTCTAAGACTCCTTGGTGATGGTTTATCTTTGTCTTCTGTAAGAATGTACATGTTAAATAGTGATCCAGAGTCTACCTTGGAAGCTATGGATGCAAGGCAAGGAATAACACACATAGTCAATTTGGTAACTTTTAGCCTCGGCATGTTTTTGGACTGTCGGGGGAAACCAGAGGACCTGGAGAAACCCCACGACACCATGGGGGAGAACATGCAAACTCCACACGAATGGAGCCTCTGGTGGACACTCGAACCCTGATCCCAGAGCTGTGAGCTAATAGTGCTAACCAGTGTGCCGCCATGTTGCACCATTGATGAAAGTCGATAATGAAAAAAATGTTAAATGAATGTTCCTAAATTCAAGATTTAATTGGCCATGTGCAAGCATATAGAAATTCCTACTTGTTGAACCAAATAAGTAACAGATAATTGATGTGCAACAACAGTGCAATGAAACAAGTAACAAATCACTACAATAATTCAGTGTGAGAATAGCTGACAACTGCATTTCTCCTCAGATTAAGTCAGTGATTTGTGTATGAGCATTGGCAATGCAAAGGCTAAAATGTGTAACATGGTGCAGGTGGTGAAAACATTCGGAGTGGCATGTAGTGACTGTTGAACTGTTGAAGTCATATCATTGAGGATTCATGTTGCCTGCATACATAAAGTAGTGCTTATTAGTTTGTTGAGGATCAAATTAGGTCAAAATGTTTGTGCCATTTGTAGTACAGATTTAATTATGTAAATGTACAGAGCTGAGATGGAAATGTTTCATTTCTTTCTATGTAATAGTCATACTTAGGTGAAGTAACTCCTGTAAATATTCTTTTTCCTGGAATATTCTGAATGCAAATCTAATTGTTAAACAATTACATTTCCATTTTGAGTAAATATGTAATTTCTGAATGCTGCAAAGACATTGTAGTAACATTTTATTATCAGAGAAGCAACACAAGAACTAGTATTTTTCTTACACTGATCTGAAACTCATACTTACATCTGTAACTATTGACCAATCAACTGTTGTTCATGGAATGATTAGATATACATATAATGCATTTCGACAAATACCAAACCACTAACATGGTTCACGTTTCTTTTTATTTCTTTTTATTATATACTTAGAGGTGATAATTAGAGGTGAGTGTAAAAACATACTTGGGAACGATGGGGCACATTCACAACATGATATGCTTTCACAAGAAAATTGACAGAGAGTACCACAGCAGATTTTCTACAATTAAACATATAGAAACTCTATATTAATATGACTACATATTAAATGGTAGTAATATTCCTAGGATTGTGCAAATATAATATAAACATATAGTAGCAAGCATCTTACATAATTCTGTTAAAATGTTACAGAAATATAGCACCACACCTTACCTGATTCAACTGATGCTGCAGTGCCAAAAGAAAAAGAAATTAAAGTTTCACTAGTTCATTTATATAAATATAAATGTGCAAACTGTAAATCACAAATAGAATCGGAATATCTATATGACAGTCTATTGGCTGCTAATGATTGCAGGCATGAGAGAGGGGTCATGCAGAGGACTGGATCTGAAGGTTAGATCTGGCTGACACATGGATCTGCCCTCTGGGTATTGCCAGATGTCTGGGTATCGCTGGTGATCTGGGCTCAGATTAGGATGTCTGATAACGGCAATGCGAAGAAGGAGTAAAGAGTGGCTGTATATTTTATTTATGATATAGATGCAAATGAAAGTGGAATTCCCCAAGTCAACAATCGCGGTTTGACATAGAAGAAAGGATGATTATATACGACGTTAATGCAATAGCACTGGCTGTTTGGCTTGCTAAGTCTATTTCTAAATAGAGATGTAGATTAAAAAGATCCATACAGCAGAAGGGTTAGCTGCATATTATAGCTCTTTGTTAAAGAAGACCACATAATTACAGTCATCATTGAATGGAATAAGAAGATGTACAGGAAGTGTAACACTAGTTCATTTCTATTCAATTCAAAACTTTAACAGAAGTCTAAGTACTAGAGTGGCAAAACATTTTAGTTCTAGATAGAAATATTCTGTACCAGCTGGAGATACTTCAAGTATTTCAATAGCCAGATAGGAAAGCCGAAAATAATCTAATTTCAAATGAAACAGCATGGGCCAGCTGTTCCACTATAGTGATAGTGAATTTCTGACAAAACCAGTCGCATTATGGTTGTATTCCTTAGGGGAAAGAATGGTCCCCCATTGCATGGGTGTCAGTTCCCAGTGGGCAGCCACTTTATACTGCTTTTGGTTCCAGCTGAGCTCATAATTGATTGTTTGATTTTTCCCATTTCTCCCCTTTGCGCCCCCTCAACACATCCACATACCAAGCATCCTGTTCAGAACCCGCCCTGCATGGCCTGGATTAACCACATAAGCATTTGGGTAATATTTTCCCTGTGTTAGATGCATTTCTGAATTTGATGACCCACCAATCAGCGGTGTTTATTTCTGACGTGACGCCATGTGTGCTGTTGCCTAGGGGCACTTAATACTCTAGTCCAGTCCTGTACCTACCACAAGCGAGGCTAATCCTTGCAGTCACCCCCAAAGTATAATCACCCATACCTGCACCTAGTGTTTTCAAGCTTTGTCTCACCGCGCCATCTTTTGTTTTGGTTCTTCCTCCTTGGTGTTTGATTGATTGGTCTTGGACTTTTGGCTTGTTGTCTGGTTCCTGGCCCAGCTCTGTGTATCGCATCCCTCAGCTCTGTCATTAATGATACCCATTACAACTGAGCACTTGAGTCCTCCTTAGCTACCTCAGCTACAAACCTCACAGTCAAGTCCTGGTGGCACTGGAACACCATGTTTGTGGATGTGCAGTTTTAAGTCAATGTTTGAAGGCAACTTTTGTGGTTTTTAAGGCTTCTGTACTGTAGATTCTCCCACTAGAGATAAGACCATATCTCCAACTGCAAGTTTTTCATTGCTTTCCGCTCTGTTTTTATTTTTATAAACACCCAGCTTCAGATACTCTTTGATTATCTCAGTAGTAGTAAAATCAGGGTAATCTGTACCGTAGTATAGATTTTCAGAAGATTTGAGCAAATCAAAAGTGGACAAATGGCACAGCAAGTTACATTCTCCTTTAAAGTAATAAAATGTTACTGTGCCTTCAACAATAAAACAGGGGTGTTGTTAATCAGGAAAACTGTGCCAATTAACAGAATTATTTATTCACAAAATGTCTTTATTTGTGTTCACCATTCCCAGGTAAAGAGAAGCATCATTTTCTGCAAAGTTAGGATTTCCCTGGCTGTTCCCTCTGTCCCCCAGATTCATTAAGACGTTAGACGTGATTCTGCAGTCTATTACCATTCAGTTTTAATTATAATGCTGTTGTCCAAATGTTGACACAATCCTTCATAGTGATGACTTGACCTGTGTTGTTCTGCAACACACCATTTCTCTGCTTCCTGAATTATGTTTCGAATTTAATTCCTGTTTCCTGAAATGTACATATAAGTGAAACTAGAGAACCACTCTTCATCATAACTGTCAGCAGTTTTGAAGTTTAGTTCTTTTACTATATACCAAAGCCCACTTGAGACCATTATCAAAGAAATCCTTATTTTCATTACAGAATGACATGTCGTTCTTTCACTTGCCGTACCCATATCTGTTCTGCTTGCTAAGAAAAAAAACCCCTTTGACATTGCATAACCCTCTTTGGCACAGAACACTCCAGCCATATTCTTTAAATCGGCTGCATTATTTTCTTTGAAAAGAAAAATGGGCCATAGATGATTGCTAATAATTATACACCTCAGGTGGTTGAAAAGTATAACCTATGGGGGCTCCTCAGTCATGTCCTTTCCCTGTTTTTTTCTGCGTCTGTGTGTGTTTGTGTGGGTGGCCGGCTTATACCATATAACGTCCCCTGCATTGGTCACCTCAGCTGTCCTCCAGCATGTTGCCATAGCACGCAATTCTGTGTTAATCCACAACTAACCTCCTTCCTTTTGATCTTCCACAAGTTATTATTGGAAAAAGATTTACAGAGAGAATTATAAACAGACTATCAACCTTCAGGTCTCATTTTTATCCTTTAGCATCCTGCTTATTTTCATATCCTCTTTTATTGTCTTTTTAATTGAGTTTTCAAGTTACAATATTAACAATTTGTAAGATGTAACCTATGAAATTGGATATTGACTTGCAGAAATGCTGCTAAATTTTGACTATTCCCCCCCCCCAAACAGACTACTTTCATATCAAAAATGGGTCTGGATTTTGCTCCACTACCAAGTTTTGTTAAGCTAGCTTTCCCTGATGTAGCCTGTCAGGTTCTTATCTAGCTATCTTTATATGACAAGTTACCGAGCATCATTGGCCATTATTTGTCAGTGACAGAGCGAGGTAATTTTACCCCAGACATGTTTTGGATTAACAATGAAACTATGGCAACACAGCATGAAAACACTGAGCCTTACAGTTAGCACTAATCACTGGCTACCTGCTATGATGAACACTTCCATGTAGCTACGAACCTAATGGAACATCAACACGTACATGTATTTTAACTAATATACTGTGTGAGTGAAGAAGGGCCTAACATTACATTTCACAGTCACACTGGAGCTAAGGGATTTAAATCATAACTAGGTACATTTTTGCTAGCTTGTCATGTCTTAGATTAGCTAACATTACCTGACAAGTTAGTTAACTATGTTGTTGGCCTGTGTCTATGTGACAGAAGGAGGTGACTTTAGTAAAAATTAACATCTTGGATACAAAAATTAAACTAACGTTAACTTTTCAATGGGGGCCTTGGTAGTTAGCTGTTACTGTAGTGGGCCCTAGTGGTCATTTTGCACTTTATATGCTAGGGGCCCTTGAGGAGGTACAAAAGTTCAGGTTGAGATAGCCCAGGAACTTATAAACCAAGAGCAGGTTCCAGAACTTCGGTGTGAAAGCACCTAAAGTTCAGGGGCCCTTGTGGTCAACTCTTGCTATAGATGCAGAAGACCCTGGTGGTCGACACACACTTACAGTATATATTCCAAGGGTCCTGGGTGGCCTGTTGGTGGTTAAGTTGCATTGTATATGCTGATGGGTAATATGTGCTGTATATGTCAATAGGCACGGTGGCCCTGGTGGTCAATTCTTACGCTATATGCAGAGGACCTTGGTGGTGAAGTCACCTTTCATATGAGAGTCATAGTGCATAGCTTGCACTATAATTGTTGTGACTCATGGTCATTAGTACTTCAAGTCATCCTCTAGCCCAAGGCCCTGAGGCACCAGCCCCACTGGCTCGGTCCATATTTCAGCCAAGGTTTTACCTCTACTATGAATTTCATCATTGGCGAAAATTCATGTTTTTGTTACATATTGCTGATTCAGGTCTATGGTTTTTTTGAAGTTAGGTTTTTTTTTTTTGGTGGTAATGTTTCACATTTATCTTATTAAGCCTCTGTCTATCCTAGTTGGCAAACACTACCTTAAAACTAGTTTCTATGCTTGGTGTATGCTGTCATGGTTTTTCAGAGTGCAGATTGTCAGAAATGTATTTTGCACGTACAGCTGTACAACTATTTAGCATTCAATCAAATACAATGCAACTTTGTAGTAATGTCTGTTATTGTAATTTAGTTACTTTGAAGTTATAATGCTTTTTCTGTTTCCTGTATGCTATTCTGCTATATTCTACGTTATAACTATAAATATTGTTTGATAACCTATTACACCTGTGTTGTGTCTGAATGTGGTCTGTGGGAAATGGAACTGGCAGGTTCCAAATTCAATTTAGACAGAAATAAGCTTAGCTTGTATTCTCAGTCATATTGTCTCTCTCTGATTGCCGTTAGGCGCAGTTAACACAGTATAACAATGTTTTGCTCAATTGTAATTATGAGCAGTTACTTGCTTTTCTGTTTAAAAACATTAAGTATAGTACGCTGCATTACAAATGTTATGTATTGATAAGGTCTTTCCACAGACATTTTTCCATTAGCAAACTGATGGACATCTTTCAGCTGTGTACCTGCTGAAATCCCATATTCCTCTTTTATCTCTGAAATGTTACATTAGCACCTGATGTTGGCAGTGAGATTTTTTTTCTACAAAGTCAAGAACAGAGAACATAAAAGGTCTTACACCCTATACTTCACAAATGTGATTTTACTCGAGGAAGTCTTTCAGGGTAGCTGTCAGGAGTAGTCTAACAAGTAATTCCATTCTTCCACGTTCTTGAAAAACTCCAAAAGAAAATTCATTTCAAACAAAGAAGCATGTTTTAATGTACATGACCTTCATGCAGCCTGAATATCTTTGTGTACTCTCATCACTGTGTTCCATGCACTGTATTCTGAAAGTAAACTGACAATGCAATTTTATTAATGTGATATGAAGTCCCATAAAAGAAGCACATAATGGAATGCTTAAAATTATTTGCCTAGCAAATTTGAATTCTCTCATTTATATTACTTTCTGCTTTTGATTTTCTTCCAAGAAAATGTACTTGAAATTTGGTTAATGTAGTTGTATATCGACATGGCTGTCGCAGAGAGCTCCGGGCCTGCTTGGATGCCTCAGAGGAAGGTAGTACGGTTCTTTGATCCAGTCTCTTCAAAGCTCTCTCACTGCTGGCAACCTACAGATATCTGACTAGTCTAAAAGGTGCTTACACAGCAGTGAGCTGGCCCACATCACCCTTTGGTATAAATGTGTTCTACTACATAAAAATACGGTTACTGTCAGCAGATACTGTAGCTCAGATATGAACCTTTGCCTATAGTCCTACCCATCAGGTTCCTTTAAGATCTTACATCTACATTAGTTACCAAGATATTGCCATTAATATTTTTAGGTGATTATCGGATGATTTTTGCAATTTATTCACACAGACGACCGAACCATTTTAGTTAAATATAGATTTGAAATCCCTTTCACAGAACTGAAATTTCAAGGAAAGACTGTGCTTATGCTGCGAAAACTTGTTCTTCTCAACATATTCAGACTATGTGTGATGCCAAGCTAGGAGGGACGAGGCAGACCCCAGAATGCGGAGACAGGCAGGTTTATTGTGGGAGCCGAAAGCAGACAAAACCGAGGGGACAATCTGGAGACTTGGTCGGGTCACAGGCGAAGGTCGGGAACCGGGAAGATCAGTCGTTCACCGAGGGATAGGATGAGGATGGGAAGGGAGGATCCGGGGCGACGAGGAAGCAGGGTAGGATGGGGCGGGCAGGCAGGGACAGGCAGATTGGAGAGGCAGATTGGAGAGGCAGACGGGACGAACCGAACAGGCAGGCCGGAGACAGCAGGCAAGACAAACTGGGAGAACAAGGGACAGAGAAAAAAGCACAGCAAGGCTCATTACAGGAACGGCAACAGTACTTCGCACCGTCGATCGGTATGGTTGACCTTAAATAACCCGCCGAACCGCCGGTGTTCGTCTGCCGCCGCGTAGCCCCGCCCAGGTGGCCGTGACACTGTTTGCCCTCTTTGCTTACATATTTAAAAGATGACAGTTACATCCTCTTCCGCTAAGCTGTCTCTAGTGAAACAACCAGGAGATTAATTGCAAATTAGACAAGCTTCTACGTCATGACTGCACAGCAGCCTGAATGCCATTCAGTGAAATTCAAATGTTTTTATTGTTGAATCCACAATGTTCAAGGAAATTAGTGCATCTTATTTTGATGTTTGTATTGTTTCATAGAAATGCAAGCACTTTCCCAAGTTTACACATTCCTGTTAATGGTGGCTGCCTGACGTCTTTCAGAGAACATACTGTAGCACCCAGTTAATATCGGTGTGATGGCCAGGGTGTGGCTACACATGAATGGACTAACACCTGGACTAGCAAATATGTACACAAGCATACATACACATTATTACTGATTAGAAATGATAAAAGGACACTATGATCTTTTAGTTATGCTTGCAAACATTTATTTTTCACTGAGTTGGCATGCAAGCTTAGTCTTGAAGAGTGTTGTTAGCATAAACTGTTACCAGCCTGCCATGTCTAGTTATGTTCTCCTTGTCTGGGTGGAACAATGAGGTGCAGCTGGGAACAGGGAACATTTATTTGGCTCCTAGCATAATTGGCCAAGTTAATACCTGTAATGGCTGCAGGGATAATGGAAATGGTCCTGGCCAATCCGTTTCTGCATTTGTACCCATTTGTATGCCTTACAGAGAGAATAGCTTATAATTAGCTTATAATAATAGCTTACAATGGCTTATAATTATTTCTTTGATCAACTGTTTATATATCAAGGAATATTGTATTTTTGTTTGAGGGTCTGACTTGTTACGTGTGTGTTAATTGATTTTTGTGTGTCTCTCGCTTATTGTGAATGATGCTGCTCACCAGTTTCTATGTTTGTCTGTCCTTTTTAAAGATCTGTCACAGTCAGAATGAGAATTATCTTGTCTGCAGCCTTACAGTGAGGGAAATAATTATTTGACCCCCTGTTAAATTCCTAAGTTCACCCATGTATAAAGAAATGAGAAGTCTACCATTTCAATTGTAGGTTTATTTTAACATCAGAGGATAGATTTCCAACAAAACAAAGAAGTAACAAGTACAAATCAATTTGTCATTTATCTAGGGAGATAATTATTTGATCCCCTACATGCCAGCAAGAAATTATGTTAAGTCCATGTGCACTAACACAACACAAGTAGAACTTAATTAAGTATTAACAGGTATTTGACTTTGTTAAATAGTATTATTGGGTCACTATCCTGTCTTCAACCTTATCACCATGGGAAATACCAAAGAGCTGTCTAAGGACATCAGAAACAAGATTGTTGACCTTCACAAAGGTGGAATGGGCTACATGGCCACCAGCGAGCAGCTTGGTGAGAAAGTGAGAAGTGTTGGTGCAACTGTTCACAAATGGAAGTAAGTCAAAAAAGACTGTCAATCACCCTCGGTCTTGGGCCCCAAGGAAGATCTCATCTCATACGGCATTAATGATCTTAAGAACAGTGAGCGGTAACTCCAGAACTACACGGGAGTAGCTCTTTAATGATCTCAAAGCAACAGGGACCACAGTCACAAAGAAAACCATTGGTAACTCATTATGCCGCTACAGTTTGAAATCCCGCAGTGCTAAATACCCCTACTCAAGAGGGTCCATGTTCAGGCCCTTATGAAGTATGCCAGTGAACACCAGAATAATTCCAATGAGGTATGGAAGAATGTGACGTGGTCAGATGAGACCAAAATCGAGTTCTTTGGCATCAACTCTACTCGCCGTGTTTGGAGGGAAAAGAATGTTGACTTTAACCCCAGGAACACCATCCCTACCATCAAACATAGAGGTAGAAGCATTATGCTTTGGGGGTGTTTTTCTGCCAAGGGTACTGGACGGCTGCACCGCATCCAAGGAGAGATGCACAGGTTCATGTACCACAAATTCTTGGATGAGAACCTCCTCCCTTCAGCCAGAGCACTTCCAGCAAAATGGGTCTTCCAGCAAAACAATGACCCTAAGCATAGGGCCAAGGTAACAAAGGAGTGGTTTAAGAAGAAGCACATTAAGGTCATGGAGTGCCATAGTCAGTCTCTGGACCATAATCGCATAGAAAACCTATGGAGGGAACTCAAGCCTTGTGTATCTAAGTGACAACCTAAAAACCTTAAAGATTTGAAGGTCTGCAAAGAGGGTTGGATGGAAATTCCTGCTGACCTGCCTGCAAACTTAGTGACCAACTCAAGAAACGTCTGACAGCTGTGCTTGCAAACAATGGTTATTACACCAAGTACTAAAGCATGCGTTCCAAGGGAACAAATACTTATTTCCCTAGATAAGTGACAAATTGTTTTGTAAGTGTTACATTATGATTTTTTTTTCTTGCTTGTTTTCTTGATAATCTACTGTATCTTTTGCTGTTAAAATAAACCTACCAGTGAAATTATAGATTGGGCCAACTTAAGAATTCAGCATGGGGCCAAATAATTATTTCCCTTACTGTAGTTTTTATTTCATTTCTTTTAGCACTCTAGCCTTTAGTGTCAATGACAACTTGTGGTTATATCGTTTTTGATGGTTTTTTTGCAGTAACACACCTGTGTTTAATATTAAAAATTAACTTTCTTAGCAAAGGCTGCAAAGCGATAGACATGACTTAGAAAATAACTGACAAAGCCGGTGCAATGCTCAACAGTCTGCTGCACTGTACATGCATAAATGCAGCTGTACCATAATATGTTGTATAACCTAATTGTCAATATTATCAATGGTGAATGTAGATGGGGAAAAAAAAATTGTATTTGCCTGTTTGGTGACACAAATTACCCTAAGTTTGATCTTTCCATGGGATGTACAGCAGTCAACCCGAGGCCTATATGAGGTTACAGTATGTTAACTCTAGGGTAAAAATAAAAAGATTACAATGTGAAAGATCATTAATGTTTAAATCAAAATATTTTAAGAAATCTATGTCATAACGGTTAGTCACAGAATCTTCAGCCAGCGGAGTTGCATGAGATTTACCATTCATTTATTGTATGGCTTTGTTGCAGGTGCTTAATGTAAAATAATGAAATATTTTGTCCCACTACCACCCGCATCTTACATGATTCATCCTGTTCCCACCCGCGCAGGAAAAATGTTTTGTTTAACTATGCTTATTTTCAGATAAATAATATTGTAGGCTAATTGTAGGCTAGTCATACACAAAGGCATATTTTGCCTGCTGTGTTTGCAATAACAGGTCGTAGAACTTCACAAACAAAACCAACACATGTTTGTGTTGTTTCGGTTTTTAGTACAGTTGTCAGTTTTAATTTGCTTGTACTTGCAGTAAATGTCAGTGCAGTCTGGCCCTTCAAAACTGAACAAACATGGCCCTGAAATGGCAGGCTGGTGCCCAATGATAGCACTTTGTTACATTTGTCTCAGCGGGCAAAAGGTAAGTGGCTCCCATTGTGATCACTTACAATGACAAGGACTGCCAAATAACTGATTTCCCCTTAATTAATTTGACATTAAGTAGTTGTAACGGACTGCGAGTGTCCCTGTATGTGTTTTCTTTTCTTGTTATTTTGCTTTGGTAAAATTATATATAAATGTTTAATTCATTTTCTAATTCATGCATGAATATTTTATTTTGTATGTGCTTAGTATGGTTGTATGTGAATTTATGGATAAAATTTGAGCGTACCTGCGCTTTTGAATTTTGTCCTGCGGATGACCCCGTAGTTTGCATAAAAGGAGGTCCCTTTAAAGGTAGTTTACAGAGGTAAATGAGGGAAGCTGCTTTGTTTGTACTGGAGGCTTAATTTGTGCTTCGTTTGTATAAAGAAAAGGACTGTTATATCAGTACATTTGCATTCCTTGGAGAGCGCAGCAAGGTACGTTTTTTATAGTTATGATTGTAATTTGTATTTATGTATCAGATGTATGGCTATGTTTGTGTTTATTGAAGTTTGTATTTGCGTGAATTAGATTGCTAAATGTTGTGTATACGTCTCAATACAGTTTTCACGGTGCTAAGATACCTGACGAGACGGATAGAGTTGTTGCTGTCTGAAACTTCAAATAAAGGGAAAAACTTAAGCACCTGTCGAGACTCTCTGGGACCCAAGGGGCTGCAACAGTAGTCACAGTATATAGTTTATTCAGCCTTCCTTAAGCTGTGACTTACATTCCACAGAATTAAACTTTTATACTGGCCATGCCATTATTAGCCGGGTGCTTATGAGAGTGACGAGAAACTTTACAGAGAAGCTTTCTTTTCTACTACATGGCAAGTCCTCCATTATAATAGCAACCCACCAAGTTGCAAGCGCATCTGGCTCTTAAAGAGAATGGGGGATGACACTCTGATTAATATACCATGTTATGCCCCAAACACACCCATGACTAATTTCTGGACCTGACTCATTGACTGTTTTTCCACTGGTAAGCTAGCTAAAGTGGGATGGCCATGCCCTACAAGAACTTGCAATGTGTGCTTCAGCCTGCATGCTTTAGATCATTAAGATAGGACCCTAGACCAGGTTTTGTTGGTGAAAAGTGCAATCACTTTTCACTGCCTCAGAATAGCATTGCACCAATAAGGCACCTGACTCCAGCTCATTTTAACACCAGCATTCACAGCGACTAGCATGGGTGCAAGTGTGTTTACTTTTTGAATGAAGTGGACTCAGGATGGGAAAATGACAACTGGGTTGGGCTCATGCTAGCAAAGACACTTGCATCGCACTTGGCGCTGCTTTGCACTGGATGCTAAATATGGGCCCTGCACTCTATACCTACCTTAAGCTTGATATGTATGTGTTACATGCCCCAGTCTGGGGCTTTGGGGATGACAGAATGGACGTGTGTGGGTTGCGGAAAGAAAGGGCACAGGACACAAAATGGGCTAGGATCAAACAAAGAGTGTGTATTCACAAGATTGATCACCACAGTGTATGTACTCACTTCAGGAGTGACCCAGGCCAACGAAATAAGCAAAACAGTCGATGAAATGAACCCAAGCTAACTTCCCTATCAGAAAACAAAAGAATCAAAACATTATCACTAATTCACCCAGCTGTGATGCATTATCTGGATAACAATGAAACCCAACACCATGATTTCTAATAATGTTACCAAGAGGTAGCATATATAAAGTGAACAGTAGCGGGCCCAGCACTGATCCCTGTGGGACACCATATATTTACCTTGGTGGCCTTGGAAAATTCACTGTTCACGTGGACAAACTGATAACGATCAGTCAAATAAGAGAGAAACCAAGAGAGAGCTGTCCCCTTAATGGTAACCATAGATTCTAGCCCATCCAAGAGAATTGTTTGGTTCACAGTAGGAAATGCTGCAGTTACATTTAGTAAATACCAACAAAGATATACAGCAATGGTCAGAAGCCATAAGCAAATCATTCATTACTTTGATTAAAGCTGTTTCTTTGCTATGGTTTGGTCTAAAGCCAGAATGACATAATTCATTAGCATTATTTTGCTGAGAACAATTCTTCAAGGATCTTTGAAATGAAAGGAAGATTTGAGATAGCTCTACAGTTTCCTACATCACTAAGTCCAAGATTTGGTTTCTAGGACAGGTCTAATAATGGCCATTTTAAAAGGTTTTGGAACATATTCAGGCCTAAAGTTTAACAGGGTAGTGTTAATCAGTGGTGCAATCTCCTTGAGGAATTTTGTAGGAATTGGGTCTACAAGGCTAGTAGCAGATTTCAACTCAAAAGTTCTGATTGTTTTATAGGAAAGAAAGATTCAAAGATGTTATTATCAGTACGAATAGGACTAGCAAAAGGCTGATGGCTGTACGTAGCTACAGACTGGATGGTCTGTCTAATCTTAGTTATTTTACTTTTAAAAATGTAATAGAGTCATCACTCTTAAGAGATGATGTGATTTGCAAGTTTAACATTGAATAATTCTGTGTTAACCTAGACACAGATTCAAACAGGAATTTAGGATTGTTTTTGTTCTCTTCTATTAATCTGGAGAGAGACACAGATCTAGCAGTCACTAGTGCTTCTTTGTACTTAGAGATGTTGTTTTTCCAGGCAGATCTGAAAACTTCTAGTTTAGTTCAGTGCCATTTGCGCTCTAGCTTGCATGAAGCCTGTTGAAGTGCATGAGTACCAGGAGGCAGGTTTTTTATCTCAATGCTTTATTTTATCCCCGGTGACACCGAGGGAATCATTGGGCTAGGGTTGTATGGTGCTAAGGGGCAAACAGGACAGGGACCCACACAGGAATCAGGACAAGAACAGGTGGGTACCATGGGAAATGCAGGGCAGGAAAGTGCCTTGGGGCCTGCAGATCTGGGAAGGCCTGCAGGATAGGGGGGTGCCGCTAGGACAGCCTGCTCAGGATTCAAGGGTGACGTGGAACCTACTGGACCAGAGCAGATACCGGGGCAGGAACTGGGATAGGAGGGCCTCAAGGGGTCTGCAGGGCAGGAATTGGACATGGCACAGCTGGCAGAGCTAGTGTGTTCCTGCCCTTTCAGGAGACGGAGAATTGGCCTGTCCCCTTTATCGATCTTCCTCCGGAACTGGTGCATCGTGGGAGCTGGACGGAGGCTTACAGAGTGGAGCTTAGGGTAATTCCCAGAGGGTACCACTCAAATTCCTCCAGAGGAATGTCTTTCTTTGGATTGATGATGGCTAGAGAATCAGGAATGGGGCTAGTGGCTGCTGGAGAGCCAAGCGTACGGCTGGTGGCAGCTGGCATGTCAGGTATTAGGTTGGCAACAGCCTCCAGGCAGTGATGGCAAGGTGGGGGTCTGGACAACCACCAGCAGCCTCGTGGTGGGCGCAGGTGTAGAGTCCCTGAGGTGTGAGATCTATATCTCAAAATGATATATAGAACAGAGAAGTAGTACTGAATTTGCACCCCGTGGCATTTCAGTCATTATTTGTCACTTTCATTAGTCATTACTGTTTTCTCATGCAGCTGACATTGCAGTGAGGTCATGGCGGGAAAGATGATGGATGAAAGGCATAACGTCACATCGCCCCCATACGATACATCATCTCCTGGCAATGGAGCAGTCTGACAGCATCCAGTTCTATAGGCCCTTGGTGTCACTCAAATTGTGCACTTAGTGAGGTGTACACTGGCTAAGGGTCAAGCGGCGAAGCCACTGCATCCCTCTCCCAACAAGCCCCTTTTGGAGGTCCCAGAAACACCAACGAGGGCTATGGGGAGGCGACGCCCAGACCAGGGCCGAGCGGCCAGAACCCAGCAAGGCAGCCACAGCTGAGCACAGGAAGGCTGGCGGAACTGCTGTAAGCAAGCAGGCAGGAGCCAATGAGGCGGTGATGGACATGGGCAAGCAAGGCAAGCCACAAGTTCCTCACTGGTGCTAGGCCAGTATCACCATCTGTCGTGAGCAATTCCCAGGGATCATGTTTTGTAAACATATAGTTCAAATTAAGGTATGCAGGAACCACACATATATATGTCACTTCTAATAGGCAGTTTAATTCTGAAGTCGGCTTTAGTTCCTCAGTTTAAGTCCTCTCTCAAATGTTTGTTTGAATGAATGCATCTGTAAATTAATTTTTGTCATCATGTACCCCTCTTAAAGTTGAATCATCAATTAATTATAAGCTATTTAATCTAAAGCAGGGATATAATGGGTGTCTAGCACTATGAACAGTTATATGAATCCAGCCCACCATATCATCCTGCATATGAGAAGCTGGCTGTTCATATGCTTTTGCATCATAAGGAAACACACATTCTTACTTCACAGTCTGTTGCCCTACTAAGGTGAATGAGTGCTATAAAAATTATCACTCTCATTTCATATGGTTCAACAGGGGAAATCTATATAGGTAAACACATTGAGGAAGTTTCAAATCCTGTTTGGCGTTCGACTGGTGACTGAAGTGGCCCAAAAGCTTTGGCTGAATTCTGGGATCTTGGAGGCAGAATTATGAACTCGATCTCCTGTCATAAAAGGGGTTAACTGTATTTTGCCAGTGGGTATGCATACAGTATTCCAGAAATGAAACTGATTTCATTTAATAAATGCAGGCTCCAAGCAGCACACATATTGTGATACACAAAGAAGCTCTTACATAGGTGAATACATTCTCAGTAGTTTTCTATATTTATTTGTCTTGTAAGACATGTTTATATAGAGAGAAATTCTCTAGTAATTGAAGAAGTGTCATTTCAATACATTTGATCTAAAAAAAACTGAAGCATAATACGTGTATCAAGTCTAAATGACTAATCTCAATGACTTAATCAGATATTTAAAATTCAAAAGATTTCTAGTTATTTTCTTTCTGCATGGATGCACTTTCACTAAAGTATCTTTCCAATCATATACTATATGTAATTTGGAAAAGGGACTCCTTACTGAGGTGTAAATTTGTATGGCTTTGTTGACTTTTCTGATAAATGTCTCTGATTAAGAGTCTTTCTATCAAAAATGCATTTGAACAACTTTGTGGGAAGAACTTAGTGGGTCATGGAACAGAACCATGGGACACTAAGAAAGAGTTTAATTAGGCATAAGAAGTTGGAAGACAAGTACAGAAGGAGCAGGACAAAAAATTGCAAAAGGTGCATAAAAATTGCCTTTGGTACAGAGATACTGGGAAAAAAGACCTCAGAGTACAGTGATATACACATATTCATCAGGAATGAAGAACAGGTAGTGTAAATCCGTATGAGCAACTCAAATCTCTCCAAACTGAACATTACACATGACTTTTTTAGAGGCAAAAGAATGTCTTTCTGTTCGTCTTACCCACATATCATATCATACATGTGTAAATTTCTCTACTTTTCACCAGGTCGTGAATTCAGCTGTGAAAAAGAATCGAAGAATCAAAACTGTACAGGATATCAACAATGTCAGCACTTACAAGCAATGTAGTAAAAGTCTCTGAAGTATGCCAGCATCAAAGATATATGTTCATGGCACTGGAGCAACATAGTAATGATTGGCAGAAGGGACACAGCCGTTATAAAATAAAGACTGACTCAGAGGACTGTGCATATGCATGGCAATATGTTCCCTTGGCCAAACTGGCCTCATTGGTAATTAACCATATGCCAATATACCTTTGCATTTTCACAAAATCACTTTAGTAAAAGAAAATTATAAAGTACAAAGTTCCATTTATATCCAGTAAATGCCATCATTCAAAAAGCAATTCTAAATAGCTTGAATTCACTTCCTATATGGGCATAGTTTGAGGTCCTGCTATCTTATTTTAAATCTAGAATATTTTAACACTCATTCAAGAGTTTCCATCCCTTTAGTACTGGCTACATTTTGTCAGATTATTTAAAGAATCCTATATATAAAAAAGGAAGATCTATCTTGGAAGGAAATATTAGGGTAGTGGGTTCCAGCTGTGCAGAATCTCAGAACTTTGGTGTGTGATAATCTCCCCCAGAGGCTGGGAAAAGCAAAGTCAGCATGCATAATAAACATCTATTAAACACTAGAAATCAATGATTGCATCCAACTCTGAAGTAGGACTGGAGGGAAGACATCCGGCATTTTTCATATCTAAACTCCCAAGTCCTTCATTTACTCAGAAATGCCTCCCAGCGGGTATTTTTTTCTTTGGTCCTTGGTAATTTTAGAGACTTGTGCACTAGACAGAGAAGAACTCGTTCTCATTTATAAATTGATTTAAACCTCACCTGTAGGTTAATTCCAAGGGCAGATTAAAAAGAACCTACTTCTTCATCGCTGGTTTAATAATCAAAGGGGAGATAAGAGGTGCTACTTGATAAACCTTTCTTTATTTCAAGCTCTTCAACCAGTGATTTTATACTAAAATGAGTATGGTTTCTGATTTGAAACCCTTGGGTCATAATAAAATTTGGGTTTTCACATTATCTGTTAATTTCTGAGTGTAACACACTGTTAATTCCCTTAAAATATTTAAATCCACAACTGATCTTTCTGAAAATGAGTGCATATCAAGCTGTCCCAGCATTTCAGACATGGAAAATGATATATAGAACAGAGAAGTAGTACTGAATTTGCACCCCGTGGCATTTCAGTCATTATTAGTCACTTTCATTAGTCATTACTGTTTTCTCACGCAGCTGACATTGCAGTGAGGTCATGGCGGGAAAGATGATGGAAGAAAGGCATATAACGTTACATCGCCCCCATATGATACATCATCCCCTGGCAATGGAGCAGTCTGACAGCATCCAGTTCTATAGGCCCTTGGTGTCACTCAAATTCTGCACTTAGATGTTTCAAGAAAAAAAATGCTGTTACAATTACATTATACACCAATGTTACTGGTCTAGCGAATCCCAGATGCTCGACATGTACCTGGCCGTCCACATGTTGCAACAGAAAATGGGATTTATCGGATCAAGCGACCTTCTTCCATTGTTACAAGGTCCAATTCCTATGCTCGCATACTCGTATGTCTACTACTGTAGACACCAGAAATGGAGATGCCAGTTGACATTCAACAGAATTAAGGAAGGAGCAGGGTCAAGAAATGTGGGTGTCATTAGTACAGTATTGTGGTGCTGGGTAGACTGAGGTATCACAGTCCTGGCAAAAAGACAAGGGGAGAAGGTTTTACACGATGTTGCTCTGTACGACAGCCCTTAAAAGGATCGCATGCAAGCAACAGCAACACATCATAGCAAGACAGGGAGGCCCCATAATGGATGGGAAGGCTCACACACAGTAAATCATTACACAATGGCTTGAAACATGCGAGGATCAGGCAAGGACTGAGTATAAACACAGGTAAGGGCACACGCAACAATCAGATACACAGCACAACAAGTATCTGCACTACCAAATAAATTCAAGGGCTATTTACAGGACATGCATAGGGCTATATACAACCATTCACAAGGCATGCTGGGACATGCAGGTGGCTAAGCTACTCAGAACCACCTCGTCGGCACTACAGTATGTATAAATGAAGGCATCAGTGTTTAGGGGGCGCACAGGGGTCCTATAGTTTCCCTATGTCAAGTGAAGACTCAGCGTTGAAGATCTCTAAGATATGCTGATGGCGGACGGCATGGTTGGAAGATCTTCAGATGTCCACAGAGGCCTGTCAAGAATGAGGGCTGTCAGTCAGACAGCAGTTCATGGACTAACTCACAAACTGGATTGCAAATGCCTTCATACAACACACAGTGACTCAGGAAAGAAAGAAAAAAAAAGTCAAAAGGAAAAACTAAAGCAATATTTGCGGGGTGATTTGCCTTCTTTTATTTAAAAAAAAATGCATGTCTTTCCTTGTGGTCTTTAGACATTGGCCAGCTGGCACATACATATTGTTCTTGTTCTCTGGCTTATTATGATTGCCCTTTATATACAGTTTAAAATCAGGTCAGGTAATGCTCAGCTGAGCCAAATGTATCTTTTGATAAATATAATGAGGTAGTATTGGGAGTGCTAGGGGAATTTAATTGTGACTTTTAAAGCTTAAGTCTGTGAATGTACATTGTCTAATGAAGCAAGCTGATGTAATTTAAATCCCCTGAAAAGGAAAGGCTAGAGAACTGGGTCTTGAATTTATAAGACTTGTGTCGATGTGTCAGTCTTCCGTTTCTTTTCTGGTATAGTTCAGAGTTTTACAGCAAAGTTGACGCAAAGATTTATTTTTTTTTGCTTCAGAGAATAAAAGAACTGAAAAAAATGAATGGGCGAAAAGTGAGAGTCAAAATTATTTCCTCACCCACTGCTGCTGGGAACTGCATGTACTGCACACATCCATTCTGAAGAACTACATTTCAATAACTAGGGATAGGATTGAAAATGCATGCCCAAAACTATGGGGGGGGGGCACAACTAAAAGATGCACCATTATGGTGTAGAACTATGAAAGCCCTCCACTTAAGCTGTGTGACAAAAGAAGAAATTCTAGAGGAACCCCAGTGGAAGACAGACTGTTGCGAGTTGCAGGATGAAGACAACAGAAGCAGGAATGAGGGCAAAACAAACAGGTTTTATTACAAAAGACGGAGGCTAGAAACCAACGGGATCACAGACGATATCGAAACTGGAATGAACATGCAGGCCAGCCAGAACAGAAAAATTAATGACAGGACTGGGGAACACAGGCATGGGAAGCAATTTCATACCAGGACTAACAAGGGAGCAAATGAAAGGCATCTGGAGTGAATCCTAAAAGGGGAGGAAGAAGAGGCAAATCAAACGTGTGGCAGGTGTGGCTCCCCAAAAGGCTTGTACAAAGTCTTGCAATCAATCATGGGAACGTTTGGGGTATAAAATGCTATAAACCAATCAGAGTGTCATCTCCCCTCCCCTTTAAAAGCCAGGTGCACTTGCATGTTCGCGGATTGCTATTATAATGGTGAATTTGCCAGGTAGTATAAAAGAAAGTTTCTCTGCAGTGGAGATGGATCTGCTTGTACACAAAGTGAGAGATCATGAGCAGACCATCTATGGCAACAGCAGAATTCCCTGAGCTTTTCACCAACAACAAAAATAATAATAATAATAATAATAATAATAATAATAATAATAATAATAATCAATTTGGGCTCTGTATGGGAAAATGACAATTGAGTTAGAATCATAGCAAAAACACTTGAGTCATGCCTGCCGTAGCTTTATGTCGGGTGTGCAGGTAAAGCCTTTCTTTTCACAAAAGAAAGTAAAACGGCAATGCAAGTAAGTTCTTATCTACCCTTAAAGATATCTGCAGTAGAAAGACTCATAAAGCAATGCAGATGAGATCCACAAGGTCATCTACCTTAGCTGGACGTGATAATAAGATTAATCTGAGAATCTGATACAATTTCAGAAACATCTTCAATCCACAGTTACAACTAGTATACAGAAACTGACAGACAGACAGATTTCAAAACTCATTTGCTACGAAGTTTAGGTTTTAGTGGTCCATAATGTTCTTCTCACATTCTGTCGCTGGTCACAGATAAATTCCCTTGACCTTTTAAAAAGAAACTACATACATTCTCCCATATATTTATGCAAAAAGCAATAAAAAGAAAGCCTTGGAAAGTAGCAGGAAATTGGAAAAGGGAGCAGAGCTACAAGGAGTTGAATTAGGAAATGAACAGACACAAAGTCTTTAATCTTATACTTTGATGAGTTAAAGCAGATTATTGAATAGAGAGTCTTTGATGTAGGGTTGCATGATGTCTCTGTGGGGCACCCTGTTGCCTCACACCTCCGGGGTTGAAGGTTCGAATTCTGCTTTTCGTTTGTGAAGTTATGTGGATTTCCTCTGGATATTTGTGTTTCCTCTCACAGTTCAAAGACATGTGCTCATTCTAACTGGTGCCTTTAAATCTCCCTTTGAATATGACGGTGTGTATGTGTCCTTTTGTGGACTGGTGCCCATCAAGCCTATGCCCTATGCTGCCTGGAATCGGTGTTAGTTCCTGAGCAGGATCAGGTTAGAAGATGCATGGATGGAAGTCTTTTATGTGCCTGTCCTAACCTTTATTAAACCTCTGTGGCTTACATTAGTAAATGTCGATCAGAGATCAGAGGTCTGAAATGAAATAATGCAGTGTACTTATTTGCAGTCAGAGCAAAACACATTTAACAAGTTACTAGGGTCATGTCTGATATATGGGACCAGAAAACTTAAATCCAATTTGGTCTTGACACCATGACTGTAATAAATTCCTCAATTAAATCTTGGGATATTTTGGAAATTACTAATGATAATCATGATTGTTCAGGCCAGTAGAAAGTCTGGCATGAAACACTGAAGAATGATTCATCCATCCATTTTCTGTAACCACTTATCCAATGTAGGATCACAGCAGGGGCCAGAGCCTATCCTGGAGGCTACAGGGCACAAGGCAGGGAACAAACCAGGATGGGGCACCAACACATCACAGGGCACAGTCACACACCATTCACACACAAACCACAAACACACACACCTATGGGCAATTTGGTAACTCATTAACCTCAGCATGTTTTTGGACAGTGGGGGGTGGGTGGGTGGGGTAGGGGGGGGACTGGAGTACTCAGAGGAAACGCCCACAATGACATGGGGAGAACATTCAAACTCCACACACACGGAGTCATGATGGAGACTCACATCCTGTTCCAGGGGTGTGAGGCAACAGTGTTAACCACTACGCCACTGTGCTGAAGAATGATTCCTTACTGAAATGTTTAACTCGTGTTAAACTGACACCATGTAATTTAGGATTGCTTATCAGAGTAGATGTACAATCAGCAGAGAAGTAAACTGTGGAACAAAGGAGCAGGTAAACTCTCTTAAAAGGTAATTTGTAATACACCACTGGTTCTTTAAGCAGAAACACAATTGTACTTCTACACCTGCACAATCTACAGATATGACTTCAGTTTAACGAGCATTACAGTGTACCCATGCCTGTACCTGAACCAAAAGTGATCATTTTACTTACCCACAAGTACAAACACCAAATGCTACTGTCAACTGCGTGCCCTATATTTTGCATTAGCCTAATAAATCACACTTCAGTTTGCATTAATGAATCAAAAGTTAGACTTCAATGCCTGATAAACATTTGTGTGTGTGAAAAATTCGATCGTAACATTGCTGTCTGGTATTGCATATGCACTGACAGGTGATTAGTTCTCTGCAAAACCGAAACATGGTGATACATAAATAGTGTCATCTGACCAATTACCCCAGAATGAATGGAATACTGATACAAAAACAAGTATAGGAAGCGTTCCAAAAAGTAGCAAATGTATAAATTGACTTGATGAGATGTTATGTATTTTATCACACCGGGTGAAGTAATTAATGTTTTTAAAAAGTGTTATTGTGGTTTCAATTAACCCTAGAGAATACAGGCATGTTGTGTTTGGACTGTCTCATAATTGATAGTAAGAATGTGGATTATTTCATTAGCTAGCAGCCGTGTTTGTGCTCGTGTCAAGATTACCTGAGACATATCCCTTTTCTTTGACTGCTTATCCAGAAGAGGATCATGATAATCCATTTTATAAAAAAACAGGACAAGAGACAAAAGATAGCATGGTTGGGATGCTAGCCCATCACAGGCCACAACCTCAACAATTTTGGCCAATTTAAAGACACTGATTAGCAAAATCACATGTTATGGAGGAGGAAACAGGAGTAAACCTCTGTGACAATGAAAAGAAAGTTTCTCTGCAGTGGCGATGGATGCAGAGAAAATCCATACAATCTGGAGCCCAATGGGGGAAATAAAAATAAAAAACAGAAACACGGATTACGTAAAATATATTTAAGGTTTATATCCATCCATCTTCTAGCTGCATATCTAATACAACCTATGGGTAAGTCTAGCCAATGACAAGGCAGGGATACACCCTAGATGGGATATTAACTATAACATATTAACAGGGATACCCACTGAACCACCACACCACTCTACGTAGGATTTACACAAGAAATTCAGGTTCATAACTTTTTGGAACATACTGTATACTAGGAAGAAAGATACTAGCATTATCATTCTTCTTTCTTTCTACTTTAGTTTGACCTATTTCAGTTTTTCCCTAAAAAAGACCCGATCTAGTAGAACTTCCCTAGCGCATTATGATTTCCATTACACATGACATGCCAAGCTGTGCAGTGTCAGCCACAGTGACTTCCTATCACTCTTCTTGATTTATTACCTCCAGTGACAGAAGATCAGAATGGAACACCTGCATCGTGACAAGAGCAGCTCTTTTCAGTGGAGGAAGGGTCCATCCTGGGCTGTGAATTTCAGGTTATGCCAATGGTCTGCTCTGACAACGAGTGACAGCTACTCTGCCCTGTGATGGGTGGGACCCTACCTGGAAAGGAGCCTGCCTCTCTGTCCTCGGGTGACAAGAACAGGACAGGAAGAACAGGAAGAGAACTTGTGACCAGGAATTTGACAGTTTGACTCGTTCATGAGCATGGTTTTTGTGGCCTCACTGGAGACGTGTTAGGAGTGGGGGGTGCATCGTGCTTGGTGGAGGTATCATGCAGTTTGTGGAAAGTTAATACAAGCTGCAAACCAGAATGGTAAAGAGAAAAACTGCAAATACCTAGAACTGACCTGTGAATTAACACTATGTGATTCTGTGTACTGTGAAGGATTGGCAACCAATCCTGAGTGTCCCCTGCTTCACGGCCTCTGCTTCACGCCCTCTGCTTCACGGCCTCTGCTTCACGCCCTCTGCTTCATGGCCTCTGCTTCACGCCCTCTGCTTCCTGTGTTGCACTCTAGGTTCCCCGTAATCTTGTACTGGAGAAGTGCTTTTGGAAGATGGATGGATACACAAGTGCATGTTTGCTTTTAGAACACGTCCTTGTCCAATTTGGCTGTGTGTGGAGTGTGGCTCCATGAGTTAGGATGCTGCACCCGTAATGGGAAGGTCATGGTCCAAATGGGAAGGCTGGCAGAGTAGTGTCACCATTGGGCCCTTGAGCAAAACCCGTAACCTCCAATTACTCCAGGGCTTGGCTCAAGTTCTGTCCAATTGGGGTTAAAATGTTTGTTTGTACAAGAAAAGGATATTAAAACCAAATCTGACAAAATGAGCAAAAACAACAGTTTATTATTTCAGCACCTGGAGCATACTGTAAACCCAGCAGCACTTTATCCATGACTGTCTTTCATGGTCCAGTTCCTGTCCCTCCTATTTATTCTCCACTACTGCTGACCCCTAAGAGTTTCTGCTAATTGGTGGGCTCCATTCGGCTCAGGTTTATGCTGCTCTTGTAAATGTCCTCCCTGAGACCTTGCCTGCTCCCCAAGGAATCATTAATCCACCACACAAGTCGCCGGTAAATAGGATTATCTAAGGTGAATTATACTGTACCTCATAGCGCCTTTCGCCTATGGCAGTCACACACATCCCCATTTTATGTGCTTGCGTCCGCATGTCTCAGCAGACCATGGACTTTAAAATAATGCAAGAATCGGCCACATATATGATTTCATTCTTGCTTGAGTTTATAGAGGGAAAAAAAGAAAAAGGCATACATGAAAAAATAATTTGTGGAATCTGTTTTCCAAGGGTCTGCAACTAAAATGGTTAGCAAAAAGTTATTGCAGTCCAGCCGCACGATTTCCCGTTAAACAGACTGTAAAAGTCAGCTGAACGCAGACATTTTTCACACCTTGGTAATATGCGCTCACATTTTTTTAACCAGGATACATTTCATTTAATGGTACTGATATTGGTCGTTTCATACCTTCCTCAACTGGAGAGCTTTTGGACATAATGTTATACAATTAAGACTGCTCTGAGCATGCATTTGTGTGAGACGAGAACGGCTCTTAACTCTCAGGAGTCCTTATTTCTGCCCGGAAAGCATGGAGGATCTCCAAAAAGCACTCATTCCCACCTCCAAATTAGCTTGCTCACCATCATTAAAATTTTACAGTAAGTTTTTATATAAATCGTTCCTGTTTTATACTAGTGGGCTGTTATAAGGCATACAGTAGGAACAACTTCTCTCTCTCTCCCTTCCTTAATCAGTAGTCTCTTGTGCCCTCGTATCTATGTCTGAACACACAGGCTTTTAATTTTTTATTTGTCTTCTGGGACAACAGGACGAGATGAAACAAAGATGCTGAGTCTTGCTCCTTTCATAAAAAAAAAAAACCATCTCACAGAACCACATATGGGAGGAAATGAAATATGAGATAGATGGGATGTAGGTTTCCAAGGACTGCGGCTCTCGCAGAATTCTGAGGCCTGTTTAGGTGGCTTGTTGGTCACGGATGCTGTAGCAAACAGCGTTTAGCGTTGACCAGCTTTTTATCTTTGCCTGATTTGTTTGTATCACTGTTTCACCGCCTGATTTCTTGCATGAGAGGAACACAACTCCTTAACAACTTACGGAAAGAGGCTGCTGTTATGACCACCATTTGACAGGGTTTAATGAGGAGGACTGAGTGGAAGAGAGAAGCAGGGATAGGAGGATGCATTAGACCGCTTGGTGAAACATTGTGTGATTAGCAGGGAAAAGGGGGAATGGTGCTCAAGGGGAGATCAGAGCTGGGATCTTTTCAGTCTGGAAGATGCATGTGGTGTGTGTGGAATGAACTGAATTACTGTGAGGGGGAAGACAATAAGCACATGTTTTTGGGACCACCCGAGGAGCAACATGAAAGATGTAAATCAGCAATTTTTGTCTGGAGCCAGGTTAAGGAAACCGTTAATGAGCTTTCAGATGAAATCAGTCATATAAAATTCAACATAAGCACTATTACCAAAAATTACAGTAAAATGATTATTCATAAAAATTAAAAGAAATTGTTTGCTTTAAAATAGCCTATAATTACAGCAAAAATGACATCTAATTTTCTGTTGCTTACATTTATCTAAATTTACATTTATTTATTTAACAAACACTTTCTTTCAAAGCAACATACAAGAAAGGAAGGTGGTACACCACAAGCATACAGCTGTCAAGTGCTGGTAGGTTAAGTTACCAATGAGTGATCAGTAAGTCAAGGTTAAGTTATTGGAAAAAGAGCTATTAAATCCGAACAGTTCAGTAGTAACTAAGTGTGACAAGTAGGACACTTTACCCACCATCACTGTGTAGCCCCCACTTGGATGATGCGACTGCAGCCATTGTGCACCAGTACGCTCACCACACAGTAGCTAAGGTGGTGAAGGGGCAGGAGGGAATTCACCAATTAGATACAGGGGATGACGAAAAGACCTGATTTTGATAGGACCACAGTGGGCAGTATTAGCCAAGACATCGGGTCACCATCCCCACTCTTTCAAAAGATGCCCAGGGATCTTTTATGTCCTCAGAGAGTCAGGACCTCAGTTTTTACATCTCATCCGAATCACAGCACCATTTTTACAGCACGGTATCACCTGTCACTGCACTGGAGCATTGGGATCCACACAGACCACAGGATGGGCTAACATTCTTCGGTACTTCAACCCACCATCAAGGAGCCACGCATGAGAAGTGTTCTGATGTGGTGGAGGAATCACCGGGCAACGTTCATTTGCCGACCGCAGAAGGTGAGCTGGATCCTGATGAGCGACTTAATGCAGTGGGTGGTATTCCATTGACAGCTCTGAGTAAGCACCAAGGACTTGAACTTGACGTGAAGACCTATAGTGAACCAATGGAGGGAGACAAGGAGTAGTGTAGCACGAGTACATGTTGGCTGATTGAATACCAAACGTGCTGCTGCATTTTGAATCTGCAATCCCTCAATAAAGCCCAATTTGCCCAACCTCTGGTTTCTAGAGCTTCTGTCAATATACAACATACAACCAATTGTGCTCAAATAAATGTGCGCAAATCTCCACAATAAAACTCACAACACCCCTGTTATGATTAAAGGCCGATCACCTTTTATTACTAAAGTAATAAAATGTCATCAGATCTTGTCTGGGATCTTCTTACAAAGAAGTGCAGCTCTTTAAACCAATTACACATTCATAAGTAAATTGTAATAAACAGACCAAAGGGATCCAATCACAGGGTGAATTGATGTTCAATTTGGAGGGTCAACTCGTAGTCGCAAACAAGCAGGGTCAAAACCAGAGATGCAGAAAAGAGAAACAAGCTGAATGGAAAAACCAAAAGCAAAAACTCCGGTACAAGCAGAGTGTCAATAAGGAGAAGGCAATTAGAAAGGCAACCAAATCCAAGAAAACACAAAGGAAAAAATCGGGAGACCAGGAAGTCAAAAACACAGGTGACACACAGAGATCAGTGAACCATGGAAAATGCTCAGTGCTGTGCAGTCACTTAATACTTTGGACTAATACAGGACTAGCTAAGTGCTGGGCTTAAACTAATTACTGGGGCTGCTTTGCAGTTGTTCAGTATTCAGGGCAGGCCTGGTTTTTCAGGAATGTTTGGCCATGGTCTGGTCTCTTCCAATACAGGTATGACAAATATGGAAAATTTCAAGAGAACTGGAAAAAGACTTTTTTGCATCCAAAAGCTGGCCACGAACTATACACGAACTATAAGCCTATCTGTATGCTTCCAGTAATATCACAGCTTTTAAAGAAAATTGTAGCTGAAACACTTATGTACCACTTAGAAAGCAATTGACTTCTGCACCATAAATGATTTGGTTTGAAACCACAGAAATAGCAAATTGCTACCTCATTGAAAATATAAAATGCTTGTTAGATAAAAGAAATGTTGTAGCTGCTATACTTTTAAATCTAAAGATGCCCTTTGATGCATATAACCATGTTTTACATATATCCGAATTTCTCGTGAAACTATTCTTAGGTTGTAGATAGTTTAGGTCATGTTTGTTTGGGGTTTGTAGCTGTGAGAAATACCACAGGAAAATCTACCGAGAATGGTTATATCCTAAAGTGTGTTGGGTCCTTTAACATTCAGGCTGCGTATTAATGGCCTTCCTTAGAGCTGCCCAGGAGCTAGCTTGCAGATGCATACTGATGACGCAGTTATATATGCATCAAATCTAGGCCTTCATCTGTAAGGGGAATAACTAACGGAGCATATGCTCAAAGTATCTTAAAAGCTGTAAAAATCTTCCCACAGCTAATCTAAAGGAAAATTCTTACAGTTGCACCCAGCCCCCATCAAGAAAGTGTAATTATTATTATAAGATAGGACATTTTGGCAGAGTATACTTAACTAATATCACAACTTTTCACGTAAAGGATTAAGAGGAAAAAGTACAACTTAGAACAATATCGATGTTGCCAGAATTTGAATCTTTTATGGGGGAATAAAAAATTGTAGTCAAACCATTCACAAGCAGAATTTAAAGACAGCATCCATCTTCTATAACTGCTTATCCAGTTCAGGGCGGCAGAGAGTCTGTAGTCTATCCCAGGAAGCACAGAGCGCCCTGGATGAGATCATCAGTTCATCACAAACACACAATCACAGGCACAGTCCCAAGCTATGAGATGTTTAAAGGCACCAGTATATCTACTCTGCATGTGTTTGGACTGGAAACTAGAGCACCTGGTGGAAATTTGCAGAAGAGAGCATGCAAACTTCACACAGACAGAGCCATGGGTGGGATTCAAACTCCCCAGTCTTGAGATGTGATGCCACAGATTCCCTAAGCATATGCTTCATTTGGAGATGCCAACCATCCATCTTTCACCCACTTTTCCAGTAGAGGGTCACAGGAAGTGCAGGCTGGAGCTAATCCCAGGCAACATAGGGTGCAAGGCGGGGAAACATCCTGCATTCCCATAATCATGTACAACTGTACTCTATGGGAAATATTGAAACCCCAGTTCCAACTAGCCAACTTGGGGAGTACATGAAAACTCACCCAGAACAAAACTACCACAATCCAGATTTCTTTTCCTTTGACATGCACATAAACTCCACAGATGACTTGATAGGGTCAAGTCATACAATACAGTGCAAACAATAAACACAGGGGTAGTGTATAGTGCATTGTTTGTATTAAATAAAATTATAAATCATATTTAAATGCAAAATTATTTGTGATGAATATCAATCTCTAAATTTCCAAATGAGCATGATTGTCTGTGAATGTATACATGCATGTGCCCTGCAATGGAGTTGCATTTCATGCAGAGAGCACCCCAGCCTTGCATGCTGTGCTGCTGGGATAGGGTCCAGGACCTCTGTGAACCTGACCGGTGTCAGACACTGTACTCAGAGAAAGCAGGAGAACCAATTGCTGGAGACTTCGGGAGTTTTTCGGGGAGAAGGCCAAACCGACATGAAATCAACAGGCAGGAGATGATGTCAGCGATGCCGTTCCAGAAGGGTCTGTACCCAGGGAAGTCAATCCTACAAATACAGGAGCGATGAGGAGCAGGCACATGGGGCACAACAGTGGTGGGTGGATCAGGAGCGGGCAGGGCAGGAACAGGCAGGGCAGAAGCGGGCAAGTTCGAGGCACGTGAGAGAGGAACTGGCGAGACAGAAACAGATAAAGGAGAAATGGGCATGTCAAGAGCAGGCAGGGCAAGACAAAAGACAGGGCAAGTAGTGGGCTTGGTATGTTTCATCTGATACGCAACAATACTTCGCAATTGGCCTGAGAGCATGTCTGATTTTACAGGTGAGGTGAGGATCCCTAATTGAATTGCCCCACCCCTCTAGGCATGACAACCAGGATATATGGTTAGAAAGTGATAGATAACTGATAAATATAACCTGCTTACTTATCCCTGAAATGACTCTGTCTGATATGTTTGATGAATTTTAGAGTGTTTCCCCTTATAGAAGTATTTTACCTAGTGAGTCCTGCTTTTAGTGGGATTTAGAGAATTTTAAATATGAATAATTTTGCAAGCATTATTAATATGTAAGAATTGTGTTCAAACTCAGTGCTAGATTTTTGCCAAAGAAATCTTCTCATTGAAGCTAAATCTTTTGGTCTCATATCCTATCTCATGTCAAGATAATTCTTTGGAGGATTTTATAGATCACTTACAGTGGCTAGCAAAAGTATTCCACACCCTTGAAAATCATGGGGCTCTATTTTGATGATATAATGCAAGGCATAAAGAGCAAAGCACAATTAACATTTATGGACGTGTGCAGATCCATTTCGCTATTTTGATGGTGGAAAAACCTGACATTGCACCAACGCAAGGCGCAAAAAGGTTCTCCTGATCTCCTTAATTATTAAGTGGCATGTTTTATGCGTGATGGGCTGGCCCCCCGTCCTGGGTTGTTCCCCGCTTCATGCCCGTAGCTTCCGGGATAGGCTCCGGATCCCCCGCGACCCAGAAGGATAAGCAGGTTGGAAAATGGATGAATGGATGGATGGATGTTTTGCGCATAACAACCAATAAACCAATCAGAATGGCACATCAACTCACCTTTAAAAGGCAGTGGTACATGATCTACGGATCTCGGATCGCTATTACAATAGCGCATTTGCCCGGCAAACAAGTTTTCGGCCGAGGAAACTGACGTGCTTGTGTGCGAGGTGAAAATGCATGGGAGCTCTAGCATTCTACCTTAGCCTCTTGAGGTGAAGTAGGCATGGGATGAGGTAGCAGCGAGTTTGTCCTCGTTTTCTGGCATCACCAGATCATCCGCTCAGTGCTGAAAAATGATGTCAGAAGACGAGCAAAACAGAAGCTGGCTACTGAATGACAGTAGCGGCTGGGAACGGGGACTTAATTATGTTTGTGTGTTTTTTTTATTTTAATCTTCAGTCTGCAATTCGCAAAATATAAATAAAAGTGCAATTAAGAACTATAATAAAACGTTTGTAAAACGCACCGCTTAAATACCATTTAACAATATGCCACTGACTTTAATGTGGTTTTTGTTGGTCAAAAGCACAATGTCATTTCGCTACCATAAAATAGCAATGTGGCAAGAATGCGCCCCACCACGCCTCATTAAAAAACACACCACTGAAATCATTTGCTATTTTGACGACGTGCAGGCATGCACTAGTATGAACCTCCGAAAACCACTTTGCATTGCACTTTGCGCCAGTGGAAAATAGGGCCCGTGACGATTGTCGAGAGTATATACTGTACAATACACAGACACACACTCCATGGATACAAAAAGCACCCATTGGAAAGGCTATTGTCTTTGTTGGATGATCACTGCAAAAATCAAGACAAAGGAGCATTCTGCTGATGTGAGAAACAAAGTCGTTGAAATGCACAAAGCAGGAAATGGCTACAAAAAAAATTCAAAGAAGAGTTTGAATGTCTCGTTAAGCACTGTTGGATCCATCATCTTAAAATGAAAGGTTCATAACTGCACCCAGACCCATATGCTAGAACAGGCTGTCCCTTAAAACTAAGCATTAGAGCAAGAAGTCGACTGGTGAGAGAGGTTACTAAATATCTACACGCTGCTCTCTGAAGTCTGCAATGCTATTTGGCTGAACCTGGGGTGAAGGTGCATGGTCCACAGATTCAAGTGCTATATATAAAGCAGGTCTCTGCAGCAGGGTAGCAAGAAGGAAGCTATTGCTTTATAAGGTCCACATAAAATCACATATGGCATTTGCTACAAAGCATGAGAAAGGCCCAGTTAAGATGTGGGAGAAGCTTTATGATCAGATGAGATCAAAATAGAGTCTTTTGGTCAGACTTCAAAGAGTTATGCGTGGCGTAAAGCTAACACTGACCATACCTCAAGAAACATCATACTCATAGTGAAATGTGTCGGTGGCAGCATCATGCTATGGGGATGCTTTTCTTGTTCTGGGACTGGAAATCTTATTAAAGTTGAAGAGACAGTGGATGGACACAACATAGTTTTGGATATAAGCATTCCTGGTAGATTTTCCTGTGGTACTTCTCACAGATTCAAACCACCAACAAATGTCGATAAATTCTACCAAGAAGTACGGCGAAGAATTACTCCTGAACACTGTGTAGAACTGGTACATTCTTACTCCAGAAGAATGAAGGCTGTTATTTCAGCAAAAGGGTTCTCAACAGTATATTATCTTGTAGGGGCTGAATACATATGTAAACTGCATTTTGAGTTTTCTTCTTCAGTTAAATATCTACAGAAAATGGTTTGACTTTGGAAATGTATTGTTATGGCATAACAATAAAAATATTAAATGGACAAATATGGGTACAAATCTTTTGTCATGCATAAAATTATAATGTATTATTTCTGTGGCAGTGGACTTCTTGTTCCCCATAAACACCAGTCATGTTTTTCCTAATAGTTCAGCCATGAACACTCACAAGACAAAGCAGTAGAGACCTGCAGGTCTTTGAATCTTATGCCGCTTTTCCACTGGCCTACAGGAACCAAGCCGTGCCCAATCCATACCGCGGAAAAAGACTAGTTACAGCACGGTTCAAGCTCGCTTTGGTTTTCCACTGCAGAAGGGTCGGCTTGAGAAAGGCATTGCCAAATTTGTAAAGCGACAGTGATATGAAAACCAAAGAGACACTTATTTTACTGTTCACATGGTGTGATTTACTATGTGCAATTATTACAATTTTTTTTACTGTGTCCTAAATTTCTACTAGCAAGTCTGTGAGAATTGCCATGTTACGCAAGTACTGTAGCAAATGCTAGTGGAATTAACATTCACTTGCATAAATTTGCATTACAGATCCATTTTGTTCAGCTGTTCTATAGTACATTTTTAAGTTGGAGGTTTGAAATTTTCAAGTTCCGAGTTTTGGGGAATGCATCACGATGTGCGGTGCTATGAATAATGAATAAGTTATAGAATATTTCCTTCAATTAATCCATGCTCAGAACACAGGTATCTCTATGGATTTTGACCAATCAGACAGTTGCGACACACCCCGCTCAGTTTGGTAATGCTTTCGGCTCTGCTAGTAAGCAGGGCCATGTCAGCGGGATTCCGGTTCTGGTACGGCTTATGTATGGCTCACATACTATGCAATGGAAAAGCACCAATTCGCAGTTCAGGTCCGTGGTGGCAGTAGAAAAGCGCCATTATTCTGCATTCTCATTGTGGCTTCATGGCTGCACAGTTAATTTTATAGTCATGTAGACTCCGGACTGCAAAACAATGTAATCCAGACCACATGATCGATCCATGCATGTTGGCAAAATTTCACAAGACGGGACCCCCCAGTCAGTGAAATTTACCCCCCAAGGAAACTAGTGTTTTTCTAACCTGTGTTTTCTCATAAGTATTAATGTGTGTGCAATATATGCAATGTAATGGTGATTGAAAATTCAGAGGCAAATAACATAATGCCCATGACAACACAGGGAGAACATGCAAATTTCACATACACTGCTACCCGCTACACCACCATGATACCCCAAGAGTATAATACATTTTTAAATTTCAGCCCAATTTTGGTGAACAAAATTGTTTTTGCAAAACCAAAACACCACACTGTCACGTCCGGCGCGTACGATCCTCCTGTGTGCCACGCCCCCCTCGTTAACCTCGTATGGAATCCCTATGTTTACCAGCTGTTCTACATTTCCTGCCTTTAGTCTTGTGTATTTAAGTCCGCGTTCAAGTCTTTTTCCCCAGTCCTGTCACTGACGTTGTGACGTTTCGTTGTATGTTAATGTTTCGTCCTTGGATTAAACCCCGTATTTCCCCGACACCTGGACTCCCGTGCTTCCCTTCTCGCCGTGCTCTCAGCGATGTCTGACACACACGGTACAAATTATTTCGAGAAATTTGTTTTATTTAGAAGCTTGACAAAAGGTCAAAACATGAACAATGACCTTTGTAGCAGAAATATTCAAGTTAAAATCTTTTAAATGTTTAGTTATTAACAGCAGTGTGCATTTCTTGTGTTGTACTATGCTCTTCCGTTTCCAAAGCAGGATGGGTTTCAGACTAGAGCATGACATCACTAACCCTGTAAGTGATCAGTATGCTGGAAAGTCACCTGTGAAGTTAAAGGTCAGAACTTCTTTATGAAGAGCATATGAAGACCTCTTTCCTCTTGAGACCCCTGTACTGTGCTGTTAATCATTCTTTATTGAAACCACAATGAATGCTGACAGCAGTAGGGAACAAGGTAATTTCCTTGTATTCCCCTTGGGATTTCAGCTGAAGATGCATTTTTCTAATTTTCGTCCTAATAATAATTTATTTTCATTATCAGGTAATTACATTTTATGTTTAGGTGGTCTTGCTTTTGCAGACAAACATTCCAAGGTTACGATCACCAACACTAATGCATCAGGATTATAAAACTGCACACCCATGAAGCAATTGCAATACTTTGCATTTCCCAAGATGCCATTTATTGTAACATACAGGATACAGTTTAAGTAGCAATATGCTAAGACTGTGGATTCTTGTTCTCTCGCTTTCTCAAAAGGTGGTGGCAAATTTGGAGACTATTTACAAGAAAATTGACTTTGACATGTCAGTAATTGAGAATTATAGATAGCACCACCATCGTATTGTAAATGCTCTTACCTTAAATTGGGGACATCATGAATGCATTACTGAAATCAGGATCAAGAATTACAATAGATGATTTCTCTATTGATAAAATTAGCCTTTCATGCTTGTAATTGATTGCTGTGCTGCCCTGTCTGGTACAATTTGGCTTCACAATATGCTGTAGGATTAGAAATGCCTTAGTGTTTTAGAAAGCTAAACGTGTTGGGTCAGAAAGGCTGATTCAAATTGACAGATCCAGCTGGAATTTTCTGTTTTCTTGTGGCTTTGGTCAACAAAGTACAGAATACATTAACTATTTTTAGGACATATTAAATAACTTGTCTTTTATTCCAAAAAGAGGAATGATCTAAATGTTTATCCATGTAGCCTAATTAGGATTGATTTTCCCCGTATAGCTGCACATGAGACAGAGAGGAAGGAATGTTGGAACTACTGCTCTGTATATAATGTCTGCATTTCTTGCAGTTAAAACTTTAACACCAGGAAATTGATCCACAAGTATAAGATGAAAAGACTGCTTTTGAATTTAAAGAAGGCTAACCTGTTCCAGTAAGACTTTTGTCCTTTACATGGAATTTGCATAAAAGTGAATAAGAATTTCTGTAAATTTCACAAAAAGGTGCTTGACTATGTACAGGGACAGCTAGATGCAGAGCAGGCATGAACTTTTGGTAGGCAAACATATTTTAAATGTCTCCGGAAAGGTAGGTGCATGGGATTGAGCTGCTTAATTCACACGTTCTCCTCCAAGCATTCTTGTGCTTAGAAAAATGTTCTGCAAAAAAAATAAAATAAAACAATGTCCAAAAGGGATAACGAAATTAGTAATTACTCCCCAAATGATAAGAACCAATGGTTTTTAGAAAATAGTATGTTTATCATCAGAATATGCCAGACAAGCCTGCAGTTCAAAATTTCAAAATTTTGAGAAAAAATGACAAAAATCAATGTTAGAAAGACAACCAATAAAACCCGCATTACTAATTTGCATGACATGCACAGGAAATAAACATAAAGATATTCCTGTGCTATGCACTTATTTGTGTCCCAACAGCTGTAGTCTCTTGGTATGTTTATTTATGACTTAATTCATCCTGTACCAAATAGAAATAACTACATTATTGTAAATTATTTCTATAACACACATTCATAGATGGTTTTTTCTCATACTTAACCTCAATTATGTGTTTGTGTTGACTGAAACAATATGGAAATAAAGGGAAAAAATGAGAAATTTAAATTCATACTTGATTAAATAACTAGATGAATATTTCCCATGCTAGCTGACTCTTCATAATGGGCTTTGCTGATTAACAAGTTGCGAAGAGCAGTAAATTGAATAATAATATAATTCTGGAACCGCACTTGGGCCTCTTATACTGGTTCAATGCTCAGGTTGAATGGAACACTCTGGTTTATTATGTTTTAGCAAAACTGGGAAGGTTAGACAGGTTACTGTTACTATTTACCTGTGACAGGTTTGGCCAAAATGGACCCGAGAAATAAAGGATTGAATTAACATGAAACTTAAAACGCCGATCATTTTAATTTTTCAAATTTGCAATATTATTCAATCTTCTTTACTGTACCTTGTCTTGAGCTGTGATGTTAGTCTTTCTGTTATTGCTGTGTTGTGTACACACATTTACTTGAGACTGCAAAGAGAGCACTTGAATTAAAGCCTGCAGACAGTAAAATAAAATCTAAACTGATAAAAGTGATAACATTCCTATCTGCACAGTTGTCTAATAGAATATTTCAATAAAATTCTCTGTTAAAAGTTCACCTGTAGCAGTTCAGATTAAAGCATTGAAGCTATTTATTTCACTATATCAGGCACAAAACTATTTATCTTTGCAGTAGCAATTGGAGGAATTAAACTTAAATTAAACCTCAAACGGTGATAGCGGGAGCCATTTTAGTCCTCAGGGGCTGGTAGTATATTACACCAGTGGGTGACATCACCATGTGCATTAAATAAGCTTTTAAGTGAAATTCTAGTCATATATGTTGTGAAAATTTACAGAAGCACATGAAAATTGAAACACAAATTAAGATATAAGCATATTTCACCCCCTTTACTGGGGAATAAATTGCATAAAGAGATATTACAGTTGTTTGCATATATATTTGTTTTATATATTTGTTAATGCTTCCTGAAAATGTTGCATTGAATTAAATAACATTTTGATGTTTATAATTAGAGCACATTATTGACTACTTACTGAACCTCCATCCATTCAATTAGCCTCAGGATGTTTTTGGACTGTGGGAGGAAACCAGAGTATGCAGAGGAAACCCTAGGACAACACTGGGAGAACATGCAAACTCCACACTAGGGGTGCACCGATCGATCGGCGCACCGATCGATCGGCCTCGATCACGTTAATTTGAGGGGATCAGAAATCGACCATATTCCCATGAGATCCACCGATCTTAGTTATATGCTTTTAACTCTTTGGGGTCGAGTATGTCGTCGACGACATCGCGTACTTTTCGCGTCTATTTCAGTTTATAAATATCTCGCTGAAATGTATAATCATGAAAAAAACGCTGGCTAAATCCGTAATCTGTCTTCTTTTCAAAACGTCCATTGTCGGAAGTATTAAAGTTTTTTTAATTAGGTTAAATCGGCAAAAAAGTAAACCATGTCATCTTACTTTGTTTTACCTGCATCGGGGGCGTGTAGTACCGCTCTCACCCGAAGATCGCTATTCACATTCTAAATAGCCGCATTAGCGCGTATTCAAATCGCATTCGCATGGTAATTTGATTAACAGCGCAACGGTGAAACGCGATCCAGATACATCCCCTTCAGCGCCATAAAAGGGGGTTGGGGACGTGGCCAGGTGACAATGGCTCATTCATACACATGAAAGTTGCTACATATTCAATGAAAGGAGCCAGAAATAGTTACATGAGTTAGGTTTTTCTTATTTATTTATCCAAATTAATGTTGCATCTACACCATTTAGTCATCTTCATGTAGCCAAGACTTTGGTGATCAGATATCTGGGATCAAAACAAACTGCCAGCATTGCTTACTATGTACTTTTATAATGTTTCTGCAAGTGTTCCAAACTGCATTTTGCAATGTCTATACTTTGATGTCAAATTTCAAACTTAACAAAAATCTGACATATTTACAATATATATTAAAATAAAGATGAGTGTAATGGCAAAACAAATATATAAGAAATAATTTATTTGCCATGAATTAAGTGTGATGAAATGTGTGATCATGCCCCAGTCAGTGAAAGTGTGTTTCCTACCCCTAGGCCCCAGAGGGTTAAATCAGCCTTTTCTCCCATTCCCGAGAGAGGTGCAGTGCAGGCTGCCTCCCTCCCTATTTTTTGGACAAGTGTGTCATAACAGCTATATATATATTTTTTTTTTACAAAATTAGAGAAATTAAAGTCTGGAAGAAAAAATATGATTTTGTACTTCAAACAGCAATGCTCATTTATATGTTCATTTATATTTGAGGACACTACCTCATGTTTTGTGAGTATTCATATCAATTTACTCAATAAAAATGGAAACATTGAAGTAACTGTCTTTTAGTTATGAAAGAAACAAGATCGGCAAAAAAAAATCGAGATCGGCAGGTAAGGTTGCCTAAGGATCGGTGATCGTTGATCGGCCAGAAAACTGCAATCGGTGCACCCCTACTCCACACACATGGAACCCTGGCAAAGACATGAACCCAAGTCCCAGAAGTGTGAGGCAGCAGTGTAAACTATTGCACTGCTCCACCATGCCACATTCATAATTTTTAATATTGCTTCTTGGTTAAAATTTCTAAGACAGCAATACAAAAGAATAAGATGAAGCAGGAGACACTGGGAACGACCAGAAACCAGCCTCATAACGGGTGGAAATGACATTCTAATGCACGAGTTGACTGTTAACTTATCCGACAGTTTCTCAGTGACCTTCAAAAGGAATGGGAAACATTAAGTGCAGGTGTGAAGTGCACTGCTAGGACGGTTTGTATCAGGCTCCTAGAAGCAGGACTGAGGTCCCATAAAGCAAGAAAGAAGCCCTTCATCATTGAGAAGCAGGGAAGAACCAGGCTGCAGTTTGCAAAAAAAAAAAGCATATATTCACAGACACACAGCCCTGAATTGAGAAATGTGTGAAACAAAAAGCTGTGCTGTAAACACTGTCCCAATTGCTTCACATAGTTGAAGACTGGACAGAATTTCAGAAAAAAGGATTACTCCAAAATCCCCTACTTACTCTGTCAAGCGAGTTCCTGACAAATTAAAGATTTAAGAAACACACTACAGTATATACTGTTATCGGCAACCATGAGTAAATCATCACTGTAACAAATACTACAAATGTACCTATTGCAAAGGTTGGACAACTGGGGAGCATAAGCATCTCTCATGGGGAATTCTCAAGGACTGGGACAACTAAAGACCTCAGGGTTTAAAAAAAAAATCAAGGAAATAAAATTCGCTGCGCATGTAACCTCTCGGTGTTACCGAAACAAAACAAAAGGACAGTTACACATAAAAAACCAGGAAGTGGTGGTACCAGTTCATGAAACATGGATGGTCATGTGACTCTCCCCCCAGGACAGTTGCACCCCCATCCTACTCCTGTACTACTCACTTTTAATGCATATTTATTACACTTGATTAAAGGCTAGGTTTTAAATTATCAGACTGCAAACTAAAAATTTAAAATTTCAAACTTTTAATAAAAGTATCATGAGGCGCTTTCACACCGAAGTTCCGGTTCCTGGTCCCAGTTTACAAGTCCCTATGCTGCCTTGACCAGGAGCATTTGTAGCTCCTCGCCACTTTTGTGTCGCCTTCATACCACACAACAGGAACTTACTTGGACCTTTATGCTAAATCAGACACAAAAAAATTGCAGGTTAAACCTCACACAATTTCATAAACTACACGAAACAATGGTGGATGAATAAGTCGTTTTATTAGTAATTTGTTAGTTAGTGGGGGGGGTTGATTGTGATGATCGGTCGATGAATTTATGTAGATCAGATTCTTGTAGGACCCGCAACATTTTTGTTTGTCTAGGTAATGATTCTTATTAAATCTGGCCAGTGGATCTTTCATTTTCCACAGAATAACACACAATGTAACATTATCCCAGTAATAAGCGCTGGCAAGTTCACCGCAAATTCAGACAAAAGTATATTGGTTATCCATTGAATTTTCCGATGCAGAAATATGGAGGCATAAGCAAAAAATGTATTAATTGATGCATTAATTGATACAAACATAATTTCATCTGCTCATTTTTTTCTCAGCTACTTTTATGTTTTTGCCTGCATTACCGTGTAACTTCTGAGTTAGTGGCAATGCTTGTGGTCAACCAACCAGCAAGTTACCACTGTAAGCACCTCCCCAATAGATTGTGTTCAATTGGAAAGTACCTCGTCTGGAGTAATTACTAAATAGGGTTCCAGAACTGCCTCCTGCAGTATAAACACAACAAAAAATCCTCTTTCTGGAAAAAGGTTCTGGTTCCAGCGGTGTGGAACCGCCTATGTTTAATTATTATTTGGGTGGTCATTGAAGAGAACTTGCCAAAATGCTAGACCACTGTAAGATCACAATAATGGTCAGAGTTATAAGTTCTGTGAGTATAATAGCACAAAGATGCAACTGAACATTGCTCTTCCATATGTAACGCCTGGGTACAATGGCACAGCTTTTAAGTCACTGAGTTTTCCATCAAAACATTCCTGTCAAGAATCAAGCACTTGTTGGCTATGTGGTCTCTGCTTAGTTGAAGGAATTTGCATATTAAGCAGTAGAGAAAAAAAAAAATGATGGCGTCGCACCATAGGGAACTTCCTTTTAAAATTATACAATATGCTTCATTTGTGCCTAGAGCTGTAGACATTTTAATTGTATTCTTTGGCTCCTAATTCAAATCACTCATGGTAGCATAAATTAGAATGGGTACTTAAATGTCAAAGTGTATTGATTGAAACTTACTTGGGGGCTTTTCAGTGGATCAAGTTCTTGAGTGTAATTGCAAAATTGAATTACTCACAGAATGGCTAAGTGAGTACTCTCAGATCCTACCTCATTTTTGCCAGCATCTGTTGTCCTTCTGGGCAATATAAAGGTGAGATACAATGTAATACATGCCTTAGATATGTAAAGCAATTTTAACTATGTGTCTTTTTCTGTGTAGTCTGACACATGGGCACCAATGCTTTCCTTTGCAGCGGCTTGCTGTTGCTGAGCGTATGTCACATGACAAAAAGTACCGGGGGCAATGAAGGATTTAAAGGAGGTTTGAAACTTAAACATAAATCAAAGTACAAATATGATTATTTGGCCCATTTACAGAAATTGGCATTATATTAAACATATTGCATTTAGTTGTTTGATAAATGTCCATCTATTCAACCATCAATTCATTTTCCAGTACAGGGTCATTGTATGATTGACAAATATACTGTTACTACGATTTAGCTTTTGTAATATGGCCACGATATTCAGCATGTTACAGCTATACACAGCAAAAGTTTTAAACTTACTGACTTTATAATATGACAGGAGATACATTCAGGGACTACACCCTGTTTTCTAGTTGCTACTATGATTGATACCATCTGCTCTAATTTATTATCATATTTTTGTTTTTATACCTATGTTTATATTGCTGGAAATGATTTTTGTCTTGAATCATAACTGTGTTGGGAACATGAATATAAATATTTGGAGAATCAATGATTTCATTTAAATTCCAAAAGAAGATAGCCCTTAACTTTTGACTTGTAACTATTTTCGAAATATATGAAATTATTGCTTCACGAATACATAATCTGCCCCTTCTGTCTTGCTCAACTCAGTTAAAAAATGAACATCATTTAAAAATTCCCAGAAAAACTCAGTAGCAACATGCTGTGTACTTAAAAGGAGCGAGCACAAATAATGTTCTTTCCTGAGAAGAGGAGTGACCGCATTGACAGACATCTGTCTCTTGCATTATTAGATAATTATAATTTCCTTATCTTGACAGAATTAGGAAATCATTTTTGCCTAACATAACTACTCAAAAATATCATTATCCATATCCTTGTTTTTAACAAAGCTGAACAGACATGTGTATCCAGAAGTTGAACGGAATGCCTCTGGAATCTTTTTCCATTTATCCAGTACAGTAGTTGGACCTAGCGCGGATAGCCAAAACTGTGGATAAAAACCATACAATCGTCATCCAAAGATATGTTAAAGTTTAACTGATAGACTACACACAGTAAGACATTACCAACATTAAACACAGTAATAATAAGGTAAATTCTACATTATTATACAGCACTGTACAGTACTATACTCTATACTCTCTCTTGAGTGAAAGGAATGCTGCTGTTTTAGCCTTATTCTCAAGATACTATACAGCAATGAAAAAATATCATGTACCAAAGGATGACAGAGTAATGAAAACATTCTCTGTATACACTCACCTAAAGGATTATTAGGAACACCTGTTCAATTTCTCATTAATGCAATTATCTAATCAACCAAACACATGGCAGTTGCTTCAATGCATTTAGGGGTGTGGTCCTGGTCAAGACAATCTCCTGAACTCCAAACTGAATATCAGAATGGGAAAGAAAGGTGATTTAAGCAATTTTGAGCGTGGCATGGTTGTTGGTGCCAGACGGGCCGGTCTGAGTATTTCACAATCTGCTCAGTTACTGGGATTTTCACGCACAACCATTTCTAGGGTTTACAAAGAATGGTGTGCAAAGGGAAAAACATCCAGTATGCGGCAGTCCTGTGGGCGAAAATGCCTTGTTGATGCTAGAGGTCAGAGGAGAATGGGCCGACTGATTCAAGCTGATAGAAGAGCAACTTTGACTGAAATAACCACTCGTTACAACCGAGGTATGCAGCAAAGCATTTGTGAAGCCACAACACGCACAACCTTGAGGCGGATGGGCTACAACAGCAGAAGACCCCACCGGGTACCACTCATCTCCACTACAAATAGGAAAAAGAGGCTACAATTTGCACAAGTTCACCAAAATTGGACAGTTGAAGACTGGAAAAATGTTGCCTGGTCTGATGAGTCTCGATTTCTGTTGAGACATTCAAATGGTAGAGTCAGAATTTGGCGTAAACAGAATGAGAACATGGATCCATCATGCCTTGTTACCACTGTGCAGGCTGGTGGTGGTGGTGTAATGGTGTGGGGGATGTTTTCTTGGCACACTTTAGGCCCCTTAGTGCCAATTGGGCATCGTTTAAATGCCACGGCCTACCTGAGCATTGTTTCTGACCATGTCCATCCCTTTATGACCACCATGTACCCATCCTCTGATGGCTACTTCCAGCAGGATAATGCACCATGTCACAAAGCTCGAATCATTTCAAATTGGTTTCTTGAACATGACAATGAGTTCACTGTACTAAAATGGCCCCCACAGTCACCAGATCTCAACCCAATAGAGCATTTTTGGGATGTGGTGGAACGGGAGATTCGTGCCATGGATGTGCATCCCACAAATCTCCATCAACTGCAAGATGCTATCCTATCAATATGGGCCAACATTTCTAAAGAATGCTTTCAGCACCTTGTTGAATCAATGCCACGTAGAATTAAGGCAGTTCTGAAGGCGAAAGGGGGTCAAACACCGTATTAGTATGGTGTTCCTAATAATCCTTTAGGTGAGTGTACATTTTATAATAGACAATGTGGCAACGACTGAGATCTGCAAGAACGCTAAGAGCAGACTGGATGGGGACAAAGTGAGATGAGTCGAGTCCTTGGAGTGACTGGGCTGGTGGATTTCAGGATGTTACAGCCTGTAGTTACTTCCCACGTGGTTTGAAACTTATGAACCCTTTATTTCAGGAATTTTCTTTTTTTCGGACTGTAGCAATCCATGGATAACTGAAACCTAGATATGGGGGTCCGGCTGTACTGTAGACAAAACAAATACATTTTACAGTCTTGAGTGTTCTTGTGAGAATACCATTACCATAAACTATGGATTATGTCCACCACATGGCATTTGAAGGTAAGGTTTAGAATGACCTCGCGGGATGCTAAGATTTAGTGATTAGGAAAATTGAAAAGTTCTACGATGAGTCGGCACCTCATCTTGGGTTGATACCTGTCTTGCACACCTGTAACCTCTGGGATAGGCTTCAGACTGCCCATGACCTTCAATAGGACCAGCAACTACAGAAAATGGATGGATGGATGTCAGGGTCACCCATTCGACCCTGCCCCTTTGTGTTCCTTCCCTGTTCTGACTAGCAGGTGGCCGGTCATTCTGTTCTCTCTCCCATCATGTAGCCCTGAAGCCCTAGCTTGTTCTCCTTGTCCCCTGGACAACTGCTCAGACTTGTCAAGTCTCCAGTTGTGGATTTGAGACTGGCCAGGAACCAGCCTCACCTGTTTTGTTTATTGGTTCTCAGATTTCCCTACTGTTTGTTATTAACTCTTTGCTTCTCATTTATGTTCCCTTGTCTCTAGTGCTTCCCTGCCATGGTGATTGTTATAGTTCTCTAGTCCTTGAACTCATTTAGTGATTCCAATTCCACCTGTTTCTCATTGTTCCTGTCCCTCTATTGATTGGTTAATTGATTTTTATTTGCACCTGTTCCATGTTTGCCCAGGTGTTCCTGTGTACTAAAGTGCTTGCCTTTGTTTACTCCTTTGTGATTCATTGTAACTATTGTGTCCATGTTACTGTGTGCTCCCTTTGTTTTCTGGCTTCCCTAGCATGTTGATTCATGGTTCCATGTTAGTTGGTGTTTTGCCCATTTAGTTCTGACCCCTCGTGGTCCGTTCATTTTGTAATTTGCCGCAGTGTCTTCCGTTTCTTTAATAGACCCCGTGCCTTAGAGCCACAAAGTGGATCAGTGCCTTTTCCCACCTGTGCCAGGCCGTGCCATAACAATGGACGGATAATTGAAGAGTTAGATTAGTTATTACCCTGATTTTGAGATCAAGAAATACACATTTTGAACTTGAGCTAATCCCCTTTAACAGTTATTCTATAATTTTCTGATTTATTTTCATAAATGCATGATTGATAGTGTTACAACATATTACCTACTAACAATTGAGTTTTGCGCACATTATGTCTTTTTCATTACTATAGCAGAGCTTTAAAAATATGGCCTGGGAAGATGGTGTAAAGAAGCAGAAGGCAAATACATCCATCAGACATCATATGTAATCTAATCAGAGTGGTCACCTGTTCACTGTAAGGCAGTCTCACTCACCAGCTGCTCTTCAGTGCTGAAACAAGGCTTAGTGTAAAGTGGCTGTCACAGAAATGCCAGTCTATGACTGATTGTGTTAACTGCCTTTAATAATGATGTTCATGTGATTTTGGTGTTGATAAATTGTGAAAAAAATACCTTCATAAATAGCAGGATTTGTATTAGGAAAATCCCTAAAAAAAATAAGATTCTAAGAGGGACCCTAATATTATACGGTTGATAAAATACATCACATTTTTTTTTTTTTTTGCAATAGTAAGACAATGCTGGAGAAGTTAAGGGCCCTCTTGGGGCTAAGCTAATTAAAATTTGATCATATTGCCACTGCGAAATCTACACACAGCCACAAGCAATTGGTTTTTGTAGATAGTCTCTTGTGATTGTGGCAATAGGTATCTTTTAATGGACACAGCATTGGCGGTCTTGAGGCAGTGTCTGCCAAACACTGTGACAAAAATCTTCACCTTGGGATGCTCCCATAGTGGGGAAAACGAGCTAATGTATCGTGACAGGAGAAATAGGATCCTGCTTTTATGACACCAGATGATCTCCTCTAATCAAGACATGTTTCTGTAAAGATCAGCTCCAGATAATGCTCTGGTGATTGACTTGTATTTGTAGTTGATTAACAACAAAGAGATAATGAGAAGTCATTTGATCCATGATGATCATTATATTTTTCATTGTAATTCTGTACAAATAACTACAATCCAAATACACAAAGTAAACATTTGAAGGTTGGGTTTATTGTGGGTTTTCTTTTACTGGAACAATTGGGTCATGTAAAACAGGGATCTACAATAAAGGAAATAAAGTGGTCACAGATGCAAAAATGCTAAAGACCAAATTTGGGAAGGGTTAATGGGTGAATAAAATGTAAATGCATGACTACAGCTCACAGTGAAGCTTTACCTAGGGACAAAGCAAAAGAGGACGCAGCAATATATAAACTATACAGGGACTAAAAGGTATAGGGTAGGGGTGGCCAATCTTATCTGCAAAGGGCCGGTGTGTATGTGGGTTTTTGCTGCAACTCCCTAATTAGATTACTAATTAGAGGGCTGATTGGCTGAAGAGTCCTCACACCTGGGTTTGAACAGCTGACCTACAGGTTATCCCAAAAACCTGCATAGACACCGGCCCTTTGCGGATAAGATTGGCCACCCCTGGTATAGGGTATACAAGGATTTCTCTATCTAAAAAAAAACTAAATTGCATATCCTATCGCTCAAGCACAATTATTTTGAAGGTGTTTCACATGTATCCATCCATTTTCTGTACCCAGTTGTCCTATTCAGGCTTGCAGAGGATCTGAAGCCTATCCCAGAGGCTATGGGTGCAAGCCAGGAAACAACCCAGGATGGGACACCACAAGTAATCTTTCCACTCTCTGCCCAAGCCCTACATTACATGGTTCTGCTAACCAAACCAACACACTGAGAGCCATAAATAATTCCAGCAGTCGTAATAGCCTCTTAAAGATCTGTCCATTTCCTGACAGCAGGGCGACACTGATCCCCTAATTGGATTCTGCAATTGTTCTTCTCAGTTAAATGCAAAGACATCAAACTCTATGACATGCATACACACAGTTTCATAGGCGGTTTTAGTATAAGAGTATAAGAGCAGTATTAAGTGATATCATGTGTCATTGTAATTACAGAACCATTGTTTTTCGATAGATTTGTCTTACAATTAATAAATGTTAAATGTGATTTAGATTTTTTGTAAAGGATAACATATAGCACTGTTCTTTCATGTGATGTTAGGTTCTAGCTGAAGAAGTGAGTAGAGGTAAGTGTGGCGTGTATGTAGACAGTGATGATGATGGTAGGTGATGCTGACCTGGGGCCAGTTTGGTCTTCAGGGGACCTGTCACAATTCATTCATAAATTTCAAGTGAATGTAGCCATCTTCTCCTCATTTGCAGTATGTCAGAATAATGTAGGGTTTCTGGGATGTGGGTAGTGAGAGAGCATGTGAGGAGAAAAAAGTGACAATATAAGTCTGATGGACATTGATGTTCTTAGATTCATATTCTGTCTTGAATAAAGGCTTGGCTAATGGCCGTATAATCAGTTTAAAGAGCTAGTTTAGACTGCAGTCAAGGAGACGAACTTTGAATCCTTATTGGCCCATTTGTTTGTATAGCATGCAGAAACTTATTATTATTTTTAAATACAGTGTCAAAAATAAGTCAAAACATGTTGAAGAGCTTGAGGGAACAGTTGAGATTCCGACGTGTATTTTTAGGAATCTGTACCCCCAGCTCATGGAGGGTCCTGTCAACTGAACGCCATTTGTCATAGGGCAGTCTATATAGGGGCTGGATGGGAGAGCAGTATTTCCCTTCTGCACAGGCAGCCACTGTCAGGGACCACAGGAGGCATTTCTCCAGAAGCCAGCTGAGATGACTTAAGGGGAAAAAAAATGGCACTGAAGTTCACTTCACAATGACATGGAATGATGGATGACAGAAGCCAGGCTTAAATGCAATCTGAGATACGGGATTCAGTCATCCCTTAGGTTAAGCATAAATGCCTGTGAATGACTTGGAAGCACCTTGACTTTGGGGCTAATCACCCTTTATAATCTTACACAGCAAAACACAGCAGAAACACGTAGAGTTGCATTCATCATCCCTAAAAGCCTTTCCTGTTTTATATGATTACACATCCATTTTAAGCATCCTGAATGAAATGATTTTTCATTTTTGTTTGGTTTTTCAACTGCCCTCTCAAAACATTCTTCACAGTGCTGAATCAAAAGCAACATTACACCAGCAGACACCATTTGTTCCAGATTTTTTTTTCCCAAGACAAAGTGGCAGCAACTTAATAATATGACTGGTTAAGTGCTTTTTTCTTTTAAACTAAATTAGAAAAAATATCATATTGCATTAGTGGAAGACATAATGGTGTCTAAATTGGATTTCATATTGTTTGCTTGAAAAGAGGAAAGTTGAAAAGCTTTGAAATTTGTTGTCTGAGTAGGGTTTAAAAGGACAGGGAAATGATTCTTGCTATAAGGCATTTTTGTTAGTTAATACCTACACATAATTTACGTCAGGCACTTTTGTTTCTCATTACTTTAAGAAAAAAGCTTTTTTTTTTTTTTTCGCAAGCCATGTTTGTAAGGTTGAATTGAAGACCGGCACTAGTAAATACTCCAAACTTGCAGATTTAACTATGGCAACACAATAAGGGTCACTGAGGACTACAACAATTATTAAACTGTTGAGTTAATATTTTTTTTGCAAATGTCACAGCCTCAAGAAAAAATTAACTTGTGCAGGTAACCGTGAACATGGAGAAATCATTTCGCAGCATCTTGTAGCTCTAGATCTTGTAGCTCCACTTAAGAAAATAAAGCATAAAGATAAAAAACCTGCCCCCGGTACTCCGATCATACTCATGAACTTAAATGGGCTTCACAGGAGCTAGAGCTAGATAGTCTCTCTAAGTACAAACAAGCACTAGTGACTAGTGACAATCAATTTTCCAAGCCCACTAAAGTCAAATATGGTATTCCACAGGGATCAGTGCTGGGCCCGCTACTGTTTACATTATAAATGCTACCATTTGGTAACATTATTAGAAATCATGGTGTTGGTTTCCATTATTATATATACATCTGCTAAACCAGATGACGCATTGCAGCTCTCTCGGTTAGAAGACTGTCTACTAGACATCCAGTGTTGGATGGCAAAAAAATCCTTATGTTAAACACAGAAAATAGTGGAAGTAATACTAGTAGGTCCTAAGACTGCTCAAAATAAGTTTGACAACCTCAACTTTGTTGGTCTTACAACTAAACACTGGTCAGGGAACTTGGCGTTCTGGTTGATTCAGATCTATGTTTTGATGCTCACTTAAGAATTAGTACTAGAACTGTGTTCTACCATCTATGGAACATACCCAAGCTTCAGAAGATGCTTTCCATCCATCATGCAGAAAAACTAATATATGCCTTTATAACTTTCACGCTGGTCTACTATAACACCCTCATTTCTCGTTGCCCATCCGGATCTTTATATCAACTTCAGCTAGTACAAAATGCAGCAGCCAAAGTTCTTACAAAAACAAAACAAATTGACCATATTAGCCCTGTTCTATGCTCCCATCACTGGCTTCCAGTTACGTCTTAAAGTTAAAATACCCCTTGTGGAGTTGTGCTGACATTCAGAGACTCCCCATGCCTGAGTTCCTACTTGCCTCTCCCTCCTACTTATGCTGCCATAGCGATGTCTGCCAGAGCTTACATACTGCACTCACCTAACTGTTTGCACTGCCTCTAATCTCCCCTACTTTAGCTAATGCACTTTTTATTTCCCCTAACCCTCCTGGGGTGTGCGGCCTGGAGACCCAAAAAAATCAAGATATTTTGCCTGTGCTGTTCCCTGCGATGCCTGTACTACTTCTCTCTTCTCCCTTCCGTGCTGCTGTACTGCTGTTCATCCTGCCATCACAAGCAGCACCATCACCTGCCCGCCACCTGCATTGAGACTCAAATCTTAAGCTTTTCACTGTGTAAATTAGGGTTTTGCCATCTTGTTCGTTTGACCTCCTCTGCCGGGCCCAGGAGGATGGGCTCCCCCTTTGAGTCTGGTTCCTCCCAAGGTTTCTTCCTTCTAGGGAGTTTTTCCTTGCCACTGCCGTCTCTGGCTTGCTCACTGGGGGCTTTGGGCGGGGATGCTGTAAAGCGCTTTGAGACAACGTAATGTTTTGGAAATGTGCCATACAAATTTAATTGAAATATGCAAACAGGGGTAGCATGTCTTGGTTCTGCCTCACATGCTCTAATATTTCCCAATATTAATACACATTCATCAGAAGGTGTTTTTCACTCATCACACGCAATTGACCAAGCAGGGAATGAAAAAAGACCTGGACAGATACAGACTTACCACACATGCTTTTACATAAACATGAGATATACCTGCTCATCCAGCTGTGGCTCACATAGTGCATACAGATAAATAATGAAATGTTACACTTAGAATTATATTTACGAGCATGTGGAAAACAAATTCAATTTCTCAAACTTTAGAAAACATTTTAAGCATCGACCTTTTTATAAGTCGATGCTTTTTCATAGAAAATGGCCCTAATGGATATAAAAGAAAGCTCAAAGCTACTATTTATACAGATGCTCTCAAGGACAGTCAGACCACTTGTGTGTTCCTGTTTGTTCCAAACTCACACATGCACAGTATGAGAAACTTTTAGCAAAGAATAGACGGTATACAGAAATCAACTCCCCGGGTACTTTATTAGGTACACCATGCTAGTACTGGCTAGGCACTTTATTAGGTACACCATGCTAGTACTGGCTAGGCACTTTATTAGGTACACCATGCTAGTACTGGCTAGGCACTTTATTAGGTACTCCATGCTAGTACTCGGTTGGACCCCCGTTTGCCTTCAGAACTGCCTTAATTCTTTGTGCCATATAGATTCAACAAGGTGCTTGAAACATTCCTCAGGGTCCATGTTGAGATGAGAGCATCATGCAGTCGCTGCAGATTTGTTGGCTGTTCCTTCATAATGCTAATCTCCCGTTCCACCACATCCCATAGGTGCTGTACTCGATTGAGATCTGGTGACTGTGGATGCAATTTGAGTGCAGCTTTCTCACTGTCATGTTCAAGAAACCAGTCAGAGGTGAGTGAGCTTTGTGACGCGGCACTTCATCCTGCTGCAAGTAGCCATTGCAGGCTGGGTGCCTTGTGGTCATAAACGGATGGACATGGTCAGCAGCAATACTCAAGTAGGCTGTGGTATTTAAACGATGCTCAATTGGCCCAAATGTGCCAAGAAAATATCCCCCACACCATTACACCACCACTGCCAGCCTGCATTGCAGATACAAGGCATGATGGATTCATGCTTTCATGTTGTTTATGGCAAATTCTAAGCCTACCATCTGAAAGTGGCAGTAGAAATCGAAGAACATCTGACCATGCAACGTTCTTCCAATCTTGCTTTGTCCAATTTTGGTCAGCTCATGCCCCCTGTAGTCTCCAGCACTGTGGTCTGCTGTAGCCCATCTGCTTCAGAGCTCCACGTGTTGTGCATTCAGAGATGCTCTTTTACATACATTGTCTATAACAATTGTTTTTCGTGTGTGTTACTGTTGCTATCTATCGGCTTGAACCAGTCTGGCCATTCTTCTCTGACCTCTGCCATCAACAAGGCATTTTTCCCAGAGAACCACCTCTCACTGGATGCTTTTCTCTGCAAACTCTAGACATGGTTCTGGATGAAAATCTCGGTAGATCCGCAGTTTCTGAAACACTCATACCACCAACAGTCATGCCATGTTCGAAGTCACTTAAATCCAGAGGTGGACATTTCACATCATAAACTAAAAATCCAGACCAATTCAATTAAATACAAGACTTTTGACTACTTTTATTTATTATTTTCATTTGAGTTTTCTCTTGTGTCCCTGCCAGTGTGGGAACACTGGTTCCCCAAAATGCAATATATACAAAACCACATATGAAGATACATGGATGTGTGTGTCTGTATTTTTTGAGTCAACTGCTAGCATACCATCTTTGGCTAATGAATACACCAATGAGTTATTCAACTAATTAAGCTAATTAATTAAGTGAGCTGGTGGTGAAATTTAATGAATACACAGAATGGCTGGGGGGTCCCTGGAGAGTTCAGTCATTCAGTAAGGTATGAACTTTTTGGAGAACAGAACACATTCTTCCTGGTTTTTATTGTGCTACTGTTAATTTGCATACATTATAAAGTTAAATTGTATTTTTTTTCCTAAGAAAATAGACACTTACTACTAAGATAAATAGTTTTAAACATTTTCTTTTACTGCATAAGACTTCAGCCATAACATTAAAACCACCTGCATAATATTGTGTACAGTAGGTCCCCCTCATGCCATCAAATCAGCCCTGACCCGTCGAGGCATGGACTGCAAAAGCCCTCAGAAGGTGTCCTGTGGTATCTGGCACCAAGACATTAGCCGCAGATCCTTTAAGTTCTGTAAGCTGTGAGGTGGAGCCTCCATGGATCAGACTTGTTTGTCCAGCACATGCTACAGATGCTCAATCAGACTGAGATCTAGGGATTTTGGAAGCCAAGTCAAGACCTTGAACTCTTTTTCATGTTCCTCAAACCATTCCTGAACAATTTTATGGTGTGCAAATGTACATTATCCTGCTGAACAAAGCCACTGCCATCCTGAAATACCATTGCCGTGAAGTAATGTTTAGGTAGGTGGTATGTGTCAAAGGTTTCCAGCAGAACATTGCGCAGAGCATAACCGTGCCTCCACTGGTTTGCCTTCTTCCCTGCCTCCACTGGCTTGCCTTCTTCCCTGCCTCCACTGGCTCGCCTTCTTCCCTGCCTCCACTGGCTCGCCTTCTTCCCTGCCTCCACTGGCTCGCCTTCTTCCCTGCCTCCACTGGCTAGCCTTCTTCCCTGCCTCCACTGGCTCGCCTTCTTCCCTGCCTCCACTGGCTCGCCTTCTTCCCGGCCTCCACTGGCTCGCCTTCTTTCCTGCCTCCACTGGCTCGCCTTCTTCCCTGCCTCCACTGGCTCGCCTTCTTCCCTGCCTCCACGGGCTCGCCTTCTTCCCTGCCTCCACTGGCTCGCCTTCTTCCCTGCCTCCACTGGCTCGCCTTCTTCCCTGCCTCCACTGGCTCGCCTTCTTTCCTGCCTCCACTAGCTCGCCTTCTTCCCTGCCTCCACTGGCTCGCCTTCTTCCCATACCTCATCATGGCTTTTCTTCCCCAGGTAAACGATGCATGTGCACACGGCCGTCCACCTGATATAACAGAAAATGTGACTCAGACCGTTCCACCTTCTTCTATTGTTCCATGGTCTAGCGCTGATGCTGATGTGACATGGGCACTCTGACTGGTCTGCAGCTACACAGCTTCATGCACAGCAAGCTGTGACACATTGTGTTCTGACACCTTTTTCTGTTATAGCTTTTTCATCAATTTGTGCTACAGTAGTTTTCCTTGAAAGACCAGATCAGACGTGCTGGCCTTCACTTCCCATACGTATCAAAGAGCTTTGGACACCCATGACCCCATCGCCAATTCACCAGTGGGCCTTCCATGAACCACTTTGGTAGGTACTGACCACTGCATACCAGGAAAGCCCCACAAGACCTGCTGTTTTGGAGATGCTCTTACCGTCATCTAGCCATGAACTTCAAGAACTGACTATTCGCTTGTCTAAAATATAATGGTACCCATGGCAGGTGCTACCAAAGATAATCAATGTTATTCACTTCAAATATCAGTAGTTTTAATGTTGTGGCTCATTGGTGTATGTGCATGCATGCGTGTGTGTGTGTGTGCGGATTAGGTTTATATTACTTTGTGGGGACCAAATGGTGGCATGATTGATGCATTATTGCATTTTTCAATTGGTTGAAAACAGCTCCTTTTTTAAAAGAAATGGTGTGTAAAACAGATAATGGGAGACCAGTCCAGAACAAGGGACACATGTCGGTAATTTAGAAACACCAATTAACCAGTTCTTTCCTTTGTCATCTCACTTTTTAACTGGACGGTTTGCATGTTAATGTTTTATTGAGGACTGGCCATTCCAAGTAACATTATTACCACTGTTTTATTTTATTATATAACCTCCGTGATCAATTAAACCTACAGTAACATTGTGCATTTTCATTTTCATTACATGATGTAGCTTCTGTGAAATATCCTTTAATTTCTCCCATTTGATGTGTAAGCCACAATCACGCGTAAATTTAGCTTAAAGGGGCTTTCCTTCTAGTTTTGCTTATTACGTCAGTCTTGATAACCCTTAAATAATATATTTTTCCAGGCACCTATTTTCAAAACAATGGAGTGATTGAGCGAACCCATGACGTGAAACCTCTGCTGTTTGATCTGGAACCACACATTCTGAAGAAGCCCTGCCCATCACTTACAGTAGTGCACCATTGCAGTGAAGCAGCAGTCCATGAAACGTTTCCACAATAACAGGGCTCTTCCTGGAAAATGAAGCAGACACATCGAGTCTTTTTACATTTCTCTATTCACAGTGCAACTTAAATATCAATGGAAATAAATAAAATTTGTGGAAATATTGTCAAGAAAAATCATAGTTTCCCATTTATTGCATGTCCTCTTGTTATAAAATGCGTTCGTAGTACTTTCTATGAATGCCATGTCTTTAAAAATCTATAAAACACATTCATTACACATTATAATGCATTCATATATTATACATTGCTGTAAATATTTCTAAAAAGGTATAACACATAATAGCTGTATTTATTGTGCATTATGAATGCTTTATGACACTGTCATCTACACTCACCTAATGGATTATTAGGAACACCATACTAATACGGTGTTTGACCCCCTTTCGCCTTCAGAACTGCCTTAATTCTACGTGGCATTGATTCAACAAGGTGCTGAAAGCATTCTTTAGAAATGTTGGCCCATTTTGATAGGATAGTATCTTGCAGTTGATGGAGATTCCATCCAGGGCACGAAGCTCCCGTTCCACCACATCCCAAAGATGCTCTATTGGGTTGAGATCTGGTGACTGTGGGGGCCATTGTAGTACAGTGAACTCATTGTCATGTTCAAGAAACCAATTTGAAATGATTCAAGCTTTGTGACATGGTGCATTATCTTGCTGGAAGTAGCCATCAGAGGATGGGTACATGGTGGTCATAAAGGGATGGACATGGTCAGAAACAATGCTCAGGTAGGCCGTTGCATTTAAACGATGCCCAATTGGCACTAAGGGGCCTAAAGTGTGCCAAGAAAACATCCCCCACACCATTACACCACCACCACCAGCCTGCACAGTGGTAACAAGGCATGATGAATCCATGTTCTCATTCTGTTTACGCCAAATTCTGACTCTACCATTTGAATGTCTCAACAGAAATCGAGACTCATCAGACCAGGCAACATTTTTCCAGTCTTCAACTGTCCGATTTTGGTGAGCTCGTGCAAATTGTAGCCTCTTTTTCCTATTTGTAGTGGAGATGAGTGGTACCCGGTGGGGTCTTCTGCTGTTGTAGCCCATCCGCCTCAAGGTTGTGCGTGTTGTGGCTTCACAAATGCTTTGCTGCATACCTCGGTTGTAACGAGTGGTTATTTCAGTCAAAGTTGCTCTTCTATCAGCTTGAATCAGCCGGCCCATTCTCCTCTGACCTCTAGCATCAACAAGGCATTTTCGCCCACAGGACTGCCGCATACTGGATGTTTTTCCCTTTGCACACCATTCTTTGTAAACCCTAGAAATGGTTGTGCGTGAAAATCCCAGTAACTGAGCAGATTGTGAAATACTCAGACCGGCCCGTCTGGCACCAACAACCATGCCACGCTCAAAATTGCTTAAATCGCCTTTCTTTCCCATTCTGACATTCAGTTTGGAGTTCAGGAGATTGTCTTGACCAGGACCACACCCCTAAATGCATTGAAGCAACTGCCATGTGATTGGTTGATTAGATAATTGCATTAATGAGAAATTGAACAGGTGTTCCTAATAATCCTTTAGGTGAGTGTATATGTTATAGATACATTCAAGATTCAATACAAAGCATCATTAATGCTTATACTAACCATTATAATGCTTTATGAAGGTATCTATAGTTCCTTATAGATGATAGCTTCATTAGAGCTTATGAAGTATTATATTCAAAACTATGCCTTATAACTGTCAATAGCAGGTGCTGTAATTCTTTATTAATCTTTATACCGACTATTATGGGAAATTATGAAGGTATAATGCAATATAGAAGAGTGAAGTGAAGTGTTACCAATGCTTAGATTTTAATAGGTAAACTAGAGTTCATTACTTTTTGTGCTGTGTGTAAACAACAGAGAGCATTTTTTCCTTTGTATTGTAGAACACTTATGGAGACCTGGTTTCACAACTTTAAAGGAATGTGCTTTTTCTGTAAGGCAATGCGTCATTGATGAGATAGGGGCCAGGATCCGGGAATTTTACTTAAGTCATTCTGACACAAAGTCGTTATTAAAAGGATTTTTCATACATTTTAATTTGTTTTTTGTTGTGCTTAATGCCGCAGACAAGCATTCCCTTTGTAGAAAGATGTATATTTTCTTTAATAAAATTTGAACTTAAAGTATCATTGATATTATCAATATATTTTTCTACAAACATAATATCATTTATTATACATCTTTTGTCACAGCATTAATATTTTCAGATATTCATTGTTATGGGCTATGCACAAACAAATAACTACCTGGAAATTCATGCATCCATCTTCTCAGAGCTTATCCAGAACAAGGTCACAGTAATCCTGGAGCTGCAGGCAGCAAAAAGGACACAAGGTAGTGGAACCCCCCCCCCCCCCTTGATAGATTCCTGTCTGTCACAGTGTACACACAAGCAATATGGGCAATTACAGGATGCCAGTTCATCCAGGTATGTGTTTTTGGACTGAGAGAGAAACGTAGAGTACATTATTGTACTAGGAATTGTGCACAATGTGGGGAGAACGTGTGAAACAGCAGGGCACACCCAAGGAAGGTGGGGTTCAATCCTGCAAATCTGGAGCTATCAGGCTACTCGCTGAGCCACTGACAGAAGTATAAAGATAACTTTTAATTTTTGGCACCTTTTAATGAAGGAGCCAGTTCTTTTTCATCCCAAATAAAAGTCAAGCCTCCATGCTATAAAATGTGCTAAAGTGCTAAAAACTTCATGATATTATATATTACTACTCTGGTTTAATGTATAACTATTTTGTGATTTAAAATTTTCAGCTATATCACTAAATCTTTAATACACTTATCCTGGTCAGCAGTACCACACTTGGTAGTAAGTTTTTCAAAGCATGATAATCAAGCATTGTGTTAACAGTAATTTAAAATTTGAAGCTGTAATACTAACTGTCAGAAAATTTATCACAATTTACTGTGAAACTGGTAGCAATTAGAGCCCTAGAACACATATACTGTACATAAGCATACTCTGTGGGACCAGAGGTAGGTAGTTCAGGTCCAGAAAGTAAAAGTCCAGAACAAGGTTTTGTTTCAACCAACCAGTTGACCAGGGGTGGCGAACCTGATTCACGGAGCGCCGCTGTTGGTCTGGATTTTTTGGGATGATCTCTCAATCAGCCAATAATAAAGCAGTGGTTCTCCCTTCCTGGGGACCCACTGTTATTGGCTGATGAGATATAATCCCAAAAACCCACACCCACAGTGGCTCTCGATCCAAGGATCAGGTTCGTCACCCCTGTCTGTGACTTTGACTCTTTATACTCAACTGGTTTGTTGAAACAAAATCTTGGTCTGGACTTTTACTCTCTGGACTTGAATTACTCGCCTCTGTGTGGTCCCTTTAGAGATGCTAATTAGCCTAGCCACATGTCTTTAGATGATTTGAATGGCACTTTAATTCACAGGTTTGCTCAGGATGAAGCTCCGGGGGCCATTGCTAAAAAGTGGCTTCAACTAATCTTGTTTAATCAAAAAATCCTCATATTTTAGGGGATCATCCCATTTAGAATCAATAAAGGACACAAGTCGCCTGTATTTTCACATCCAGGCCAAAACACAATTTGAAAATTGAAATCTTATTTTAATCTGGAAATGAAAATGTGTTACTGCACTCTATTACGAAGGAAAATGTAAATTCATTGGCAGTTTAAGCCAAAAGTAATTTGCAGGGCCTAACATACACACACTCATATAATCGCACATTATGGGCACCGCTTAGCAATGCCAGGAAATCCAACTGTACGTCTTTGAGCTGTGGGGGAAAATTTTATTGAGCCCCCCCCCCCCTTGATAACTACACAATAGAAGGGGCCCTCAATATACTCAAATAGCCCAGGGGCCTCTGACCATGTTCATGCACCACATGCAGGACAGAGATGAGATTTGGACCTCCAGCTTTTGGAGGCGTGAGGTAACAGCCCTACCCACTGAATCTTGGCTACTACTATATTTATTCTGTTTCATTCCTGTGAACTATATACCTTATGAACTTTCATTTAGTGCTTATTGAGTGATTCTTTGCCAAAGAAACAGTGATATAGAGCTGGTAATTGAACTTTACAACCCAATCTGGTTTTGTTGCCACAGGCATTTATAAATATTGCTCAGTGTTCATGGAGGCTTGGCACATACTGCATCTGTGCACAATATATGTGCTGCTTGAATAAAGGTATTATGTACAGTACTTTATAGTAAAGTGCTAGTTATATACCGAATGTCAATATACATATCGTATACAATAGTTTTGTGATGCAATTTTTAAACACGCACCACTTCAGCTTAAAAGGAGACTGCTACTCATTTCTTAAATTTAAATATATTGTTGTGGTTTATTTTTTCTGTCTCCAGTAACTCAGAACTCCAGAACAGGAACATGTGCTAGTCCTCCGACCTGTAATTCCCACATTTGTGTTTCAATTTCATGATTCAGAATGCAGTACATCTATCTATCCATTTTCCGTACTTGTCCTATGCAGGGTTGGGTGGTGCTGAGAATATCCCAGAAGCTACAGGCACAATGCAGGGATTAACAGAGGGTGGGGCGCCAACGGGAGCAGTACAAGCTGTTCCATTTCTGTATTGTTTTTCAAAGTAAAAACAGTGAAAAGGTGACGGAAACCCGAGCATTTAAGATGCATAAAGTACAGCAAAACCAAACAATTCGATATGCAGTTTAACCTAAAAATGTTCTACACCAAAGTTGCAGCAGCATGCCGTGATTCTCTCATAAACGTCACTACTTTCTTTACGAATGATTTTTTTCATTGTAATACACACACACACGTACATACATACACACACAGACACACACAGTTCCCATCTTATGATTTGGGGATTAAACATTCCCAATGAAAGACAGATCCCTTATTTACTATTTTAATTCAATTCAGTTTATGGTGCTTAATTTTCGCTGTCATTCCTTTCACTCTTACCTTCCACAATACACACACACACACTGTTTGTTTGAAATTTCTAGCAAGTGCTTCATTGACATGATGCTTTCTTTTCTGTCATCCCAGAGAGACTGAAATTGCATAGATTGAAACTATTCAGTAGGATTACAGAGAACGACGTCTTCCATCTAAATCAAAGATAGTCTGAATATAACGAGCTTCTATCGTAAATGTAGAAAACAATCTGATGATTGCTTCTGTCCGACCCTGAATTACTTTTTATTGTTTTTCTGCCAACATTTGAAATGTTGTCACTTGCTATGAGTGACTTCAAAGGGCAGAATCATTTTTAACATGTACAGTAAAATCAAATGCTCTGGACAGTCTAGCCAAATCTTCCTTTATCCATCCATCCATCCATCTTCCAACTCACCCAAGAGAGAGATGCCAGGGGATCTGAACCCTATTCAAGGTGTTGTAGGGTACAAGCTAGGGGACCTACCCCAGGCAACATGGGGATCACGGCCAGAGAACCAGGAACAGTCAATCCTATAGACTGACGCCAGGCAACCCTGATCCTGAGTGCTGGTATCCAGCAAGTTTTCCAACCTACCTGGTCTGTGATGAACCACTCCTGATGTCAGGTAGATACTAATTCATCAGATAAGATTCCAGCACTCCAGGATTAGGGTTGCCTACCCCTGCTATAGGAGATACAGGCAGCTGCCTAGGGCGTCACCTTCTGAGGGAGCGCCGACTTGCCAGCCAGTTTCACTTTGCCTTGGACAGGGGGTGCCGGAGGTGGTCCTCGCCTAGGGCACCACATTGGCTGGGACTGGTACTGAGGTGAGGTGAACACACTGGATGGTTGCACACTTCTCTAAATAAATCTAGAAATAAAAGATATATACGTTTAGCTTACATTGCCAATGTATTTACATCTCCCTTAATAATATGGTGCAGTAACACATGTTTCCATTTCCAGATACCTTAAAGCATGAAACATTAAGTCAACAGCATACTGTAGATGTTGTTACGTTTATCCATCTCGTATACAGGGTAACATAACCACTTATCCTCATCAGGGTCACATGATTGCCTGGAGCCTATCCAAATCAGCATAGGACTAAAGAGGGGGGGCGGACCCCTGAGATGCCAGCCATTCGTGGGGCCCAACATAAACACTCACATGATTATACATTATGGGACCATTTAGTAATGCAAGATAATGTAACTGTACATCTTTGTACTGAGGGAGGAAAGTCCCCAGAGAAAAGCCATGCCACACAAGGAGAATATTTACATTTACTTTATTTAGCAGACGGTTTTTTCACAAATTGAACATACTGACTCAACAGACAACAACCCCCAGCCCTGGAGATAAAAGACATCAGCACTACCTACTGTACTGAGCTACCCTACTGAATCCTTCCCTCATCTGCCATTTATATAGCGGCGCATAATACTCTCAAAGGCATGCCAAAGCCGTACATCTGATACAAGATACAGGCAAGGACAAAGATGTACATGCTCATAATTACATCTTTTTCTGGGTTTTTTTCTGGGTAATGTGTCTGGTGCACAGATCAGCTGTTAGAGCAGAGGATTACAGTGTTTATGAAGTGCAAAATTAGAATGCAAAAGGTTTTGTATCTGAGTTGTGTTTTGCTCGTGTCCAGAGTACTGCTGTACTGCCCTGCACCGCTGATGAGAGGCGCCAACTGTCACTCCAGCGCATATCTATGAATATGCATGGAGGCAGATCAGGTTTGAGATGCTGGAATACATCCTGAGTAAGGGAAAAACATTTGGGACATTTGGGAATGAAATACATTTATTTTTCTGGGGCAAATGATGTAAAAACAATAAAATAAACGTATGGTTTGCATATGGTAACATTGACACATTAGATTTGCAAGGTTGCAGGTTCGATTTCTACACCCACAACTGTCCATGTGGAGTTTCTCTGTGTTTGTGCATGACATCATTCTGGGTACTCCATTGTCCTCCTGCAGTCCAAAAGGATGCAGGCAGGTGAACTGAATGTGTTTACCCTGTAATGAACTGGCACCCCATCCAATGTGTCCCCTGCCATATACCCTGTGCCTGGGATTGGATCCAGAAATGTTATGGAACTTGGGTGAAATACGGATGGCTGTTTTCTATTTTGTGGAACAAAAATTACTGGGTTTACTGGAAATAATGAGAAATACAAAAACAAATTTTGTTCCTCTTAGTGACAGACAAATAATTCATCCTTTTATTTGCTAGGATACAGTCAGTGAATAGAAACAATTGGTATGCTCAGAGGTTTTATTATACAGTACAGCATGAAGGAATAATGGCACAAGGAGTCTAATGCACTATATGGCCCTTGCAGTGAAAACAGATCCAATGCTTATCCAAGCTTTTGTGTACCTTCCATCAGGGGTGGTAGTCCTTTGTCGCCCAACAGTACTGACATTTCAGAGTAATTTCTCACAGGAACATCCCCCCCCCATAATAGGAAATAAAAAAAAATAATCAGTCAGGCTTTTTACTGTTAAGCATTTTCATGGTTGTGTGTGTACAAGTGATAAAGCATCTCTCATATTCATCTTAAAGACATTCAGAGCCTCAGTACTCTGAAACAGAAAGTGTGAACATTTGCGCTACATCCTGTCCGTCACTCCTGGGTACTTACTAACTGTATTTTTTATCATTTTGGACACATTTGTTATGAATTTCTTAATTTGAATGTGACTTCAAAATTAGACACATCAACTGTGCCGCTGGAAGCATCAAGGACTTCAAAAGAGCTACTTTCACAATGTGTTTTATAAATTCAGGAGCACAGGGGTGTATACCTATCGCTGCTTTTGATCTCGATTCTTGTTAAAGAATAACCCTTTATATTTGTATGCATTGCACCAGTACAGCATGACATCGTCCCTCACATGGGAACTGAATCCTTGACAAGTGTGAGGTTGTCTGAGGCAGGCACAACCTGACACCACTAATGGTCATAGAATACAGTGGGCAGACCTGATCTGAGGGGGGTTCTGAGATGACTGATAGAGATGGTGCTTGTCCAGTACTACGCAGGGGTGCTGCTTGACCGCTGTGATGGAACAGCTCACAGTGACGCCCAGAATCTCTATTCCCTCCCTCCATTGCTCTTGACAGACTTCAGGAATCCAATTTTACATTCTGAGGCTTGAAGTAGTTTCTTTTCATGAGTCTAAACTTTTTTTTTTTCTTTTTTCAGCATTTGTCTACTGGGAATGACAGTTTTGGTAATAGAAAAGCTGTGCATATATTAGCTTTGTTGTTCTGCATTTTTTTCCCTGAAAGCTGAGTAATGGAGATGCACAAGTAAATAGTAATACAGTTAAAATTGTGATTAGGTGGGCTGGCTGTGCATTGGGTTTTGTTTTGTTTTCCCATAATTGTCTTCCAGGGAAAGTACATTTCTTTAAGATGATAAGGCAACAAATGCTGCTTTGTGTGATCATTGTTAAATGTTTATTTTCCCCTTCTTTATTTATGTTAAATTAATTTTGTTTATTTATTCAAGTGCACCTTTGAGCAGGTTTTAGAATTTCTAAAGGACCAAAAAATTATGGTGGCTCAGAGGTCAGCACGTGCAGTTAGACAAACTGATAAGAAATATCATACGTAGTTTGTGAGTGTGTGCATGTCTGTGCCATGAGATGGACTGGTTTCTACATTGCGCTCGAAATAATGATTTTCCGCATTTCCCCTCATCAAATTCCCCATGAAACACTAACTGAATGGTTTGATTTTAGCTTTGAATTCTGAAATTCCATGCAATGTCTCATCCGAAGCTGTCACGCTGCTTACAACCAGGAAAGAATACTATTGGGGTTTATTCAAAACTTTTAATAGAGTCCTAATTTTAACACCCAATAAATATATCACTATAAACAGTATTGTGTCATCCTATATTTCATTTTTAAAATATATTCAATATGCCAGCCAGCACTAAAGGCCTGTCTCATTTCATTGTCCCCCGGAAGCTTCCGTTGTGTTGTGGGCAGATTTGCAGCATTTTGTTTTGCGCTTGTTTTCATAATGTGTGCTCTCTGAATTTGCAGCACGTTGATCCTTACCAGCAACTGTCCGTATCCTACTGTATACAGGGTGTATCACAAACTTGTGTGCTATGCTTACTGGGATAATCGGTTAGAAAATAGATAAACATCCTCTTTATTGCATGCATTGACTTTATGTTTTAAGCTATTTGAAAATGGGAATATGTATTTAGAAAAGTATAGAACTGAAATGGTGCATGTTTAATGTACTTAAACTCTGATTCAGCTGTATTAAGAGGCACCAAGACCTCAGCTCTACTAGAAGTGCTAGAACTCCATAATCAGGCTCTATTATGAGGTGGAAAAGTACTGAGGTATTTTTCTCCTGTTTTATATGAGCTGATTTGAAAACAGGACATATAATGAATCTTCCAACCCGCGGAATAGTAATTCCTGGGAGAGACACACAATTCATTATGTGGGTTACTTAATCGCATCTGGAAATAACATAATGTAGGCAATTTGGAAATAACATAATGCAAGTAATTTAGCTGATATGAACTGAATATACGCCTACAAGTTTTGTCGTAAATACCTGTAATGTACCATACTTTACTGTAACATAACGTCATTCACTTTTCCTTAAAGGCAGAGAGGAGTAAGAAATACAAAGACGTGTTTGTGGTAATAATCTTGATTGTTTATTCAAAACTAATGGGAAAATAATTTGCCACACAAATACATCGAGTAAAGATCCAAAAAGGATTTGCAGACTGTCTGCTTAACACCCCAGTTAGGACAGCTGGCAAACCTTTATTTGTCTGCTTGAATTTGGTACTGATATTTACAGCATGATTGTTAGCAACGAGATGGTTTCCAAAGGTCAGAGATTTCCTTTAAAAGACAGTAGAAAACAATTGCACACTACAATCTGAATTGCCAAAACAAGGCATTGCGCGAATAAAGTGATGCGTAGTATGAATATTATTGGAATGTGAAAATATAAAAGTCTCTTCAATATGTGAGAAAACAATTACTTCATCTGAGTCTGACTGGGTTTACTGGGGGTGGGAAAGAACAAAACACACCAATGTATGGGGGTTAGTTAAGAACGGACCAGACGGAATGGTTCAGACTAAATAACCCTATTCATCTGTTCTGCATCAATCAGTTTGTTATACTTATAAACTAAATTATAAGATCTACTATCTTGTTTGCCATGTTGTGCTAAACTGATAAGCACCATCAAATCGAGTCTTTTATTTTTGCAGATAAGAATTATTCTGTTTATGTGTGTGTGTGTGTGTGGGGAGCAGTTGGTAGTAATAAGTGTACTTCTTACCTAACTTCACCAAGTTGGGTAAAGTGAAACATATTAGGCACTCGAATTCTTTTAATTTACAAAACTGGTAGTGATATAAAAATGAAGTTAAAGTGAAATAAATACCATAAAGTTACAATTTGTAGCAGCATAGGTTTTTACAAACTGAAAAATAATTATTGGCTTTATTTTAACTGACTTTCATACAGGACACAAAACCGAGAATAAAAAAAGAATACAGAAGCTTCAGAGATGTCCACAAAATCGATAAGTATTGAATTTAAATATCAAATCTGAAAATAGAAAAAACATAAATGTATATCTAAAGAGAGTCATAAAGAGTGGAATATTGAGAGTATTTTAAATGAGGAAACTCCTTTAGCCTATCGGGCTCTAAGTGGAAGATTCCTCCTAAGTCTTGGTGCATTACCAACAAAGACACAGCCTCCTTTCATTAGACATGTAATACTCAGGACCCTAAGAACAGCTTTGTTGGTAAATCTAAGGGGATGTTCAGGATGATATAGGACAATGGCACTGGATATTTATTTTGAGGCTACCCTACGCGTAACTTTAAAAGTAATTAATAAAATGATTATTCAAGATACTGGAAGCTAACATATGACACCTAGCACTAGGCTAATATGATCCATTTTTCTGTTTCTGGAAGGGAGTCTGTAAGCATATAAAGAACTACAGTAATCTGGCACAGAGCTGATAAAGACATGAATTACTGCCTCAGCATTTCTTGAAAGAGAAACTGTGCATCTTCAGAAATATTTTTCATTTTCCATTTATTTATTTTTGTAAAGCTCAAAATCCTTTACTGGTTTAAAAATTCCCACAAGTTTTCACTGGAAGCAGTTTTCACATTTTCTCTTAAGGGTCCCCTAGTTTGCCTAGAACTCATCTTACTTCTTAGAAGACTAGAAAGTATCTTAGTACTTTGTATTTAGCTGAAGAAATTTAGAACCTCCCAGCACTTATTATCATTTAGACCCATCTTCTGAATAGTTACCCTATTTAGTTAACTGGGTGTAACTGCAATGTACAATTGAGTATCATTAGTACAGAAATGAAAGTAATTATTGTGGTTTTGCCTAACATGGACTAGAACAGAACTGGCCGAAAGAATGACACCGGAGGAACACCAAGGTTATATGCAAGACTGTGCCTGAGAAATGTCTACTTGAAGGACAAAATGCGGCAGCAGAATGTAGTTTTACTTGGGCCACTTAAGAAAAGCCTTGGAGAGTCAGACCAGACAGAGCAGTCTGAGGTATTTGGTTTTGTTGCTTATGATTTATATTTAGCCTTTAAAATGCATTTATATGTTCACTTTTACTACTTGCTCAAAATAATCATTTTGCCTTTCATCAGGTAGGGGCTGCGCTTGGAGGGCTATGACTTATTTGTGCTTATTTAAGCTAAGATTTATTTCTTTCTTCAAGGAATGTTTCACAGACAAAGCCCTCATAAGGATAATCAATTGTGTAAGTACCCGTGTACAGCCCAATTTTAGTTGTGAGAGTAAAAGGTCCGCTAATTTCTGGGCACATAATAAGTTACTTTGTGTTTCCTTGGAGCTAAATGATTGATCTGGGATACAGAGAAAAAAGAATCCCTGTACCAATACATTGATTTTTTTCTCCCTATTGTACAATCAAGGTTGTGCTTCTTTAACCTTTTGAGAAATCTGTCAATTAGGAGGCTAGTGCACATTACATATCATTCTGAAATATTGAAGGTTATAGGAAATATTTGAATGAATTTCAGCATATCTTTCTGACCTGAAGACATAGATGTTGTACTGACACTAATTTTTGCATAAAATAGGTATAATTTCTGTTAGCTTATTTCAGTGTATACTGTAATACCTTAAGCTCTAAACCAAAAGTCTCCGTGCCACTATAAAATTAAAACTGATTAGTTTGTTGTAGTTCTTTGAGAGAGTTAATCTGGATCAAATGCTTAGCCCAGGAGTACAGTGGTACAAATGGATTTTAGGCAAATAAATCCTATGGGCAATTCAGATATTTGATTAACCCGACAATATGGCTGGCATTCTGTCTGACCAGCAGACGCAGGAAGAAATTTAATACCATGATTCTACTGACCTAGGTCAACTGCACTGATAGGTGAATTTCTCAACCCAGTCCTCGGCACCCCAGCCAGTCCACATTTTTGCTCCCTGTTTTTGAGAGCAAGTGGGCATATGCGTTTCTCATGAAACAGTTTTGTATTGGGAGAGGCACTGTAGCCTAGCACATCCATGGTTGGGGGTTCAATATAACCCCTGCTCTGCGTGAGGAGCTTGCATGTTCTCCCCGTGCCGCAAAGCTTTCCTCTGGATATTTTAGCTCCCTCCTGCAGCCCAAAGGCATGCATTTCAGTTAAAGTCCTGTCTCTAAATGCCCATAATTCCCTTCATATGTGTGCATCTCATACAAGGTGTTCTTCTGCCTGTGCTCTAGGCTACCTGAGACAGGGTATAGGCATATAACTGGTTGGAAGATAGAAGGAGAAAATATAAATTATTTCTTTTATTATTCTACAATGAATTTAGTGATTAGACACCAAAACAAAATGCGTTCTCTGCATTTAACCCATATGTGACAATGTGACAAAGCAGGGGGCAGCTAATTCAGTGCCCGGGAGGCAGTGCTTGGGGGTGGTACCTTGCTGGTTGGGGATTTGAACCTGCAATCTTTCTATTACAAGTGCGCTTCTCTAACCATTAAGCCACCACTGCCCAAGTAAAAGCACGTAAAATAAAGCTGTCAATCCAGTGTTGTTAAAATAGCTTATAAGCATGTGAAAACATAGAAAAAGTGCATACTAACATAAATCTGTACAATGAAATTAGCAACTTTCACATATTTTCATTCTTTCACTGAGGGTATTGTTCTGCATCCACTCAAACAGAGTAAAATCAATGGGGATGAGGGTTGAGCACAGTTAGAAAGGAGAGCCTTTACCATGAAATGTATGTCAATTTGGAGAGAATAAATGAGGAAAGAAAGACCCATACCACAAAGTTTTTTGTACACTTGGTCCCTTTGGTGCAGATGTATAGTAACTAGTGTGGGGGTATTGAATTCACAGACACAAGTTGTGTGGAGTTACAAAACAAGCACAAAAAACAAAAAAGTGAAGAAAGTAGACTTGCAACTACATGGGAAAAACACTGAAATAAACACTTGATTGGTGAGCACCTCCACTGGGGCCAAGCCACTTACCAATGTTTCGTAATGGTTTTAGAGTTTTCATTAGCTGGGGGAAACAAAGAGACGATTCAGTGTCTGATCACTCTGTCTCATCCCCTCACAAGCTGCAGTTCCTCATCATAATAGGGGAATTCAGCTGTGCCTGGTTAGGATAGCTGCGGGTGCTGACACTATTAAGGCGGAATCACTTCAGGATGACCCTGGACTGGGCGGAATGATGATGGAGCGTCACACAAGAAGTGTGAACCCAGTTAGATCTGGAAATCTATCTGGAAAATTAGACATTTCTCAGCCTTCTCCTAATGTTGACTGACTTCAGGGCTACTCAAGTATTTTTTAAATAAATCAGTACAATTCATTTAATAGCTCGTGTCATTTGCCTTTTTTCGTCCAACACAATAGTTCATGGATGGATTTTACGATACATGGCGATTTCTGCAAAAAGCTTCAGATGTTCTGACTCTGTAACTGTTCCTGTAGTGTAGTGTAGTGTATCATACCTAATCGGTCACATAGGGTCCCTTTGATTTACCTGCATTCCCTGCCAGTACATACCGTATATTTCTCTCTTATATTCCCTCAGAGATTCACTAATACTTGGCTCTGTGTTATGTGGAGTCCCCAAAGTGGTCTATTTCCCATTTTTCTCTTCAGTGTGGTTCAGCGATTAGCTGCAGGTTATGAAACATGGGCATGTTAAGAAGATGATGTTCAGTCTCTCCACATTCACCATCTCTGTGTGGCAACATACACAAATGAGAGAATCATTATTCAGTATTGATTAAATTTGCATCCAGACCCAATACTGGGTTAGTAGCTGGAAGATGGATGGATGGATGGATGGGGTATTGTTTTTGTTCTGAGTATTGATTTGTCCCTTCTTGTGGCAGCATGGCCGCTGTGCCGTGCCGGCAGCAAACAGGCAGCCTGGCACCGTGGCGTGGGAGCCCCGATTATCCACAGCTGGAGGCTAGTAAAGATACCCAGCTGCCGCCCATTTCCAGCCATCAGTCTGAAGAGAGAAAAAGGCAGGACGGCACAGAGAGGGAGAGAAGAACTGAAAGCCGTGCACTTGTCTTGTCTGGTGACACAGACTCAACCAGATACGGGTGCTGATGACTGACAGCAATCCCACCAGGAAGCCAGGGTCCCTTTCCCCACCCCTCCCAAAGATGCACGTGTCCCCTTGTAGCCGGACATGCCCCCACCACACATCTTTATGAATATTGTTATATTGTTGTCATATGACTTAACATTACCATCTTTTCCTGTTAGAGAAACAAACCAACTGTTTTTTTTTTTTAACAAATACACATTCTTAAATCCAGTGCATTTGCCCCTTAAAACCCCCTGCCAGAAGACCAAATTAAAATCTTACATTTTCTGCAATAAACAATTTAGTTTTTTTTTCCAGCTACAGGGCACTTTGTACAAAATATTATATAATTAAATATTATATAAGATCTTCGAGACAATGCAGTAAAAGGTGTGTGTGAAATAATCACTAAAACAAAGCTGTAGGGAATCAGTGTGCATCAAAGAGACATAGGTCTGATGTAAGTAATGCAGCAGTTCTGCTGCTGAAGCATCGAGGGCCGGCTAACTTCAGGCACATCAATAATACAAAAGGAGTACTATTTTTATTGTTTCCACCACAGTTTGATGACTCAGGGAGAATACAAAATTTACGTCAAGGTTTTTCAGCCATAAATGTTTTCTTTAGTCATGAGTACTACAGTTCCATAAGCAGAAGAGACAAATTAGTATTCACCTAATACAATTAATAACTAATTAATTAAACTGTAATTTGTCTTACAATCTACTGAATCCACAATGTAAAAGTCAAAAATGATATTGTTCTCCATTGAACACATTTGAAAGTGTTGCAATGCTTCTTACTGTAGGTCTGTGAAAGGTTCATATTTTTGTTCTGGCTTTCCTGTCATTTGCCATCGACCCTATAAACCTGTCTCCTGCTCCTTGAAGGAGGTGGACTATGATCTCATCTGTTGATACTGTTGTTGCAACATTCCATGACCTAATACCTGAGTTTGTGAGTAATTATCAGTCAGATCAGTCAGAACTGGGGTGACTACGAGGACCACTTTGATCAGAAATCTGCAGTACGCTGCCGTTTAAAGCACAGATCGGTAATATGTGTACTTTGATCATGCTCTATTGCAAGTCATTCACCTTAATAGGCTGTAATTATATAGATATTCTCACAGATAGTGTCATTTCAGTAATTAAGTGTTTGTTAAGGAGAGTTGCAATATGTTCCGAGTGTTCTGGCAGTGATAAGTTAAGTTCTGTAAATGTAAAATGTTTTTGTAACTGGACTAAGTCTCAGTTTCATGTATTACACTGCACACACTGCACACACCTCCTCCGCATATACAAACAACACTGGATTGTCATTCCTGTCAAAGCATTTACTGCTAGTGAATAAAGGATCAGTGAATAAAGGACACTAATGTCTCCCAGATGACTCAGTACTTAAAAGACAATAGCCCTATTAAACTATGGCAGAACATCTGAGACAATGCCTCCCTGCCTTTACTAAATCATTTTCTTAGTTGTTAGGGGGGGTCTGAGAATCAGGGCCGTCAGAGATGCCTCTGAACTATATTGTTTCAGATGAGACATTAATCAGAGGAAAGATTAACATATCAGCTGGTTGGTTTTATGAGTTCATGTCATCCATGATCTTCAGCCTGGAGGCATAATGACAGTGTATTAAAGGATACAGTCAGAGCCTTAACTTCTCACATTTAAAAGATTTTGCAGCATAACTAGAGTTGGATGCATGCTGAAACTCCATTAGCTTTGTACAAGCAAAGCAGATTTAAAACAAAATTATATGAAAATATTGACATGACAAATAATTACCCCACAGTGGAAGGAAAAGACCGAGTAGCTTTTTGTATAATTCTACCATGTGCTACTGTTTTTCAGGATTTATGTACCTTATTTTGTTTGCAAACACTCAGCCATACCCCTGTCCACAAAATCATGTATAATTACTCCATACAATATTTCGTACATATGTTTAAAGGCTTTTCTGTGAATATAATTTTGGCCAGTTTAATGCTAAATTTCAAATAAATATGAAATGAATTATCAATAATGCAACTAAAATTGCCAGAATAAACGGTAAAAAGATTAATGGATGGATGGATGGATTACTAAAATAACAGGTGTCTTAGACAATTGCATGCTAGGCACCCAAATGTATGCTTCAGAACTGCTCTGATTCATATCACATGATATAAAAAATGACACCATTGAAAAAAATTCATAAAATAACCTACTTATGCCAAAATATTGATTGCCCTTTCGTTGCCTTTCATACATTTATTGTTTCTAAATTGCTCTATTTCCCCAACTACTGTAAAACTTTAAAACTATAACCAGTATCTTCATATGAAAGTATGTTTCAGTGAATAATGTTGCCTTAGAACACAACCATATGCTAACATGACTGCCCAGTTTTTTTCTTTGTCATAAAAAGCTTTTCCTTTATCCTCTGCTCTAGATAAACTATAAATTGTTTTTCATTCAATTACAATCAACTGCGCCATTGCTAGGTATTGATTTTACCCCTTCTGCAACTAGCAGAACGAAATAGTAAAACTGCAATGCACTGAAATTCATGTTGACTATTGCAGCTATGATGAAAACAAGGAAGTTACATGCAATAGCAGAGTTCAGCTATGGGTTATGCAGTGTGAGTCCTCAAACACCTCAGCCCCCTTCTAAATGCAGATAGAAATTGTTCTAACAAGTTACAGAGGACAGTGACTTACATATAGATAGGACATAATCAATCAAGGGGTGACATAGTAGATAGCAATGTTGCTTTTCACCTCTAGTGTTGAGGGATCAATTCCCACCTCTGCTCTATGTGTGTGAGAAGCTTGTATGTTCTCTTCAAGTCGTGTGGGCTTTCTATGATAGGCTGGCATCCTGTCTGTAGTACACCCTGACCTTGTGCTCTATGATACCTGGCACCTTGATAATTTAGTAATAGTACAGGGAAAATGGAATAAAAGACTTATATAGTACAACATGGTTCTACTTATTGTCTTATATACTGTATATAGAACCATTATACAAAAGAAATTGCTCATTCCCCTGCTTAAGTAGCGTTGGTTCGAGCTGTCAGTGCCTCATTCAGGCAACTTTTCACTTCGTCCTGGAATGAAAAAAGAACACGATCAGTCTTATTCTTAAAGCCACCATTAAATCTGAGGGACGCGTCCCTCGCACATTTCATAATTATTCGTTCGGACCCCCCACATTTAACATTAATATTAGTTCACCCAGCGCTGTTTCTATTGCTTCGCGAAAGAATCCGTTCCACTTGATGGATATGAGAATACACATACCACTGAAAGGCCACTCCGGGTTTTGCAGGAAATGGCATCTAATTCATTAAAAAATTTCTGGGGGAGGGTTCCCAGACCCTCTACCAGTGTGCCCCCCCCCCACAGTCAAAATGCTTCTGACGCCCCTGCTTAAAGTCAAGGCCCAATTAAACAGTCACAAAATATACAGCCACGAGAAGCTGTGGATGTGGGTTAAATTGCCCCCACTCTATGATGGCACCCATGAGGTACCCTGCAGAATTGGCTTTTAACCTGGCGTCTTGTTACTGTACGGTGATTATGTCAGTTAACTACCATGTGTGATTATGAGAGAAAAAAGATTCAATAGCATAGTCTCTCTCTTGTACGTCAGTTAGGGGGGGTACCCATTGAGTCTGTTGGTGTAATGTGCTCTCTCATAAATATGGGGGCTCCCCCACCATTTCGCTGGACCAATTCCACAGGATATTCCTAAGAGATGTACCTCTTTAAGGAACTTTTCTTCCACTCTCTGAAATTTACTTTTCATTTTGCAATGTTAATACAAAGTGACTGAAGTTGAATATATCAAGAACTACTGTTTTTTTCTTTGCATGTTCTTCTAAACAATAGAATAAATGAGTATGCAAAATCAAGCTTTTTCTGCATCCTTAAGATTGATGGTTTACTTTAGCAAAAAGCTGATATTTTCCTAACTGCTGCCTGGCAATAACTCTGCCAAAATGCAGTACAAGAACTGCAGTACTGTGCCCTGCCATTGTTTATGATATAGATTTGTTTTGTAAAGGATTCTTTATTGATTCAGCTTCTTTTTAAGGAAGCCAAACGGTTTGGATAATGGATTGCAGATTGTCTCCATAATGGCTCTTAATGTCAGTTGTCTTTAAATCATTTGGTTCCTGGCAGACATTCCATTTGCACAGCTTGCAAGTGTCATAGCTCATATGTCACTGCATATTTTTAAAAAAGCTGCTCTTTGAAAGAATCAGAATGTATATAATCTGCCTGCAAAGTGTCCCCTAAACAAAGTGTTTGCCATATGTCATTCCAGGCAACTCAAACTTATGCCACGTGGGCCCAATGATTATTTAATGAGGCCACCACCCCAGAAACCTTTAAGCATTATATGACAGTGAACTATCGTTACTCCTTTTTTTAACAAAAGAAAAATATGTACATACATACATACAGGCAATGATAAACCTGTGAAAATGGTATAGTAGATAAATATAACCATTACTGTTTTTAGGTCTGAGCAGATTCAAATGCAAAATTATTCCTACAAGATCAGGTTGGCATCCACATTTTTTTCACTATTGACAAACTGGTCACTTTTTTCCTATTAATTTGAAAAACTAAGAGAAATAACAGGGAAAAGCAATGGCTGAACTCACTAATTTACAAAACCGAGGCTGCCCACTCATGTCTTATCTCTTTTCACCTGAAAAACACTGCTAGCCCAACGTGTCAACAAGCTCTGTACAATGGCACTTCTGTGTAATGTTTCATTCAAACCATCCCAAAAAAGTAGCCAATTTTTGTGACCAGGCTTTGATGATTTATGCATGCATTATTCTCATTTTAGCCTAGCTTCAAGATACACAATTTTTTTGCATCCCTACAGAACATACAAATGGTTCAGCAATTGGGGGGTAATGATGGCGATAGCCTTTATCCTAGCCTTCCTCAACTAGGTATTCTGCTGATTTTTCTTCAGTGACTTGTAATGCATGCCGATAGGCAGAGGGTAGACAGCTGTCTTCAGTGTTCTTGGCATCCACAAAAGAGAACATCTCATTAATACAGTTCAACTGAAGGGAAAAAGTCAGAAAAAGAGGCAATTAGAATTACAAAGTTAATTATAAACTTGACCCTCTCTCTCTCTATATATATATATATATATATATATATATATATATATATATATATATATATATATATATATATATATATATATATATATACATATATATATACATATATATATATATATATATATACATATATACATATATATACATATACATATATATATATATATATATATACACTGTATGTCATATAGCTTCATAAAACAGTAATTTGCCTGCAGTCATTTGGTTTCTTTAAACAATATCAATATCAAATACTGTACTGGAATGAAGTTATAACATTGTGAGTGTGCGCAACATGTAACGCCCCCATACAACAAAAAAGGTTTTTGAGGGAGGAAAGTACGCAATGTCACACACAGATATGCCCCATAAATGTTGATGTGATATTACACTGTTAAATTAAAATGCAGGGTTTCAAGTTATCTGACTGTCAGCCAAATCAGCAAGTGTTCTATGGGCTTAAGCTTGAATGAATTCCTATTTTCAACACAATGAAACTAAATTATAAAAGCTAAAAGACTCTGAAAAGAATTCACGTGTGTAAATAAGAGTGAATACCTTGGAGAAGAGCAGACTGGAAATGCTAGTGATCCTATATTTGGATGGTGATTTTCTGCATAATTACTTTACAGCTTTATTTCTTGACTTGCAATAAATGTGTCAATTAACTTAATTTTGTGCTACCTTCCTCTCTGTGTATAATATAGACGAAAAATGCAAATAATGAATAAGAACCCCTTTGCATAGATCCCGCAATGTCATTAAAATTCATTTATTAATTTATTCTCTGATGCAGGTATATAATTATCAATAACGACCAACATATTCTGCAGCTACTTAGGAACAGAAGTTTCTATGTAGTTACCAGTGAAAATAATACATAGCTACCATGAAGAAAATTCTTGTCTTAATTGCATAAAATTTATGTTGTGTTAATTCTGTTTTCCCCTCTTTTCTCCCTTAAATTATTAATATGAAAGGAAAATTGATTTACAAGTAGAACTTTGACAAGGCTGGTAGAAGCATAACTAAACATAAACTAAATACAAAAACAGTTTTTTTCAATGTTCCCTACCTATCCTATCCTAACCCTAACCCTATCCTATCCTAACCCTAACCCTATCCTATCCTAACCCTGGCAGCACAGGACATCAGGCCGAGGTAGTCCGTTGGAGGGCATATACACATGTACTAAGGACTCAAATTAGCCTAACTGCAGAAACTTTGAGCTATAGGAAGAAGTAGGAAAGCCATGTGACACAGGGAGAATCATGCAAACGCCAGAGATGCTGAAGTGTGCTATGATGGCCATTCTGGTTGAAAGTGCCATGGATTTGGTGAAGATCATCAACTGTGTCACAAGCAAAGCAACCCCATATCATGGATCTAGAGCTGAGAGGGAGCAAAAATGTGGACTGTCTGACAGGGAGCAAAAACATAGATCATCTGTAGGTCCCCAAGGAATGGGAAACACTGGTTGAGAGTATGAATCATAGATACAGACATGTATCTTACAATCACACAAAGGTCGGAACCAAATTTTCTCTAATTAATCCATAACACAGATTTACATATTTGTTGTGTTTTTATTCTATTATATTTTAAATGGGCAATATGTTCATGATGAAGAGTAATGGGCTCGGCAATGAGCCATGTGGAAATCCACTGAGCATTTTCATATTTGATTATTTACGCAGAGATATTGATCTGAAAAGTATGACCTAAACCAAGAAACACATACTCACTGAGACCAATCAGATTTTCTAGCCTGCACTCAAGTCCAGCAGCACAAAAGGGCAGATTATCAATCATTCATTAATCTGTCATATGTTATTTTAGTGCAATGGAGTTTTCTAAACTGAAACATCATACACAGCTGCAGAATGACAGACAGCTGTGGGAAAACATATATCTCTATGATTTTACATAAAATTAGAAGGAGATCAAAATCAGGCTTCTCGTAAGTGCCTCATTTTCACTTCTCTTAAGATGCTTGGAAAATATCCAGAAAATAATAATAGATTTATATTGATAGTAAAACATTTTTAGTTCCAGATGGAAACTCCTTCTTTAGGTTTGTATGTTAGGGAATTAATATTGATCAGATAATTTAGAACCAGCAAATTGTGTAAACAAAACAAATTCTCACATATGTGTACAATCACTGTTACTAGCAGATGCATCACAAACCCGTGGCTTATACTGTAATAACCTGTTAACATATTCAGCAGCATGTCGATTATTTACCTTTTCGAGGAAAGTTGATGTTGTTCTTCATTAGGCTTTATTTAAAGAAGAGGATTTACTGATCAAGGAAGTCAACAGATCAGTGCTATTTTATGCTCATTTCACATGGAGAGTCAGTTTCAGTTCCACTGCAATAATAAATTGGTTTAGTTACTGTAGTAAATTCTGCCCAATTCTTCATGGGTTACAGGTCTGTTGATCAAATGTCTAGATAAACCAAACCTCCATAACTCACAGCATGGCTAAAATTGGAATATTGTCCCTTCTATAATGTTGATGCATCCAAAGTATCTTTTTAGCTCTTTTACATATTGGCATGCTGCTTTCTGTAGTCTATATTTAACTTGGATGTCATTAGTGCTAACATGGTTACAAATTTTTAAAAATGCATATTTTCAAAATTGACTCTGTTGGTCTCCCATTCCGGAGATGCAATCAGCTGTAGTCACTGGTAGTTCTAACTCACATTTGTGAGTATTCAAACACTATAAAGGCTCCTCAGCAGGTGGGTTTCTGAGTGGAGAAAATTGGTTTGAAATTTAAAGAGAAAATTCAGTGGGCACCATCTGAATCTCATATCATTGCTTCCCACAACTGTGACAAATTTGCCTTGCTGAGAAGGTTTCACTAGGGCTGAACCACGAGGAAGATAATCCAGTGCATTCAGTTCAGCGGAGAAAGACTTGTATGGAACTGCTATCCAGTTTATGGCATGACATGTATGTGTGTGTTTTGAACACTCTTTGCCAGTCTAATGCACTTTAGCATTCATAACATTTATATCTCTTACTCAGAGTAAAGGATAGTAGTAGAAGACACAGGAACAATAAAAAAAACATCTATTCCTAGACAGTATTTTGGTATGTGCTTTTGCCAGGTGATAGTAAGATTTGTGTCCTTTGGAATTGGAGACATATCCACATGACACAGAAATTAGAGGATTGAATGGGGAGTTTGTGAGCCCCTTGAAGATTCAGAGGGGTAGGCATGCAGAGCAAATAGGCCCTAACAAAATACATATCTGCAGACGAAGTAGTAGACCTCCTGCTCTCTCTCTCTCTACACTACTTTGGTGTGATATTGTACTGTATGCTTTTAGTCTTCCCACCAAGCCTAAGATGGTCACAAAATATTGTCTTTACAAAATACAACACAGAAGCAATATAGATCTCTAATTCTCTTGACAGAGTGCATAAAATATATATTTTACACATTACCATCATGCGGTCTACACTGGGAAAAAAAATGGTTATGTGCTAAGTCTGAGTTGATTATGTTACAAAAGCATAACAAAAAATATTAATTATTGATTTCTGAAAGAGACAGAGTTCACAAATTTTACACAAATAAGGACTATTTTTATTTAAACAATAATACTGAAAGGGAGGGTTTGTGAAAGTAAAGTTAAATATGAGCTAGCAATAAATCTCAGCTTATCCAGTACAGGGTCACAATAGTGTTGGAGTCTATGCAAAGCAGAATAGCACATAAAGCAGGGGAACATTCTAGCTGGCAAAATCAAACTTACTGTTAATGTGATCTTAACCAGTATGAGTTTTACTTAACTAATGTGATGGCATGACTTCAGCGGTGTGGGCACCATGCCAGCGACAGGCGACACTGCTGGGCATTACCTCATGGCAACCCGATGGCTCACGGCTGGTGACTAATCAAGCTGCTCAGCTGTAGCCTGTTTCGGACCTTCGGCCTGCAGGCCAAAGTGAGGCCATGAGGAGATGGAAGAGGAGAAGGTGGTGCTGGTAGCTCTCTGGATTGGACACAACCCTTGCAAGAACACTCAGGACACAATGACTGTTTGGGGTTTTTTCACTTGCACATTTTATAAAAATCAAACTGAAATGTTTATCTTTTAAACCTTGTTGAACTAAGAATATGATTACAAAAAAACATACAAATTTGTCTAAAAAAGGGAAATAAATATGTCTAAATGCAACTAAATATGTTAGTGGTTCGACCTGCATCTTCACTAGTGGTGGGCACAGGTAACCAAAAAGTTAGCTTTGATAGCCGCTAATCTGCTAACTCTAAAGTTTAATTTGATAACGCTAAACCGATAAACCACTAAAAAGTTTAACAGAGGTTAATGATAACCACTAACTGCTAACTTTTATTGTATGAATTTAGTGTTTTTGGTTCTGAAACCCTTAAAAAAATACCTAGAGACCTAAAATTTTAACCTGTTTAACACTTAAGTCTCCAGGGGATATATACGTAGAGACTTGAAGAGATCTGTGTTGAAACCTTTTTTCTATGATATTCCATTTGTGAGATATGAGTGTTTTTGTTGGGGAAGCCCTATTTTGCAACTGGCCCATGCTGACATTTTGCCGTCAGTGAAGCCGCTTAATTGTGGACTACAAAAATGGCACCATTTACCCGGAACTAGGTAGGAGGGTCTCAGCTTTTTATTGGTCTATAGCTGTGCCCATCAGAACCTGGAAAATATAACTGGGGGACTATCACGAATCAGGATTTCTTGCTTAGCCAGATAACTTGTCAATTTACGGTATTCTTAAATTTAAGGACAGACCAACAGGCTGCTTACAACAGCCAGGATCAAATATATATGATTTTAGGGTTTCCAAATGTTTTTGACCATTAACCTTTACTCACTGTACTTGTGTAAAAACTAAATTTAGTGGAAATTTAGCAGAAGCTAATTGGTTTTCAAAGTTAGTGGTAATGCTAATTCGCTAATGGAAAAAGTTAGCTTCACTAATTAGCAGTTAATGGATTAGCGGAACCCTGTCCACCACTAGCCTTCAGCAGAGATCACTTAACACCTTGTAGAGGTTCCCTTTAATTGCGTACACCTCTCAGAACCACACCACACAGCTGTTTCATCTTCTGCAATCCGAAAACCCACGTTCAAGCAAAGAGCACATAATTCCGAGAGAACAGTAGCCTCTTGTCACCCATATGTATTGAATGATGAAAATAGCATTATAAAGAAGGCTTGTCTTATGCAAAAAAATAAGAAGCAGTTTTAATAAGGAAACTGAAGCAGAATATCTCTACCCGGCTTCATAAAGCTGCTTGTAACTGCGACTACGCCTTCACCAACCTCAAACCAATTTCTCACCCTGCCACATTAGACATTTATGATTGACGGAGAGCTCTGCTTATGGTATCATGACTTTATCGTAATTTGATGCTATCCTGATTTTAAAAAATCATTCAAAAACTATGGGTCCCTTGATTTTGATTTTTCTCTGACTATTTTGCTCTAGGCAAATTGATTGGTTGATTTTTAGTGATGATCTGTAAGATAACTTAAATAAATGCATAACTGTGTTGAAATAAATAAGCACTGTAATTTTACAATCTTTTTTTTCATGAAATACCATTTTAGGGGTGGCATGGTGGCTCAGTACTGTAACTGATCCAGAAAATTTGTGCCCTATGCGGCCTGGGACAGGCTTGAAGCTCCATCTGATCCTGTACTGGATGTATGGGGTAACATTTGTCCTGTAGAAGTAGATTCATTTGCAGAGTTGATTTCCAAATTCTAAGTAAATAAATGCTGAAAGTCTAAGCTTGGTGTAGGTCAATCATTCACTAAAAAGGTTTTAAGGGAGATCCAAAATTGAGCTGGCGAAACCAAACTGCATGGAAAGCCACCCACGCTGTGGTGGAAAGCCAAACCTCCTGGCTGGGCTGAAAATGCTGCGCAGGTCATCACCATCAGTCAACGTGGTGTTTCTGGTGTTGCACGGCTTGCCTCAGTCATGGGTGATTCAAATTTGCTGACGACACAGTAGTGCTGGGCCTCATCTCCAACGACGACGAGGCAGCCTACAAGGAGGAGGTGGACAACCTGACATCATGGTGCCAGGAGAACTGCCTCCAACTAAACGTCAGCAAGACCAAGGAGCTGGGGGTGGACTTCAGCAGGAGGATGAAGCGCTCCTACTCCCCCCTCTACATCAATGGGGCTGCAGTGGAGCGAGTGAGCAGTTTCAGATACCTGGGCGTTCGCATACCTGACATGGACAGAACACATCCGGAGCCAGTGCAGAGAGGCGAGGCAGCGTCTCTACCACCTGAGACAGCTGAAGAAGTTTCACATCTCTCCTGGGATCCTGAAGTCGTTCTACTGCGATGCAGTGGACAATGTCCTGACGCAGAACATCACGTCCTGGTATGGAAATAGCCGTGTCCAGGACTTAAAGGGGTGATTCGGGCAGCAGAGCACTGCACCAGATCTGCTCTACCGTCTAGAGGACATATACACTAGGAGATGCCGGACGAGAGCAATCAGGATCATCAACGACTCGTCTCACCCAAGGATCTGTGTTTTCGAACTGCTAAAATCCAGCAAACGCTGTAGGAGTATTACGGCAAAAACAGAGAGACTCAGGAGGAGCTTCTATCCTCATTCCGTGAAACTTCTCAATCAGGACATGACACCACTACCTCTCTAATATCATACAGCGGATACGTAAACTGCATGGACAATCTACTTATCAAGGCAAATTCAATGCACACTGCACTTTGCACAACAACCATCTCATGCGTCACCACTTGCCACTTTTTTGTATATGTTGTATATTTTGTTAAATTCATTCTTATTTGTCTGCACTTTTATATTTATATTGCCTGCACTTTTTTACTCTGTTTTCTCTTTCTCTTTTTTGGATTTTCTTTGGATCGGTCAGGGTTAATTTCACTACATGTTGTACTTGGTATAACTATGTATGTGACGAATAAACAATCTTGAATCTTGAATTCACCAGCGATTTCTGCTGCATCGTAACCACTCATCCACTGCAGTGATGTCCAAGAGCTTTCCCAGCCAAGGGAAGAGGAAAGGTCAATACCATAGAGTGCACTGGAATGGGGGGAGATTAGTAGATATACTGACAAGGTAATTCTCAGCATATTCAGCCCATGGGAAACACCCATTTTCTCAGTTTTGTCGTTGGGTAATCGCAATAAGTGCAGAAACACTCCAGTATTTCCTGACTGAGGCATTCAGGTTTACCAGAGTGAGGCATTCGGGTTGACAAAATACTTGCATTTGAGGTTTCCCAAAAAAGGCAGACCAGACCTGTGAGGTAAACTAAGGTCGTCTGTTTGAAATCACCCTGGATAGGCCATAAGCCCTAAAGACAACACAGAATGAGACATGTGTAGATTTCAGTACCAATCGCAGTCTCTTTAGTGAAACTAAATGACATCCCTCATAGAATGTAAAGACAGTTATCAGAATAGTCCAGATGGGATTAATATAGAAAAAAATATAGTTTCTGAAGCATCTTGTGGCTTCAGAAATTTATGAAGGTGTGATGCATCAGTCTTTCTGTTCTTAGATCCTCTTCTATATGACAAAATAAAGCAAAAATGATAGTGTACATAATGAGAGTTTCTGATGTATTCTAGGTTATGATGATCCATAAAGATGAGTAAATCTAATGTTTCCAATATTCTAAGGCTTAATAGTTTCCAATTACAAATGTCCTAATTCCTTTCTCAGGTAAGAGCTTTCTTAAAATGAAAACACCTGCCAGGCCTTTACCTTGTTTTTGGGGTAAGAAGGGCTCCTATGCCAATTTACAAGAAGGTAAGGTTGACTACTCCGGTCCACTTGAATTTGAGGGAACCTCCTTTTAACAGGGTTAACAGAGCTAAAATTCCATATAAAATGATGGCCAGAAATGAGCAAATCCCAAAAATTTCAGTTTCCTTTGCTGTTAACTATTTAGGCCACTGTTTCTTTGCTTATTACTAATGATGTATCCAAGGAACTTGGTTTCTGTTTTATAACATTCACATTTGAACTTTCACAAAAAAATGATCGGTCAATAGCTACCGCCAAACAAGCCCTACATGTCCTGCATGGATTTCGTAATCAGGGAAGTAGGTCAGGATACTATCAATATGAAAACCTTACTAGGTGTTCACGTAGAATCTCATTAATGAAATATTGTGGGTGCAGATGTGGATGGGTATCTGGGTAGCTCATTCCACCATCAAGAAACGATGTGTGAGAAGCATAGTGGAAGTACTGTACTTTGTAATCACTGCAGGATCTTCTGTGGGGATTTTGTGCGGTTCCAACAAAGGTCCTTGAACCAAACTGGCTGCTTTCAAAGCCATTAATTCTGCTAGATCTTTTTTTCTATGAAAAAGTTATGCAGCATTTCTTGGAATCCAATCAAGCTTATTTCCTAAGTATGAATCAAAAATCAATACTATCGATACAATAATCAAGTGCAGGTCTATCAGTCACTAACCGAATTTAAAGGGACAACTAGAATCTCAATCAGGTAATACAAGTAAGAATCAAGGAAACTGGAATCGTTCAGTTGGCAATTCTATGTCGGCAAAATCAGAGATTGTACGGGCGTGATGGATGAATGGATTTTTTTTAACATTGAGATGATAACTATCTTGCCTACATAGATCCATTAAACCTCCATGAATATAAACAAAAATGCCTTTGCTATTTTGCTTATCTCATTCAGTCCATGTAGCATTAGTTTTGTGGTTTTGTTTTGGTGGTGCAATGAAATTAAACCTTACTTAAGCAATTGAATGAATTCATTTAAAAACATTTCCTATCACATAAAGTGACGAAGACAGCCTACAGTATCTACTAAGCTCTTCAAGGGCCAAGCAGCTGTTTCCTGCTGGTGCATCAAAGATCTGATGGGATGGCTGAGCCAACATCGGGCAGTTCTGCATCACCTCATCCGTCACGTTCTGGCAAACGTCCAGGACAAACATGGATTCAAAACTAGCCAAGCTTGCTGGAGGTTAGTGTTCTGGCTGACTCTCATGTAACCGGGCCAGAAAGCCTTTTGGGAAATCATGGACCCCTAAGCAAAGGTCATACTGAAAGGCAGATATCGCTGCATCACAAGGGCGTTAATTTATTCAGCAATTTGTTCAACCCAATGTTCTTCTAATAAACATGGCCAGTTTGTCTTGTGGTGCAGGGAGAAAGGAAAAGAAGTCACTCCAGCAGCTCACTCTACCAGCTCACTCCACCACGGCGTGCTAAGAAGCACGACTGGTGATTCTTCCTTTTCTGATTGCACATATAGAATTCGTTAATTGATTTTTATTGATATTCATTTATTTCCTTAATATTCTTTTTTTCTGGAGATTCTGTTTGTGTTCAGTTTTTCTATTTAAAATTCATTTCTATTATTTGCTGGTTTGCACTATGTTTACTGTCTTTGCAGTTTGTCTGGTTTCTGCACTACACAGTATGTTTGTCTAAACTTTACATACATTGGTGCTATATACACAAAAATTTGACCCAGGGATAAAGGGATAGTTAATTAATACAGAAAAATGGACAGAGATTAGATAGAGGGGCAAAAAGGTAATTCATATACTAGAAAAGTAAAATATTGATACAACAAAATACTGTCACACAAACACAAATATACAGCATCACCATCGGTTAATCCATCCATCCATCCATCCATTTCTGTACACGCTGGACCTATTCAGGGCCACAGAAACTAAGGGTGCAAGGCAGGGACCAACTCAGGATGGGGTGCCAAACCATCACAGGGTACTACATCCCCAGTTTGATCTCATATTCTGTCTCATATTATAAGACACTTAAAAATATATATGTGTATTTTTTCTGTGGTGATGATTTCATGCTCATTGATTTGATAATTTTCCCAATTTAAAAATAAAATAAAACTTTTTCCAGTGTGGGGTCACAGTGAGCTCAGGGCTAATCCTAGGAAGTAAAAAATAAAACAAACCTTTGACAAACCTAATATCAACAGTATTCTCTTGAAAATGTCCTTATACAAAAGACGTCGTTCCTCACACCTGACCATGTTCATTGGAATGTATCACTCTATCATGGTAACAGAGAAAGGAAAAAAATCTTGGGACTTCCTAGTCATTATCTGAGGCAAGAATGATTTCAGTTTAGACTGTGAGGCACTGTATCGATTCTGACATGTATTAGGGGTTGTCCTGCTGGTTTCTTGTAAGGGCTGGACTTAGCAATAGAAACAGCCTTATTTGAGTCTTTGAATAATCTTCTTTTACAAGGGTAAAATCAAAAAGGACCATCAGCTAGATAACAGCTAGATAACATCAGAATAATTACGATAAAGATTCAGAAGCCACTGTAGCTTTTGGGTTCTCATCCTACAGTATGTCACATAAATATATTTCCATTCAGTTCTTTATGAGCTTAGTATCTTACAAGTACTCAGCTATAGTTTCACTGATCCTGATGAATCTTTAGGATGGATGGAGAACAGAATCAGGTGATATATGGACTTGTTTTGTTAAATGAATGGTTTTTTGGGTTAACTTTTTCTTGTTTCAGAGCCAGACAAGAACAGGTCCTGCCATACAACAGGGAGCCTCACCTTGACATGAATTCCTGCCTCTGATACTAATTTAACATAAGAAATTTACAAATGAGAGGAGGCCATTCGGCCCATCAAGCTCATTTAGGGAGAACTTAACTAATAGCTCAGAGCTGTTAAAATCTTATCTATGGTTTTAGCTTGCACTAAACTAAAAGGAAGGCTATTCCATACTCTGACTACATGCTGTGTAAAGAAATGCTTTCTCAAATCCAGTTTAAAATGTTCTCCGGCTAATTTCCACCTATGGTCATGAGGTCTTGTAGTATTCTATTGAAGTAACTATTTGGTTGAACAGCATCCAGACCTGTTGCAATCTAATATACCTGGATCGTGTCCCCCCTTAGTCTCCTTTGCTCGAGGCTGAACAGATTCATCTCACCTCTCCTCATAAGACATTCCTCTAAGACCAGGAATCATTCTTGTAGCCCTACCTAATTTAAAGGTGGATGTTCGGTTATGATAACACTTTTGGCAATGACATTTACATAGAGGCAATTATAACTGGTATTATTTAGGGATTCTCCAGTTCTCATTGAATTTCCCATGAATGTCAATTGCATGCGAATTTATTTATGCTGAGTGATTTTTCGTACTCTTGTGATTATGGTTTCTAAAATTGAATCATGCATCTCAAAGACGCATCATGAATCTCAAAAATGTTTGTTTCCAAGTGGATTTCAGATTGCACATGGATATAATAATCTGCATGATTTTTTTGTTTCAAGAGCAATTTTTCTGAGCCAGTGCGAAAAAAAAATCTGAATGTGATGGACTCTCATAGACAACGTGTAGATGGTTTTGAGGTAATTAGAATATACAAGAATGCCATATACAAAGAGTATGCAAAATTTAATTAAAGCAGGACAGTGTTTCCCACAATGTAGTAAAAATCTGTTATTTGGGTGTTGTGGGGACCATTTTTCAGGTCTATAAAGATCTGTGAATGTAATCAAAAAACTTTTTGCCTAGTTTTTTTGTTTGGTTACTTATGGTTAAGGTTAGGGCTGGGTAGGATTTAAGGTCGTCATGTTGGGATTAGAGTTTTCCCTGTAGAAATAAATGGAGAGTTTCCAGAAAGATATAACTACAAACTTGTATGTGTGTGTTTCTGTATGTGTGCATTTTTACTTAGGGAGACTTTATTAGTTGTCTTGTTTTCTCTTTAGAAACAATTTTTTTGGCATTGTTTACCTTCAACATTGCAGGTTTGTGATCTGAAGATAATAAGTTGTGGGGAAAATAGGAATTTCTACTATGTTTCTTTTACATATGCGTATAAATTTGTTGATTTGCAAAATGATTTTTGTTTTTTTCATGATGCTTGTTATATACACATTCTCCAATTTTTATTGTCATACTTTATTGTCAATGACACAAAAGTGGTGAAAAAAGCTGGGTACAATTTCAAAGGATTAATTTTAACTTGTAACAATGTCAAATTGAATATCTGGCATAGAGAAAAATGTGAAAGGGCTCATTTTCAGAATATAGGCACAGCTGCATTGGTATTTGAGACACGATTGTTGGTATTTGATATTTAAAAATGCAAAATTCTCGTTAACAAAATTGTAAAAATGTGTACATCACATACACAATGTATCAAATATGTGTCTTACTGTTATTCTTGAGTGAAGCTTGCAGAAATCATATTTATTGATTGAACAGTAGTAAGTAAGTAATGCTGGACACAGAGAGCTTGATGCAATTCTTTTTACATACTCCAACATCTGAGACATTTAGAAACAGACCAGCCCCCCCCCCCCCAGCCCACTCACATTGGTGTTTTCCCTTCTTAACAGTTTCTGAGTGCGTTGGGCAGAACACCACATGAAACAGACAAACGGCGGGACTTCGGGATGCTGAGTGGAGAGCAATAAACCGGGAGATGACTCAGAGCCGGACACGAAGGCCCAAACCTGGGGGTTACAGCAAGATGACAAGGACCATCACCATCAGTGGGGAACACAGGGTGCTTCAGGTGTAACAACACATCGCAATGACACCTCATGGGCCATTACTCACAGACATGGAACTTTTATGTGTTATTTATGCAATTTCTGAGTGAAGATTCCTCATCCATCCACATTCTCATGCCCGGGTGCCCCAGACTCTGAATTGTTCTACACCAAAAGCAACGAAAACCACAGGCAGACTCCACTGGATCAAAACAGTTTGTTATGTTGCTTCCTTTTCAGCTGTGGAATTTGATGTCATCACCTAGTGATACTTTTTTTAGCTTGCACTGATGAAAGATTATGCATAAAGAATAGATTATGCATTAGTAATTTTACTCAGAAGCTTTGATAAGAAGGGAATTGGCTCTGTAAATGTTCTTCAGCAGAAATTTAGAAGTAAGCCGTAGTAAATTTGTAAATGCCTAGAGCAACTTATTTCTGAAGATAACTTTCTCTTTAAAAAAGAAAAAAAATCCAATAAATTATTGTAACTGTGCCCTGAGGTGCTTGGAATTGTCAAGGTGTTTTGCAACTATTACACAACATTATTCCTTGCTTGCAGTGTTTATATGGCAATGTAAGATTTTAATGACTGGTGTCATCTCAGTTTAAATAATGTAAGTATGGTGCTTTCTCTGCATTTCTGGACATAGCGAACATGTTTTATACATTTTTGTTTCATCAGTAAGGTCTGATACTTATGAAAGTAGATTTGCCTAGAGCTTAAACATAACAGTAAGGAACGGTAGCAACCTGAACAAATGTGTACTGTAGCTTCAATAATTAATAATATTGCATTTAAAATAGATATATATCGAGATATATGAGGCTGTTAAATTATTGGGTAATGTTACCATAATGTATGGTTGTGTGCAAATTAGCTTTTTTTTTTTTTTACAGGGAAGCCTGTATTACTACAATGTCCCCCAAGGGACTCCAAGGAATCGAAGGGTCTCAAAGTCACCATATGGCATTGATGAAATGCAGAAGAAGAGCCATCTTATTCAGAAAGCTTGTGTTTGCATTACTGCCCAATAACCCAACCTGAATGGCCATAATGATCCAAGCAATGCATATATCTGGAATGTTGCATCTCAGGACACTAGCAGAGTCATAGGTCATAGGCTCAGCTTTTGACCTCTTGGCATGAGATGATGAAATACTGAATGATGTCATCCACAATGCTCTGGGGTGAAACAGGGTCACTGAGCCACAAGGGTAAATCAATTAATTAAGAAGTGAACATATGTACAACCTTATGACATCCGGATGGCACACAAAACCATATGAACCAAATGTTAATTGGCTGAAGGATTAATAATGTAAGCATTGTAATAACTCCTCTGAGGAATAGTGACTGAATTCTGTGCCATGACATTCTTCATAAATATTAAAATTCCAAGGGAGCCGAATGAGAAAAATCCCCTCGTTACAGCCATAAAAATGCTCTTTGGCCATCCGTTATAAAGCAGATCACTCAAATAGTGAAAACATTTTCAATAATTTACCTTGTCAAGCTAGTCAGTATCACATTTTTGTAGCAAGAAATATTAATTATATCCAATTTTCTCAGTACAATTATTTAAAAATATTTACATATAGGTGTGTGTGTGCGTGCATGCGTGCGTGTGTTTGTGCATGTGTGTGTGTCAGTTTCTGTTATCTGAGCAAGCTTTGGCTTTTCTCAAAGGATGCAAAAATATGTATAAAATCATGTTCTAAGTTTATATACCTAAATTGGTTAACACATTTACTTTAGTGGACATGTTTTATACTTTTTTGTTTTACATTTACATATTTAGTATTGTTCTACTGAAACCTTTCAGGATTCATACTCATTAAAACACTGTGCCCCTCCAGAGACTTGAGCCCTTATGGTCAGAAATCTGGACCTTAAACACTGCATTGCCAGTCTGAGGTGAATTTAACTATAAATTTCTACAAATAAACACAATGTTTAAGAAATACTGTTTATGACCTGCTTTAAAAGAGCAAGAACTCTTGTAAGCAAGATCAGTTTAGCATAACAGAGGACTAGCGTTTTATACAAGGAATTTCTATCTATCTACACTTATTAATAGTCATAATGAATGAAGCACCTCATTTGAAACATTTGGAATTAAATATATTAACATTTCCAATATGGATAACATTTATCCTGATTAAGGCATTACATTGTCAGCAGAATTTTCCAGAGAAATGTTTGCCATATACCAGTTGCTGATGATTAACCAGCGGTAATTCAGTAATGAAGTAATTGCATTCTTGCATCAATCAGTCACTGTAGAACATGTGTGCACTGCAGGATGTAGTGTTTTTGGTGATCTAACTCATCCAAATAATGACCCATAGACTACAATGTTCCTAATTCAATTTTTTCAGAATAATATATTTGATTCCTATAATATAATATAATAGATTCCTATTTTCTTATTTTAAAAAGTTACGGGAAGCATATTATTCAAGTGTGTGTGTCTGTGTCTGTCTGTCTGTGTGTATGCATGTGCTCAAAGGACTTGGCTTCAGGGAATACACACTAATGGTTTAAAAAAGAGAATACTACACTATGTATCATTTCAGACCTGTATGCTTGATAATGCAGGTCCCTCCATGTATAGAAATCTACACACAAATTTTAATAGCTATATTGCACAGCTATTTTACACAGATCTGTGTACACCAGAGGTATAGAACCTTAGATACTCTATAGTTGTAAGCAACCTCTGAAAGGTATGATGTGATTTTCAGGTAAACTGATCTTAAAAACCATTATCCAAATACAAGTTAAATTGTGGTAATATTTTTGCCTTTTAAGGTATGTCTGCTTACATAAAACCCACACTTTTGAACAGGTACAAAATGGAAATGTCAAATGTTTATTATAACAAGCCGAAAATGTACTAAGAAATACTATTAATATTAGCATTTTTCCTGTTTTAACATTGCCTGAATATTTTACAATTAATTTTTTTGCAGTAAGAGTGTGCATTAGGAAGAACATTATAGATTTAAGAAAAAAGCACAATTTTGATTGAGTGATATTCTTTCCCCTGTCTTAAGGAGAGAACAGCAGTGGCCACAACTGGCCACAAATGAAATATACTGCCCATTCTCCAGTTTAATATTAGCATGTTTGCCAGACCTGCAAAAAGTGGACATCAGGGGAACTCAGAGGAGAAATGCTTTCACCATCACAGACTTGGCAATTACACAATGATGCCAAGGAAAATAAACTGCACTTAAACAACTAATACTTATTTACAACCAGCTTGAGATCACTGCTACTCTGGAATACACATTCCAACCATTCAATTGACACATTTTCACTGAAAGATGAAAAAAATAAATAGAAAAAATTAGTCATCACACATACTGGTTCTTAAACATGTGCAAGTACCTTCAAATGGTTATATTATAAGCTGAATGCTGTAATATCCTGGCATAGTTTATATGTGCAGTAACTCTTTCATTACACCATATGTAGTACTTTCCCATTGTAATGCCTCACCCTGTATGTGATTGGTAAGCATATAAAAGGCAGGAGTAAAGGCAAACTGATGGACTTTGTAGTAATAAAGCTGAAAAGCAAATTTCCACTAAGTGAAGCCAGAGGGAGAGTAAAGTGGTAAAGCGCGTGGGCAACCCCCCCCCCCCCAGCACAAATCAGCAAGTTTCCCTGATCGATATAGGAGCACGATGAAGGTAACTTAGACCACATGCTCGACACATGCTCTGTACTAAAAATAAAAAGTGGAAAAGTGGCCACTTTGCCATTTCGGCGGGAAAGACACTGTTCACTGCTTCACTGCTACTACTAACCTTGCAAAACTGTCCCTTAGCTGTAAGAGGCTATGAGCAGAGGAGGTGTAACAGGGTGGGCCTTTACTCCTTCACAGTTGTGTTCACATTATATGGTGGCCTATGGGGCACTGAATACTGAACACTGAATATGACAACACGAATCACTTAGCCTCAAAGCAGCATCAGAAGGAGTCTGTATTCCCTGGCATGAGGACAGATGTGGCTTAGGACATGTTTGGTGGTTCCTCTGGCCTGGAGAGATCCTGAGAGCTCTCTTTGAGTGCTTACCGACTTGGATGTCCTTGTGCCTCCTTTAATGAATAGGTATGCATGATAAAAGACATGATCATTAAGGATTGCCAGCTACTGTTTGCTACATCTGATGCATTTTTCAAGTGGATCAAGTGTATAAATTCATTTTCATGATAGGCAGGATGGAATGAAAATCAGTTGATGACACCTGATAATTATATATAAAAGTGCTCTTAGAATGTATCAAAAATCATACCTGACTAGTACTTCAGAAGAAAGCCTGCAGTTGTGCCTTCAGGAACCAGGCCGTGTTACAGTGGCCTATTTTCACCATGCATTTCTCTGGCTTCTCACCTTACAAAGTAACTGTAACTCTCTAACCACAGAAAAGCTCTGAACAATTTGTGCATTGTTACTATGGACATTTCCTGTACTGAATACCTCCAGGAAATACATTAGCATCAACAAAAATGTACTGGCTGTTGAGTCATTGATTTGCAGACCCAGGTGACCGTTTGTCGAACAGCCGGTGAATAACGTCATTATTGCCGTCACCCCTGGAACCTGACGTGGACCTTTTACCACTCAGCTAGTCAATTTTAGTGCTGCTTGAGAATAGTCAGGGCTACAAAGAAAGCAATTTTTCCCGAGTATTTCACTCAGAGAATTGCAGTTGAGTCTTGAGCCTATCCCAGGCAGGTTAGGGAAAAAATAATCTGTACACCCTATGAGGGATGCCAATCCATTGTAGAGCATTTACACATTCTTACACTAGGCATGTGCAGATCAATACTGAAATACTGGTTCTTTCAATCGGAATGGTTTCATCTTGAAAATCTATAAGGTAAAAGTATGAATTTTTACTTGGTTTTCACATTATTATAGGACATGTGCTACTGCGAGGCTGGGCCACCCATAAGGGGATGGAACGATTGATCCACTGGAAACCAGCACCCAACGAGCTCGGTAAAAATGGATATTGTTATGCAGGTGTTAGGGTTGGGCCAGCAGTGAATATTGGTGGGACCTTGGATCCAAATGAAATTGGATTAAAAAGAAAAATAGTGGCGTGGCCCATCTGCATGTCGTGGACTGCTGAAGGACATCAGAGTACCTAGAGCAGGGTTCTTCAACTCTGGACCTTGATTCCAAATCCAGGCCGTGTTTTCAGTTCTCCCAGGTAGTTGTTTAATAATTACTGATTCTGATTGGTCAGAGGCTTCACACCTGACTGATAGGTAAAGGAAGGCTGGAAAACCATCAGTGCTCGGACCTCGAGGACCGTGAGTTGAATAACCCTGACCTAGAGGAACCTCATGCTACATGGAGACAACATGCGATTCTAACCCCCAAGATATGGGGCCTGTTCAGCTACTATGTCATCCTCACTCAGAAAAAAGGGTATTTTGCTGCCCTCTATGTTTCTTAGGATTACTGCAAGTGTCTGCATGAAGTCACCTTAAATGGCAATGGGGTTTTTTTCATTACTACTGCAAAAACAATCCGTTATCAATGTATTTCAAAGAGCTCAAAAAACTTCCTTTTCCCTTTGGCTGTAAATGTGTGTTATGGAAATTGGTAGTGTGACATTAATGCAAATCTTTGCGATAGCCTAAGGTAATTCCTGGGAGTTGTTTACTTTCATTGATTTCCTATAATATCATGATTAATAAAGCAATCTATCAAATATTGTCTGATACATTCTGATAGTTTGATCGTTTCTGTCAAACGGTTTAACATGGTCATTGTTAGTAGTGGACAATGACACTGAAACTTCACAATAACTGTTTTATCAACAAAAAAAATAGTGCCACTGAATATAGAAATTAACACTGATCTTGAGATCAAACACAGCAATATTTCAATTGATTTTAGTTTAAGACAACGAGATCTTGTGCCTTCCTGGGCAATCGCTGTCCAATTCATTAGGACAAATCAAAGAACAATGGATATCAGGTGGTATCAATATTCATTGAGTGGACCAAAGCAAAATAAATACATGTTTGTGGTCTCTAACAGAAGCAACAAATAATATGGAGCACTGATTGTTGAACATTTGGAGCACTGATTGTTGAACATGCATACCCAATTCCATTTCATTGTGCTGAAACACATTTCCTAATCCTCTGCTCCAAACAACTGTAGTATCATTGCAGACTTTTTACTTGGTGATAATTGCGTACTCTTCCACACACAAGATGAGGAACACTAATCATTAATTATGAACATGCATGATCTTCGTATAGTATTTTAATTATATCAAGAACATACAAATATGTTTTAATGAAATTGGCTCTTGGTCTGAAATGAGTGGCTGTTCACTAGATTAAATAAATGAACCATGTTAACTCTACCTTGAAAATTACCTTGTAGTGCAGTCCAGGTCTCTGTCCTTAATTTGAGCTGTGAGATGACGTAGGTGCTTTCTCTACTAGAAAATTCCAGGGTAGTTTCTCTACTACACACTTTCAGCTGCACATGTTCCAGGTATGGAAAGTTTCCCCCACCCCCCTCACACACACACACACACATTGAACTGTACCCCAAAACTCTATGTTGAGCTGAATTCTTGGAGAAAACACTTCAGAAAAGTAGCTAATATGATTTCTATACATGCCTTTAGGGGACAAAGCAGAAAAAAATCTGCTTTGGGGGGGGATTCCCAACCCTTTCCGTACAGCCTCTTAAAGTGCCAAACTACATCTGAAAATACTAGTTAGATGCTTGTTCAATTAAGAATCTTTTTTTCCCCCCTCTAAATTATGCTCTAAAATTTCTTCTTTTACCTTTGGCACTTAACAATGACTAATCAATACACTGTATTTTTCGATGATTAATCAATTTTGTGATTTTAATTCACAAGCCATTGTAAACACAGAACACTGAATATGGCAAAAATAATCATATTGCTTGCATTCTGTGTGTCTGAGGAGCATGTTTTATGGTGGCAAGGTGCTTCAGTGGGAGGCTGTGTGAGCCCCCACCTCCGGGGCTGGGGGTCCTGCTCCCCGCATGGTGTATGGGATCCTCCTGGGTATTCCTGATTCCTCCCACAGTTCAAAGACACGCAGTTAGGTGGCATGCCGATCTATGCCTCCCGGGACAATCTCTAGGCCCCCCACGATCCTGTACTTGATATACGTATATTAACTCAATCTTTTATATCTATTTATACAGACCATACAATATTTTACATTTTTTATTTGGTTATTCAATATAGTTATTGAAATGGTTACATGTTAAAAGCAGGAAGGAAGAAGGATAGAAAGGAATATCAAAGTAAAGGATTTTGAGTCCTCCCCTTGTTAACTGGAGCTTGCCAAAGTTCTTATTTCTTCTACTTCAATTGATGTCTTACAGGTTCATTAAAATGTCAGCAACAGAATGAAAGAATGCATTTACTAAAGACCAGATTTCCATTTCCTCCCAAAAGTAAGTCCAGCTGCCGCGTACCCCGAATTAGACGGAGATTTCCAGAAATCCTATCGTTTGTGTGTAATATTGTAATGTGTCCTACCCAAATGGATAAAACATGCAGATAGTTGACTTCCAGGGTAAGGTCAGAAAGATCGATTGAAATTACAATCACTGTCTGTTCCACAAGTCGCCTCAAATCTGGAGACTGGGAGGTGGAGGAGGCCGGAAAGATGGATAAGTGATGCATGGCAAATGTTTTGTTGACCAGACTTGCCCTTTAGATATTAGTATACATCCTGAAAGACGTCCTCCAATGCAGGAAGTTTCAGTACAGCATTTTTACACTATCCTGTTTTACTTTAAGAGAAAGAAACAGAGGTTGACATGAACCATAGTGAACTGTTCAAATCCTGAAGCACCAGACAGAGCTAAAAACTGTCATTTGATGTACAAACAATCAGACATTCACCACCAATTAATTAAGGGAACTAAATTAATACCTATTAAAACCATATCCTATTGCATTCCGAAATGTTTTATCTATATAACTTGCATTTGTACAAACTTCAGTAGCACTTCAATGCACTTATCGGAAATTCAGTATCAATCATGTTTAGATAGGCTGTGTAGGGACGGAGCATATGGCCTCTGAATGTCTCCGTAGGGGGAGTTATGTGACCAAGGCTATTTCTATTGATTCTTCCCCTCAGTCCCTCTTTCTCAGCCCAAAATATATATGTGTTTTGTTTTATACCCATATATTTTTTTTCTTCTTGTCCTAATTCATGAATTATAATCCTGTTTGATATTTTGTCTTGGGTTCTATTACATCCAGTCCAACTCTTTAAATAAAATCACAAACAAACACAGTTCTAGTTGAACCCGTTACGAAGTTACAAACTTTCGGTTCAAATGGTTCTCTTCCACTTGCCAACTTGGAGGTTAGTAGTCTTAGCCTTTGTTTGCCTGCAAAAGGAATTGGCCTCTGCTCATTCATTTAGAAACAAAGAAAGATCATTATGTTATAAAAAATCCAAGAGGCCTATATCAAGGTTATAATGCTTTAATAGCAATAGGATGCAGTAGATATTTTCATCTATAGCACAGAAAAATGTTTTTCAACAACAACTGAGATAATTGCATTTGGTTAAATAAACAAAAATGTAAAAAAAAATAACTTAAATCAACTGATTTTAGTTGGATCTTTGTGCAGAGCAATGTGTCTTTGAAGATACTATCCACAATCGTAGTCCAATATCCAGGAAGCAAGAATCAAAAACAGGCAGGTCAACAGAATTTCAGTCAAAATCCAAACACAGAGATGATAGAAACTGGTCAGAAAACAGGCAACTAAGACAGGGTTTCTAAACCTAATATCAGAATCAGGAGACAGAAATAGGGATGGAGTACAGGAGTACAAGTACTTAACCAAAGTAGGGAAGGGAACAATCACAGGGGTACAATGAACATACAGTACCTCACAAGGGTGTGTGTGTGTGTAGTTCATCTAGAATAACAAATCATTGTAATAATCTGAATTGGAATCACTGAGCACTATCAATATGGGTATTTAGACACCAATGCACAGAACAGAAAATATATATAAAAACATGACACTACGAACAATTGTCAGTGATCAGCTGGCATCCCACCCTGGATTTCTGGCTGCTCTGCTGTGCTGGCTAAGGGAGACTCCAGTACTGGATAAGTGGAGAGAGAAAGAGAATGATAGGATGAATTGGTTTATACCTGTTACATTATGCAAAGCATATTATTGGGGGATTTCTGTATATTGCCATAAAAAATCAGAAATACGTTACTTATTTTGGTCTTGCATGTTAAAAAAATTGAATGGAAGTGGACAAAATACATTATAAAATATAGGATTTTCACCTTACCCAATTTACTCCATTGTGCAATTATCCACAAAAAGTTTTTAAAATATGAAATGGGGGTTGAGAGAGTGAAGAGCAAGAGCTTTGAATGATAAATTAAGACTTTATTTAAATGAGTTTGAAAATTCATCAAATTTTTTTTTTTTTTAAAGATGTACATTAACATTACTCTAGTTTGAAATTAGTTACCTTTGTGAGGGTAAAATACACAGCTAATTGCATGGTTGCTTGGTGACACCATATCAAACACTGTCATTTTTTTCTTCATCTTCATGAATATTGCTGAGTTCTAAACTAATTTCCTGTCAAGAATCCATTATACTTATTCAGTGGTTACATCTTTAGACCGACATTTTCCAAGGGTAGCTAATTAACTTCTTTTGCCTTTATCTTTCTCCCCCACTCGCTTTGTCTAAAAAAGTGTACTGAGGAACTACAGAAGCATTTCTGCTTTTCAAAATATATTTCTATGCCTAGTACTTTAGAGAAAAAGGAAATATGCATTTTACCTCACAGCGTGCTTTTACAATTAGTGATTTACATCAGAATTGGAAAATTGAAAACTTGGATTCACATAGGGGACGTGCAGCAACGTAGGCAGACTCTATGACAAAAATGAATATGCCTTCAGAAAATGTTTAACGCTTTAATAATAGCCTATGAGTCGAGGAATTAAGATCAAAGTTTAATGATTTTTTGTAGCACGCAAAAGTAGGTAAGAAGCTTGGTTTTGTTGAGCTTCTGACATCCTCATCCAATGACAGAAGACAGCTGAAGGCACTGCATAATCAAGGATAGTTATTCTTATTTCTTTCAGAAATACACAATTGTTAGTTTAATTATATCTGACTCACATTTATATAATGAACTCTCTGACTGCAAAGATAAAATGACAAATAACACTGAAAATGTGGAAATGAATCATTTCCAGTGAGCGTTTCTAGGTGATGGCGAGCTGCTTTGAAATTTAAAATAATGATTGGTCATTGAAGTTTCACCAGGACTGACATCCAGAACAGCCCATGCTTCAGAGTTTCAGCATAACGTATGAATGGCAAAAGTTACTGGTTGCCATCTGTGTCTCGTGTTTAGACGATTGTGGGTGTACATGAAGCACTTGAACAGCAATGTAAACTTAGCTGTGCCTTTGAAAGCTACTCTGGATACGAATATCACCATTTATGGTATGTTATTTTTTCTGGGTCTCTGTAGAAACCTCCTGATAATCCTGTATTTGAGGGATTTTCTTTATCACTGGTGTAACTATGATGCGGTAATTCCTTACAAAGTGGTATAGACCATGTTGTTTAGAAGACAGATTTAATAGAAGCATATGCAGTAAGCAGACATGGATCGTCCCATATAAACATCATAAGAAGCAAATTATTATGTATTCTATCGAAAATCCTTTGTAGACCCAAGCCTGTCATAAAGCTACAGCACCACTGCTGTTGCACGATTTATTACAAAGTAATACGAAGTATTCCAGTCATGCCAGGTTCTTAATGTCGTTAAATCCAGATTCAACCCTAGTCTGCACAACGTCAAAATTACAGGTAGTTATCGCATTATGGGGGACATTTGGTCCACAAAATGTAAATTAAACCTAATACACACACACACACACACACACACACACACAGGCACATGTTGGCATGCCAATCCAATTGGGGACCTTCCATTCGTTTCTATGGAAAAAATCACAACCCCAATCATGACACCCTTAACCCCTACCCACCCCTAACCTTCACCATAAGTTGGAATTTTTCCTTTCTTGATTACATTCACAGATTTTCATATAATTGAGGTTATCCAAATGAGGATCTGAAAAATTACCTCAAAAGTAAGGAAGTTTCTGGTTTTGCCACACTTTCAGCACACTTTGGTCTCCAAAAGCAATCTATGCAAACCCACACACACACACACACACACACACTGTACATGCAGCTATATACATACAGAAGATATGTAACGCGACGGCCCACTGGGAATCCACAATGCACAAGCAGCCACCAATCAGCACCCTACAGGCAGACAGTAAGCATGGCGCCCTCACGATTAGCCACAATGTTACCTGTGAAGAATGCTAACAGGAAGCCCCTGGTGACGGCTAATTATCCCTGACATTGGGTGGCATCGTCCAGCACAGCAAAGCTTAACGTCCATGTTGAGGAGAAGGACAGGGAGGCAACGGAGAGTAAGAAAGCTGCTTTTACTATATCTCTGCCCTCAAAAACAGACAGCACAGAGGACAACACTGTATAAATATATACGTGTGTATTCAGCTGAAAATGTACTGATCATCTCCACATTTTGCCTATACCTTCAGACCTTGGGTATGCAGAGGCTGATAATCGAGGTGAGCCAGACCTCCTAATATTACCCTGTAAACATACGCAGTAGGATGGTACAGTTCCATGATCAATGCTTTAGCTATCGCTGCCCAGGAGACTAAGCTTGCCCGGAATCAAAAGATTTCAATTATGATTACTGGGAAAAACTGGACAAAGCTGGATCTAGCATAGGGAAGAGCAGGTCCAGAAATGCAATGTTTCACAGCTGTGATAGCACTGCACCACTCTCAGCAACACGGGCCCCAGTCCCCAAACCTGTAGTGTACTGATCTAAAACTTAAAACAATATTTTTTCACAAGGTCATCTTTCTACATATGGTTTTTCATTTTATATGAAATAAAAGGTGCCAAACATACCACAGCTGTTCTAAATATAAAGTGGCATATGTTGCAGTGCAAAGATCCAGGGTTTCCTGAAACCTTCTTAATGCTACATTGTGCGTAAGTTCTACCTTAAGTTGTCTTTTAACATTCCGACACGTTTCCCGAAACATTCTTAGTTAAGTAACATATTCTTTCGTAAGGTTGGCTTGAGGCTCTCTCTGCTGTCTCTTCTTGCTGTTGTCGGCTCATACTGCTCATTTAAAATAAGACTAACATCATTAGGGGTACAGTTTCATAACCACACATCACTTAACTAAAAAATAAGATATCCATATCATAAAATTCTTTTGTCTGACACATGACTACACTCTTCATTAGGTTTAGTCCTTGCGCTCTGAATGCACAGTAAATTGGCCTCAGTAACGTGCGGAATCATAATGAAAGATAAGGAACACGCCGTTGATTATGTATTTATTTATTAATTGAGAAAGAGGGTCTGCCGATATTAGGGTGGACTCGTTCCCCCCATTTACGATGTCCCTGACCCCTCTAAATTTGCCAGTCACAGTATATCAAAAATTTAGTTCATGGGGTGGATAAGAATTGACACTTGGCTATACCTTAATTCTATTCCAGAATCTAAGCCCCTAATTATGTGGTTTTACACAAGGGTTAAAATCAGTCCATCCATTTTCTGTACCCACTTGCCTATTCAGGGTCATGGGAGTCCAGAGCCTCTCTAGGAAGCTGTAGGTGCAAGGCAGGGAATAACCCAGGATGGGGCACCATCCAACTGTAGGGCACACACACCATTCACAGTTTGCTCACTCCAATTCACTTCGGCCTGTTTTTGGACTGTGAGGAGAAACCATAGTACTGGGAGGAAAACCCAAGATGGAGGGAGAACATGCAGACTCCACACACACGGAGCCGGGACGGAGACTGGAACTTCAGTCCTCGAAGTGTGAGTCAACAAGGCTAATCACTCCTCCTCCCCTTATACAAAAAAACTAAAATAAAACATTAGATAATATTTAAATCATACAAATATACATTCAGTGGCCATTTTAGGTACACCTGCTCATTAATGCAAAGAACCTGCTCCTCCAAACAGGTCATGTGGCTGAAACTGAATACATACAGTCCGCAGACAGGGTGAAGCAGTCTGATTATTTTGTTTTGGAGAAATGTGAATTTGTATTAGAGTTTGTGGCAAAGCGGTTTTGTGCATGGATGTGTCTCCTGATATGTTTCACTAAAGTGCCCAATTCTGCAGCTGCAGGTGCCAGCGGTGGTACGGTGCCAAGCCAGGGTTCAAGGGCACATCATCTCTGTCTCCTTTTGAAGTGGCAATAACCGGTTTTTCATAAACTAGAACTCTACTGGCACCCATGACGAATGTGCTGATTATGGGGGCCACCAAAGGTTTATACAGGTCAAACCTCATGTGTTTCAAGTCTAGGATCAATGCAAATTATATTTCTATTTTCTATTTTAATGGCACATCCTTGGAAATTTAAAATGAAGACCATCATAATTGTTGTTTTTACTGGACCATATACAGTGTGTATATATATATATATATATATATATATATATACAGCAAGTTTATTCCTCTCATTGTTTAATTTGGTCTCTCTGAAGATTGGAACAAAGTGCACAAGAAGATGTAAAATATATTCTACAATGAGTTTTTCGGCAATATCGTGACTTTTACACAGACACACTTACAGAAGGAAACCTTAGTAATCATACTGAAATGGTTCATTGGTTAGAAGAACTTCTTTCCCTTCCAATCCCAAGAGGAAGTGTGACACGCCTGATGCCCTTTTGTGTGTTATTTGCTTTATTTGGTTTCACTTGATTTTATGTCAGAGATGTAGAACTGATCATTTTTCAGGTCAATTTTATACACTTATTCTGACAATTCTCAAACTTTCTAACATCATTGCACCCCTGACCCATTTGATTTGTATGAACTTCATTCCATATTCCAGATCCAGCCCCTGTGTCACATAGATTTGTTCATAAAAGGAACTCTACATTTTACCATAAAACACAAGACTTAACTTCTGCACATGTGATGTCTTTCTTATTCCCCTGACTCTAACTAGAGTTTTTCTTTCTTGCTATGGATACCCCACTGGAATGTTGACTTTTGTTCAAAGAAATTTACCGTATCTATTAATTAGACTTCACAGAGCATTTTTGAAACATTGACATAGATGTCATATACACAAAGACGAGCATCAACAGACCTGTGGAATGCAAACCTCATTTGTATTTTATTTGGTTCATTTGTTACATAAAAACAAAACAAAGTAATTAGTATATAACCTAATTAATATTTTTTGCTATCTTAGGTACTTAATTGAAACATTTAAGTAATCATTAGTTACAGCCAATTAAGTAATAATGTTAACACGCTTCTGAATATGAACCAAGAAAAATTAAGAAAGCTGTTTCAATTTTATCTTTACAAACGGCACCAAAATCTTGTGAATGACAAGTGCTTCACTTAACAGACCATTTCACTACACATAATTACTAATGAACTATAATTGGAGTGAAAAAACGCATCAATCAATAATAGCGTTAATAACAACAATTTTTGCCATTTTTGATAAGAAAACTTCAAACACAGCTCACAGCTAGATGGTAGGTCTCATACCCATATAAACCACTAAATGTTGATGGGGGGGGGGGCAGATGAGACTGTAAGCTTGAGCATGAGCTCTAATGGGGTTATACAGCATTAGTGCCACCGATCTATGAGACATCACCTGAACCAGTGTGTGAATTAGGGGGGGTCTGGGAGGGGGGGGGTCTGACACCCCTGATTAACTCATGAGACCCCCTGAAAGCCTCAAAAATTTTAAGGGGGTCTCAAGATCGGTATTGTGCAACAATAGGGAGATGGGACACGAATATTGACGGGTATTTCACAAACTGACCAGAACTGAATATCTAATAATATAATGTCCCTTAAGTAATGGACACTTTTCCCACTCAAAACCTCAAAACACTGAAGCCATAATGTACTTTGGACTTCTGGCACAGGTCATCTTGTCCTGCATTGTTTACACATGAGCCAAAACATGACTCCTCCCCTCACCCCAACTCACAGCTTCATTCATTCGCCAGTGGCTGTTTATGGCAACATTTGTATCCCTGGTCTGCTTCCAGCATATGTCCTAGGTGATTTATCTCACTATTGACACTTCCCTGCCTAGCAAACTAGCACCAAAGTCGAGCCTTATACATGTGGAAAGCATACAAAGCATACGCTCTGTAGTAGCAAAGTCCAAATGCCAGAAGACTCAGCATGAATCCTTTAATTAGCAATTAACTCTTTTGCTCATTTACAGCAATGGACTGAGACAGTGGGAGGGCGCAGAGAAGGAAACACTGCGGGAATAAGATGGATGAATTTCATCGTTGTGCATCAAGTGAAATAAAAATATATTTCAATTAAAAACATGTGCAGTTATAAATTTCTTCTCATAAAGATGCAACTTGTTCTTCAATATAATGTCTTTAAAAAAATTAAGAAACAACAATTACAACAAACATACTTGTCACAACCACGGACAAGCAGGGGACGGGAAATCAGGAACGAGGGGTTTATTGCAGAAAACAACATAGCCAGGTACAAAACGGTGGAGACGTCAATGACAGGACTGAGGAAACATATTTAAATACAAAGGACTTAATGGAAATAACACAAAACAGCTGGTAACAATGGGGATTTCACACAAGGTTAAATGAGGGGGCGTGGCACACAGGAGGATCGGACGAGCAGGGCATGACAAATAATAATAATATAAAAACAAAGGTTATCAAAAAGGCCTATTGCAAAGGGTTTTTTTGGTGTATATGTTCACATGGTGCTTTTTATCCATGGTTTTCAGAATTAGAATCAAAATATTATTTACAAAGTACGAAGTCTGCAAGGAATTCCTCTTGGTGTAGGTGTCAGAATAATGCTAATCCAGTACAAAGCATAGAAAAATATAAAGGTTCTTACTCAGAAGGATTATGAGATGGTATGGGACAGACAGTAGTAATGTGCATTACAATGCATGTAATAAAATGCACGTTCTGCAGTGAGATATCAAAAGGGTCCTTGTTTAGAAGGATGATGGTCTGAGGAAAGAAGATGAGGGCTGAGTATTGAGGGCTCTCACTCTTGGTCTCTCCTGAGATGGAAAACACAGGAAGAGAGAGTGAGGGGTCAGCCATGTTTTTCCCTGCCCTCTTCTTCATCCTGGCTGGCAAACGATGATTTTCTCTACACATCGCACTGTTTTCTGCAGCTTTTGTTTGGTGTGTGAAGATGCAGAGCCATACTGGATGGTGATGGAGGGTGTCATGATGGACTCTGTCATGGCAGAGTAGAACTGTATCAGAGTATAGAACTGTATCAGAGTATAGAACTGTATCAGAGTATAGAACTGTATCAGCACAGGCTGGCGCAGCCCAAGTTTCTTGAGTTGTCTCATCGTGGCCTCTGCCCTAACTGATCCATTAATCTGCCCACAGTAATTTGAATTATCTGTGCACACTGCACATAAAAGGAAGTGGTGAGCTGGCCTGGACTAGGAGAGAAGATGCTGGGCGGCTGTGTGATTGAACAGAGGCCTGCAGTATACATGAGCATGGCGGTGGCGAGGTTAACGATACTCTCTATTCGGAAATCAAAGGAACGTTAACAGTACTTGTGTCAGATTTTCAGCTAAATTGTGCCTTGCCCAGTGGAAGACAAGTAGCTTAACAGGAGTGTATAAGAGGATTTAAACTAGGCAAATGTAACAATGTAACAACTGCTAGGGAAGCCAACAGAAGGACTAAACATTTGGCTTGGACAGTAATTAAAGGTGACTTTATTATTGGAGTTGCTTGGTGTCTGTGTGTGTGTGTGTGTGTGTGTGTGTGTGCGTGTATTTATTGATTAATCGATAGCTAGTGATCTCAATATTCCGGAGAGTTAATTTCGCAGTGGACTAGTTGTTGGACCAGGCAGAAATAGTTTAGAATTCTGCTTTTTTCTTTTTTTATCATTTTATTTCTTCCTTCCTCACTTCTAATGTTGTTCTTTGCTATTTGTCTCCGTGTGTTTTATGCTGTACTAGTGCATGGTTGTGGCTTGGATGGGAAGTGTAATGTAAACTATTTACATCTATTTTATTCAGCTAATGTTTTGTCCAAAGCAGCTTAATAGTGAGACAAATGGCACATTACAAACATACCCGCTGGCATGGAGTCAAGGAGCCACAAGTGCAGCTAGGCTGGGCTTCCAGTAAGTGCCCAGTTATAAGGGTAAATACTGAAGGAGCAAGAGCTACTCAAGAACTATGCATACTTGCTTTTTTTCCTTTTTTATCATCATCTTTTTTGTAAAAGATCATTTAGTTAACTGTGCATTGTATTGATATTAATTAATGCTATTTAACTAGGGTCCATCCATCCATTTTTTGAAACCGCTTGTCCTATTCAGGGTTGCAGTGGTCCAGAGCTCAATTTAACTGGGGTGTTCATTCAAATTGTATATTTTTAAGGCGTAGTGAAGTGGAGTGGTAGTATATGTCATCTGTTTTAGTGCCTGCCTGATTAGGGCAGTTTCCCTGCTAAGTTGGGAAGATCTATTCCCTGTGTGACTGCACAGTAAGTGGCCTGTGTGAACACAGAGGATCCTTATTGTATTGGGGAAAAACATAGGTTGGGGGTGATAATTTGCACATATAGGAATTTCATATACTGTATCACATGAACTAGTGTAATTTAGTCAACCAGTTGCATCCAGTCCTCAACTCTTCCTGATGCTGTGACAGCTTTGTAAACATTGTTCAAAAGTTTCCTAACAAGAACGAAGTTTTACATAAATGCAACAAATCCAGCATTCTCACTCCCTGTAAACTCTCCCACATAATACTGTAGATCAACCACACTTAAAGGCAAGATGGAAAATGACCTTCCCCATTGCCTGTTCTGTTTGTCCAGAATTGCTCTCTTCATTGCCAAGATTTGCTTTAAGTCCATGGTTGTGGCCAAGAAGAGACGTGCAATAAAAAAAAAACAAGCAAACACGCTTTATTTGCCATTTGCACAAGTACATTGGAATGCTTCTCTGCACTGACCCCAAATGGCTCTCCATAGCTTGGGGGGGGATCACAGTGCAGGGTCAGCTAACGTGCAGGGCCCCTGGAGCTGGGGGCTATGGGCCTCGCTCAAGGGCCCACAGACATGTGATTGGTCGGTTGAGACAGGGGCTTGACTGCTGATCACAGGCACAGAGACTCAGAATGCTGAGCCACTCACCACCCAAATTTATGGCGGCAATAGAAATGGCACTAGCTCATCCTCATGTGCTTCAGCTCTACTTGCCAAAAACAAAGAATTCTATACCCACGGTAATTTATGCTCGTATCTTGTGTTAATAATGCACTTATTACAGTCATGATGGCCAGTAAAGCAGCACAATGTCATATTACACCACAAACAGCGGAGTCCCTTGAAACATTTCTTTAATTCAGTACTAAAATTGTATATTCCTCTTGCATATCAACTACTGACTGTGCATCATTGGAAATTTAATTATAGCTTACTTTCTCTGAAAATAGAATTTATTTTCAAGATAATCATATAAATGAGAAAAAGGAGTTACTGTGATATACTGTGATTTGAAAGTTACTCAAAATTGTTGTTGTTGTTATTATTATTATTATTATTATTATTGTTTTGTACTGGGGCAAGTGTGGATGTGACTGTTTTTGTAGTTAAGTTAGTTTATTCAAATTTAATAAGGTTCAGTCATTAGTCTGTTGGCAGACTGAGATGGTTTATTTCACTAAATTTGTTTTACATCTTTCATATCCTGAAATCATCATGCTTTTTGTGTTGCCTTGATTTTTTTTTTCTTGAAATGAATATTTATAATATTCAGAAGAGAACCAAAAACCTCAGTTGTGAAGATTACAGTGAAAACAGTACAATGACAAGGCACTTTAGAAAACCACAGTAAGCAGGAAAGCCAGCCTATACTGGGATGTACAGGTTCACTGTTCCTGCACTTTCATGCCTATGATTTGCAGGAAAGCCAGCCTGGACTGGGATGTCCAGGTTCACTGTTCCTGCACTTCCATGCCTATGATTTGCAGGAAAGCCAGCCTGTACTGGGATGTCCAGGTTCACTGTTCCTGCACTTCCATGCCTATGACTTGCAGGAAAGCCAGCCTGTACTGGGATGTACAGGTTCACTGTTCCTGCACTACCATGCCTATGACTTGCAGGAAAGCCAGCCTGTACTGGGATGTCCAGGTTCACTGTTCCTGCACTTCCATGCCTATGACTTGCAGGAAAGCCAGCCTGGACTGGGATGTCCAGGTTCACTGTTCCTGCACTTCCATGCCTATGATTTGCAGGAAAGCCAGCCTGTACTGGGATGTCCAGGTTCACTGTTCCTGCACTTCCATGCCTATGATTTGCAGGAAAGCCAGCCTGTACTGGGATGTACAGGTTCACTGTTCCTGCACTACCATGCCTATGACTTGCAGGAAAGCCAGCCTGTACTGGGATGTCCAGGTTCACTGTTCCTGCACTTCCATGCCTATGACTTGCAGGAAAGCCAGCCTGTACTGGGATGTCCAGGTTCACTGTTCCTGCACTTTCATGCCTATGACTTGCAGGAAAGCCAGCCTGTACTGGGATGTACAGGTTCACTGTTCCTGCACTTCCATGCCTATGACTTGCAGGAAAGCCAACCTGTACTGAGATGTCCAGGTTCACTGTTCCTGCACTTCCATGCCTATGACTTGCAGGAAAGCCAGCCTGTACTGGGAAGTCCAGGTTCACTGTTCCTGCACTTCCATGCCTATGACTTGCAGGAAAGCCAGCCTGTACTGGGAAGTCCAGGTTCACTGTTCCTGCACTTTCATGCCTATGACTTGCAGGAAAGCCAGCCTGTACTGGGATGTACAGGTTCACTGTTCCTGCACTACCATGCCTATGACTTGCAGGAAAGCCAGCCTGTACTGGGATGTCCAGGTTCACTGTTCCTGCACTTTCATGCCTATGACTTGCAGGAAAGCCAGCCTGTACTGGGATGTACAGGTTCACTGTTCCTGCACTTCCATGCCTATGACTTGCAGGAAAGCCAGCCTGTACTGGGATGTCCAGGTTCACTGTTCCTGCACTTTCATGCCTATGACTTGCAGGAAAGCCAGCCTGGACTGGGATGTACAGGTTCACTGTTCCTGCACTTCCATGCCTATGACTTGCAGGAAAGCCAGCCTGTACTGGGATGTCCAGGTTCACTGTTCCTGCACTTCCATGCCTATGACTTGCAGGAAAGCCAGCCTGTACTGGGATGTCCAGGTTCACTGTTCCTGCACTTCCATGCCTATGACTTGCAGGAAAGCCAGCCTGTACTGGGAAGTCCAGGTTCACTGTTCCTGCATTTTCATGCCCATGACTCCAAATTAACTCTGGTCAATGAATTTGTTTTGTCACCCATATCCACCACATCTGTACAACCCCAATCGTCTTACTGACCTGTTGCCAATTAACCTAATTAGTTGCAAGATATTCAGCCAGGTGTTTTGTTTTAATATTACACAACTTTTCCAGTCTTTTGTTGCCCCTGTCCCAACTTTTTTGAAATGTTTTTTTTTTTACATTCTACACATGATCTGACATGTAATCCCAGGTTTCCAGTCATATAGGGTATCTCTGTAAAATCACATCATATGTTCCCTTTCATTCTCAAAGAAACTTATGATTGTAGTACACAAAACACAACGCTTTCTCATTTGTGGGGAGAAAAACACTCCTTCTCCTTGTCATTCCTTGTTATTATGATATGGGGCAGTGTCACAAACAGGGTTTAAATTAAGCCAGGACTAGGCTAATTCTATTAAAATAATCCAATTTTAAATCATTTTGTCTCATGTTTGTTTTTACATTTTGACATATAACTTTTGAAAAATAATGCTATATAGAATTCATATTGATTATTCTGTATATAATGTTTATTGTTTGTGCCCCATGTATGATTGTTACTAAAGAAACGGTTTAGTCTGAGTTGTAAAACTGGGTCAACAATAAGTATTCTTACCTGAAGTTACTGGACTGGTTTCCTGGATACTTTTTTATTTGAGATGAATTTCAATGCGAGTGACAGTCCACATGTTTTTTTTTTTTTCCTGGTTTGCTCTTGCTGAATTATGCTGCTTGCTTTCAGTAACTGGGAGGTTTGACACAATTTGCATCAAGAGGTTCATCTCAAAGTCACTGAAGTCTTTTGAACGTTTTCTCTGGGCTTTCGCCATTGTGTGGTTGAGGCAGGTTTTATTCCGGTTCTATACAATATTTATGTTGCTAGGGGTCCACACTGAGTTTCCAAAGCATCCTGAAGTCAGCACCATATGCACATTGTTAGTCTAATGCAGCTTCGTAAAGGGAAGCTGACCTAAGGCTGGAATTTGCTGGTCTCCACCTAGACCTACCTAATTTCAAGTAAAGCATTGTCTAAAAATGTCTTAGAAAGCCATCTACACCAGGATCTATATCAGGAAGTAAAATTAGCCTAGTTGTGTTTATATTTCATCTCTGACTACAAAACTGTCCCTATGTGCAGAGACACATTAACATGGTCAGAGGGCCCTGGGCTATTTGAGCTGTCAGAGACCACCCTACTATTTTGTACATGCTATACAATGGAGCGGGGGTGGAGGGGTACAAATTTTATTTAAAAATAGAGGTTAGTTGAGGCTGTGATGGCCTAGTGTCCCATTCTGGGTTATTCCCTGCCTTGAGCCCATATCTTCCAGGAAAGGATCTGGAAGAATCACAAACCCACCAAAGACATATGGGCACAGAAAATCGATGGATGGATGGATGAATGGATGGGTTAGTTGAGGCCCCTATTTAGCAGAGTGCTAAAAGCCCTTGCATTAAGTCACCCCTGCCTATGACAAACAATTCCTTTCTCACCCACAGTGAGTCCTGGAAGAGCAGTTGAGATGAATACCTGGGAAGCCTTGTGTACCATTGAGCAAGACGGCTAATCTGAGTTTCTACAGGTGAAGAATGACTGCCTATTTCTTTTTCTTACTTTACCCTTGGTGTCCTTTGGGATCTGGAAAACACATGTCCATATACACATCAACATAATGTCCTATACCTACTACTAATGAGAATGACAACAAGGAGCTTCTAAATCTTTCATTAACCATTAGCCATTTATCATCTGTTCACCAGTTTTGTTTTTTGTCATTTTTACATAGATGAAAGAGAATTTATTTGGCTATGAAATCCTATTGGTGTAATACATGAAAAAAAAATTTGTGGAAAGAAAATTCAGAAATAATTGTTTTTTGGAGCTCATTCTACAAATATTTTAAAAAGTCACATTTCAAGTATTGTGAATCACGGAGAGTTCAGTGCTGTTATTTCCAATGATTTCTTCATCCTCAAATGAACTATAGGGGTCACAGGTGATTCACTCTGTTAAATTATTACTTTGACCACATTATTACTATGTCCTCAAGTTCACAGAATTCTGAAATGGTCTGAAGTTAGTTCTTTAGTGTTTCTGGGAGTGTGTTTTTTTAGTTGTATTCAAAACAATTTCCTCTGACCTTTAAAGTAGCCCTCCGTGATATTGCTCTGTATGAAACACACAGGCTAATGAACAGGACCCCTAAACAAAGAATATGTGATGGCATTTGTAGTGCCCCCGTTCTTTCTTAGATTATTTTTATTTTCTGCAGAATAGAGAGCCCTGCTATCCGATAAAAGGAAAAATGTTTGAATCACCACAAGTCACGACAGAAGGAAAAGCTTCATCTGAACTTTGGCTCAGTGCCCTGAGTGATAATTGTATCTGTAATATGTGAGTGGCTGAGCTGGTCGTCCAGGTGTCTGATTATGTGTCGATGCTCTAAAAGTCCTGAAGTGCTCTAAGCAGCAGTGAGAAATGAGCAACTGAACAAGATGCATCACCAAAGAATGACATGGGATGCAGTGGTATGGCTGCCATTGTCTCTCATGGTAGAAACGCGGAGAGCACCTGACTTATTAACCCTCTGGGGATGAGCGTATCGCCGGCTGTGCAGCATAACTTTCCTGTCTATTTCAGTTTATAACTTACTGAAGTCTTATGGTTTGAGAAGAGGGTAACGCTTTACATTAACTGCACCTTCATAATGCTGTTATATTGCATTCATAAAACGTTCAGTACACATTCATAATGTATTCATTAAGTATTCATAAAACATTCATAAACATCATGTATGTATACCATAACATCCCTTAACAGTAGTATTATACATTAATAACAAACATTATGTAATAATAACAAACATTATAATTGTATTATCATGTACTGTTTGTTATTAATGTATATTAAAGCTGTTACGGGATGTGAGGATGTTAAGGTGTACTGTACTTGCATGTTGCTTATCAATGTTCTATGAATGCATTATGAAGGTGCACTTAATGTAAAGCGTTACCGAGAAAAGTAAGATTGATAAAGTTCTATGTCAATAAACAACACAGATATTCTAAATATTACACAAAATATCCCAACCTATGATAGAATGGCTTACTTTAAGTAAACAATTCAACTTGTGTAATGGGGAATTCTATATTGTAAGAATGTGTTTATAAATACATGGGCTTTTTATTTATACCTTGTTTTAGTTCAAATAGGCATTTTATTCTGGCTAAATTAATTCATGGGTGTATATAAATAAAACACGCTTATGGCAGAACTTTTTTTTCATTCTGCTGCAATGTATCATTTTTCTCCAGATTATTTTATTTTTATGACAGACTCACCATGGCAACTGTTATCATGCCCCCCTCCAGAGAGAAAGAGGATAACTCTCATGACCTAGTATCAGATTCAGGGGATATATAATCAGCTTCCTATGCATAAGGTTTCCTTTTTATTCTTTGCATAGGTGTATTCTTTGTCACATCTTTGTATTCCATTTCACTCTTAACTCTTATCCTGGCTGTAGTGTTTTGTTTAAGAGCTGGTTATGTTTGTTCTGTCTGAGTGCATTAGCCTGTCTGCCTGCCAGATCTTGACCTGTATCAAGCTCAGATGAGGGGTACGGCATCTCCCTGTTCCTGAGCCTTGAGTGCATCACCTGCCCATCTACGTCCGGAGCCATCATTCTTTCTTGTCGTTTTAAGGACCAGGGACACACAGTGTTTGCTTGGGATAGTATAGTTCAGGATGTTTCTCTTCTTGCCCTTTGTCTGCAATTCCCATGATGCACTCAACGCAAAATGAGTTGGATGGATGATCTATATGCAAATTTGACATAAAGGTTTGGAATAAACTGTGTACCTTTTAAGTGAAATGGGAGTGTATCAAGATCTTATAAGCTTATGAGACTATGGGAAAAAGCTGAGGCCCCATTCTGTGCTGGACAAAAGCCCTTATTATCTCTTTTCATTATGTTCAGATAGCTTGTTCGGTCTGACAAGCTATTTACATCAATTAACCTTTATTTTAATGTCATCCATTTTTGTATTTCGTTTGGCACTTGGTGGCCTGTTATCTAATCAGCAGGCCTGAGTCAGTTTTGGTTGGAAGCTAAAGTTCAGGCTTTCGTTTTTCCTGTTGCGTAATGAACGATCATATAATTCTGAGAAAACTGAGAGACTAGCACAGACTCCTATCTGAATGTATTTCTGCTGGGAGTGCTGGTTGAAAAATAAACTTTAAAGGCAATTAGTTTCACTGCCCGAAAAAAGAGAGCTGGAAAGGACACTGTCCAAGTACATTTCTCGGGTAATTATCCATTAAATCCTCATGGCTATGCACACCTAGAAAAGGTTACATTCAGAGATGTCTAAAGAGAATTCACACATCCAGGGTTAAGATGGAAAATGCAAGGAAACTAAATTGCTATTGTTAAAGTATCATGAAACTATTTACATTAATATTTTGCTTAAGGTTCCAGATTTGTAATGCTTCTTCTACTGCTGAAGATTTTAACCTATATCGTTCATGTACATATACATTTACAGTGTATGTTAGATCTGCCAGATTATGAAGATCCTCAAAGACTGTAGAAAACATTCAGATGTGGCAGGTATTTGCTTAAAAAAAATGCGCACAGTATTTGAACTATTACAGAATTTTTAATGATGATATGAAGTTTGGTTTCATAAATGAATATCTACGCCAAGTTTTCCAAAAAAGGAGCTTCTATATGGAATCCTCTAAAATATCCAATGTTATTAAAATGCATTGTATTTGAATGATAAGACACTTAAGACTTAACAGTATAATGGAAAACCTTTCTAAAGTATGTCATTCCAAAACATGTCTGAGGCAGCGCATGCTGATTACACAGTAACCCAGCCCTTTCAGTGGAACCCAGAATGCTTTTTTCCCACAACACAATCTCATTAATCAAGAGGAATAACAGGAAGAAGGCATCATAAAGACATCTTCCAAGAATAAAGCACATTCATCAGAGGAATGGATCAGTGGAAAATCACCAATATTAGAGTTATGAGAATCTATGTCAGATACAGTACTTATGTTCATACATAGAGTGTCAGCTCCTTATAGTGTGCTAACAAATTACAACAAGCAGTTAGCTTGTACCCATTTCTGTGCACTGATGTGTGGAAGCCGGCAAGCTGGCATCCCCAAGGGCATAACGGGCCGAGTATAGGTGGACACCTCATGAATGCTGTGGACAATGACACCCGACGTAGATGTTGGTAATATCTTTCTGAAAAATAAATGGCAAATTTATTTGACTCTGCAAATTAAGACTCTGAGGTCAGAAGGTCATTGGTTCAAATCCCATGGCAAGGAGTCATGTCACCATTGGACTCTTGAACAAGGTTCTTAACCCCAATTGTCTGAGGGACACTGGCTGACCTTATCCTCTGGTCCTCACTTGTATGTCAGATTGGTCAAAAGCACCCGCTCAATAAATGTGAATGAAAGATTGACTCGGGATTGAAGAACTTACAGTAGCAACAGTTTGTGGCTTCTTGTTAGTTTCAGTGCCACTTCTATCAAGTACTGACAGAACAAGCACAGCACATTTAATATTTAATGTAGCAGTACAGTAGCAGTGCATGTACAGTTCTCAGCACTGTTGCCTCCAGTTTTGGGCCTTCTAATCCTTCCCACACTCTATGTGTGTGGATTTTTCATGTACACCCTGTGTCATGCAGGTTTCCTCCAGCAGTTGAGTGTATGCAAATAGACTATAGTCCCCATATAACTCTCCTCAGGATGGTATCCCAAGTGGTTGTAAGATAAAGAGATGAATCAACACTTGCTGTTAGTAAATCAGACTATGGGTATTTTTATTCCCCAAATGGAGAATACAAATGCTTTTGGGTGTGAAAGCTCCAGAATTATTATACAGACCTTTTTCAAACTTTTAGGCTTTGTGTGGGTGACAAACTGGAATTGTTCAAATTTTAAGACAAATCGCCCAAAAATCAAAATAATGCTGTTTAGTGCCAGCAAAATGGAGGGAGACTGCAGATGACATTTAACTTTGTGATAAGTCAAAAAGGATCATGGATCTTATTTCTGCTTTACACAAACATTATATGAGTGAAGATCTACACCTCACTTCATTTTGAGGACAAATTACCTTAAAATTGAATTGCCAGTATCGATGGCAACAACAGATGGAAATGGCAGCTGTAGAAGACATTTGGTCTTAAGAATATAGCGCTACACAAATCTTTTTCAACCTTTGCAGACATACTGTATGGGGAAGATCTGGAAGTCATTACATTTTGAAACAAACTGCACCAAAATTAAAGCAGCTCCACATAGTGATAATAAAGAAAAGTAAAAGCTCAGACACTTGAAATTGTTACTGTGATCATTTAAAAAGTATTCAACACAACTTTTTCTACCTTTGCGCACACATTGTAAAGGTGAAGATCAAAGGTGGTCACATTTTGAGACAAATTGCACCAAAATTGAAGCAGTACTGCACAATTATAGCAGAGAGGAGGGCAGGTTCACACACTTGATCTTGTCAGCATGAAATTATTTGTCAGATCCAAACATTGCAGACACATTGCATAGGTGAAGATCTGGATAACACTAAATATTGATGTATATAAATGTTACATGGATGGAAATCTACACCTGGTTTCATTTTGAGGCAAAACACCTGGAAATAGAAGACTCACCACCAAGATACTGGAATAGCATTGCTTTTTAAAATATCATCAAAATATTGTACACTACAGTGTACTGTATGGGTGATATAAAATTACATACCACCCAGGTCTAGTGTAGAGTGGTGGCTCTGAGGCTAGGGTTCTGTGCCAGTATCTGGAAGGTTACTGGTTCAAATCCTGTGGATGTCCAGAGTCATTCTATTCCATTAGGCCCTTGAGCAAGACCCTTAACCTGCAATTGCTTTGTCCTGGGTATGATGTTAATCTGCATCCAGCCCTATAAGGAATCTCCAGTGAATTGCCAGTGAATCTCCAGAACAGGAGCATTCTACCATCCCAGTATGATAATGATCTGCCAGTTGCCTTAGCTATACTTGGCCATTCAGTTCAGGATGACCACTTTCTGTCATTATGGCTAAAGGGAACAATGTGTGTCCTGCAGCAGAGAAGATGCACACAGAACACAAAATTTACCTGAGCTACATCTGGTAGATTAAGCCGCAAAGTTCTTCCCCCTGTCATCAATGTACAGCGATTTATACTGCCAGTAGAAAGGCTGCGGGCGGAATCATATAAATAGTATTCTCAAGCGTGTTGCATCACATGAAACCCGCAGAACATAAAATGAATTAAGTTGCTAGATGACAGCACACATATCAAAGGAAGTGTGAGCTAGTCAACAGTCTGCCTGAACTGACACGGGCATGCTGACGGGTTAATTAGTCATTCTGCAGAAAAAAGGGCAAATTAAAAATAATGGAACTGGACAAGAGAAGATGATTAAAGAATGAACAATTTTATTATTATAAATTGTAAGTCTTTTGTTGTGTGTATTTTTATCATTATACAAAGGTCCCACAAGGTTAAGTGCAGTAATTGTCTAGTTATGGATTTTGTATTCTGGCAGTTATCTAAATGAACTTGCATGGCATATATAGACTTATATGCGTCACTTCTGATATACTTTTTTTTTCAATAAAACAAATTGGATACAGAAGCTTCTTAAAAAAGCAAAAGGAATTTGAACTTGAGCATTATGGTGCCTGTCCAGATTTTTTGCCTCCATGCTACCTGATACACTGTTTGGAGTGAGAACCTGTGTATCCATAAACTCTGTGCGACAAAAGCATTTTGTTGTGTGAGTTAATGTTCCAGTGACACCTGTGTCTGGAACAGCATATCACTTTGAGTTTAATGCATTATTCATGTCATACAAGACTGTCAGAATTAAGACATGCGGTGACATTTTTACACCTGTGCTCCTGTGCTGTCATTTGCTCCAGAATTGCTCCATGTTGTTCTCTGATGCCTTTTTTTTACACATAACAACTGAGTAGCTTATTCATTTGCTTGTTTGTTGGTTTGTTTAGATCAACTGTCATTATTAAAAATACATTCATTAATAGCCATAAAATGTATAATGAGGCTCTGTGGGGGAAAAAACATGAAATCAGTCATAATTCTTTGAAAGGAAAAATGAAATTGAAAATAAAGGTATAAAAGATACACTTACTGAGCCCTGTCAAACACTCAGACAAACATCCTAAAGAATGTGAATAATCAGAGGGAGTGTTTTAAATAGAATGGAAATACCTGTAGGAAATGCACCAGTTATCCTCAATCAAATAATAAATCAGTCAAAATGTTTTATTATTATTATCATAATTTTTTTCTATTTATTTATTTATTTATTTATTTATTTGTTTTTGTTAATTTTTACTACAGTTTAAACTTCATTGACATGAGCTGGTTACATATTCCAATATGCTTATTATATAAATATAAATTTATCTTGCCATTTTGGTTTGGGAATTTTCAGTGACAATCTAATGATGATGATGATGAGAGACTGGTGGCAGTCCACTGAGACCATCTCAGACAAACTGATAAGATCAAGTGGGTTCAACTGCAATTTCCACATGATAAGGGTGATGTGTTAACTCAGTGGGTAGCACTGCTCTCTCACGCTTTCAGGGTTGGGAGATTGAATCCTATCTCCACTCTGACTGTGGGGCATCTTGCCTGTAGTCTGTGACGTATGTGGCCATGTGCCCTGCAATGGACTGCTTCCCTCTGGAAGGTGTACCCCAACCACGTGTCCTGGGGTTCAAGGGCAGTGGAAGCAGTTGAGAAATGGATTTAAACAAAGTATGGACATAGGACAGTATTCACAATTAGTAACTCAAACCAGCAGACAAGTTCAGTTGTCAAAGATCTTACTAACATTTACTATGGTAATATTATTCTCATTGGCCAATTTATTAGATACACCTGGCTAGTACCAGGTAGGACCCACTACAGAATAACTTCAAGAGTTTGATGACTTGTGTGGTCAGAGAAACTGTTATATGTGATCGGCATGGAATGGGCAAAAAGGAGCAGGAGTCACGAAATCGGGCAAACAAGGGGTTTAATTGAAGAACATACACACTGGAACACATCACAACGTCAATGACTGGACTGGGGAAACATACTCAAACGCAGACTTAAATACACAGGACTAATCAACAACAATGAGAAATAGCTGGTAACACGAGGATTCCACACGAGGTAGCGAGATGGCACACGGGAGGATCGGGCAAGCAGGGCATGACAGAAGCCTTTCTACACAGCATTCTTGTACTGAGCTCTTAATATTGCACTAATGATTGTGGCCATCCTCCCAGCTTTAACAAGTGTGACCATTTTCTTTTGACTTCTCTTATGAACAACATTTATTTCCCACAAAACTACCACTGACTGCAATTTTTTTCTTTTATTTTTTTTGTTTATCACAACATCAGAACTCAAGACACTATGGCGTGTGAAAATCCCAGGAGGGCGGCTGTTACTGAAATGCCGGACCCACCACGTCTAGCACCAACAAACACACCACATTCATAATCACTTGGATCAGACATCTTATCTCTTCTAATGTTTAGCCAAACAGACTCTCAACCTCTTGACCCTGTCTGTATGTTGTATTATTCAGTTGCAGCCACAGGATCTGCCGTTTGAAGGAGCAGGTTGTTTGCAATAACAAATAGCTATAGCTAATGAAGTGGCCACTGACAGTATTTTTTTACTTTGTTCTTTGCGTGTTTCATAATTAATCTGTGAAGTTCACATAATGGATAATTGTTGTGAACTTCCAGAAAGGAATCAATGTAAGGAAAAATGTGTCTTACCAATATATTGAAATGCTGTGAATCAAATGAATTAGATATTCACTATACACTGTTTATTTAGCAAATAAGGTCATTTGTTTAAAGGAACTGCCTTTGGTGTTAAGTGCGCAGTCATCTTGCTTATCCTGGTCAGGGTTGTGGGGTCATTATGTATCGACATAATATAAATAAATATGTAAATGTTTAAGTGGGTGGTACTACAGTATAGCTCACACCTCTGAGGTTGGGGGTTCAAATCTCACCTCTGCTCTGTGTGTGTGTGTGGAGTGTGCATGCGTCATGAGGGTGTCATTCAGGAATCCGAGTTCCCTCCTACAGTCTGGCTAATTGATATCTCTAAATGGCCCACAGTGCAAGACATCAAAACATTATTTTCTTCTCTGTGTATATTTTAACTTATAATGACATGAACCTTAGCAGGCACCCTGACTACAGATTGCTGTTCAGATTACAAACATAACCATTTTTTACTTATTTATTTTTCTAGCAGCATAATGAGTGCCATCTGTTTTATTTGATTAGTGTAATTACTTATTTGGTGAATGACTGTTTTTGTCTAAATAATGTTTGTCATTTCCTATCTGCAAATTTCAGTGAGTATTTATGGCTTTTAATTTTGCAGTGCATTTTTTTTGTTCTATTGCCTTTGCTTAGTTCGGTTTTGTTTGGCATCTCTCTCCATGCGTATCAACAGCAGATGGCCTAGACATTTTCAGAGGCATGTGAAAAGAACCATGCGTGCGACGTGTTTTGCCATTGCTATCTTAGCAAAAGGAACTCCAGACCCGCTTCATTTATGAACTGTCTTTTTCTTCATCCTGCTAGTAGGCGACAGACCTCTAACTCACAGAGTTCAAAGATGGACGGGCTGTGATTTCACGACTCTGAGGTCAAGAACAGAGAATCCCAGAGCAATCCATTACTCATTGATATTCTTTTGTTTCCCTTTAGCCTCTCTTGTTTCTGGTACAAGGTTTACTGTAGAACTCCCACATTATAAAGTAATTCAGTCTCAAAGGCTTTTGCTGTTACTCAGCAAGAATACCAATACAGCGCAGGTCCCAGAACACATTTTTCAGCTGCCAAGTGAGTGATTGCCGCCAAAGCCTTTGTGAATACTGCAGGATGGCTGATCATTTTCACCCCATGCTTTATTTGTCTTTCGTTTTGTTTATGTTTTCTTGTTGTTTTGTTTTTGTTTATTTGTTATTTTGTTTTTCATTCGTGTGCTATATATTTATTTAGCTCCATTAAATAATGAGATCATCGTCGTCTCAGCGGAGACCGTGTCAGGTTGACGGGCGTGGCAGGTTTGTAGGAAGCCTGGATTTTAAATGGTTGTGATGCTCCCATATTTTCCTTATGTTGTTTATCTTTATAACCCTCTGTTTATCTCTCTAGATTACCTAATGAATTAGCCTTCAAACCACAGCTGAAGAATTTATTCATAAGCCATCTGCCTGAAGTCATACCCGAGAGGAAAAAAAACACCTAGCTACAACACAAAAAAATTAAACTGTTACTCATAAGTTCTTATATCAGCAGTTCCCATGAGAAATGAATTAAATACAAAAATGTAGAATGTATATTTCTATAGAAACAGAAAATATATATATGTCATTATATTGCGCTGAAGGCTGTTTGGTTTAGACTTCAGCCTATGCGTTATGCTTAATTGTCCTAATAACATTGATATAAGATGTTTGTATTGTCCCATTAAAGACATTTATTAAACCAACATCTATAAATGAATGACTGTATTGAAAATATCTCCAAGGAAACGGATTTCAAATTTAAATATCCAAACAGCGCCCTCTGTTGGTCTCACAGAAAAGGACTACTATAAGAATAAGTATAGGAATATGCTTTGGAGAGATTTCAGATTAAATTCAGGCCACGTTGTGGGCTGTTTGATTCTTGTTATGATTTGTGATAATATATCAATATTTACCACTGAGAGCTCACGCATTTTGAATACACCTGTTTTCACATAAGAAAATGAATTTTACTAATTACCCTTAGCTAGCCATGGTTTGTCGTCTTGATGTTGATTTTGTGCACCCAAAATTAGTTGCCTGATTTCTACCTAACGAAAGCCACTGTCTGAGAAGAAATGTAAATTTTCTGTTGATAAATACATAAGCTGTAGTTTAACCTGCTACTGGATCCTGTTACATGGTGAATTTCAGAATTTCTATAATACGGATATTTAAACATTGTTCAAGGGGTAATACTTTATTTGACTTTAATTTAGTTAATACTGAAGTACAAATTATGAACATGAACAAGTAAAGTTGCTACTTGAGATAAAAGATGTCACAATTCATTAATGATGATCAAACATGAGATCAGTATTTCACTTGTGTTATAGTTATTTGTTCCTTTAGTAGTTCCTTAGCAGTTCACAAAGGTATACAGAATGAACAGATATAGTAACAAACACAGTGCTTGGGATGAAATATGCATCATGATTCATTAATGATGAATTAACATGAAATCAGTATGTAACTAAGATTTAGTTTGTGGTTAATTAATACATAACTAATAGTATATTATTTAGTATTATACTATATTATTTAAGTCCTGTCAGGTAAAGTGTTGCCATTAAAAGTTTTCATGGCGCCAGAGCCCCTAATCCAGGAGATGTTTCAAGTGGTTAGATAAGTATCCAAAACCACAGACATCCTGGACAATGAGATGGCCTTCATCCAACAGTTCATCAGCCATCTTTCTACTACTGCACTAAACCAGGGTTTGAGAGTGCTTAGTCAGGCTTCTTGTTTTTCAGAAGTGGTGCTGAAATGTGATTTTTAAGTGTATACGACAAACCCACTTAGAGCATACAGTTGATGGGCTCTTTGAGTCTGTCAAGGAAGCCTCCAGAAGCCAGTCCTAAATTCGGCTTTGTCTAGCCTGGCCTCTAAAATTCCGCTGCTACTCCTACAGCCAGACCTATGAGCTCAAAAGAATGTCCTATTTTATACAGTACTCTTATAAACCTCCCAGGTATTAACCTCCCACCCTCGGGCCAAAGCTTCCGTGCTGATGGGTTTCTGCTGATAGACCTGCAGTGGGGTCACTAATAGAAAACACTTAACAGATAAACATAGGAAATGAATTGAGGATGTCAGCTCAGCTCTGTGTTCCCAAGGCACCTCCTCAAATAGAAACAAACATGTCACATTCTCAATTCAGACTGAATAACACTCTGCTTCTCTCAAGCTTGTTTTAAACTGCCTGAAATTTCTCCAAAATGGAGAAAATAGCCCAAATGGCAAATTTACTATTGGCGAGAGAAGAACGTTGTTATCAAATGCCTATATCCAGGTGTTGGTAAAATACTTCATTTTCACAAATATGACTGTTGCTTGAAGCTGCTGGAGATGAGAGTTTGGTTGATGGGTACAGGATAAGGAATTCTCCAAACGATCCCCCTGTGATGACTCTGAATCCCATTCTCAAAACCCATTTATCCAGCTTTGTAAATATGGCTTTGTTGAATTCCATCACAAGCTTCTCTAACTATACACTGGTCAGCCACTGTATTCTAATAGTAGAACACACTGTTCTCCTCTTCTCCATCCACACATATAGTATTTTTGCTGAAATAGTACCATAGGGCTACTCTGCTATTTTGCTCTCTGATTTTACTCTCCTGTCCTTCCACACTGTACCTTCTAAAGTTGGTCGCCATGACAGCCGTTTCCTTGAAACAGGTCAGCGAGACAGAGTCACTTTCCTTCTGTGTCTCTCAGCCTCCACCGTGATGCTCCTTGTCGAGTGTCAGTTTTTCATTGCTGGTTTTTCTCCCGCTATGCTTCCACTCACTGTCTGTGACTGCTTACCCTAGAGGGACAATCAATGTCTGCCCTTACTGCTAACATATAGGGCTGCCATACCTCATTCAGCATTATACTAACAATTAGGTGCAAGACAGCTTATAGGCTTAGTTGTGGCCATAAGTAGATGAGAAGTTTAGGTAACACCATTTTCAAATTATCCCCATGTTATTAAGGTCAGGCTCGTTGATCAGGTTTTTGGGGGATGCTTTTAAAACTGCACTGTAGAGCAATGTAGCAGCAAGTATCTTACCACAGGAAATGCATAGTTAATTGCAATTTATTTGGTTAACAGAAAGGTAATAATCAGTCCATTCTGCGCTACAATATTGGCCGTTAAAATTTAATAAAATGTGACGCTGACCAAATGATTGAAAAAAGAATTTGCGTCATTTAAAGTGTTTCGTGAGCAGGAAACAGAAAAAACGAAATATATGTATAAATATTAGGTTGACGAGGCTGTGGACAGATTGACAGCAATACGATGATGGAAAAGCCAAGCAATCTTTTCAATAGTGAGCTCATTCTCTTTTGTCCTATTTAGACATCAGTTCAGCTGGTGACAAACGACTGAAAGCCTAGTCCCCTTGGTATTTTATTGTGCAGGTATAGACGTCAATAGCAACATTGTTGTTACTGACTGTGCAAATAGAACTTTGTGACAGATTTGAATAAACCGTGACAGATAAGTGTTATGGCTAGTAATGGGCATTGATTTTGTTTCCATTCCAAAAAAAACTCTTAATATGATATAGAGGTGCTTCATCAAATATTCGATATGCTGCCCATAAATCACATCATCACATTTCTTCACATGTTGCTCAGGACACGTGGATGGAGAATATGCATTCTGTGTATGAGTGACTTTGATGTTCCATGTGAAAGCAACAAAAGTTGTGTCTGTTATATTGTGGCGCCACATTTTGAAATATGTCCAACATTACTGGCTCAGACAAAAGACCACAGCGTTGGTTATGGTGTACTGACTTCAAGTTCACTCTATGTTATACTTTATTGTACATCTGAATCACATGACATTTCTAAAGGTGAGAGACACAACTGAACCTGCTATGGTAAACCATGTTTAAATATAGAAGTGACAAGTGCAAATGAAACAGCTGTATGATTGCATTGGATTCTTATTACTCTACTATTTTACAATGAAAAAGAGAAAATAATTGTGAATTAAAGCAGTTAGATTCTTATTACTCTACTATTTTACAATGAAAAAGAGAAAATAATTGTGAATTAAAGAAGTTGTTTCCTTGCATATTTGCATTCATTTTCACATCGTGACTTGTAATTTCTTAGACATAGGAGACCTATGACCTTTCCTATTTCGTAAATTTATAGCGGAACTTACAGAGCATAACCTAATCATAGGGAAATGACTTCAGCAGCTGCCAGGACACTGCAATGCCGGGTTCCAGAACGAGTCACCCTAATTGAACCATCTGGTATCAATCAACCCTCGTTATCCTGTCTAAAACCAGGTCTTCAAAGAAAAAAAGTTTTGAAAGGACAAGCAGATTAGGAAGAGTTTGCTTTCAGTGCTATGCGTTTATTTCTGCATAAAATTGATGTGGTAATTGACTTGTGCTTTTCATTCGACCTGGAGTTGGCTCTCTTGTTTTACTTTGATTTCTGAACAAATCACTGTCTTGGGAACATGCAGGTTTTTTCCTTCTTCTTCCTTTGACCTCATACAAGTGCAGGTGTGTGCCAAAATACCCACATTTAAACATTTTTAAAACTATTTTACTATTTATATTGATATGTAATGAAAGGTACTCATTGCCATTTTGAGAGTTTCTGCACCAATTCTCATTCCATGATCAGTTATTGATCACACTGAGCAATGTATCCAAACACAAATTTATCACATTCCTCTGTTGTGGTGACATTTGTATGAGATCAATTAGAATGAGTTTTTCCATTAGTTTTGTGTTATTTATGGCTGTTTCCATTCCAAAATATGCAGTAAGTTATCTGCTATGCATTGATTCTTATTCCAGGAATAAACACTTAAACTTTAGTTGTTGGGGTACCTTTTAAAGCTTTCATCTTCATTGCACATATTTTGATGCAATCCCCCTGGGGGAGAGAAAAACACAAACAAGGTCCCTTTCAGCACCATTCCCTGGGTTGCATCATCCGCGGTTTCCAACTCGATGGGGGTTGAGGACAAGTGCTTGATGAGGTTACACCATGGTACTAGAACTCACCAGCCCAGGGATGAGGCAAATGTTATCTGTCCGATCCAGGTATCCTGAGGATAGTTGTGTGAAGCCCGTAGGGGATTCAGTAACTAGCTGGTAACATGGCATGGAGTCAGATCGCATTCGTCCTGAGAGAAAGTCCCGCTCTTTGCATGTAAACAGCCTTATTTGATGATATGTTAGAAATATTTTGAATACTTTCGATATTACTGAATGTTAAAAATATGTTCAAAAAGTCAATAGTAATTATTTGAGGTATAATAGTAATTAGTTTCACACTTATTGCTCGAAGTACCTTATTACCTGCTTAGATAATGACTTTACATGCTTTGAATGTCAAAGATCTTTTTTTTTCAATCACTGATGGTAGAAATAAATTATTTCCTTGCAGCAAATTCATTAATTATATGAAATACCCATGACTCAGTGAAGCGAAGTGAAATGTGATGAGCAACATTATGGCAGTTGTCATGCTCCACATCATTCGTGCACCAAAACAAAAAACACCTTAGAACGGTTTAGATGCAGAGGCCTGTCTACATACCATTGCTAAATGTATCAATTTTAATGTAGTTCATCTATCTATCTATCTATCTATCTATCTATCTATCTATCTATCATCTGTGGGTTGCTTGCTCAGTGGGTAACATTGTGTGCTTGTACCTTCAGGTTTGTGGGCTTGTCTCCTGCCCTGGGTCTGTATACAAGAGGATTTTACATGCTGTCCTTGTGTTTCCTCTGAATGTTATGGTTTCCACCATCAGCAATAAAAATATGGTTTAGGTGAACTGTTGTCGCTGAACTGTCAAAAATGTGCCATGGGTTTGGCTCAAGGCTTAGAAAATCCCCACATCAGTCAACAGCTGTTTATAGTACATGCATTGATGTTTCTCTATGGATGGATCATTTTGGTTTAATTTTTTATAACACAAACACATACATTTCAATTTATCATGTATAACTATGCTCTATTTCATGTATTAATGAGCAATCAACTAAAGTAATTTCTTTCCATTGTTTTATTTCTGCACTATTATGGTAAATCAATGTAGTCTTGTATAGATTTCAAGTTGGAGGATGATTTTAGCCTAGTTTTCAAGGGCAACTGTGTAAAATTCAATTTATTTTTATATAGCGCCTTTCACAATAGTCACCCCAGGCCATAGGTGTGTTGTGGTACAACATTATTACATTCAAAGCACGGAAAAGATGTGATATGTCATATGCTATAACAACTCAGCAATTTATTATTAAAATATACAATGCAAACACTACTTGTCAACCACTATGAAGCAAATGAAAATTCCTCTGTAGACTGATTGTCTGTTACTACGTTTTTTTTCTTTTACTCCTTGTGCCTGTGGTTTGCCTGCAGCGTGACTGCAGTGTGACTGTAGGAACTTGCCTCCTTCGCAGGATCGGACTTATTTAAATGATCCATATGACAGTTCTATGTCTGCTATACCTCCAGGTCAAACTATGGCCCCGTTATGCCACTGTCACAGATTGACAACTTTCCCGGCAATTATTTCCCAAGGTTTCAATTCCACCCTGTAAAATTCTTAAAAATAGGATGTATTCATTCCAAACACATCCCATCAAAATATCTTGTTTATTTTTAGATATCTTTTCAAAAACAGTGTCAGCTGCTTATGCGATAATGGTAAATATAGAGATTTTTTTCATCGTGTGCTTGAAGATGCGAGCAGGAAAGTTGTTATCAGGAATACCATAAGAAAGACAGATCAAGACAACGAGCAAGTGGGGGTTCCAATGCCAGAGAAACTAGGATAATGCAAATTCAAGAACAGCTTCAAGGTGTACTGTACCCAGCAGAGCATCATAAACAATTCAGACTGAATAGTATATATGGAATGTGGGAGGGAATCAGTGCAAAGGTAGGCATAATGCACACTGACACGGGCTGAGCTGGGGTTAGGACTGCACATGCAATCAACCTGTATCATTGTCAAAGTTTTTTGCTTTTTATGGAGGAGCTCAAGTGATCATTGCAGTCAGGAATGGGGGTCCAGACAGTGTTGACTGTTATTTCTAATGTTACTTGATCTTGATTTAATTGTTGATGTACTATGTACTCAATACAGAATTCTTTGACAGTGAAAAGTGTTATTTTAGTGTACACACCCCTGTTAAAATACCAGGTTTTGTGATGTAAAAAAACAATAAATCAATTCTAAACTTTTCCCACCTTTACTATGACCTAAAACTTGTACAATTCAATCAAAAAACAAGCAAATTTATTAGGGGGAAAATATAAAGAATAAAAAAAACAGAATAAGCTGGTTTTATAAGTGTGCACACCATTAAACTAATGATTTGTAGAAGCACCTTTTAATTTAGTTAAGGTATTCTGTCTTTCTGGGTACACACCTGCCATCAATTTAAAGTGATTCTGATTAACCCCAAATAAAGTTCAGCTGTCCCAGGAGGATTTTCTTGACATTTGCTCAGTTGATTCCTACAGCAAAAGCCATGATTCACAGAGAGCTTACAAAGCATCAAAGGGATCTCATTGTTCAGGTATCAGTCAGGAGAAGGGTACAATTTGTATGACATATACCATGGAACACAGTAAAGACAGTTATCAACAAGTGGCGTAAATATGGGACAACGGTGACGTTACTGAGAACTGGACGTCCCTCCAAAATTGATTGGTTGTTCTTCTTCAGCTGGAACTGGATAGTGGTGGCTTAATGGTTAGGGAAGCGCACTTGTAATTGAAAGGTTGCAGGTTCAAATCCCCGATCAATAAGGCACCACTGAGGTACCCAGTGCAAGGTACCACCCCCAAGCACCGCTCCCTGGGTGCTGAATTAGCTGCCCCCTGCTATGCTACATTGTCACGTATGGGTTAAATGCAGAGAAGCATTCCAGTGTACTTGTGCAAAAAAAGCTTTGTTTAAGCTTGTTTTTTGTTTAAACATACTCGTGGAATGTTTAATACATGATGTATGTACCTATACATTTGGTCAACGTATTTTATGCATCTCTTTCATCTAGATCAATAGATAATGAACATAATATCACATGGGTATCATGATGATCTCACAGTATGAGATAAAATGGTGAGATGGAAGTGTGGTCAAGTGTGTGATTTCAAATTGATCTTGCAGTGGTATCACAGTAGTGAGATAACCTATGAGATCAGTACGAGATCACAGTGACATCATATTCTTGACTGGGAGGTGTGATGTGTTTTTTGTGCTTGACTAAAATGAGGAATTACACATTAACCTCATAAACTTAAGAGTTGCCCTGATCTTTCCCAAGTACTGGCAGAAAAGTTGTCAGTGTTGCATGAGTCAAAATATATCCATGTGCATGAACAAAGAGAAGATTTTATAATGTGCCTATTCTCAAATATTTTCTGTAGTGTCCTTGCTGAATTTCAGGAGTGATGTGATACCAAAACCACTAGTGATCAAACTTTTCATGTGCCACATTTAAGTACATTTCTTTCTTTTACCTTTTCTGTATTAATCTATCATATTTTTTGGTTTATTGGACTTAAATAATACCAGTGTTACATTTGTACATAAATATATATCAGTGTTAATCTAAAATGGAGCATGTTGTTTTCCTGCCCATTCTCCTCTCCTCTCATCTATCCTCTCATCTTGTTTATAGTGGATGCTCACAAGATCCTGTCTGTCTCCCTCCTCCAATGTAGTTTGACATGTTATTTCTTTATTAAAATATGCTAACATTTATTCTTCACTTTGGTACTGTTTTTTTCATATTTCATTCACAACAGTGTAGCATTTTATTTTATTTTTGTAGCATTATATTTTATTAACAGCACACTCACCTGCTAGCTAATTTATTTTGATAACAAATGCTGTTGGGCTCATCAAATTATATTTCACATTTACATTTTATTTAGCAGACGCTTTTATAAAAAGAGATACTTTTTTAAAGCTTATTTTCAAATGGCTAGAAATATTACACTAAATTTTAATGAAATTGAAATTCATTTTAAAATTGAGAAATATTAGCACATTACCTGTTGTAAGCAGACAGACAACATTGTATTGAGGAACACAAGAAACATAAATTCACCTTGACAAATAATGATGCCATAATCTCACCAGAAGTATGCAGGAATGGAGAAACAGCAGGTGACTTCTGGGTTAATAGCCGCTATAGCACTCAAAGTAGCGTAACCAAAACAAGCAAAACTTGCCACCTCCTACACACACACATACATGCGCGCTTCAGTATTTGGCCTATAAAGCTTGATTTCAGAACCCGTAGCCTGGAGACAAATTGGCGATTTGCCTTTCCCTGACTATAAAATATTCAAATGCAGTGTTATTGGCATGATGAAACAGTCGTGCTCCATTTGGGAAGTATGATGCTACACATAAATCACAGCCATTTATATCATGATTTACTAAAAGAAATAAAATATGATATGGTAATGATATGTAGTTATAACGTAACTATAATCTACATTAGTTTTATGGTTTAAAAAAACAAATACGAAGCTAAGTTTAATTATCAGTGCATTACCTCAACACATGCTGTCCAGTGTAAGAGCCATAATGAGGCCTATTACCCAATGATTATGATTATGTTTCAAATGTACTCCATATACAGTAAATAAGTTCATGCAATTTTTATATATTGTTCTTATCGTTATTATAACACAGTGATGGTATGATAATGTTGTTTCATAATGTAAAGTCTTTTGCTGTTCATACCTTCTACATGAATGACCAGAATTGAATTTTCAACACTGAGTATTCCCCATTAAAAAAAAACTTCAGCAGTCAAGCTTCTGATTATAATTTTACTCTTGAATTTGCCCCTAGCATCCAAATCAAGGAAGAGTTATAAACATATACATTGACTGTGACGTATGATACTCAAAGTCGGATGCTCCATATATATATACACATAATACAATAAAACGTGACAGCACCAGTAGATGGCCTTTACATACAGGGGAAACCCGAAAACGTAAGTCTTGCCAAGCATGTGCAGACGCCTCGTAATTATGACTGAGGATCGTAATTATGACATATGAGCTCATAATTACGAGATCTTTTCTCATAATTACGAGATAAGGTGTCTAGTTTTGTTTTTGTTTTTGATTTGAGATTGCAACGCGCTTCCATAATATACAGCCTTGAGGGAAACAGAAATGGATACAGGCAACAGAGAGAGTGCAAAACTCATACTCTGAAAAACTATGAAATGTAAATGCTCATTTATTCGATTTGGTAGCTTATAAAAAAAATAAATCCGAAACTGGTTTATAAAAACTTAAAATCAACTTAGAAAAACTTAAAAACAAAATCATTTGAAAGCATATTATCGTGTCAGTGTAGCAGGCAATTTAATTTGGAGAGGAATTTGTTGCTAGATATTGCCTTCTATTAAAATACATGGCTTTAGATTACTGTGGTTTATGTAAAGATCACAGTTAATTACTAGATTTAGCAGGACATTTGAGAGGCATTTTCTCTGTCATAACACTGTACAAAATTTTGAAATGTTACAAATTTGTTGTATTTAAAAATATGTGGTAGTTGTGGTCTAGCTCATAGTTTCTTAGTGTTTTATTAAGTTGAAAACCTTGGTTGTGCCTAAGGGGTGCATTTACAGGTAGTTAGTGTTAAATGTGTTAAATGGTTCCCATTTAACACATTAGCAGTTAGCATTATAGTGTTGTTATTCTGCTGATTAAGGAGAAAGGCTCAGTCATCTTCTATTGCTTTTAATGGATTGAGATTAAGAGGGAATATTAATGCCTGAGCACTGAATATAACCGGTAGAGTAGGGGTGGATGATGAGTCTTGATATGCAGCTGGTCTTCACTGAGTGGGAGGTGTTGGATTTTGACCAATTAACAGAATAGTGTGACGTCTTATAAAATTACGTATAAGATTAATGACTTCTGGTAATGATTTTGATGCTTCTTGCAAGTGAATTTTACAGAAGTTCTGCAAGCAGTGGTTCCAAGAAAATACTCCTGCATGTAATATGAACCTCTGTGTGTTTTGCCATTAAGATTGACTGTGGCCACTGATGACTTGTACATTACCAGTGAATGACTCTCCAAGACCAACTACTTTCACTACATCTAATCATACTAGAGTAGACAGTTTCACTTCCTAGGTATGAAGTTAAAAGGCACAGCTGCTGACTTTATGTCTCTTGAAAGGTGTCACACACAGAGAAATGTGTCAGCATGCTATAAAACCACTGATTGTGACTTTCCAGTGATAATTTAGCGTAAAATAGAATTGGGGAGCTTCTCCGTACCTCTTGCTGAAGTTACATAGTTATTCCCGAGGTAGTGAGATTACCCAGACATTTTCTGTGTCAATTGCTGGATGCCTTACTAAAATATAATTGTTTTTTATTCAAATGTGAGACAAAAATTTACTAATGTATGTTTTACCAAGGAAGGAATTGTGAACCTCAATGTGTTATTATTGAGGTAATATCTCTTCAAACACTGTACAATAGAGCTGAACTTCATGCAAACTGTTACAGTTGAACTTCTACAGGAAAAATCTTACAGCAATATATGCTCAGAATGTAGTTTTCTCTTTAACTTTGTGTGTATGCATTATAGAAGCAATACCATTGCGTTTAAAAAAGCAACCGGCCAGTACATGTTTTAACGTTTTAGGTGGTCCAGTGATATACTCTATATATATTGATTTTAATTCATTGTACTATTACGTTTACATAGCCGCTTTTAAAAAGTTTTTAATAACCAGACTTTTTTAAAGAAATAAGTAATGACTCAGAAGGATTGAGCAGGAATTGAAAGCATGCTTCAAGTGTCAACATTCCAATCCAGTGAAATTCTTTTAAGTTCATTATGAAAGAAACTGCTATGTGCATAAGATTGGCCACAATTGTTTTGACCATGTGTGTAGCTGGACTGAAAAGAGTAAAGCCCACTAATTTGCTAATAGAAAAGAATAGAATAGAATAGAATAGAATACTTACATTTTATTCATGACCATGGAAAATTGTCTTTTTGACTATCGCATCTCGCTCTCCATGAGACACACAGACACACACAGGTGAGAGCAAGCTTGGGGGGGAGGGGGGGTTCAGCAATTTCCAGCAACCCTGGAGCAGGTGGGAGTTAATGGCCTTGCTCAAGGGCCTAACAGCAGCATCAGTGTTCAGTCACTGTGAGTCCTAATCCATCCAGCCAAACACCATCCCTCAATATGTTAACTTTTACAAGAAAAAAAGAGGAAAAAATACATTAACATCAAGGGTGTAGATTTGGGCATGGATGGTAGGGACATGTTCCTGCCAATATTGTGGGGCTAGAGAGGCCAGAGAGGTCGGGGCTGATTTGTTGAAACCAGACCTACGCCCTTGATTAACATTGTGAGTTAAAAATGGAGATACCTGCAGCACTTCAGATTAAAGGAAAAAAATTAACATAGGATTCATTTGTGAGGGTTTTTCAGAGGTATTTCAGTATTATTGACTGAAAGGCTACAGGTTATCCTGGAGAGGCACAGTTTTTTAATGCAGTATGTGAATTGTTTACAATTAAAGTGTTTATATAAAGGACAGCTCAAGGATGCCATTGGTGGGTGGGGTAAAGTTAGAGTTATTGTTCCTAATCATTATAAGAGATAGAGTTCTGTTTCATCTCAGCCCTGGTAAATGGGCCCAAACACTGATACTCGACCCAGCCCCCTGTGTCTTGCTTTCACTCCTACTCATCTTCACCACCCTCCCAAAATAAAATCTCACTTCCTTCCTCTCATCGTCGTATCACATGACTTCACTGCCCCCCCCCCCCCCCCCCCCCGAATCAAGTGTTGCCATTTGATAAACAAACGTGAATTTAAAATGCACAATGCCTATAATATACAGCACATTGTCTTTGTGTCCCTTTTGTGAGTTGCAGCTAATTTTAACAGCAGGAAATAAATGTTATTTAACTGAAAGTCATGAATCAAAATTAACACCAAAGAATCCAAGTTACTAACTGTGTTTGTAGTTAGTTACGTTATAATACATGAACGTGAGATTGGAAATAATGCTTTTGCCAGCATTGTTTTAAAAAAAGACTTTAATAAATGGTTGAACCTGTCGTTCTCTGCATACGCAGAGAAACAGTAGTCTGACTTGATTTCTTTGTCAGAAGTGTGACAGGAGTTGAAAGACTAAAAAATGACAAAACCATTAAAAATGAAAGGTATATCATTTAACATCAATCAGCTTTTCTCAAAGATCTACTCTGCTGAATTTGTACGGCTTCACTAAAGAATGGTGTTCTGTCTTTTCTCTCTTGGGCTCAGAGCAACTGACAAGAAACAAAAAGCTCCCGTTTTTAAAACTAAGACCACACCTGAAGGTCCCTGAAGGACATAAAAGAACGATGTCACACAAAATCTGGGCCATTAATTTGGTTTATGCTCCTCGTACAAAAGTTAAGGGGTATTGAAGAGCTGAACCTTGTTTATCACATGACATATTATGATATAATTTTATATTCTTATGTTGTGGCCTTCCTGCAATAATCCATTTATTCATCCATCCATTTTCCATAACTGCTTACCCAGTACAGGGTCACAGAAAGGTTGGAAGCATAGGGCAGAAGATTGGTACCTGTACATCTCAAATGGGATACTGGTCCATCACAGAGCAAATACACACCGAAAACCACACAGAGAGAGCAATTTGTAAACTTAAATATAAACAATCTATCATTTGAAGCGTAAAAGGAATCCCACTTCAACACAGAGAGAACATGTAAATTCCACACACAAAACGATAGTGTCATATAATATACAAAATATTGATAGATTTTATGAAAAGAAAAACCTTTTTACTGATATATATATATATATATATATATATATATATATATACACACACACACACACACACATATGTATATAGGGATATAGATAAATGGACAGAATCAATGCAGAAGAAAGAAACATTGTATATGTTACAATGTCATGTCTGGACATAATCAACGGTACACAATGCAGCTTTCAAGCTTGGGTTACTTTATTTCAAAATAAACATTCAGAAACAAAAGAGACTGTAATTGACCTAAACAAAGGCAGACACGCAATTCTGGAACTAACAGAGACTAAAATCAAACATGAGAAAGAAAATGCTGAGTACATATCAGAACATGCAACATTGAACACATTCAATAGCTGACAAGGGAAGAAAGAATCAACAGGGATGTTTATACACAAGTAACAAGGCCTAGATTTAACAATTGTTCAAGAACTAGGGCACCAGGAGATACTTGGAGCACAGGACACAGTTGCAAACTAGGCACAGCACGGTGGCGGAGCTTTGCAAAAAAACGAGCCACGTTGCGGCTTTACAAAACAAGGGACTATACTGAATTCAAAATAACAATTAACTAAATCAAACCCCGAGGGGTCTAGCAAAGGCAGCTACTGTAAGTAGAATACAAAAACTAAACAAGGGAGAAGCACAGGAACAAACACAGCAAACCAGGAAGCAAAATACAAAGAATCCAATACATCCAAACAGAAGCAAACACAGCAAACTGGAGCTGATAAGGAACAATCACAATGACCGAGTAAAGACTAAAGTAAGGGCAGGTACTTACATTCATACATGATGAGGATCAACAAGAGACAGGTGTGGGCAGTAACAAGCACTAGGAACACAAGCACAGGTGAGAGTAACAAACAGAAAAAGGATCAAATAGTAGGGGAGACTAGATAACAAGGGTACCTGATGATTACTACAAGCAGGGAGCAAAAACAAAGAACCGTAACACAAATCCAAAATTAACCAAGGATGTACAAAAACAGCCAACTTTGAACACAAAACAAAAGAGGAAGCCGTGGAGTGGCCCAAGCTACATGAGAACACATCAGGAGACAAGCACTCCGGACGGCCAGCGACACCTGCTGGCCAAGCAGGGAACAGACAAAAGACAGAGGCCGATCCCGCCACAGCACTTAATATTCAACTCAAGCAAAGAAGGGTTAGTCAGCTTCAAAGACACTAAGGGCAGGGAGCAAAACCAGAGTCAAACACAAGGAACAAGATACACACATAAGGTTAAGAAAAGAAAAACTGAGTCCTGAGGCATAAATAACTGAACTCCTGATGGTCTGGGCTTAGTGGTTATCAGCCCATTCAGCTATGCATTGGGCCAGGGAACAGGGAGATCTATGGGAACTGTGACTGGGTATAATACTAAAGGAACAAAAGTAGCATAATCCCAGATGGCCAAACAGGGAACTATAACATAAGACTTTGGCATTGGGAGGATATCAAGACATGGGCTAGACTAGGAATAGTTAGAAAGAACAGCAAAACATTTTGGTCAACAGGGGAGAGAAGGGAACTTAAGGAAATGAAGGACAGAATGGGACAAGACAGAGACCGATCCTGACATTACAACTTGACAGGTAGAGTCAACTAACAATGCATCACTTTAATAAGAATAGCATAGCGCTGCATTTATATACAGGCATCCCCCACATTACGAAGGCATGTTTTATGCCACATTGTTTTTACAAAAGTGATCCAAAGAAGATTTTTGCTATTACGAAAAAACGAGAAAAGCGAAAATAGTGTGTATAGTGTGTAAATATGGTTAGACAGGGGCCCTAAAAAATTTCATGCAATCTTAGATTGTTCTGGGTTGAGGGCCGAAAATGATACACTTTCACGGGGCCGAAAATTTCTAGCAGCACCCCTGTCTGTAAGTGAAACTATACTATGCATACATTATTTATACTTTATATAGTCTGTGTATTTATCATATAATTCCTGCTTTTGCTGGAGTCAGGTGTTATTTAAATTTTTGTGTGTAATTTGGTATGATTTGATAGGATTCTTGGAATGCTCAAAAATTGTTCCCATGTAAATTAATGGTAATTGCTTCTTTGCTTTAAGCCATTTCGGCTTATAAAAGGTTTCATAGAAACAATCTACTTCCGTAAAGCTGGGGTTACCTATGTTGTAATTGTATATTAAGCAAGCGTGTTTTTAAAATGTATATTTAAGTTAAGTTCTTTCATAACATTACAGTTCTACAGGGCATTTAATTAATAATATGGACATGATTTAATGTAGAAAGAAAAATATTGTAAAGGGCTGGTATCCTGTCCAGGATAACCCCTGGATGGATGGATGGATGGAGGACTTGGTGGTGTATTACAGAAGTATTACTGAAAGTGATTTACTGAAGCTAGTCTCTTTTATCTACCAAGAAAAGCATGTTTTTTTATCATTACTTATTTTTTCATTACCCACAAGTACAATTAATTTTATCATTATTCACAAGTACATAATTTGTACAGTTAATATGCATTATGCATATTCATTATTACACACATTAAAATACATTCTAATTAACATTATTTGTCTATTATCAAAATTATTGCATTTGGTTTTTGGCAAAACCAAAAACATGTTTAATATATGAACCTTATGGACATAGATGGGGGCAGGGTAGGGGTGTTGCCAGAATGTTGGCCCTTGCTACTGAGAGAAAAACAAAACAGAAAACTCAGACATACAAAATGCTGACAGATTGGACTAATCAATGTACATCCCTGATTGTTTCCCTCCAGATAGTCTGTGGTCCCCCCCCCCCCCCCCCGATTATTTGGAAATGTAATGCACCAGGCTCTCTATACGGCTTCTGTTTGCTGTTTAAAGAATCAGAATCAGAAGACTTTTATTACCCCGAAGGAACATGTTTAGACCTACTGCTTAGGATAGAGAAATGCAGCTACAGATCTTCAGTAACATTTTAACTACTCATGGTTATCATTTGGCAAAATGTTGATGTATTGCATAGGGAAATGTCTAGGGTCATGTTTCCCAAACGGTGCCCAGGTGTGCCACAGGAAAAATCTATATTAATTTTTTATTGCATTAATAATAATAAAAATTTAATGTCATGATTTCTAAGCTACACTACTCCAATAACAGTGTTGTACTGTCATCGTCTTTATCGGTCTGTCCTCGAAGATCCTATTGCAGTTGCGTCCCCCTAACACCGATCACACCTTGCACACAGCACAACATAACTGCATTCAAAAGTAACAGCAAATACTGTATAGCCTACAGTTGTCCACTATTGACACTCTGTTGTTCCTAGCTCAAAGTGATAGACAATGGACAAATACTTGAAAAGGACTTCTGACCATGAACCTAGGCTATCTCTGTCTTGCAGTGGTGAGCAGACAATTCAATGCTGATTACTTAAATTATGGATTCATGTGCACAGGATGTCTCTGGGCTCCAATTCCATTGTCCTTGGTTTACGGGGAGAAACAAAGTGATGGTTCAACTGAAAAGACATCTTGCTACAAAATATGCAGCACTTGCCATCAAGAACGCTGAGCACTTCAGTTGTTTGAAAAGTCAAACTAATGTACAAGCAAAATTCATGATGAAAACAATTAACATTTCTGATAAAGCTATGAGCTATAGAGTTACAGAGTTTATGTGCAAAAAAGCCAAAGTTCCACATTAAACGTAAGTAGCCTGTGAGCCAGTGCCCAATAAACAGAAAAACCAGTTATTTTGTGACTTGTGTATGGTGAATGTCATGTGGATGTGAGATGTTTTCGTCGCAAGTAGTATTCCGCGAGAGAAAAAAGTTTGGGAAAAACTGAGGTGCCCTGTATTGTCACACAGGCAACTCAACCAGCAGTTCAACTGAACAGCGTGTTCCAGGATTGCAGATATGGAGTTTTGAAAGGAAACCTTCTGAAGAAATCAGACTCACAAGCAGGAGCTCTGAGGCAATAATTACCTGCTGAGCTATTTTGTCCTCAAAACAACACTAATTACCCCAGAACTTTACAATAAAAAACCTTTGAGGTGTTATATTGCATTTCCTTTAAAATTTTAAACCAGAAGTGCAAATCAGGTCAAAAGAATGTTTCATCTTTTATATTAGATAATATTTTTAATTTCAAGAATGTTTTCTTTTTGCCATGGTACTGTACGCATCTCTGACTTTAATAAAGTTTTAATATATTTTTATAAGTTTCTATAATTGCCCATTTCCTTAGTTAAACTATTTATATCATAATTAAGGTTTTTTTTTTGCCTTTTTTAAACCAAAACATTCATGTGGTTTGAGGGTACTCATGCTTGGTTGATTTGAATGGCTAGATTAAGTTGGGAATAAGTGTTTTAATATTAATAGAAATAGGCCATGGCTGTTTATTAGCTAGCCTCATTACACAGATTGAATTATCCATTAAGGATTAAATGATCGTTACATATATTCATTCTTTATATCCTTTCCACATAGCTGACTTATATAAAGCATCGCAACAAGCCAAATGGTTGCATGTCAATACTGAACTCGTGACAAATTGCTGTAGAGTAGGAGGCTAGTTCGATGAGCACAGGGCCAAAGTACAGCCCTGAATCTGGGGCATTCCGGATAAACAGGAAGTGCGGCACACCTGGGTATCACACCTGCCCTTCACTTTACCACAATGTGATGAAAGTCTGCTATTTTGACCTCCCACAAGGGGAAACTCAATTTTACAAAAATCTGTTAATGCAATCAAAAAACTTAAAATAACAAAAGTCTTGTATTTTGTTTGGTGATTTATAGTAATGGTTAGGGCTGAGTAGGGGTTAAGGTTATCATAGTTGGGATTAGGGTTATACCAGTAGAAATGAATGGAGAGTCCCCACAAAGATATAGATACCTAATCTGTGTGTGTGTGTGTGTGAGGGGGGGGGGGGGGTCACTGGGGGCAGAGTATAACAGTGAGAGTGTGTATTCTGAGTATTGCAGGTATAAGAAGTGTCAGTCTGGATGGGGGGGGGGGGTCATTTCCTTCCATTTCAGATTGGGTGACTGAGAAGCTGGAAAATATTATGGTATATTTCTGCAAAAGTAGGGTGAGAGCAAGCTGGTAATAGCTCAGAATACTTAACCTTTCTACATAATTCTGTGTTTCTGTGTCTTCCCCATAATCTGCACATCCATGAAGAGCGGGCCGATTGCATTGCTTGCTGTGATAATGGCACAAGCATACTAACCTGGGGAGTACACAATAGTCAGCAAGTATCAGTGTGAGCGGGAACCTGGGGAATGATTGCTGGGGGTTTTCTGTTGACTGAAAATAAATCTGGTGATGAATTTTCTCTCTGTTTGATGTAAAGTAATGCACGTGTGCCAGGAAGGGCAAGGGGTTTGGGAGGGGGGTATCCCTGTCTGCTCTCTGCATTCACAAATGCAACCATGTATTATGAAAGTCTTACCATATTCCAACCGTATTCCACATATCATCTGCAAAAAGAATATCAAATACCATACATACAAAACAGTAGAATACAGACAGTCCCCAGGTTAATAATGTCTGACTTATGGGCAACTCATACTTTTGCACATACTGTCATAAATGCTGTTATATTAAAAATTTGATGATGAAAACAAAAATTTGATGAAAACAATGGTTTGTAGTAACAAACACACAAAGTACTTTTTGATGTTCATGAAGATATCACACAGCTTCAGCGGTTCATTGGCTTATTATCGAATGTATACATAACACATACACATGTTCAGACCTCGTGAGTTTTACATCTTGTATGAGCATTTGCAGTGTGGTAGGACTGCACAGCTACAGAAACCACATTACAGTGTATATAGTGATGGGGGATTTACACAAGATATGCCTGAGTAGCTGCTGAGGTCTATGGATTTTCAGTGTTATGTTAATGGTGTCATTTACCATGGCGTTTAACTCTCATCCATTATTTATTGTTCAAATAATAGCAGTAAAAGCAAGCAAAGTCCTCCTTATCATTTTATCACTTCATCGCCGTTTAGTTTTGGTTTTTTTTGTCCGTCTTAGCCCTAGTGTCTTGGTTAGACTTTCCAACTGAACTGCAATGTTGAAATCCACCAGGTGAAGGGATGGCGTCCTGCATTGCCCTGTACACCGCATCGCACTGATTGTTTTTCTGCATGCATACTGTTTTACCAAGAAGGCTCGGCTGTAATCGCAGTATGTATCAGTACAGTATGTCGAATCCCAAAGTACTGTGCGCTTAGCAGGTATTTCCCACTGGGCTCCAACTCACGGCGAGACACAACTTCCCATCTGGCTTGACTCTGTGAGGAAATGATCCCCTTTTCACTGCTAATGCCATCTGATTTTTTACATGTATACCAAATTAACTCAATGTGTTATTTTTTCAATACATTAAAAAATAAATATTCTGACTTCTGTAGGATGGCCATATTAGAAGACTAAGATCATATAAGTAATTGTGTACATTGTAGATGCATATTACCATTTGTAAACATTTGGCTAAGCTTATTATGTTGATTAATTCACACAGAGGTGCATTAATATTCTCTCCCAAAGGGGTAGGTAGGGAATGATTTCATTATTCAGAGTCAGGGTACAGTAGAACCAGACTATTTTGAATGCTTAGATTAGGTCTGATCATTCAGTCACACGCCATTTCCTTCCATTTCTAAACAGAAAGACACCTGCCTGGCCTTCTGTCCAGAGAACACTACAGTCTCAGCTTGACTTCCTGTGTGCCTCTCTGATTGAACGAATGAATCGTAGCCCGAATGAAGGATCTCCGTCCACAGCTGGACCTTTGGAAGTCCAAGCTTCTTTCTTACCTCGCAACTCAACCATTCAACAGTGACATCTCTGTCTAGCTTGGATCACCAGTGCAGTCAAAGTTTCCTCGGAGTCTAGAGATAGTGATGGAGGACCAGCATGGTTTGCTGACAACATTTCAATTGTCTCCCAATCCGGTAGATTTACTTTTTATAACATCATGCACATCAAATCCTTTTCCAGGCAGTTGTCGTTTCAAGGTTAGATCATTGTAAGTCTTGACTTGTAGGGCTGGCAGCATGTTCTGTGATTCAAAATGCAGCAGCACTCATGTTACACCTCAGCTTGTCTCTCTTCAGTGACTCCCTGTAGCTGCTTGCATCAAGGTCGACTGTGGTATCTTCAGAGCTTTTAATGGAAAGGCACGTACCTCTATAAAGTCCTCCCTCGGCTGTGCCGCCTCGTCCTCTATAATCAGCAACCAAAGATCACTTGGCGAATCCTCCACCCTGTGAAAACAACTCATGTGCTACATGTTTCTCATGTGTAGCTTCTCAATAGTGTAACAACTGCGTTTTTAATATCCACCAATCCATCGATCCATGCATTTTAAGAACAGTATAAGTTTGTGGTAATTTTTTTATTATAAGCAAGACTTTCTCAAAAGAAACTTATCATTTAAAAACTCTATAATGTTTTCATTATTATTTATATGCATTTTTGTACTTATCTTTTATGAATCCTTATTCAACAGCAAATTCAATTTTTTTCACTGGAATCACAAACCAGATTAGTTTTTCTTTTTTTAACCTCAAGGTAAGGATACAATAGTCACACTGATATATTCTGCAGAAAGAGAAACCAAACGGTCCAATAAGTGGACAGTGTTAAATTAAGATATCAATGGGGATATTGCTTCATTTCCTTCAGCTTTGAAAAGTCAATGACTGTCAGACAAAACAAAACTACAAATGCCACAAGCGAGCAAAAATCAAAGCTGTATTTTCTTACCACTCGTTTCTCAAAACAGTTATTGAAATTTTAAGTGATCCAAGCAAACAATATATTATTAAGTAGCCATGTGCATTGATAGAATAATAGATGTATCATCAATATCCCCTTTCACAGTGAAAAGCTCATTAAGTAGTTTAGTGAACTGTATGATATACGAAAAGAGTATAAGTTGGACTGCAAGGCCTTATTAGCATTATTCATTTAGAATGGACTGGTATTGGGAACATTACTTTCACAGCCATCACAACACTCAGGTCTACTAGCGCAGTGGTTCTCAACCTTTTTTTGTTCTGCGGCCCAATTTTTACCATGCCATCTCAGTCGCGACCCTATATCAAGTATAAGTTTAAATTAATACTATGATCAAGCACTCTACAGTTTACACCAATCAATGCCTATTGCACAAATCTGATTGGATGTGCCAGTGAATTTTAAATTAAGCATCTGTAGTTTGGCTTCTTGGATTGGAGTGTTCAATAGTTTTGTATGAAGCATTTGCAGACCCAAGACCCGTTTATATAGGTTAATTGGGGCTGGGAAATCTGATTGTGAATCAGCATATGAGCTTGCTGGTTTTAAAATGCTTTAAAATGCATTTCCAACTCTGCCTCAATCCATGGGTCGCAAATCACTACTAGAGGCCCAATGAAACAGTACTTTCCATGTTAACACGGCATGTTATGTCACTCGGTGAAGCCTGCAGCCTGTTGAGCAAAAAGATACAGCTGGCAGACAACATACCAACTAGACGAGTCTGCAGCCCTTCCATGTTTACATGGGTACCATGCACTCAGGGGAGGTCTCATGATAGGATTAATTAGACGCTCCAGAGGTGGGGAAAAATTAGTTTTATACAATAATACGGCTTTCAGAACATCAACCAGAAACTGCATTACATTGTTTGATCTGTGGAGCTTATAACTGGTAGTTGTCTAATGAATGAATTATAGCCTTCTAGTTATACATTAGAGGCAATATAAAATTAACTTACTACAATTACATTGAATCAACCATCAAAGATGTACCATATAAATCATAAATCGTACTCCATCATCAAATCATACTTGCTATGATGCATTACTGTGCGGAAAAAAATGAATATTGTCCTGAATATTCAACATCCATGATATGGAGAAAATTAAGAGAGAGATTGCTTTCTGTGCATGTCCTTCAACAGGACTGCTGTATCATTGCTTGCTTCAAATGGTCAGTCAAGAGGAGGGGTTCTGATGTTTTCAAAAGCAATAGAATGTTATGGGGGGGGGGATCGATAGCAATGGAATAGTTCGAGGTTAATGAAAGTCTGTGTTGTACTCTAAATGGATGTAATAATATCTGATGTTTCCTGCAGTGATGGAATATAGCACAATCCATGTGGAGATAAGCAGCACAGTACATGGCCGCTGAAAGAACACATTTTATTCTGCTTGAAGGACGAGCGCTTGAAAAAGCAGCCTCACAAGCACACACAGACACGTACATAGTTGGGATAGCAAAGCCCGGCCCTGTGAACTTTGATACTCATCTATGAAAAGCCAGCCCCACCACATTCAGGTCCATAGTGACAGAGGAGCACATTACCTCAAGGCTACAGTTTTATGTCATATATAATAAATGTTCACAATGCATCGCATCATAGATGATATTAAAGACTGCAAAAGGATTTCAGCTACGTCAGTGATACTGACTTTGCTTAAGGCACTTTTCCCTGGTGCAAAGAACACGTTTCCCCACACTTCCCTTCAGCAAGTGGGACCACACCAAGCCCGGGCAAAATGAGTGCTATTAACTCAGTGAATCTTCCTAAGGCTACTGCATTGAAGTAAAGCTCTAGAATGTATCCATTCCCTTGTCTCTGTTGTTCTGGAGTTGAACACACATCTAAGAAAACACATTACTTCCCTTCTCTCACAGAACTTACAGCTCCTCCACTGCCAGATACACATGCAGTGTTCAATCCTTTAAATGGAAGATTTAGGTGATTACAGACTTATGCACTGTTCTGTTCTGTTGAATTGGACAGAATATTGGTACTTTGGTACTTTCCATATGCCCCTTGTACACTGCTCATATTCTCCAAATAGTTTGGGTGATTTATCACCCTGAGGGGCGAGAGCTCAGCAACTGCCAGATAGCATAAGTGCAGTAAACGCTAATTGATTGTGCACTGAAATGAGAATATGCCCCCAAACGATGATTCTCGGCAATGAGCTCGTTCCATCTCCACAGTAAATTCATCCGCAACATACAGAATAACCACTGGACATCCATTACTGAATATCTACCTGTTAAGGGTGATATTTTTATAGGTTCAAACACTGTCAATCAAGTGCATTTTTTCAGTTTTTTTTCTATTATGGGAAATGTATAACAATTCTATAGAGAACACTTTGCAGAGATAATTGTACCCTCTTCCTTTGACAGATTATGATGTTTTCTTGCTGACACCACAAATGATTTTTAGTGTTTTATTTTCTGTGTACAAGCCATATCACACAATTAGAATACCTCTTCAATTGCCTAGTTGAGGAAATAACAAAGCATTAATTTGAGTGTCAGGGATTCTGTTTTATATGAAAAGGATGACTTTCCACTATGTTGTTTTTTTACAGAGGATGAGAAATAAAGATGCTGTGTCATTATAGTTCTGATTCTTTTCTCCAAAATAATCGTACTTCAGTCATGCATAACGTTTGTTTGGTGCACAATACGCTAACGTGTTCAGAAACATATTAGTAAAGAAATTAATTTGTCGATATATATTGAAGTCATGTGACATGTCAGTGGCGAAAGTATGTTCCTATTTTTGTTTGGACAAATGAAATTGTCCCTATCCCCAGAGAAATAACATCAAAAACTGACAAAATACTTTATATACGGCTATTTGACATTTGATCTCAGTCATTTCAATCCATCAATCATATACTGTAGGTACTGAATGATGAAATCTGAGAATAATACTAATGGAAGAAAAACAGCAAGTGATACATTAAAATGTATGTGTATTTCTCCAAAATGAACACTATAAACTTTAATTTATTATTTAAAGGTAATGGGTAACAATTTCTAAATATTAAATATTGAGGTGAGTTTAAATCAAACTACCCTTAGGGTTCGACTGTGTGTTTGATTGTGCATGGATGTCCAGTGATGAACTGGCATCCTATCCAGGATTCTGGTTTGCTTTGACCCTGGGTAAGCAGTTATGGAGAATTGATGGATTATAGATGGATAGGTTATGGATGGATAGATGATTCAGAGTAATGAATGACAGATAAATGCAAATCACACCTTCATTTCCAGATCTGTGACATTTAGCTTATCCATACATCCATCCATCTTCCATCTGTTTATCCTGGTGAGGGTCACAGCAGGGACCTGAATCCTTTCACAGTCATCACAGGGCGCAAGGCTGTGCTTGCACCTTGGAAAGGATGCCGGCCCATCACAGTGTACATGCATACACAGTCATATCCTGTGATTTATAGACTAACTAATTGCGTGTCTTTGGACTTTGGGAGGAAACTGGAGAACCAGAAGGATAGCCACACATCACAGGGAGAACATGCAAACTCCACACACACATGGAGTGAAGGACGATTGCCTTACATACCTAAGGAAATGTGTGACCCACTCTGTTTATTCACCTGTAATTATACACTCTGTGGGGGGTGATGTGATGACACATTCCAGCATATTGACAGCTCAATACAAAACTCTGACAGTTTTAGCTTTGAAGATTGAATTATAACTCCCTGTCACAGCATTTTAAAAAAACATTTGTCAGCTTTTCAGCACCACAAAACAAATACAAATGCAATAGGTCTTCATCATCTGTAAATGACTCCGTTGAGCTTCCCCAGAGCTGCAATGGCAGAATCTTATAAATGCATCCATCTTCTCTAACGTCAGAATCGGTCCATTCCTTATCCTGTTCTATCCATTGTCTTCCTATGTTCCCTGCTTGGCCAGCAGGTGCCGCTGGTCATCCCGTTCTACTCCCTGTGATCCCCTAGGTCTATCCCCATAGTTCTCCTTGTTTTGTGGGCCACCCCGAGGCTGAATAAACTGAGCGTGCAGGAAATTAATCATTCATCTTGAACGAGCGTGAGTTACAGGCAAGCCTCGACATTGTTGGACATTTTTACTTTTGTGCCAGAGTGCTATGTTACTGTCAACCCTGTGCTAAACATGTACCTTGCATTTATGTGCCGGTTCAATTCTTGCCTTTTGTGTTATGTTTTCCCTGTATGTTCCTTAGTTGAATATTTACCCCTGTGCTCAGTTTATATCCAAGTCTTCTGTTCCTCGTATCTCTTAATCCCTAATGTTTGTGTTCTGTTAAGGAGCCACACCAGTCTGTCATCAGGACCTCACTATCTGTGTATTTAAGTCCCAGAGTATTTCTCAATACCAAGAATGCAAAGATTGTACTTGTGGTCATGGCAAGAGCAGTCTTGCTAAGTTGACCCCAAAGAATGAGCTTGGGATGCAACGAATCCTGGGATTGTTCCTGTTCAGCTAGGATGCAACCCATGCATCCGTGACATTTGGGGCGAGGCAAGAACGTCATTTTACCGTCTTTTGTACAAATCATCTTTTTTTAATACTGGAAAATGGTCTTCAGCTACTGTATGGAAGATAACGTAACAGGAACAAGAACAAAGGTATGGTCAAGTACACATACTGAGAAACAAACACCCCATCTATTCTTAGTTTCCTGGTTTGCTATCAAAAGTGTTTGAATGTGAATGTGTTTGCTGTTAGCTGTTCCTTGCTGTCAGCCCTGTTCCGAGTCTGTGTGATTCCTCTGCATTTCCTTGTGTTTAGTTCTTGCCTTGTTAGTTCTTGTATCACCTATCTGCCTTTGTTTAGACCCCTCGTGCTCTCTTGTTTCTCGCTCTTTTTAGTTTTATGTTTTGAGAATAAAATAGCCTATTGTCTGTAATCCACACAGTGAACCATCGTCAATCATGCCCTGACGTAACACCTAACCCCTCCTCAAGTAGAGGGTCACAGGAGTTTCATTTATACAAATATAAGAAATATGCGCAACATATACAATAGTGGAATAGTTCTGAAATATTAAATAGAAATATAAAAACATTAAATAGGAAAGAATTGTAATATATGTTAATATATTTAATTGTACTATGTTTTCTTATGTTGTATTTGTTAGAAATATGCATATGTTGAGAACATTTATTAATACCATATAAGCGGTTAGGGAGACCAGGTTAAGAGGCTGGAAGATGCATGGGTATAGGCAATCATGTTCAAGTGCATTAAAGTATGTGCAAAATGGGTTTACTGTCACACAATGACATGATCAGTGGCAGTGTCAGTAATACTTGATATCCTCCATGTTCCTGTATCATATTATGCAATTTTTAAAATATTTATTCAGTATATGCATATTATACCCTATTTACAAGTGCTTCCTAAATATTGCTGCACTATAATTTTCATTGTAAGCCATTTGCAAATCATTGTTTATTAGACTTCCGGGGCTGGAAAACTGAAAGATGAGACTCAGTTTGTTTTGCTGTTGATTGACATTATTAATACTAGTTCCCATTCATAAAATGATTGAGATTAATTACTATGAAGCTGAATTATGAACCCACAGACCAGAAATTTATGGATCCCTCCTGCCATATGCCAAAATATCAAATACCTAAACAAAATGTCTGCCAGGCCATAAATCTTGATAGTATTGTCATATGGTTGGCGTATTATATTTGGGAATAATACTGCATAAAGCAGTGATGGGGATAAATTGACTCCCTATGCTCCTACAATGCCTAGCAGATGGATGGGCAGATAGACAGCAGTTTATTAACTTTTTAATTGTGAGACTGAAGAACTCGATGTGCAGCTTCAGCTTGCATATGATTGATGCTGGTAAACATTCTAAACACAGGAATGGCATACAAACTGTCGTTGCATCCCCGGTGTGTGACGAGAAACCCGGAAAGCTTGATGATTACCAGCTTCTAGATAGCTGGGTCTGTCACATGCATCATGTAGAGCATTATTACAGAGAAAACATAACATTGACTTATAAAGAAAAAGCTTGCTTTGAGTAGGAAAGTTCCATAGTATCCATCATAGCATGTTTGCCTGAGGGGAAATTTACCCTGAAAAATAATTTCTCAGGGTATTTTTACGGCTATCAGGAAAAGATGCAGTTTAGCCTCATATGAACTAGGGATTCAGTGTCCATTACAAGTGGCCCAATTAGTCTATTCCTCCTAACTCTTTAAAAGAGCCCTGGAAACATGAATGAGACAGGGTTGAATACTTATTACAAAGACATGCAATGACTACCTGCATTCCCTTTAACGGGAATGCATTAATAGTTTTACTTCCAGAGTTTACAGTAGTACAGTGCTTTAGAGAGAAAAAGGTAAAAAGAAACCAAGAATAGCCACAAAGAAACAAGTTAGTATAAGTTGAATAAAACTAGTTAAATATGATTTTTTTAAAGTAGTGTACATTCAGGCTCTAACAGCCTTCAGATGAATTTTCCAGAGTGCACATTTTTCAGATCCAGTAATGAGTAAAAGTAATTAAACTCTAAGATACAGGTTAGAGGATAAACAAACTAAAGGAGAATGTTGGTGTGAATTTAATCAGACCATAAACCCATTTCTGGCCTTGTTTAATTAATAAAGACATTCAAATCGATTATAAAGGAACTAGAAGGCAATATAGAGATGCAAATACACAGGTTATGCGAAACATGTAATTTGTATTAGTAAGAAAGCTTATGGATGAATACTGCACTTAAAGACACAGACAGAGACCATGGTGGCTCAAACAGGTGTACAGTCTCCCTCGTTTATCGCGGTTAATCCGTTCTGGACTCTACCGCGTTAAATGAATTTCCGCGAAGTAGGATTCTTTATTTCTTTGTTATTCGGCTGCACCTGGCGTTGAAGGATTTGCAGGGGTGCTCGAATACATAGACCTACAGTCCATACGTACAGTAATATTAATTGTAATACAGAGGTGTATAATTGACTCAGACAACCGAGTGTGTGCTGTATCATTTTCACGGTCTATCAACTTTTTAATTAATAAATGTATTTGAAAAAACCGCGATAGAGTGAAGCCACGAAAGTCGAGGCGCGAAATGGCGAGGGAATCAAAATAATCGAGATAAGAGGAGATATACTGTAAGTATGTATATCATCATGGATAAGTCATTGACAGCAAGGAGAGGCTTAACATTAAAATTATTCCTATAGTTACAGTACTAGTAGTAGTACAGTAGTAGGTGTCTTTTGCTCTTGGTCAAATCTCAGCTCTGGAAATGAAAGCATTGTCACGACTGACAAGGGACTCGGGGGCAGGCATGGTGGAGAAACAAAAAGGAATTTATTTGAACTAAAGTACCAAAGGCTGGAAATCAAAGGGATCACGAGGGATCAAAATGGGGGAACTGGAATAAGGTAGGGCATAGGCGACAAGAAGGTATGACATCAATGATGTAACACAAGACTAGGAAGCACATATATACAGAACAAACAAGGGAGCTAATGAGAAGCAGCTTAGAGTGATTAACATTAGGGTTAGGAACGGGAGGTAAAGTAAAGGAGTACCAGGTATGGCTTATTAGGGTCATATCAGAAAGGAGACAGGAGGGTCAGGTGGAAATGGTGGGCAGGACGTGACAATAAGCTAGCAAATTCTTGAATTAATTCTTCATAGCAATCCTTGGGGTGCCCCCCATGTTTTTGCTTTGGGAGCTGGGAGGGAGCAAATATGTCTAGCAATAAATTAATTTTTAATTGCTTTTAAGAACATAGGAACATAAGAACTATACAAACGAGAGGAGGCCATTCGGCCCATCGAGCTCGCTTGGGGAGAACTTAACTAATAGCTCAGAGTTGTTAAAATCTTATCTAGCTCTGATTTAAAGGAACCCAAGGATTCAGCTTGCACTACGTTATCAGGAAGACTATTCCATACTCTGACTACACGCTGTGTAAAGAAGTGCTTCAGTTTGAAATGTTCTACCGCTAATTTCCACCTATGCTAGAAGGTGGCATTTTTACACCACATGTATCTGTGGTGGTGACAGGTATCCTCCACTAGATGGCCCTAAGAAGGTTCTCCGCACCACCTAGAGAGACAAAGGACAGTGTAACACTGTGAGAGCATGGACAGCTCTTTGTTCATTTGGTGTGAGAAGGGTTAGGGTGTGGAGCAGCCAGAACTCTGGTGTTCGCCACAGTAAAGTCATTCCTGAAGCCATATAGGCAGCTGAATCAAGGTGTTACGCCCTCTGGATCTGCAGACTTACAAGCCCCATCCCCGCAAACTGGAAAGTGCTGTGTCAACCACAATTGACTGGTGAGCTTGTGTGGCCAAAACTCAGAGAACTTTGGACTACGCCACCATCTGGCACTCACTGGGATAAGACATCTATTCTTCTGACAGTTCAAGTTCATCCTTGATCTTCCTCCTGAATGCATCAAGGACATTGTTCATTTACATGAATAATATGATCCTGAGACACCTTAAGCTACAGTTTCACCACAACTCCCACTAATCCCACTCTTGCGCCACCACATAATCATTAAATCACCAGGTGAATTCCAGATTTCTATCTGGCAGTACACCAGAATATGCATAATGCAGCTCAGAAAGTCCTATATGCATTAGAACTGTAGATCATCTTGTATGAGATGATTGTACTTCTCTTTCTTCTTCACTACTTCTTTCTTGTATTCCTTGGTTCACTGATATCTTCTAGAACAGGGGTGGCCAATCTTATCCGCAAATGCCCTGGTGTGTATGCGGGTTTTCGCTGCAACTCCCTAATTAGATTACTAATTAGAGGACTGATTGGCTGAAGAGTCCTCACACCTGGGTTTGAACAACTGACCTACAGGTTATCCCAAAAACCTGCATACACACCGGCCCTTTGCGGATAAGATTGGCCACCCCTGCTCTAGAAGGTACTGTTGAAATATAGGTCTGTCGTAAACACATGATTGAAAAGCAAAACAGTAGATTTTACTAAAACCAGAAAATTTTATTCAGAAAATACAGGCGATTCTAGTGCCTTCAACGTGAGAGCACAAATACTTATAGCAACCAAAACAATGTGATGTACCCCCCCCACACCATGTACAGCCAAACCTCAGATTGTGAGTAATTTGGTTTGCGAGTGTTTTGCAAGACGAGCAAAAAATTTTAAATAAATTTTAACTTGATAACTTGATGCTTTGTCTGCCGAGCATCACGTGATCACAACTGAGCCGATGGTTCTTTCCTCTCTCTCACTGCGGGATTGTGGGTAATCGTCTCCCATACTCGGTCTCAGTCGGCGTTTCCCATGTTCAGTCTCAGTCGGCGTGCCTCACTTATATAGTCAAAATTTAGTAGAAAAGCACCACCCGATTAAGGGCGCAGCAGTGCGAGTGATGAATCTGTTTAACGACAATGCAATGTCCACATTTCCGAGGCAAAAGCGGCTGTCATTGGGTGGGTTCCTTGTTAAAGTCGCACAAAAAGAAAAAGATTCCAGGGAGCCAACAGATAGCAGTGATTCCGTTAGTTATAGTGAAAGTCGTCCTACAAAATAACCCTCCTCTTCTCCTCTCTCTCATCTCCCTTACACCATCCACGATTCTTTTCAAAAGTAAAGTCATCATCTGAGTTTCCATTATTTCTTTTGGAAAATTCGCTTTGATATACGAGTGCTTTGGATTACAAGCACGTTTCCGGAACGAATTATGCTCGCAGTCCGAGGTTTTACTCTACATTTAATATACTCTGCCTCCCACTATCTTACATTTTTTTTTCCAAAAGCAGACTTTTAACTGGCAAAGTTGAAGCTGTATACACTATATAAGTAAAGGGTTGTCATTATTTGAAATCAGTTTCTTCCTTGGAAAATGATTACAAAATAAGCGAATAGGCACATGCTTGTGATATGGCTATACAAGATAGTTAAGCTGAAACCCAGGGGGAAATGAAAAGTGAACAAGGGCTGCAATAGAGCAATTTGAAGGATAATTTATATGTGCAAAAGTGTTACTGATTCTTGTAAATATCTGTATAACCTCTATAATTGTTTACTGTCTGCATTGTTTTGTCTTGCCGTCTCTCTGGTGTCTTTGTGAGATAGCTGTAGGCATCTGTGCACTCCAAATCACTTCCTCACACACACTTGAGACCACATGATACACAAACACTTCTCCTTTAGCCAAATCATCTACCTTCCTGAATCAGTTTGACTTACTGGCCCTACTTTTAGACGGAGTCACAGCCATGATGTTCTAACAATGCCATTAGTATCTTTAAACAACTATGCTGAAATGTGATGTTCCTTCAGGTTAAACGGGAAAATCGCTCTTGCATCTTTTACAGATTTGTTACATGCTGCTATAAATTACCAATATTTCAAACATTTTTCGTCAGTGTTTGGCTTTTCTGTATGCCCTCTCTCACAGTGTACAGTACATTCAGCTAGGATTATTTTTATATTTGATAGAGGTTACAAAAGAGCTAATCGGAAGTTTTTTTTTTTCCCTTGAGGTAAACATGTTTGCTTTGTTTCAAAGTCCAGCAACACAACACTTATTTTAATCAGCAATAAATTTTAAAGTAGTTTGAGTGTGTGAACAGAAAGATGAGTCATATTTCATATAGTTCAGTACAATTTTAAAAAATAGCAATAAATTGTCTATTAACTGTGTGACAGCATGGCTTAGTGGGTGGAACTTTGGCCTCACACCTTGTCGGTTTGATTCTAGCTTCCGATTGTGTATCTGAGGTGTTGGCATTTACCCTCTCAGTACACTCTTAGGTTTCCTCCCGCAGCAAATGAACTGCTTCATCAACACGCTTAAATGAACTAACGTCTCTCTATCAGTGTTTCCCGGTTCGGTTCTCAGGGACCAGCAGACAGTCCACGTTTTTGCTCGAAAAACAACACGCAGAAAAGACTAACAGAAAGAAGTACAGTATTGTAATTTCCGCCTTTGTCGTCCTAGGCTCTCCTAAGCTATCTGTAAGCATTAGAATTCTAGTCTAGCCCTGTGAGTGTGCACTGATTTCAGAGCTCCCGCAGATATAAGCAATGATTGTGGAGTCTGAATGTGGGACACAGCTACCTTTATCCTCCCCTGGTGCCTCATCTTTTATCTTGCAAAATTGCACAGTTTGGGGATCCAAGGAAAGCCAAAAAGAAAGCAGCTGTTTCACTATCATGTGTGATCCTGTTCATAGCAGGAGCCAACCTACTTGGCCATGTTTTTTTTCCATTGCTTGGCATGATGTTTTGTCCACATCTGTCCAGAACATGATCATGGCATGTTGAGTTTTGGTGATGGATGTGCAAAGTGATTTATTATGGAATGACAAGCAACAGAACTAATTTGCAGGAAGAGAGCATGGTAATGATTAGAAAATCCACTGCTCCTACCAAATAGGCCATAGATTTAGCTGTCATTGCTTCTGTTCCTGCTTAAAGATAAAAGTTCATTTCACTTTTGTATGAAGAATGGCACAGTAGTTGTCATTTGATTTTTCATGGTTTTGGGCAAAAACTCCATATTGTACTAACTTTGATTTAATATCTTCATGAGTGTTTTGATGTTTATCATTTTAATATTGTTGTGTTTACTGAGAGCACCAATTTGGTAGACACTCTTTTCTCCTTGTTAGTCAATTAAAGCGAGGGTCATCTACATGCATTAGCTGAAAAGAAATATGAACAAACATCTAAGAATTTGAACTAAAAATATATACATGACTGTTATTCATAGTCTCCTCGAACAGGAAATTGAAAGTTAATATCTAAACCTGTTGGATGGCAACAATGTTTGTCCTACCTTTACACTTGAGATCAAATACTATTCAGTGAGATTAATTTCAGTCTAGAAGTGTTTAAAAAACAGTCGATATTTTGGAGACCTCATCATTAAGAGTAGAACGATACCACAAGTAGGAATCACTGAACTTGTACTGAATATAAGATGTTTTAAAACTGCAAGTTATTTCGCTGGTATTGACGGGTGAGGGACAGTAAGTTTCTCATCAATCCTGGTTATAATGTCATAACTCTGGAAAAGCTGCTTTGTTTTGATTTAAAAACAACTAAGTCTCTGTTATGCACATACTGTATGCAGGACATTTAAAAGGACTGTATTAATCCCCAAAGAAGCTGGGAAAGCATAATGTAATCTGTCAATTGGAAGTCTGTCGGGGGGGGGTGGGTAGCCAGGTAAACAGGGTTTTGAATGCTGATCACAGCCAATTGTCTTTTCTTCCTGACACTATGTAGAAACTGAATGTTCTGTCTTGTTCCTCCCTAGTAACCTGGACCACAACCTAGACATCAGCATGTCCTGCTATTTGATTTAAGCATCCAGCTCGCCGTTCTGCCTGTGTCATCTTCCTTGTTTGACCCGCTCCCTGCCTTCTGGCTGCCTGGCGATTGGAGGGAGTGGTGGCACCGGCTAGTCATCTCCCCCCTGCTCCCCATTTGTGTTTCAGATTTAACTGTATTTGACTCTCCCTGCCGGCCCCTGGAGGATGGGCTCCCCCTTTGAGTCTGGTCCCTCCCAAGGTTTCTTCCTTCTCGGGAGTTTTTCCTTGCCACTGTCGCCTATGGCTTATTCACTGGGGGCTTTGGGTGGGGATGCTGTAAAGCGCTTTGGGACAATGTAATGTTGTGATAATGCGCTATACAAAAATAAATTTGTTGTTGTTGTTGTTGATTTTGTTCCCAAAGCGGCTCCTTCGCTTTACATTATTGCAATTTGGGTGGTACTGTATAGACCCCTCCTCCAGTCCGCAGCTTCACGACAATCTTCAGTCCATGCAGGGAAGCTACTATGCCAGTGTGGTTATGTTTCCTGCTCATGGGTTATGCACAGAAAACTTATGTCTGTGAGATGAAAGTGCCCATTCTTCCTGGGGAGCAGCGACGCGGTCCTGGACTCGTTGGTGAGCCGCCGCTGTGGGAAGCTCTGCAAGCAGCCGTGTGATGGGAATGAGCAGATTCGAGGAAGATGGGACAGGAATTGTCTGGCCGTGTTCCATCAGTGCTGGCTACCTATGAAAGGCCACAGTGGAGCAAAGGTAGATAAAGGCTTTTGACAGCAGCTCATTATTTATGAACCCCACCCTGGAGGAGCGGCACCCCCAGGAATAAGTGTGGAAAGAGAAGTGTTAATTCTGGTGGCACCAGCGATATTTCAACAGGGTTTTGTACACGGCTGGGGTTCAGAGTCAGGGGCTGGGGTGAGACCCTTTGTCTGTCTCACTTGTCTGTCTGTCTGACACTGTCTGTCTGACTCTCTCTGGTTCTGTCTGTCCATCTGTCTGTCTGACTCTGTCTGTCTATGTCTGTCTCTTGCTCTGATTCTGACTCTGCCTGTTTGTGTGTCTGACTCTGTTGGTCTTACTATGACTGGTAGTCTGACTCTGTCTGCCTGATTGACTCTCTCCGTCTGTTTCTCTGATCAGGGACAACAGGCATTTGTACAGGAATGGAGTTCAGAGTTAGGGGCTGGAGTGAGTCACATTGTCTGTCTCACTCTGTTTGTCTGTCTTATTCTGTCTGTATGATTCTCTTACTCTGTCTTTCTGACTGACTGACTCTCTCTGTCTGTCTGAGTCTGTTTGACTGTCAGTCAGTCTGACACTGTCTGTGGCTACGTCTTCCCAACCCAAACCAGCCTTACACACTAATCTCACACATTCTCCCTCTCCCTTTTCCATGCACCCATTTCATTTGAGTATGGGATACATCATACTGATCCACATCTGCGTAATTGTGTAATCAATTATTATTATTCTAATTTTATCATTCCTTCCATTTAAAAACAGACACCTAGTCTGTGGTAAGTTGTGGCATATTGCCTATATGATGCACATACATATAAATGCTTTATTTCATATAAATATTGTTTTAACCTACCATTTTGCCTGTCCACAGCCATCTTAATATATAAGCCTTGTACATGTTTCATTATAAAATGTAACGGGATCCCCATGGGGAAGGACTGCGTGTTTCAGACCCAATTGGTTTGGACTAAATTGAGGGTCATTACATTGACAAAAGTGCATGATTTTCATGTGCTTCCTGAATGCCTGGTTACCTGGGTTACAGCCTCATCACACCACCCCCCCCCCCAGTCCTCCATTAGTTCTCCACGACTGCTCCATCACTACAATGCTTATGACTGCTTAACTAGTCATTTAAGGACCTACTGGTTGATAGCATGCATGACAATCAGGACAGAGGCAGACGGGCAATTTCAGCAGGTACTGTAGAGTTAGAGGTAGAGGGATAGAAGAAAGCAACCATCTGAAAAGATCCACAGCAGCAGAATTTGATCAAACTGGTACTTAGTACATCCTTTATGTTCATCCTACCTCTAAAAGTTCATTTTTCTGACGCACACATGGAATTTAATTAGTAACTGGTTTTTTTGAGACGGACTTACTAGGAGCTTGTTCAGTTCAGGGTGCCACCTGCTGGCACAAAGGATTCACTGCAAGTGCCTTTGCTATATGACTGGCAGCAGGAAAAAGTGAATCAATACAACCTCCCATATGCCCTCATTATATCACTGTGCACTGTAACTCAAGGCAACATTTTAAAGAAATTTTAAATAGCTACCAGAAGACCGATACAAGGCTCCCACCAAAGAACTTCCTGATGGTCAAGTCACCTGACATGTGGAAACAAAACTCACAAGATCCAAATCTACCATCCAATGTCTTCTGTGTATGTAGAATTTAGGGGGAAATCACACTGAGGAATGCTCTCTTTGCAAGGCTGAAGAACATCATATGCGTAGGTATTAGAAGGTCAGAGAATCGCATTTTATACACGTGAGGAAATGGGTCTGAATTAAACAATTCAATTCAATGATTGAGAGGTGGGTCCCAATACTCCTGTCCAAATTGTGTGTGCGTGTGTGTGTGTGTGTCAGTTGTTGCCATTTTACCATAGTTATTTTGAAGCCAGACAAAAAATGAATAAGCCAGCCTTATTTGCATAACTTTTCCTCAAACATTTTGTTTTTTTGTTTGGCTATAATATGGTGAGGGTTCATGATGTTAATTAATGTTTCACCACTGCAAATCTGGATTTGAATTGCCCTGGTTAAGACAAACATAATTGCCACATTTCTTGTTTGTTCTTTAGATGTGACAAAAAACCTCTAGCCCTGGTTTTATAGTTTAAATGATGATTATCCATCCACCCATTTTCCAAACCGCTTATCCTTCTGGGTCGTGGGAGGTCCGGAGCTTATCCCGGATGCTACGGGCACGAGGAGGGGAACAACTCAGTATGGGGGGCCAGCCCATCGCAGGGATGATTATTACTGATTTATGGAAAGAAGCTTGTCCCTCAGTATCGAGTTTATTAGTTCCTCATAGTCACACATAAGCAATAAAAAAATAAGAAAAAACAATCTGTCAGGCTTTCTGACAGCTGTATTTACTTAGCCAAATGAGTATCTTAGCAAAGAAGTACACTTGCAAGAAAAAACCGATTCCTTAATTTCTGAACAATATTTGACATGGCTGCCAAACTGAGATGTTTCATAGTGGGTTGTGTAATCATCAAAAGTGATCCCTCAGGGATTTTATATTCTTTCAGCTTGTCCTCAACTTGAGACTACAAGGCATTGTCACTCAGAGATTAACTGTTCCAGTTAAAACATTAACAAGATCAGAAATGTTGGTGATAGGCATTAAATGAAATTAAGTTTCCTCTGCAAACTATCTGAAATATCGCCCCCACACACACTCACATGTAAATGCACACACAGACACACACATGCACACAGATTAGGTATCTGTATTTTTGTGGGGACTCTCCATTCATTTCTATGAGCATAACCCTAATTCTAACTAACTATCTACCCAGCCCTTACCTTAACCATAATTAAATAATGATGTACAATATAGAACAATATACCAGACCTAACAAAACACAAGACTTTTGGCATTTTTAGTTGTATGATTGCCGTCACAGATATTTACAAAAATTTAGTTTCCCCTGGTGGGGACAAAAAAAATATGTCTCCGCAAGGTCAAAATAACAGGTTTTTATCACATTGTGGGGACATTTGGTTCCCGCAATGAAATACATACATGCCCACTGAGACACACGCATACACACACAAACACATACAAGAATAAGATCAAATCTATACTGCATGTTTCTCCCAAACACATTTCTTTGTACCTAAGCTTCAAAAGCATTTATGGAGTCCATGGCCCTCTGTTACACGCATACGTAACCATACAAATAATATAAAAACACAGCATTTCATTTTGGTGCCTGAGTTTTAAAGGTGCTTCCCTGGCAATCAATGAGCAGTGTTTGCTGAACCTAAGATCTTCCTGCCTACTATCACAACCTGCTTATATGTCATTCGTTCCCTCTGTGTCGCTCCCTTCCTCTTTCTCTTTTCCTGCATGGCTGCCTCTCTGAGCCTCATTGTGTACTGCGATAATCGTATGCAGAGCTTCTTGGCACAGTCCTCCCCTCCTTAAGCCTCTTCCTAGAGGGGATGATCCACCCTTCTTCCCCTGCCTCTCCTGGCACCTCAGCTTTTAGTGTGGGTGGTAGCCCTTCTCGTTCACGCCTGGCATGTTTATCCCTCTGCTGCCACTACCATCGCCTCCCATCCTCGTACCACTTTCCATCCATTGCTGTAAGACCTCCCACAGAGCTGCGTGCTGTACAGAGAAACTGCCAGCAACACAGCATCCATCTGGCAGCTTTCGTTTGATCAAATGAATGTAATCAAATGGGGGGAAAAGATCAATATTTAGTTTTAGTTAAGCTGCTAAGAATTAATGCAAATACCAAACCCATAGACTGAAGATTAAGTGCTGATTACATTTTAATGCAAATCAAGAAACCTACATTTGTAGAGTCATGTCCAACAAGGTTCTAAATGACGAAGAATTAGAGAATTTTATGCCATAGTATGAGCTGTATATGTTGTGTATGTCATGGAGAAAATAAGGATGTACTAAAAATAATGAGACCAGAAATATGAGGTAGTGTAACTGTCTTTTAATGCTTCTTACCGAAAGCATATGATGAAAAAAATTCAATCCAAGTCTTTAATAAGCATTTATTAACCTATACTGTTGAATCAGCAGAGCCACATAAACACTAAGGAAATCTGTTTCCTACCTTCAAAACAGCAAAAGAAGCACTTGTATTTTTTTAGAACTTCTGAATATTACTTTATGCTGCACAGGTAGGCAATTGTGGCTTCTATTAGCTAGCTAAACCCAGTACATTCTTGCTTTGTTTTATAGTCGTGTCCTCAGTGTTGTAAGTGCTCATATGATATTTTCATGGACATAGACATTACCTGCTTCAGAATAATGAAAGTGTTCCTTTCCATGTATAACATCTGATAGAAAGAAACTTCAACCACAGACACATTAATAGATCCTGAAGACAAAGCATATGCAGTGATCCGAAGCTGCCGACCATGATGGACTTGTTGAGGATGTAGGATGATGTTCTGTGGAAGCCCTTGTAAGTAGGACCTTGATCATGATCACTGTAGGGAGAGCAGCAGACAGGAAGCATGAACATTTGAGAAGGTCGACACCTATCAAATATGAAGTCATGGAGACTTCTTAGTATTATTCAGCAAGAATGGATGGTATTATGTGCCATATGTGGCATATTTAGACAGAATAATGGGTCAGAGATGCTGTGTGCTGGGAAACCAAATTAGTTTTGATAGTTCTTGCTGACATCACAGTCATCAGCCGAAGTAATTGGCAACAGTCAGCATAAGACGTGCGTGTGAAAGAGAGGGAAGGGGAGCTATAATTGATTAGCTGCTAACAATCCATGGAAGCACATGAAGGTAGCACAGCACAGAGAGCTTCAGAGTCTAATCTGCTCCATCACTCCAGCACTTATGATAACCAGCTTAACTAGCTGTGTAAGGGAGATGTTATGGTTCAAGGCATGCAGAGCAATACGGACAGAGGAGAGACAGGCAACTGTACTGGTCTTCAGTGTGACAGATACTGTAATAAGAAGCCTCTGAGCCCAAGTACTGTTAGTCCTGGAGTTCATTTGTGGAAAGATCTGAAAATTCGTTTTATTGACTGCTTTTTGTACCAGCTGACATTTTTTTTTCTACTTCTATGACACTTATCATCTCGTCAAGACGATCAAATGCGAAGATGACAGGTGGCAGTCTGAGATTTTCACAGGGTTAGCAGTTGCAGCTTGACATTCAGTGTTTGACAGAAAAGGCCTTCAGTTTTGCAGATTTTAATATGTTTCCTATAGTTTTCCAGTCCAGTAGGTGTCTTGTACAATATCAATGACAGAGAAGCATATAAATTGAAAATAATGCAGGTGTTCAGAGTTTTGAGCTTCTATATATGTATGGTTGGAGAAGATGGATGGATGGACTTAACACGTACCCTTAAGGTTAAAGTGAGAACATCCTCTGAGCAAGATTTGTTATTTATTGATCATCTGTGATCATAAGCAGGTAACATAAACCCATGATTTGGTTTTAGTATTATATTATATAAAACACTGACTGTTTGTATGTTTTCATATCAATCATCTTATACCTTCCACCCTTTATTAGATGATCTATGTTGAATATACAGTTTGGTTCACCTCCCTAGATATTATTTGCCTGGTTCTTTCTATCACTATAGTTTCAGGATATCACTAAAGTTTCAGAGACATGTGCAGACTGCTCAGCACGGCTCAAGGGCAGCATCCATACTTCTCCCTGTGTATTACAGGTGCCTTATTGGTTGGCCAGCAGGGCACAGGAGTGAGTAGAGAAGATGCTAAACTCCGGCAGCATTAGCAGTCAACATCTCCTGCCCTTTTCAGTGGGAATTACGGTACTCAAGAGCTGCCACATATTGGGGGAGCCACTGAACAGATTGCAATCTCTAGAAATGGTGTGTTTGCCAACAGGTAAGAAATCGTGATGTATTGTTCCGGGCTGAACCAGATTCTTCTCAAATGCGCCTGATCACCAGGGCTGGGGAAACAGGACTAGGAGATGCTCCAATAAATTGTGATTAAGTGGAGACCATGCAGTGTTTTGGCCTGGAATCCAATTAAGTTGACCTGATGATGTAATTTGCTCTGTTTTCAACTCTGCTGAGGAGAAAAGATCCTTCTCTCAAGGAGTAATAAGTGCACATAATTATTGCTGTCAGCATACCAGTCCTGTCTGGGAGCACAGACAGAACACTCTGAACTTTGCAGCATGTGTCTGTATACATACAAGTCTTTCCTCCACTTTTTGCAGCTGCAGACCAAATAGTGGCTCATCACTTGCTCTTTCATTATCGGTCCTGGGTGATCGTACTGTTGTCAAGGCCTGTCATAAAAAAAAATGGATTCCATTGGTTTTCATTTCTTTTCCATTTATCTCCTTCCGAGGAGAAGGTCTGACTAAAGATACATCTCAGAAAAGCTGGTACACCATTAAAATATTCAGAAACACGTGTTATGGCTGGCTGGTGAATTAATCCTCCTGTAGCTGTCTGTCGGCGTGCGTTGAAATAACAGCAAAGCTATTATATATCAAAATTCTTCAAAAAATGTAATTCGCAGAAGTTGCGTTTTACGTTAAATGCTGTTTGCTGGTAGGCACAGTCAGAAATTACTCTAATATGTGCGTTCCAGCTGCTTAAATTCCAGCCGCCCAGCTATAACATTTAGATTTAGAAGAAGTTCTTTCTTTTTGTGCTCTTGGCTGGGGCTATGCCTAATTAGCTTCTCCCCCCAGACTCTTCATAATTTATTACCACCTTAGAGCTCCTTCTCTCCTTTTTGTCTCAAAGTGTCACTGATATATATCACAATACTTTTCCATGATGTTTTTTTCATGGTAATCACATGAATATTTATTGTTTTTTTTTCCTGACAAACAGCATTCTCCATCAGTCTTCCATTACAGCTTGAAAACCTGTGTTTTTTTAAAACAAACCACTGAGCTCAGGGTGACCAGGAGGTTTAGCTTCTCTGCCTTACCATGTCAAAGGTACATTGTAGTTATAATTTCATAGTGCAGTGCACAATCGCAGATTCATCTGCATCTGGTTATAAATTGGCACATAGTATTTTAATATTGTTCTTTCCTTTAAAGGTTTTTAATAATTATTTTGGTTTTTAATATCTTAGATTATACCGTATATTTATATCTAATTCCTTTATAAACAGTTTAGCTTCATTTGAACCAAAGAGGGCGTAACACCTATGGGCTGATATTTGTGCCACTAGAAACTGAATATGAATTTTGTATATTTTAATCTGCGGTTATGCGAATTACAAAACTGAATCTGAATTTAATAGTTTGAATCTGAATTCCAGTAACTCGAAATAGCATTTATCCTACCTCGAAAAATTCAGTTCGCAAATTCAATTTCAATCTAGTGTGACACACATCCGGGTCCTTGAGAAAAAGTAATCGACCGCAGATTCACGTTTACGGTAGTTTCACGCAGATTCACGTTTACGGCAGTTCTGCAGGTCGGGGTAAAGAGGAGGCGTGTGCCGGGATGTCAAGAAAAACAAATGCTGGATTCGCAGGTTTGTCAATAACTTTATGATACATATGAGAATAAGCGTTATATACACAAGCGATAGCATAAACATTAACCTTACGTCTGGTTAGTATATGGTAGTATATGTGGTTAAATGAACGCTTGTCTCTGAGTAGCAGAGTACTGGCAACTTGTGAGAAGTGGTGGTACGATAAAGACTAAGATATAGCAGTGCCGGTACTGCTTAATTTTTATTACGTATATGATCCCGCATTTGCGCTTGTGACACCCCGGCACACGCCTCCTCTTTACCCCGACCTGCAGAACTGCCGTAAACGTGGAAATGAGTTGCGTTGTGAATCTGCGGTCGATTACTTTTTCTCAAGGACCCGGATGTGTGTCACACTAGATTGAAATTGAATTTGCGAATGAATTTTTCGAGGTAGGATAAATGCTATTTCGAGTTACTGGAATTCAGATTCAAACTATTAAATTCAGATTCAGTTTTGTAATGCGGATAACTGCAGATTCAAATATACAAAATTCATATTCAGTTTCTAGTGGCACAAATGTCAGCCCATATAACACTTTCTGGCACTAAAAGGCTACCTCTCGGTCACAAATCCAGTTCCTTAATCACTTAAAGGGTTTTCCCAAGCTTTGCGAGATACCACTGCACACTTCACTTCATCTCCCAGCCCGACCTCCCCCTCGACCATGATTAATGAGCCGACAGCTCCAGTGCGGCATGTAGGCCCGTTTTTTCTGAGATGAACTTCCCCACTGTTTACCTGTAAGCTGCGTTTTGACTGGCGCGAGGGGAGAGATAGGTGCGGCGTGGTCAGGCATTAGCTATTAAACATTTACAGACTGCTGCCCCCCCCCCCCCCCCCTTCACTATGTCCATTTCTCTGCAGCACTCTGTAGATGTCAGGGATGAAAAGAGGACCGGACTCAGTGTGGAGAATACCACAGACTGGCTTTAGAGCCTGCCTGCTGTGTGCAATTGTCAGCCCCAAAAGAGCTTTTAAAGATGAACACATGAGTGAAGCTCATTTTATGGCCAGGTATAAGACCCCCTAATGGCTACAATCAATGAGCAAACCCACCGCTGTCTGTGTTCTAGGACAGTGCTTTGGACAAAAGGCCCATTCACCAGAGAGATATTTGTTTGTGTAGCTTTTTTTTCTCCTTAATTTGGTTACTCTTCAGTTTTTGCCTTGTCTCACAGCACACCTAAATGTTTCAGAGATAAGCAATTAAGTTTTTTTACATTTTAAGAGGAAATATTCTTCGTATCATCACTCTGTGTATTAAGCAGTGTAGTGCTGAGTTTAATCCATAAGATGCTTATTATAAATATCAGATTAATTGAAAGGAACCTCGAAAACTAAAGATAGCTGTCACCTTTCTGACTGGGTATCTGGAATTTTTTTGACATTCATTTTCCAATCCATCCCACTGGTTATTTTTATTGCTATGACGAAGCCACTGTCTGCAAGGAGACTTGAATATGTATTGTGAAACTCCTACTCTGCAGGAAGCAAGTAGTAGACACCATGAAACCACAATTTCACAACTCCACATAGCCAGTGAAACCACTTCTCCAGGGGAGAGATGTGCACACGCCCTGTGAAAACAGTGAGCTATGAAAGCTTCACAAGTTACATAAAGCAATTGTACTAAGTCTCTGCCCCACTGGAGACAGGGCAACTGTAATTCCAAAGGTGACAAATGCACAGGTTGTGCAAAGACGGTGCCCTGTGAGAAGTCCCTATGCAAGCAATGTGGGGAAAAAAGGTAACATATAATAATCAAAATGTCAAATAAAACTGTGCATTTAACAGAATTTAAAGGAGTCCAACTGAAGTTCTTCAGGGGAGTGAGTAATTTTGGAATGAATGAATGCTGAGAACAATTTCAGGGGATGCCTCATGTCTTTGACCGGAAAACTGCAAAATCCCATCAAGCCTAGCATCCACGAGACATTACTCAGTCTCACCTTCCTGTGAAAAGTGCTCCCCACCCAGAAAGATCAATACATACGTTATGAATCATAACATTCAGGCTTTTACAAGACACCGAAGCTTAACAATTGTCAATCTGCATCTGAAAGACATCCTATAAAATGTTGTTACTCTATCTGTGTGACGGCAGTGTGCTCAGCATCTGGCAAGCTTCCCTTTTCCCACAATACTGCACAAATAAACCCTAATGTACTCCACAGAGGCCATTACATGCAGTGGCAGTAATCAACAGGAGAGGTGCAGAGTTCTGGAATGGTGACCAAGGAGTGATTATCAGAGGTCAAAGTCCTTAGGAAACAGGAGCTTGCCTGATCAAGGATGGAATGATCTGTCCTGAAAAAAAAAAAATTGGGTGGAGCCAAATCAGCCTCTTGCTCAGCTTCTGCTACCGTTTGCCATAAAGGATGTTAAAAAACATGCCGTGAAGTTTTTCCATCATTGGGCTCTTTATTTACCCATTCAGCTTCAAAACCCCATTGCTCAGAAATGTAAAACTTCAGAAGCTGAAAATATCAGAATAGCTACGTATTGTAGCACAAGCATTCACCAGACTTGTATTTTGTTTGTAAGCTATGCATAACACAGTATGGGCATAAAAAAATCTGTATCCTCAAGGAGAAATATCTGTTCTGTTGAAGAATAATTGTTCTCCTGACAAAGACTTAAGAGCAGAAAAATGTCCTATAGAGAGTTTAATTTTACGCAACCTTGTGGGTAAGTTCTTTTATCTGGAAAGGTAATCAAAAGGACTGTCTATTCATGGACAGAGTTGTTCAGCATACTGCAGACCACTTTGTCTTTCACATCAGTGGCACGCGCTCATCCCACTGAACTGTCTCTTTGAAAACAAATCATCGCACTTGGAGATTGATGTTTCTCTTTGGTTCGTCTCCTTAACTCGGCTGCTAGTCGATTCATCACTCCTCTTAGCTGTTTGCCACTTGGTGTATGTATTTGGATAAAAATCGCATTCTGATGATTCCATTCAGTTATCACTTATAGCAGATTTTTTGTACAAAGTGTACAAAGTTTCTCTGCGGTGGCCTGTATGGTGTCATTCAGTCTGGCCTTCTGTTTACTTAGTTAAAAAAAAAAAAACACTGACAAATTGATTTCCCAGAATGTGTGCATTTAATCCCAGTATATGTCCTGCCCTTTTAAAAGAAACACTCCCTCATCTCAATTTTCAGACAACACCATGGAAGAATATTCCTCATAATTTCAATCACACAAGGAACAGCTGCCCTTAAAATTATTTTAACTATGCTTCTCAAAGATACACGAACATTGTACATTTCATCATTTCTGTAAAGGGCTACAGAGTTCATGTTTCTCTATTCGCCCCACCCTTTGAATCAGTGGGAGATCCAACCAGAGCTTGAGTTTATCGATGGCGCATCAGTGAAGCCCCGTATAGCCTCATGATCTCATTCAGGTGCTAGCAATGAGATCCCAACAAGCAGTCTAATCAGGCAGAGCTAAATGTAACTGCAGGCTAACTGGGTGTATATGTAGGTTTAAGTGAGGGAGAGCTGGAGCATAGTCTTCCAAATTCTGCAGCTGCAGAAGACACAAGAACTTACTCTGTCCTGGTCACACAGTTTACATTTATTTATTATTTCTCTACTTGTTGGAAGATGTTCAAAGATGTTTTGTTTTTTTTGTAATACAAAAACCTTTTCTTTTTCATTTGCATTCATAAATTTAAGTTAAAATATGCACTAGGGTTTCTGTTTAGTCTTGTTTATTTTTCAATTCAGTGGATACCCCTTGATCTGGAGTATTTACACTGGAAAAAATATTTTTCCTATAGACCCTGTTACATTGCATGCAAACCTTAGTTCAACAGGACACACTGGATGTCCTGGTTTCTGCTTCAATTAGGCTTTTAATTAGATAAGATGAACATGTCAGTGCCTAAAAAACAACTAATTAGGTGGGGAATGGCTTGGGATAATGTGAGAGAGGTATAGTGTTTTGTCAGTGCCTAATTGTGCAAGAATAGTTGCACTTGATCACCTCCCTGCTGGTTGATTAATGCAGGGTGCAGGCTGACAGCAGGAGTAACAGTCTTTCGACTCTAACAGGACTCTTAGGTGCCGAAGTTATAAGGTTAAGGCAAAGGGAGACATGATGAGATGCCAGCGAGAGTTGAAAAGAAGATCAGCTTGCTGGGACTAATGATGTGAGGGAAAGGCACAGAAAATAGCGTAAAAAATTGTAACTAAAAGTATCCTGTCAACTGATACAAAATTAGTAGACACAGAAAGGTTGTCTAAAATGTGACAGTATAGGTGATGTTTGGATGAAATTCCTTGATCCTATCTACAGAAGTGCCATATTCCATTAACGTTTTGGAAATATAAGTGCCAACTAAAAACAATCGTTCACCCACTGAAAAATTAATCTTCCACAATGCAAGTAACAGTCATAAGTTGCTAGGAGCCTATGGAGGGAGCAGGTATTTAACACAATTTAAAACTAGAGCCCCAAGTCTGTTCACCTATAATTTGTACCCTATGACAGCTCTTGAATATATCTATGTCAAACCCCTCATCTATCTCCTCAACAATGGTGTAATCCCCTCTGGCTTGTCATGCTTGGACTCCTGGCCCAGTTACCAGACCTGATAGCTATCACATTGGCACTAAGAGCTTAATTCATACCCGGGGGTCCTTATTGTAGATGGTACAAGAGCCTAGTCAGATGTGAGGAAGCATAACAATTACAGACTCAGCCACTGCAAAGGATTGAACATCTGCCATGAGCATACACGCACTAGCATGGGTTGAATAACCAATTACCTTGGACACCAACAATGCACTTCCCGGTGGAAAGGATCATTAATGAGACATCAGTAATGTCTTCTAGGTGCTGACAGTATAATAGGGAAGCGATGTATTCTCATAGAATGCTACTGTTGGCAGTCCGCTGAAAGGCTGGAAGGCCGGCGCCCATACATCAATTTCCTGAAACGGCTTCATCCTGTTCAGGGTTGTGGGACAATCCGCAGTCTATGGGCACGAGACAGGGAACGACCCAATATGGGGTGCCAAACCATGGCAAGCCACATTCACACACCATTCTCGACAGTCATCATAAATCATAAATATAACAGATTAGCTAGTTATTCAAATCGTGTCTTTAAACTTTACATCAAGTGGTTTGTAAAGGTATGAATTAATTTTTCATGCAAGGTAATTACAGAGCATTTGCATCACCATTTTACCACATAACAGTGCTGATGTGTGGTAATAGTAGTATTTCAGCTTAGCCAAAGTGATGTATTTGCGTAAATACATATTTATCTCCCGACATGCAAAATTTCTGTAATGGCAGCATGAAAGTGTAGGTTGTATGCATTTCGTAGGACTTTGCACCCAGTGTGCTGCCAAGCTTCCATGTGTATACTGGAAAATAAAACCAAAGGGATTCAGCTCTCTGCTTAAAAGCCATAAAACTTTTGACTAATGGCAATATAGTTGGATGGTAAGAGTCTATCCATGCATAATGAACCTGGAGCCCATGCCAGAAAGCACAGGGCATGACCTGCTGGGATGCCACCCCATCATACTTTACTCTCTCTCTCTCTCTCTCTCTCTCTCTCTCTCACACACACATACACACACACGCTACAGAAATTCTTTAGACACTAGTCCACAAAATTATAGGAGGAAGCTAGAGCACCTGACATAATTCCATAGAAACACAGAAAGATACATGTACGTATGTAAGCTCCATACACGCAGAGCCAGAGGAAGGAATTATACCCAAACCTCCCAGGCTTTATATTTTAATTTTCAGTCTCTTGCTCATTTGGATTATACATGCCGTCAATAATAAGCATGACATTTCTTTATTCATTTGTCATTGTCATTAAATAGCACTGAATGCCATTTCCAAATTCTTGGTCTGTACACTGGCACATATCTTAGAATAGGAAGTCAAACATTAGTCTTGTTTGCCTCCCCTGCTTCGTTCATCGCCCGTAGTTAAGTACTGAAAAAATTCCAGATGATCCTTTCTTGTTGCTTCCCCGAGCAAACTCTGCCAGCTCCTGTCAGAACAGATTCAGCAGTTCGTCAGTCATTGTAATGTGACTGTCAACAAGTTTATGAAGATGTCAACGCGGAGGCTTGGTTCGGCCAGACCACCTCCCTTCCAGGCTCAACAAATGTAATAAAAGACCACTAAAGTACAGTATTATGAAGTCAAATGAGGAGTGTCGACATGTCAAAGAAACACTGTGTGATATCTTGGTGCCTCGTACCAAGCAGTAATGTGCCCAGGTTAATACATAAACATTTACATTTTTACATGTTTAGCAACTACTTTTGTCCAAAGTAACTATAAGTGAGGCAAATAGCACATTGCAAATGTAGATGCTGTGAAGCAGTAAACTAGGCATAGGTGCAGCTATGGCTGAGCTTCCAATAAATGCCCAGGTACAAGTATAAGTAGTACTGGAGCAGGAGTTACTCCTAATAACATACTCCTAAAGCAAGAACCTAATGAGAGTATCCAAGGACCTGAAGTGCAACATAAGAACATTCAGGGGAATGTAAAGATGGATTAGCTTAGTAGAGAGATTCATGGAACATATGGGTCTTGAGACATTTCTAGAAGGTGGAGAGGCAGTTTGATGACCGGAAGTGGTTTGGCAGCTCATTCCACCATTGAGGAACCACACAAGCAAATCGTCTGGAGTGACACTCCTCACATGGTGAAGGGAGCTGAAAGCGGCGTTGGTTTGCTGGCCGAAGAGGGTGAGATGAAACATAGGTCTTCAGGAGCCCACTGGTGGCCAAGGACTTGATTTTAAACATAGCATAAACCTTCCATTTCCCTGATAAGCCACACTCCATCGCCCCAGGCATGAGTAATCTGCCGGAAACTGGGAGGCGGCAATTGGCGAGTGGAGCTTGGGGCAGAGGACTGAGGTGTCCTGTAGACATATCCAAACACTTACGGCACATAACACATATTCATTCTGAAGAGCTCAGTGAATTAAGCGTGGTATTGTCATAGGATGCCACCTTCCCTGTTAAAATTCCATGATCAACTGTAAATGGTATTATTGTAAAGTGGAAGCGTTTAGGAATAACAGAAACTCAGCAATGAAGTGGCAGACCATGTAAAGTAACAGAGGTGCACAGTGCGTAAAAGTCTCCAATGCACTGTTGACTCAATGACTACAGAGTTCCAAACTTCCTCTGGCATTAACCCCAGCAGAAAAGCTTCATGGAATGGGCTTTCATGGCCGAGCAGCTCACATCACCTAGTGCAATGCCAAGTGTCGGAAGGAGTGGTGTAAAGAACGACACCTCTGGACTCAGTGGAAACGTGTTCTGTGGAGTGACTAATCACGCTTCTCTGCTGGCAGTCTGATGGACAAGTCTGGGTTTGGCGGATACCAGGAGAACATTACCTGCCTGACTGCATTGTGGTAACTGCAAAGTTTTGTAGAGGAGGGATAATGGTATGGGGTTGTTTTTCAATGGCTGAGCTAAGTCCCTTAGCTCCAGTGAAGGGAACTCTCAATACTTCAGCATACCAAGACATTTTGGACTATTCTAACTTTGTGGGAATAGTTTGGGGAAGGCCCTATACTGTTCCAGCATGACTGTGTCCCAGTGCATAAAGCAAAGTCCATAAAGATATGGTTGGGTGGGTTTTGTATGGAAGAACTTGACTGGCCCGCACACAGCCCTGACCTCAATCCCATCAAACACGTTTGGGATGAATTAGAATGGAGATTGCGAGCCAGGCCTTCATTTCCAACATCAGTGTCTGACCTCACAAATGCTCTTCTGTATGAGTGGGCAAAAATTCCCACAGACATGTATTCCAAAAACCTTGTGGAAACCTTCCCAGAAGAGTGGAAGCTGTTATGGCTGCAAAGGGGGAACCAACTCCATATGAATAACCATGGATTTAGAATGAGAAGTAATAAAAGTCCCTGGTGATGTAATGGTCAAGTGTCCCAATACTTTTTCCATATAGTGTATATGAATAGCATTATGCTGATGAATGGCAGTGTTGCTCCTCAACAGTCCTGTACATGGTTTTTTTTTTTTGGATTACTGAGAATCACAAGGTATATACTATTCCTATGAACTTGGCTTTGATATCAATGGCAAAATGTATCAGGCCATATGTAACATTGCATATTAGATCAAGGGGCTTTTTAAATATGCACAATTTGTAATTTATACTGTAAACATTGAGATAATTACAAAGCTTCTAAGCAGATGTCCTAGAAGATGGCATGTCAGTTGCATAAAATCATCAGTGGTGGAATGTAACGAAGTATTTGTACTTCGTTACTGTACTTAAGTACATTTTTATGTATCTGTACTTTACTTAAGTAAAAATAATAATGCATACTTTTTATTTTACTCCATTACATTTTGCGGCAATTATCTGTACTTTCTACTCCACTACATTTCTACAATTTATGCCGTTAGTCGTTACATTTTATGAACACAATTTCCTCAAAATCTAGCTTGAAAAAATAGTTAGCCTATTGCGTTCTGGTGTTGTTTGCCATTTCCTACCAATCAGGTGGCTAAATTAGCTCCAATGATGGCAGAGCGTCCGTCAATTAGCAGCATGAGCTGGTAGACTGGCTTGATTTCAAGAAGACGAGACATTCAACATGGACCCAGAGCCAATACACATATACTGTTTAGTTGCTTGTAATTATAACGAGCAATGACATTGGTAGAGGCGTAAGTCAGTATATCTACTATTCTTTTACAAAATGGCACACCCCAGACGTTGAGACAAACCATTGTGTGAGTACTTTTACTTAAAACTATACTTTAAAGTAAATTTAAAAGTAAGTACTTAGTACTTTCACTTAAGTAAGATTGTTGATGTAGCACTTCTACTTTTACTTGAGTACATATTTGTAGGATATTTGTACTTTTACTTAAGTACTAAGCTTCAGTACTTCCTCCACCACTGAAAATCATAAATACAAACAGGAAAATGTCTGTGATTGTGACTTATTATAGGGACTCCATTACGCTGAACAGATCTATTTGTTTATTAAAGGTAATTAAATTAATGTTTTTATATTCCACTTCATGACATTTGGATCAAAGTCAGTACTTGGCATTTTTGTATAAATTGCACAGAAATCTATAATATAATCTACCATTTTATGGAATAATAATCAGAAATTTGTGAGAGCTGTAATATAGGAATGTTGCTTGAAAATCCAAAGCCGTAACTTGACAGGAGAAAAGCAGGAACAGACGGGGCAGATGTTGACGATGATATCAGAAACACACCGCTGATTTGCAGAGCTCATAAGCTTTTCTCATACACTTCGGGTATTAGTGTCCCGGTGAGGCTGAAATCTTTCAGAAAACAAAATGTCAGCTGTCATGGTGTAATGCAATTTCTCTGAATATTTACCACATTTTCTTTGTGTGGAAAAAAAAAATATTGAAGCTAAGGTCATTTTGGGGCAGGAAAATAATACAAGAACAAGAATGTGAGTAAGATAAGATAGACAACTACCCTTTCAACAATCACATCTAGTTATAAACACAAGCACTGAATCACCACCCAATAACTATAAATCATAAACCTCAATACTCAACATCAACTTCTCCCACTCTCCTCCTCTTTCGTCAGCTGAACAGGAATAGTTCATCAATCTCAAGTGCCTCCCCCTGAAATATTCCACACATTAAAAAGGTTATGAGAAGCAAAGCCTGACATTTACTATATGATTGATTCTAGGAGCAGCGTAAAATAATGCATTACTGATGTTGGGTCTGTTTTAGACCCATATGCAAACTGAACTGAACTCCTTTGCTGGATAAACAATGTAATCTACAATTTGGTCCCAGATAGCAATTTTCCATTCTAGGAACATGTATCTTACATTATGATAAATAAGGGATGGAAACGTTCAAAGTGTCCAGTTTTTCTGTGCCCAGAATATTATCTCATTACTACAACTATTACTACAACTAAGAAAAACAATGCATGCACAAACAAAGGACTTAGTAGAGCAGCAGGTAAAACTGTTACTTTACACCTCAAAGGTCAGGGGTTCAGCAATGGATGGTGTCTTCACCTATCATGTTTTCATAAAATGATGAGTTTTATTTTAAAACAATATTTCTCGACATCATGTTAAAAAGATAATCAGGTAATTATGATACTTTGCTAACACTGACAGATCCTTTGTTAAAATGTAACACGTGGAAATAACGTTCCAAGTTACAGTAAGAACGTTCTATGCCAGTTTTGAGACGTCCTTTAAATAATGTTCTGGGAGCATTCCCTGTTAACTGGGGAAGTAAAAAACAATTCTTTAATTCAGCTGTATTTAATGTTTAAGTTGTACGTGGTTGTTTTTATTTGCTGTCACATGCAGAGACGTCTGCAGCATTAGTTTCCTAATTGGTTTAGAATGTTATCCTCACTACCTCACAGATATAATTAATTTCTGAGCCCAGATTTACTGTACTGTATTTCAAATTTGGTGCGTGCAAATACCACACCCGAGACAAATGGAGTATTTCCCAAAAGAAGATTTAAAATATCCTGGAGTTTCCTAATTTAGTTGAATTTAGTTAGTAATTTGTGAAATTTTCAGGATAAATGATCCAAATCAGTTTTAAATAGGTTGTCTATGTGTGTGACACTAAATTAAAAGGAAGGAGAAATTAAACATTAATGTAAGTGTGTGTGAATAATGGTAAAAGAATGTAATGCATCATCTGATACACACTACAGCAACTAAAAATATATCAGAACGAAATCCATCAAAGCTTTGACAGACTGAATTCTCCAGTGTAATTACATACTGTAGAACATCAAGATTTTAAATGACTAAAAGACACATTTATTATAATTTCTCATGTTTATTTACATACTGATTTGTAATTTGCATATTTTTAACAGTCTCAGATAAAGTTTTCAAAGTTGAGAGAGGTCTGTCTGAGTAAAAAAATTAATAAATCTCAGAAATATTTTCATAATGTAACATCAAATACAGCTCATTTTTAAAACCACCACATATGTCCCTTAGTTAATGAAGCATTCTTCCATTAGTTAATCGCTCTAGATCAAATAAATTATAGAAATAAATGACTGGGAACACTCAACCAGCCATTTAACTAAGACTTATTTTACAATTTGTAAAAGTTAATAAGGTCACTTGAATCTGTAAATTAAAGTTGCTAAATTGCAACTTTTGCAATACCAGCTGAATTGTCAAGTTCCTAAATTAGATGATACACATTCTTTGTCGCATTCAGGTATCATTCAGCATATCTGTACTGTAAATGATTTAAAGATGTTTTTAAATTATAGTTGCCCATGATATCATGTAAACAATAACAAAAGAATTGACCTCTGAATATCCTCTTACACTTCTTCTCTCTCTATCTGCAAAGTGTTGCTGTTCCCACATTAATTGGATCCCTAAGGACAAGTGACATCACTACTACAAAGAGCTGATTGATCTAGACGAAACGTTGATCAACCAAGCAGAGAATGAAGTTCATCTTAGCTACAGGATTAAGGTAGTGAGAGGTTTTAGTTACATGCAGCTCACTCAAACTTTTCAGGATACCTTCTTCGGATAATAAGTGTCCAAAAAGTTTTGCGTGTAAATATCTTCTGCTCATTGTACGATCAGTTTCACGTTCGTAGCACAACAACAATTTTACAATAAAAACAATAGCATTCTGCTGAAAACCAAATCATATCACATGAAGCATGCGGTGCAGTAGTCATGGAAAAGGTCAGCACTGGCATTCACCAGCTGGGGGCCGGGGGCCAAATTGAACATATGGCTGTATCCCATTTTAAATATAAGCACCAGAGAATATGCCTTATTGCAGCCCATTTTAAATGCCACCGGTACCTGCATACTATGACATAACGATATTGCTTTTGGAATAATATAAAAAATCATGGACAATGTAATCTGCTGAAGTTTATAACGCTGACTGGATTTCCTGCTGGCTTGTTTTATTGGTTTGCCTCCTTGGCCATCTCCTTGGGGCAAGGTTGGTGCTATACACTTAAAGTAAACTGCAGTCTCTCACATCATGGAGAACTCATCTGTCTAGCCATGTTATTCAGTTAGGTTTGCATGCTGTCTAAGGGAGGATAGGAGGTGGTTTGTAGGGCATATTAAGGAATAATGGTAACACTTTACTTGAAGCTGTCATCGATAATGCATTATAGACACCTTCATAATGCATTATAATGGTCAGTATAAGAATTAATAAAGCATTACAGCATCTTCTATTGGCAGTCATAAGGCATTACAGTGTTGAGTATAATACGTCATAAGCTCAAATGAAGCTTTCATTTATAATTAAGCAATAACAAGAAAAGGAGTGTGGCTGTACTCCAATATATCATGGTTGCGATACCAAAGATAATCACAGTTCCAAAGATAATCACAGCCATGATATTCTGGAGAGCAACAGCACAACTTCGAGTATGTTATTGCTTTTATACAACAGTTCATCAAGTCGCATTTATAAGGCAACTACTAACCCACAACAAATAATACTTTCCATCATTTATTTATTTTTATGGGCCTCCGTGAAAAAGAAAGAATAGTTCCCACCACCTAACTGTTGACTGTTGCCAAGCAGCACAAATATTTCAATGCAACACAGCTCACCTGCTTCCAACTACTTTGATTCAATTTAATTTGACTAAGTAAAGGTTTTCAGATACACCTGTAAAGCAGAGTGATATATCTGATGTGAAATGTCCGAATGCGATTATACTTTGATATCAGCACTCACAGAACTGGGACTGAGTGATCATTGGTTGGTGATCTGCTAAGAGGTCAAAACGGGCATCTATCTCTTGAAATGCAGCACCTTCGGGTATAGTTAGACAAGTTTTTCTTCTAGACTTAAATAAATAGACTTTGCTTGAATCCTGGATAATGGGAGACTAAAGAGGCTCCAGGCCTTCCGCTCTTGGGGTCTTCATTTTTGGTACAATAAGATGGGCAGTGCTTTGAGAAGGAAGTAACAGGGGACTCGTGTGGAGAGAAAATCTCTAAGACATATTGGTGCAAGTCCATTTAACACATCGTAGGTGAAAAAAATGCTGATTTTACTCTTCTGACATGCAGGCAAGTACAGGGCTAATTTATTTTTGCATTTTCATCCTAGTATGAATTCTTGCATTTCATTCTGTACCAATTAGGGAGCTAAGAGTTCTCAAGGTGAAAAATGCTTGAATCAAGTTTTTCTCCATAACTGAACATTTTTCCTAGACCATCTTTCCTATGGACAGAGTAGATTCTTCCGCTTTGTCTTATCAGTATGGAGAAATTCTGTTACCGTGTACCTTCCAATGTGCCTATGGTTAAGGTTATGGTTGGGGCTTGGTAGGGGTTAAGATTAACATGTTGGGATTACAGTTTTCCCCACAAAGATATAATTACAAACCTGTGTGTGTGTGTGTGTGTGTGTGTGTTTCTTGTCACATACCTTTTGTTCACACTTGCACAACTGTGCAAAAAAAAAATTTTTCTAAAATGCTTCGATGATCTTCATGTTGGTGTACAATTATGATATTATGCCTCTCAAAGTGTGTCAGCTCAGTCATTTCAAAACTTCTAAAATCACCTCATTATTTGCAGCAACCATCCAGTATACAGATGTATTTTTTCACTCAACCACAAGCATCCATTTGGCTATTCAATACCTCATCAAGTTATTTAGCTAATTTAATGAATCAATTAAATGAGCTGATGGTGAACTTTAACAAAAGCACGGAATGGCTGAGGTGCCCATGAAGAGAAGTCTGAGAACAGAAGCAGCAGTTTTCTAGTCATACAACAAGATATCAGCATCTTTTTGCAGAACAGAAGAAATGCTTAGTTTTTATTGTGTCACTCTTGACAATTTCCATATGTTGTAATATTATATTCCATATATTTAAATATACACTTATGACCCAGCTTTATTTTCCACAAGCTGATGCAAACGGCTGGGTCATTTCTCAGTGAAGAGCTGGACACTATTAACACTGGAGAAAAGGAGGAAGCTGTCCAGACTTCAGTTAATCATAGATAATTCCACTCACTCACTTCACAGTGTTGTGGTTGGACAGAAAAGCACATTTAACCATAGACTCCTCAACATAAAATGCTCCACTGAGTGCCTCAGGAAATCATTCCTTCTGACGGCCCTCAAATTGTACAACCAGTAAATCACCCCGGGACACATGTGCAACACTGCCTAAATATCTGCCTAAATATCTGCCTAAATATCTATTTACCTTTGTGTCATAATTACTAGCAATACAATAATTACTTGTATTTTGTTACCACAGAACTATGCTTATTGTCATGCACACCCACTTCATTTATTACAATCTTCATACATTAGCTTTTTTATTTTTTTTATTTATTTTTATATATAAAGTGTTGCATGTGGTATATTGTGTATTTCTGTTTTGTTGTCTTAGTGCATCTCTGCACTATGCAGTCTACAACTAGAACCAACTTCCTCCAGGTTACTAAACGTTATTCTCATTCTGAATCTGATTCTAGCTGTACTTTTACACAGTACAGTGGTACCTCGGTTCTCGAATTCACTAGAACTCGAATTTCTTGAAAGTCGAACAAACCAGTTTGACCTAGAACTCGATCTGAATATCAGAAGTCGAACCATGAACGCTGACCTAATATAAATTGTACGCGCCAGGAAATGAGTCACACGGCACATCTCTGAGCGGAAACAAAAGGTAACGCTTCAGTGTCAACCTCGCATTTGCTGTAGTAGCAGCGCTTGTTGGTGATAATGCTATTTTATTGAAAATACTGTATCAGGTAATACACTGTACTTTATATCATTTTGTTAGCCATTGCTCACCAAAAAGTTACGTAATAGTTGTACAAATGTTACAATCTAAAAGTTTGCTATTCACGAACAAATTAACGAATGCAGAGTAATAATAAAAATAAACAATGGACCGGATTCAAAGTTTTTATTGTCATGCACAGACTACAGTGCAATTCTTACTTGAATGCCTTCTTCACAGACTGGACGATTAACCAAATAAAGCAGCGCAACATTACAGTAACTAACAATAAATAAACCACTAACTTACGTGTACTATTAGAGCATTTATGTCATTTACTTAAACTTTATTTTAGCAGGTAAATTAACTGAAAACCAGTTCTCACTGCTTTACGTGATAATCAGGAGAAATATCAGAATACGCATCGGAACTGCCTGGGATACAAACGTCATGCGTGTAACTAAACTCTTCAGCCAATAAGGACAAAGGTGTGTTGTCACGGAGGCAGTTCCAGTTTGTGCAGCTGGGTGAATGGATTAAGTTTGAGAACCGAGGTACCACTGTATTGTACATTATAAACTTTATCATTCCAGTTAAAACAACTAACCAAATAAATTTTACACCAACCACAACAGGATTTTGAATTGGCTTTGAAAAGTGAATCTGCCAAAAAAAATAAATAATAATAATTATTAATTTAATTGTTCTACATTGAATATTTGTGCAGTTATAGTATTGCAGGCAGGCGTCTGGGTTTGTTCCTTCCCTTCTGCTGGTCTAGGGGTTGCTAGGGTGTGCAGATTCCAGCTGAGCCTTCATAAATGGTTTCACTGTCATTGTAATTATGAACTAGCAAAGTACATATTGTTTCACTGAAAGAAATGGTTATGTCACGATCCATCCTTTCTATCCCCCAGTATGATCAGCCAGGGCCACTGCTATTCCTCTGGAATCGTCCTGTTTTCTTCCCAGCTGTCATAATCCCCGATCCTAATGTGGTAAACATCATCACCTGAATCAGGTCAGTCCCTGGTTAGTCCCATATAAAAAAGCTTGCCAATCCTGTGTTCCCCAGTTCAGTCAGTCCTCCTGTTGCCTGTGCCCATCCCAGAGTTAGTCTTCCCGTTTTGACCCCTTGCAGTCCTTTTTGTTTCCCTGATTCTGTTTTGAAAATAAAGCCACTTTTGTTCTCCTGACACCTGCCCTTGAATCCTTCATCCCTCGTGTCATGACAGAATGACTGCACTCTGCAAGTTGCCTAGCGACTATTCCCCGGATCCCCTTATGCTCCAGATCTCTGCCTACACAATTTCCTCTATGCCCAGCCTCCTTCCACAGCCAGAGCCTCTTCTCTGCTCACCTCGGTGGTTCATGGACAGTCCGCTAAATATCTCAATGAGTGACAGCGATCTGGAGGAGCCAGATGATACCAACGAGTTAGCGGAGCCGCCCGCCATGCTGATTGGCTTGCTAGTGTCAACGAGTTCAAAATCAGAAGAGCCAACAACCAAAGCAACAGTACCAGAAAGGGGCGAAGCGAAAGTCGGAAACCAGAAACAAAAAACAGTCATACACAGTAATCCAAAAACCAATAACAATCCAAATAACAAATCCAAGAAAATCAGCAGAGCTCCCGAAGTTTCTTGCTGTTCGGCTTTTCTTCTCAGAACCCGGAAATGACGCACGGCGCATCGGAGGAGCTGGGGGGGGGGTCTGGTCAGCAAGGCGGAGCCAAGATGCAGCCGGCGAATGACGATGAGGGAGGGAGGTCCGGAGAATCTGTAGGCTTCCCCTGGAAACTTACGGCACGTAACAAGAGCCAGTGCTGATCCCTCTGGAGCCACCCGGCCAGCGAGCTGAATAATTCTTCTCACTTCAAGATGCCCCCCTGGAGTAGACCCTCAATCCCACCATGTGGAAGACGCCCAAGGCCAGAGCATTCTTCATGCGGGCAGGGGAGATAATAGAAGACCTCCCCTCAGGTATAGATCCCCAGGAGGCAGAGAAGATCCAGTGCTGTATGTCCTGCTAGCACCCGCCTCATCTTCTGGTGTTTCCCCCAATACCGACCTCATCACCGATACCCGCTGGCACCCACCTTGTTTCCTTTTGTTGCCTGGGTGGCCTTCTTGCTGCCACCTAAATCCCCTGCTGGTCACCACCAGGTCAACGCCCAACTCCACGGCAACTTCCAGGCCGACGTCCAACTCCGATGTCTTTTTTGGAAGACTTAGAGTGGTACCCTCTGGGTCTTGCCCTGAGTGCCACTCCCTGGGCCCATTCCTCAGTCCGAGGCTTAGGCTGAATCGATCCCAGGGTGGCCACCAGTATCGGCCGAGGTCCAAAAGAGACGCTGGCTGGGATCCATCTTCCGGAGGGGTAGACAGGGGCACACCATCCATGCTGGCTGCCCAGACTCTCGCTCACACAACACTGACCTCTCAGGTCACTGTCCTCCAGAGGCCCAGGGGAGGGGACCCATGGCATGCTCCTGCTCCAGCCCTGCTGTCTCCTCAGCACCCTAGTCCTGCTGTCTCCTCAGTGCCCCCTGGCCATGCTGCCTCAGCGCCCTAGTCCTGCTGTCTCCTCAGCGCCCCCTGGCCATGCTGCCTCAGCGCCCTAGTCCTGCTGTCTCCTCAGCGCCCCCTGGCCATGCTGCCTCAGCGCCCTAGTCCTGCTGTCTCCTCAGCGCCCCCTGGCCATGCTGCCTCAGCGCCCTAGTCCTGCTGCCTCAGCGCCCCCTGGCCATGCTGCCTCAGCGCCCCCTGGCCATGCTGCCTCAGCACTCTCCAGCCCTGCTGCCTCCTTTACACCATCTGGTCCCACTGGATCTTTGAGGCCCTTCAGTTCTGTGGTTCCGGACGGGTGTTCTGTGGTTCCGCCTCACCTGTGGTAGGACTCGGGAGGGTCTGCATCCCAGGGTCACTGCCCAGCTCCCCAGGGCGCGGAAGACTCCCTGGCTGCTTCCTCCAGTTGTGCCTCCACCCCTGCCCCGTCCTGCCTCGTGTCCCCTGTGGCACCCTCCTATGTTTCCATCCCTGTCTTCGTTGTCCCTCTACCTGTCTGCCCTGTCCTGAAATAAACTCTGATTGTAATCAGTCTTGATGCACAATTTAAAATGTGTCTGTTGAGTTGAAGAGGACAAATGGATTATGGGTTCTTTTATATATCCCCAAAGACTGGTTTGCTTTCTTATTTAAAAATCATCATATTATCAAAATATTGCATAAAATGTGCAAATTTGAACTAGTTTTACTAGAACTCAAGAACATATTTCTTTTTAACAGGACAAAAATATCCTCGAGGCAAATTTCCTTTCAAGACCTAACAATGAAATTTGCGAGTTTCCTACTTCAACTCGGTCTGTGCAGGTGCCTGAATTTCAGCATTAATAACCCTGGCTACTGACTGCACTCCAGTGTAGCTCCAGTGTTTCCCTTTTGGCTGCTCAGACCGGCTGTCTAACCAGGAAACGCTGTGTGAGGATATGCCGAGAAATCCTGTCAGACTCGGGTAATACGGGGCAAACTGGAAACAGGAGTTTTCAATGGTGTGAGCCAAAAGCAAGAAATGACGCAAGCTTTGACATTTAAAAGAGAGAATGGAGATGATTCAGCTTTTATCCTGAGGCTTCTTTTCCCTCAAAAATATGATAAGAATGATGCAACCAATTTATCTTTGTTTTTAGCAATTTTTAACAATGGCCTGTGTTCTTATATATTAAACTTGACTTTCATGTGCCTTAAAATCTGTTGAATATATTTGATTGTAATGGACATAATTGAATGTTATTTTATCAATCTGACAATGGGAAATTGAATTTGAAAGCAAAGCATACATTATGACCTTGAGAAATATAGGACTGCACTCTAGAATAATTTTCCATGCATAAGGTTATATGTTATGTCTGTCTGTGTCTGTGCATTTACATGCAGAGAGAGAGAGAGAGAGAGAGAGAGAGAGGGAGGAAGAGAGAGGCTTTTTACAGTTAAAATAAAGTAGAAACACATTGCATACACAGAAAGTGCAGATATATTTAGTATTTGGATTGGCAAAAAACAATACTAGTTCCTCTCAGTGTGAAATATGCTGCCCATTCAAAGCAGGCACTGGGCGCAGAGAACAAGAGAACCTATACAGAGCAGGACAGAATAAATACGCCAGCTGCCAACTTAATTCTTTCTTCCACAGCACAGATAAAAGTCAAAGGGATTGCAGATAATTACTCTACCCACTTTTCTATTTTTAGAGTTCTTCATATGATGCCATCAGTTGTTTGAAGCTTGGGAACCAGCTGCATCTTGAAATGCAAAGACAACAGCAACTTCCGTGTAATATCTGCCTTGCCAATGCCACCAGCTGGACATTCACTGCATCATCAAATCATTATGCAACGTAAATTCTTGCTACATAGCAGATCATAAGTAGAAAAGTGTTTGACAACATCATTTTATCAGCAATTTGGATACTGCAATCCTTGATTTGAAAAACTACCTTTGTGTTATAAGCAATATGGTTGGTATTTGAAAACTGTTCATAGCCCTTTATTCAGATTTTCCTTAAATACGCCAACTGCATTACATCTTCTGCTAAGTACTCCTGTTGTGCTGTTACATTTTTTCATTGCCTCCCCCACTCTCTGTTATTGCCCTGCATGACGCCTGGGAGAGCATTTCTCCTTTGCTGAGGACACACTCACACACAAACATGGTCCAGGTCACATGAGGCTGAGTCGGACTGAAGCAGCCTTTCTGTCTGTTTATTCCATTTCTCTATTTATACATTAAGCGTAGGAAAGGACACAGTGTCTGTATGGTCTGCTGATCTGCATTCTCATCCTGTTCTCAGGCTGTTAATGGAATTGTTATCCTGCCAGTTCAGCACAAGTCATGATGTGCCAGTGAGGGAAAACGTATATGTATAATTTAGTTATGTGAAACAAAGCTAAACAATAACTGGGAAAAAAAAACTGTAAAAAGGTTAATGGGATCTGCAAAAGTAGCTAAGAATCACTGATTAAAAGTTCCCGCTCAATTCGGAAAGCGGTAAACATCTTCGATTTTGTGTGGATGTTTCAGGATTCAGGTGTATGCTTGGAGTGAGCCTGGGGATTTTGATTGAAAGAAGTCAACTGAGCATGCAGAGTAGATACGAGCAGATTTGAGTTTATGCTGACACAGTTAAGAAGAGCAGAGCAAAAGCCTCAGGCTTCATAAAGAATCGAGGCCTTTTGGTGTAGCTGGTTAGAAGGGAAGCTCCCAGACTGTGGTTAGTCACGTTGTCAGCAGATGGAAAGGGCAGCATGTTGTTTGCATGACAGAATATCAGGTCCCTTATACTCGTAGTTGGTGTCTGGCAATTAAAACACAGAATGAAGGATTTCCCTCCTCATGCACGTTTTATTCAGTCCACATGTGGCAAGGTGTTACTTTAATTTACAGTTATTTTATTTTTCTATCAGAAATTTTTGTACAAAGCAACAAACAAACTAGGCAGGTAATACTTAACGAATGAGCACTGAGGAACTAAAGTTAATGGATAAATTTAAGAGCAAATTTCCAAAAGTCACTCAGATAATTTTTTTGTTGTTTTTGAGATAAGACTGCCAGTGACCTAAAGACAAACTTCCTCATCATATTTAAAGTATGAGGAACCAAAACTGACTCAGGTGTCATGTAATCCAATGTAGACCAAATTTCTAAAATTCACTAAGTCCACAGAAATTTTCTCAATAAGAAGTCAATTGGACTGAGTTTTCAAAATTTGTTCTTCAATTATTGTTTGACATATAGGTTCCTAGGTGGGTAGTTTCTTGATAGAATTGGATGCTGTTTTTAGATGGCTTCATGGAACAAACAATTTGCAGTCATTTTCCAGTTCTGCTGCCTAAATTCAAGCTAATAAATATGATTATAATGGATATCAGGGTTTATTGCTTCTGATCTACAGGCTGCCATGTATGCTGAAGTTTCCATCCATTTTCTGTAACCACTTCACCAATTCAGGGTCAGAGGCAGGCCAGAGCTTATCTCAGACAATGGGGGCAGACGGCAGGGAACAACCCAGGATTGGGCACCCACCCATCACAGGGCACACTCACACACCAGTCACTCACATATGCACATGTATGGGCAATTTGGCAGCTCAGCTAATCTTAGCATGTTTTTGCACCATGGGGGGGAATAAGAATACCCAGAGGAAACCCCATGACGACATGGGGAGAACATACAAGCCACACACACGGAACCCTAGCGGAGAATCAATCCCAGGTTCTAGAGGTGTGCAGTAACAATGCTAAGTATTGCAGCACCATGCCACCTCACATGCTGAATTCTGTTAAGGTCAAATTGCTAACACATTATGTCATAAGACTATACCTCTTGTACTATCTATTCAGGAACATAAAAAATGCATTTGAATATTTTAGTAACTTCCATGTATTCATTACTTTAACGCTAAATGTTATATTGACAAAGAAAATGTGTACTATTTGATCTCAAATGCAACCTCCTGTGATCTTCAATACGTTCAAAAAGGCAATGATTTGCTTAATATTAATGGGCTTGGCTCACATTTTCATTTCAGTTCTAAAAATGTTACCTGACTTTACCAACAAGTCTGTCTTCATCAGCAGCTAAATCGCCCAAAGTTTGCAAAAGCTCACAGCAGTAACTTAAACCATTTGTCATTCAAATCTCCTATTGTGTTGAATACAAACTCATGGTAGGAAATGAGGCATATAGTCTAGAACAGACACCTTTTTTGCTTCTGTTTCCAAAGACATGAGGAAAATTCTGAAATATCTGAACAAAACTGCTGATGCTATCTGTATTTTAAATGTCTTATAATAAATAATTTTTGTCTAACATATTTCAAAAGGGTGAGTCGTTTTTGCTTTTGATATGAAAACTACTTTACAGTCCAGAGTTAGTCTTTGGTTACAGCGGGAAGGAAATATATTCAGCTTGTAGTAATACTGCCGTCTACTGTAAGTTGCCCGTTTTGAATTAGAAGTAAAAAATAAAAGTATTTTGTCTCAAAATGGGAAACCTGCAGGAGATGTGAAAATACTATGAGCTGAACAAGGCATGCTGTACAAAACATTACAAAACATGTATGATTTCAGTGAGATACCTAAGTATTTACACAATAAGCTATTTCACACTGAAGTCACTAGAGACTACAGACAAACAAGTAGTTTAATAACGTTGTGCTCCAAATGACAGACTGTCAACATACACTCACCTAAAGAATTATTAGGAACACCATACTAATACGGTGTTTGACCCCCTTTCGCCTTCAGGACTGCCTTAATTCTATGTGGCATTGATTCAACAAGGTGCTGAAAGCATTCTTTAGAAATGTTGGCCCATATTGATAGGATAGCATCTTGCAGTTGATGGAGATTTGTGGGATGCACATCCAGGGCACGAAGCTCCCGTTCCACCACATCCCAAAGATGCTCTATTGGGTTGAGATCTGGTGACTGTGGGGGCCATTTTAGTACAGTGAACTCATTGTCATGTTCAAGAAACCAATTTGAAATGATTCGAGCTTTGTGACATGGTGCATTATCCTGCTGGAAGTAGCCATCAGAGGATGGGTACATGGTGGTCATAAAGGGATGGACATGGTCAGAAACAATGCTCAGGTAGGCCGTGGCATTTAAACGATGCCCAATTGGCACTAAGGGGCCTAAAGTGTGCCAAGAAAACATCCCCCACGCCATTACACCACCACCACCAGCCTGCACAGTGGTAACAAGGCATGATGGATCCATGTTCTCATTCTGTTTACGCCAAATTCTGACTCTACCATTTGAATGTCTCAACAGAAATCGAGACTCTTCAGACAAGGCAACATTTTTCCAGTCTTCAACTGTCCAATTTTGGTGAGCTCGTGCAAATTGTAGCCTCTTTTTCCTATTTGTAGTGGAGATGAGTGGTACCCGGTGGGGTCTTCTGCTGTTGTAGCCCATCCGCCTCAAGGTTGTGCGTGTTGTGGCTTCACAAATGCTTTGCTGCATACCTCGGTTGTAACGAGTGGTTATTTCAGTCAAAGTTGCTCTTCTATCAGCTTGAATCAGTCGGCCCATTCTCCTCTGATCTCTAGCATCAACAAGGCATTTTCGCCCACATGACTGCCGCATACTGGATGTTTTTCCCTTTGCACACCAATCTTTGTAAACCCTAGAAATGGTTGTGCGTGAAAATCCCAGTAACTGAGCAGATTGTGAAATACTCAGACTGGCCCGTCTGGTACCAACAACCATGCCACGCTCAAAATTGCTTAAATCACCTTTCTTTCCCATTCTGACATTCAGTTTGGAGTTCAGGAGATTGTCTTGACCAGGACCACACCCCTAAATGCATTGAAGCAACTGCCATGTGATTGGTTGATTAGATAATTGCATTAATGAGAAATTGAACAGGTGTTCCTAATAATCCTTTAGGTGAGTGTATAATAAATCGTTTAACTAATTTATTATAATAAATCATGTAAAATCATTTAACATACAGCCTATATAACCTAAATATTTTTGCTTGTGTTGCAAAAGAGAGAGAGCAGTGTGTTTTTCTCTGTTTTTTTAGTTTTTGTTTTGTTTTTTTTAGTTACAGACTCTTAGTACTCACCCCGTGTCTGACTCAGAGACTGGGAGGCAACCCATCAGAGACGGGGAGGCAACCCATCAGAGACGGCGCTCAGACAGACAAGCTGACGGACTAGAAAGAAAAATGTCAGGCGCTACTGAGACTTTAATGGAGGAACAGAGGCCCACAAGCCAAATTCAGTAATATCAGGAACTCTTTATTGGCTTTCTTAGTGTTGCTGAATATTCACTCTCTTATCAACAAAAACACAGAAATACAAACATTTTCATTAATCAGGAAGGGGGGGGCAGTGTGTGATTTAAGCAGGCTTGGCCTTTGTGCCTGGGGATGGAATATCCTGCGCATCAGTGTGGCCCCATCTCCATCAGGCCCCTGTGCACGGCCCTACACCCCCCCCCCCCCCCCCCAAAAAAAAATATGCTCCAGAAGCACTGGAGGATGGGTTTCACTCTCACCTCTATTAGCATGTCTATCGCACCTGCCAACACCCCCAGTTTCCCCAGCCCTCTGCCATTTTTCCACCCTTCCTCCTGCTGTATTCCAGATGTACCATTCCTCCAGATAAACCCACAATTTTCCACATCCAAACTTTCAAGATCATGAGAGTCGATTCCACTACCCCTATTCCATGGCAAATGTTATTGTCAGTGATCTCCCTGTCAGTTGGTACGCAGTCGGTATGTTCTTTCAACCTACAAAGTTGTTCCAAGGGAGATCAGGTTGCTGTACTAAAATCTCCCTTTTTTAAACTAAGATCTCCCTATTTTTAACTAAAATCTCCTTATTTTTAACAACCTAATGATGACAGATACAGTGTCAATGCCATAAAAGGACAGATGAAGAAGCCAACACGTTCTAATGTTCAAGTACGTATACAAATAGCAAATAAGCTTAATTTCATTTCGATTGTAATTGGCTTACAGCACACCTGGACCTGTAAGTGAAATGCCTCATGGGAAGAGCAGAGTCTAGACTGAAATCTAATGGGGAAACCGCATGATGTCTTAGGAGGGCTGCAGCGTCTGTTAGTTGAAAGATATTGGAAATGCTGTGTACCTCAGAGCTCCGCTGTCTTCATCGTTGCTGAGATTTAGACACAATTTGACAGATCTTCATGCTGGTAGCTGTACTTAAATTTCATTAACTATTGCAGTGCATCTGGATCACCCCTCGGAAAAATATCAGTAGGCCAGATGCCGGAGATACTTTATGACTGATTCTAACTTGCAGGAGCTTGAAGAAATTAACTTACAAACTTGAGTTCAAAAGTTAACTTAAATCATAGTATGTGTGTATGATAAAAAGGCAAATTTCCACCATCTGTAAATTTGGATATACCAATGTCTATTGGAACAAGCATAGTCATAAAAGAAATGTTATTCAAAGATATTAAGATAATGGAGCAAATAAATATTAAATATATCATTAAATTTTGTGGCTGAACATCATTATTTTTCATTATTACACTTGCTCAATGTAGTTCCGTTTTAAATGTTAATTCTTAATGCATGCTCTGCATCTGATTGGGTATGTGAGTCAACAGATGATATTGTAGAGGACAGACTATGTGGAAACCTAGTCCCCACAACAAAGGTTGCAAACCTAATGATAACATCCACAGACTAATGTGTGACTTCATTGGTAATAAGAGGTCAGTCCTTTGTATTGCAGACGTCTAAGGCTAGAGGTGCCATATAACTCCCCCAAACAACACCCTGTGGTTTTTTTTTTATCTGAGCTAAACAAAGAGAACTGTAACTGTAGCTGCTTTTCATTTTCTTATGCTAAAATGTATCTGAAAATATTGGAGTACTTTTTCAGGAGATTAGGCTGCACTACAACAATGAATAATTTGACAGTCAGTGCACAAATCTGGGTTCCTGACAGTAGTGGAAGGAAAACTAAAAAAGAAAAAAAACTTCCCCCTCATTTATTCTCATTTAGCATCTGTCTAGTTTGAGATAATTATTGGAAAACATGTTAAATTAAAAATATTTCTTTGTTGAATCTCCTGTTCAGTTTAATAATAGCGACAATACACAGTAGAATGATGCAGCCTATCAGACCATTACCATGGTCTTCTTTTCCATTTCTCATCGTTTCTCACATTAAACTGTCTTTGGATCTTCCTGCACACCCTCCCACTATCAGTTGAAAAAAGGGGAAATGGGTCCCCTCAATGCAACGTAGGTGAATAAGAATGCATGGATTCCAAATCATTCACAGTGTGTGGCATTTGCAGGTTCACCCCAAGTAGATTTCCACTGAGTACTTTTCGGCCACAATCCAAAGACTATGATTTGATTAATGAGTTTCTTATTTGCCCATTGTACTGTATGTGATTGTGTGTTATAGAATGTCTTAGAATTCTCTCCGCCTCTGTTCTTGTGCTTTGGTCTCTGTCTAGTAGGTTCTAGGTTCTTTGCAACCAGTGTCCTAGGAGAGAGTTTGATATTGGAGGGAGAAACAGACAAAATTCTGTTTATTGGGGGGGTTGAATGAATTCTTATTATATATTGGGGGGGTAAACATCCCCCTCAGTTCCTGTGCCACCTGACTGCAACCTTGTTTGGGATAAGTTGTTATGGAAAATGGATGGATGAATATTCAGAACCTATTACATAATGGTCATTTATAGGTCTGCGGAGTGACTCTGGACAGTAAGTGAAAACTTCTCTCCCTGCATCTTATTTCCTCCTTTGTTCACGGTTTCATCCGGCTGAATGTGGGAATGTTGATTGATGATGGTAATTATGGGTGTATAGGGTGGGTTTCAAACGCAGACGCTTCCTCGTGCGGCTTCCTTTCAGCCTTCTATCAGCATCCCCCCTTTTCAAAGGATTGCTGTTTCAGACGAGGCTCATTTCCACTTACAGAGGGTTTTTATTTAGGGGGGGGAGTTATCTGTCCCTCGCATTTGTCCCCCGAAACAAATAAGAATAGATCCAGCTCTGGCAGCCAATACCCAGGGGAAAAAAGGTTGATCATTCCATAATTTAAAAGATGTCACCATTTTCAAATGCTGATAATATGCTATATGGGGCAAAGGATTGGTAAGAGAAATGGGACTTGAACTGAATTAATTATGTTCATTACTTGAATTTCATATGATGTACTAGGCCAAAAGTAAATGACAAATTAAAGGAAATTCATGTGCATTTAAAAATTAAACTGGTAACACTTCATTAAAGCAGTCATATAACTGCATTAAACATACCCTCATAATGTATTATAAAGCATTCATGAAGTATAATAAACATGACTATAAATATTTATTAAAAAGGCATAACGCATTATAGCCTTGTTTATTATGCATTATAATTGCTCTCATCTATAATGCACTATAAATACCTTTATAATGCATTATACTGACCATTATGTGTAGATGATGTTTCAATTTATTTCTGTCATTATCCCTTTATTGTTAATATAAATAAATGTGAAGCAGTTTCATATATAAAGTGACGATCAATTTCATATCAGAAAAAAATCAGGTACTTCCATCAGTATCAATGCAAACTATACGTCATTTTCAGTGCAATTTTGCTACAGCAGGTGTGGTTGGGAACTGGCCATGGTTTATGGTCCAATAGCGGGACCAGCTGGTATCTTACCACCCATGAGCCTCTGCAGACTTACCTGTTTCCAAGGACACTGTTTCCTAAACAACTTGAATGTGGCCACCCCTGATTTAGGTGCCCTTTGGGGTAACTGAGCCCTCAGAGCTGGGGCCAAAGGGATAGAAGGCTTCCTTGGTACCTAACTGGCTTTGTTCTGGTTTAATTCCAGTTTTGTAAAGGGCAGCGATGTAGCCGCACTGGTAATCAGCTGGGCTAGCAGCTAGGTTAAGTCTAATAGCATAGCTATTCTCTGTTAACGCTGAAGTCTTCTTTCATTCGTTTGTCCTAAATATTTTCATCTCTTAGTTTTGGCAAATAATATAAATATTTTTGTAAATGTTTTCTGAAACATACTTAGAAAAAAGGGGACTCTTATGAGCTACCAGTAAGCTAAGCCTGTGATCGGAAGGTTGCTGGTTCAAGTCCTGGTCGCACCGGAATAGTCATATGTCAGTGGGCTCTTGAGCAAGGCCCTTAACCCCCAGCTCCATGGACGCACCTCCACTGTAGGTGTCTGCCCTTCACTGCCAAGCTCGCTCTCACCTGCACATGTGCCATCAATAGCAAGATGGCAGGGGGCGAAAAAGAGAATTTCGCCACAGGGATCAATAAAGTGTCATTATTATATCACCAAAAGAGTACAAAACTACATTTAAATCAATACCATTACATACTTTGTACTATTGCTATTTAACACATTTCAAATTGGTGCAATGCCTACTGATGACACTTAGCAATTGTACATTGTGCTACACAGAAATGACTGCAGAATGAATTAATATGAAACACCTCAGATCAGATGAGCCTGTGTACAGGTAAATAATGGCGGCCACTTGGGGCCACAGCAGTCATTTTTCAACAAAGCATTTTTTTTAAAGAAATTGTAAACAATGTACTTTCCCCCACTATAATTCCAGATTGGAGTTGCAGTCCTCCGGAGTCCAGATTAATATATCACACAAATTAACTACTTCAGAGGTTTGCTATTGGAACTATAAAACTGAAGCACCTTGTTTTAAATCTCTTGAGTTCCACCGTTCACAAAACTGATTGGAGTAACTGAAGCTTCATATACATGCAAGGACTAGATAGAATCAAATAATGAGAACTTGAATCTGTATCCTTCTGATATGTGCATTCTGGACAACAAGATGGATATTTCATTAATTTGTTTCACTAATATTATTTTTAATATGCAGCAAAATGTGCCCAGGCTAAATTGGTTCCATAGGAACCAATTATCCACAACATTTCATTAATATTATGTCCACGTATTTTATAGTGTTTTTGATAGGGCATATTTGCATGTAACTGGATTACCTTTTTATTGATAAAAACAACAATAGTTTAATGCATACATTTTAACAGGGAGAAATATAAAAATGGAAATCAATAAATTCTGATTTCAATTAGTTATTTATAACTGGGAAGACATGAGGCTCTACAATTTCATAGGTACATTTAAGGACGTACAGAACTTCATGCATTGCTCTTGGGTGTGTGTCTGTATGTTTATATACACATATACGTAAGAGGAAAAAAATAGCATGAAAACATTAAGAGACCACCCTATATTTTTAATCAAATCTGCATTTTTAAATCCTGGTTTAATCCTGGTTCTGCTGGCAGAAGGCCACACTGAGCAGCGGGTTGCTTCCAGGTTCAAAATTTCTAAGAGGGCAGTACAAGAAAAAGGTGAAGCAGGAGACACTGGGAATGACCAGAAACCAGCCAGTTAAAGGGTGGAAGTGACTTTCTAATGCCAGAGATGACAGTTAACTTATCCGACAGTTTCTCATGAATCGGAGAATGACATAAAGTGACCTTTAAAAGCAATGGGAAGCATTAAGTGCAGGTGTGAAGTGCACTGCTAGGACAGTTCATATCAGGCTCCTAGAAGCAGGACTGAAGTCCCATAAAGCAACATATACTTGTTATACTTGTGTCCATTCCTGTAACAGTAAAGGTTGCATTTCTTAAGGCAGCTATTCGGAATGTCAGGCTATAATTCCTTCCACAAATTTCAGAATTATGCCGGCACCTGATGAGTCCCTAGTGGACAATCGACCTACTGGGGCTGTACCAGGAAAATGTAAGAGTAAGAGCACAATCACATTTCTAATTTAAAGAATAATGGCTGTAATGTATGGAAATAGCGTAATAGTATGGACTGGGAAAAGGTTTCAGGTTCATGACTCAGGTGATGTAACCTATGTCGTACCTTTGAGCACGGCACTTAACCTAAATTGTTCTACAGAAAATATGCAGAATTATAAATTTTGGGAAAAATAAATAGTGAGATATGCATACTACTCGGTATTATAACGTCTGTGGAGTAAAATATTAATAACCTTATCATAATTGTTGGTATTACATAGTGTGTTCCATTTATAATCTATATTTCAGATACAGGCAAACACATGTATTCTACCCATATGCAAATAAATGCATTTTGAAACTACTTTATTGTGACCTCACAAGATTCTTTTGTGAATGCTCCACAATTGAACAGATAAGGTCAAATTAAATATTCCCCAGTACTTATTCTGCTGGGCAATAAGATGTGGTGCTTTTATGCAGTTTAGTCTGGGGTCTGTTGCAGTACAAGCGACATAATGACAAGACACATAACCACATAACAGCCAATGAGCATGAGCCTAATAATACAAATATACTGTAAAGCTGAGGCAGATAGGCTTAGCCTACCCCCTTGGATATGGTTCTCAAACTGTCTTTATCACAGTGCTTCATATTTTGACTGCGAGACTGTGAAACATTGCATTGATTTGGATTTAAAATATAGATGGTTGATTTACTTCAAATGTGTTTCTTTTAAACTGCAAGATTCTTCAGGGGAAAACCGTTCTTAGAGTTTACAAAAGAAGTATATTGGAAATTACAGTAGGGGAGGGGGAGCATTACCGATCCAATGGACACTGCATAAAGAATCTTGATCAAATGTCCCCACAATGTGATAAAAACCTGTTACTTTGATGTTGTATGGACCATTTTTTCGGTCCCCACAAGGGGAGATTCCATTTCTTAAAAATATGTGACTGCAACCAAAAAACTGAAAATGCCGAAAGACTTGTATTTTGTTTGGTTACTTATGGTTAAGGTTAGGGCTGGGTAGGGGTTATGGGTGTCGTTGGGATTAGGGTTTTACCCAAAGAATGGACGGTCCCTACAAAGATATGATTACAGGTTTGTCTGTGTGTGTGTGTGTGTGTGTATATATATGTATGTATATATACTGTATACAGTATATGTGTATGTATATACAGCTCTGGAAAAAATTAAGAGACCACTCTATATTTCTTTTTAAATCTACATTTTTAAATCCTGGTTTAATCCTGGTTCTGCTGGCAGAGGCTACACTGCATGACAGGCTGCTTCCAGGCTCAGAGCTTCTAAGACATCAGTACATGAGAACAAAGTGAAGCAGGAGACACTGGCGATAACCAAAAACCATGCAGACAGAGGGCAGAAGAAACTTTCTTCTGCCAGAGATGACCGTCAGCTTATCCAGTGAGGATGACCTCAAGTGACCTTCAAAAAGAATAGGAAACATTAAGTGGTGTGAAGTGCACTGTTAGGACTCCTATAAGCCCCTAATGACTCATTAAGTAAAGAAGAAGTCTTTCATCAATGCGAAGCAGGGAAGAGCCTGGCTGGATTTTGCAAAAATATATATATATATATATATTTTACACAGACACATTCCTGTAAACTGAGAAATAAGTGAAACTAAATATATATATATATGCACACATACACACATACTGACAGATGAAGTGAATAACATTGATTGTCTTGTTACAATGGCACCTGTAAAGCTTGTCATTATATAACAGGCAAGTGAACAGTCAGTTCTTGAAGTTGAAAGTGTTGGAAGCAGGAAAAATGGACAAGCATTAGGATCTGAGCGACTTTGACAAAGGGCAAATTGTGAAGGGTAGATGACTGGGTTAGATCATCTCCAAAATGGCAGGTCTTGTGGAGTGTTCCCAGTATGCAGTGGTCAGTATCCACAGAAAGTGGAGAGGGGGTCATGGGCGTGCAAGGCTCTCTGATGCCCGTGGGGGGCAAAGACCCGTCTGGCTCAGTCCCATGGGAAAGCTACTGTAGCACAAATTGCTGGGAACGTTAATGCTGATTCATGGTTTAATGGTGATTCATAGAAAAGTGTCAGAACACACAGTGGATTGCAGCCTTTTGTGTATGGGGCTGGTTAGGCGCAGACCAGTCAGAGTGCCCATGCTGCCCCCTGGCAAATGGACCTACAACGGACATTTGAGCATCAGAATTGGACCATGGAGCAATAGAAGAAGATGACCTGGTCTGATGAGTCACGTTTTCTGTTACATCATGTGGTCGGGTGCATATGCATCGCTTACCTGGGGAAGAGATGGTACCAGGATGCACTGTGGGAAGATGGTTGGACCAATATTAGGCAAGTGGTTTTAATGTTATGGTTAATCAACCTAAATTTGATTACCATCTGTGTATGGAGTGGGCATGATCTCTCTTTGTTGCATGGACTTCCTTTGAGTTCTGTGGTTTCCTCTCATATCCCATCAACATTCAGTTAGGTGCATTAGTGACTCTAAGATGCCCTTAGTGCGTGATGGCGATTATGCTGAAATTCTGTGGGCCAAGAGGACAACATTGCTCTCATGTGTTCTGTAATATCTATTACATAGATAGCTATTTAAATTATCCCACACAAATAATTTACAAGAAGCTACAACATCTTACCTAAAAGTCAGTTGCGCGTTAATGTATAGACAAAATTTTATGAACTGTTCATAATAAAAAAACAACCCAATAATGGTTGAATTTGAGTTTATGGGCCATGCAAGCCTTGGAATAATAACTGGTGGTATAATAGTTATGTTGATGCAGTGTCATAAATAAAGCATCTGGCATTCTTATTTTGTTTCATTTCTTTGTAAGTTAATGTAACACCTATGTAATGAGGTCTGTCATATATTGTAATCCAAGAAGACCTCAATTTCTTTAGCTCCTGGATTTATTTGATTGCTGTTTCCACAGTATAGTTAATTTCTGAATGGTGAAATATCATTAACATGATATATCTCATGGGGAAATTATATCACTTGCCATAGTGACACACTTAGAAACTGGGCAAATCACAAGACAGTGGGATGATTGTGGGTAACAGTATTATTCAACATAGTCTTTCTTAAGAAAAATTCTACTTTTTCATTCCAAACTTATTTATCCAGAAAAATAGCAAGATTCAATAGAGGCCATTTTAAAATAATAAAAAATAAAACGTAGTAAATTCAGCAACTTAAAAAAAGCAGCCATTAAGTGTTTGGACAATAAGATTCACGATTAGTGTGAATTATAAAATTATTATTGATCATGATATCTAACTAGGAAATGTGGCCCACACTTTGTAATGTAATGTAAGAACATAATGTAATTTTACCATGATGTTGAACTGAGCAGGTGGTATAGAAGATGGATGGATAATGTAATTGCTCGTATTGTTTGGAACCTGGAAAAAACAGTATTAGTATCACACCACTGATATATTACTGATAGTTAAACCAAATAAACTAAACCACCTCCTGTCACTGATGAGACCTCTAAGCACTTATGTACGTCACTTTGGCTAAGGGCGTCTGCCAAATGCAGTAAATGTAAATGTAAATGGTCCACTCCCGGCCTGCCCTATCCTATTCCAGTGAGGGCCATCAGGTGGCGCTCCGGCCTGCCCTATCCTATTCCTGTAAGGGCCATCAGGTGGCGCTCCGGCCTGCCCTATCCTATTCCTGTGAGGGCCATCAGGTGGCGCTCCGGCCTGCCCTATCCTATTCCTGTGAGGGCCATCAGGTGGCGCTGCTGGTTCTCCTGTCCCTACGTAGCCAGTAATATTAAACTGCCCATGCCTGGCCCTTGTCTCCTCCTTATTAGTTGAGTATATAAATGCCGCCCCGTCCTGAACATTATCCCCCGTTCGTGTTGGCTGTCTCCCATCCTGTACTGCCTGTACCCCTAATAAAGTTCCCCAATGGGGGTGCATTGTGAAGATCTGGGTTCTGTCTTGCTGTCAACACTCGCCGACATTACACCTCCCTGATATCTTTTTGGCTACCACTCATAGCAAGAAGGCAGCATTTTTTTGCCGCTCCTCATTTCTAAGGCACAGCTTCTGAAGCGTTATCTTAGGGTGATAAAATGCGAGTGCAAGCCGATTTAACAAATTGTGTGGATGAAAGGTTTAACCACTAATGTCCAGCTATTTTCATTCACTGGGCCCAGTGCCTTTGACTGAGATCTTGTTAACATTATGTAACTGGGAAAAGTAAAGTTGTGCTTGGTATAGAGGGACTTGCGGAACATGGCTACATTGTGTGATGAATAATAGATCACAAAAGCATGGTATCGATCCATATTGAACCTGACTCCCATAGAACAAGACTCCTTCTGGTTCACGTATCTTCACCGATCACAGGTCTACTCCGTGTGGCTGTGTGACATAGCTAGGGCTGAGTTCCCAGGGTGGAGGCTTCCCCTCATTCAGCTGTGGTCTCACAGTGGGAGGTGGTGGGCCATTCTTGTGGTTGGTGCAACAGCAGGGGTTTGTGGCAGTGGGGGGACCCCGACACAAAGATTTATAAATGTTTGTAGACATATATCTCATTGTCATGTGTCATCTGTCTGGTGATTGCGTAATGTTTAAAATGAGAGGAACCATGGGCAGCATGCTGTTAATAAACTCCTGTCTTCGGTTTGAATATCCAATCACGTGGTGCTTTTCTGGACATTACCACTGCGTTACAGTGAAAAAGAAATGGAATCACAATTCCGATGTGTTACTGAGAATAATATTAATATTACATCTACTTGGCAGGTGTGTTTGTCCAAAGCAACAACCAGTCCCTGGATCGATTGGAATTAACGGCCCTGCTCAAGGGACCAATTGTGACAGCACTCTGCCAACCATGGGATTTGACCTGACAACCTTCTGATCACAGGCACAGAGCCTTCACCCATGCGCTGGCCCTTACGTTGCCCCAAATACAAATTCTCAACCTGTATGTGTTTCAAATGTGCAACTTGCTGCTATTTTCTTCCGTAACTTGAACAATAATTCCATTTTTGAATGTCAGTGAGGAGACATTTCAGAGCAGCAAGCGCACACATGCTCACACTCACATGCAGGGACAGTGGACATCAACACACGCATCAGCCTGCAGCTCGTGCTGAGCTCACATGACAGACTGACAGACTGGCACGAGTATCACATGGTACGGAGGTCTCTTCAGGTGTGGCCGCCACCTCAGTGGAAGAACATCTGTCTTCAACTCTTTTACGAGTTGAATAAGTACTCAGATAAGTCAGAGCTGAGAATAGAAAATAGAGTCAGGGTCTGACCTGACTGATAAATGAGTATTTGACATTAATTTTATGATTGTAAATATATTACCTGTTGGTTTATATCTTTTAAGCAAAATACCTGTGTGTGTTTGAAGGTGAGAGAGGATATTTGTGCTATTACATTTCTCTAAAACCTGCATTTTGCTAAATTTAAATTTTTAGTATGAATAGTTTTAAAAGAATAGAAATATATCTTCCTCGAACACTAAAATGGTAAACGTTACATATTAAGAACTAAATGCATGGAATAACGTAATAGCCGTGCTTAACATTCTTGCAGCTTGGAATGTTTTGTAATATATTTCTGGCCAAGGATTTTTCTGCTAAAGCTTATTCTGAGAAGCTTGTGCTCTTCAAAGAATGTCACTGCCCCCTGGTGTGCAATAGCATGCATTTCATAGATCTGGAAAAACTGCTATGAACCTTCAGATAATCTGTGAATTCTGTGTTTTTTTTGTGCCCCTGTACCTTTATCATGAGTAAAGCTGCATAAGAAACGTAAAGATATAGAAATGTGTCTAATCATGGGTTATTAGCATAAGATACGATAAACAAGATATTTTGGAATTATATATACACCATATATATGTACAAAAGTATTGGGACACCCGGACAACCCCTGAAAAACAACCCCATACCATTATCCCTCCTCCACCAAACTTTACAGTTTGCACAAAGCAGTCAGACAGGTAATGTTCTCCTGGCATCCGTCTCATCCATCAGATTTCCAGACAGAGAAGCGTGATTCGTCACTCAACAGAACACGATTCCACTAGTCCAAAATCCAGTAGCAGCGTGCTTTACATCACTCCATCCAACGCTTGGCATTGCGTTTGATGATGTGAGGCGTGCATGCAACTATTCGGCCATGGAAGCCCATTCCATAAAACCCCGGTGCACCATCTTTGTGCTGGAGATAATGCCAGAGGAAGTTTGGAACTTCTATCATTGGCGACTTTTATGCACTGTGCGCCTCAGCACTCTACAGCCCAGCTCTATTATTTTCCACGGTCTGTCACTTTGTGGTTGAGTTTATGCTGTTCCGAAACTCTTGTTTTGCAGTAATACCACTTACAGTTGACTGTGCAATATATAGCAGGGAAGAAATTTCAAAATCTGACTTATTGCAATGGTGGCATCCTATGACAGTGCCAAGCTTGATTTCGCTAAACTCATCCGAATCACCAAGTTCTTTCACAAATATTTGTAAACCTGACTGCATGGTTAAGTGCTTTATTTTATACACCTGTGGCAATGGGTTTGAATGAATCACCTGAATTCAATGATTAAGAGGCGTGTCCCAATACTTTTGACAATATGGTGTATATGTCTACCCCTTTTCCTAAATGTTTGCATCTGAAAGGTGTGGGTAGATGTTCATTTTCTTAAATCACAAAGTGAAGCTGACAAGCAATTCTGTGCATTTAAATATTGCTTTTATTATCTCACCTTCAGGCAGCTCTGCTGATGACCTTATTGCAATATATTTACACACATTACACACTATTGCACATATTACACAAACATGAAATGAGGAACCAGCAAGGGAAAGAAACAGTTCGGAATAACTGTGAATCACAAGTGTCACGATGAAACACATTCAGCTCAACAGCCTGTTTTTTTTAATCCTTTCTGCTGATCTCTATTTTCCCCATCTATCAATGGTTCAGCTGAGGTTTGCTTGAGCTGATTTATTTGAATTTTTAAACATTTGTATTTGCATTTAGATTGTGTTTCTGAGTGATTTATTACACTGGCTCCCTGCGTTCGTGAATCATTTACACGGTTTTCAAGGATCCTCTCTTAATTGTTGTAGTATTCTGTGTGTAATGTTTGACACTAGAGTTACCAGGCCACCCAAAGGGGCAACGTGTCTACACAGAGTGCAGGGTAAACACATTTGTGCCAAAGAAGGCAGCATTCAGCAAAGCCACAGTCATTTCTACTCAGTCTGCACTCTCACTGCCCACTCCAGATTTATAGACTCTGCAAACTGCATGCTGTGTCTGTTAGGTGGGGGCTCCATTGCATAAGAGAGGGAGACAGAATCGGAATCACAGCCCCCTGTGCCGGCCGCGTTACCATCCTCTCCAAAATATCAGAATGCATGGCACATGCTGAAAAGATCCCTTCAGAGTGGGTGCGTACGCAGTGGATTTCATTGTTTGTATATCCATTCCTTTTGAGGAGAGGCACAGCAAGGAGCCGGCCTTGGTGAAGGACCATACAGGAGGGACAAGGCTAGAGTGTCAGGATTAAAAGAACAAATAGGGCATTGTGACATCTTCATTTTCTATATGGTAGAGGTACCGACCAATGAAGACATCAGGGTCCCTTTCCTTGAATATCAGCCTTTCAGCTGTAATTTCTATTGATAATGACATAGCTGATGTGCATTAGCCTACAACTCCATTTCCAAAAAAGCTGCCCATATATTTGTCATAAAACAATATAATTCCTCAATTTCAATTTTTGATATATTGTCTTTGCCCTATTTGTAATTAAATATGGGTTTATATGTTTGCAAATCATGACATTCTGTTTTTTATTTACATTTTACACGACATCCCAAATTTTGTATTTTTCAAAATGTATTACTGATATTAAACACTGGCCCTAAACCTTTCCTGCACAATACATTGTAGCTTTCAGATATTGGTCAATGTCTTTACGTTTTCCTAAAAAATATATTACTTTATAATAAAAAAATCTGTATCCATCTGTGAAGAAGCATTCTCTTCCCATGGAGCAAGCAGAGCGATTGCCACAGTGACTCTGAAGAGGCTGTTTGTGAATGAGGGTTTTACTAAAATGTTTTACAAAACAATAAATCTATTAAAGCTGAGGAAAAAAAAAATCTGTCACATTTATTTTGCTTATAATTATCTACTCTTATTCTGTAGGTTGCTATCCTTCAGTTACAAATAAGTGAGGCATGTGAGACAGGTGGGACAGGCAAAGCTAGCATATGCTAGACGTCTGCAACATATGTACTTGTATCGAAGTTCATAGTTGTTGAAATTTTTGCAGTTTCTTGCAAAAATTGTGGAAGATTTCAAAACTTAATGTGGTTTTGGGTGTGAGATTATCTGTTCCCCCTTTAAGTCTTTTTCACCATTACATTATCGTATGGAGAGTCCTCTTCATTCACAGGCAGAGCTTTCCTTGGTGGTTGGGGCACAGCATAGTCATCAATGTTGGGGTTGTATGGATACTCATGGCCACTTGGGTCTGCAGAGCCCTTATATTTCCAAGCATGACCTTTGAACTCCTCTGGGTTATCATAGAAGGACAGGGGGTCCCTGGCAGCAATAACTTCTACAGCACAACCTTCTGGCTCATCATAAATGTGTTCTGCCTTCGTATATGTCGACTTCTTTGTACCCTTGTTCCGGATGGCTGACCTAATGGCTGACTCATCAATAGAGTCATACAAGGGATCTGAATGTTCTTCTCCATCTACAGAGGTCTCCCTACAACCCTCATCCTCCATTTTGAATGAATGGGAAGCAGCAAGCAAAGTGCTCAGATTCTTGGCAATGGCATCAAATGGAAGGGAATACTCTGAGTCCTGCGAGACAGGCTTAGAGGAGGGCATCTCCTGTGCCCTCTCCACTCGCTCCCCCTGTTCCCGGGGCATGGAGATCTGGGAGTAGGTTGAGTCCTCACTATTGAGCAATGGGCAACTTGAGATGCTCTTCACCTGGTTCTTGTGGGGAGGTGGTCTGGTGTCAAGATTCAGACTCTTAACCCCAGTGAGCATCTTGTCGGCGGGCAGCTCTAGCCGAGAGCGGGAACCTTGTGATGGGGGGGGGCACTCTCTGGGCTGGATGTCATTGACTGTGCTATAAGTAGTGCCATTGTCCAGGACAACATCCACTCCTCCTGAAGCTTGACGCTGGGGGGCCATGTTGCTTTTCTGAAGGTTAATGGCTCTATCCACAGCCTGGAAGAGAATATTTCCCTGCTTGGTCTCAAACTCAAAGTTGCCCTCCCCTGAGTCACATCGGCGCCCTGCTTCAAAGGAGAAAGTCACCTAAACAAAATGGGAAAAAATTAGCCTTCAGGGATCATATGTCCTTATCCATACTGTACAAGTACAAGGCATATATTACTACCCCAGAGGAAATCTTTTTAGCAGTTACATGGGGCACAGAGTAAGAGGCACAAAAAAGTCGTTCCATTCAAATTTATTCATATAAAACAATAAAAAATATTTTTTCTCAGTTTGTAATTCACCTTGTCCCGCCCAAACCTCCTTAGGAATCGGTAAGGCCAGGTGAAGATCACCTCCCCAGACTTCACATCTTTGAGCAGAAGGCTGTCAAAATCGGTCCGCAGAGTGTAGGTCCCACGCAACCGACATTTTTCAGAGACCTCTGTCTTCCTTATTGTCACCTTAAAGTCCTTCATCACTAGCAGGGGACCAAAGAAAACTCACATTCAAAAATCATGCCTTTCAAAATAAATGCTATATCAGTAACCACATATTTCACAGTGGGCAAAATGAGAGGAATGAGCATAAGTCTTACATCCATTTTCTATTTTTGAAAAATAGAATACAGCACATTGGTAAAGGATTTAGACCTCTAACTCAAAGATCACATAATATATTCCCAGGGAGATTTGTGATGCAAGGTACTTAACCAGAAGTGCTACAATAAAATCCAGCTATAAAAACTGGCATATTGACAAACTACTTTAAATTAAAGCTACTACAAAAAAACTAATATTTGCAAACGAAAGATCATTAATGTCCACCAACTGAAAGTTCACTATGACATATGAAAAATGTCTTTCGTATTTGAAACATTGTTTTTGGATCTGGGTCACACAGCTACTGCTCGCAAGATGTACTGCAAAACATGTTCCCTTTAAGACTAGGAAAACTAGGCTGCTGTTCATATAACCCACAGCACATGCAGAAGCCATAGTCAGCTCTGCAAAAGACATCTGTTTGGAAGGCAAGAAATTATATTCTACTTTTTTGGAAGTCACAGATAATAACATATATATATAGCTAAAAAGGGTCCACCCGTGACATCATGACCTGTTGCTGTAATTGAAAACATTACACAATATCAAAAATGCTACTTCTCCTCGCACGAACACTGTTCGCTATTCAGCAGTCTTCATATGTTTTGTGGATTTTCATTATAAAAGAATCCCCTATAAAAGAATCCCCTGTCCACCTAAATTTTAAATGTTTTTTTCTGTCTTTCAGCTGAATGAAGTATAAATATATGAGGTTTAAGAAGGCACGACATTTGACTTGCCTTTATGAAACATTTTCAAGACAAATGTTAGATGTTAAAGGTTATACCCCTTATTTAAATGAAAAATAATGGTTGTAGACAGTTATTATATAAGTGAACTTTTATATATTATATTATCAAATAACTAGGCAAATTATCAGAAATATTTAATTTACTACTAATCAAACGTTTGACTACATAATGCTAATTGAATATAAGTCGTTGAGAGATTGATCATATAATTGATCATGTAATTATTATCTTTGGCATTGCAAGCAAAATAAATTTAATCCACCATTCCATCCATCCATCCAACCATCCGTCCATCCATCCATCCATCCATCCAATCATATTTGAACTGCTTATCCTGTTCAGGGTCATAAGCAAATTTCACATTTTTAAAAAGTCAAAAAATATTGCCCTTGCTCAAACACGTCCAAATATGTCATGTTATGCTTTAATTTTGGAGGTTTTCAGTGGCATTGAAAAGTATAACTATGGACGTTATAAACACATTTACAGTGTTTTTGAGCTCTCCTTGTAAACATTATGAAATCAATCCCACAACCTATCAAAGACTCAGTTTACTATTATAGATTTTCTCATTATGTAAAGTGAACAAGCTTTTGCTATTGGAACAACTTCCAAAAGATATTAATTTGCATAACACATTTTGCAAGACATGTCACGGATGGCAAGGGAAGCTATATATTTATTTATGGTGGTATCTAGAAAGTCCCAGGAAATCTAAGCAATCCGGAACCTATAAAGGAATGAGGAAGAATTCCCCAGCCTTTAAAGTTCATCTAACTCCATCAAAGGGTCCAGGGTATTCAGGGACCATCCTCAATCATTGGCATCGCACTGCAGTGACAAAATTTATAATGCTGTGAGCATTATGAAACTGTGCCCCTCATCCAGCTGCACCTGTAGTGGCGTCGTGGTTTAGGAGCAGTTAATAAGCATGTAAAATGTGGGTACGGAAACCACAGGCACGTTGCCACAAGAGTGGAGCTGCTGAGCATGCATAAGAACAGCTCCCTCCAGCAGCTGCATGTCTTGATATCATCTCTAAGTCAATCCCTCAACAGACAAAAAGAAAGAAAGAGAAGCCCATTTCCTTCCTGAACTGAAACGCTATTATTGAAGCATGTTGTGCAGAAAATAGACTTGGTGATTTCCATGTGTGGTTTTGTTTCTCTGCTACTGGGTTATGGCTTAAACAGGTGCTGGGTTTCTGCTTTGTTTTTCTTGTTTTTTCTTTTAGAACACAAGGACAAGCAGTGCTTTGTTTTTAGGGCAAATATGTTGTAAGCTCTCTTCCTTGAACTGGTCTATATTCGACTTGCCTTTTCGTGTGCGCAAGGCAGAGAAACAGGAAGTTCTGTTGTTGAGAGGCCTCTTCTTAGTTTTATATATGTCTGCAGTTTGCCAACAAGGTCATGTGACTGCCAGACATCTTTAATGAAAACAGTTCTCAGTAACTCTTATATCTGTGGTGCTCTCATTAACTATTGCACCTATGGGAAAAAAGTGTTTGGAAAACAACACAACTGGTTGTTTGCTTTGGTCAAGCTTTTGTCAATAATTAGTACCATGTTTGGTAGTACTGACAAGGAGAAAGGCAGGATACTAGACATTCGCCAACTTCTTTTGTTGTGTCAAGCAACAATGACTAATTTTGACTCAACACTTCATAACCATTATAAAGTGATATTGCCTACACAAAAACAACTGGGAAAAATAATTTATTTAATCACATGTTTAAAAAAATTTATATATTGTCCTCTTAGGATTTTGATTAATTTAGACATAAAACATTCCATCAGCCCTCTACATGATTTTCACTCAACAATGCAGTGAACTTCTCCAAAAAAAGTCTACACTGAGTATAGACATCCTGTTATCAGTTGATTAACGCCATAAATTCATCACCATTTGCAATTTTGATTGTATTCAGTTTCAAGCACAATTCCAGGAAGCTCATAATTAAAATTCCAAAAATGCATACTAAGCAACTTTTGAAATAATGTCAATGTTCCGTTAACTGTACGCCGTTGAGAAGATTAAAGCCAAATGTCCCGAAAACTACATTCAGAATATATTAATGGTGTCAACTGGCCCTCCCTTAAAGCCCACAAATATTTCATGGTTGAATTGTTTTCGATTATGTCATATGGTTATTCTGATGCACCTACCATTCACCTCACCATGAAGCATAGCTACCCAAGCGAACAGCCCCACAAAGATGGTTTCACGCTTCCGTTTGGCTTCGGCTCTCCAATACAAAGACACATGACAGATAGCTATTTTTTGACCAGGAAATGTGTGCTCGTTGCTGTCTCATTTACATAGGTAGATCCTTCAGACAGCTAATTTTAGCACTATAGCTAGTAAAAAGTATTACCCTAAAATAGTATCAAAGTATATCTTTTTATATTGCAGAGAACTTTTCATTTAACTTTTTTATTTATTTCTTTTAATTATGCATATGGTTGAGGTGTTTTTTTCTTGACCTGTCTGTATTGGTTTCTGATTAGTGATAATTGCACGTTATCAGAATGATAGTAGCAATTCCAATACTAAATAGCTGGGTGATGCCTGTAACCATCTTATAGATGCTCAAAAGCTCAAACCACTCTGTTCTCACAATAAAATAGGACAGAATGACTGAAATGGAAAGATTTACTTGTGCTCACCACGAGAGACAAATGAGCTACAATGTTAAAGTATTCTCGCAAATGTTTCTGCATTATTATATTAAGACACTTTCTGAAATGGGTGTTTAGGTGCCCTTATGTGTATTGAGTCTTACCAGTCATATCATGGTCCACATCTGCACCGAGGGTCGATTGTGATTGGATACCACTAGCAGAAGAATAAACTGTTTTTCATTTGCTATGGCTGGCTAATGAATTTTCGAGTAGCACACAGCTCCATGTCTGTCGAGCAGAGTTGCCAGTTGACAATTGCGGTAGCCGAACTGCAAACGTTTGATTGACTTTTTTGTGCGTTCATTGTGCACATGCTTTTTCAAGCAAAACGCCATTGAAAGAGTTCAGTTAAATTTTCTTGACATGCTTTCAAATCAGTTGTATTTATGCAGTGCATGCTGTCAGGCAAAAGAAAATATTTTTGTGTAACAGTGGAACATGGAGCTATTTTGATAGACACACCAACCTGACAGCAGTGCAATTATGAATAACTCATGGTCTGACAGAGTATAAGAATACAGAGCTCAATTTAAGCAACTGTCTTCATAATTATCCTTCACCTTTCGATACCTTTCAGGGCGGCAGCGAAGCATATGTGATACAACTGCGCATGTAAGTACGGAGATATTCACATTCTAAATTAAGCTGCATTGCAATTTCTATTTTTAAAGCTCTGTATTCACTTTTTGGCATTTAAAGTCCACGTTAGCCAAAGTGTGACATAAAAGAACACAAACAGGCTTTGTCGGAGACAAACACCATAATTAAAAAGAGCTTTTACAACAGACTGAACTCAGATTACGTTATTCAAAAGAACAGTAATGGTCCATAAGTAGTGTCTGTTAATTTTTGCATTATAAATGTTCAGTTTGTACAGTGAAGCGGGAACTGGTGTGATCTTTCTCAGTTACAAGACAGGAAAAATAAGCCACAGACAAGAAGAACTTTCCATTGCAGTGTGCAAAATATAAAAAAGGAGAACTGAATTAGGCCTTTTGCCCTTTGCTGAAACCAGTCAGGCCATTTTGTTTTACAATTACAGGCCCCCATAAAAGTAGATTTACGTGTTCATAAATTGTGTGCCTGCAAAGCATTAAGAAGCAAGCGTTACATTGGCTGCAACTGTTTGCAAATGATTGTATACTCTCAGTGTCACATAGCACACTGCGTGGACGCATGACACAAGTCACCTTGCCAGAGCTGCTGTTAGAGTGGAAGGTTCCACAAAGAAAGTAAAAAAGTCTACTGAGAGAAGAAAAGTAATTATTGAATCAGATTTCAGTATAGATAAAAGTAAAGAACTTAATAACCACCAAAAGCTAAGAGTAAGTTTCCGTTGATATGTTTTGACCAATCCCGGAGCATTCTGCTGCCGTGAGACAGTTGCCACCAAAGGTTCTCCCCAGAAACCCGGGGCTCTGGTTCTCTCCATCTGGCTGCCATTTCCTTATACAGCGCAGCCATGTACTTGCGTGCAGCACGTAGTGGCACTGAAGCTACTTTCAGCTCAATTTCATAGCTTCCTTATGGTGACCTTTGCTGACCAAGTTCATATTAATAGCAGGAAACGCCTTTCTCAACCAGAGCCAGAGTGAACTGCGTAGAGGCTGCAATAAGATGGAGCTCTTGACCTTCTTCAGTATTACACCACTCAATAACTTATGTTTGGAACAAAAATATATAAGGCCATTACATAAGAACACATTTCAGCTTGCATCAGACTATTAACTCAGAGAGAATTCCATTATGATATGATGGGATTAGAAGCTTTTACCTACATGCATTAACTTATTCATTTATTTGAATAGACACTTTTACTAAATAAATAGTGTGTCCAAAGTGACGTACAAGGGAGGAAAGCTTTGGGTCAGAGAGTAGGGTGAACCAGGGGGTAGTTCTGAGCTTAAACTCTCTATTTACCCTAGTAAGGATAAAGCAGCCAACCCCCCCCCCAACTGGCGGGAGACCCTACCGCTGTCCCGTGCGCTGTAGAGGGTGTTGTCCTCCATCTCCACTTCAGCCCCATCTCCCCTGGACTGCATGATGCTGCCTCGCTTCTTGATTCCTGGTTCACCCCAGCTCTTCTGCAAGTGACACAAAATGACACCCATCACTGATCAATCCCATTGATCTGCACATATATGCAAAGGACTACATATATATGTTTGTTGCTCTGCACTTTAGTTTACTAAAATGAAGTCTACTCATGTCAACTTAGCTGATTAAAGTTACAAAGATTACAAAGATAATGTCTTACTGGCAACCAACAATATAAAAGGAAATAAGAAACAGCAGCTTGGCTATTAAATTGTAAATCTTCCCTTTACTGTAAGTTGTTTAATAAAAACTGATAAAAACTGAATGAATAAATCGTTGTTGTCCGATGAAAAATGTGTATTGGTATGTCCACTTTTTGTCAATTCTGACGTCTTACTATAGACTGAATACTCCCATTGTCCTCTGTCTACTGATCGTGTTTGACATGTAACTGACCAATGAAAAGATTTTTTATGAAGTCATCTATCTGTCATAGTATCCACATATATGAGCACAGAAGCAAACAAATGAGTATAGACAAAGGGACAAACACACATCAGATCATACATGCAACGCGAACACTTGCATACTAAAGCAAAACTGACATCCCTACTAACATAAAACATGAAAGAATAAGATGATTTGACTGGAGAATAAACCTTGACTTGGGCAGTTAAACATTTCATGCTTCTCAGAAGTCATTGCCTTTTCAGCTTGTGTCACACTAGTAATGACCAAGCTTCAAGATGAAAAGATAAAAACAGACAAAAGGCTATTGGATTCCATAAATTCTACTATATTTTGATTCAGTCATATTTCTATATTCTTGTCTGATGAATAATGACCTATCCAGTGGGATATGCAGGCATTTTTAAATATAGTGTAACATTTCTTTTAATATGTGTTTGCCATCTGTAAGGTGCAGTGTTAATATTTCCATTTGTGACGTGCTTGAGAATGAATGAGTGACCTGATCGCTCATATCATCGTGACGGATAGACAGATATAGGCGCCATAAACGTACTGGGAAAGCTGTCTCACACAGTGCCTGGGTCCAGCCCTCCAGCTCGGAGATCTCCGCCGCAAACAGAAAGATTTTCTCTGTGGTCTCCACCAGGAAGGGTCTGCAGTCTTTGGGGCAGCTTTCATTGTCGGTCTGTGACACCCGTATGCAGTCGCGCAGCTTGATGACCTTCTTGTTCTCCTGCTTGCGGCCCGTCCGCTCCGACTTCTCAACGTTCGCCAATGTCGCGCTGTCTTTGTACTCAAAGAACTCCATCCGGGAGACAGAGTGGCTGCTCTCTCTGTAAATAATGGACCACACCTTCTTCCATTTCTGCATGGGGAATGATGAGAGTACAGCTCGTTAAGCAGAATAGGCCTGACTGACGCTTCATTAGCTTCCTAGATAGCTTGATTTCCTTTATTACAAAGTAAATAATGGTTGATATTGCTGCATATATTGCTAACTTACATCCCTGGGAAAAAAAAACTACTTTTTCTCATTACACTCAACACATTATTATAATTAATCATTCGATATTTCAGATAAAGGCTTGGATGAAAGCTCTGGCTTTCAGTGAGGTTTCATACTCCTAAAGTGTACGTTATATTTAGTCTTCTTTAACTTGTTTTTACCAGCGTTTAACATTGGTTTTTGAATTAGGCTCTAAGTTGAGTCAAGGGAAAAATCACACGCAACCATCAGTTAGTTAGACATACCATTACTGAAAAAATATATTGGCCACTTTGTTACCATGAAACCGAATCTTTAGATTCCTCCCAAACACCTTTCCATTCCTTCTTAAATCACTAGACACTAGTCTGAGAGTTTCAGCAGCCAAGAATTTCCTTCCAGAGCTAATAAAAATAGAAGAAAATAAATTTCTATTTCTTTTCTCAGACAGCTCTGTTTGGTCCAGACAAAGTACAACAACACGTGTCAGTCTAAGAATCCATTTTGTATCCATTTCTTTCATCACTGACATGTCAAATTTACCCATGTATTGTAAATGTCTGATGGTTAGTTGTTTTTATGCTAGCTACAGAATTATATTGCTGTTTTCTGTTACTCTGAGCCTGTACCTTCTACAACACTTTTAGTATTATACATCATAGCAGCGTGCTATGACGACACTCTTCCACCATTACTTGAACAGCTTGTACATTTGTTTTGAATCACGTAGATTGCGCTGGGTAGTGCCAGAATACCAGAACTGTGCATGGTAGGACTATCCCTTGGTGAGGAGTTAGCCAGTCTGGGTCGTATATTTGCAGTGTTTATCTTATGTTGCTTGTGCCTGACTCTGCGATATTAGTGTAGTGACTTTCTGCCCATATTGTTGTTAGTCACATAGTAAGGGAAATTTCTTTAGACCAAATATCAGCCTTCAGTGATCTAGCGCTATTTTTGTTTGCACTGGACAAGCAGTGTGTCATTTACTGGCAGAAACAGAGCGTTACCTCTGCTTTTGACCATGTTTGTTCCTCATATCACAGAGAGAAGCATTACACCACACAGGAATAAAGTCCAAATGCCTGTCTTTACTGCCCGTATAAAAATACTACCATGCTAACACTAATATGGCTAACCAATGTAAAATTGGAGCATTTCTAATCTCTTCTATTTTGTGCAAAAATATACCCCCCCCCTCCCCCATTTAACCAGAGGCCAAAAGAAATCATTTGTAGTTAATGAATCTTTAACTGCTCTACCTGGCTGTCGATCATAATATACCAAGTGACTGTTACTTCGATTAAGATGTACATTCAACAATGGAAAACTAGAGATATCAAGTATTTTTTTCACCCATCTGTCTGGATTCACTTCATATGTTATCGTTCTTCATGTCAGTATGCAGTACATCGGACTAAATATCTCAAGGTCATGCTTGATCAGACACAGTATCTCCTTTTCCACGCCTAAAATATTTGCTGATTTTGAGGAGGCGTTGTGGTGCCTCCCCAAGTAAAGGAAGCAACTGTAATCGCCGTTTTGAAGTGGAAATTTTCGAGTAAACTTTCCACAAAGTCTAATTTCATTTGCATACTCATAGATTACTTGTCGTCATCTTAATGTAGCTGATTAGTAAGCACAAGAAAACCAGACGATGCACAATGACGGAGCCTCGGTAAGACCCGGTATCTCACCTTGCCGAACCTCTGCTGCTGTACATACAGCATGCCTCTCTTCCTGATGTCCTCCTCCATGGCTCTTTGGCTTTCTTCCCCTGGCCTTGTCATCTGCTGGCCGCGCTGAGCCATCTGCATGCCTTGCAGAACCCGACAGGCTTACGAGATCCGCGAATGACGCCGCGGCCTTCGGCAACCTGTCACTTTAACTTCCTGTTCACTGCTCAAGTGCCTCTGTTTCAGCTTACTCTGGAGCGCTGCGCGGCGATAAGGCTGTGTGCTCCTTTTTGCAAGCTATTGCGTCTGCCCTTCCTTTGAAACCACACTCCTTCCTGAAGTTTGTCTAGATGCTCCATTTTACTTTTCATAAGACTGGCTGCTTCAGAACAATAATTTATTTTGAGACTTCATGACATGGCACAATGTTTCAATGCTGTAGTTCATAATGGTTTGCAGTGCCGGGATATTTTGTCATCTCCACTGTTATTAATTTAAAAAAAAAATTTGTTATTGTTGATACAAAACCTTTTGCAAAGCATCTGTCACTTTGTCATTATACAGAACGACAATATAACAAGGTTCTGACTTCCAGGGACTTTTCAAGTTCCTCAAAACGATTTCTAAATGATTATTTCTGCCATTGCTCATAAAACTTCATGATTAGCAGGATTAGTAAATGCTACAGAACGATACTAAAATTAATCAATGGGTTGTCTGTACTTTAGTTTGAGCAAACTTATTATAAGTGCATGTAAACTCTACTTAGTCATTGCTGACAACTGAAAAGGGAACTACTAGTAAACAGAAAACCTTCTTCCCCTTGAAAAACTCAAGTTCACATTTGTCTTTGTTCTTTGGATGACATGATGACTATTTTTAGATTTCATTTGCACTGCACTGGTGCTGTGGTCAGGATCAACCGTACAGTTCCTCTTCTAACTTTCCATTAGCAGCATCAGTATCAGAAGAGGCAGCGTTGTCTCTTGCTGTTCGGTTTATTTCTCGGTGTTGAGCTTAGTTCAAATCTCTACATTTACTTTATAAAGACAGTTAATCTCCTCTACTGAATGTAGTGTTCACAGATGGAGAGTAAGTCTTACTTGTACTCTACGTGCTCCTGTAATGTAGCAATGTTGTATGCATGGTACGAGCTTTTTTCTGCAGCCGTTTCCTCTTTCCAAACAGGAGGAGGTATCACCAGCTCAGAGGTTCAGGGGCTTCCTGTTGGCAGCTAATGTGGTTTCCGCCAGCACTCATTCGTCGTTGGCTAGTCTGCCCCTGAGTTCTTCACTTTTGGAAACGGAACCAGAAAAACTGATGAAAATATTGTTCCCTTTGAAATACACTATGCTCAACTAACTTGTACATTTAGGTATTGAATGTACTAAAAGCAAGATTATATTGATTTTATTTGCTCCAGTTCGATTGCTTGCTAGGGTTTGTTCATGTGTTACACTGCAAAAGTAAAACTCACTTCAGCATGTGTGACGACCTGTCAGATCACAAAAAATGTAGGTTTCTAACACTGGTGACTTAATATCTTGAAAGTATATTGAAAGAGGACCAAGAGCATGGGCTCCAGAGCAGTCTGTGACAAAGCAGCTACTGGCTCCACTCCACATCGCCCCCATGAGTCAGAGCAGCATCACTGCATTTCATGTGATACCACCGTATGGTCCCAAGGGTGCCTCCCTTAGTGCAGTTACAATGTGAATTTGGAGATTTTTTTCAGCTTAACACATTGACCAGAGGGCGGGAAAGTACAATATTGCTTAGATATTTTCTCATTATCTTTGACTTAATTGGTACCACTGAATTGAGACTGGTTCATTATTTTGCTAAGGAAAATTGTAAAAAAAAAAAAAACAAAACAAATCCAGTGTCCAAGTGGTATTATCTTTTTGATTCTTGCTTGTATTTATTTGTGCTTAGCATTTGCTGAATGAGAACATGTTGAAGAGATTAGGTGGGGAAGTCATTCCCCCAGACTATTGAAAAATATGTGTAGCATATTTTAAGGAATTCTTTTTGATCTTGTCTGTATTTTGCCATTGTTTTTTTGTCACCCAACAGTAACAGGCATATGTCCCCAAGTTTGAGTATGTAGGCACAGCCTGCTACTTTTGTATTATGTTGTAGTACATTAGACACCAACAGCCTAAACATACTGCATTTTCACTAACTAAAGGTCAAGTTTTCATGTCCCCTGCGCAGAGTCTGTACTCACTATGGCAGTTCTCTTATATTTGTTTATTGTTCTGTCCATACTTGGTGTTTTCTAGGATGCAATAAGGATGCAGTTAAATATGCTACCATTTCATACAACTTGATCTCAGATTGGCTGTGATTTAGATCAATGTATTGAAGTGTCCTACTGTTAAAATATATTCAGAATGTCTTTTTTTAAAAAAAAAACAGGTCACCATATTTATTTGCAGTATAATCCATCTGAGACTTCAGGTAACTGAAGTTGACTGTATGATCTTGAAAAAAATATTACAGTAATTTTCAGTAATAGTGATGTGAAGGGTGATGGATTTCTGGTGAGTTTCTTTCTAAATTAGTGTCAGACTGGGAGTTTTAAATCAGTGCCTGCAGATTGTAGATGCTTGGACCAGATTTCCAGTTCAAATCATTTTTTATTACACCCACAACTATTTTCCCTTGTATTTCCTTGGCCAGGTTTAGAGAAGCAAAGAAAATGTTTTAATGCAGGCTGAGACTGTGTTAGGTTTCAGATGCTGAATATCTGTCTTTTGATTTGCACAGTTACTAGGCTGGACGATTTACTGAGATAACAAAGGCAGCTTTAAATCACTTGGGCCTACAATGACATGTTTGGTAGGTCAGGTTTACAGAATCAAACAACTTTTATTATCCCAAATTAAGGTCTTGTCTCGGGCGGCATGGTGTTGCAGTGGTTTGCCCTGTTACCTCACAATTCTGGGATCAGGGTTCAAGCCTCTACCTGGGGTTACGTGTGTGGAGTTTGCATGTTCCCCCCATGTTGTTGTGAGGATTCCTCTGGGTACTCCAGTCCCCCCCCACACAGTCCAGAAATATGCTGTGGTGACTTGGAGTTACTCAGTTGCCAGTGTGGCTGAATGAATGGCGTGTGAGTGTGCCCTGCGATGGGTTGGTGCCCCCATTCTTGGCTGTGCCCATCAGCTTGGGACCCCCTTGGGCCCTGAATTGGAAAAGCAGTTACAGAATGTGACAGAGAACATTGACAGAGAAGACTTAAGAATGTACAACTGAAAAAACATAGTTTTAATGGAAAAAAAATGGCAAATGAGTGATTCTCCCCTTATAGCAGCTTCTCCCCTTATAGCAGCTGGAGGGTTTACTGGTATTTGTCTTTGTGACATATGCAGGATGTTAGCTCAGAAGTTTATGAAAAATCAGAAACAGGTATTTGTGTTATGTTACAGAGAGCTTTCCTTGTGGATATAAACACTGTGACTCTGACGCCAGGATTAGCTTTAATTTTAAAAAATAAATGACAACAATGAGGTTACATTTAAATAAAACTCAGTCCCCTGATGTACTACTGTACATATCTGAAAGAATACTGCTATATAGTAGACATTTTCACAATGACATTAAATTTTATGGTAACTGTGTTATAAACAAAAATCCAGTACAAGCAATTTGCATTATTCCAGTGCCTGTTTTATTCTTACATTTTGCACCTTCCTATAATTATACTGGATAGTCCTGGAAATCCAACTTTAAATGACTAAATACAAACTTTTATTAATCTGAAACTAATCACTACAGTGATGACGTTTCAAGGGGAAGGCTAATCAATGATTTTCTAAGAACAGTTTGTAGACTGAATACCATTGACTCAATAAATACATACATCCATCTACTATATTTCGTTCTTAGTTTTGTGGCACATTCATAATGCATATATCACGCTTATGTCACATCAGGGTAATTACAACAGCACACATGAATAATTTGTCTTTTAGCACAAACTTTTACAACTGAAAAATAAATTTATACAGGTCAATAGAATTTACTATACCAAATATATTCAGATAAATAAAACCGCAATTACCATATTTGCAGATACAGGGATTCCACCGTGCTTCAATTTACAATATGTCAACACCTGTATTATATGATTCCTTAGAACACACATTTATTTAATGTGTAAACTTTTCAATGTAGATAAACTTTTCAATGTCGGCTTGAGTAGAAGATGTGATTTCTGGCTGGCATTTGCAAAATAAAAGGTGTTAACGACATTGAAGAGGGGGCGGGCTGTTGTGGGGGTTGGGGGGGGGGGGTTTCCTCACTTGGAGCATACAGCAATTTTTTCGCAGACTTTGGGAATTCCAGTGTTATACGGCCCACATGTTTTTGAACTGTGGGTGGAAACCGGAGTACTTGGAAAGAAGTCATGTGAGCGTGGCGAAAACATACAAATTCCACAGACACACACAGACCCCAGAATGAAAATCAAGCCCACAGTCATGGAAACAGAACTACTGATTGATGTGCTCCCATCAGCAAATACATTTCATTTATCGTTCCCCTTCTCTGGTCGGCTTGACTCCCACTTGCAATAGCCGTTGAACCCAATTAGTCATAAAATAAGCATATATCTTGAAATATTTCCTCAGTCGGGCAAAAGTATTATCATTTGTCTCAAGAAAGATGGAAAATGTTTCTATAGAATTTAACAGTGATAGACCTGGAGATTCTTTCAATTAAATAAATACCATTATGAAAGATAAATCACTGTGTCACTTAGCAAATAACAAACTGTAGTAGTATACTCTTAATTCACAGTATATTATCAATTACAGACACATAGTAGTAACTGTGAACTACACCTGTATCATAATGCAGCAGAGAGAAGCTTCCGGAAGAGGGACAATGAAGTAGAAAGGGAGAACTCTACAGAAGCAGGCATACATAGTCATGTGAGACATGGAAACCAACACTGGCGAGTTAAACTCGCAGTAAAACAAGCCTGCTCCACATGTCATGATAGAATAGACAGAGGGAATGGTGACCATCGCTAACAGCTCAGGTCAGGTCAGCTCTGTGTCACTGACCTGACCTGACCTGTACATTATATGGACAAAAGTATTGGGATACGCCTCTCAGTCATTAAATTCAGGAGTTTCATTCAGGCCCATTGCCACCGGTGTATAAAATCAGGCACCTAGCCATACAGTCAGGTTTACAAACATTTCTGAAAGAATGGGTCATTCTGAAGAACTCACTGTCATAGCCACTTCTATCCAGCTTTGTGGGAACAGTTTAGAGAAGGTTGTTTTCTGTTCCAGCATGACTGTCCCAGTGCACAAAGCAAGGTCCATAAAGAAATAGTTGGGTGACATTTTGGACAATTCTATGCTTCTAACTTTTGTGTGAGTTGGGTGTGGAATAACTTGACTGGCTCACACAGAGCCCTGACCTCAACCCCATCGAAGACCTTTGGGATGAACTAGAATGGAGATTACGAGGCAAACCTTCACATCCATTATCAGTGCCTGACCTCACAAATCCTGTTCTGGAGGAATGGGCAAATATTCCCACAGACATACTCCAACATCTTGTAGGAAACCTTCCCAGAAGAGTGGCAGCTGTTATAGCTGCAAAGGGGGACCAGCTTCATATTGATGCCTATGGATTTAGAATGGGATGTTACAGAAGTTTCTGTAGGTGTGATGGCCAGGTGTCCCACTGCTTTTGTTCATATAGTTTTTGTCCTTAAAATGCACTGCAAATTAAAAATGGGAGTTTACTTTCCGCTCCTTCATTTTTTCACATTGGATGCACATCAATTTTCACAATGACAATTTTGGAATGTATTGTTCCTCAGAGGACACCCAGCTTTATCTGTGCAAATGGTTTATTTTGACCTGGACAGCCATGGCCAAACGTTTTGAGAATAACACAAGTATTGGTTTTCACAAAGTTTGCTGCTTCAGTGTTTGTAGATCTTTATTGTCAGATGTTTCTGTGGTATACAAGCATTTCATGTGTCAAAGGTCTTTATTGACAATTACATTAAGTTTATGCAAAGAGCCCTGGCATGCTGTCAATCAACTTCTGGGTGAAATCCTGACTGATGGCAGCTCATTCTTGCATAATCGATGCTTGGAGTTTGTCAGAATACATGGGTTTTTGTTTGTCCATCCGCCTCTTGAGGATTGACCACAAGTTCTCAATGGGATTAAAGTCTGAGGAGTTTCCTGGCCATGGACCCAAAATGTCAATGTTTTGTTCCCCGAGCCACTTAGTTACAGTATCACTTTTGCCTTATGGCACGGTGCTCCAGGAAAGGCATTGTTAATCCACAAACTGTTCTTGGATGGTTGGGAAAAATTGCTCTCCAGAGGATGTTTTGGTACCATTCTTTATTCATGGATTCTTTATTTATTCATTTCTTGGGCACCCTGAAGCCTTCTTCGCAACAATTGAACTTCTCTCCTTGAAGTTCTTGATGATCCGGTAAATGGTCAATTTAGGTGTAATCTTACCAGCAATATCCTTGCCTGTGAAGCCCTTTTTGTGCAAAGCTATGATGACTGCCTGTGTTTCCTTGCAGGTAACCATAGTTAACAGAATAAGAACAATGATTTCAAGCAACACCCTCCTTTTAAAGCATCCAATCAGCATGACCGAGTGATCTCCAGCTTTGTCCTCATCAACACTCTCACCTGTGTTAACGAGAGAATCGCTGAAATGATGTCAGCGGGTCCTTTGTGGCAGGGCTGAAATGCAGTGGAAATGGGTTTTTTGAGATTAAGTCCATTTTCATGGCAAAGAGGGACTATGCAATTAATTGCAATTCATCTGATCACTCTTCATAACATTATGGAGTTACATGCAAACTGCCATCATAAAAACTGAGGCAGCAGACTTTGTGAGAATATTTGTGTCATTCTCAAAACTTTTGGCCACCGCTGTAAATTACTTGTCAGCCTGTTCAAGTGTCACAAGTAAAACATTAAAATCAGAACTTTTTGAAATATCACTGTAAAGTTTATCTAAATGCATAGAACTTTTGGATACATTTGACTTCTCTAATGCAGTGTGTCTCAGAACGTCCCAGCAATGTTTTAAGCTGGATATTCATTATAATGGCCGATTGTATTGTTGACTGTATTTGATTTAGTGCTTTCTCACATGTTAAAGTTATTTTTAATTGATAAGCCGTTCATTCAATCACTGAATCATTAAATCATTGAGATTTAATTCATAAGCCATTCATAATGTACAAAATGCATACAAATAACTAATACTAAGCTTGCAGGTTGTTTCTTTTTGTTGTTATTCTCATGGACTAATGCAGCATTGTTGGTCACACACTGTATACTTGGCTTAGATTTTGTGTTTATTCTTGCACAGGAATTCTGGGTGCTCTAAAATTCTAAAGACATGCGGTTTAAATTAACTGTGAGTGCATGTGCATGTGTGTGTGTGTGTGTGGATTATGTTTATATTACATTGCCAGAACCAAATGTCCCCACAATGTGATAAAACCTGTTATTTTGACACTGTGGGGACTATTTTTCAGGTCCCCACAAAGATTTGTGACTGCTATCAAAAAACTAAAAATGCCAAAAGTCTTGTGTTTTAATTACTTATGGTTAAGGTTAGGGCTGGGTAGGGCTTAATGTCGACATGTGGGGATTAGAGTTTGATCCACAGAAATTAATGGAGAGTCCCCACAGCGATATAATTACAAACCTGTGTGTGTGTGTGTGTGTGTGTGTGTGTGTGTCACGGAGAGAGAGAGATTGCAGTGATGCTCCTGTATGAAGGACTGGTGTGTACTGTGCAACCAGGGACAGCATCCTGTCCAGCCGAATGTACAGTTACTGAAAACTGAATTGATGAATTATCATTTTCATGTAGCTGTTTATCTGGAGAAACCTGAGACAGCTGGTTCCCTGGGCGGCATCCATCAGTAGCTGCTCACAGCTGGACCTACATAACTACCAATACTTTCCCCAGGGCACAAGTCAAAAAAACATCACAGACATGTTGGCAGACTTCGCTTTTCCTCTCTCTCTAGTAAAAAGCCGGGGTGGGTGGGGGGGGAGGAGGGGGGAAGGGAACTATTAACATTTTTTTTCAAAAGCGAGAGTTCTCAGTCTTTCCTCCATTTTTGAGTAGTTTAACACAATTTTAACTTTCAGTATTGAAAGGAAAGGTTATTTCACTAAATCCATCTGTTGCGTTTACTCTGTGGGCCTCAATTACTTGGCGTAAAAGTAGGCCTCTAACCATCAATCCCCTACAGTGGAAATTTCCGTATGTGCTTCGTATTTGAACAGTAGATTGTACTTAAGTTTGACTTTTAGGAACTTTTTGTTCCTACAGCACAGGGAGATATTCCCTTTGCACCCAAACTATATTCATAACCAGATGCAATTTCCATAGTATCTGAAACTGAAGTCAAGGCACTTCAAGCACAGTTATGAGTCTCTAAATTCAGTAAAGCATGCAGTTACAGTGACTGGTCAACAGAGGTTCCCCAATTGCTTCTGTGTACCATTACACCCAAGTACGGTGTCTGATCTATTTAACAGCTGTTTGTTAGTTTGTTTTTAACCACTTTATAAATATCTAAGTTCAGAGGTAAATCCATAGAAATTCAGTTAGCTGAATCATCAATGAGTCTATGTCTCCATAAAAAACAGATTAATAGATCTGCTAAACAAAATTTTGAAATATATTTGATGAGATTAAAGTTGGAAATGTCCAACAACATATTTGTGAACGTGTGCTTTTCTGATGTTGCCTTTTTCCGTTACAATTCGAGCATATTGAGTGAAAATTCACAAGCAGTTTTAAAGACACAGTCTGCAAGTACGACGTACTGGGTTCCAGTTTAGACACGCTGGCGACTCCTCAAGCAATGTCATGCTTTCCACTTCAGGTCCCTCTGTGTCGTCAGTCCTGCAGACCTGCCTCCCACAAACTGTTTTGCTTTCCTTTCCCTACTAGCAAATGTCTTTTCCTTGTGCGCGATATGAGGCATGTTCACGAAACAGCAGATCATGAAGCTGTAGAAGATCCTCTTTTTCACAGGATTCTGCCAGCTGTAAAAGGGAACATGTAACTTCTGTTGAATTTAGGGGATGATGCTCCACAGAAATCTACCCAGGGTACCATTCCAGTCCTCCTGGGAGCCCATTTTGAACTCACCACACAAAGCCAAGGAACGAACAAGCAGAAAGCAAATGGAGAGAATGTAAGACTGTCTGTTTTCTCTGCTTGTGAGCCCGTTCCCTGAGGCTAGATGATTTCGCTGGGCTGGTTTATACTTGTTTGGTTCTAATTACTTTACCAGTTTGCATTGCTTAGGGGTTTCTAGCACTAAAGCTCAGACAGAACCTCCTTGTGGTTAATAGTCTTACATTACACATTCAATCAGTTTCTGTTTCTTGGAATGAAGGTTTAGGGAAATTATATTACACTAACTTATTTGACATAGTGGCTTTTGTGCTAAATGAAAGATTTTTAACTTGGAGAAAAACTATACTTTTAGTGGAATTTAATGGACATGTGATCATAAGAGGACTTTATTTAAATGTATTTTCACACATAGAGATACAATAATACCAGAATCAACAGTAGAATCTAGATTATTGTTTCAGTTATATGTACATTTAAGCATCTGTGCCTAAAACAAAACAAAAACCAAACTTCACATACGAGTTTTAAGGAATAAAATATATATGCATTAGATTAATGAGTGAACTCTACTGTAGTGTTGGAAAATGTCACATTCAAGGGATTCATGATCTTTTCATAAAAATATCCAAACAGGAGCAGTATGTTGGCAGAGGAACACAGAAGAGAAAACAGACTCCGGGGGGGGGGGGGGTGCAGGGGGGGGCTCTTAAAAAGCAGAGTGAGTTCATGCAAGGGAGGGGGTTAGGGTTGCTGAAGTTGTGAGTTAGTTAGGAAATCTGTGATTTAGAAACATGTCATCTGCAATAATGATCAACAACTTCCCTGTTATATGATGTGGACACCATTCATCGCTGGATTCTTGAGTGCTGCCAAACATTAAAACCATCTGTAGACTAAACTTCACTATCTGAGCTTGTCTTGCTGACACATTTGGTCCACAGATTAAAGAGATACAATATATGGAAACAAAAACACTAAGCTAAAAGTGCACATTAATAATTAGAAAAGGACACAGTAAGACATTCATAATATATTCCAGTGACACACGTCTGGGATATCATAAAGGGCATTGTCAGGATAGCTTTCTGACAATAGGTTATTTAGATAATTAGGAAAGTATTACATGCTCAAAAATCAAAAGCTTTTCTGCAATGTATGTATATGATCCCAGAGGAAATGGGACATGTCTTTAAAACATACATCTGCTTCTTCTTTTGTTTAAAATAACACACATTGTTAAAATATCTTAAAATGTGGCCTTCTTCAGCTTCATTGGGCAATAAAGCCAGTTGTGCCGGTAGCCTGTGGCAACAAAGCTTCTCTTCTTTGTTTTGTTCCTGAATCAGGCCAATGGCACGGAAGCCCGACCTGGTGTTAAGGTCCCGTTCACAGAGGGAACCTCAGGAAGCGCTGCTGACTGCAAACACAGTCTGTAGCGCAGACCTTAGCAGCTTTGGCTTCCATCGGGCAGCACTGTGCTTTTGCCCCCTGCCATATGCACTCAGATGACGGCATTAGTAATAGTCCTCGTCATAGTCACTCTGTGGATCATAAGCAAACGACGCTGGCATGTCTTCTGTGGAAAATGCAGACACTTCCTCTGAAAACCATAACAACAATAAGAAAAATTATTACTAATATTAGTAATCATTCTTATGCAATATTTATTTCAATGTTTGATATTTTATGGTATGTATAATATCCAAAGAAGAACCAACTACAAGTCCAGTATATTTTTCATCCATCCATCCATCTAACCGTCTTCAACTATATGCAACTAATTATGCACTCTGTAAGCAACACCAGATTATAGTGCATCATGTGCACACAAGTTGAATTTTGCTCTTCTGCATAAACATCGCGTGTGACTGTAATGAAAAATGCAGGACAACCTTCATACATGGTCCCAGTCCTTCATACCTGGTCTCAGAACTCCCAGCACTGCAGACGCAGAGATGTTGCCCAGATGGTTGTGGGCCACACAGCGATACATGCCTGCATCCTCTGGGACGACACCCTCGATTTGTAGCCAGCTGGACAGCTCGTATTTCATTGGGCCTCCGCGTGACTGACCAACATGACCAGGAAAAGCAGTTTATTACCATACATTCCACAACATATAGGCTACACTGTTGCTGATTCGACTAGCCTGTGTGTAGCGAATTATGTCACTAATCTTTACCATATTGCGTTTTTATGCAGGGCTTCAGAGAATCAAAAACATGAATGGCAGTTACTTAATTTGTTTTCCTTCTATTCAGCTTCCTGCATTGCAGGCATCCGGTCGATAATTTTCATGAGCACTTTTATGTAGATTAAATGCTTTCCAACATTACAATTTATAGAAGTATTAAACAAAGTAATTATACACACGTTGAACTTATTAAATTTCAGAGGTATATATTAAATGATCTTCCGCTGGTCCTTCAGCTAGGTTTTGTCCAGTGATCTGTACCTGTACAGAGATGTGAGGGTCATCCCCTGGTAGAATGAGGTCGCTGCCATCCTTCCGCCACTCTATCAAGGCCATGGGGAAGGCGAAGACCTCGCAGAGGAACATCACGGTGCTGCCGCTCACGTTCACGCGGTTGTGTGGCGGCACCTTGATAAGGGGAACTTCCCCACAGGAAAAGGAATCGCAGACATACAACCAAAAAACTGTATCACAAACGTTATATATCACACGGTTTATCAGAAGATCAGCGTAAGTCGTGATATTTTGTATTATCAAGTCGTCAGTAATTGTTGTTGTGGTGGAAACGGTGAAACACTAACTCTGTTACTTATTTAAGAACACAAGATGTATACCTGTTTGACATGGCCCGCTGCTGTCGATGCGCAGCCCTGGCTTTGAATAAGCCGCATCTTTAAACTGGCAAAGGTTTATAAAAGTCCTGCCGTCGGAAGCGCAGACTGCCTCCTGAAACACACACACGCACTGCGGCTCAAGCACTTCCCCGTATCTCAGATCCGACATGTCGATTTCACACCGCAGGTCTGACCCGCAGAGCCCGGAAAAGACGTTGCTGTTGTCCAGGTCACACGGCTGCCCTTCCGAGTTGCCGCACTCGTAACAGCAGCCGCATCTGTCCAGAACCAGCCCGGCTCTGCAGCCCACCGCCTCCGGGCACTGCTGCGGCACACACCGCTCACACTCCGTCCCATTCCTGCCGTAGGTCTCAGCTTCCATGCTGTGGAAATAGACGGAGTCACCATCTTCATCGGTGGTGTCAAGTCTGCTGTTTGGGAAGCTCTCACTATTTCTGAGCTGCAACAATGTTACTAAAACTATTATATTCCATAACATTTTGATTAGGTCTGATCTTACAGCTATCAGCTGTTTTCAGTTTGTTTCCACTTATTGTTTCCACTTATCGTGCTGCTTATTGATAAATGTCAGAGAAATTATAATAATCCTAACATTTTTTTCCAGAAGTCGTCGGCTCTTCTTCTCTTCTGGTTTTGTAATATAGTTTTTTTTTTCTTTTTTCCACAGCGTCCTGCCTATGGAGTAGACTTCATGTGTCTTGTCTTCATTCCTAAAGCTTTTTGGGTTGGGGGTGGGGGGTCTTTCGGGTGCCTCCCGTTCTTGTTGGCGCACAAAACAATAACAGAACACGCAAGATGCATTTAAACAAAAGCCTATGAAAAGCAAATGATCGAAAAGCTTCTTTAAACCTCGGACGCAAATCTAGACTGTAAAATCCCGGGGAAATAAAGTCAACAGGAAATCTTTTATCTTTCGCCCTCTATCGATGCCCATCCCACAGGAGACTGGTCTTGTTCCTAGGCTTGAAATGCTTGGGAAAAGTTTCCCAGTTCATCTGTATACTAATCTATTTAAGACAGTTGGTTGTACGATTCGAAGCTCAAACTAACTCGAACTCAAACTAAACGTAAACCTTTGCCTCTCATGTTAATTCCATTCTATGGATTTATTGACGTGGTCTGTGTGTTTAATATTAGCGTTATGTGCAAAATAGTACACGAGGTCCAGTCAATTCAGAAATGCATGTCGTGGCAAGCTTGATATTCATAATCATAACCACACGATGGCAGCAACACACAGGACTACAGATGCGGTACAACATAAAATAAGTGCCAGTTGTCTCCTTTGTTTCCCTTACTTGTTTGCACTTACATTTGGCACGATTTTGCTTTGTATTTACACGTATTGGGTTAGAAACGATCCCAAAAATGTAGGAGTTTGATTACATTAGAACTGGCCGCATTAAGTCTTTTATTCCTTTCTATCTACCTTTTATAATTTCCTTAGCATTTTAGAGTGTTTTTAAAAAGTGATGTTTCAAAATTATAGACTTGAATGTAGGACAACATTCAAGGAAACTCTTTAACCGTGCATACAACTTTTTTTTTCTAATTTTCACAAAAAAATACACTCAAAGATATATTTTAAAGATTTGAAAATAGTACTTTTTATAATGAAAAATCTTCAGAAAAGGTCATACATGCAGATGTTGAATTCAAAGCACTCTCTCCATGGGATCCAAAGACATACTATATCCCAAATCACTGTAAAAGTATGGTTGTACTAGTTGTGAGTCTAATTTCTTATGTCTTATACGTCTCCTGCTTAATACACAATATCACTCATGGCACTTTTCAGCCACGAACCTCCTCTGATGTTTGTGCAATCAGTCTCCTGCTTGAAGCCACAAGCAGCTTTACAGGCTCTATTGAGCAAAAGCACAGATCTGTAGGGACTCGAATGAAGGCAACAGATGTTCCTGCAGAGCAAGGAAACACAATGACCTGGTGGTTCCAGCAGGTCTCTGAAGATGGCAAAGCACGTTACTTTGACTACTTCTCTTGATAATATCAAAGAATATATTTCATGATTAATGATACATTAGATAACTATAGAACCCACTTACTATGCATTCAAAATGATCTTTTGATGTATTAATGCTAAAAGAGACCTGCTTAGTAATCCGGGCCGAGGCATATTTAAGTTGAGGAATTACTATGTTTAGGTTCAAGTAGAATCTTAATTGGGTTGCTTTGTTAGATATATAGATAATTTATAAATCTGTACTACTAGGAAATAAATCCGGTCACACATTCTATGTGTGTGTCTTTCTGTATAAAAGCATAAAATGTGACATTTTATTAGACAAGTAATATATGACTTTTATAAGGCCATAAGAACATATAATGGAAATATTAATTCAAGCTGCATTGTGGTGATTCTGTTGTGTTATAGAATATAGGCGTGACACCGTGCAGCTGGAGTATGAATGGAGTACAAAGCAAAATTATGAAATTTGTTATGTGATTTGCATGGATACTATGTGAAGAGAGTGTGTGACCAGTAAACAGAGGAAACGAGTACAACTGCGGTTTATAGTAGATATATTTAGCAATGCATGAGCTGCCAGATCTATGAGCCCAGCTGTTTTGCTATTAGCTTGTTTGTAGTCCTTCTTAACAATGTTTATTCAGTGTAATTATGTTTCTTTATTGAAGTGCGAACTGTGGGACAAAACACACGAAGACCACTTGTATAAATCCAGTTCTGTCACTGGAAGATAATATTCATTTGAACAATCATCATAGGCAGTTAAAGACATGTTTAAAATTTTAATTCTGTTAGAAACATAATATCAATTCTGCACTCATCAACGACAGGCTGCTCTTATGGGACGTTTCGGAATGACTGGATCGTGGTAATGTTCTGTTCTTTTAGTTACGGATCATATGCAGGTACCTGATGATTATTTCTTCTCTGGTGAAATCTCAGTTATTTTGACATTTTCGGCTAATGCATGTATAATGGTGTCAAATCTATTTAAATCGTTTAAAATGCTTAACCCAGCCAGGTGCACCGTACGAGCCACGGACCCATTTGGAAGGATCTGGACGAAAACGCCCCACTGGGTTAGGTACGGGCGCCCTCTAGCGTGTGAATTGGCAGACCGGCGAAAGCATAGGCGGGGTCACATTCGCGTGGCGTTTATAGGGTTACCGGACAGGTGCATGATTTAAATACGGGGCTCAAACTGCGCTAGTATTTACCTCACATAACGTGTACATGTGTTTATCTTTTCTTAAATGGCCTTGAAATACAGGGGAGGACTTACTATAAGGCAAATGATTAGTCAACTGCCATTAGAGACCCTCTGAAGACAAAAAGTTACATTTCTGGATATAAGACAATATAATCATTTTTAACCCATACAAGTTGTTTTATTTTGGTATTTTATCATAAGCACAGCAGTGCAAAATGGATTTATGCAAGCCTATCTGGAAAGACACAATGGGGAAACCGAATCTGAAAATGGGAACTATTATCCACAATGACTTTTCCTGAACAAAAAAAGTTCAAACGTTGCCTGGGATGTTGATCTCCACTTGAGATGTGGCATAGTCTTGGGCTACAGAAGAGGCCAAAGGTATTAAAAACTGACTGAGAAGCAGAGTTTGATACGGCAGTGCGGACAGCGCTTGGCAAACTTTGCAGGGAGCGGGAAACCTGACTGGATCCTCTAACACCAGGAAAGTGGCTTTTCTGTGGCACTAATGTTCTTCTGCCGCTGTAGCTCTTGGGTAAGTCTCACAGCTTCTCTCATGTTTATGCCTCCTATTCTATCTTGGTCTCTAAGCCCCCCTGCCACCCGCTTTCCCCTAATTTCATATACTCTAGCTGACAGGAGGCAACTTCATCATTTTGGACTCTTTGTCCTGCCTGTTCTTCCTGACCCTGAATTAGCGGAGTGAAGTCAACTGTTTTTGTAGAAGAATATCTATCACCTACTAGATAGTTGAGCATATACTTTATCTTGTTGTACAGCTTTAGAATCTGTGTATCAGAGAAATGTTTTCTCCCTGGTATGTAACACTTCCTATAAAGCTGCTGCAGAATGTTTCCGAAGCCTCTTTTGTCAGTGGTATGAATGGGAACTTGTCCAGGCATATGAACCCCTCAGCCACTCTCTCAAAGGGGTGGGTTGTCAGTCAGTCCCCCGATGATGCGCGATACGGTGCACTGACACAGGAGAACGGCATATTTGGCAAGCTGTTCCTGATGTCTTACCTGCTCCCATACAAGCTCCGATGAGATATAGGCAATGACCAGACCGGCATGTAACCATAACAGGATGTTTGGTATGACAGCAGAGGGGACAACAATTTGAATGTCAGCCTCCAGTGAGAGAAGAGGTAATGGACCGACACAACAGACCATCAATGACTGACACATGGTGGATCTCCTCAAGCTCTGAAAGCTGCCTTTCAGGCCTCCTCGTGAAGGCTGCTTTTAACACAGTCTAAATATCTGGATCATCCTCCTCTACGGCCTTTATGTCAGTAGTATCATGGGACAGATATATGCAGCACTGCTGAATCACTTTATGGAGATATGTGCTGATCTGATGGACAGCTGACTGTGAGGTTTCCTTCAAGTACAGACGCTCCTCAGGTTACGATGGGGTTATATTCCGATAAACCTAAAACGAGCGATACAGGGCAAATCCCAAGGAGATAAATACAACAACAACAACAAATTTATTTTTGTATAGCGCATTATCACAACATTACATCGTCCCAAAGCGCTTTACAGCATCCCCACCCAAAGCCCCCAGTGAATAAGCCATAGGCGACAGTGGCAAGGAAAAACTCCCTAGAAGGAAGAAACCTTGGGAGGGACCAGACTCAAAGGGGGAGCCCATCCTCCAGGGGCCGGCAGGGAGAGTCAAATACAGTTAAATCTGAAACACAAACGGGGAGCAGGGGGGAGATGACAAGCCGGTGCCAACGCTCCCTCCAATCGCCAGGCAGCCAGAAGGCAGGGAGCGGGTCATACATGGAGGATGACACAGGCAGAACGGCGAGCTGGATGCACGAACGTCATTGGAAGAGGCGACGTCACATGTTGCAGGGTGTGCTGGACATCTTGATAGATTGAGATCTCCAGGCAGCACCCCCCAGGAGAAGTAGGGGAAATAAAATATGCAATTAGTCAAAGTACATTCTGAACTGAACTACACTTATTCCACCAGTGAATACTGAAACCGATTGAATTGGACTGTCTCTGGTGTCCTGTCCCAGTGGGATAATTATAGAGTTAATTCACATATTTCACATGTTATTTTATAATTGTGATGTCTTTATAATTATTAGAGAACAAGACAAATAATATGGATAGGTGTGTCCAAACTTTTGATTAGTACGTAATCTGTCATTTTTGCACAACCCTATCTATTCTATCTGTCAATCCATCTAAATACATGGACATTCGACCACAATATTTTAAATATCCACAGTTTGTAAAATCGACATTCACTCCTTAGATACCCAGCTTCTCTGTATAGATAATTATAAAAATCCTGGTGTCAAACAGGTATACTCAGACTTTTGAGTGGTACTGTAAGCCTTTCATCAGGAGACCTGGGCACACGTCATCATGCAGTCTAGCTTGAGTGATTGTTGGTGGGGGGGCTTGTTACTGTTTGTCGTGGTCCTCAGTCAATCAGTCAGACCTCTTGCTGTGTAAGTGTTGTTGACAATTCTGGCATTATCATCAGTAAGCACACTGCTTTCACATTTCTCATTGTTGGACGTGGAACAGGCAGAACCCTTTTTTCAAAACAGGTAGTTACTGTCAGTCACATTTTTTAAGCCATTGAAGTATCTGACGTGTCCACAGGACTCTCTGTATCTACAATGTACATACATTTTTCTCAAGATCTGGTTGGTGTCAGAGACAGTGGACACACCTCTAGTTCTCTCTAAAGCCTGTTGCAAGCTCTTGTAAAAGCGCCATATAATAATAATAATAATAATAATAATAATAAATATAATCTTTCATTTATATAGCACCTTTCCAGAGCTGAAGGTGACTTGACTGTGTCAATAGACACTGTGTTTGTTTCCCTCGTGAAGTAATTCTGGGTTCTTCTACTCTTCAGCCTCTATCTGTTCCACTCCTTGTACCTCAAAGGGTTAAGACTATTTACAAGACAGGCTTGCATGTCATTGGATGCTTGTGATACAGCTTTGTGGTTCACTGCCACTGAGAAAGGAGTCATGTGACCGGGATGGATGTAATGCAGAACTCTCATTCCAAAAATATATCTTTGCCCAGAAATAGTAAGTTGTTTTTCACTTCAGGTTGTATCCCCCCTAAAGATCATTTTAGCTAATAACAAACCAGGAAAATTACAAAATTTTGTTTTTGCACCAGAAAAGATTTGGTGTACTGCATAGCTCTGTGTGTTGAGATTTGCATTCCTTTGTTTACACATACCTGTTATACAAATACAAACTTTTTTTTGAGATGGCTTCACAAATCCTGTCCATGATGCACAATAAAGACCGTAATCATAGTAACGTAGCTGGTGCCTATTAATTTGAAGGTATGCTCAGTATTTGAGATCTCTGCATTCCCCGTCACAAGTGGTTGCCAGGTTTTTGCTATGAAAGACAATCTTCTTGTGTAATCACTGCGAGGTCTTAGAAAAAAGCAGTGCTTTTTTGTCTGCTGCCCTGTGATGTGGTCCATCAGCTTTGTTTAGATTGCCTCTCGGTTAAACTGCAGAGCTGTGGTCTACACTACGAAGCGGGGTTAGTGGCTTATCGGGGTAACTTGTCGGATTTAAGGTAGTCTGGGCAAAATGTAAGTAAACGAATATTAAGTCCATTTAAACTGTGGTACCTTAAATTCGACAAGTTACCCCGATAAGCCACTAACCCCGCTTCGTAGTACAGGCCACTGGCCAGATCCAAACAGCTCTCATGAGGTCAGTGCACTGCTTTCCAGCTGGGGGAGCTGCTCATGCTTGTAGCTTCCTCAAAGAACTCAAGTAAATTAGTTACCTCTCCTAAATCCATGTTGACTATCTCTCAGAGTGTTATTTGAATCCAGGTAATCTACCATTTTCACTTGGATTATAGCTTCCATTACTTTTCCAGTTATGCAATCCTCTTTTTTGAATATGGGCATTATATTAGCACGCTTCCAATCAGAAGGTACCACACCCACAGATAACGATTTCTGGAATAGTAAAGTTAAAGGTTGGCTAATAATATCCCTCATCTCTTTTAAAACTACAGGTTCTAGCGTTTTCCCAGCACAGTTGGGTAGCACCACATTGCATGCACTGCCTACTGAGAATGTGCCAGCGGATGACTCAGAATGTGCCCTATGTGAAGGCCACAGTGCGCCACCTGCTGGAAACCTGCATGACTCATACATCATCTCACACGAAGTGAGATGTTCTACATGCCATAAGGTACAAAGGCTCAGAGGTTACTACCCCCAGCATTATTTGCAGCTGTTAAAGCTGTTCAAGGTATTGTTTCTTATTAGTTGATTAATTCGTCTGGGGAAATGGAAAGAAGCTTCTTTGTCTACCTGGTTTTTGGAGGGCTGCTCAGCTCTTTTGTTCATCCTTCGGTGTTGTTGTAGGCTGGTGATCTGTCCCTTTAGTATCTGTGTACTGAAAACTGAGAGCCTTTTTTCATCTGACATACAAACAGCAAGATATATCATGGAGATAAATATAGAACATCTATATTTCACAAATAGATTGTAAATAGAGGAAACAGTGGTGCTGATATTGCACTGCATAAAAGATCATCACATTGAAATCCTTGTTTAGGGTCTTTGCACATCTGTTTTGCATGTGTCAGAGATGCTATTGATAGCTTAGCACATGGAGTTTTTAGTCATATCTCCAATCAGTTCATCCTGTGTTTGAGTACTCATCATCATACCAAATATCATGTACCAAGTCAAGCATAATGATCACTATTCTCCAGTAGAAGGCTGAAGGTATTACAGCTCCAGTGAGTTGGCTCTGCATAGCAAGGCCATTTGGCATATCCCAGCATGCACCGCGGATGTGTAAATAGCTCCTGTTTGTGTAATTGTAAATATTGTATTCCATATTGTCACGAGTCCTTGCCTGTGTCAAACGTGAACCCTGTCCGATCCTTACAAGTCCTTAGCCATTGTATAAATTACTCACCGTGCGTGTGCCTTACAGTCCAGCATCAGACCTCCTTGTGTTTCCCCATTATGTGTGGTTCAGTGGTTGTTTAGTGCCTGCGTTAGTCCTTTTAAGGCATAATAAAAGGGCATTCTTTTCCCTTTTAAAAGAAGACTCCTTGTTTCTCATTGCCGCTGTGATGTTTCGGTCTGCCAGAAGTTACAGTATTATTGTAGCATTCTTCTTTAAAAACCAAGCTCCACAGCATATGCCAAAGTTTGAAAGTCATTTGAAAGCATTCTTTTAATATTATAACTATTATTAATTCTATACTGTTCTTCCTCAAAAGCATAAGCTTCAGTACTGAGGAGGTTCTTGCCAGTGTCTTCTCAAAGGGTTGGGTACGGTTGTCTTCAGTAGACCAGCTTCTACTGTATCCATTGTGAGGATAAGTACACAAAAATGGACACTCAGACTTGTCTTCCACTGCTCCGTAAATGGTTTAACTGTACTGTTCCTCAGACTGAAACTCTTGTTCTAGACCATAGAGTGTTGATGAGAAAAGGAAAATCAGGTTCTATCACATGCTATAGTCAGCAGTTGTAAACTCATTGGCTATTTAGGTATTGTAACAAAGAAGGGATATAACTATTTTCATTTAAAAACAAATAACACTACATACATACATACATACTCACTGTCTCACTCATCCAGCCACCCAGAGTCAATTACGTCAATCTGCATATTAAGAATCACAGTCAACTTTCGGGTCTAAAACTCAGTATTTGAATAGTAGGGGGGGCAGCCTTACTAACAACATAAACTTATTTGAACACAGTTAGAGATCAACTACTTTGTTACAATTTGCAACAAAATCCATAAACTAACAAAGTTTTATTTTAGCTTATTTAGCTAATGCTGTTTTTGGATACTACTGCCTTTATTATTAAAAATAATAAGGGGATACTTCTGGATCTGCTCAAAGCTGCCATAATCTACAGAATACTAGACAAACAAACAAGAAACATTGACTGATTTCAGTGTCAATCTATAGTACAAAAAAATTCCAGCATTTCTCCCTGCAAGTGACCATCTTCTCCCATTCTCAGAGTACTGTAGCTGTCTATTCTCTGAAGTAATGATGTTGTTGTTCAGAGCCTCAGTTTTGGAACAAAAAGGAAAACTGATGTCTGTGTCCTGGGCAAGGTTAAAGGTCATCTTAGTGAACTCCCTGTTAATTTAAGGGGCTGAATCCCAATTACTATTCCCACATCACTGGGGGTCCATGTTTACAAATCCATCCTCAGGTCATTCCAAAGTTTATGGGAAAATTTGCAACAGGTGTGACAATATGAGCTACCCTGCTCACACATGCTTACCTTCAGAGGAATCAATTTCAGCACCAACACCATTCATTACAAACTCATCACTCAGTCCTGTTGTGCAATTGGATCATAAATATATAATTATTTCTTTTCAAAAAAAATATTTAAATATCTTCCTGTGATCTAGCAATTCATTTTTCTTCCAAATTGAAGACACTTCTTTTTAACTGTACCATTCAGCCAATAAAGGCTATAAAGCTGTTAATTGTAGAAGACAATCCTAGCTTTCAATTGACAAATATATCTAAAGGTGGGGCCTGGACAATTTCCTCTTCCTGTTCATCCAAAAATGGCTGCTATTTCTACAAGTGTATTTTACAGAAAGAAGAAAGTTCATAATTTGTGAACGTAAATGTTTGCATGTCTATAATAACAAGTTATAAGTGTGAAATTATAGTACTAGCCACAAACTATCCAAACTGCTACCGTCAGGCAGACAGTACTGCATTATGAGTTTCTTTAGTCAGACTGTTGTGGTTTTTTCCTTCCCCGCGAACTCAGAAGTCAGAAGACAATGAGGTTACAACCAAGGCCGGACACTTGCAAGTGTGTCCAATACTGTTTTATATACAAGTTTTTATCGTGTAACAATATCTCGTCACTTGAGCATCATCATTCCTTCAACCATTCACAATCATTGTTTTCTCCCTTAATCCACACCCCTAGGTGATAAGTTTGTCCATCATTTCTTTTACTGTTTGGTCCCTGGACCGAACATAATGGTGGCGCGACCATCTCCACTTGGTTTTTTAAAAATGCTCAGCCGTGAACTTCTGGTGAACTCAGATGAATCCCTTCATTCAGTAGTAAACCTTGGCAGCTTCAGCTTGTTGCACATTGTCTAACTAGAGGGTTGATAATATATATTTGTCCTTCAACATAGTGATAAGGTATAACACTAATAAAGGTGAATATTCAGGGCTAACATAAAATGGCTACCAGAAACTTTGAGGCTAACACGAGGTGCAAATACATACTCAATTGATTACATTGTGCTGATTACATTATAAACTTACATTGTAATGATTACATCATCGGTATTTGGAATGCTTTTTAATAATATCATAATGATTATATTCTATGTTGTATAGTGAATAAATAAAATAAAAAAAGTTGTATAGTGTAAATAATATTCCATAAGACTGCCAAACTTTTGTCATTAACCATTCTGTAATCCATATGCAATATCCATTTCATAGTGATTTGCCTGTTCATTGTACTTATTAGATTTATTGTTCCATACTTGTACAGCCTAATAGTATAATGGCATTATGTTTCATTTTATTATCACCGCTGCTGTGAGACTGCATACAAGTTTTTCCACTTTCCATGCGTCTATTAATCACCAAAAATCGCCGTTCAATCTCACTCTATTTGATGCATTCAAATGGCCCGCCAAGGGCTTCCTGGAACTAATTGAAGTCTACATGAATCACGTGACGATCAAGCATTTTGAAATTCCATCGACGACATCGCCCTGAAAACTAGGGGCCTCATGAAGACAGAATTTCCAGAAGTTACAATTAATGACAGAACTTAATGTGATCATTTAAATGATAGGAACATGTATGTTATTTGCATTTTAGCAACAGTTTTCAGGAGAGACAAACTTGCCCCAGTCTCAGCTATAATGGACTATTCTACTCGAGACTGAACTACGAGACTTTCTTTTATTGCTGGAGTCCACTGGTTGTTCACTGCCATGCGAACTGGCACAAAGTAGCCCACTTCTTAAATCTGACCAGTCAACCCTCTGTTGCGATGCCCCCCTCCCCCCGATTGGTGGATTTTACCGCCAGCACTCCTGCCCCCACCCTGATTGGTAAGTTTTACCACTAGCATTCCACACTTTGATTAGCATATTATTGAAGTTCTGTTGTTTTTTCCTTGTTTATCTCCAATGGTGCAGTTAGGGGGGGGGGCTACCTGTGTCAGCCTAGGGCCCCCAGAGATGCATGTGTAAGTGTGCTGCCTGTTTCATTATTCTGACAGATCTATAACATAAACAAAAAGAAATAACAAAGCAGGGTTGTAGCACTCGAGCTGAACTGAGAGCCACAGTGGAATAATAGTTATATGCACGGTGGAAATCATCGCTGAAACTCATGTCAGTGGATGTTCTAATTGCCAGATAGTCTATATAGAAAAAGAAAGAAAAAAATGAATATCTGAATATTTGTATTGAACAGCTGAATCCGATTTGACTGACAAAATCCGGAGTTGCCCTAGTTGTTAGTTTGATTTTTAATTTTAATTTAGGCATCATGACTGCAAAATAAATATTGGTTTATGTTGTGGTTAATATTGTCTGCACGTTTCTCTTAAATGACACAGCAGTATACAGTTCAGTGAAGTCATTCAGACTTTCTACATTGGCTTGTCAACTGCTGTCAACTCCCATAAAAACTGAACATTGTCTTCATTTAAAACTCTATTGCTGGAATGTGATTTCTGATTCACATCTGTGTTACACTTGCTTTGTCAGAAATCATCTTTATGTGTGTTTCCTTGTATGCCTGACGAATCTGTGTATTGTTCATATGTTGTTGTTCATCATAAATTAAAAGAACCATTACAGGGTCCAGGTGCTGCTGTCCCTAATTTACTTCGAGCAAGCTAGCAGTTTTCAAATTAAAAAAATTCACCAAAAGCTGAAATGAATCAGTCTTATGAAACTGGAGCCAAAAAATCCCTACATAAAAACACTTAGATCACAGTACACCACTAACAATATAAGAACATAAGAAATTTTTTAAAACGAGAGGAGGCCATTCAGTCCATCAAGCTCATTTGGGGAGAACTTAACTAATGGCTCAGAGTTGTTAAAATCTTATCTAGCTCTGATTTAAAGGAACCCAGGGTTTTAGCTTCTGCTGCACTAGTAGGAAGACTTTTCCATACTCCAACTCAACGCTGTGTAAAGAAGTGCTTCCTCAAATTCATTTTAAAATGTTCTCTCGCTAATTACCACCTATGGAAATAGTTTCCTGGTACCCATAAGGGAAAACTCAATTTAATAAAAATCTGTGACTGCAATGAAAAAACTAAAGTTGTTTGGTTACTTATGGTTATGGTTATGGCTGGGTGGGGGTTAAGGTTGTCATAGTTAGCATTTGCATTTTCCCCAGAGAAATGAATGAGCAGTCCCCATAAAGATATGTTTACCCAACATGTTTATGTGTATGTGTGTGTGTGTGGGTGTGTGTGTGTGTGTGTGTGTGTGTGTGGGTGGGGGGGGGGGGTGTTTCAGTGTTTGTTTGGGGTTAAGCACTTTAAACTGATTAGAAGTGTGAGATTCTTTTCTGGTACACATTACATTAATGCCAGCTCATACTATGTAGTATGTTAATCCATCACTGATCTGTAAGATTTTGCAGATTTAGGCAGTTTTGGTAATCAAAATGTACCATTTCGATGGTACATGATAGTTGAAGGATGACGTATTGATGGAAACAAACGCACCAAAACTCCTCATAACAGTACACCAGTAATGGTATGTAAAATGTAAATGTGTGTGACAGTTTTCATATGAAATGTTTTTCTAAATGAAGCTGACAGAGGGCAGCACTGAGTCTCATTGGCTGCAGTCATCCAGAAGAAAACTTTGGTTACATATGTACTACTACATAAGACGATTTCTATGTTTATTAATCAAATATTTAAAATAATTTTGTAACCTTTGACCCTCTTCTCTTTTATTATCCTGCCAATCATTCCAGTGTTTTCCTGCTTTAGCTATCTCCTTAAATTTAGCTCCATTTAGTCATCAATACTGTATTTGTATCGGTAATAAAGAGCAAGGTTTCTACGCAGGATGTTTCATATGCAGTTACGTTTTATTGGGTTAGAATACATTTTTCTTCTATCTAATTATCCATGTGTGACACATGTTGTCAACACAAGCGACGTAGACCAGCGTCCCTGTCGTGAGTCCCAGTCACACATTCACAGAAGCAGAGAGTGTGTCGTCCCCCCCCCCCCACTCCAGGCTGGAGTTTAGATGAGCCAATCCTGGGTTTGTCAAATCCCTACACACAGAAGAAGGGGGACCTGCCAGGGGGTGGCTGGGGGGGCGGATTTTAAAAGGGACTGTTTTGTTTGAATATCAGGGGGTGGGGGGGTTAGGGCGAAGGGCCGATGACAGTCCCCAACAGGGCAGTGACAGGCATCAAGGTGCAGGCCGGGGCTCCCCGGCTGGGGTCCCCTTGTGCTGTTAACAGAGCTCAGGGTTAGGAAAACAGACGGCGGGAGAGATGAAGATGATTATGAGGGCCATTTACGCGGCCGCGGCGACGGCGGCACCGTGTAAGCTTGGTGAAGGAGGATGGGGGATGGTCGCCATGCGTTATCAGCCGTCGCATTTCACTGCGCATGTGGCAGAAAAATGCGCATGGGGGCAACTTTAGCTCTCGCACTATAAATGTGCTTCTGCTGACCGTTATATTTTCCATTTTAATAATGACAACAAAAAGAGCAAAAACACCCATCAGAAACACAGGTAGCAGAAAATATCTTCGTAAAGTTTGTAATGCAGGGCGTTATTGAAGTATTAATTATAAGGACATTATAAAACAAAAAGCAACTTACGACTGCGATCTGTTCCGACTGACCAGTTGTAAGTGGATTTGGTCGTAATTGGCCCTTTATTTTATGGGCAAAAATTATCATGTGTATAGTATACTGTATAATAAAATTATATCATCTTTAAGTCATATTGTTTGGGGTGTTTTTAACCTTTTTGCCACCGTTTTGTTAGTTCATTATTGTTACACAAACAGATACAAATGTACACTGTAGCCTGAGCACGAGATGGAGGAATGAGCGTCTGGCGGGGATGCTCACGCTGCCGGCCATTGGGGCAGACACTGTCATACTGTCACACGGGGCAACGCACTGCACGTGCGGGTTAGGGTTAGGGTTAGGGTTAGGGTTAGTGCAGTGCAGTCCTGGTCACGTACCTGCTTTCTTGGAACAGTTTTTAAGTCGATCAGTCGTAAGTCACATACAACCGCAGTTGACGATAACCTGTAGTATTTTTTAACTGTCGCATTTTGCCGCGCTACATTGTTATTTGTAAAAAATAAATAGTTACAATGCTTTAAAAGTAGCACTGGCACTAATAAGCGTCTGAAAAAGTAGTTAAGGTAATAGCGTCACTAATCGTAGTTAGCTACTCCCCAACACTGCATGCAAAAGTAGTTCTGTACTGTTGGATATGCTTTGGGAATGTACTTGGAGAGTGTGTGGGGGGGGGGGGGGGTGCAGCCCGGAATGTTCCACAGCATGGAGGCGAGCACCGGGGCCGCAGTGCCCATTCCCCCTGAGAGACTGTCGCTGACACCCAGAGCTGGTGAAATGCAGTGGGAAGGGCTTGGGGTGTGGGGATGAGGGGGGGGGGGGGGACCAGAGGGCATGCCGGGGGGGGCAGATGCACGGGTGTTTAATTGCCTGAACAGAGCCAGGGGGGCTACACAAATGGCTGGGAGGTGAAGAGGTTAGGCTCATAATTCTGCAGCGTGCAGATAAATCAGAAGCGTCCAGTAGCACTGCGGCCAACACTGGCCACCTGATGTTTCCTCTACAAACACAAGTGTCCCATCCCCCGGACACGGCACCCGAGCAGGGCCACCGTGCGCTGGAGGGTCGGGCCGCCGAGAGGGCATTCACACCTTGTTAAGTTTTACAGCCCCCGCATTTGTCGCCCCCTCACTCCTCTATTACCCCTTTGACTGGGTCACCCCCCTTTGATGTACATGTCTCTCTCTGAGTGGAGGCTTTGGGAAAGCCAGCCACGTCACGATTTCCCTTATGGGACCGAGTAAATGAAACAGTCGCATCATTGTGTCACTATATATTAGCATTGTGCTTAACGTCAGTTGACGCAAATTATCGCAGCACTGTTTGTGGCGTCACGGTGGAAATTTTGCATATCGTGCAAAACGTGATGGCCCAGAAGCCACCAGCGGTGAACCTTTTGCACCGCTCGGGGTCAGAGGCACTGGTGAAACGGTCCCGTGTAAGAGGTGATCACAGCCACCCCCCCTCCCCCCCCCCCTGCTTAGGAGACTACGTCGGAGGTGCCTACCGTGGGGTTTCTTTTGTTCGCGGATTCTTCACCCTTTACCTGTACATCATAGGCTTTCGTAAATGGCACGACGGAATGCAGAATCAAGGAAGAACCAGTGAGCTTTCGGAGCAGGAGGAGACTTAACGCATAATGCCTGACTTCGGGGGGGGTGGATGAAAGGGCTGCCGTGTCCATAGGTGAAAGTATGAGTTACAAAAACAGCAGGTTTGACGGGGCGTTTACAGCGTGCTCGGGCCGTGGCTGTGACGAGCCGCCCGTGCGCATCCCAGAGCTCAGCTGTCAAAATGCCTTTTCAGTTGAGTCAGGTTCAGCGAGAAGCCGCTTCGCCTCGGCCCTCTTTGCTCTGAAGGTGTTCCCGACAGGGCGCTCCGATCAAGTTTCTCCCCGGACAGTCCCTGGAATTGAAAGAAACCAAATTCCTGTCGTGTAAGCAAAAAAAATGGCTATAATTTTGGTAATTGCTTTTTCTTGTCACATGGTGAAGAAAATGGGGGGGGGGGCTGGGAGGGAATACCTGCAACAGTGTTGTACTTACCTTTCAATGTGAAAGACTTTTCTTGTTGGGCTTGAATGTAGGATTAAGTCTTTTGAGCACACCTACATTGTAGCACCTGAATGTGAAATAAAGGCAGCCTTTGTGGGGGCCTTGTCTCCCCCCCGCCCACCTCCAGGGCCCTCTATCCCACCAGGCATCCGAACCACCTCACACACAGCCTCAGCCCCGGCCAGCAATTAGCCCCCAAATCAAACCGCAGCGGCTAGGACTAATTGTTTCTAATAGGCCTTTGTAAAAAGCCATGCTGTTTCCCTTTCAGGTCTCTCAGGCTGCTTGTGTGTTAGATGGTGGGGGGGGGGGGGGGCACGCATTGTTCCACTCGGGAGATAAACCAGTTTTCCTTTTTTTTAATGCCCCCAAACTAGACTTAATTTTCACCTTCCTTTCACGGTTCAGGTGCCGTTGTGTATTGAAGCAGCTCTGGTCCGTGCTGGGGGGGTTAGGAGGCATATACAGTGCCTCACAGCTCGCCATTCACTGCAGCCCCCCCCCCCCCTTTATGCCAGTTTGACTCAAAGGGGGGGTGTATTTGTACATTCAGACAAAATCTTTAGTGTTTCCCCTCTGTTCCCTACTGTTTCATTCAGCGGCGGCGACTCTGGTGTGCCGGGAAAGTTAGGAAAACGCGCCCATACTCATTCATCCATCTTTAAAAGCCTGTTAGAGCTGTAGGAAATTAAAAACTTCCCTGCACACGACACTTGCGCATTGTGCAGATGTAGTTTAATCTCATTGTGCATTACAATCTGCCTTAAACCTGTTTGAATCTGGATTACAGGCTAGGATAATTACAATAAAGTCACTAATTAGTCATGGACATTAATTAATGTGCTACAGGTCACTCGTCCTATCAGATGAGATTTTAATTAAGATGGTTTTGAATTAAAAGTGGAAATGTGAATTCTTGCTTGCCTTCTTTAGCTTGATTTCCGATTCTTCTACCTTTCTCTTTACGTCAATGTTCTCTTTACCAGGTTACCAAATATAATGAAGGGACCTTCAATTAAAATTTATGGTTCATTTTGCCTCTTGTGTCACTTTATGTTTATCAGTTAATAAATTCACTCTGTGATGAGTGTGAATGCCTTTTTTTTATCTTAATGCCCTACAATTAGCATGCTAGTGGATACAATTGTTGAATAGTGCATTATATTTTTGCCACATGCACTAGACACGGTGTCACTTTAATAAAAAATAAAGCTACCTGGAGCTGTAGCCTCATTTTGTAACATTTTGCCTGAGAAATCGCCCCTCAGAGCAGGTTCTGTTTTAATTAGAGTGTGACAGGGTACACTGGGATCCACAGGGGGCTGTGTGATGGACAGGCCAAGCCTCCCCCTGCTGTGGACCCCTCTGTCTGCCCCTCAATCTGACAGCCTCAGAGAGAGGGAGAGAGAGAGGGAGAGAGAGCAAGCAGGAGTGAGGGAGGGGTAGAAGAGGGTGGTTTGGGGAGAATTTTGTCCTGGAATGTTGGCTGCCATGTAACTATAGACATTCCCAAACCTGCATCTTTATCTCTCTGCCTGCTGACGCCTACAACATCTGTCAGCTCTTTGCCTTCCCGTCCCCAGACCCTCAGAAAAGCCCCCTTCTCCAACCCCTTGGTCCCCTTTGTGCTTTCTGCTTCAAAGAGCGACTCAGGGGAACGGCCGTGGGCCCAAAGGTCGAAGCATCTTCATTCGGGTTTTTGTGTAGACTTTGGTGTAGAGGAGCCGCCTTAGTACGGCACTGCCTCAAAAGACAGATGTTATTTTTGCCAATTTCACTCTCCGATTTAATCAAACAATTTGCTTGATCTGTGAGATGTTCTGGAAAGGAAGTGATCGGTAGGCTAAATGTTCACCTTGAGATTGCCTGACTCCACATCCATTTGATTGTCTTTTTCCATCTACCCCAGACATTAAAAATATCTAATTAAATATCATAAAGCTAATGTAATATCTGAAATAAAATGCCTCCGTGTTTTTTTAATGTAAAAAAAATCTCTCACTCTTTACAACAGGGTTACGCTATTATTTTCCCCAAAGTACAAATTTCACCTGCCACACAAAACTGAGGGGTGGGGGGGGATGTCCCCTTCAGTAGATTTCATTGACTGGAGTTTGGGGGGTACCAGAGTCCCCCATTTCCATACTCCTGCATTGCCATACTCATGAAGCTGAGGCATTTTATCACTGAACAGTATTTAATATTTACTTGGCTTTAATGTATTCTGAACATCTAAGAAGTGTTTTTTGTAGTTAATTGTGGCATCACAGCATGCTTACATCGTAAACAGTGAACACATTGCAAAAGTGTGTGTAATTTCTGTGTATTAAAAGTCTGTTACTTGTTGATGTTCCTGCATCTGGTTTGATATATAATACCTGGGTAAACTGATTTCTGCTGGCTGCCCTCTAATGACTCCGCCCTGATCTCTTGCAGTCAGAGGCAGCAAAGGTCCCATGCTAAGTGCCCCCCAGGGAGGCTGTCACGCTGGGTATGTACCCCTCTCATTGCCCCAATGCACATTTTCCACCCATGCTGCATGGTGTGTAGACTTTGAGTTTCATGTTCTAGCAGATCGAATTTTCTGAATTCATCATGGAGCTACACAGTGCTTCATAGGGTTTGTGTCCATGGGTGTGGTCTATGTCTACTCATGTTGCACTGGTTTCCCTGAGTACTCCAGTATCCTCTCACAGTCTAAATATTAGCAGTTAATTGGTTAATTGGTGTCCCTAAGTTCTCATACTATATCACTGTGTGTGTGTGTGTGTGTGTGTGTGTGTGTGTGTGTGCGTGCGTGCGTGTGTGTGTGTGTGTGTGTGTGTGCGAGCGGGTTTACCTATCCTTATGGGGACACAATGTCCCCATAACGTGATAAATATCTGTTTTTTTTCCCCTTATGGGGACCGGTTTCCTGGACTTCTGCTCTGTAGTTGCTAAGCCTGTGGCCCCTGACCACAGAAGGACGACAGAGTGTCCCCACAAAGGGATCTTCTGTTGCTCCTTGTCTGTACGTGTTCCCAGCCAGCCACTGGAAGCCTCGGTCCTGTATCAACTTGCTGGGAAGCAATGCCATGGAGCCCCGTGCAGGTGAGTGGAAACAGGAGCTGCACTTGTGGGGTTTTTTTTTTCTAAAGTGTTTAAGTGCTGTCTTTGGAGGTGTCCTGTTACTCTGCTCTCCCCCTGACCCTCTGACCCTCCCCAAGCATCAAAGCTAAGCCAATTACTTCCATTACTTTGTGTGCTATTGTGACTGTAATTGTAAGCTTTTGACTTGGGGTGCCCAGTGAGACTTGTTTACCGAACGGCAGGCACTCTTCAAGTTCTTCTCTACCCCCCCCCCCTTAACCACACAGACACTGGACACAATCTCAAAATCCCCGCCAGGACAATCTCAAACAGATTTCTCCTCTCCAAATCAAACGTTGCATTGGACATATGGATCATTGATTTCTACTTCCAGAACAGCACACGGTAAATCACTTTTTTCAGTTAGATGTAATTTGTACTCGAGAAGGACCTAGAGATGACTGATGAGCTTACAAATAACAATTGTCAGAAGTCTGATGTGCCTGGGCAGAGGAATCGGCATGGAGGCCGTCCACAGCAGCCCCCAGACCCACACGTCATCACACCTCATGGGGCTTCGTCGTCATGTGTCCTAAAAGAGTGACTGATGGGTCAACACCAGGTCCGTGAAGTAACTCCGCAAGCGACTCCGCCATTGGAGACCTGACGGCAGATTGGCGGCACGTAGCCCACCGAGGGGGGGGGGGGGTGAAGACGAGGTGGGGGACTGGAAGAAGGTAATGTGAGGAGAGATTGACGGAGGTCACCCCCCCCCCTTACCCTCAGAGGTCAGAGGCAGGTAAGAGGCAAGCGTCACTGACCCAGGAGTAAATGCCTCTATGCAATCACTGCTGCATCCTCATCAGAGGCGGTCGGCGGGTTGAAACGCAGTTCAGCCGATCCGAGGGCTCTTTCACCGCTGGTCTCCTTTAATCAACGTCTAGGTGTTCGCAATCAAGACTAGACATCAAGATAAGACTAAGACTCTATATTCAGGGGTCATGGCTTATTCCTCACAGTGGAAATGGGGTCCAGGAGAGAATGCCTGTTATGTTTCTACTTTCCTCTTGCTTTTGCTGCACTTGTTCTACTCGATGTACCACAGAACAGAAGCATTTGGAAGGTCATGGTGTCTTAGCCAGATGTCTTCATCTCTGGCATTTATTCATTTATTCTGACATTGCAGAGACCATTCTAAATTCTTTCCTGTAATTTATATATCACTTTCTGTTATGTCATGGTTAAGATAATTTATTAGCTGTTATTTGATGACCATAGCTAGTAGCAGGTTAGTATTGGAGATGGCACTACTTCAGATGATGGTCTTCCTGGCTTTAAGTTGGAGCATATTAAGTATTTTGGAGTTGGTAATTATAAAGATGAACAGCGTTTATGTTTGTTTCCCCTTTGATCCGGTGCGTCCTCTGTAAGCCACGACCGCAGAGAGACCCTTTCAGTTGTCATAGTCGCCGTGGAGCTTGGAGTGTCAGCAAGTCTCCGGACACATGTTTGTGTCCCAAGCTGGTTGCCTTGTCACCAGTCTGCCTGTTCCAGGGAGGGGGGGGGGGGGCACCACTTGTCTGCCCGGGGGGGCGGGTGGGCCAACGATGAGAGAAAATAGAAAATGGAAAATTCCTGTGTGAAGTGCAGCCGTTGGTGATCAGGTGTGAACTGCAGACTGGAGATCTGAAGAGGGAAGTGGAGGGGGGGCATAGGCAGCTGCCCCCGCCAGCTGGAGCTGCTGCCATTTTGGGAGCCCAGACTCATTTATTGTGATCCAGGCGGCAAACGCGGCGTGGCATAGAATCGTACTCAGTGCCTGTCGCCTGCACCCTTGTCTCTGCAGTAACCCTTTCCTGATCATATAATCCACCATATTCTTCCTCGCTTTGCTGTGATGTCACTGATGTATCTCTTGTCACCTTTAAAAATGACCACTATCCACACTTTGAAATGTATATGCTTTACATACATCCAAGCTACAATTAATTATACAGTCAAGTCACAAGATTAAAATCAGTATATTAGCTGACAGCATTTTGAAATGTGCAGTGTACAGATATGTAACAGTTGTGCACTTTTGTAAAAATCCAGTATGGAAAAGATTAAATCTAATGTTAACCCTTTATCATCTTAAAAAATAACCACCTTGTAAGTATATAAATCTAGCCTTGAACACATGGCTAATAGAGGTTGGATGTCCCACTACAAGTGAAATCCCCCAAAAAAAATTTTTTCCAAATACTTGTCTTAAGGGGGTCACATTTTTAGAATGTTTATTGCTCCCCCCAAAAAAATTAAATAAATAAACTTTATTTTGATGTTGAGGCGTGAAGCTTGTTGTATAGCTGTTAAGTAAATTAAATTAATGATTCTTAAATGATCTGCAAGTCACTGATCTGGGACATATTGCCAGTTTTAAAAAAGGCACTTAATTCCTGCCGTGTTCAAATTCTGTATATAAAGCTCAGTCGGGCTTAATTCAGTAAAACGAGCAGCTTGTTTCTTTTTCACTTAATCCTGATGCCATCCTCTGGCATGCAGCTGAAGTTATGCATCTGAGCCTCGAGACTGTAACACAAAGATTCTTCAGCTGTGTTCGGTGTCTCTCTGAAGGAACCGACTGCTTCACAACGCCAGAGCCCCCAAACCTCCTCCTCTGAGCGTCGCTAATGATGCAGATGCCCCCCAGAAAGTGATACCCCTGCTGTGACCCTGTGTCAAACCCCGCTACATACGCACCCAGTTCAATTGTTCCTCCTTGGCAGTGGGACAGCAGCCAGCTATTTCCACGGATCTCTCACATCTGAGTCACGTTCTTGGTTTTGGCGATCGCGGTTCCCAGCATCTTAGCCTTGTGTCTTAGGGCAATATGAGTTTGTATGCAGCTTACGGGTATTAATTGTGAATCGGCCACTCAAGTTTCAGCCAAATCGGCAAAATCTTTTATTGAATTCTGTGCAAAAAATTGAATTTAAGTTCAAATCATGGGCGGCAAAGTGATTTCACTGTTGGCCCCTTGAGCAAGGTCCTTAACCTCCTATTGTTCCACAGCATGACTGTCTTCTGTTGTCACAAGTAATGCATGTCAGTTTTGGATAAAAGTTCCTGCTAAACAGATCAAATGTAAATATAAAATTTAAGTTTTTACATTGTTATATATTTTTTAGAATTCTTATAATAATTTGACAAATATTACTTAAGTTTTGTTTCCCATATTTTCTTTATTCCTAGCTCCTCTTCTGGCATAAAAAAAATCTTTTGAAAAGGTATTAAATGTAACCCCCCTATTTTTAAAACCATGTTCTAAAATAGGTGACCATGACACATGGAATTATATCTGTGTGTTCAGCATGGAATGGAATTGAACATGCGACTCACAGGATTCCTGTTAAATGCATTTGACCCCAAAGTGCACGCTAACCATTCGCCTGATCACTAACATCATCTTCATTAGTCAGAGCACTAGACTAAGAGTTCCTGACAGGACCAGCTGAGGTCTAACCCCAACCCTGACAGTTGCTGTCATTGCAGTTACGCATTTCTGCTGAGGGACAGAGAAGCAGTTGCGATTGCTTGAAGGATAACACAAATGCAGGGTGTTATTCAAGAAATTCATCATCCATGTTGTTGATGATTTGCTCATAATGGAGGAGGAGTCAGTACTCAGGTAGTGTGTGTGTATGTATCTGTGTGTCTGTCTGTGTCTGTAAATGTGTGTGTGTCTGTGTACCTGTGTGTGTCTGTGTACCTGTGTGTGTGGATTATGTTTATATTAAATTCTGGGGACCATATGTTCCCCACAATGTAATAAAAACCTGTTATTTTGAACTTGTGGGGACCATTTTTCGGGTTAAGGTTACTTATGGATAAGGTTAGGGCTGGGTAGGGTTAAGGTTGTCATACTGGGATTAGATTTGAATAAAGAGTCCCCACAAAGATACAATTACAAACCTGTGTGTATGTGTGTTTGTGTGTGTGCGTGTGTGTTTGTGTTGAAGCCAGGGAGGGGAAAGACATCCTCATCACAGATAAAAGGGGAGGGTAAAGGGAACTAGTTCAAATTTATTGCTTCTGTCAGTTGTGTCAAATGGTCAACTTTTGCAAATGGCTGGATTGTGTGTGGGGGTTGGGTGTCCCCTGTAATAATTACAGGTTTGCCAGTTTTTGACCACATTACTAACTTACTAGCTGTAAGATGGAACTTTACTGTTTCATAAAGGTAAATAAATTACTAAACCTAAGACTGAATTTTTATTCTCTAGGTATCTCTCTAAAATATCAGCATGACCTATAATAATGCTATTTAAATGAAAACAGAGCGATAGCAGTAAACAGTTTGATTAGGAGTTTGGACATTGTACCTGTCTCATGGTGGATTAGGGCAGTGTTTCTCAAACCGGTCCTCGGGAGCCCCAGACGGTGCACATTTTTGCTCTCTCCCAATTCCCTGGGAGTTGGGAGAAAGCAAAGATGTGGACTGTCTGAGGATCCCTGAAGAATCACTGAATTAGGGGACCACCCACTTTTCTCTACTTCTGTGGGGTCATAATGGTGACCAGTTGTTTTTTATGGCTATAGTTTTTACGATGTGTTCGGAGCTGTTTGGGGACCACCACACAACCTCCCTCCCCTTCTTTTTTATTTGTGACCCAGAGCATGGTACTGTGTGGGTTCAAGACCCAAAATGTCAATATCTGCTCCCTGGTAAAATGTAATCTACCACTTCAATGGTCAAAAGGTACAGGTGCAGGCCAACATGTTAAGAGATGTACTAAACTGGAAACAAAAGATGAATCTGCTTATTGTGAACAATATAAATGACTCAGGCTGACATGTTCGTACAGATGGGAATGTTACTGTATATGTTCAGATATTTGATTTTCCATACACTGCAACATGTCAATGAAATAGCTTATGAAAGTGTAACTTTTCACACTTGCTGTCATTTTCATAGCATGTTTGTGAACAAGGTAAGTCCAAAGTATTCCAGTGCTGCCACCTGCTTATTTTAATTTTCTTCTCATATTGATGCTCTGTTTGTTCATCCGGGAGACTAATGACAACAACTCTGACAATGTCTGTCAGACTCCAAATCTTCAGCGTTATTTAATTTCACGTCTACATTTGGCACCAGACTCACGTCCCCCCCACCTGTTAAGCATTTCTGCAGTGTCACCCACTTTTTTATTTCTCTTGAAGCTCTCAGCAGGACTCCGCATATTTCTTTCCATCCCAGAGGAATGCTGGGTACCTTTGGCGCGGATGAAGCAGATACCTGTTAGGAGGGAAGCATCAGGTTGTTTCTCTCACGGTTTCCAAGCCCATAAAGCCGGCCGACGCATGAATAAATAAGATCAGCTTGCATGTCCTTACATCTCACTGACACTTTGTAAACTGGCAATGGTTAGGGGGGGGGGGGGTGGGGTTCGTGAGACTATATATTATTTTGCCACACATCCCACTCCCAAAATGCCTTGCTGACACTCAAGGCAGCGTCCTACAGCACTGTGAATTCCACAGCCATGATGCCAGCTACTACCAATGCTCCCTAACCCCTTAGCCTCCGACAGATTAGCTGAAGAATGAGCCTCCATAACTGTAGGCTAGTGAGGCATTTCTACATGCACTAGATCACTACCTGTCCTACTGCCTTACTGACGGTTTTTAATCTTCCAAGAAAAAGCACCATGTAAAAAAAGTAAAAAAAAATAATCCCTCATTGCTCCCTCATGAAATGGGCACTGATTTCAGTATTTTCATTTCATATGAATTTCAACTGTCTATCCATGCTAATAGAATCATATTAACAATGTATCAACCCGATTTCTGAAATTTACATGAATAATTAGTGATGGAACAGAATAAATGTCCATCATTGTTTTAAAGGAGTTCGTTTAGGATTGTCAGAAAGTGATACATTGAGCACTTTGATCTTTTTGCCTGTGTGTGAATATACCTATATATATATATATATATATATATATATATATATATATATATATATATATACCTATATATCCCTCCTTTTTTAAAGTTACGAATTTGCTTTAGTATTACATGTACATGCTAAATTTGCATGTAATATTGAATAAATTGTACACAAGTAAAGGACAAAAAAAAGTCCTCAGACTGACCCTAATGTCTTTATAACCGAAGTGTATTTCTCTGGAAGTGGAAGCGATACAAATGGATGTTCTGAAAGCTCTCCTCAGGTGACACGCATTGCTAAAACGCATTCTCCCCGCTCGGAAGCAAAATGCGCCGTCTGAAGCAGCTTATACGTTATCTTTGACAACTGACTCGCAAGACAGATGGATCAAGGGAAGATGTAAGGACAAGGATTGGCACAATAAAGATGCAGACTCCTGTTACGCCATGTGCTGTATAGGAATGCAGTCTTTATAGCAAAAGCATGGTTTTAATGGTGTAATTACAGAGCAACCTGACTTTTAGAGAGAGAGAAAAAAATTGCTTTTAGGTCCCTTGTAATCTTCGGTTTAACATTTCGTCTTAAAATACATGGCTTGTGTTTTATACTATTACAAAGGAAGTGTTTGCAGTTAGCTGTGAGGAAATGTTTTGCCTCCTCAAATTGCGTTTTTGGATGACAATTGACAATAGACAGCAAAGTATTTTGACGAATATTGTAAGAATACGTCTTTTACTCAAAAGTAATATTAATTTATTAGTTAACTTTACTTCTATCATTCCTTAATGTCCGTCGGACATTCCATTGTAATTTACGTAAAATTGGTGAAAGTGGTGAGATGTCTTTAAGACTTAATTTCATCGTGTATCAGTCATTACTGCCTTTTCGTTGATTAAATGATTCATACTTCTTTTATCCCCAGAATTTTCCATACTATCTACAAATGAGTTGAAAATGAAGGCCACTTTGCCATGTGATTAGGCTATTAACTATTTTTTAAAATGTATAAACTTATTCGTACATGATATATCTATATATCTAAGTGCAATATGTTATTGTGAAAACCAACTCTGCAATTTTACTTGTTAGTTACAGTTATTAGTACTAAAGTTTGACTATCTTGTTGCCGACTGCTTTTTACACGCGATGTTGATTCCACATAATTGAACAAAAGATAAATGCTGTCTGAGCGATAAAAGAACAAGCCATGCTTTATTGATCGTGGCTACCACATCGGCAAATGGTGTGAAGGGAAACTACATTACCAATATATAGGCGGCAATTAAATGGTTTTAAGGGAGTGTGTCACACCTATTGCCGAAAACTTGTAAGCGACGACAAACACTTTAACGACAGTGGTTAATTATAGTCTAAATGCATTTAAAAAGGCAAAGTTAAAAAATCAAGCTTAACAGATAAGTATTTCAGTTGTTTTGTATGTGTGTTATTTATTTAATGCAATATGTTAAATGCCTGAAATTGTATAGGCCTATTTTGAAAAAGATTCAAATTCGAAAGACTTAGAGAGAACAAATACTTTATAACTTAATAATAATATATCAGGAGATATTTTTGTACACTGAGATAATCATATATTATAAGGTTTATTAATAAAAAAAAAGTAAAGCCGAGAGCCCAGTACTGATTGTGGTGGAGTCGAGGTGAAGAATTTGTTGCTCTCATCTAGGCTTTGCTCCCCGACCCTCTGCATTTTCTACTGCCATTTTCTCTCGTGTCCAAATGTTTTCACTGTACTTAAAGATATTATAATTTCATGAAATTATAGTGAATTTGTTGTTTGGAAATTCATATGCAACTGGTTAAAGAATCTTGTGTAAAAGAAAGACGCGCGTTTTCGTCCCACAAATGATAATACCTTCGCCAGAAACGTTCTGCAAACCGATTACTGGTAAAAGGAGCAGGACAACCATATTGCATCTCAATCTTTATAAGCTTTATATATATAGACAGCCTTGTTGCTTCTTTAATTAGTTGTGATTCTTCAAGGTGACATTTCTTTGTTGCCATTGCCCACCCACAATACTAGACCACCGTCTCTACATACATGGGAGGGATCTGTCCTCTCGTCTTTCACCTTTGCATAGTGTGAAGGACCGAGACGTGCGAGGGGCTAGGACCCGTATTAAATTTGGATGTATCGTAGGACCAAGTGACACAGTAAACACTGAGCTGGGAGAGCTGCTCTATCTAACACTGCAGCCCAAGCCGACGCGGCTCTGATAAATTACAATGGTTTTAATATACATAATGACGCTTTCATATCGCAGGTATACCGACTGAATAGCTTTCGAAACGAATGATGGCAGTTGTCGACTTTCTGCTTGGCGATTTTAAATTTAGTCATTCCCGTGTAGTTAGTTTTAAATCAACAGATCTACTGAGATCGGATTAATTTTCATCTGGCACCTACCTTTTTATATATTTTTCTTCTTTTAAGGATCTGTGTGGTCGATCACTTGCAAAATTCTAATTGTGAATGGATTCAAGTTTGCTTATTTGAACGGGAAGTGGACGGGTCAAGTGGGAGCACGAATTGCTCCCGAAGAGGAAGAAATACCGCTGGAATTACAGTTCGCTAATTTGGGATTAAGTTGGCAGTTTCTGAAGAAGTAGAACTAACAACAGTGTGAATGAACAAGAGAATGTATGCAATAAACCAGCGCTGTATTTACATGTAAGAAAACTTACATTTCTGTTACCCGACGGTATTTTTATTAAGTGAACAACTCTTGCGCAAACAGTAATAATTATTTGCTTTGAATTTCACAGATCTTTTCATTTCTTCGTGCTGTGGTGTAATGCTCAGGTAGGTTTTTGCTGAAACCTTTTTTAGTGGTCGCCATGTATGTTTCCTGTCAACAGAAAACATAATTTTAATTTTCAAGAAACATTTTGCCCTTAAGTATATTAGCCTATTGGTATACTATGCAATCCTTATATAAAAGTTTCATATTTTTTCTTATATAATTTATAGAATACATATATACATGCGTATCTATGCATATGTAGGCTATAGCAAAATCTACCTTGCTTTGAAAAACAAATACTGCAGTATTTAGAGAGGTAAAAAAATCGTGTGAATTTATTTTTTCCCTTTGCATAAAAAGGGGGAGAATCACCCGTCTCCTAATTTTAACCAGTATGTGAGGGAGCAGGGCGCAGTGACTGACCAGCTCAGCCGACGACAGGTCCGGGTTTACCAGCTATACAGCCGGACCAGCGGAAAACACGTCCAGATTCAAGGCAAGAAGGTGACCGCTACAGCAGAGGACGGCAATAGTTTTGGTAAAAAAAAAATTCTTTACGTATTAATTGGCAGTAATAAAACACTCGGTAATTCTTCGAGAGTGCAATATGGAGAAAAAATTGTAGATCCTGAATCATATACAAGTTGGTAGGAAGCATCTCGATAATAAATTATTCTGTACTTAGAATGAATCACCATAGAATAAATCAAGATTTGTCATTTGTGTGTATGTTGTTTATGATTGTTCTTATAAATTGCTAATTGTCTGTTGTCAAGTAAACCAAACTTCGGCAATTTATGGGATGCAAAAAAATGGATGTAGTGCAACGAGAAGTCTGACAAGATACTTAATTATGTTAATTAAAAAGTGACGAGAGATGTTTTTACAATTAAATAATTATTTATAAATAAGAATGCTTAATAATGACATGTTTCACAACGAAGACAGAAACGAACCTGTGTTAAATGCTTGTCAGGTCCATCAGAGAAGTAATGCGATGGACTTTTACGCTGTTGCCATGGCCAGCAGATCCATTGGCGTTTGGGTTTTCAGGATCAGTGCCATTTATATAAATTAACTAGGCTGATGCTAAAATAGACATGCAAACTGTAAAAGCCGCATAAAAGCTTCTGAACACACTGGCGCCTCTTCTTTCTTTTAAACTAATGCTGATGTGTTTTAAGTAGGTACGTCCAAGTTATTTGCTTTTGCTGTTTTGCAGCCCGGCTCTTTGTGGAGACGGACACCTTTGGGAGTCGAGTTCGCATCAAAGGCGCCGAGAGTGGACGCTACCTCTGCATGAATCGAAGGGGGAAGCTGGTGGGAAAGGTTGGTCACCTTTTATATTGCCGCAGTTGTCTTCCCTTCTCAGGACAGCATTCAGTGCCATCCTTTTCATCAATGAGAGCCTGCTTTTCTGTGAACAAAATTGTGTGTAGTTGATTTGTGGTCAGTGCTCAAAGTACTAATCTGTTACACTGTTACTTCGTAGTTTGAATTCTTAGTTTAAGTAAAATGTGTACCTAATATAGGGAATGTGACAGGGACGTTTATGAGTGGTGAAGCTATACATTACACAGAATGTGAATTGTACGCTGAACAGGAAATTGCGTGAATCAATGTGTATTGATCCTTGGCACTGAAACTATTTTTGTTAGGATTAATGCTGTCTAGAACAAGTCAGTTTGCTGTATTTAATTAAAGTATGTGCCCTGCTTTGGTTTATGTAATAATAATAATAATAATAATAATAATAATAATAATAATAATAATAATAAGTCACATTTTTATTCAGATTGAGTTCACAGGAAAAATTGAAGGGGGGACATTTAAGAAAAATTTGGTTGGTTTGACTGATGTTCATCTAATAGCTTCCTGTGTCGCTGATCACCTGCTCAACAACAGGAGGAGATCAGCTCAAACTTATAATGGCTGATCAATTTCTACTGATGTGTTCAGTGTTTTTTTTTTTAAAATTAAACCTGATATAGGATTTTTCATTGTAATTAGTTGCAGCACAGTGGTTTACTGGGTAGCATTGTTGCCTCATATCTCTAGGGCTAAGGTTTGAATCTGTGGGGAAGGGCATGTATATATTTCCCACAAAGGGAAACTGAATATTATCAAAATCTGTGAATGCAATCAAAAAATTAAAAATGCCAACAGTCTTGTGTTTTGTTGGGTTACTGATGGTTAATGTTTGGCCTGGGTAGGGGTTAAGATTGTCATAGTTGGGATTGGGATATGCCCATAGAAATTAATGGAGGCTCCACACAAAGATATTGATACCTAATCTTTATGTGTGTGTGCACTTGTGTGCGTGCACACTCTGTCTTTGTGTGTGAGTGTGTGTGTGCATGCTCTGTCTTTGTGCGTGTGTGTGAGTGTATGTCTGTGTGTGTGTGTGCACGCTCTGTCTTTGTGTGTGTGTGTGTGTGCACATGTGTGCACGCTCTGTCTTTGTGTGTGTGTGTGTGTGCGCGTGTGTGCACGCTCTGTCTTTGTGTGTGTGTGTGTGCGCGTTTGTGCACGCTCTGTCTTTGTGTGTGTGTGTGTGTGTGTGTGTGTGCACGCTCTGTCTGTGTGTGGATTACAGTATGCATGTCCTTCCCATGTCTCATTAGATTCCTCTGGATACTCTGGCTTCCTCCTGCAGTCCGGAGGCACACGGTTAGGCTAACTGGCATAATTATATACAGTACTGTATATAACACCAGTGCCCCTCGTCTGAGGCAAAGTGGAATTGGCTGGCAAGTCAGTGCCCACTCAGAAGTTAGCACGCTAGGCAGTCACATACACTGCCTGTAGTATTGACCAGCCCAGGCTATATAACCATAGTGTGCTTGTGTCTAGCGACTTGCATCCTAGGATGTTCCTCAGCCTCGTGACCTATGCTGCCTGGGATAGACTCCAGGCCTCACTGCAGCCATGTCCAGGATAAGCAGTGGGAAGATAGATGGTTGGGTTCCTACTCTTGTGGGGTTTTTTTTGACCACATCAAATGACAAATGGTTTACTGTTAACCATAAAGGAACAACTACAAATTTAGGAGGTTGTCCAATATCCCCCTAATAAGTTTTGTCTCTAAGAAACATAGATAAAATAAAAGATATTGTTGAAATCTTTTTGAACCTCATTTGAATGTGTGTTGTTATATATTGTGAAAATGGATACCATTTATTCAGACACTGCAACTGTCAATGAACCTCGCAATTTGGAAGATATTTTACCAATTCTAATACAACAGAATAAGACCCAAGAAACAACATTGGTCTGGCAACTGAACATAGTCACCTAAATTTTAATAATTTTTATATGTGGATACTCTGATAGCTATTATTTTTCAGAAAGCATGTTTGAAAGTCCATATTTTGTTGCCGTGGTATCACCTTAAACAATATACTATAGTATGGGTTTAGGAAAACTTTGTAGGGGATGAGTCCATGTCCTACAAGTATAGATAGCAGAGCAATCTGGATTCAGGCACTATTTTGGCCACTATTTGGTGAACTCTGCAATTGATCCTTCCATCCAATCAGCTTTCACACACTTAGTGCAGGGTCACAAGCTTTGAGAAAACAGAACTTCGGTTTATTTTAGGATAATAGCAACTCTTTTGTCTGACATTTCTTTTTTCCTGGCCTTCAGTGTTACTGATTCCACCAATGTAATAACCAATATAACAATGGGCACAGTACCATGTTCTGTGTGTGTGTACTGGTGGTACATCTGAATGAAAACTTTCTCCATCTCTCCTACTAGCCTAACGGGAGGAGTAGAGACTGCATCTTCACTGAGATTGTCCTGGAGAACAACTATACTGCTTTCCAGAACACTAAGTATGAAGGCTGGTTCATGGCCTTTACCAGGAAGGGAAAGCCCATCAAGGCCTCCAGAACCAGGGAGAACCAAAGAGAAGTACATTTTATCAAAAGACTTCACAAGGGTCCACTTCCCTTCCCTAATATGGACCGGCCCAAACATTTTGAGTTCATCAGTTTTCCACCAACTCGCCGAGCCAAACGCAACCGGAAATCAAGGACATCGCCTTAGTGCCAGAAGATCAGTACATCGGTTTGGACTGAGTTTGTATTTTTTTTATAATAAGAGAAAGAAACCATTTTATTTTTGTATTTTTACTACTAAATGCTTGAACAGAACAAATGATGTAACAGATGATAATGTAAAATGATATGATACATGTAAATAAGGTAAGATAGAAAATGAAATGTATATATTTAATATTTCTGAGAGTGTGTTTGTATGTATGCCAGCGCTTTGAAGTACGGTAACTGGAGAATTTAGTCAAATAAACCTTCTGCCTCAATGGAAATCAGTACTTGTTTCCATGACTAACTGTTATGCTCCATAGGACCAGTTGTATAATTTTGAATGTAACCTTCATTTTAAATCATGGTCATTTAATTTTGCAATTTCTGTGCCAGTTTGTGATGCCACTTTTTAAAAGGTGTAAATTTGACTCTATTTTGCCATTCAGGTTGTACTTCAGGTTGAGTTTAAATAAGAGAATGATACCATACTCAGATATCAATGGACAACCTTTTGGAGTTAAGATAATCATTTTCAAAGGTCCCAAAACAATGCACTGTTGCCCTATCAAAAAGAACAAGCTTGCCTCTTGACAATGCATTGGAAAGTAATTTGCATTTTCATTTATCATATATATTTAGCTACTGGTTTCATCATGGATGCACATGAATGTGTTATGATTGTAAAAATAATAACATAAAGAGTTGTAGATCTGTCATCCCTATTAGAATATTAGTGCAGAAATTCTATAACTGTGTCAGATAATCAAAAGTATGAAAGTTTATGTTCCATTCCGTTAATACTGTTTATACTTCTGAATACTGTGAGCACCTATTCATCACTGCAAAACCTAATCAATAAATTGCAATATAAATATAAATGTTTGGGGAGGTTTCTGTAGGTAGAAGCTTGCACAATATGGCTGGGGTCAATGCCTGCATACTGTAAACTAAGAGGGAAAACTAAATATGTTATCAACACATGTCATTCTTCATGTTATTGATTTTGTAATGTGTAAATATGTATAAATATTTAAATTTGGAAATGTACACAAACAAAACATTTTCTGCCGATATCCCCCATCCGTTATAGAACTGCTTATCCTTTGTAGTGTCACTTGAGGGACCTGGATCATGTCACAGACTAGCAGAGTGTCTACTCATATATTCCTCGTATAATTTTGAAATTTAAATTGCATCTCTGTGGTCAGTGTATCCACCAAACCAAAAATGCTTCCACTGCCTCTTAAATCATTTGTTTGCGATTTTTCTATGAATTTGGCTGAATTCAATAGCATAGGAGTGTGATATTGGGAGACAAAAACATATAATTTTAATGTAAATATGTTAAGATCACTTTTTTTGGAGGGAGTGAAGTAAAATTAAAATATTGCTGGCTACACGTTCCCTGCCCCTGGTTCCTACATCCACATCTGAATTAAAAATATTTATTGAAATTCAGGCCAAGATCAACTTCTATATCCTCGTAAAATTTGATTTTTACTCAGATTTAAATTGAAAGAATTCCCTGAACTCACCGGTGTTGCAGGTCACTAGGTTAATGGTAATTCTCAGTTGAGGTGGGAGAATGAAGTAGACATCTGCTGTCCTATTTGAGTAAATCTAGTTACAAGTAAAAGCTACAAGTAAAATGTGTGTTAACTGTTCACGCTACAAAGGCTCGGCTGAAAATGAAAACTCAAAACAAAATGTCAGTTCAGCTTCGGGATTTAGAACATTGGTACCACATTCTGGATTTTCTTGGTTGTATTAGTTGTTGTTTTTTCAAAGAAAACTACCCAAAATAATTTATTAATTCTAAAACCTTCAATGCTATTAAAGTAATAATGTTCTTACATTTCTACATAAATATTATATCTAAAAAATTTTAAACAATATTTAAGTATTTAAGTATAATTCTTTCATATAATTATATTATTCAGTTCACTGGCTGTTTGGAAAACATTGACTTTCATAATATTATATTGCACTAGTTAGGCCAATGTTTTGAAGAAATGTCTGATTGACTTATTTTTCCTACTGTTTTCATTAAACAAGCAAATAAAAATGGTTTCTTTCACTTCAGTTAACATGCTCACAGATTGCCTTTTCATCAACCAATATAATTTTAAGTTATAGAGCGCCACCTAGAGATGTGTTTCTTGCAATGACAACTTGCACAAAACACAAAAAATTTTAATCAATATGAAGGTCAGTCTGTAGGTTTACTCTGGCAATATACGTTTATCCCCGTTCAATTAATCTTCAGGAATGGCATGCAAAATGCACTATAGGATGTCTGGAAATGAGAAGAACAGACATTAGGCTATTGCGGTATTCATCTTCATTGAAGAATTGTCATAATTTTAATCATTTCATTTTGTATACACACACACACGTTTATATTTATTTTTATGTAGCAGACGCTTTTGTATAAAGCGACTTACAAATGAGGCAAATATTGCATATATGAATCTCATGTTACATAAATTGCTTTAAAATACCGTATAATGATATTGGTATATAATAATATGGTACGTTTTGTTGCTAATTGAGATTCTGTGGAATACTTTCATACCAAACACTAAGGACAACACCTACTTCATTAAATATGTTAAATCTGGGAGTTGTGCATATATCGCTTTAATAGAAAGTGAACGCTGTATATCTAGGATGTATGATGCATTATAGCATTTTAATAAACAAAAACACTACATCTCACAAAAATATGGCACTTCTTTTACTGTGCCAAAATTAAAACTATTTTGCCAAAAGTTTCACTATTTGGATTTGTTATTAGGCTACTATACATGCTTCAATGTGAAAATTTCCCATCGTGCATTAACACGTAAAGGTATCAGATTCTCCACAATGAATATTAATAGAAAGCGTCGACTGATTGTTTCCCATGACACTTGACACGTGACCCCGGAAATGCAATATTGACTTTAGTTTAAAAAAATCCGGTCATAAGGATCACACGTCCAGTGAATACTACGACCATTCTAGTTCTTTATCTCAAAGAAACAGTGGTGAGAAATGAATTAAGAAATTATCTGGGTAGCTGTAACTACTCACAAACGGACTATCCTGTTTCTAATTGGCATTTAATCTATTTTAACAATATTGGTTATATATACATTGTTAGCCATTGTTTAAAATTACAAGCCAACTCTTAATTATGATGTCATGATTAACTATGCTACTTTTTAAAAATACGTGAATTGATATGAGTTCTTAAGCTTCAGAAACTGTTGTCCCGGCAACCGACATTGGGATGAATTGGAGTGATTCGCGTTCAGGATAAAACGCATTTTACTTTAGAGATGTAACAGTAACGTTTTGAAAGAATCACGAGTCGGTGAATTTTGAAAACAAGGACATCCAGTCTTTAGAAAACGTCTATAGACACGCTCATCGACCTATCATGTATATGCACCTATATTTGAAACTGGAAATAGCCTGCAAATCCGTTTGGAATGTGGAGTTGGAGAATGGATCGATGGAAGCAGTAGCGGTCGAAACCCATGTGGCGCCCTAGGCAAGCTTCACGGCCGCCCCCAGGCTGTCGGCAAAAAATAAGTGTGAGCGCTTTATGGGGCTTGGGGGGTAAAAGTTAACGACCGGGCGGGATTGGCGGTTTGCTAAGTCGGCGCCCCCTCAGAAAGATGCCGCCCTGGCCAAAAGCATATATATTGCTCTTGCCATGCAGGATCCTCCAATATATGGATGGAGGCAAAAAGGAATATACACTGGCCAGTTATGTAAATTAAAGCTATAACTAATACCCACATAGACTTACGTGTATGGTTTGGTATTATTATATAAGTGAGGGCAATTCCATTTAAGCAATGCAAGCAGCCTGGCAGGCTGTGTGGTGTGTATTTTGGAGTACCCCCGTTACACAGAATGGACCGAGCCATCTGTGCAAGGGACAGCAACAGTAAGAAAGGCACATTGGCGCTATCTAAATGGCGCAGCCCTGCTCCGTCTGCGCAGCGCTCCGAAGATACAGCGATAAATGTCTGCAGTCCGAAACGTCAAATACTCACGCTGCAGCTCTGTTCGGATGTGTCCTCTGTACAATTCGCAATTAAAAGTCCAAAGAATTTTAAAAAAGCAAAAAATAAAGGGATTAACTGGCTGTCTCGTGGGCGACGACGGAGAAGAGGGATTTATTTAGAAGAGGACAACAATTTCAGGTGATTCAAGATTTTCTTTCTCCTAACATAGCTGACACAAATGAACACAAACTCCCAAGCACCCATGTGTTTTGCAAAGGAAACCCCCGTGCACTCTGCATTTTTGTATTAATCGCCGATGCATTTGTCCATTAAAACCAACTTGCATACAACCGCTGAATCTGTGGACACTGCATCGTAAAAAGTGGGTGGTTTAGGATGGGGGGATGGACACTGATCGGAATGACTAGCCGCTTAAATATGGCAAAAAATGGAGAAAATAAATCAGCGGAAAGCTGCGGCGTCGGATTATCTGAGGGCGGCGTGATCTTTTACATAACCGCTGGCCATGGTGACAGGGAGCCGGTCCCATGCTTGCAGGATCACTGTAGTGAAATGGATGCGGAGACGCTCAAGGGTAACTGAACAACTCCCGCAATGGTCAGAACTGTGTGCAGGTTTATATTAAACCACGGGCTGATTATTTAAGTGTCAGTGTTGAATTTTAACACAGATATACCTGGTAGTTGTAAATAAATATGAAACGGAATGCAGGTGGTTATAGTGAGTGTCCATACGTAATTACACACGTAACTACAGAATTTCATGTATTAAAATGCAAAATTAGTGTCCTCGTATGTTTTCGTATAGCAGAATAGCAGTTTTTTGCTGTCTCTATCTAAATTTGACTTAGTTTAAGCTTAAATGACACAATATAAGATCTCAATCGCACAAAATAACCTGCTGTGGAGTTGTGTTTGCTTGTGTATGAATCAGTTATTGAACTTGGGTTTATATAACAGTGGTTTTTATAACATACTGCAATATTTGGAAGTTCCTCATAGTCTTGATGTGGGTGGTGTATGCTTAGAAACTAAAGCTCTGCGTGGGATGGAAACATTTTTAAACAGTAGTTTTAACATTAAGGCACCGTTATAAAACCCTCTCATTATCTGGAGGGGAATCTGTCTTCTTTATATGTAGCCTATGCTATTGTCCAAAACCGAGTATTACTTTCATGATAGACTGGATGCCTGTTTGGGTTCACACTTGAATGTGAGTGTTGAGCATCTTTTATTGTGGATCCTCCACAAGGTATCATACAGGTCAATACCGTAGAGCCCTGAAATCCTACATTATGCATTTTGTACTAGGGAACATAAAGACTGATTAATCCCAGTTGGCAGTCATGTTGAAATCAATAAAAACCCAGCTTCCCTACTTGTTAATTACACAATCACTGACTGTATATTTTTCATTTGATTTATGATTTTGTTTACACAGTGTAACTACACTGTGCTGAAACAAATAGTGACATTAGACATTATTATGTGTTAAAGCTGTTTGTGGAAAAAATAGTTCTCTTACATTGTTGGAAAAAATGGCAAAAAATCCTACTGCCGTCTTCTGTTTCCTGCGATGGATAATTTCCTGCTGGTGTCATGCTTTTAGGTTTAAAATGTCAAACAGACTATCCCATGTAACCTGAGAAAACGAAAACGATGGAGCACAACAGGGGCCTATATCTGCTTCCCATTTGCGGAGACAGCAATGCTGATGTTCCCGACTGTTTCCGAAATGTGTGATGTGGGCTTTAGGCATGACGGTGCACCACAGAAATGTCATGCTAGCAAATTAGCACCATTCCAGTCTGTCACAATTGCATTCTTCTACTTCCTGTTTCAGGTGGATTTAAGGTTCACCTCGACCGGACATTTTCTTACACGGTAACAGCACTTCACCCAGCTGTGCCGGTTCCTCACACGGCTAATGGATCCTCTCAAGGGCACAGTAATCAGCATTTAAACCCGATCTGTGTCCAGACCGCTTCAACCCCTTAACAAACTAACTCCCAGCCTCAGCGGCCCAACTGAGATAACGATGAAGGTGATACTCATGCTAAAATCCATAGACATGGTGTCATCAACTAAATTGATCATAAAGCTTGTGTAAGACCTTTGCTTCAGGCTGTGTTGAGAGTAGACGCAAGGTGTCATGAAGATGGAGATGTGGCGGTATCATCAGCCTTATCCTTTCGCCCTGTCAAACCCACAATGCAGAATAACAAGTTGAGCGGTGTTATTTTTAAAACTTGCTATAAGAATTTTTTCATCTAAAAAAATATATTAAAATGTGGTAGGAATGATGTGTGATGACATTAGTAGAAACAAAGGGAATTAGCACTTTATAGTGATCTGGTATATCACAGATATTTTATAGATTTGATTGCTTGTTTGTATACGTGCCATTTCTTGTGTTTTTCTCGCTCTGTGACACAATCACGTGGTTATGTGTTTCCAAGGTTGTTGTTATTAATAATTCCATTTCTATTCAGTTTCCTGCGGATGGGCAGCCCTACTGCATGGCCTGTAATTGTGAACATTTAGACAACTCTATGCTCCGCCCACTCTCTTCCGGCCCCTTACAAAGTACTTAGACAAATTGGTTTAGCTTTTTGCCTTTTTTCGTAGCTGGAAAATGAGCCCATGATTTTCTTAAGCTTCTTAACAGAGGAGTGATTGTGAAAAGGATTACAAATGACACAGGGGTGTTTAATTAAACTCAGAACTGCATAAATGATGATTCCATCACATGTGCACTCTTCAGTACAGTGCATGTTACACATTTGCTTATCGACGAACAGCAGAACTATCGCATAACCGCTTGTGTGAAAAACGATTGCGTGATGTTTCATGATAAATTACCTGAACTCTGTGTGGTACAAAAGCAGGAAAGTGTGGTGACACCTTCTGAATGAAAGACCATCTCCTACAGGTTGAGGGAAGCTGTGAATGAGATTAAGATGTTACCCAGCTCAAGTGTATAAGCCAAAGAGAAGCAGATTTTCTTATTAACTTGATATCCTGCACTTAGCTTTCCTGCCTGCTTCATGGCTGTCATTAAGTTGCAGTTTACTGTGAATTTATCAAAATATCCAATGAGGTTGTGGTATAGTAGACATTCAGACCTTCAGCATTTGATTATTTGTGGTCACTAAACACATTGTTGGTACTTTAGTGTGAAGAACTTTGTGGCACATGGGTGGATGGAATCTTTAGAATGTAGATTTCTGGAGTTTTCTGTATTTGAATGTAAACATTAAAGTTATGTAGCTAAGTCTTAAGTAATACACCAGAGTGGAGGATCTCTGTCCTGGTACCTGAAGGTCTTTTTGTATCAGCCAGGCAGTGGCGTACAAATGAAAGGAAGAGATAAAGTGTTTCATGATTACGGAACACAGATAGACACATCACTGGCAGTTTCCCTGAGAAGTGCTATGGGGCCCAGTGCATCTTGTTGCTTTATTGATTTATTCTAATGAAGGTTCTCTGGAGACTCCCTTAAAGAACCATGCTGAAGATCAGTGCTGTTGCTTTACCATTTTGTTAACTGTAAAATCACATCCTTTAGATCACAGGTGTCAGACTCCAGTCCTGGAGGGCCAGAACCTTGCACATTTTTAGGTTTCCCCTCGTTTAACACGCCTGATTCAACTTCTTGTGCTAATTACCACATAGCTGTTGAGCTGAATCATTTGTGGTGGAACAGGGAAAGAACTAAGTTACACAGGGCTGTGGCCCCCAGGACTGCAGTTTGACACCCCTGCTTTAGATCCTGAATGCTCATCTTTATGTAATAGATTTCTTGATTATATTTCAATTTCGACTCCTAGATTTCCTTGTGGGTGGCACAGTGGTGAGCACTGTCACCTCATATCTTTGGAACCAGAGTTCCGCGTGTGGAGTTTGCATGTCCTCCCTTTGTCGTCATGGAGTTTGCTCCTGGCTCCCATACCACAGTCCAAAACATGCTGAGGTTAATTGGAGTTACCAAATTCTCCAAAGGTGCACATGTGTGAGTGAGCCCTATGATGGGCTAGCTCTCCATCCTGGGTTGTTCCCTGCCTTCCCCACACAGTCTCTGGGTTGGTCTCCAGATGACCCCAGAACCCTGAATAGGACAAGTGCTTACAGGAAATGGATGGATTTTCCTTGCTTTCTAAACCAGTGTTTCTCAAACCAGTCCTCAGGAACCCCCAGATGGTCCATGAGAACTGGGAGAGAGTAAACCAAAAACTGTCTGGGTGGTTCCCAAAGACTGGTTTTAGAAACACCATTCTAAACATTCCCTTAATCATTCATGTGAGAAATGTATAACTCCCATGAATAGAGAGTTAGAAAATGGATGGATGATATGTAGAATTTGTTCCCACAATGCTTTTCTTTCATCTCAAGTCTTTTGTTGGTCAAATAACGTCTGATGGCCTGCCTTCTTTATGTTTTAGCCACATTTTAAGTTTTTAGCCAACCGGTATTAGTGAATCTCTTTCATTGGATTATTTTGTATTATGTCTTGTGTTTGATAGAGTTGCATGATATATGGGTTAACATATCTGCATGGGTCAGTATTCAAAGTTAATGGTAGTAGTGCTCAAGACATACCTACTAAAATAATGGAGATGATTGCACTGGATGATTAGACATTTCCTGTAGTGAAGAATGAGCGGTGTGTTGGTTTTATGCAGCCTGCTACATATTTTAATGATTAAATCTGGCCTGAAAATCGATCTTTAGTTTCCATTCCCCACTTGAAAAGTGGCTCAGAGATTAGCCAGTTATTCATATCGGCAACATCAAACAAAAATATGTCATCTTTCCACTTCGGTGCAATACTAGTGTTTGGTATTTCAGTTTGAGAACTTCGTAAATTACTATAACATTTTTTAAATGTTTAGTTAGTGTTTTCATTTTGTATTGAAATCACTTCTGATTTCCTTTTTTTATAACCTAAACTTAGAGCTGGGTGATATGGCAAAATAGAATGAATACATAGAAATAAACAATATTAGTAAGCAAATACTTATTTTCCAACAAATTTTACTGTTTACATACAAAATTCCCTTAAAAGGCTATTGATTTTTAAGTATTCAAAGAAATATAGCTCAAATGAACAAAACCATATAATAATGTAACAATGTGCAAAACTGTATAATATTGCAAATATGTTAAAGGGCAAACATAAAATAAAGCAGGACAGAACTGACTGCAACATGTATTCTTGGTCTCTTAAAAACTATTTAAAACAAAAAGCATGGTTAGATTTTTTTGTCCGGCGCTTCATAACGTCACCACGCGTCACCATGTCACATGGTACAAAATCCTCGCGAGAGCAAGACGATTTGAGACAAACCGTGCAGGCTGTGCAGCAGAAACTGGAACCGCCTCCATGACGACACAACTTTGCCCTTATTGACTGAAGATTTTATTCACACGCATGACGTTTGTATCCCAGGGAGTTCCAATGCGTTATCTGCTATTTCTCCCGAAAAGCAAGTAAAGCAGTGAGAACTGGTTTTCAGTTCATTTACCTGGTAAAATAAAGTTAAAATAAATTACATAAATGCTCTAACAGTACACGTAAGTTAGTGGTTTATTTATTGTTAGTTACTGTAATGTTGCGCTGCTTTATTTGTTTAATCGTCCAATCTGTGAAGGCGGCATTCAAGTAAGAATTTTATTGTACTCTGTACATGACAATAATAACTTTGAATCCTTTTAATACATGTATTTTATCTTTTTCCTGGCAGCTATCTTTTTGCACAGAGCCACTATACACAATAGTTTTATTCACTCCTAACAGTTTGTATCAAGAGTTGGTTATTGTAAAAGAAGTAATGTGCATGCAGGTGATATTTGTATATATTTATCTACACCCTTCTGGCAGTGCTGCCATTGCAGTCAGGTATCGCACACTAGGAGGAGTAGAAGTTGTCAGACTTGGCTGCAGTCAGTTTATACTCCAGCCCTGCAGCTGCCGGCAAATCGCGCTCCACGTCGCGTCAGCTCAGCTGCAGACAGACCTAAGCCCAAGTCAAACGCACCCATTGCTTCTTTAAGGGAGGATGGGCAAAATTACAACGTCGTCGGTGATTGGCTGTTGTGCTGGCGTTCAGTAAACCTCTGCTCGATAGGCTATCGAGTTGTCTGTCTTCGCATTCTCTAAAATAGAGCAAACTTGGTTGATTGAGTTTTATAGTCCGTGTGTATCATCGTGATCGTCCTCATTTTTTATCGATAAAAAAATCGAGATCGTTTTATCGCTCAGCACTACTTAAAGTGTATTAGCTATAATCTCAGGCCATGTTCCTTAGATGCTCAGTGACTATTATCTTCCTATGGCGCTAAGGGAGATGTGGTGATTGTTTTGGTGCCTGCCCTGTTCTAGTAACTACGAAAACTGCTCCGCCACATGCAGTTAAGGAACAAAACTTTAATGGGGCTCTCCATAGTAACAACACATATTATTATATTAGCAGATCCCAGTGGTAGCCAAGAGATTTGTTGATTTAACTAATGGTTTGCTAATCTGATCGCACAGCTTGTCAAGTGCTCATTTTCTCCACTGTAACGTGGATGAGAGGATGCAGGCAGCGGTGTGGGCTATACACGGGGACTGTGGCGGAAAAGCTGTGCTGGGGGGGGGGGACAGATGGGCCCTGGTGGGGGAGGGGGGTCGAGCATGACAGAGAGAAGCGGGACAGAGATGTAATCTGGCAGTTGACCACAAACATGTGTAAACTGAAAATGCAGCTCTGCTGATCTAACCATGAACTTGATCTCCATTGTGGATGTGAACTTGTGCTGGTAGGTGATGTGACGTGGAGAGCTGCTGGTGGTTTACTGTTAATGTCAGGGCCATGGCGAGTGAGGTGGACAGTTTGGTCTCTGCCTTACTGATTACTGTGAGATTTTGCAGTTTGCAACTTGGTCACACTGTGAGTCTGTGCATGTGTACCTCTTTTTTTTCGGAGGGGGGTGGTTTCTAGATGAACATATTTATCAGAAGTGCTTGGAGGACCCAATCAGGCAAGTGTTGCTGTGGTGATGGCGTTGGCAGCCTGATAGGGCGTTGGCTAGTCTTGCTGGGCAGAGATAAGCGCCTTTTGGAAGACTGGTGTGTTCGTGCATGTGCACGTGCGTAGGGGGTGGGGGCCCCTGGATGTGAAACGGACATCTATAGACAACAAGATAGTTCTGGAAATCCTCGCGTCACCGAGTAAAGATTTGAAAGCCCACTGGGAAATGTGTTAGGATAGTTCCTTTTGTTCAGTGTGAGAGTTTTTGATGATTTGCTGGGTAACACAGATGTTTAAGAATCTGAACAGAATGTTTCATGGATCTTACATTTCTACATAAGGTATGTTTACTAGATGCTTATGGCAATATTTTTTTGCTTCTTGCGCTCTGTACTAGTTTTTTGACACTGTTTTGTCAAAGTAGCTACTATGGCACTGTGACATTTCTATAAATGCATCCAGACTAAGTAATTTATTATGATACGTGGGTTACATGTTCACTTCTGTCACCAGAGGTAACTTCACTAAAGTCAGATGGAAGTGAACCATAGGAAAGTGAGTCATCGTGGACTTTTCAGTGCAGGACACATTCCGTCAAAGTTGCACAATGATGACTTCCACGTACTCATGGTTGAAAGGCATTTTCTGTGATAAGACCTTTTAGAACTTTGAAGACAAAGTGAAGGATTCTTTAACCCGATCAAGGCAAAAAAGATGAGAACAAATTTAAACTAAAATCGCTACTTTGCAACCATATTTCCACAACAGTTATTTTTTGTCTGTTTTGTATCTATTTATTTGAAGTTTGTTTGTTTGCATTTACATTTGATGTTTTTTCTAAGCAGTCGCTTTTATATCCAAAGCGATGTATAAGTAAGGATCATAGAGCAAGGTCTTTTTTATTGCCGATAAGGGCTATTAGTTACTTTGGAATTCCCCAAAATATTATCAAAAAATAGTCTTGATGTCTTGATCTTGGCAAGAGTGTAGGTGACATCTTTGGGCTGCAATTAGAACAGTGCCCTTGATCCTTTTGTGATTGTAATTTCATGCATCCTTTGGATGGGCTGCAGTGCATATCGCTACTTGGTCACGTTGGCTTCTTGACCGAAGGGCACCGCAATTGCTCTTCCTGCTACAGGGATTTATTGCTTCATGTTACGCTGATGAAAAAAGTGCTTCATGTAAAATTTCATTTGGCACGGAGAGAGATGAAAACAGGAAAGCGGCAGCCAGTCTGCCATGTCCCTCACAAAGATGGAGGAAAACAACAAGAGAGGTAGGATTAGAACAAAGCAGGATTGGCAGCATCTATTAGGGTTTATTGATGCAATACGAATATGCATCAGGACAGTGCGTTCCACTATGGTCTAGGACTCTCTGCCTGTCACTGGAAGGGCAACAGTTCAAATTCTGTGGCTGAGTGATTTCAACCGTCAAGTGAGCAAGACCCTAAATTCGAATTTCTGCTGGGACTGGTTGACACTGCTTTCTCAAATATATATATATCTTGCAAACTGCAGCCTGGTTCTTCTCTATTTCTCATTAATGAAGGGCTTCTTCCTTGCTTTTTGGGACTTCAGTTCTGCTCCTAGGAGCCTGATATGAACTGTCCTAGCAGTGCACTTCACACCTGCACTTAATGTTTCCCATTGCTTTTAATGTTCACTTGATGTCATTCTCCGATTCATGAGAGACTGTCGGATAAGTTGACCGTCATCTCTGGCATTAGAAAGTCACTTCCCCCTTTTACTTGGCTGGTTTCTGGTCATTCCCAGTGTCTCCTGCTTCACCTTTCTCTTGTACTGCTGTCTGAACCTGGAAGCAACCTGCAGAGCATGGTCTTCTGCCAGCAGAACCATGATTAAACCAGGATTTAAAAATGTAGATTTCTTTAAAAATAAAGAGTGGCCTCTTAACATTTTCCATGGCTGTATGTTGCTTTTAAAAATGTGTCTGGTAAATAAATGTAATGTGCGTAGCATCACGGCAGCTCAGCTATGCACAGTAAACCTTCATATTTGTGCATTTGACATGAATTCACGCTTTCTGTTCTTTGCGAGTTGGTCATGAACAATTTTGGGAACATTTTTGGAAGTTGCCTAAAGGTTGCAAAAAGTAGCAGGCACGTAAACCAAAAACAATCCTGAAAATTATTTGGATCACATAAAATCATATAATATATAAAAATTAGTAATACACAATACTTGTTAGTGTAAGTGCACATTATTGCTTTAATATTAAATTCTTTGCTCGGCCAAACGTCTTGTTCTTGTCAACCAGCCTCACTCATGTGTTGGCTGTCTGTGACAGTGCAGTCTTGCATTTCTTGTAGTAAATTTTGAACTTTCCAGTTAATTTTGCATTTTTGATAGAGTCCAAAATGTGGTGCTCAGTGTGTACAGTGATTTATTTTATACATACAGGGGCATAATTTAGATGGTTTTTATATTATATAAAAAGGTCTTCATAGGAAATGACAAAGTAATTTACAGTACAGTAATATTTGTTTAGGAATTGGAAGTGAATAGACTTTTCATGTAATTGTTCAGGCTAGCAGACTGTTATGGGTTGAGGTTACAGGTGCAGCCTTAAGTATTATTTGTGAATTGTCGCGTTCCTCAGGATGTGCCACCTTAACCCTTGTGAATGTGAAGGGGTTACTGTACTGATTTTATAATCCTTTATTTTAGAAGTTTCTAACTCACCTGAATCAGTTCTGCTCAGAGCTCTTTTTCAAGGCAGTAACATATTATGGATGTGTGATTAATTATGACCAGCGAGGATTTAAAAGTGGTTTATTTTGTTGTTTAGAGTTTGTTTTCGGCGAAGCTTTACATTACCCGCACCGTCATAATGCTTTTATATTGCATTCATAAAATGTTCAGTGCACCTTCATATTGTATTCATTAAGTATTCATAAAACATTCATAAACATCATGAACGTATATCATAACATCCCTTAACATCTGTAATATACATTAATAACAAGCATTAAAATATAATGTCAAACTAATATAATATCAAACATTATATTTGTATAATCATATAATGTTTGTTATTAATGTATATTAAAGCTGTTACGGGATGTTAGGATGTTAAGGTGTACTGGCATGCTGCTTATGAATGTTCTATGAATGCATTATGAAGGTGCACTTAATGTAAAGTGTTTCCGTTTGTTTTATACACAAATTTAGGCACAGATTGTAAATGTGATTACTTGAATGAAGACACCGATTTCTCACAGCTAAAAAGAAATTCACATGATGTAACATTGACCTTTACTTTTGTGCTGGTTGCCTGAGTTACAGCTTGTAAACAATTCAGCATGGCAGGGTCGGTGAAGATGTCTGGCTAGCTACTTTGAATCATCCCCTGTGTTTTCTTTCTTGCAAGACCCCAGTGTGAGAAAGATAAGTCAACATTGCTATGTGCTAAATAGGTAGAACGATATTTATAAGGAATGAAACATTAGGGATGTGACGGGAGAGTTTTCCCACAGTTCGGTATTTGTCGTGGTTTTTGGACCACAGAAATGATATGGTTTCGGTGTCTTTACATTTAAGAAGAAAATAAAAGCACATCACACCACATCACCCTTTACTTCAACATTGAAGTAAAGGGTGATGCATTTTCCAGGTTGATATATTTTCTGTATTTTTCCATATAACAATTCTCCATTCAGAAAGATGGCAGAATAACTAGGTCTAGTTTATGTCTCTACTGTGTGAAATCAAGGAGAGAAAAACATAAAAATTAAAAGTGCCTCTTAACTTTGATAACCTGTAGGTGCTGTGTCTATTCCATTTTAAATGAACAGTGTGCATAGTGTGTACTGTACCTTTACAGACAATATCAAATACATTTTTGAAAGAAAACTTTTGGAATACCAAATCATATCTTTATAAAGAAAAATTATTTTATTTGACAAGAACATGTACAAAGTTAATCATGTCACTGTAAAAAAGCAACGACAATCAATGGCAGAACAGTAAGTGTAGATAGATACTCAATATTACAAACAAGAAACAGCAGAATGTTTTTGATACAGCAGACCCACAGAAAGGGGGCAAAAAATTAAATGTGTTGTGACGAGTGGTCGAGTCATTTTAATAAAGAAAATGACAGCTCTTAAAATGAAATACTGTCTTTGTTAAGGACCAATTTGTTAAAAACCAACAGTTTACATGACTGTCATGGTTACACTCTAAGGAAACACACACATTCTACGGCAGACATTACACAATTACCACATTTACAATTACCAAAAATAGACAAATACCCATATTAATTTACAGCAAATAAAGATAAGTGCGGTGCAGTACAAAACATGCCGGCTGCTGACCAACCCCACGGCGTCACAGTATGTCAGCCAATTGTCGACAGTGGGTGGAATTATGTCAGCCAATTGTCGACAGTGGGTGGGATCACCTCTCATTCAGTATAGTATTGCTGAATCGATGCCGATTACATTTGAAGGATGCGGCCACCTTTAGCCGCGAGACCCCGAACTTTTCTTATTTTCAAGAAGATATTAAAATCTATATTAAATCTTTGTCTACCTCCTATAACAAAAAGGCAATTAAAACCTTAAATGTATGCTCACGTTTTGATGTTTTTCTATAATTTGTATTTGATTATTTATGTTGTGAGGAAAGTTTGTTAGTTATGTGATTATTTATTGCTGTATACTGTTTGGCTACCCTTGAACCCCTGGATCTTTGCCTTATTGTATGTTTTGTTGCATTTGTATTTCTGAGCAAATCTTCAATAAAAAAAAAAAAAAAAAAAAAAAACCTTTAGCCGCGAGGCAGATGGGTTATGCCAGCAGCTGCTGTATAATGATATTTAAATTCAGTTCTTTGAAAATAAGATGACCCCAATTTTTTAATGTATTTTTTACATTAAGTTTTTTTTAAGGAAAAAACACTCATATTCGCGCCAGTGTGCATAGGAGAATGACAGGCATATCGTAATACCAACAATCGCGGACATACCGAATGGTTTGATAATATAATGTGTATCATTACATCCCTATTAAACATCAGGAAATACTCTGCAAAAAGGCATCTCTACGTCTGTTAGAAAGAGAAGTAATGCATAGGACTGCACCAATATGGCAGTTCATATGACGTATGTTTGTTTTACGATGTGATTACTTATGGATGAGATTTTTAAAACTGATTCTTAGTGGCATTCAACGCCCCCCCTATTTTTCCATGAACAACAATTTTTGTTTCCTAGAGATTCGCGCCTACGGCATTCGCGCTAGTGGCTGCGCCCCCCTTTCCAAAAAACCTAGATCCGCTCCTGGTAGTGGTGCAACGGAGCCAGAGGTGGACATTTCAGGTCCAGAAAGTAAAAATCCAAACCAGGATTTTGTTTCAACCAACCAGCTGAGTACTATATGGCTGTGAATCTTTATACTCAGCAGGTTGGTTGAAACAAAATCCTGGTCTGGATTTTTACTTTCCGGACCTGAAATGTCCACCTCTGAACGGAGCACTGTTGATCCGTGATCCGAATCGATCCCTCTCCACGATTCGGCACGCACGTGATCCGAAGATTCGAAAAAAAAAAGTTCCGCTGTATGGTGCGCGTGGTCAGTCTGTCAAGCGATAGTCATGGCCAGCAGTAGCGGTCCAAGTGTAGGAGCAGAGGAGCTGGAGAAACCTCCAGCATCACTTAAATCTCACGTGTAGGAGCATTTTGGCTTCCCCGTTAAATATATTGATGAGAATAGGGTGGTGGACAAGTTTGTCGACAGTGTGGCACGAGGAAGCCGTATGAGACTTGCAACACGTCGGGAATGGCCGCTCATTTGATACGACATCACCCTTGTGTGACAGGAGCTAAGACGAAGGCTGCGCAACAACCGCTGATATACGCGGCATTTAAGCAGCCCTTTTCTGCCCAATCCGACCGGGCTAAAGCTAATACAAAAGCTATTGGGGTGTTTATAGCTGTTATAAGCTAACGTCTGCTTTACGTTTTTTCTTCTTTTTTGATGATGTGGACATATAAGCTAGTTTTTATTTCATTCTCCATGTTCAAAGTAAGAAAAAATGACACCTTAAATTGCATTTTAAGTTGTTGTTGATTGTGTCCACATTAAAGGAAATAATTATCATGCCATATATTGCACCTTAATTTGTTTTTATATAATTGCGTGGAATGAGTCTTGAGTTGAATGTTTTTAATGGGCAAAAAATACTTAAATAAATGGAGAGTTAAATTTGTCTTGTCTTTTTTCTTTTTTTGCTGATCCGAAAATTGATCCGATCCGTGACTTAAAACCGTGATCCGATCCGAACCGTGAGTTTTTTGATCCGTTGCACCACTACTGAAATGTGTCAACCACCTAGGAATTGAATCTGACTGATTAGATCACTGGTAACACTGTTACAGATTCAGGCAAGCTACTAAACCTCAGTTGTTCTTGAATATTTGTAAGTACTTATGTATTTCCAAGGCCTAACAAGATTCCCATTCTCATGAAATAAGAACATAGCATGATTCTACCACCACCGTTCTCCATCCAAGGGATAATTATTGACTGGGTTATTCTATTTGTTTCGTCTGTAGTGAACACAGTTCATTGTTCTAAACTTCTAATGTGGTGTCATTTCATGTCATGATCACAAACCATTAGTCTAGAAGATTATATATCTGTGAGTAAAGTACATTTTTTGAAAATTCTTCATTGAGGTCTATTTTATTCCATTTTCATCACTATCAGTTGTACAATAATTCGTTATAATACTCCCAAATGGATTTAACTTTAATGTATTTTGGTGGGAGTGTGTTAATTTATGGATGCCTGTGTGACTTCATATCTGTGGAAAGAGAAATGCCAACAATTTTGTTGCCCATCAGGAGTCCTGCTCAATGACTGTTAATAATTACTCTCTTGGTCAGAAGGATCACTCTAAATACAAAGTCAAGATGGACTGCCACCATAAATGTAAATTAGCTGTCTGCGCACTTGAAGCTGGCTTGTTTAGTGTTGGTGGTATAAAGGGAAGTCAGCAGAAACCCAAAAGAGCCCAAACCATTGACAATTGACTTGGAAAACACAGGACATACAACCAGCCTCCTGCCTGACAGCCAATAAATCTGTGTAATGTGCAGCTCGGGAGAAAAACACAATGGGCAGCTCAGCCCTGGGCTGATTTAATCCCCCAGCTGTTGGGAGGCCTTGTTTCGAAAGGGAAAACAAGTGAGATATAAAGGGAGCTGGGGGGGGCGGCCATCATGCCCCGTCCTCATACCAAACGCCGGCTAGGCGCTGGCTGAGGCATTTACTCTGAGAGGGGTAAGAGAAAGATCTCAAGTGTTCCCCACAGCCACATCCATCTGCATGCTCTTGTTCCACCATGAGGAACGACGGCAAGAAATACTGTGAGAATGACCTGCTTGTCCCTTTGCGAGTCCCCTTGTGCGTACGAGAGAGCTTTGCAGTCAGTATAAAACACCTACCTCAACTTACGTTAAATACACTTTCAAATTAATATTTGCTGTGTGCTTAATTATGAAAAGTGAGAACTGCATGTTTCGGAATGTAATGTGGCTGGTAAGGATTGACTCATTTTGGGCCGCAGTGGCGGGGGAGAGGGGGGTATGAACAAGGACATGTAATTCCTCTTATGCCTCATAATGAAAATGGATCTGTCCAGGCGCTGAACTGCGTGCGGCTGAAATACTCATTTATCACCCTTGTCAGCCACAGGCCTGTGAAATTAGGTGACCAAATTAGAAAGGCACATGGTCACAGGTGATCACTATTGTGTTAGTCAGTGTCCCCTGGAGACGAGGACCAGGCCTACAGCGGCTACAGCAGCCATTAGTGTACATTAAAGAAAAGGGCTTTGAATGTGGCTCTGTGTGTCTAACCCTACTGGCTGCTAACTGCAAGCTTTTATAGGTAATTTCAAGGAGCAGTTACATCTATTTAGAATTCTGCCAGTGAATTTGCCAATTCATTCATTACTGCCTCCAGGGATTGCATTTAGCTTTCACCATGGATGGTGATGTATGGCGTTAGCAAAAGTAACACTGGCTTTAAAGGTGGTAGCAGCTTTAATGTTTTTAGAAAAACAAGAGGTTAGACAGCATTTCTGTCGTAAAAATATACGTATGTTGCTGTGTAGTTTAATAGAACTATAATATGATTAGGACATTGTGGAATGAATATTTTCCCATAAACACCATAGGCCTCAGAATTATTCTGTCACTGGAGGTAGAGCATTAGGAATTGAAGTCTCTCCTTCACATATTCATATGTACTCTGTCATGTCCAGTTTTGCTGCAATACCCAGAAAAACACCACATACACTCACCTCAAGGATTATTAGGAACACCTGTTCAATTTCTCATTAATGCAATTATCTAATCAACCAATCACATGGCAGTTGCTTCAATGCATTTAGGGGTGTGGTCCTGGTCAAGACAATCTCCCGAACTCCAAACTGAATGTTAGAATGGGAAAGAAAAGTGATTTAAGCAATTTTGAGCGTGGCATGGTTGTTGGTGCCAGACGGGCCGGTCTGATTATTTCACAATCTGCTCAGTTACTGGGATTTTCACGCACAACCATTTCTAGGGTTTACAAAGAATGGTGTGCAAAGGGAAAAACATCCAGTATGCGGCAGTCCTGTGGGCAAAAATGCCTTGTTGATGCTAGAGGTCAGAGGAGAATGGGGCGACTGATTCAAATTGATAGAAGAGCAACTTTGACTGAAATAACCACTCGTTACAACCGAGGTATGCAGCAAAGCATTTGTGAAGCCACAACACGCACAACCTTGAGGCGGATGGGCTACAACAGCAGAAGACCCCACCGGGTACCACTCATCTCCACTACAAATAGGAAAAAGAGGCTACAATTTGCACGAGCTCACCAAAATTGGACAGTTGAAGACTGGAAAAATGTTGCCTGGTCTGATGAGTCTCGATTTCTGTTGAGACATTCAAATGGTAGAGTCAGAATTTGGCGTAAACAGAATGAGAACATGGATCCATCATGCCTTGTTACCACTGTGCAGGCTGGTGGTGGTGGTGTAATGGTGTGGGGGATGTTTTCTTGGCACACTTTAGGCCCCTTAGTGCCAATTGGGCATCGTTTAAATGCCACGGCCTACCTGAGCATTGTTTCTGACCATGTCCATCCCTTTATGACCACCATGTACCCATCCTCTGATGGCTACTTCCAGCAGGATAATGCACCATGTCACAAAGCTCGAATCATTTCAAATTGGTTTCTTGAACATGACAATGAGTTCACTGTACTAAAATGGCCCCCACAGTCACCAGATCTCAACCCAATAGAGCATCTTTGGGATGTGGTGGAACGGGAGCTTCGTGCCCTGGATGTGCATCCCACAAATCTCCATCAACTGCAAGATGCTATCCTATCAATATGGGCCAACATTTCTAAAGAATGCTTTCAGCACCTTGTTAAATCAATGCCACGTAGAATTAAGGCAGTTCTGAAGGTGAAAGGGGGTCAAACACCGTATTAGAATGGTGTTCCTAATAATCCTTTAGGTGAGTGTATGTACCACTACAGTAATCTTTAGGGAAAAAATGTGATGGTTTGATTCGACTTTCCACTTCTTTTGACCCATCTATTAACCAAAGGAATATCATAAAAATTTACCTTACAGGAACAAGGAAGTTACAATGTCTCAGATTAACATTATGGATTCTGGTGCATGAAAAATTATATTAACTGCTCATGGACCTGTTTCAAATTCAGAGTGACTGTGTTTTTTCTGTGTTCATCCCTGGGTTGTGATTAAATACTTTTAATTCTCCACATTGTCAAGTTTTCTGCTTGGAATGATTTAACGTTATTTATTTGCCATTGTTTTGTTTGTCAGAAATGCATTTCCCTATTTTACTCTTGCACCAATGAAATGCCTTTCACATAGTCAGAGGGACAATAATAGCTTCTTGGTTGATCCCCATGAAGACGGGTAAGTCCGCAGGACATTTGAGACTAGGCAGATATTGACTCTCCCAAGCATCACTGGAATTTGATCCCAAGGACAAGCCTTATAGAAGAGGCTCTTGTGTTGTCTTTGACTTGCACAAATGATGCAGGGTCATCACCTCCCCAATTTGACGATTCTATATTTTCTCCTTGGCATAAACTTTAACCCTTTAAATTCCAAATGGCTACTTTACGTGTATGAAACTAATTTGTGTACAGGTCAGATGGGTGTGGGATTTTTCAATCCAGTGCAGGGTCAGGATATTGCCAGGTTTTTAAGTGAGCATGCTGCACTGGAATTCTATTTTTCCTCACTGTCGTAATTCCATAGCATAAGATTCTTCATCCACCATGATCCATCCATCCATCTTTTGACGACTTGTTTGGGTTTGAGTGATGGGAGACCTGGATCTTACATATACCTTGGACAGGATGCCAGTTCATTTGATGTTTTATTATTACTCACATCTGATATGAAAGATTATATATAATTGGTTTTTAAATACTAATGCTAGTTATTTCCCTTTCAATATCTTCAATGAATTTACCATTGCTCTCCAAGGTGAACCCCTGTATAAATATTCTGTTCTATGGGGGAGGAGTTCGCAGATATTTTCTACACAGTCCTTTTTGAAGGTTTAAGCGGTTGTGGACAAGGGGATTTGACGAAAGAGGTGGGGAGTTGTGGGTTCTGTGGAATTGCTTTGCAGAAAAAAAACACATCCCCATTTCAGTGCACTTGGTTTCATACCAGTTTTCATAGAATATGCTACATAAATGATGAAGAAGTACTTTGCATTTACACATTTACAGGCCATATGGAGGTAGCATGAGTAACATTTTCATAACCCCTGATCTACAGTAATCATATTTCTAAAAAGAGGTGTAAATGAGGTCGTATTATTCATATGTAGGTAGTGAACTTCCTGGTGCACAAGATTTAAATTCCTATTAATATGAGATCCTTATGTAAGTAGGGTGTAAGATCATTATTGATGCAAAGTTGGGAAATAGTTTTACAATATTGCATATTAAAAATTAAATATCTACAAATAAAATTAAACGAATAGCTTTCGAAAAGCATGAGACTTCTGCTTTTTCCCATGGGAACCCATGGTAACATGATCGCTGTTTATAATGAGAGCTGAGTCAGATCTTTTCATAGCTACAGCATGCATCTCCTTCTGCAGTGCTCTTGGGGCCAACATCAAAACACACTCGCATTATATGCAGCATTTATTTAATTGCTGCTTCTGTGTTGCTTGCTAACTGTTACATTAGTTAAACAATCTGTTATTCAGTTCATGGGTTTCATAGTATATATCACACCCATGAAAATCATAAATGGACTAGCAGCAGAATATCAGACTGCTTAACTTGCCTTAATTCTATAATTAGATTTTATTTTGTGATAAACTGAAATATGCAAAAATACGTAATGTTACTGAAGGTGATCTTTCTCGTGGAAAGAGTTGTTCTTTACATTCGTGAAATGTTTTTGCCTTACATCTGGTTTTGACTGAAAGCATTCGGAAAGTCTGTCTTGAGTGGCAGCAGGTGTGTGTGTGTGTGTTTGTGTTTGCACGTCACTGGCTTTGATCCCGAGTCCCATCTCTGACTGACACATCATGAGTCATCAGCTCATGTGACATCTGTAGTTGCTCTCAGCAGTACGGGGGATGTTTTTGGATGTGCAGCAGATGTCAGGTGACCCGGCAGTGGATTGTACCAGGTCTGGAGCTCTCAGGCACCCATATGCAGGCTTCACAAACAAAAAATGCTACACAGGGGGAAACTATTCATACTTTTAGCCGGCAGGCTGGAGGAACAGACAAATTATGCAAAGGTGAGTGTTGTAACAGAGTCCTTTGCAGCCCCGTAAGGCAGAGTGATTATGATATAATGGCTATGGTGTTAGGAGTTGATATGATAATCTGATATGATAAAGTACTGTATAAAGCAACCGTTGTGGTTCTGTATTTTTTGCTAATGCAGTGTACAAGTTATACAACTGTGGGTGAAGTTAATTGTGGATTCATAAGGATACAGTACAGTGTGACATTATCTTTGAAAAAAAAACCCAATACACTTCAAGGTGGTTTATATATCTGGCAATTATAGATCAAAAGTGCCTTACTTATTTGTACATTTTTTCTAGCTGCCTGATTTATTGCTGTGGGTTACCTGAACAGCACCACAGCAGATATGACCCAGCACGCGTTCAGTGCCAAAGAGCCCCAGATGTAAATAAGCATGCAACTTGCTGGCCTGTCATTTCATGTAACTGCCTGAAACCGGCAAAGAAAACTGTAAGGGGGAAAGAGAGTAGCTATGGGAGGTGATGCGAATAGAACCATCTGCCAAGTAAATAAGAGATTTGTGTAATTCCTGAGTAATGTTACAAAGTGCATTGTGGTGATATTTCAAGATGTCCTATCCAAATCAGAAGCTTGGCAGTTACGTATTTTCAGATCTAATTCTGTGACTGACTTTGCCATCTTTTGTGCCAAGCAAGGCAAAATAAGGCCTATTCTCATAAAGTCTTTTCTGTGCACAGGCAGTTTATGTAAGTTTATGAATGATTGAGAGAGATTGATGCCTGTTCAGAGGAACAGGAGAATTCTCAGCCTGTCCAGCTCCTGCCCTTGTTTAATTAATGAGAGGGATTGTGTCGTCACGGCGACAGAGAGAAGGGTCTGAAGTAGGGCCGGGCAGTTAGTCAAGTTTTAATTTCAATTATGGATTTTGGATTCCAGCGATTCTCAAAACAAAATAACCAAGACAATCATTGTTGTGCTGCATTTCATTTCGCAGTTATGCTCCCTTTTTGTCTTGTGTTATAAATTTAACACCCTCTTTCCAACCCTTTTTATTTGTTTCTTTGTTGACTTACAGTATATTCAAGTTCAAGCAAATCCACTGCTAAAAAGCAAGTTTTTCTAAAAGTTCAGTAAACACATGATATTTCCATAGTCAATGAGTAATTTTGTTAAATAACTGTGATCTTACTATTAACCAAAAATAATCGTGATTATGATTAATAATCGAACAGCCCTAGTCTCACAGCTCACTGCATGTGTGGGGACACTGAAAAGAAGCTGAACTGCTGATTCTGATTAGCAAGGGAAAACAGTCAAAGTATTGTGACTTTGGGCACAAGGGCAGGTGGAGAGAATTATCTCTGATGATCGCAGTTCCTGGTGTCTGCCTCCTAGGATGGATGGCAGACATGGCTCCCTCTCTGCACATCCAGCAGTTATAAATCGAGAAATAGCACTGAGCTCAGTCTCAATATTCAGCAAAACCTAAAAATGCATTCTTCTATTGCAGTCGGGGGACAATAACGGGTTGATGGAAAATGACCCTTATCTGGTTATATGTTAAGCATCTTGGGACAGCCATGTTGGGCGTTATATAAAAATGAATTGACTTGAGGGGGCCTGGGATAAATTGGCATTCCATCCAGGTCATGGCCTGGTCTTGTGCCCTGTTCTGCCCACAACTCTCACCAGGATAAGTGGTTGCAAGACGGGTGGATGAAATGAATCAAAAACTGAAAATAAGTGTAAATGTTATGGAAGGAATTTCACTGACCCTAAAATGAGGCTTTGATTTTACCCTGATGATAAAGACATCAAATTCTCTAGCAGACATCTTGTCTCGTTTTCTTCTCTTGGTACGTAACACACCTCCGTCCCACACACACGCAACTCACCACACCATTCTGTACAACCAAACTCTAGATACAGTTATAACAGGCAATGAAATTCTTCATTAGTGCCTTGAGAAATTGCATAATTTGTTATAACCGGAGTGAACTAGGTGAGTCTTTGTGTTGTATGTCATTGAATTATGTCCATGGTAAAATGACTTACAAAGGAGGAACATTTAAGTATTTCAAGTAGTGAGCTACGTTACATACTTTTGCAAATTGTATGAGAATATATATGAAAAGTAAATTTTAGTAAAACCTTTTTTTTCTGATTTACAACAGCCTTTAGGTTCAGAAACACAACTGAAATGACCCATTTTGCCATCTGAGGTAAGATTAATATATTGTTTTAAAGCAAATTTTAATACTGGTTTGTTTAAATGCTTAATTCTAAAAATATACTGTAAATGGATAGCCGTCATTAAAACTGTATATTTTCTTGATATTGGAAAATCGACTTTCATGTAGATTGCTTCTGTGGGAAATAAAAATATAGTAATTAAATGAAATCTCAATTCTTCTTACAACTGAAAATGACATGCAGTTAGGACTGTGTCCGGCTGAATTAGTACATCTACAACATATCATGTAGTATTTAGTGAATTATTCTGATGGTTTTGTGACTAATAAAAATAAAAAAATTCTATTGTGTTTTCTACTCCGGATCATCCAGTGTGCCAAATCAAAATGTAAAATCTACCACTCAGCACTGCGAAGGGATTAGGCTCGCAGAACTATATGCCCGATTTTCCAGCTCTTCATTTGAAATCAGTAGATGTGTATGATTTCAGATGTTTCTTTGTTCAATCTATCACTCCCCCCATCTGTAGGGGTCACTGCTGAGCCGCCTCATTCTCCAGACTGCAAGATGCTTGTCTGCTTGACAGCGATTGAGTCACAGAGTGTGAAACAGCATATTTTAACACACATTTGTTAATATATTTTATAAACATGCCTCTTTTTTTTTAAGCAGAACCATTTGGCTGAAATCATTTAGGGGAACAGCGCTTTTTTGTCATCTAAAATGATGCAAAAGGTATGGGAGTCTTTAAATTTGTTCTTAATTGCTTGTTTTTCTTTTTGGTTTGCGTTGCCATTTTCTGTAGTGTTCAAAGAGGTTAGTCACAAACATTCTTAAATGGCAAACATTTATATTTGTCTTCAAATATATCTTTGAGTTTGGGAAAACATTAGTTTAATGTGGGCCTATTAAGCTAGTCTGCTACTTGGTTAGACCTTGATTGTTTGTTCGTTTAGCTTAGCAACGTGTCTTTCATTTTTAATAGCCTGACTGTTAGCTCCAGGGCCTATTTACTGTTAGAAATAGCACAGTCACCATTTTGCAATAGAAAAGTATATTGGTTTGGCGAGTATTGAGAGTTTTGAGATGGGATATGAGCTCAGTATTTACTTCTGGGAAGAATTTTTATATTTATGCTTTATTTTCACCAGGAGCGTGATGTTCTGTGACATGTCCGTCCCACTCGTGTTCATTCTTTGACTTGCCTTGAATTTTGCTGAAGTTAGTTTTACTTTCTGTCTTTCCCAGCGGCAAACCTGGACTTCCCCCGGCAGTGTGAGCTCCTCGCGGGGTACCATTGTCCCTGGATCCCCAGCAGTCACCATTGTGGTAAGACGCCCCCCCAAGGACTAGGACTGATTGTCACACAAACCATTGGTGCACTACTGGAGACCTTCAAGCCAGATACTCTAATGATGCTTGGCTATGAACATAGTAGCAATACTGCAATCTGCATAGTTGACAGGATGGATGAGAATATGCAGATCTTGCAAACTCAAAATGTTATGTATTCTAGTTTATTTCTGTCTTGCATCTTCCATGGATTATATCATTACAGCAGTATATTCAGGGGGAATTTTGTCTGTTGTGCATGCCTGAAGCGTACAGTAAGCATTATGCAATCATTGTCTTTCTGTTATCCTATTTCCAGGCAAAAATTGACAATCAGGTCATCGGATATAAAGATTTGGCAGCCATACCGAAAGACAAAGCTATACTCGAAATTGAACGGCCAGACTTAATGATCTACCAACCCCACTTCAGCTACGTGTCTCTGGACAAATCAGATGAATTGCCTAGCAGTAGAGAGGTCAGTAGGTTTTGCAGAAATATGTGGTTATGATAGATAGATATCTGCTTCTTTGTATTTAAGGAATTTAAATCTCTTGTTTAACTTGACTGCATTTATACTATAAGTAAATGAACCTACAAAAAAATCGCATTACATGGATAGCAGGAAAGAATACAACATTTGAAATGGGAATCAATAATTGCTGAGAGTGTTTTCAGAATCTCACAAAAATATATATAATCTGTTAATAGCGTTAAAATGGTCAAAATAAAAAATGTTTTGATTGAAATAAGATTATCAGAGAAATAAGAAAAATGATTGTTCATAATGAAAATGCAGTGAGGAGGAAATATTTCAGCAGTTATTTTAAGGGAAAGACCCACCTCCAACTGCAGTGCTGCCATCTGTAAGGCTTTTCTGTGCCATGGAACTGTAAAGACAGACATCTTTTTCACTGCAGTCGAATTTCGGGGTTGATGATATTTAGTCCTGTGCTTGAATTATTATTTTTTTAGTGCCCTTGTCATTTTACTGTCACTCCTGAAAGCTGCCGCTGTTTCATATTTGTCTGATCTGTCATAACGCACTCAGATGGGTGTCATGCCTGGGCCAGGTGCAGGGCAGGTGTCTATTCCAAGTCGACCAGGATTGCTCTCTGAAGCATGCATTCTGAGACTGAGCCCCCTACAGACCTGTAGGCACGGAGATCGCTCATTGCAGTTTATGGCAGTGTTTATATTAAAGGGTTTATATTGGAAATGGTACAGGCCTATGTAGTTTGCATGCTGTAGATGTTGTGTGGTGTTTTGTTTGGAAAAAGCCCAATTAGCATAATTTGAAGATTAATCTGTCTAAACATTTCTTTATCTCTTCTACCTTCCTCTGCTTCTCCTTTTGTTTCTTGACCTTTTGTCTTCTAGAGATCCATGTCACCCCGCTCGATCTCGCCCCCACCCTCTCCTGAGGTGAGACAAATGGCCCCAGTGCCCCAAGAGGAGTGATTATGGATATTAATGCACAGGATGTCCGAGCGAGACAGACTTTGTTGCCCCCTCACTCTTTGAGCATGGCAAGAGGAGTGCCTTTCCATCTTGTGTCACCCTTTAAGCTCTACCTGTGTGTTAATGAGTCAGTATCAGAATAGAGAAGGCGTGAGCTTCATTGATTGTTTATGAATGTAAGAGTAAGAGTGCATGATTTAGTCACTGAGTAGCATTGTGGCTTGATACCTTCAAGGTTGGAGGTTTCAATCCTACTTACACCCTGTATGTGGACTTTACGTGTTCTCTCTATGTTTTATGGGTTCCCTCTCAGTTCCGCAAAGAAATGCAAGTTACCTTATTTAGGATCTCTAAATTTCCTACGTTGTTTGTTTGTGTGAGTGTGCATGTACCCATAGATGTACTGGGTGTAATCCAGCCTTGTGCCCTGTGCAGAGTGGTATAGACTTCATACCACAGTGAACCAGACCAGCTTAGGTAGCTGGAAACTGGACAGACGGAATAGGTGATTGAATCGGAGTGTGGTATTTTTGGGCATACGTTGTTTCATCAGAGGGGTGTATTTGAAACAGTGAATGAACAAAATACTGGACCTATGTTACCACTCAAAGGTGGAAATGCCTTATATTGAGACTAAAGGTTTCCCTAACCAAAAAGTGTAGTATGTAGTTAGGTTAAAACTGATGTTTATACAGTTGGCTGTCACACTCTGGGGTGTATGTTCCCCCAAATATTTAATTTGGCTTCATTAATCCCCCCAATAAAGAGACCTTTGCATTGAATTGTTGTGTCCCCCGGTATCAAACTCTCTTCTGTGTTATTGGTCACCCTGATATCAGTGTGCCGGCTCACAAGGTAATAAAATGCCCATTTTTAAAATCATAGACAGCAGCCAATGAGGTGCACCTGCTGGTAAAACTTATGAGAGCTTGTAATGGGGCTCCATGAGTCCTACGGCACCGAACGGTGCATGGTGGGCCGAAGGGGGCAGACACATTCTCAGCAGGCTTCGGGGAACAGACTGCCTCTCATGTTCTGTGGCAGAGCTCCACGTGCAAGGAGCCCAGAGAGGGCCTGGAGCCGAAGTCCCCAGCAGGGTCGTCCCCAGCCCCCGTGGTGCCAAACCGCGGAATAAGCAGTACAGTCCGTCCTCTGCAGCACTTCCACAGGCCCCAAAACGGCACCAACATCTACAAGAAGCCACCAATTTACAAACAAGGTTTTGAATTTTTTTCACATTTTAATAGTTGATTAATTCCATCTGATAGCACCTTATATTACTTGCTTGAGTATTAAAATAGTCCTGAGAAGGGCTGGGTTTTATACACTCCTTAAAGTGTGCGGTAGTACCTGCTTTCACGCTTGACTAGATCTTAGTATATTTTTTTTTATGCCCACCTTTGTCTTGGTCTAGATCTGTTGGTGTCGATTCCGCAGAGTAAACACATAGAGGACCTCATCATCGAGTCGTCCAAATTCCCTGCAGCACAGCCTCCTGACCCCAACCAGCCCTCCAAGATTGAGACAGACTACTGGCCCTGCCCGCCCTCCCTGGCTGTTTTGGGTAAGCCTTCACCCTCTGCCCAGGTGTCTGTGGGCACTGTGTAACACCAACAGAGGTGTCTATGGGCACTGTGTAACACTAACACAGGTGTCTATGGGCACTGTGTAACACCAACACAGGTGTCTATGGGCACTGTGTAACACCAACACAGGTGTCTATGGGCACTGTGTAACACCAACACAGGTGTCTATGGGCACTGTGTAACACCAACACAGGCGTCTATGGGCACTGTGTAACACCAACACAGGCGTCTATGGGCACTGTGTAACACCAACACAGGCGTCTATGGGCACTGTGTAACACCAACACAGGCGTCTATGGGCACTGTGTAACACCAACACAGGCGTCTATGGGCACTGTGTAACACCAACACAGGCGTCTATGGGCACTGTGTAACACCAACACAGGCGTCTATGGGCACTGTGTAACACCAACACAGGCGTCTATGGGCACTGTGTAACACCAACACAGGCGTCTATGGGCACTGTGTAACACTAACACAGGCGTCTATGGGCACTGTGTAACACTAACACAGGCGTCTATGGGCACTGTGTAACACCAACACAGGCGTCTATGGGCACTGTGTAACACCAACAGAGGTGTCTATGGGCACTGTGTAACACTAACACAGGCGTCTATGGGCACTGTGTAACACCAACACAGGTGTCTATGGGCACTGTGTAACACCAACACAGGCGTCTATGGGCACTGTGTAACACCAACACAGGCGTCTATGGGCACTGTGTAACACCAACACAGGCGTCTATGGGCACTGTGTAACACCAACACAGGCGTCTGTGGGCACTGTGTAACACCAACACAGGTGTCTATGGGCACTGTGTAACACCAACACAGGCATCTATGGGCACTGTGTAACACCAACACAGGCGTCTATGGGCACTGTGTAACACCAACACAGGTGTCGATGGGCACTGTGTAACACCCAATAGAGTGGTCTCTGCTCTAACCTTTGCCTCTTCTTTCATCCTTTTGCACTCTGCACTGCATAACGAGGTGATGTGTTTTCCTATCGAGGGCCGGTAACAGTGGTAGCAATGGTACCCTGTGGCATTCTACCGTACCGTTCCTAGCTGAAGCTCTTGTGCTTCGCCTGGCAGGAGTGTTGGCAGACTCCCAGTATGTGGACGCTGTCAGCCTGAGGGCTTTGCTGTGTAGACCCAACATTACCCAGCAGCCACTGTAGCTCTGCGTTAAACCCAATGAGGCTTCTGGGTCCTGATGGGCAGACAAGGTTGAGTGGGGATGGTGGTTACCCCCTTATCTCCCCTCACAGAAACAGAGTGGAGGAAGAAGGCCACCTCTCAGAAGGGGAGAGAGGGAGACCATGAGGAAGGGGATGAGGAGTATGATGACGGGAACCTGATGGAGGACATGTGGAGGCTGCAGCAGCTGCAGAAGCAGGAGCTTAACAAGGTACAGTTAAGGCCTGGCAATGTCAACTTGGGGACGTCTGGGAAAATGAGAAGGATAAGGCGAGTTCGCATTTGACATAGCTAGAAATGCCAACATTAGGACATACAGCTTCCAGTTTAATATGTAACTCTTTATGAATATGAACTCTTTATATATATATATATATATATACACTCACCTAAAGGATTATTAGGAACACCTGTTCAATTTCTCATTAAAGCAATTATCTAATCAACCAATCACATGGCAGTTGCTTCAATGCATTTAGGGGTGTGGTCCTGGTCAAGACAATCTCCTGAACTCCAAACTGAATGTCAGAATGGGAAAGAAAGGTGATTTAAGCTATTTTGAGCGTGGCATGGTTGTTGGTGCCAGACGGGCCGGTCTGAGTATTTCACAATCTGCTCAGTTACTGGGATTTTCACGCACAACCATTTCTAGGGTTTACAAAGAATGGTGTGCAAAGGGAAAAACATCCAGTATGCGGCAGTCCTGTGGGCGAAAATGCCTTGTTGATGCTAGAGGTCAGAGGAGAATGGGCCGACTGATTCAAGCTGATAGAAGAGCAACTTTGACTGAAATAACCACTCGTTACGACCGAGGTATGCAGCAAAGCATTTGTGAAGCCACAACACGCACAACCTTGAGGCGGATGGGCTACAACAGCAGAAGACCCCACCGGGTACCACTCATCTCCACTACAAATAGGAAAAAGAGGCTACAATTTGCACGAGCTCACCAAAATTGGACAGTTGAAGACTGGAAAAATGTTGCCTGGTCTGATGAGTCTCGATTTCTGTTGAGACATTCAAATGGTAGAGTCAGAATTTGGCGTAAACAGAATGAGAACATGGATCCATCATGCCTTGTTACCACTGTGCAGGCTGGTGGTGGTGGTGTAATGGCGTGGGGGATGTTTTCTTGGCACACTTTAGACCCCTTAGTGCCAATTGGGCATCGTTTAAATGCCACGGCCTACCTGAGCATTGTTTCTGACCATGTCCATCCCTTTATGACCACCATGTACCCATCCTCTGATGGCTACTTCCAGCAGGATAATGCACCATGTCACAAAGCTCGAATCATTTCAAATTGGTTTCTTGAACATGACAATGAGTTCACTGTACTAAAATGGCCCCCACAGTCACCAGATCTCAACCCAATAGAGCATCTTTGGGATGTGGTGGAACGTGAGCTTCGTGCCCTGGATGTGCATCCCACAAATCTCCATCAACTGCAAGATGCTATCCTATCAATATGGGCCAACATTTCTAAAGAATGCTTTCAACACCTTGTTGAATCAATGCCATGTAGAATTAAGGCAGTTCTGAAGGCGAAAGGGGGTCAAACACCGTATTAGTATGGTGTTCCTAATAATCCTTTAGGTGAGTGTATACAGTATATATATATACACACACACACACACACACACACAAGACATTTACTGGAGGCTTTACCAGTCCTATTGTATATATATATTAATCTTGTATTAGATAAGACTTAATCATTCCAAATAATGAATCCTTGTCACAATAAAATTACAAACATAATGTAAGAAATGGGCAGGAAGCCTGATGTATTGTGACCACAAATGCTCAGTAGGTCTTAAAAATAGATCCGCAGTGAATGTTTTCCTATGGCAGACTTTCTGCAGGGGTCTGATACAACGATTTATCTCTCAGATCCAATCCAACCTCGGGAAATTAATTTTGAAGGAAGAAATAGAGAGATCAGTTCCCAATCAAAAGAAAACTCGCTCCCTTCCGGATAGGACTCCCATGCACCTAGGTAAGTATGTTAGTGTTTGCTTGCTCATTCGTGCTTATTTAAATGTGTATGTGTGTTTGGCTGTAATCTGTACAGGGAACTTTCCCTGAGGTTAATTACCTCAGTCCATTGTCCTGCATTAGCATCTGAATGAAATCTCAGTTTCATTAAGTGACACTCAGTAATAGGAGATTGATTCTAATACCATTATTGTGTAACTCATAACTATTTGGCTTTGTCCATGTTGGATGACCTGCTTGGGGCATTTTGTGTGTGCAAGAGAGGGCCAAGTACAAAACAAACATTTTTACTGTGCTCTGAGTATTCAGTGAAATGTATAGAATGAGTACAGGCAGAATTAGCGATGCTGTTTCCTGCAGTACCATGCAGAGCGTAAATGCAGGTTTGTGTTGCGGAGGCTAAGCCACAGAGGACCCCTAAAGGTCAGTGGTAGTCATTACAGATATGTGGTTAACCAATCATTTGTCACTGTTCACAGACTGGGTGCTCATCACTTGATTCTGCAGTGGATCATGCTTTTATTTATAAAAGTGATCAAATTTAGTATTTCTGTGCCTTGTATCTTCTATGTGGATTAAATTTGATAGTTATCACTGTTATAAAACGTTTTCACCTGTCTTACTTTTCAAATATGTTTCATGGGAAAATTGAGCATTATAAACTGGAAAGTTGAGGGTGTGGCCATGTTATTTAATGCAAATGCAACAATGTAATGTAGTAATGTAATAATTGGTCACGTTAATGTAGTAATATTTTAACAACAGTCTTCAAGTGGCATCCAAATCTTGTACACATCATAAAACCTGAAGCTTGAAAACACTTTCATTGATGAATGATAAATGTTACAGAATATATGAAAATAATACAGAATATACAAGTATACATATACCCATGTAAGATGTTATGTTTACAGTAGAGAATCAGAAACCTTGGGAATATTTTTTTAGCCGCATGTTCTGTGTAATCCTCTACTGATGTCCTTTTTAAAGACGCTACCAAGTATACTTGCAGCGTGTGTCAAATTTGAGATAAATACTGAGGATTTTAGGTTGCTTTACTGTAGGCTACTTCAAATATTAATTGAAAAACAGACTACCCAAATTTGTCACAACTTTGTCAGGCCAGCAGGGGGAACTAAGGTGGCTTCTAGTAAAGTTTCTTTGTATGCATAGTTATTTTGTGGTGGGAAATGCTCATCAGTACATCATTTCATGAAAGTGTGCTGGGTACGATTTCTCTTTAATTGATGTAAGTAAGGGATTGTCACAGTCCATTAACTGAAATGGAATAGGGAATTGTTTAGCGAGCGTTTATCTGGCTATTTCGAATTTCCTCAAGGGCTGCCATTTTTCTATAAATTAACCTTTCGACTATTTTATCGATTGGTCGACGACTATAAACGATTCATTTTCCTTGAAAAAACAACTTGACCGTTTAATTTCAGTTAATTTTCTATGTATTCTGATGTAGCAGGCAGACAACTTTATGGCTGTAATAATGAGTGTATTTAGCAGCAACAAGGACAAAATACATTAAAAAGCTCTCCATTCTAATGCTAATTTAATAAACGTTAATAGACAGCACTTAGGGTGTTTTTGCCAACTCTGGCGGTCCATCGTGACCGTCCCGAATCGCTCCTTTGTGCTTCCTCTTCTGGTGCTCGTGCATAGCGCTAGTGCCGCTAAGGTATGACATCGAACTTTGCACAGTGTAAAACCACCTTTTTGTTTTGTTATAATTTGAACTACTCCCACAATTACGTAGTGATATTAAAGGAAAATATTTGTTATAATGGATTGAAGCATTTTAGAAATCATATAAGTAATTTTATTAAAATAATAATAAAAAGTGCGTCGTTTAAAATATTGATGTCGACGCATTTTCAGCTTCGACGTAATCGACCACGTCGACTAATCGCAGCACTAGTTCCCTCAGATGATATATTGTAATTAAAAATCCAAATTTATTCCAGATAGACATTATTTTAGAAAAGTGTTTCAGATGATATGAGAAATAAATGTAGAAGGTATATCCACTTTACTGTACAGAGTGCTATGAGTTTGCCGGACACTTTTCATCGTCTCCCTGCAACGTAAAGGTTATGCCTTTTATTGTCTGTGTAATTGCTGCTGTAATGCTCAAATTTCCCTCCTGCAATTAATAAAGTATCTGTCTGTCTTATGTTCAAGCCAAATATTTATGTACTATATATGGATACAAGTATGCATATTTCAGTCAATATCTTCACAGAAAGTTTAATACCAAAATTTCTTCAAATATTTGTTTAAATTATTCTGTGGTTTATTTGTAGGTGACATTTCCTATGTGTTCTTTTATATCTTTAATGCTGGTTTGACTGTTAAGTTACTGTATCTTAGTTGCAGTCCTCCATGGGAACCGTTGCTTAGCAACCAGGAAATGTTTGCTTTCAGAGTTGTTCAAAATATGGTATTTTTTCTGATTCTCCTTTATAACTGAGGCACCAAATTACACTCAGACATCATCAGCTAGATTGTCAGCAACAGCTTGTTTGCTAATCAGTGATCAACAGTATCAGATACTATTTTCTTTGGTACATCCTTTCTCTCCCTGTGTTAGGACAAGCTGTCAGCCCCTCCTGATGATAAGGTTTTGCGGCTATCTTTGTCCTGAGTTTGCATATTAAGTGTATGCGCTTGTGGGATTTTCACGATGGACTTTTGCATTTATAGCGTGCCTACGGTGTCATAATGTCGCTATAACCTTCCTATAAACTGCATCAGATAGTCATGATATTACTGAATATCTAAGATGCCAGTTGTGGATTCAAAGATGAGGAAGGGGAGACTAAGTGCACATGGATTGTTTCTGCATCACAAATCATGCATTTTTCAAACAGGGATTTTTTATGTGGGGTCATGCACTGTTGAGCGTCATGTTTCAACACTGGCAAAAGTGCTGACGTGCTTGTTTTTATCCAATCTTGATTTCTCACAGGGCCATCTTCCAGAGCTTCCAAATCCACCTCTCTTCCATCATGCAACAGAACCGGTTTAACTCGGGTGGGTAGGATTAGGGTACCCTGAGGCCATAATTTAATATGAAACCATCTTTAGCAAGTTTTTCCATGCAATTTTCCTAGAATATATAGCCCATGCTGTGAAACTCTTGCTAGTAGTTTTTATTGTTTTTTTTTTTTAAATATAAAAGCAATTTGTTGGTAATCAATATCTCAATATTAATGGTACTAAAGAGACAGTGTATAGAACTGAGAACCGAGGAACCGAGTTTTATAAGCATCCTTCTGTATGTTTGTAGCTCCAGTCAGATGAGTTCTCACCTGACAGCGATAATGGAGGATCATCAGGTATGACAGAACAATCTCACCAGTGTACTTCCCGTGTCGCTTCACCAAAATAAAGTGATATATTCAAGCTTTCTTCATCAGAACTGGTTAGGCGCATGTTCAACTTTGTAAATCGCATAGATGTAATATCCATTGATCTATGCATAACTGCAGGTTATTTAACAGTATGATATGATGGTTTGATACCATGTTAGGTGATGTCCTATTGTTCTCTGTTCTTGTCATTTAGGTCTTCAGGTAAGAATATTATAGATATTTCTGGCTGCCAGCACCATCAGTTGTTTCCTACGTTTTCATTTTCACCTGCAAAGGTTGATAGTTCAGGTCCGGAATGTAAAAATACAGACCAAGATTTGTTTCAACCAACCAGTTGAGTACTCTGAGACTGTGACTCCTTATGCTCAACTGCTTGGTTGAAACAAAATCTTGGTCTGGACTTTTACGTTCTGGACCTGAAGCATCCACCTCTGTTCACTTGTTGATAGTGACATTCATGTGAGGCTTTCGATTTCCCCCTCACCCCAACATCCATCCATCATGAGCAGTGGTAGCGATGTCCCATGCTTGGTGCCAGTCTCCTGCGCTTTCTTGCATGGTGAAACTCTGCAGCAAGAGAAGAAAGGGGGCGTGTTATCTATATGCTTTGTGCAGTTATACTGTACGTAGTGAGAGGTGTGTCTGATGTGGGGGTGTGGGGGAGCATTTGTAGAATGGAGAGGCTCAGAGGGGGAAAGAGCAATCTCACTGCCCAGTATGTTGCAACAAGAGCTGAGAAGGACTTTGTTAATGCATTGCCTAATTAATCCCATATTCTCAAAGTTTTCTTATCCCAGTGTGATACCTGCCCTAGCGCACTTTTTCTCCTGGATGTTTCCCCACCCCAAATATGCACATTCATTTAATTTCTTTATCTAGTTCTTCATGCTTAAACGTTGACTTTAGAAGTATAAAGGAGGACAATGAGGGGCCAAGGTTTCACTTTGGGATTGAATTCTTTGTGGGGTGCTTTTGCTCATCAAGTGATCTTCAGGATTTTGTTTGAAATATTGTATCTGAAAAAGATGCATATCTATAAAGACTCTTTTTGTGCCACTTTTTTGTAACTGGACCAGACAGGACTCTGTCAGGGTGCAGCAGTGCTCTTCACAAGGTGAAATACTGGGTAGTGTTTTGAGTCAAGGCTGCTGCCTGTTAAATGGATTATGTGGGTTTTAGCAAAAACAGCCTGTTGATTGTGATGCATGGTTCTGTTTCCTCTTAATAGATTTATCCCTATGGAATGCTCATGGTGACTCACAGAGGCCAGAGTAAGCTCCCCTCCGACGTTGACCGAACAAAACTTGAGGTATGGCGGTGAGGAGTGTTAGCTCATTTCACTGATGAATCTCAGACATAACCATTTTTACCGTATTAAAATATGCTTTGAAATTTCTTGGTTAGAGGTGAGAAATACAGAACTTGAACTGTTAGTAGCAGATTGCAATCGGGATCTCCATAAAGTCTGGCCTGACAGCTGGAGATCACCTTCCTTTGTGATGCATGCTTAAAATTGGATAATCATCTATACTGAGCCCATATCTGTAGGGTTTAGGGATATCTGATATGTAGGCCCTGTTTGATGTGTTTTGTTCCTCTCTCCCTGCAGCGTCACCTGGCTCCAGAAGAATTCCTGGACGTGTTTAAAATGTCCATCGAGGACTTTGATCAGCTTTCTCTCTGGAAACAAAACGACTTGAAAAAGAAGGTTTTGCTGTTTTAGCGAGAAGAGACTTACTCATGAACACAGACTACCGCACGTCTTTGGAAACACATTCAAGAAAAGAATCAAATACAGAAAATATCAAATGCTAAACTTGGAATGGAACAAAAGTCCCATTCCTGAGTCATAGTCACCTAAAAATCGACTATCGACAGTTTTAAAAACTTAGGGTCTAGTAGCTGTGTCTCTTTCTCATACTACAATAGCAACAGAGGATCGTATGGATTGTGCAAAAGCCTGTCGAAGTGACATATCTTCTGACTGGTATTATTCAAATTGGTACCAACAAAGAAATAAGGTTACCAACACTTACTTGCTACATCCCACAGGCAGGGAAGTGAGTTCAATTATAGACCAAGCTACTCTATTAGTCCTCATTTTATATCAGAGCAGCACTGCCACTAAGACTTTAGCGAGGAAAACTATTAACTTACTTCTCAGTATATTGAACCGAGCAGCTGGGTATCAGTTAACATGCAGTACACTTCTATTGACATTGAAATACCAGCAGAATTAATGGGCTGATTTACTTGACCCTGTTTATTCAAACATAGAAGAATGTTTTTGAATTGTTTCTCAGTCATTTTGATAGTTTTCGTTTCAACTAATCTGTTTTTGGAAGTGGTGGAACTTCAGATAGATGCATTTTGATTCCTTTCCTAAAAGAGCTGATGATAGACTATTCTATATTATTACTATTTAGCTCCAACAAAATTGCACCGTCTAGAAATCTGCAGCTGAGTTTTTGGCTGATCTGCATTAGCATGTTAAACCTTCACTGATGTTAGTCTCAACTAGTGTCTTCAATATTGTTCTACATAGACGGAGCCTGACGTCTTAAAGGTACGCAGGACACATTGTCGGTGCCTACCTTTATTACCTGTCTGGTCCTATTGCTACAATACCTGCACATTTGTAAGCACCTTTAAGGTTTTTTGCTTTTGTTTTGATGAGGGCAGTGTCGGTATTGATTTGTATCACCATAACAAGCGCAATGTCTGCATCTGCAGCTCTGGCTACTCTTCTGTTATCATCACTCATTTACTTGTTTACTGTCCAGATAGACAAAAAAGGATTTGGTAACTTATGAGTTTGGAGTATTTCTCCATCATATCTGCACAGAAGCAAGTTCTGTGCATCATTCGTTTGTTCTTTGTAGGCAGTTTGTATTTTTTTATGTAGAGAACAGCATGAGTTTACAAAAGGCCTCATTTAAAAGTATTGATAGCTATTGATGGGGAACTACAGGTTGTCTTTAAAGTCATTGACAAGGGCAAAAAAGTGATCACAAACGCTCCACTCACTGGGGAAGTCAAAGAAGCACAGATACTTGCAGGGATAGGTCACTGTGGTGTGTGTGTGTGTGTGTGTGTGTGTGTGTGGATGGGATCCATGGGCGGACCACAGGGGTTACAGGCCAGATGGGTGCCCCACAATCTCTACATCATAAACCCTTTCAGCTACGTCCTTGAGAAGCAATAGTAATTGATATGTTCCCTTTTGAACTTATTTTCACTGGTATGGAAAGCAGAGCATAGTAGGGCAGCAGGATTCATGTGAGGGAATGTGCCTTAGTCCTAACCTACCCCTGTCCATTGGCTGCCTGACAGGGGGGGGCGGGGTGGAAGAAGGGGGGTGGGGGGGGAAGCGTGGGTAACAGTGTGGGCTGTGGAGGTGTCGCCAAAGCCAAAACTCTTCCCGAAGATGCGATGGGTGTTTGGCTGGATGGGAGGAGAAGACAGTGTGCCAGCTCATGGGATATGGGGAGAAGCACCACGCACATTCAGGATTCTGTGGAAATTAAAAGAAATCTCTCAGCACTTTATCAGCTCGCGGTTGCTTCATAGGTTTCTGTGTCCCTCTGTATGGCTTACTGCCGAGCATAACTACTGCGTCTGTTTTGGGTAGACGAGGTTCGGGTTGGGTCACCAACCCCTAGAGACAGGGTAACAGTATACCTCTGTCACCCACAGCGTTAAACGCTCAGCATCTCCATCAGATGCAGTCACACGCTTATGGGCATCGTCTGTTTCTTCTTCACCAGTCTCAAAACTGCTGATGCACTATGATTTTCATCAGGATATTAGAGATGTATTTGAAAATGCACACAAATGAATGCTGCACAGATGTGTTAGGGCACAGTTATGATTGAACCTTCATACTCATATGTTCTCCATGTTGTCTGTTTTTCATGTGCAAGTGTGTTGGAAAAAGTACAAATAAAAAAATCACATAAAGACTGTTGGGGGTTTCTGTGTAAAACCACTGATTACAGACAGAATACATACAAACCGTATTTATATATTGTTCAAAGTATCTTTACGAAAGTCTTATCTTTAAATAAGTTACCTTTATAAAATCTATCATGTGCGCATTCTCTAATTTATTTTCCCTGGTTTTAAATGCAGAGAAGAACCGCTTTCAGATTAAAGAAAAAGAAAGTAAGTTGTAGAAAACATGTTTCTTTTCTCTGTTCAGAAAGCGATCTAAAGACGTAAAGCGTTCCTTAAAGCTGACATAAGGATGTGCAAGGCTATGACCGTGTTTGTGTTCTCACGAAGTGAGAGAGGGAGGGAAAGAGGGAGTGAGTGAGTGAGGGAGGGAAGAAAGAAGAGTGCGTAAAGAGCTCTCAAGGTGGTAGGAGTAATTAGCGGGGATGGCGCGGCTATGATCCGCTTGCCTTGTGCCACAAAGCGGCGGCTGGTCGGGGCACCGTAGCGGAGGGACTGCAGAGCGGTGGACCGACCCGCACACACAGCTATGCCTGGAAACGATACGGACCCTGAACCCTGAACACCGACAGCGATGGACAAACAAAAAGGTACGGGGCCATTTCCTCCATTACGACAGGATCTAAGCAGTAAGAAATGGAAATAAAGCGCTCGCATGCAGCATACCCGCGGCGATAGCTCGAAAAGTTTGCTGTTGTTTTCCTCAAATAAAAACGTGTTGGAAGCTGGAGGTGGACGCGTTTTTCTACTATGAACATCACAATGTGTCAGGCATTGTAGCATGAGAAACTATTCACAGTCCGTTTTTTTTTTTATCTGAAGGATAAAGTAGTCTGCTGTTAAATAACGTGTGATGGGATCTTCGGATGAGGCTCAGTAACTTTTTCTTTCCCCTCCAGTCGGCGTCAGTCTATTCTAATATAGTACAGAAATCCGATGGACCTCATACACATTTTCTTGTGCAGCGGTATCTGAGGTGTATCTTAAACATATAAATCGTATTAGTTAGCACGTTTTATTTATTTTGATCATTTTCTTATTTATTGTTTAGTGTACTGCTCGTATCTTATTACTTTCGGAGCGTTATTCCCCGATTCGTTGCCCTTCACTTCTTTACTGTTCTCGTCCACCCAGTTTTTTTTTTATTATTATTATTTTTCATTTATTGTTTGACATTAAAAAAAATAAAATACCTTGGGAACCAAGTGAATAAAACCGACCTGTGGTATAGGCTACTTACTGTGCACATTTCCCACAGTGGAATTAAGTTAATATTTTTTTAAGTGCAATATTATTCCAGGTAAGATGTTTGTTATATTAATAATTAAGTATGTGGTGTTATTGCCAGTATTTGGCTAACGTGGACCCAGTCCAAACTGGCCATTACTACGGTTGAGTAAAAACTTGTTGTTCTGGAAGTTGGCCTATGCAACATTTATCGTTTTAAAGGAATGTAAGTAATAACTATAGAGCAGTAGTCGGAAATGCCCCCAGCCACCACAATCTCCCAAGAGATCCCGAAACAGCCGACTATAGTTTGTTTAAAATATTAATACCGGATTGATCTTTCTATAACTGTACGAGGGAAGGATAATAGAGACTAAACAACGAAAGGGGTTTTGTGCTGCATTAGCTCTGTTCTTTCCATTTGTATCCTGTGAAAAGTGACCCTGTTTAGCAACAGCATGACATCACGGATTATATTACAACAATACGCTATTGCCAGGTTTCCCCGGTCAAGAAAAATAAGAGAACTCCAGTCATTTGGAGAGTGTAATTGTTTATCTTCCACGTTGTGTTTCTGCAGTACAAATAAACGGCGATTTTACATCCATGAAGTTCGGAACACATGTAGATTTACTTTTTAAATATTCTACTGGGAAATCACATTTATTCAGTAGGCTACGCAGACTGTATAAATGGTGTGTTTCTAAATTTTTGCCGTCAAACCCACATACTGTGGCAGCTGAAATGCAGCGATTAATAATTTCATCCTCAGTCATGATTTTATGGTTTTGCCTTTACTATGGATCTCAAAACAACATGTCTGTGTTAGAGATTGATGTAATATTAGCCTAGTTTGATGCAAAGGTCTAATTCGTGAATCCAGCTCTCTAGGGATCTACTCTCCTTGAGACATTTCCTGCAGCTTCTTGCATCACATCATGAAGCAGGGTGTTGATTGTCACCCCGATGCCTGAGATTCTGAACATGTCTGATCTCCGTGTTGGTCCTGGGCACATACTATGTGCATGCACTTAAATGGTCATTGTGTTCAAAGCTTCCATGGCTGCTCAGGGACAGGATGTTGTGTTGATGGTAGGATGGAAGCCCTTAATTTGGGAGATCAACATTTCTGACTCATTTGGACATGGAATGGTGAACAGCATCTGATAGTTCCTTGGGATATTCTGGCGGGGTGCTCAATCACCCACACCATATCCCACCCTTCCTACATTTTTCCCCATATTGCCCTTGCAGACAACAATCCCAGCTGAAGACAATTTTGTGTGTCAAACCTGGTGTTTTGTGAGATTTTTTCGTGTGGAACATTAGTTTTAATGTAAAGTACACCCAAAACCCAGTAATGTCTTTTGAATATATTTTCAGCAGAAATGTAAAATAGTCCTTTTGTGATCAATAAACAAACATGCAATTTAATAATACATGATCTCATTAATTACAAGATTTTTGTTTCCTGATTTTGATGTGGTTTACCTTCAGTTTCCCATTGTTTAAATGGAAAGGTGTAGGAAAAGCTATCAAACCCAATTTTTCAATTCATGAGATTTTGCAGAGAGGCTGATTTTTTTTTTCCCCGCAGTTCTTACATTTTCAGTTATTTAGCAATGCTTTTATCCAAAGTGACATACGTTTGTGAACACAGGGTCAGCCAATCCCTGAAGCAGCTGGTGATTAAGGGCCTCACTCAAGGGCCCAACAGTGAAATCCCTCTGCTGACTGCAGGATTTGAACCAGTGACCTTCAGATCACGCACAGCATCCTGAGCCACAGAGCCACACACTGCCCCCAGTACTTAAAGCTGAGTAGGCCCCATAGACATCTGCAGAATGTGAAAAATGTCTCTGCTTAAAGTTTGAGGTTTGTTAATGAGCTGATATTACGAACCCCCCCGACCCCCCCCACCCCAATGCCAACTCTTTAAAAATGTGATTGTTGTATCACGCAGCTCAAGCGAGTCTGCCTGGCATAAATGTGAATGGCTGTTCTGTGGTTTGTTTTGAAATGTGACTAGGCGTACAGAAAAAAACGCGGGGTCAGATTTCTCCGTGTAATTAAAAGGAAGCGGAAAGGGTCCCCCCCCCCACCCCCCGTGCTTTGCTCTGGTTTCTTTCTTCAGGTGTTGATCCCTAATCATTTTTGATCAGCCAGCTCCTGAAAAATCATGTCTTTGTAGTCATTGGAGTCAACAGAGTCATTGTACAGTTCTTCTAGTATGTTTTGTCATTTGACAAAACAGTTCATATTTGTCATTTTTAGGATTGCTTCAGTCTGTTCTCCTCCAGTCCTCATTCACCTCACATCCTGAGGTGAATCTACCATGTGTGCCCCGAAATTATAATATAGGAAAGTACTTCTTCAATAAGCAAAACTGTGTAAATGTAAGGTTATGGATTTGGATTGAATGTTCTTTTTATTTTTATTTTTTATAGAAGTGAGCCATCTATCTTCCATCCTCTCATCCTACATCCTACTTAGGGTTTCAAGCTAGAAGCAGCCCATTTAGTTTAACTCTATGTGTAAAAGTCACTGAACAGAATAACACTTAGAAAACCTCATATTCACTGCCTGTTACGAAAATCAGTCTTCCTTACATAAACCTGAGATCAAAGAAACAATAAAGAAAGTTGCGCCCTTCCCAAACAGGTAAACTGCCTGCCCTTCTGCTTCCACAAAGGTTAAAACATCAGTTGTAACTGCAATTACATCTTTATTGAATGAGATGGTTTATTTACTTAAAGGTCGAAAAAGATTGGGCTGTTTGTCAGTGAGTCAGAAGGTATTATGGTGCATCTTCCGAAAGAACGGATTGTTTTCTGAGGATACTGAGGGAACAGGAAATGGAGCGGATGGAATAATGATACCTCTAAGGATTAAACGTTGGATGAAGAATGTAGAAAAGTGTTTGCCTCGCATGGAAGGCACGCGGAAAGAGCTACTGTGTGATTTCACTGGTAGTTATTCATGCTAGTGTCAGGAAGAGAGTGAGGTCAGAAAGAAGGCAGATAGGGCAGAACTGTTCCCAAAATTCCTACAGAAATCCTCCCCAATGTTTTTGTTTCCTTCGTTTTTATCAAAAATGTAAATATGAAATTCAGTGGAGGCCGTAAACAATTCTATCTTCTTTTTTCTTTTTTTTTGTCCCTTTCACCAGGCAAACATTAACGCCCCGTCAGTTGGAATGTTTCTGTTTCGTGTTTGTTTTTATGTGCTTCTGCCAGACCAGCTTTGTCTGAAGGTTAGTGGAAACAGTTCACATAGGTGAGAAAAGGGAAGCCCTGCTTTTAAAATCATTGCTGCAATAAAACGTCTTCTGCTCACGATAAAAGTCTGTTTTTTGGGCAGAGGCAAAATATAGTATTTTATGCATTGTAATTTAAAACATGCCTTGGTGAACATGCCAAGCCTTAGTTGAGATACATATGAAAATAGATGTGTGGTCCTTTGGTAATAATTTAGAATTGCAGTGTTTCTTTGTTATCTTTAGTGATGTGCCGTTTGTTTGGGTTTTTTTTTTTTTTAAATGAGCTGAAAACAGGCTTTGTAAGGACAGAGATATAGAGTTACAGTTTGTTCTCCAAGAAAAACGTAGCGAAAATGAGACCTTTGTTTTCACAACATTAAGTTCAGCCGCAGTTAAAGATCGTCGCTGTATACGCAGTATAGATCAGCATATTGACATGGACATACGTCAGAGCTGATGAATATGGAAGGTTGCTCAGGAATGGCTGTGTCCAGTTCTCCATATGGTGGCATATTCCTCTCACCGCTGTTGTAAGAAGTTGTGATGGTTGGACGATTGGTGGGTTGCAGGGGACAAGAGCATTTTTTTGATCTTATTCCAGTGTCCAGCAGACGCTTATTTACAGCAAAGTCACAGCTTATGACTCCCTTTGTTTGTACAGCTGGGTCATTTGCCAGGTTGCGTTCAGGTTAAATATCTTTCTTTCTCAGGGGTAACAGCTTAGGCCGTTCTGGGCCTTAAATGTTTACCCCATGGCCTTTAGGAGAAAGGTGTAGTGGAATATTCCTTCCATCTTGTACACATTTGGCACTTCTGCCCATGTGCCCTGTGTGGGGGTGCACTGGCCTCAGCTGTTTTCTGGTTATACTGGGAAAGATGGATGAATTATGAAACAATTGAGCTCTTCAGTTTGACTGGTTTGAAGGCTTCATTCAGCACTGGAAGTATGTATAGGCTTGTCTGGACACTTGGGCGTTCTTTTCATAGAGAGATTTAAAGGCCATTGAGGACACCATAACAAGTGGCTTGTTTTTATGGGACAGCGTTGCTGTGGCTTTCATAAGCAGAAAGTCCTTCCTCCCTTCCACTGTTTTTCTTTTTTTTTTTTTCCCCACACAGAGTAATTTACACAGATAGTAGGACTGCTGTACAAAGGCCCTCTGATAGACTCTCCCACAGTATCCATGCATCTCTGTTCACTGTGAAAGCAAAAGTGAGGCTTGTACTGTCTTTTGCTGTGTGTAGGCAGATGAGGTTTAACCAGCGGGGGCTGTTTACACCCCCTCCCTACATAAAAGAGCGGCTATCGTACACCACTGCGGCCCCCATTGTTTTCTGTTGCTTGTCTGTGTGCTGTAAACTAAACCTGGCACATTCATACACTGTAAAAGTCAATGAAGGCATGGCGCTTTGGTGCATGGTGGTACCACTGGATGTCCTGGATTACATGTCCTTGCTGCAAGATTGTTGATATGGATAAAAGTTGCCATTCAATCCGTGTTTTATGTGGAAAGACTCAAATTTACCAGTAATGATGTGTTTTGGGGGGATTTCCTAATTGTTCCTAATCATCGCATCAAAATATTTTTTGTTTTTCCACTCATTTTTGTATAAATCTAGCAAAATGACCTCTTCTTCCAGTCTAGAGAGTCTGCAGTTTGTAATTATAGTCACTGTGTTTATCACCCTAGGACACAAATCAGGGCTCCCTGGATGGGATGCCAGTCCACTGCAGGGCATTAACCCACACAATCTACAGACGCGCATTAGCATGCCAACATGTCTTTGAACTGTAGGAGGAAACTGGAGTATCCAGAGGAAAACCATGCTAGAGGGAAACATGGTAACCAATTACAATGTTCAATGCACCAATTACAATGTTCAATGCACCAATTACAATATTCACTTTGCAAAGTGATTTTAGTCAGATCACTTTAAACCTAATGATTGAGAGAATATTTAGGGAAGATTATTGTTGAGGGTTATGTGTATGGTTAAGATGGATAATAATAGGTATAGAGAGTGGTTAAATACAAATTATTTGAAGTGGCTTTTAGTGTGTGGGTTGGTCTTCCATTTTTAAATGTCTTTTTCTGTTACAGTGATACTCAAATGTAGTTTCCTGAGCTTATCAGTGATGGTTACAGTGCAAACTAAATAAATTGCAGACGTTAATAAGCAATGAATGAATGATGGGCTACCCCCCCCCCCCCCCCCCATCCAAGGTGTCTCCCAGTGTGTGTCCTGCGCTTCTGAGGATGGGCTCTGGGCCCCCTCTGACCCTGGGTGACTGGTCATGAAAGATGGATATATCGACATGTTATTTCAGTCAGGGGCCTTGCTAGGGCTGTTTTAGCCCCCTAAAAGATTCCCCCCACCCACATAAATGTACACTGATTAGCTTAAATAGTGGGTTGTCATTTATTCTCAATAAAATCATAATCCTTAGCAAAGGTTTAGCCCTTTTTTCATAAATCTTTAGTAACACTCCTGTTTTCTGTATTTCAGACATACCATAAGGCTTATGCGCTACTTTTTTCCAGCTTTGTCGCTATTCAGTCCAATACCTATTAATATCACCTAAATTTTCTGGCCCATCCCATAATCCCTAGGTCTGCAGGTGAGCACTTATCATTGCAGCTTTTCTCCCCACAGTGCTGAACCGGCTGGTCTTGGACCTGCAGTCGTTCCTCTTGGTCCTGGACAACGAGAACCTCAGCTATATCGCTCAGGCCCAGAAAAAGTCTATTTCAGACCTGCTATCTAAACTACAGGACACTCCTGGTGAGTTACTGTCACAGAGAACTTCATCTTACACTTCGTGTTGTTTTTCTTTGTCATTGCAGTGTCACTAGCGGGATCCGTCGTTATAAGAGCTGAGACTTGGAGTGCTGTGTAACTCGTTTAATTACGAATCTCTGTCTAGGATTTTGTTGGTTTGAGTCCTGTAGCTGGTAGAGTAATTTTATCACCATTGGGCCCTTTGAGGAAAATCCTTAACCCCAACTGCTCCAGGGCACCCGTCTGAAACCAAAACTTGTTCTCACATGAACACTATATAGATGTGTCTGTCTCTCTCCTGGAGAGCAAGTTGGGATGTGTAATACTACCCAGTTTCCCCACAGGGATAAATGAAGTACTGCTGTTATGAAACATTTTTAGGGTTTAAATAGGGTCAGCTGGGTGGATTTGGAGAGAGTTTATAAAAGCAGATATGATCTATGTTATGAAGTGTAGAATTGTTGCAGAAAGGGTATAGGAAAAGGCAGATACCCAAAACCACACATTTTTGGACTGTTTTAAATGGAGGTGCCTTACCGGTGAATGTGCACATAAATCTCACATATTGCTACCAGACTAATCACTGGAAATGTATTTGGGTTATCTTTTCAAAAACATTACACTATTACCCTATTGTAGTACTCTGTGATTGACTGTTAATGGATCAGCTGCGAAACAGACAAATACCATAACACAAACTGAGAAAACATTCTTATTAATAAGTTGTAATATTTCATAACAATGCTTGTATAAGTGCCAAATAGAACAGGGTGTGATCACTTTTATTAATATTCAGAGTCTGTCTTTGATCTCTCTCTATTCCTCTCATTCTTTAGTGGAGGACGCAGAATACATGATTATGAACTGTCCATCTGGAGCCGCCAACAGTGATCTCAGGGAAAATCAGACAGTCGCTGGTAAGGGGTTTTTCTAAGGCCCTTTTTAGTTGAGAATTCAGCTTGAAAGTCTTGGCGTTCCTCATGGGTCTGTCCTTGGACACTTAACATTTGCCTTTGTTTGCACAGGGGGCTTCCTCCAGTGCATGGTTAACCTCAGTCATGCTGAAGAGGCCTCGTCCTCAGCTGAATGGCCGCTGAAGGGGGTGAGTCTGCCTTTCTCTTTATCCTCCGGCCACTGACCACTAAGAAATCCAGACGGGATGAGTTTAAACAGGAACTTAATCAAATATTTGCAGAGCCTGCGGAAGGACTCTTCAAACATTTGTTTGAGGGCAGTTTTATCTGTAGGCATTTAAAGAGATAGTGGTGGAAGTAGATATATAGTCAAAATTCCATCATCTTTATTTTGCGCTTGAAAGTGTTTGTATTTAAGCAATAGTAACAGAAGTAACAGAGAGAATGATCTCAAATCAAGTAAACATACCTAATTGTGAAAGAGCAGAATGAACAAGCCCCCTTATTGTTAATGATGAGCTCCTCAACACCAGTTTAAAGCAGCAGACAGCTGCTGGGGTTACTGTTTACTGTTAATATTGCATTTATAAATCCTATCAAATGCAATATTAAAGTTAACTTCCAAAAATCAACATTTCAAGCAGTGAAGCTCATTTCCTGGTTAATCATACCCTCAAAACAGTCCTGTTCAAGTATGTGCTGATGCTTTTCGGCTGCAGTTTTAGGTCACAGATTGTGTTCCTTTCACTGTAGAATTCTAGCTGTCGATTCAGAAGCACGTGGAGTCTGACCAGAATACGTTAGTAGAGCATTAAGCTTTGTTAAATATAGTTAAATGCTGTACAGTGATGTATCTTTTGTGTTGTGCTCTATTAAATATGAGTCTATGACATGTTTAGAAACACATTTGGACTTAAGGATTTGAACAAGGGCTAATGATTTCTGTCACCTTATTTCTCTTTAGAAGCTTGTTGTTCCAGACATTAGACTGTTTGCTGTGAGTGATGTCTTCAGTTCAGTTTTAGGTCTGTTTTTCAGGGAGCTTTGGTTCCAAAATCCCTGGGCTGGCTCTGCAAGGGCCAATGCCCCACTGACGTCCCAGGGCTCTCTCTGTCCTTGCTGCGGCCGCGTAAGGTGGCACTGGGGAAAGGAGCCCAGCAGCAGGGTTTATTTTCAGGCCTGAGTTTTATTCACTGACCATAATGACAAGGGAGAGCTAAAGGGGCCTACTGTAGTGGCTGACAGGCTCTCAGGCCTCCTAGCTGGGGGGGAGGGGGGGGGGCTCTGACGTGGGCCGCTAATGAGAGGGTCCCGGGCCTGTCTTGGGTTTGGGACGCCCAGCCGCACGTCCTACAGAGGGGTGAAGAGCAGTGCAATGGGTCAGAGGCTAAGGTTTCACTTTTAACGAGGCCGATTCAAGTGGCCGGGTGTGGCAAGCAGGAGTAAACAACAAACTGCTACAGCAAGGCCACGATAAACTAGGTCATTGTCACAAATAAGATTCTGCCTCATCAGTACTCATTTATCCCCCATGGCCATGTAGACCCTGATGGTCTATAGTCAAGTCAGCTTCTAAGTAGTCAAGTCAAGTCAAGTAGGGCTTTATCGTCTCGCCATCCATATTCAGTACACTGCATTTGGTGATGCGAAATAATGTGCCCTGGACCTCATTGCAACTTATATGCATAAATAGACAGACAAGTACTGAGAGAAGAAGAAGAAGAAGAAGAAGAAAAACAACAGCAACAATGCACTTTAGGTGGAACCCTGCTGATCTCGACTTTAATAAAAAAAAACAAACAAAAACAAAAATGTAACAAAACACACGGCTCAGATGCCCACTCCAAACTATTCATTTAACAGTAATAATTAATGTAATAGTTTTCTCTGTCGGAAATTTGACCGACCGATCTGCCAACGTGATATGCCCCCAGAGAAGTGGAAACACACGTAGCTCAGGCCATATGGACCACCACCCACGTGCTTCAGCCTCCCCTCTGCCCTCTCAGGGCGCTTTTGGTATCGGCAGAAGGCTTTGTGTCGTTACTAATCAAAGGCTTAGGAAATGTTTTGAAGAGCCCCTGTATCTGTGAAAGGAAATGCTTTGTTTATGCGAGTGGCCATCTCTACTTCATCAGTATGATGCTATTACTCAAGATGCAGCCTGAGAGAGGAAGTACATGTCCAGAGAATAATTATCTATGTCTATGTGATGGAGAGATAGAACGCCCACATACTAGGGGAAGTCAGACATGGACGGGGCAGAGCCCGCCCGTGGGGACCATGAGCTCACCAGTAAAAGCCTTCCGGGATAGGATGGCAGGAGTGACCAGGAGTGCCCGGCTGCAGTTCCCGGAAACTACACGCAACCCAAGGACTGAGACCCACATAACACGTGCACAAGCGGGGGGCCCAGAACTGACCTGTACACAGAATTTAGTGGTTTCTCATATACTGTACGTGTCTAGCAAAACTTTAATATGAAATTAATTTAGCCTTGTTAAAGTATAGGAGAAAACATGTCAGAAATTGAGTATTTTAGAATCAAAATTCAACATATCGGCCAGGTACTCCCACATGTACTAGGAATTTGTCTTTGCTGTACTGGTATTTGCATTTGCTGTACTGGTATTTGCATTTGAAAACAACACAAATATAAATGGGGAGAAAAAGAATAAAATAGAAGATATGCTAAAATATAAGGAATAGTTCCAAATAAGTACAAATCACAATACATCTGTTAATATTTTCAGCTTCATATTTCATAGAGTACCAATTGGAAGCCGTATCTGTCAGTTATAGCAGAGGGTCTGTCACGCTGTGGAAGCTGAAGCTTAAGGGAAGCCTGGTGTGCTTCTTCACTGATGTCCTCTCTGTCAGCTAGACGTTGCGTGAGTTGGGCCCCACAGCTGTTCTCACTCTCCGCTTCATCTCACCCCCGTTGAAAAAACAAAAGCCATAAACACAATGGATTGGGGGTGGGCGACCTGCATGGCCCTCCCAGTAAGGCTTTGTGAGTATGGAGAGGACATTTACAAGCCTGAGGTAGAGAATAGTTGTTTCTATAACTCCTCCCCACTACTTATGGACTCTCTCCCCCCTACCTCACCTCAGGAAATAAACAGACATTGCACCAAACCCCTCGTCCCTCCATATCTCAGCTTAGCCATTTCTCAGTCTGTCTGAGAGACATCTGCCACATCCATTAAATTGAGTTGGGGTTAAGTAGTCCCCCCCCCCCCCCCCCCCCAAAATAGTCTTGCTTCCTCTCCTTTTCTGTAAACTCCACATGGGTAGGAATAGAGTAATTTAGTTTATTAATATTTACAATATCTAGGACAACTGGCAAAAAGGAAACGCAAGAAACCAATTGAAAAGAACTAAATTTAGCAATTTTAGTGCATTTTTCACCCAGAAAGTTCACAAATAAAGGAAATGCTTAGGGATTCATTTAACAGGGTATATTATTTCTCTAGTTTGATTTATATGTATACAGTGCTTTTCGCAACATATTTGGCCCAGAGCACTTATTTCAGTGAAACAACAGCTGGCAATTGGATGTCACAGTTTAGTGCAACAGTAAAGTAAATGGATAGTGAATGAGGGCTTGAAGGCAGTGAAAGAGAGGAAACAAAACTCCGTACTTTGATAGGAGGGAAAGACTAGGGGCCCAAGGTTAACCAGCTACCCAACCCTCCTGGGAAAGAGGAAGATTTCAACCTTTCTCACCCATAGAGCGGTAAAGGTTAGTTACATGTGTTTGTTTGTCTGACCCCTGGATTTACACATTTCCTGTGGCTTAGGAGGGTGACCACATGATGCGACAGTACTAAAACTTTAAAGCAGAAATAGGTTTCGTCCACCATCCCTGAAACCTGTTTTTTCATTTACAATGGTGTGTGCCAAGTCATGTGGTTTGGTTGGGTTCCCTGAGGTAGATGGCATGAGTGACTGATCTGAGACCAGGCGCAGTCCTCTCATTCGGCCTTCTGAGCAGCCTGTGTTTTTCTTGTTGCAGCCTGTGTTCCTCCTGACCTTTAGAAAATAGCTAAACTCCTTTTTCCCGTAAATAAAGCATATTGCTTTTAAGACGCTAAATTACACGTTTGTCTCTGCGCAAGGTTCTTATTTTTGCTTTAAATTGAAGTTGAGGATTTTTTTTTTTGTATTGGAAGATATTTCTCTTTTACCTGGATTAGTGGTGACGTGACACCCTGTGACTGATCAGTGACAGGGATGGGGACAGTTGTAGAATGTAATGAAGCTGCCGTGTATGTCCTCGTTTCAGAGCAAGGGGCCTGTCGTGCCTCCTTACCCCCCCGATGGCTTGGATGATGACTGCTATGAAGAGGCAGAACCATTCGTTCCAGTGAGTCAGCCCACAGGTACGATGCCGGGGTCACAGTTAGCGGCCCTTCAGTGGTGTAGGGTCACGTAAAGGACATGTTCAGGATTGTATTTCAGAAACGTTGACTCAAATGTGTGGTTAAATGTGTCTGGGCCAGACGCGGTGGACTCTGACAGCAGTCACTATGAGTCGTACGGCGAGGAAGAGGAGGACTCTGTGAAGGATAGGGCTCATTACATCCAGTGGAGTGCCTCTCAGCCATGCCTCCGCTCTCCGCCTGAGTCACGCATCTGCGGCTACCTGTCGAGAAAGAAGTGGCTGGGCCAGTGGAAGAAGCAGCTCTTCATCATCCGCAACACGGCCCTCCTGGTAGGCTGTAGCAGCAGCTACTCCCAGCTGTCTGGGGACGTCGTCTGTTAGCCTGACGTAAGGATAACTGTAATTCATCTGGAAAGTGTTACAGGAAAAGTGTTACAGGAGCTGGTATGTGTCTAAAACTACAGTCATTAACAACAGGGATGCGTTTTGAGAAATGTGTCGTTAGGCAATTTCATTGTTGTGCAGCGTCTTAAAAGCAACATTCTTTATTTACGGGAAAAAGGAGTTTAGCTTTTTTCATTGTTGTGATTTAACATGCCTACATCATATTATACTAAATGATAGTCTATTGTGGGTTACTTGCAGTAAAATTAAGATTTAAAAGACATTTGATCTAGTTTTGTGTTATTTGATCTTGAATCTGCAGTGCTTATTTGAGGAAAATGGTTGAGGAATCATTAAATCATGGCTATATATTACATCATTTTAATATACCTGATAAGCTATGGTAATGGGAATGTGTTGTACTTATATACACATCTGGCTGTACAATAGGTGTGTTTACACCAGCATCACCACAACCACGTGAGTCATGCGCTGCGCTACAATGTCACTAGGCAATGGTGATTTTTCAGCTCCGTTATAACCTTACGGGACTGTCATCGTATATGCAGTCCATCGTTGATGGAAACGTCATTATGCGACACGTGACTGTATAGTGTTCAGAATAAAAGCTGCCTTTAATGCTTAAACCATCTCATGGGAGTATCTGGGGAGAAATTTGATGTTAAAGGGATTTTATATCGTTTAGCTAAGCTTCTTGCTAACATTGTTTCAGGAACAGGTCTGTCCTTTTTATCAGTTTAGGTAGATAAAATATTCTCATTTAATACAATATCACAATTCATACAGTTTAATGGGGAAAAAACAATCCTGGCTAACTTTCTGCACGTTTCTATATTTCTGACACCGTTCATAGATGTTGTTTTGATTTCTAAGTAGGTGAGGCACTCAAAAGCTACTCTGTGGGGAAAAGGTACTTGATAAAACCACTTGGCATGACATTTGTGTGGCTGGGAAGGTTTCAGTTTGGTGGTCTGAGCATGACCCAGATGCCATTTAGCGGATGGATGGATGGATGAGTGGATGGATGGATGAGTGGATGGATGGATGAGTGGATGGATGGATGAGTGGAGGGATGGACTGCATCTTTATGTTGGATTCTCTTTGTGGTTCCTGCAGTGGCAGCTGTTGCAGACAGCCAGTTATGCTTTCATCATTGAGCTGTGGTTTTTTTCCCATACTCCTTTACTGAGTCATGAAACTATGCCCTGAACCACTGGGAAGATTCACTGCTGTCGCAAATTTTTTCAGTCTGCACAGTCTGGCTCTGACTGTATTTCAGTATTTCAGGACAGCCCCGGAACCCTAAAATAGGTCTATAAACCTTCTGAGGCCAATAGACATCAAAGACCCTTTTCCAGTAATCTTCAGGTATTTCTTTTGGTTGTGGTATAACGTGATTCTTGAACCTGTGTACAGACAGATTCACTCTGGTGGCAAAAGGCAGAGTTAGATTTACGTTGGCAGGGCTGGTCCAAACAATTGAACCTAATTATCCTTTCATTTGGGTTAAGTGAGGAGGGCAAGAATTTGAGAGATTGCATGTTTGATTACCTTGCATACCAAACAAACGAAAGAACCGCCAAACTCCTTCTCCGCAGTACCATACTGCTCAAAGGCTCAAATTCAGTATATAGCAAAGTAAAAATACTAGAAAATTAGACCTGATGCACATCTTCAACTGTCCTATATTTCCATTTTAAAGGCAATTTTTTAAATTAAAAAATGTATATGAATAGAATATATATATTTAAAAAATAACTTTTTCATTTATATGTTCTGGAAGAATATAGCTCTTTCTTCAGGGAAGGTGGGATAAAGCTGTATTTTGTTTGCAGAAATTTTATTAAAATTCGCCAGTACCTACTGCTTGTAATTTTAGTTTTCAGTATTATTAAACATATTCTGGGAAGATGTCAACATGACAGTTATTCTTATGATATCATGCGGTTTCCTGATATTTGCCTCCAGCTCTCTGATCAAACACGACCTGTAATTGACTTAACTTGGATAAGTTAGGGATAAACCATGACGAGGTTTGCAGTTATATGAAAAAATCAACAACATCTTGGTGCAATGCTGCTAACCGTTTCATTTTTCAGAAGACAATTATTTTTATTAGCTTTTAATAGAGTTTCAGTGTGCTTTTAAAAATATAGCTACTACATGGAGAGAACGTCTGGTCTGGCTGCAAAGTGGAAGCGGCAAGTCCGCTAAGTAACCATAGAAACCGTCAATGGGCGCTTGCATTTTAAAAACCAAGGAAAATTATGCTGATAAGAATAGCTGCTTACTTATGAGTAAAAAGCCATGCAAGTTTTTATATTAACAAGTTTGATAAAATGTTAAAACGCATTAATACAGAACATTTATTAGGCTGCAGGAACCTGTGCCCCGCGATGGGTTTGTGCCCCATCCTGGGTTGTTCCCTGCCTTGCACACATAGCCTCCGGGATAGGCTCCGGACCCCCCTGAGACCCTGAATAAGACAAGTGGTCATAGAAGATGGATGGATGGATGGTATAATAGCGAGTACGTGAACTTGACTTGTCCCCATGTCCTTCTCCCAGTGCTACAAATGTGCCAAAGACCTGAACCCCCTGCTGGAGCTGGAGCTGAGGGGCTGCCAGGTGGTGTACAAGTGCAAGCATGGCAAGAAGATGCAGCATGAGCTGAAGGTGGTGGCGGGTTCGGACACCGTGGTCATCGGCTTCCAGAACTGCCAGCAGGCCGAGGAATGGCGGAAGGTTTGGAGGTGTTTATGATTATGGCCCACTCCTGGCTAACTCCAGGAGAAGAAGAGAGGGGTAGAGAGGGAATATTGCTTCAGCTGGTCGACCTTTGGAAAATTATTCATTCTCACATGCCGTGTGCTAGTCCGTCCATCTTCCAGTAACATTTCCAGTCCAGGAGTGTGGTGGAACGCCTGGAGGCTGTCCCGGGAAGCGTAGGGCACAAGGCTGGGGAACAACCTAGATGGGATTCCAGTTCATCGCAGGCCACATTTAGAGAAGCCAGTTCACCTTGCTGTATGTCTTTTGGGTTTGGGTGGAAACCAGAGCCCACAGAGGATACTCACATAACATGTGAAGCACATTTAAACCCCACACAGGAACAGGGTTCAAGTGCCAAACCCTGGGGGTGTGAGATGATAGCAACTCCACATCCCCATACTGCCCACATCTGTTTACGTTGATTTTTGAATGTAATTTAGGTAGTTCTTATATGCCCATTATTAGTACATTTTGCTAAGTAAAGTAATGTAACTATTTTTATGGTTTTAGATCATTGAAGAAGTGAGCAGCTCCTTCCAATATGAGAAGGAATCTTACAGTTCGTCCTCATTGCTGAAGTGTGACAGGCTGGATTCTTGCAGGGTAATTTTATTGTTGCCTCCTGTACCCACAGCCCTGCTGAACAGATATTTCATGGCAGTCACTACTGAGATTTTATTGTAGATCTACATGTTTTTTTTTGTCATGTTGTCATTGTCTGGCCTGTATTGTTTTGATTGGTTGATGATTGTTTCCTCACCTTGCAGTCAAGCACCGTCCTCCACACGGACTCGGAAGACGACAAACTCTCCGGCCTTCCGTCTGCTATCAGCAGTGTGGAAATGAGAGATAAGGGTGAGATGTTTTTCAGCTGCCTGTGTGCGGTACTCGTTCCTCAAGCCGTAATGAAATGGTGTAGATCTTTGCTATCAATAGCTCCATGTGGAGCTGCCCAGTAGGTCTGCATGTACTGTGTTGTGGCATTCATTGGGACTCTGGGGACAGTATGTGGGTTGTGCAGTGAGGTGCAATTAGGTGAAGGCTAAATTTATGCCATACCAAACCGGGCCATTTTCTGAACTTTCACTGCTAAGTCTAGTAATTTCATTGTGTTCATCTAGCCCGTGATGGAGCCAGAAATGATTTGACAACAGGCAGCAGAATATTTGTCTTGTTTTGGCACCTTTTTAAGGAGATTCCATCTCCTGCACCAGACTGGGGGAAACAAATGTAACCAGTGAAGAGTTTGTAAGGGGACTTTATTAAACGCTTAATGTGGAAAAAGTTTAACATGGCTTAATGTTCCGAAACAGCGATCAATGAACACCAAATTTCTCTCAGACGTGTCTTGTCATAATCGCTTCCACCTGGCAAAAAATCAAAACCTAAATCCTGTGACTATGGATGTTTTGTTATGATAAGAAATGTCCGAGAGAAATTTGGTGATCATTGATTGCGGTTTTGGAACATTTAAGTCGTGTTTAGATTTTTCCTTATAATGGGTGTCTTTATGGTTCCTACAGTGGCAGCTGTTGGCAGGAGAGGAAAAGGCTCAGTGTAACATAACATCCATCCATACTCATTGGATTTAGGTTTTGATTTTTTTGCCAGGTGGAAGCATTTATGAAAAGACATGTCTGAGACGAATTTGGTGTTCATTGATTACTGTTCTGGAACATTAAAGCCACGTTAAGCATTTTACAATGTCCCGTTTGTAAGTGACTGTGGACAGTATTTGTTGCATGATAATTGAAGTAAAAAAAACAGCAGTCATTCTGCACAGTCATGCAGTATGTAATTTAAAATGTGCTTTATACTAATTTCTAAGGGCAGAAAAAAAATCTTTTGTGTTTTAATTTCCTTTTCACCAGACACCCATTTTGCCATGTGTTTTCATGGTTTCTGGAAAGTCCTGCCTCTGTCTTTCAGAAGTGGTTTGCTGCCGAATACTTTCTGGTTCAATCGATGATCACTTTAGATGTCAGATTCGCCGTTATTATACCCATACCTGGAGATCCTCTGGCAGCAGTCTGACTGCGACCCCCACCCCCCCGGTTGTCCCTTCTGGATCGACAGGCTTCCTGAATGTCCTGATGAACTGCCAGTGGCAGAGTCTGTGGTGCCAGGTGGAGCACGGCGTGCTGAAGATGTTCCGGGACGAGGTGTGCGAGGAGAGCCCCCAGTACAGCGTGCAGCTCCGGGGGTGTGAAATCCGCTCAGGCGAGGACACGGCTCAGACCTACCGCATCACTGTGGCCCTGCATGGGGACCAGGTGGCTGTTCTGGAGGTATGCAGCCCACCGGAGCCACCGATTCCAGTCCAGTTATTGTGCATGCTATTCAAAAACAGCCCGAAGGAATCCGGATTTCATCTTTGGGAAACAAGCCACAGCAAAGGGGAAAATACAGGATTCCACAAATGATACCAGAATCCTTGGACTGAGGTTTAGGAAGTATGGCATTTTTTTTTGTTGAGAGTTGAACTGTGTAGGGGTCATGTGAGGGAGGGAGGTGTTGACCTCCTCTGTTTGCCCGCAGGCCAGCTGTGCAGACGAGAAGGAGCGTTGGCTCCAGCTCCTGCAGGACGGGAGCCTGGGGCTGGCAGAGTCCCAGTACGAGCAGTTGGACTCCATGCTGGATGCTGGGCCTAGCAGACCACTCAGGTAACATACCTGCTTGCTCTCCATGACCTCTGATCCCAAAGGCACTCTTTCAGCACTTCCATAACATGAAAATAATCAATTTCTCACATCTGGATGTATGGTACTGAGACCTGTTTTCTGTCCAGCAGCGGTTTGATGACTCGTAGATTCCCGACCTCCAACATGTACATCGACGACCCCTTTCAGCAGCTGTGTGGGACAGTGCAAAACCAGCCAATCTACTCAAACACATGCATTTTGGAGCACAGGGTAAGTTTTGATTTTGGGGTGTCCACCAGTATCATTTGGGATATACAGATACTCCTCTCTCAACGACCTACCTGTTTAAACGAGCAGCTTTATGACCAGTCGGTATTGTAAGCTGTATGATCTGGTCGCAGGAATGGAACTCGAGCGTTACGCGAGAATTGTCTATAACGTGTGAATTCTTCAGAGCACTAAAACCTTCTATCTCAGTTCCAGAAATCTCAGAACAATACACAGAGAGATTCAATGATTCCTAAAGATGAAAGTAACTATATCAACAAAGAAACCTTCTCCAACCACAGTAAGTATGCTCTAATTCCTGACGTTTTGCCAGTCTTTGTGTGACTGGTCTTTGTTTTACTTACAGAAATGGCTTCCACTATCAGCTCAGTAGTTGACTCCTAGGAAACTGACAATATATATTTTTTTGTATTGTATGTGACGCGGAATATAAATCACACTTGAACCCAAATTAGAAAAATGAATGTATCTGTGAGGAGAACAAGTTTTTCTGCTCCTCGGTGCAAAACATATGATTAGTGAAGAATTTGTGGCCCTATTATGGATATTATTAGCATTCTTATGCATTGAGTCCTTTTTTTAAGGAAACAATTCAACCACATCTGTTTTTAATGTACTGTAGCTCACTCAATGTTTAGCTGAATCGACAGTGTCTCAATAATTATATGTTAGTTAGAATAAGAAATCATAAGACTTTTCCAGCAGTGTTTTAATATTTTTGTCATCAGCCCCTTGTATGAATGTGCCTGCAGGTTGGTTCAAACAAAGTGATGTAAATAATGTCCTCGGGGCCTGCAGTGTATGTGCCAAAACGTGCCAGTACAGCCCTCATGTGAAGTACACACATGTCTTCAGTTAGCTATAGCGGGCCTTCTCAAAGGATATACACTGCATCTGTACTTTAAACAGACGCTAACTGATGATGTGTGTCAGTGTTTCACTGATAAAGATAAATTCCTCATGTCAGTCTGGGGAAAGTAGACATACTCCTTAATAGTGATACTTGGGCCCGGGCATGTGACACTTTGAGGTAAAACGCCAGTCATGCTGTGCTTAACTAGGGCAGCACTATACTTTGTCAACAAAACCGCTATGGGCTTTGTTTCTTTAACATGTTTTTAAAAGTTGTGATGTGGGTTTTTCATACATGTCATCGAGCCGCGATTCTACTGCGCTGATCTGTTATTTGCATCGTAATGAATTTGTTCTCCTTGTGGAAGGGGTATGCTTCAGGATGACTGTATCCCAACTCATTGGATGTATGTATAGCAGTTTGTGGAGCCCAGTGATGACACCTTCCAAGGTCGTCTCACTAGTAAGATCTTATTATGGCAGGATATTTGTGAATTTGTATGGAGAGACACCTACTATGGTTTCTTTATCCTTAAATAAACTTAAGGGATACTTTGTAGCAGATTCACACCAGATTCTGGCAAAACATAGCGAGTGTCATGTCTGTCCGTGAAATATTTTATACTAATACCATCTTTGGTTTGCAGAAGTATGTTAATATAAGGAAAAACATAAGTATCCAAAAACACTGGATGTCTCAGATTTATTGGGTAATAAAATATGATGAAAAGCACAATTTAAATTTGAATTGTCACAATTAAAATTTGTCACAGTATCACTGATTGCAGCAATGACAAAGATTAAAGTTTGCGGGTGACTCCTCTCAAAATTGCATGTACACGTCAAACTGAGCAAACAGGACTCTTCAGTAGTGCAAATTAGGTTGCAGTGTGTGCAGGCTGACAGCCCACAGGGCCCTTGGAAGTCAAGGGAAAAATGTCTCCCAGCGTAGAAGGAGACGGTGGTTAGCTGTCATTTTTGATGGTTGGGCTGTGGTGGGAGGATGTAGCCTTGTGGGCAGCATGTCCTTTTAAGGTCTTTGCAATCTGTGTTTTTCCCTTGAGAACTTTTTTGACTTTTTTTTTTTTTTTTTTAAAAAAGGGCCGAAAAGCAAAGGCCTCTCTTACAGAGTCAAATGTTACACATTACAAAGATGGCCGGAAAAATCAGTGGTACTGCCTTCCCTCAAATGGGGGAAAATGATGACTGACTGATTGTTGGCTCCAGTTTTGTCTGAATGCATTTTTTCCCCACACAATTCTTCTGCCTTTGAGTGATATAAATGATGCCCATTCCAGAGAGAAAAGACAAGGACACCAGTCATCCTTTTTGTGTTTAGGCAAAAATAATTATTATTTTTATTATTATTTTGTAATTATTATTATTTATACAATTAAATTAAATAACTTCATTGTTGGCATTTGTTGGTTCTGTGACCTGTGTCTCGAAACGTTCGTTGTGTGATTAGACCTGAAGGTGGCGCCAGACCTGGCTCGGGGGGTGCAGAAGCTGGAACTGGTGGAGAAAAGGCGTACGCAGCTTCACGCAGGATCAGAGGTGAACCTGGTGACGGCTGGCAGGACTCCCAAGCGCTCCTCCTTCAGACAGTCTTTGGCCTTCTGCACTGAAAGAGCACAGGTACCGTGACCCTCATCCATAGATATCCTACTCAGAATATCCTGATGCCCATTTGAGGCTTGAAACAAGGAGGAGATGCCCAGTTCTAAGAAAAAGAAAAGCACTATACTAGGTTGTATCTCTCATACTAGTGATGTAATGTGTCACCATCCCTCCATCCATCCACTCATTCAACCATCTAACCAACCATTCCAATCTTGAAAAACTAGTTAAGTACATAGTTATTAGGATTACTACCATTTGGACAATGAGATAAAAAATAAAATAACCCTGTTTGGCTTTGTCTCCGTATCTGTAGATCTAGGTCATCCATATTTTCAAATATCCAATGTGTTTGGACCATGTACTTTAATTAGGTTTATTACTACAGATTGAGATTAGATAATATTCCATACGTTTCCATCAAATTATTGAATTTAACAGAATTAAAATGAATAATAAGTAAAAGATATGCATACGGGAGACAGTGGAAAATGTAGTTATGAAATGGGGGAATATTAAGTTGGGAAAGAATGCAAAACTCACACAAATGTATGTAAAATGTAAGTATTCTTAAAGGAGGGTGGTAATCAGTTCCATTATCGACAACATGTGTCACTGAGCATACTGTATGTATGGTAGATGTAGGCTGGTTCAAATCTGACGGGATGGGAAAAAAAAACGTTCAACAGATGTGATATTTTCTTCTGAAATGACTCAATGGACCGACTACATAAGAGGTCAGAAAAGTGACGTTTCTGCCTATGTGTTTCTTCTGTAAGAAAGAAAAAAGAAAAATGAACATAAGACTCACAAATATAAAAAAAATAAGAGGAGGGATCTGCTGCACATGTTTTACAGGAAATCCTTCTAAACTGAAGCCAAAACCTTTAAACTTGCAAATGCTATCCAAGATTTTTTTCCCCCAAAACCAGGCCCTGTTGAGACAAACCTCAAAACACACAGTTTGACTTCTCATTTCTCATGCACCCAGGATGATTTTGGTAGCATGCGCAGCTTTCCCAGTGGAATGAAAACTGCTCACTTTGCAGCAAAGACTCTACTGAGTACTTGCATAATTTCATCTGTGGAGCAGGTGCCCTTGATGCATATATCGTATGATGTAAAGCCAAATAGCAGACTGTATAAGAAGTATGTAATAAACCTCAAAATGTAGCAGCCAAAGGAGTTGTCTGGAGTTGTGTGTGGCTCCGTAACCACATCTGGAAGGCCAAAGTTTTGAATCACATGGGCAGCACGGTAATTAACTCCCTGTCAAACCCTTAATCAAGGCCCTGAACCCCAAGAACTACTTTGGGGGTATCGGATAAATACCTGGCCTTTCGCTTTCACCTGTATATGTATCTCGTATGAGAGCAAAATGGGACATGTGAGAAGTAAAGAACTCCCATGTGATTGTACAATGGCAAATAGAGTGCCGTATGTTATTATTGACTGCCATTTTCAGACATCATGTATTAGTTCAAAAATGTACTTGTTTTGTGACAGGATGTCACACATTTTTCCATCTAACCATTTACTGAGAAAGTTCACAATCCACCTCTAAACAGGATGTTTCCTAACCATGTGATCAACGTATCCAAACCATTTACGTTCCACTGAAACACAATATTGATTCCCAAGAAAAGTATCAGTCTATGCAATGAAACAATGAAACTTTCTTGACATTCTCACTGCTGTTGCCTCCACAGGGGGGGTTCCTGACGCCCTTGCTGCGACGCACTGCCTCTGCAAAGAATTCCCTGAAACGAGCTCCCTCTGCCATCTTTATGGAGAAGGGCAAGGTCTTCCAGAGAAAGAAGGTATGTCACCAGTGTGGGTCCTGATCCATACTGAGAAAACCAGCTCCACACAAAATGTGTCATGACATTTGTTATATATATTTGTATGTATACAATCTATTGTTCAGACCAATGTAATGGTTCCAAAGGACACTATAAATTGTCTGATAACAAGAATTTGGTATCATTAAACATCATTTGGTTATATATAAAGCCTTCTGGTTATTCTTGGATCACAATATTGTTCATTGTTGATCTGAAACCTTGAAAAAATGTTTGTATATCCAACAGTATAAAGTTCATGAGTAAACTGTTAATGAGTAAACTCTCTGAGACAGAGAGCTCTTTGTCTGTGATCAAATTTAGATGCTTCAGATTCTGTTCTTTATTGATAAACTGGTGTGACACATAAGGGCGCATCCTTGACCTCACACAGCTACTGGTAGCCAGGTTAATTATTATGAGTGTCATCTGCCACCAACAGTAAGGGCCCCTATGGCACCATGTCCTTCCTAAGCCCCACACGCGTTTTGTCAAATTTCTTCCTGCTTGCTACTGATGAACTAACCAAATTCTTTAATGTCCATTCTTGAATAAATATTGAATCCTGCCCACCCAAAAAAACACAAGAAATAAAATTATGCAGGTTTAAACTGAATGAACTAATTTGATGTTTCTTATGGTAAGTCAGCTGTCACTTTAATATGACTGCTTCTATTGAGTTTAAATTTGCAGTGTGTGGAATGCTTTACTGCAGTACCAGTGTCCAGCAGGTTTTCCATCCTACCTGGTCTCTGATGAACCACATCTGATCTCAGGCAGATAGTAACTGGTCAGGTAGGATAGAAAACCTGCTACATACCAGCACTCCAGGATTAGGGTAAAAATGTTACATAAAAATGTTCTGATGGCAGAAGGAATATGATTGTTTCTCTCTGAACCAATCAAATTGTAGTGGAGATGGGTCTTAAGCAACTAGGAGAGGCGGACCAAGACATCTGAATGGTTGGTCCCACCTCCTTTGGTTGCTTGGACTCATTCCTCTACAATCTGATTGGTCATCTCTCTGAACCAATCATTTTTCCTTCTGCCTTCAGAACATTTTTGTGTAAGTGAAACCCCTGTGAGCTTTCTGCATACATCAAGGCTCACATTTCTTTCTGTATGATAATGATTGATTCATTGATGAAATATCCCTTGTAACCGTCTGTTTTTTGTTCTTTTTTAGGAGTGGGAGACAAAAGCCTCTGCATGATACCAGTCAGCCACTTAACCTTCACCTTGTATACATTTCCTTACTTGTATAAGTATATATTGCACTGAATATATTGTTACTGTGCATGTGGATCATGCATTTTTGATTCATTTTTTTTTTGAGAAATTTTTGTATGAATTAAGTCTTTTGGGTTTTTGTATTTGATGGCAAAGCAATCTGTAAACTCTGTACTCCTCCATTAAACAGCTAACGTTCTCACGCTACTCATCATCTGAGTGTTACTTTCCTGACAGGTGCTGCAAACGTTTAATCCAGAAATTATACACCTTTATCTGAACATATGTTCAATGCATCCATCACCCATCTGTCATCCATATTCCAACCGTTTATCCATTACAGGAGAAATGCCTTATCTGCTCAGTATAGCTCCCTAATATTCATCACAGCATGTATTTTTCCTTCAGAAGTTTCCTGACTTTAAAAAAAGGGACGTTATCCACTTTCATCTAATTTGCATATACAGTAAAAAAGTTATGGAGAGGATGAATGTAAATACCAGGAGAAAATAATACATAAAACATATATTTAAATGTTTATATTTGTGTAACAGTTGCCAGTTATAAAAACGTTTTCTTTAAACTTGTAATGTTTTTATGAACTTTTATGGACTTTTACTGACACAGCCGAAGTAATTTTTTTTTACTGTACGGTATGTAATGTAATTAGTGCCTTGGTTTTGAGAACATATAAAAGGTATTAGAAATAATCCTCTTGACTAATATTTCACGGATGAACTACAGTTAACTGTCAAAAGAGAACTAATTTATTCACGTCTGTATTTGTTCAATAAACGAGCGGTGGATAGACATATTGTAGTGTGTTTGCGCTTCATATGATCCACTTTTTTTCAATAATTTATCCAAGTGTAATGACATTATTAGATTAAGACATTAATCTAATAATACATTTATGAAGTATGCATATATATTCAATATTATATTAGATTTTTTTTATTCAAGGTATTTGATCAGGTACATCAAGTCAATCATGCTCATTGCCCAAGGAATTCATGTTATGTTCCACATTATTTTCGTTGGACCACATTTTACTAATAAATACGTTGAATTTAACATCATCAACGCAGTTATTGATACTATTGTCTGAGATGAACACGTTAGTTTTACTGAACTGGTTAAAATGATATGGAAGAAATATTCTTAATTGAAAGATATTCTGCGGTTGGTCGGCACCGCTCCTAAGACACGCCCCCTTTCATCATTCGTCAGCTCCCACTGACTTCGATGTCGGGGCTCTGGCGTCCGAACAGGGACTGACCAACTTTTTAAAATGTTTTACATACTAATAGAGAGTTAGGATACTGTGAGAATAAATGCATCTGACACATAGACATCGAAGAAGTTAGAAGACGGCTCAAGATGGACATGTTTAATAAACTTACGACGCTCTTCCAGCAGGCGTTAGAAACTGTAAGTGAGAACGGAACACCGACGTCTGACGGTGGCCGGCCCGGAACTTTAGCTCGGGGATCGCAACCGAGGCCTGCTGCTTAGCGCTTTATCTTACTTTAATTTATCTTATGTTTTTATTGTCGCGCGTAACTTTTTATTTGTCTGCGTACCTCCGGACTATGAAATGTAAAACTGTCACACTGGCAATTGTCTGCTTTATTATACTTATTCAACAGGTTGAAGCCGCTCCTTCTTTGTGTACGTGAGCGCAGAAGCCGGATTGTTTACGTTTCAAGAAGAATAATCGACCATGTTATACAAGTTATACAGTCTTTTTTTCGTGCGTCATTACACAGATATGGGGAAAATAACTTAATGTAGCAGCTGTCTATGGATAAGATGGTTGTTTTTTTTCCGTATTCCTAAAGTTTGCAACTGGGCGCCTGAGCACTGTCCTACCGTAAACATTAGCGTCTGAACGGGATCAGGGAACAATCGGCATACATTATTCACGTTTTACCTATTATTGTTTAATGTTAGCGAAGCATAAGTTACCCGAAGAACATGCGCATCGCACGTTGAATTATGCATTATTTGTGCGCCTTGTGTGTTTACTGATGTTTACGAAATTATACCAGTTTAAATATATGATATATATCATTTTGCGTTTCAGAGAGAGCCGTCGGTAAATTTGCAGGACTCCTTTGTCGAGCATTGGAAAGGGATCACGAACTATTACATCGAAACCACCGGTGAGTTAATATTAACATTTACGCGACATCTACCGTACCTGTTTTCCTAGTTTTTGTCAACTAGACGAAAGTACGGTAATGTAATGAAAAACTTGAAACAAAAAACAATCAAGTTGTACACGCCCTGATGGCCGGACCGTATGAAATGTTAATATTAATGTTAATATATAACAGTCTTTGCTTTATTTTGTGATGTATAATTATTTGGGATTATATGACGAAATGCTTTCCCTAATCCATGTACACTATTTCATGGTCTTACCTTCTAATAGATAATTAAACCTCTGAAATAGGACTGCATGATGTTTACCACTGGTCTAAAGTAAATAAATACATTTAGCACACACATTAAAAATCCTGTTCGAAGTCTATAAGGTGTTTAAAAAAACACTATATTTTAAATGCGTTATAATGGGCTAGACGGCTATTTCTATTTCTATCATCTATTTTTATGTTTATCACTGGTTCGTCAGATACCAATGCCAGGTTACTTGTCTGTTATCGGCGATTATTGACAATCTCAAATCACTCAAGCTTACTCTAGATTAAACACTGTTCTGTTGTTGCTAGCGTTGCTGTAATGAAGTCAGCATCACCCCAAGTTTTTTTTTTTTTTTTTTTTTTTGGTTGTTTACTGCTTTTCATCGGTCCGTAACTGTTCAATAGAAAGCTTTCTTGGAAAATGCCCTGGGTGGCCACTTTAAGGGCTCTAAGTGCACTGAGATCCTCTTCTAGATGACCTGATTCCTGTAAAGGAGACTGACATCCCCTGGCGACTCAAACAGATGCTTGATATCTTGGTCTATGAGGAGAAGCAGCAGGAATCACAGGAGACGGGGCCCTGCATGGAGTACCTGCTGCAGCACAAGATTTTGGAGACACTTTGCACTTTAGGCAAAGCTGAGGTATCTCAGACTCATACACAAACAGCAAAAGGATGTTGAGACATGACTGTAATCTACATGTACGTGACTGCTGGGAGATACTGTGTTATCCACTTATAAGTCATCATTTTATGTAAGGGTAAAGAGTGATAAGGTCTAGGGTGGTCTTCCATTTGTGGTTCTCTCTCCCTTCTTCTAATGTTGGTTGTCTTCCTCTCTGTGCAGTACCCTCCAGGGATGATCCAGCAGGTCCTTGGTTTCTTCACCAAGCTTCTGACACAGATCCAGCAGCCACTGCTTCACATTATCAATGTTTACAGGCCAGTCCAGGTAAGGGGGTGTGTGTCATCACCTGTTTGCATCATTGTCACCTTACAGGAAATTTTGTTTTGATTATATTGAATTCATGTTATTTTGATTTATGTTAACCAGGCTATATGTACAGATTCATAACTTTGGCACATACTCTTCAACACTTCAATTTTAAAGGATGTGCAATATTGTGCAGAAAAAAATCTTAGGCAGCCAGTGGAAACTGTTTAAACTTTGACACTGCTGCTCGGGCGACTGTAGGACAACACATCTGAGCAATCGGTTCATATTTTGCTCAGGGCGTAAAGCATGCCAAAACCGCTAATATACACAATTGAATATACCAAAGTATTTGTTGACTTGACCACTAGCATAGTATGTTTGGCTGATCGATAATTTATCAAGATGTTTAATTAGGTTAATTAATGTTAGTGAGCTGGTGATCAGATTTAATGAATATATGGATTGGCTGGGGTGCCCCTGAGGGGTTTGGGAATCAAAGCCGTGTTCTTTTAGCCATCCAAGAAGATCTCAGCGACATTTTGGAGAGCACAAGAAATTCTCCTACCTTTATAAATTGTATTATTCTTTGTATTTTTTTCTCTAATGTCAGAATGTATTTTTTTGAATAAACATACATTACTGTACCGATAAATACAATGGAAAAAATTAAGAGACTAATTAAGAGATTATTTTTTTTGCAAACTGCATCCTGGTTCTTCCCTGTCTGTCATTAATGAAGGGCTTCTTCCTTGCTTTATGGGTCTTCAGTCCTGCTTCTAGCAGCCTGATATGAACTATCCTAGCAGAGCACTTCACAATACTTAATGGTACCCATTCCTTTTGAAGGTCACTTGATGTCATCTTCCGATTCATGAGACACTGTTGGATAAGCTGACGGTCATCTCTGGCATTAGAAAGTCGCTTCTGCCCTTTACCTGGCTGGTTTCTGGTCATTCCCAGTGTCTCCGGCTTCATCTTGTTCTTGCCGTCTTAGAATTTTTGTTTTACCTGGACGCAACCTGCTGCTCAGCAGAATCAGGATTTAAATAAAAGCACATATTTTTAAATATATAGAGTGGTCTCTTTTGTATAAACCTGAGATTTATATGAAGAATGCAAGACTAAAAACAGAATTAAAATATATGGCTGAAAGGAAAAGAAAATGTTTCATCTATTATCATAGAAAAATTTTGAACCTGCAAGTAACCTGCTGTTTAGTGTAGCATTCTGCTAACAGAACCAAGATTGAATCAGGATTTAAAAATGCCTATTATTTTATTTGATTTTCTTAATATAGTTTGGTCTCTTCATTTTTTCCCCTAGCTGTAGCTTTAAACTACTTCCCTTGTTGGCCTAAGGCACTTGCATTGTAATGTATATATTTCATAAACTGCAGGTAACACTTCTTACTTTTTGATATCTAAGAGGTATTAAGTCACCTGTAAATGAAGACATCTCAGTGAAATCCAGGAGTAGGCAACCGTGACCTCTGAGGGCTGGTGTCCAGCTGGTAGGATTGAAAAGCTGCGGGATACTGGCGCTCCAAGCTCAGGGTTGCCTCGCCCTGGACAAACCACTTGCAGCTAATTGAATCGGGGCTGTTTCTTGTCTCCTCAGAAGCTGATCTGCCTCTGTGCACAGACAGGGTCACAGACTGAAAAGGAGGAGGCCCAATTCCTCTTTGTCATTTGCTCAAGACTGAAACAGGATCCTTATGTGCTCAACTACATTCTTGGGGTATTTTATGAATTTAACTTTTGAAATGGAATGGGTCATCAGACTGTTTTCCTTTTTTTCCCCTACACAATCTGGCAGAAAGTATATTAACTTGGCATGTTGCAAACACTAGGCAACAGAACTGACATGATTTAATGAAGGTGCAATAAAAGAAACAGCTGGTTACTGAATGCTGCTTACAGCCAAATGTTTTTTATTTGATTAATAAAATGAGTTACTTAAGCCTCTTAAGAAGGTAGAATTTGCAGAAGTTTCTTAAGGTGTTCAGTAACATCTGTGAAGCTTGCTGTTAACTAGCAACATCATGTAGTATTTATTGGTGTATTTACTGTATAGTATGGTTAGTTTCTTCCATTGTTGTGTGTTCTAAAGATTAAGACGGAGGAACCTAGTAGAAGGTCATGCTCTTCATCAGGAGATGAGGTTCAGCAGGGGGACAGCGAAACCCCCAATGGAGAAAAAATGCCTCCTGGACATCAGAATGACAGCGGATATCTCAGCAGCCCCTGCAGATCCCCTAGTCTGACCCCGGAGGACAAGAAGCTGATCCATGCTTTACTATTCTTAACAAAAAGCCAGGTATGTGAAGCCTCGTCCACTGACCTTCACACCCTTATACATCCCAACATGAGGGGGGGCAGTGTGGTTGAAAAAAGGGAATTTTGGAAAATGGGGGGTGGGGTTGGGGTGTGGGTGGACAGAGTGGTTTAAACAGCGGAATGTAGGAAAATATATGGAAACATGGAAAGATAGTTATTCCAAGGAAAATTGCAAGGACCAGCATAAACGTTCACACAGCACTATATAGAGACATTAGACAAATGTATAGATACAAGAATCAACAATAAATGCAGTAAGACATAACAGAAAACAGCAGCATGCAGATACATAATGCACAAATGGGCAATGACTGACAGTTCAATCCAGATGAGACAGTAAGAGGTCGACAGGAAGATTCATTGTGGAGTGGAATAGTCTGAAGTGAAGTATGATTACCTTCTGTGTTTCCCTGTTATCAGAAGAGCAGAGTTGCATTGAGAGCCTGTGAAGGCTTGTCGTTGCTGTTGGCGATACCAAAGGAGGAGACGGCCGAGTGCCTGGGGCAGAAAACAGCGGTGTGCCAGATGGTGGCAGGGAGGCTGAGCGAGCTCTACAGCTCCATCCCGTTGTCCCTGGAGCCCGTCGATGTTCACAGCTGCCCTGACATTCAGTGGAGGTATGTGTCATGGATATGTCTCCTCAGTATGAACCTCCAGCCTTTCTGTGGGGTTAAAAAATCTTTGAAATGATTTTAATTCGGATGGGCATCCAGGCCCCCTGTGATTCTGAACAGGATGATTGGTTAGAAGTTGGATAGACGGTACTGGGTTCAGTTATGCTGTTACGCCCCTGCTTTAACTTTGCCTGGCCACTGTCAGGTGAAACAGAAATAGTCTTGTTTTCTCTGTATGGATGTTGAGTAGCTGTTTCTCCAAAACATGACTCTCGCTGTTTAGTAGTAAAGAATGATTACCTGTGACATTAGCATGGAATATTTGAGTATTAGCCTGGTACACAGAGATATTGGCATGGTACAGCATGTGGTTACTGGTGATCCAAGCATATTACATTTGTAATTCATCAGATAAGGCTGCAGCTCTTTCTCCACTAAGAGCAAACTAGGGTGGAGGTACTTATTGAATTAAATATTTTGGCTGGTATAAAACTTCTGACAAGGTATAGCCCTTACCTTACAAAAAAGGTTATACTGGTAGTTTTTTAAGTATTTAAAATAATTCTGCAGTACTGGTTCTTTCTGGGGAAGACTTTCTTATGGCGGTATTGGTGTATACGCAGAGTTCAGTGTTCCCCCAAGACTTCGGAGGAGTCCAGCTCGTTACCTGGTAGGGAGCAGCTGGAAGCCTTTTTAGCCTGGCTGGACTTCTGCAACCACTTGGTCAATGAGGCACCACGGGTGAGTGATGCCATGGGGTGGGAAGTGAGTGTGAATCAAGTCAAAGGGCCATTCTTGTCCCCTTTGTTAGCTTGACATGCTCAATATGTTAAAGCCCCAGTCAACAGACGACCAATTCTGCCTAAACGTAAAACATTTCCTGGGTGCAGTGTTTCATTGATCCTCTTGCCTTTTTCAGACGCTGTCGATCAAATTGGCTAAAGCCATTCGCCGTCAGTGGCTTGTCGCTGTGGTGCAGCCGCAGTTGCTCCAGGTGTAAGTGTCCAACTCTAGCGTGTTTCCTGGGCTGGAACCTGCTTCCCCATGGAGGTGATGAGGCCACGTTTGTCTCCCACAGGTCAGAAGCAGGCATGCTGCTGCACATGGCCCTGCTCTCCCGCATTCTGCACCGCGTTAGTGCCCCCACCCTCTTGGAAGAGCTGGTCTTCTTCATCCTGGGCAGCCAGAGGAATTGCGAGCGCCAAGTTGACCCAGATGCCCCGGTCCTGCGCCGGCAGCTCATCGAAAACTGTAACCACATCTCTGACGAGGTACGCTGTCCTCCCAGCCTCTGGCCTCCATTGCCCCCTCTGTCACTGGCATTGTGGAGGAAGAAGACAATGTTCCGTCTAGAATCGGCCGGCGAGGATGCGATGTCGGCATTCCTCTTATAAAAAACATTTGAAAAATGTGGAAAACAGTCTTAAATCCTCTATGTCACAAATTGAGTCTTAAATAAGCACAAACATTCTGCAATGATGAGGTAGATGTTAAAAGTTCTTTGATGGCTGGGGCTGTTTTTTGTTATGGAAGATTGTGGAGTAACTAGGATGCGCTAAAATAATATGGGTCTAATTTGTCATTGGTGTTTATCGCATTATGCCGTGTATAATGTTTATAAGAAAGACATCAGAAACCGAGAGTACATGCACGAATCAGTCATTCCTACATCTAAATTCAATCCTTTTTTAATTTTTCATGGATATATGCAGTATATATTTCTGGTGCTGAAACTGATTTATCAACATGGAAAGGAAATCTGTATCAAAAGTTTCTTGCTTTCTGTTACCCAATAACTTAATTTCCTGTGATGTGGATCATAGCCAGTAATTGACATTTTAATACAATTCCCAGTCTGTTCCATTTGTCTTTTCTTGACTAATGTTTACCTTTGCATTGCATCAAGGATTTATGAGGAAACTGCAAAGGGGGCGTTGAAGGAATTCTGCCCTGTAATCTAAGTCTCGTGATGCAGGAATGTTGTTTTACAGGCTGAACACATAGACCAGGAATCCCTGTGGCTGCTGTTAACATTTTTCAAAACTGTTAATGTTATCAGTTTATAGGAGTCGTATACGTCATCTTTTGATTTTTTTTTAGGAAGTTCTTCAGAAGTGCACTCTCTGTTCAAAGTGCATGTACTTGCTTGATTTTTTTACTTAGAGTGTTTAGCGATGAACAGAAAGAACTTTTTAAGTGTAATTCCATCTAAATAGACTGGCCTCCCATCCAGGGTGTCCTCTTCCTCTTCCTCTGTGATTCCTGCAGCCCTCTTTGATGGATCGATGGATGGATGGATAGTTGTATGTATACGATACAGAATGTTGGGAATGAAAGCTGCTCTCTGTTCCCGTCAGATCAGTATTGCCACCTTGAGGCTGTTTGAGGAACTCCTGCAGAAGCCGCACGAGCACGTGGTGTTCAACCTCGCCCTGAGGAACTTGGAGAGACGTGGTTACATTGCCCCTGGGGCAGCTGGAGGGGGCGAAGAGCGACAGCCTGGAGACGGCGAGCCCCTCGAGGAGTCCGTGTGTGTGCCCCCTTACTTGCCCATAGCACCAATGCCCCCCTCCCACCATCTGTGGGATGATGATGAAATTAGATGGGATGGCTGAATAGGGCTTATACGGTCAACAATCAACATATTCGTGTAGTTGTGTGGCACTGGTACAGGAAGTCCCCGGCTTAAGAACGTCCAATATAACTCGTACTTACGAACGGACTTCCGTTAAGGCTGTTATATTACACATTTGGGTTAAATGCAGTGGTTTGTGATAACAAACCCACGCAGTACTTTGATGCTCATGAAAACATTGCGTGGCTTCAGCAGTCCTTGGCTTCAGGTACAGAATGGTACCATATGTTGTTACTTTTATTATTATGGTATAATAATTATTATTATTATTAAGAACTGTATTATTATTTTTCCAACTTACCTACAAATTTGACTTAAAGACAGACTTGGGGAAGGGATTTCATTCCTAAATTGGAGACTGACCTTCTGACCTTCTGTCATGGCGACACACTGTTACCCGGCCAGATCAGAGCAGCACAGGGCACTGGTTGGACCTGCATTGACTGTTCTCACTGTCTGAGCAGGGAGTTTGAGGAGGATCCTTTCTTCACGGACATGGACTCTGAAGGCAACTTCAACCATGTTGAGACGCTGGTGTCCCTGCCTCCCCAGCAGCGTGGCCAGGGGGAGCCTGGAGGACAGTCCCAAGCGGCAGACATTGTGAACAGGTACCTTTAATAAATGTTCCTGTCACCTTACGGTACATCTTACACTATACAAATTTATAGTGCTGGATATTTCATGTAGAAATACAAGTTAAATACCCCAAAGGAATAACAAAAGGCCAGCCTACATCTTAAAAAAATGCGACCAGCTGATCAAATATCCAGCCCTAATCACTATGATATCATAAGTTCACTTTAAAATCCGCTGTAATATACAACATTATTGATTAATGTTTGTGTAAGGTAAGGTGCACTGGCAATTGGTCGAGAAGAACAGCCAAGAACATGGATTGTGTGTGGTGATTAGATGTGCATTGTTGTGCAGCTTTCTCTGCCTGGTCCCACAAGAGGCGAAAACATCTCGGTACGTCCAGGGAGCGGGATATGACACCTATGTTCACGATGCACATGAAATGGTGAGTCTTGTGTGATAACTAGCGTCAGGCTGTGTTTCAGCGGGGCTGTCAGCTAACGCTTCTCCATGTGGCGCTCTCCTGTGTGTGCCTTCCCAGTTTAAAGACTGCAGAGAGATCTCACTGAACTGGGGATGGCCCACATTGCCCCAGCCTCCAGAAGTGACTTCCCTGGATTCCTGCTTCTACGAAGGGCACTTCCTCAAAATCCTTTTCGACAGGATCGCGCAGATCCTAGAGCAGGTAGCCTGTCAGGCCCGGAAAACACCACACGTTCGGGTGTCTGTCCTGAGTCCTCATCTCTTCTCTTACTTGTCCCTCAGCCATATGAGCTGAACCTCCAGGTGACGTCAGTGCTGTCCAGGCTCGCCTCATTCCCCCACCCTCACCTGCACGAATACCTGCTCAATCCTTATATCAGCCTGGCCACTGGAAGCCGTTCCCTCTTCTCTGTTCTTATCAGGGTGAGTCCATCCCATCCAATCCAAGTTTGTTTCTATTTTTCCCTCTTCCCATTTTTTTGTTAGTGTTTTTCCTTCTTGCAACTTGGTTTTGTGTCACTCTCATGCTGTCTACCGGCTCATTCCCACCTTCCTGTAGGTGATAGGAGATTTGATGCAGAGGATCCAGCATATCCCAAATTTCACCGAGAAGCTTGTCCACGTCAGAAAGCAGCTGATGTCGCTGGAGCCTGAATCACTGTAAGGAATTCATTGGAATTTAGCCAGAATTGACTTGCTTGTATTAAACTGAAATTCAGTAAGGAGGCTTAAGGAATTCCAGTAATTATACACGATGTTCTTCGAACCTCCTTTTGAATAAGAATCGTGTTTTTGTAACTTTCAGAATGGATCATGTGACCCTGCTGAAAGGGGTTATAGTCCTGGAAGAATTCTGCAAGGAACTGGCAGCAATAGTATTTGTCAAACTTCCCATGGAAGATCTCTGACTCTCTGGCCTCTTCATCTCTGGTTATCACTAGCATTTATTGACTGTAGTAAAGGATGCTGTGTATTTGCCAGAGTTGCACAGGTGATAATTAAAATGCTCCAATCAGCGTGTGACAATTTAACTGGATTCAACAAGCTTTTTTTGGAGAAGACTATAGTCATGGCACATTTCTGTCCAGTGATTAATGGAACAGGAAGCGGTATGCCGATACTTAAATAATCTTTTGTTGTTTTTTGGCTATCATGTAAAGTCTTGGGTTTTGTTTCGATCATCTGTCTTATGTAAATTTTGTTTTATCTTTATCTGTCTTAATATTTACTATTTATGTTGAAATAACTTACCCAGATGATATTTACTTTGTGAAAAGTTGGTGGGTGGAAAATAGGGTGCTTTATCTTCGGGGAATTCTTTTCTTTTAAGATGGAAAAAATGCTTCCATCCTGCTGTCTGTTGGTCACGATGAACAGACATGGGCTGTTTGCTGTACAGTTCTTAAAGTTCCGTTTGAACATTAAACACCCAGTGATGTTCTTTTTATTCTGCTTCACTCTTGGTCTGTCTACGGTCTCAACTGACAGCTGCAATTTATTTAAAAATAAAAGTCATACACACCAAAGTAGTTAATATAAGACATTTGCCAGATCTTTATTGATTTCACTTTTAAAACAATGAAAATATATTCTTGTAAATAGGCTGATTTTCAGGCTAATTGTCGTATATAATCCTTTATTATACAGTTCGGTCATTTCTTTTGCATTGACCCATCCATGCAAGTATACTTAACAAGCTGAAGTCAGTGCAGGCAGGCCAAGATGGGGCCCTTGTCTTCTGCAGCCAACATGCAGTTAGAAGGGCAATACAGCAAACCTAAATTAAGATTGTGTAATGGCTTTGTGTGTATTTATTTTCTCCTAGTGATTAAAGTTTCCTTCACTAACCTAATGCAAGTGGCTATTTTACCTGAAGTAATGGGGAGGTTCCCTGGCTGAGGTAAGCAAGGTTTGCTTCACAATAGTGAATGGTTATGTCCTGGAGGTATTCTTCATGCTTTCATCGCATAGTGCATTCATGTTGCATTATAAAATCCCAGCTTGTTTACTCTACCAATAGTTAAACTGAAGTGTGAAGATTACATTATAATTTTTTTTAAGTATTCATATATAAATTATATGTGATAAAAACAGTATCTCGTAACTAACTCGTGCTTTTTCTATTGTGTGTCGATAACGGTTTATAAAACGTACATTTTTATTTGTGTGTATATATCAGTCCACTTATAAGTTGTAGACTTAATTCTGTTTTGTGTTATACTGCAGTTTCTGTATCTGGAGTCTTTTTCATTATATATTAGATATATTGAGCTGTGCTTTCACAGTCTTCACTACTTCCTGCAGGGTTAGGTAACAGTCAGATTTCCACCAGGTGTGTTGGTTTTCAGATATCACCCGATATTGAAAACTGATTACTTTTTAAAGTACATATTTCAGATAATTATAGTGAGGTAGAAGGAAAAAACAGAAGACCCTGTATCTCTGAAGGAAAACAGCATCCTACCCCTCCCCTATGGCCTTATTGTTACTACCGCATGATAGCTTCGGAGAATTGGAAAGCATTCAGGCTGTGATGCACTGTGCCTCATCTGTTTTTCAGGTTCTCAGCCGACGTTAATAAAGGCTGTACATGGGAAGTACAGACCGTGATGTCAGTCTCTGATTAATCTTCTCTTTTATATTAGGACTGACCACCTTGTGCCACAGAAATCTGGGATTCTCTAGCAATGGAGGGTGGCTGGATTGGCCACCGTCGGCACTCTGCTCCACCGACGCCAGCATGTTGAAACAGATCCCATCTGTCTTCCCGGGCATCCTGCCGTTATGCTGCACTCCCAGGATGCCCCAGGGTTTGAGGTTGAGGCCCGGCGAGGACGGCATGCACTCCCGCGCCAGCCTGCGCACGACCCATGTCAGCGAGTACTTCCTGCCGCACACGGCGACGGGGACGCGGGGATCTTCCTTGTGGCTCAGCAGAATCCAGAGCTCTCCGTCGGGGTCGCGGAATACGAGTAACAGTCTCTGGCAGATGACGTGGCAGGGGAGGTCGATAGGCAGCATTGGCGTAAACCGAGGCTTCTCCCTGTACTTCAGGCCGGCGTCTATCAGGCACAGGATGTCATTGGTCCTGAGTTGCAGGGGGGTCTCCCTGTCCCACCACTGAGCCTGGATCGACTCTGCATCAGCTTCTGCTTCTGTCTTCAAAGAGCCTCCTGAATGCAAAGTCATATGAATGAGAGCCCTCATTTTAAGACCCAAAGATCCTGACACACAAAATGGCATTAATGTATTACAGACGAATGCCTTTAAATTAGCGCATCATGCAGAAAACAGTCAATGCAGCCCAACCTGTTGCTTCCGCCAAGAAGGTGAATCTGATCCACTGTGAGCCCTGCTCTTCGATCAGAAGCAAGGTGATTGGCTGGCATTCCAGGCCGGACTCCTCCTTAACCTCCCTGACCATGGCCTCTATGATGCTCTCTGCCTTTTCCATGCGGCCCGCCGGTAAGTACCAGCGTTTGTAGCACTCCGGTTTGGCCTCCTGCACCATCAGCACCTCGTCCTTCAAACCCAGACAGCAGTGGTACACGGACAATACAGCCGTTCGTCACATCTCATTACACAGTTGCCTAGAAAATGCTTTTGCAGCTTACAGCTCTTTTGGGGACTTAGTATAGTGCTTTAGCCAGCCCACCATAAATCCCACCCTAGCCATCTTCCAGCTGCGCATCCTCATCAGAGTTACAGGGTGACCTGGAGGCTATCACAGGCAGCATAAGCCACAAGGCTAGCGTACACCCTGGATAGGATGTCAATCCATTGCAGAGTCACACAAGCATTAATTATGAGCGATTCAGAGACCCTGAGTCATCTAACTGTGTCACTGAGGTATTCTAGTAAACTGGAAGATAGAGGAAGCAAACTCTATAAACAGCAGGCAGGGGCAGGGGGCCCAGTCCTGGAGTCGTGACACTCAATACCCCACACCATTACTACACCATGCCTTTTTTACATTATGGTTCAGCTTTTAAATATAGATAACATTGTTTTTGGCACACATACAGAAGCTGCCACCAAAGATTTAGTAGGCAAGGCTACACGTGATTTTGCCCTCCAATGGATATTATGCTCGTATAAGAGATGTGAGATGAGTCTAAACCGTGTAGAACCTTGCAGTCCAATGTTTTGACATTCCTTAAAGGAATGGCAAATTTTTTTGTATTCCTGCAATCGGCTGGTGTAGGAGAGGAACATTTGCTTTGGCCTAGAGGGAGATATGACTGCTATTCTGGTTTTCCATTAACAATGTGACTTTGACCTGAGAACTTTACAATATAAAATGATAAGCTATGCAAACCACACGGGGTAATAATATATATTACCAATTGCAATGGCTGATCTTGATTATGTACATTGTATTCTGCACTTTATCAGGTTTTACTTCATTTCTGCACATTCTAGACATAAAGTTCTATTTAACTTTTAAGTAACTGATGCTCCATGTTAAAGTAACAGGAATGTTAGTGTCACTGAGTCACTGCCCTTACATGGCAAAATCATACTGTAGCTCTTACCTTTGCATTGAAGATGATGGCACAGACAATGTAACAGACGGTCTTCCTTAGGACCACTGCATGAACTTCTTCAGGGGAAGAGTCAAATTCTTTCACCTCTAGACCTTCACCATTTAAAATCTTCTCCACTGTGTCTTCTATATAAAAAAATGCATGTATGAAGGTAGAAGTGGTAAAAGATTTTGTCTTAATTAGTGTTTATATAAAGTTTTCTGATATACTGATATACTGACTATACATAACATTGTTTTGAGTACTAGTGCTAATTTTTTGATGCTGAATGTGATCTGACCTTCAACCAACCTGAGCAATTACTGGAAGCTCATCCTAGCTGCATTTATATGTTTTTGACAGCAGTATGTTTGTATTATGCAAACTGCCTCACTTGTATGTCGCTAGAGATACAAGCCTCAAATAAAGTAGATGTAAATTTAACATTCTGACTGGTTGTAAAATCTTTAGCAGTAGGCTAATAACGATGCTCAAACGTCTAATATAGCTAGTGTATCAGTGTCTCTCAGTTCATTTGGGTCTCGCCACATTTCATCTCAATTGGACTTGAGTATAGGTTTATAATATAGGTATATGTATGTATGTGTATGTGTGTGTGTGTGTGTAATATATATATGTATATATATAAAAAATTCTTTTTTTTTTTTTTTTGAGCACGGAGGGGGATATGGTCTGGATACGATAATATAGGATAAATCATGTCCTGGATCACAACACTACTCAGGACTCTGGGCCCTAAAAAATGTTGTACGTAATTGAATTGGTCCCAGAATCTCAAGATGTACCCCTTACTTCAATAAAATAAATATGTAAATCACCTAAAACATAAAACAGTAAAATCTGGACAAGAAATCCATGACGGGATGCGAACAAGAAAAAAAAGTATTTGTCAGAAGTGGGATTCGAACCCACGCCTCCAGAGGAGACTGCGACCTGAACGCAGCGCCTTAGACCGCTCGGCCATCCTGACTTATAAGTACACTTACTGAAAAACACGTCACTATCCTAGACTGTTGTCTAGTACTTAACACCCATAGACTTAGTCATAAACACAAAATAGAGACTAATGATGATACATCTTCTGTACCCAAATAAAGCTATAGGAAGTGTGCTGTTTATGGCGTAGTCGGCTATCGTTTACTCTATCCTGAGTCACGTGACCCGCAGGAGCGAGAGTTCCGCAAAATCGGGAGAGTGAACGATGTACCTAGTCTGTCTGATCGAATGGATCCGGGATCAGAAAACCTACCCTACAAGTACGAAATGCGTATGTCCTGATTACAGAACATTAGCTGTCCTAGTGCTCAGCTTCATATATGTGAATGTCCTCATTGAAATGAAACATTATTTACATAGATTTCTAAAAGGGTCATTAGGTTAAAATGATATTCCCGATTTGACGGATTTGTCATCATTTGATGCGCACTAAGTCTACGCTGTTTTTGTTAGTCATCACGGATACAGCCCCTAGAAACAATCGTTAGCACAAAGTAGTGTATGACAGTGGAGTTGGCCAGGTGATCCGGTAATCCTGGCTTTCCATCAGTGTTTATCAGTATTAAACATTTACTGGTCAAATTATTCAAATATATTACGTTGTCGAGTTTACAACGCTTCGTAGGAATATATCTTTGTATTCCCCTACTTATTAAAGCACAAGTAATGCTTTCAGAAATCTATACATACGCATCCATATAGTCAGCAAGGCCACTGGCTCTATAATCTACGGCCTGAACGATAAACTACATACACACGACAGACCCGGCAGCCATTCTCTAACATACGTGTTAAATAGTAAAGCAAGTTCGTATGTTCATTTCTTTTTTGTCAGTAGTACGCTTCAGTATGAGTAGTAGGAACTTCCACTAATATATGCTACCGGAATAGGTCTGCAAAGGATTCCCTATTTCGCAAATTTGCGTATTAACACCCGGACATGTGGGGGAAAACAAATAACGATAATGGTATTTATGCCGAGACTAAGGACCATAACGCGGGGTCAGGCGGACGGCTCTTACCGCAAACGCCGAGCGGAGAGCGGTACGTCATGTTTGATCACCAAATGGGTTAATGGGACGCGCAGGTTGGCTCCTAACGCATGCGCAGTCCGCTCGCTATTTCTAAGTTAAATGGATGGTTAAGTGCCGGCAGCCTGGAGAGATAGATTTCATCGTGGCAAGGCAAAGCTCACCACTGTCATCACGTGGGAGTGATCGACATGGTTAAATCCACCTCGGACTGAGGACAAATATCTTAGGCGGTCAGTTAGAAACTGTTTAGCTCCAGCATGTCTGATTTCTGGAGGTACCTGCGGTGTACAAGGTAGCCAGCGTTATGTTCAGGAGACGTTCGGTTATTGGGAGGCGACGCCTGGAAAAGGGAAATAAATTGAATAAAAGCGTCTCCGGCGACTGCGATTGCTTGTGGATCGTATAAACATGAACCTGCGGGTCCTGTGCGCTCTCTGCTTACTGTGCGCGCTGGGAAGTAAGTGCGCCGTCTCCCGCGGCCGGTCAGACAAGTCTGCCTGGACGTCTGCCTGGACTGACAGGCTGAAAATCTAGAGCAGGCTCTCAGGCTTGAGTCTTTACCTATAACACTCTTTGTTCTTGTTAGTTCTTGTTAGTACTTAATGACGTTCTGCGTCCGATCCATTCAAAATTAGGGGGTCGGAAATGCAACCGTATAATTAATTATTGACGTGAGAGCGCACTATGCGCAGATTATTCGCCTGAAGACACAAACTTTACTTATTGCTTATATTACAGAATTGTGCCTTTTTAGACTGGTTGCAGAACTTCTAAAAACCAAAGTTAACATCGGCACAAGTGGACACCTGCTGGCTGTATTTCAGTGTAACTTAATCCGATATAGAAACTATTGCTACAATCCGATGATGTTTCCTGATAAATCTGAGCAATAACGCTGGTGGTTTGGAAACATTAAAAACAAAGAAATGACTAACACATGAAAACACACCCACATGAAATTAATAGGAGTCATCCACCTAACACGGATATTAAAATGTTTTTTGGAGATCTAATGTTCTCTACTCCCAGATCTTCTTAGTAAATGTAGACAATGAATAAGCTGTGAGTATAGCTTGGTGATTACCGGATACTTATTTAGAGAACACAGGTCTTTCGGTTCTCCAAAAGAGAAATTGTCATGGTTGAATGATACTAACTAATGTAGACGGTATTTAAAACAGACAGACATATTAACACCACTAACACATATGACAAACGCCTTGCTATTTTAACCGAGGTCCACTTTTCGCCGATACATCTACAGTCTCCCCAAGCGCTCGGTTCTCAGCCTGTTTTGAGCTGAGCTGCGCGCCGAATCCCATGATTTATACTAGCGGTTCTCAGTTGTTAAAGAGCCTTTAACTGGGATATTAATTAAACCTTTCGCATGATTCGCGTCACGAAAGAGAATACCTTGTTCGAGCACTTCATTTGAATGGCGTTAAGTGGCTGAAATCTCTTTCGCTTGTACTGTTACGCAATAACTGCTTTATTTGATAATTTGAGCGGACCGCTCTCGGTTTCCGCATCAGGTTAACATCTGGGCCAGAGCTTGGCCTTATGTTAGCCACAAGTGGCCAGGCTCTGTCTGAGATCTGGCCCGGATCTGGCCCACATACTGCATGGAATGACGGCGATTGAGCGGACCGCTCTCGGTTTCCGCATCAGGGTAACATCTGGGCCAGAGCTGGGCCTTATGTTAGCCACAAGTGGCCAGGCTCTGTCTGAGATCTGGCCCTATTGTGGCCCACTACTGGTTTATGAACCTCACAGATGTTAACCTCATAAGGGCTACTTTTCAACAGGAACTGCATACAGTCCCTGATTAGGCTTCAAATGCGTTTTAAAATAACAAAAGTCCAATGTCTTCAAGGATTTTTATTTTAAACAATTGCATTAACAAATATTAGCATTGAGATACAACACATTGAATTCCCATTGTTGAACTGGCAATTCAAACTCAAAAAAACAAAAATGTCAGGCAACTCAATATAAATTCAAGCCTTGAACACTATATTCAAGCTTTGTTCCCTACAAAGCTTTTAAGAATTATTGACAGTTGTATCTTTCCAGTCTCCGTTTTCTCCCTCCTTCCCTGTCCATCGCCAAGTCATACTTTATTAAAAAACAAACTGTTTTTTAATAAAGTATTTAACATGTGGCTCATATCTGTTTTGTGACATTTGGGCCACATTTGTCTAACCACAAGTGGGCCACTTTTGGCATACAGTACATCCGTTCGCCGATGCCGGAACTGGGCCATCAGTGCCACACATTTGCCAGAAGTGGCCCACATCCGCATGCTATCTGGGTATGAATAAGCCCACTGCAATTTCAATTTTGATAATAAGGTGCAAGGCCAACATGTACACGTTTATTTACAAAAAGCCTTTATTTGAAAAAAAAAAAATCCCTTATGGGTAATTTTCAATCGGTATGGTTTCCCGTTCTGGTTATTATATAATGCAGTTAGACTGCGGAAGTATATCAGATACTGCAAAAGTTGTCATGTCGCATGACGCAATTACCTTCCCAGGACAGATAGTGCGCTACGTGGTGCCTATATTGATAGCTGTGTTCTGTCATTCATTTTTTAAATATGCATTTATTGGAAATGCCATTGCTTAGTTATGCTCGACTTTCTAAATGAGTTTGCTTTAAACACTTTTTTTGTCAAAATAGAATGACGCATAAAAACTATTAGGTGTATCTTCAGTAAAGCATAGTGTTTAGTAGGCCTACGTTGCCTTCTGTATACATTTTGCCATTTACAATGATAATTAAAGAGAGTCACCTGGTAACAATTCATTAGACTTTGAAAGAGGGATACTGTAAGCTAGCACTGTGTATTTCGCAACGGTACTAGTTGTATATGATAATATAAAAAAATAGCGAGCAAAGCGAGCTCACATTTTACTTCCAACAGTCAACAATATTTGGAAAGTCACGGACGGACATTTATGTATGCGACTGAAATGCAAAATGCGATTTTTAATTTTGTGGCCTACGGTTAAAAATAACCTCAACATTAGGAGTTTGCTTTCCAATTTCTGTCACGCATTTTTAATAAACATTTTCTGTGCTGGAATTTCATTATTTTGCAGTCAGTTTAAATAAAGAATGTTAGCATTATAACCTTGACCTTTGGCTGGCTGTGTCACGCCTTTATTATTTTTGGCTTCCGTATTCCATTTAATTGATAGCCATGTCAGTAGAAGGGCCAGATGCTTGTTCCGGTATCTGATGAGTGAGAGGCTGCTGTAAATACCTCAGCAATGGGGGGGATATCTAGTATATTTCAAATTAAGTAATGATTCTTTAAAGTTTGGGTGGAAGCAGTCATTAATCAAGAAATCCAGGCAAAGTGATTCCCCCCTACAGCACTGTGAAAAAGTCTTAGGCAGCCAAAGAAAATGATGTTTAGATCTTTATGTTGGTCTAAAACTATGCCATTATGCCTGTCAAAGTGTGTCAGCTTAGCCATTTCAAAACCTCTGCTAAAATCACCCCAGTATTTCCAGCAACCATCCAATACAGTGAATACACCCATGTATTTTTTGACTCGACCACTAGCACCCCTCCTATAGCTAACCAATATCTCACTGATTTTTTTAAACTAATTAAGTTAATTAAGTGAGCTGGTGGTGAAAGTTAATGGAATGGCTGAGGTGCCCCTGAGGAGAGATTTGGGAACTGAAGCGGTGTTCATTCTAGCCGTCCAACTAGATATCAGTAACTTTTTGGAGAACAGAAGAAATTTTTACTAGTTTTGTTACTCTTAATTTGCATATGTTCTAATGTTATTGTTTGTTTGTTTTTTTGTTCTGAGCAAATGTGCACTTACTATCCAGATATGTAGTTTTAAACATTTCTTTGGACTGCGTAAGACTTCTGCACAGTACTGTACATCATATGTGTGTGAATGACCTGGCCAATCGCACGCCTTTACACCCTGACAATGCATACCTGTTTAAATGACAGCCTGATGGTCCTCATCTGTGTTTCGCCTAGGAGCAGACCACCCACAGACCTCTCGGCTGTCTGCTTATGAACTGACGGTCCCCAGGAGGATTGGAAAGGAGAAGAGGGACCTGGGGAACGTGGCATCCGATAAGGTGCAGTTAGAGACAAAAACATTGTTTTAGCTGCCAAAGACTCTAAAGATCAGTTAAATTTCTCATTTAGTGTTTTTTGTTAAATGTCTATTTTATGCTGATTATTATGCTGTCCCAGTGAAAAGAATTTTTAAAGGCTTCAGTGTATCATTTACCAAAAAGTAGTTTTCACCTTCTACCTAAAGAAACTTAATGAAAATATTAGGCATCTTTTTACTTGCTGTGTGTCACTGTTTGTGTTCTGTTTAGGCTACCATACATGGGTTTTTCCAGAACTACCATATTTGTCCATGTGTGTATTAACTAGCAGTCAGCTTAAGGTAGCAACTTCCCGGATCCCCAATGGTAGCAGAGTTGGCAAATGCACCTGTAAATATGGTAGCGGTGAGGTTTGGAAAACCCCAAGTATGACAGCCTGTCCCAGGGCCCATGGGCCACCTTTCTGTGTTTGGACACTCCCAGGTGTGAAGTCTTTGGGAAGTGTGCTTTGGGTGTGTGCTCTTTGAGGTTAACCTCCACTTCTCCAACCAGATCTGTGACTCACAGGCTCTGTTTGCTGATGGTTTAAAGGGTGTACCCGGTTAGAGCAAAGGCCGCCATGTGTTCAGGCTGCACCGTCTTACGCACCCTTGAGCAAAAGCCTTAAGCACCATTGTTCCCGAGATGGACTGACCCTGCCTGCTCAATTTTGTGTCGCTTTGGATCAAAGCATCTCCTTAATAAATAACGTGATGTATGTTTATATGGAGATAATGCCTTTGTTTACTTAGTTGCACAACTTTACTATAAGATAGCACTAAAAGGTGCAAAATTTGTGCAAAAAGGGCCCTTCTTTGTGGTCCATGTGTCATTTATAGTTATACGTACCAAGTATTATTTTGCTAAACCTCTGTCCTCCACTGCCATAAATGCTGTGCGAGGAAGAGGATGGAGCCAAGTGCCCTTCACCCATGTGGCCCTGGCCCTGATCCCGGTCGCCCTCATGTCTGCCCTCTGCCTCAGCACCTCTCCTTTTACTCCTCTCAAAAAAATAAAAATCACGGGAGCCATCTGTTTGGAACAGGTGCCCAGTCAGTGTGGGGAGAGCTAATAAAAGTATCCGCAAGCTGAGAGGTGACTCCTCAGATGCCTGCGGTCTCGCACAGCTAGCGGACGCTACGAAGAGCAGACCCGCTAGATGCATCCCTTTGACGGTATTAACTGGCGAAACTGGGATTTACCGTAATAAGCTACCTCCCATATTTGTGGCTAAGATGTATTTAAGATGAGTGACCATGTTGCAGTTTGACATGCCAGACGGCATTTGTGAATTGAACCTCGACTGGGGAGTTTTAATTACTGATTCTTGGTTGCTTGCCACTATAACCAATTGGATCTTGCCAGGGAAAGATGTTTTAATTAACATTTTGGATACCGGGAGGTTTTCTGTTCCAATACCAGGAGGGACACCACTGTTTTACCCTTGATCAAGGGGTTACCTTGAGGCCCTGGTGTTCACAAGCGTTTTCCTAAGAGACACTATTTCTGTATGATAATACAAGAAACATTTTCTTTTCAAAAAGAGCCATATATTTTAAATCTATTTTTAGTCTTGCAGTCATCATATATACCTCAGGATTATATACAGCTCTGGAAAAAATTGAGACCACTCTTTAAAAAATAAAATAATATCTGCATTTTTAAATCCTGGTTTAATTGTGGTTCTGCTGGCAAAAGAGAAGCAGGCTGCTTCCAGGTTCAAAATTTTTAATACAGCAGAACACAAGAACAAGTTGAAGCAGGAGACCCTGGGAAAGACCAGAAACCAGCCAAGTAAAAGGGGGAAATGACTTTCTAATGCCAGAGATGACTGTTAACTTATCCGACAGTTTCTCAAGAATCGAAGGATGACATCAATTGACCTTGATAAGGAATGGGAAACATTAAGTGCAGGTGTGAAGTGCACTGCTAGGACAGTTCATATCAGGCACCTAGAAGCAGGACTGAAGTCCCATAAAGCAGGGAAGAAGCCCTTCATTAACGACAAACTGAGAAGAACCAGGTTGGAGTTTGCAAACAAAAAAAATATTCACAAACGCACACTCATAAATTGAGAAATGAGTGAAACAAAAAATTGTGCTGTGGTCACTTAATTTTTTCCAGAGCTGTATATGGTATATATCAATTGCCACTTCATTGTTTATATGTACATACATTTAGCAGACAATATTGCCGAAAGGTGACATACAAGTGAATTGGATAATGCATCACAAGCAACAATATCATCTTCACGCCTCTTTAAAAATTGTAAAATAAGAATGACCGTGATCTAAATATAAACACTTATTTTCAGTTGCATGTTGGTATAGTAGTCAGACAGTCATATATTTTTATGGTTGAAGAAGCAGAAATGCTTGTGTTTTCACTTGCACCGCCATGATTGAAACACCTAAAACTATCTGCACTACTTGCTTCTAGGTGTCCTATGTCATCCATGCTCAGGGGAAGGACCACAATGTAGTCCTAGAGAAAAACAAGTAAGTCTGAAAAGTCCCTATTTGGATGCCGTGAGTCGTTAGTTGTCCTGGGGCATTTTTCTCTTCCTTTTGGGGAAGCAGAAAAGGGAAATATTTGTACTTCTGTTCTCTGTTTTGTCATATTCAAGTGACTGAGTCTGATAGGATGTAAATCAGAAGGCAGCGTCAGGCTTGTAAAGGCCGCTTTAGGTGATGTCACCACTGGAGCGCTACTGGCTGTGTATACCGGGGTAAAGAGCTCTGCACTTTACTGGCACAAACAGTAATGCTTTATGAAGAAATATACAGCTATCAGAGATTAGAGCTGTTCTATAATGGCAAAAATTATGATTACAATTATTTTGGTCAATACTGAGATCACAATTATTTGAGATTTCTCCTTGACTTTGGAAACATTATGCATTTATTGACCTGTACAAAAAAAAAACTTGCCTCTTTAAATGTGGATTTCCTTAAACTCTAAATATGATTGAACATGAGAAACAAATAGGGGCTAGAAAGGGATGTATTGGATTAATAACACAAGACATAATGGCAGCATTATTGTTAAATGAAATGCAGTAGTCATTCAGTCTCAGTTATTTTGTTTTGATAATCACTGGAAGCCAAAATTGTAGTTGGAATTAAAATTCAATCAATTGCCCAGCCCCATTAAAAATTACTTAGATTTCACAAATATTGAGTTATAAATGCACATAAGAGAGGAGCGTTTTAGCAGCTGCACCTGGGAATTGCATACGAGGTTTTCATCTAGCGTCTTGCCTGTTCATCGCTCCAATGCCTTACCCAGAGCTCCGGGTCCAAATGATTCTCTGTGCATTTACTGATTCAAGGATCAAGCTGAAGGAAGAAGAGCAGCCTCCCCATGAATGCTGTAGGGCAGAGTCTGTGATTAAATTTCACATCTTCACTGTAAGCCACTCCAACAGCTTTGGTGCATCTAAGGGTTCCGCCTAAAGCACAGGCACTTAAAGCACGTGAGGGGGTGGATTTGAGTGAATAGGCTGTGGCATTTCTGACAAAGCCTGCAGCTTTTAGAGGAATAAGTAAATGCTTGATGTCTGCTTCACTCTTCCAAGTTTTCAGGGGTGTCACAGCGAGTGAGACCAATGATGGGCTTCATTGTTTATTCTAAATCAGAGTTTCTCAAACCAGTCCTCAGGGATCCTCAAACAGTCCACATTTTTGAATTGGGAGAGGAAAAAAAACATGGACGGTCTTGGGGTCCCTGAGGACTGGTTGAGAAATGATGTTTCAGATTGGCTAAAAAGTAGGGTTGGGTTCTTGTTACAAGGGCCAAGTAGGGTTGTGTTCATGTTAAATCCTCTCTGGCCACAGCCAGGCATGGGCAAGGTCAAAAGCCAACTTGTAGGATAGAGGTCAAGTCGTCATTAAGAAGCATGACTGCTAATGAGAATTGTTCCTCTTCCAGTTTGCTTCTTCCCAAAGACTTCACCATGTACTTATACACCAAGGATGGCTCTCTGATCACAGAGAATCCCTTCATGGAGGTAAGAGGTTCTTCATATTGGACATCGGGATCCTTTGAAACATGCTGCAATAACTGACAGGTGTCTGTGTGTGTGTGTGTGTTTGTGTGTGTGTGTGTGTGTTCTCTTATATGATGATGTATTTATGTTATGCATTTTATTTTTGTTGTACGTACTCAAATAGAAGTCAGTGCAGAGAAAAATGTTGTTTAGTTAAGTTTACCTCTCGAGGTTTGTATTATCCTGCTGTTCTGCTGCAAGGCAAGAGGGTTTGATTTAAAAATTGTCTGTAGATTATACAGACAATAGTTCTTGCAACAGTATTTATTTGTGTTTATTAATTTTTCTGGTGTCATCAGAGTAAAATTTTTCATATTCAGATTTCAGAATTTTCTTAAATCTGCAAACAATAAATCTGGAGGTTTTTCCCATGGAATATGGGATGAGGCGCGGGGCAGCATGCAGAATGCTTACACATGTGATTGTATGACTTGCTCTGGGTGGGATGGCTAAGAGAAACATGTGACCGAGCGATGGGGGCAAGGAAGGAATGGGGCTTTTACCTGGGAATAGATGGGGAGAATGGGCTGGAAGAAGGGCACTGTACACAGAAACCAAAAAGGCTTCAAGTCACGATAATGCTACAACTGAGGGCTGGGTTAGGGATCAGGATCTGGGTGAGTTTACTTGGGAGAAGGGAGAGGACAAAAATAATATATATTGTAATGTCCTTCACAAGTGTTCATGCTTCATGTGAACAGCACTGTTTTAACAGAAGCTGCATGGTGACAATCATATACAGTATTCCTGTACAAACGGCATTTAAGTTGCCTTCATACAAAGAAATGGGCATATCCTAGGCAGCATAAACACCATCCTTCACACAATAGGTTGGTAGCAAAATTTGTGTTTTTCTAAAAATACATTATTGTACATGTTTAAATTGCTTATGGGCTGCTCCGTGAAAATGAACAGGACCCGACAGTGAGATCGTTCTTTATTAGAATCTGTGAGAGACAAGGAGACTTTGTGAGGGAGTTAGGGTGGGATCCGAACAAGTCGGGGCAGCTTTAAAAGTGTTTTTGTTTGTCAGTGAAGCACGGAGGTATTGGTCTGAGCAGGTGGAGTTATCTCAGCAGATGTCAGAGGCTCGCAGTGCCAGCCTTACTCTGGGATTTAGCTCATTCAGAATAAATGAAGAAGTCACCCTTAAGTGCCATATGGCGATGTTCTCTGCCCATCTCACAGCTAAGCCGAAGGGGCGACATTATGGTTGTCCCTGGGGAAGGAAAATGGTTAAAGGAAGACAATTTGTGGCAGAGAGGGTGGCAGCTCAAGCCCCAGGAAGGAAAATATGTTTTTTCGTGTTGATTCTTGCACTGGGCCTGAATTCCTCTGTATCCGGCTGCGCTAATGGCTTAACAATCGTCATCTGTGTCAGTGATTTGGTGGAAAGTTTTGGGTAAAAAGAAATGCTGAGTAACCTGGTTCCACTGGTGTGAAGACTGCATCCTGAACCATTTTCAGTATGAGTGTTACAGTATGAACCTATTTGACAAGCGCCAAATTAATTCTCTGACGTCAGAATAAAAAGCTCTGGGGACAAAGGTGGAACACATTGGACATACTTGTGGTAACTAGCCAGATTTAACTCGTATGTAGCACTTGATCCTGTGTGTTTATTCCCAAAGACCTCAAACTGAAAGGAGAACAGCTTTTAGAAGAGGTATTCCTGGTAGGGGATATTTGCCTGGCAGGGAAGACGGTATCTTCACAAAGGTGGTTCACCCAGGTTGAGGTTTGGCCATTGCACTCCTGTACTGACCCCTGCGAATTCCCCAAATGTTGGATTCTCAACTGCTACATTTAATTTCATCTTCCATTTGCCTGTCCTGGTCAGGATTGTGGGGGGGGGGGGCTTGTTAGAATATAAAATTATAATGTAGTCTATAAATTTGTAATATTGTTATTACACAATGTGGTGTTATTACACAATGCAGTATGTAACACCGCATTGTGTAATAACATCATGTTATGTGTAGAAAATTTGTTACATTTTGTTGAGTAATTACATAATGTGTTACAGGGTATTCCCTGGACAGGATTCCAGTCCATCACAAGGCCAATGCACACACTCACGCTAATGTTATATCCTATTATTATATGTTGCATACCTTTCCTGCAGGAGAACATCCATGCAACACAGAGGTGAGATTGGAATCCCCCAACTTTGATGGTGTGAGCTGCCATATTCTGATATTATGGTATGATGGATAAAGCTAACTAATGTGGCACAGGGTGAACCAAGGTTCCCTGGGATAGATTGACAGACATTCTGTGAATAAAATATCTCGAGCATGTTTTCATACAGCTGGCTATAAACCTGTACTGCAGGTTTGGATGCGATGTGATGTTCTTTCTGTTGTGAAGACAAAAGTACGCCTTTTATGCTGTTTTTCAATGGAGCATTGTGCTCTGTGCATCCTGGTTAGACTCTGCGGTGTTTAAAGCCTTTTTTTTTTGTGCATCTTTTCAAAAGAGAAGTTAACTGAGGAAAGACAAAGTCAGCTCTTTGATCAGAAATACGGAACTGACTGCAATTGTACCACAAGTTTACCTTGCCCTGGGATCTCCGTCCCATCTTGCATGCAGGAATTGCTGTTTGACAGTGAATTTTCCTTTTTATTAATAATTGTGCATATTGAATAATTCTGGTTAGATCCACAATGAAAGTGTACTATAGTACAACGGGAGGTCAGCAGGATATTCTAAGGGCACTGTGTCCTGTAGCTGCAGGACTTTAATTATTCTTCCCTGTGAAGTTTGGCCACCTTTACCTCTGTGCCAAAGAGCCTGGCTGTTACTCACTTTGGACAGCGACTGTGACTCTCCCCCCCTGTTACCTGACTCATCGCCATTTCATCATCTTTTCAATGATGTGCTTTTAAATTATGAGGTTTGGGAAAACAAAACTTGTACGCAGAGGACTGAATAACATATTTGAAGTATTACTTGGAGGGCTTGAAGTAGTGCTTGAGGACTAACTGGAACTGCATTTTAAGGCTTTAATGGACAATCCAGTCAAATTAACTTAATGTTAAAATGTTTCAATGGTAATGATATAATTTTGTCTTGGAAGGAGAACAGAAAGGATGAAAAATCACCACAAGGCATTTATTTTGCAGTAAAGATTCGACAGGCTACATGCTGCATTTTCACTTAAGTTATGTCTCCATCCCACGACTTCATGCCGATTAAGTGACTGAAGATTGGTATTTCCTTTTTGAGGTCAATGTTTTTATGCGCAGCTGGGAATATTTACAGCACTACCCACTTCAAAGCATGAACAGTTAGCATTAGCATTTAGCAGTGTTCCCCAGCTAGCTTCCATCAAGTGTAAATATCGTGCAGCGTAACTTCAGGTGCATATGCCGATAGTAAATGTGCAGCTTGTCTATCAGGCATTGTTATCTCACAGCAATCCTGTAACCAACTTCAGAATTGTCATTTGTTATCCCCTTACCAGTAAATGTTTAAATAGCCCGTGTATGGTTATTGTTTTATGGAATATAGTAAATCCTTTTCCTTTACGTTTTGTGAATGGTTCAGGGTATATGGTAAAATGCTTTGCAAGAATGCTTCGGTGTCTCGTGTCTGGTTAATGCAGTTGTTCGTTGTGTTGATCATCGGTTATTACAAATGGTTCTGGAAGGTCCTCACAAAAGATATAAATACAAATGTTTGTGTGTGTGTGTGTGTGTGTGTGAGATGGACTGACTACCAAAACCAGGGTGTTGCTCAGCTTTGTACACTAGACTTCCTGAGATGGACTCTGCCTCTGCATGATCCTGTGCTGGAAATCTTTTTTTTTTTAACTGTACTAGCACAGCAGTTTTTAACAAGGCGGCATTTGATTTGCTGTGACAGGGATGTAAGGATGTAAGGATCATCAGCCATATCCTCTTGCTCTCTCAGCATTTTTTGTGAAATGGATAGATCATCTTAACATCTCCATATTCATTTTATAGTTATGCAGGCAATAGGGACCTGGGGGTGTGATTTCTGAATGACTGGCTTGCATAATTTTCCTCTCAGCCTCAGATAAAATGCTATTTTAGAGTCAGGTTACTTTCTGAGGAAGTGAAAATATATGCAGTGGCTTTTCAATTGTGTTCATTGTATTATAGTTTTTGGTCATAGTTTGTTAGCATCAGCAATCTTTAGTGTTAATTAGTGCCAGTATCCATTTATATATCATTTTTGGTTTATTTGTTTGTACATATTCCATTTTCAATTGTATCTCTGACAATTATCAGATTTATTTGTTGTCCTCAATCGCAGATCCGACCTCTGTTACATCCAGGTGGCTTTCAGCTTTGTCTCACTAAGGGCGTAACCCAAAAGTACTAAGTGCCCTTAATATACTTTAATAAAAAGGTCAAGCTCATTGACGATGCATCTAGTCCTCTCTGAAACTTCTTTCCAAATTCTTAAATCTTTTTTGTGCAATTTATTATTTCACTTTTGGGTCATTTTTGTAAGCTGCCCCTGACTTTTTCTTCTTTTTTGTGCATGCTATACATTCCCGATCTTACACTAGCTTTCATGGTGCACATATATAATTGACCAGGTCAAAGGACAAAAGGTGCTTTGCAGGACTAAAAAAAGGCTGGATGTTAACACTTGGACATAACCGGCCCAGGACCATCACGCAAACCCATCAGTCTTGCCTGGAAGGGGCCAGCCTCTGCTTAGGAAGATGCTCTTTCAGTTTTTTCTTTTAGTGTTTTTGTCGCTTTTCTTTCCTGTCAGTGTGCAGAATCAGTGTATTACGGTGACACAGGTGAAATCACCCTGGAAAAGTATCAGTCATCTTCACAGGGTCTTGCCTGGCAGAAAAAACAGGAAATCCTTCATATCACTGTGCGGAAATGGTACAGGAAGCGTGTTTGTCCTGTTCGGATCCAAGCCATCAGAGATGAACAGGCTTGTTTGCCAGTTGTAGGTTAATGAAAATTCCCAGTGCATGGTGTTCATATTGTTTGTCAGTCCATTAACTGGTTCATACTGTCCTTGTTTAAAAGAGTTTGCATAAATTAACTGAACACTGGGGTTTTAGCTCATAAAATGAAGGTTTTTTTTTTTCATAGTAAAAAGATTATGCAGAAAACCTAAAACAACAGTGGGCTTTTATGGTCATAAAATAATGTTTCTCTTAGTCTTATTACACATGGTCTTACTGGTCTGTGTGTGTCTGGCAACGATATTTCGAAGGAAGGTCTATAGGGCTATGCTGGTTATTTTTTCACGGTGAGTGTAAAAATCCAGATAACTGGGCCAGTGTGGGTTAGTGGTGCCACTGGAGTCACTGAGGTGCACTAGTGGGTGTGAGCTGACCCCAGGAGACCTTCCAGCACCACAATTATGTTCAGACAGTTTCCATTTCCTCCCCTCTAAGTGCAGAAATACATAAGGTCTCTGCACCGATTTTGTTTCCCAAAAGTGGTTGGAAAGATCTGCTGCTGCTATTTATGTTAAACACCCCTGTGAGGCAGCAGATGAGGTTCACTAACACAGTGCTGGTTTAAATACAGTGAAATGTGGTTAATTTGGTCAGAATCCTGCCAGCTGTACAGGTGAATCTCTTCTCAAGGTTCATCTGTGTGTTTTTAAAGGTCGCAAAGGTTTGCCTTTGTTGATACAGAGGAGACAGGAGGTGGTTTTGCAGCCATTCATTAACAAACTCAATCCAACCAAGGGAGATGCAGTTTGTACAGCAAAGGTGTTTCACAAAGTATCTGAGAATTACAAGGTTTTAACACCAGAGGTCTCAGTTCCTCCTCGACAGCATCCCTCAGGTTATTTGAGTTTGAGACCCCTGATTTATACCTTATTTGAGGAGTAATTTAAAATATTCCTTTTCACCTCATCCTGCAGCATTTCTCCCCAGCACCTGTTCCTCATAAAACACAGAGCTACCCTAGGGCTGGACAATAATTCGATATCAATATATATCGCGATATAATTTTTTTCGATAACGGTGATACGATTTTTAAACACATTTCCGATATTTCGATATACATTTGAATATTATATATATTCACCGGCTTTTAAAAATGTATCACAAGTGCTAAACAGCGCGTATTCAAATCGCATTCGCATGGTAATTTGCTGAACAACGCAGCTGTGAAACGTGATCCAGGTAAAACTTTTTTAGACAGCATAAATAATATTGAAGCATTTGTTTTCAAGCAGACTGTTAAAAGCAAAAGCAACAAAGCATTTTAGACTTTGTAAAGAAACCATAGTAACCACGTGTATGATACTTTTCAGAGCTGCGTCAGAGGGAAATGACTCGTGAATTTAATTTTGACACTGGTTAGCTTTTTGTGAAAACGAACTACAGTACACCCCGCAGGTTTTTTGTGATTTTGTGAGCGATCTTTGTGTTTTCAATGTTGGAGAATATAATTAAAGGTTTGTATCAAGAAACGACGGTGGTTTTTATTGTATACTGGTAAATCTCTGCTGTTAGTTGGTGGTATGCCTTTTGTTAGCCAACATGTATGTCGGGGCCGGCTCTACGCTGGGGCAACGCCCCCTTAAGCAAACGTCCTGCCCCCTTAAATCAAACTTTTAGAAGTTGAGGAAGAAAATAATAATTACCCACAAACTGAATATGGACAAGATTTACTACAGTAGCTGAAAAATCCACTGAAAAAGGCACAAACGAGATGATAAGTTTCACTTCTTGTTCGCTCTTTCCCTCCGCGTTCTGTTTGTGCGCGGGCTCACGCAGCACTCGGCAGATCCCCCACTCACCCTCCCCCCAGCTAAACATCCAATCACTGTTAGTATGCAAATGAGCCAGTTTCTCAGTAGGCAGGGCAAAGCGAAATGAGCTGCGTGATTGCGGAAGGTTTGGAGGAAACAGCAATCTCTCTCGTCAAAATCATAGTGACTAGTGAGATCATGGTTCGAATTATTTTTGTCTATTTGGGGGGGTCTTGATCGGGGGGTACTGTACCCCCCAGTACCCCCCGATCAAGACCCCCCCCCAAAAAGACAAAAATAGCAGTTTGGGGGGGGGGGGGTATTAACATTTTTCTTGTTGTTTTTTTTTTTTTTTAAAAAAAACCTCACCTTGTAGGAAAATTTTATGTAAAACGATTTTAGACACCCCTAGTGTGGATCGTACCATTTGAACCACCTTGGCGCTAGAAGCAGCTTAGCCAGTCGGTTACGTCATTCATTCTCATTGAGCGACTTGTTCGTTGTGATTTCAAGATTCTTTATTCGTCACATACATAGTTATAACAAGTACAACATGTAGTGAAATGAACCCTGACCGATCCTATTTTTCAGTTTTATATTTCAAGACTCGGTGAATTGATTTTTTCTTTTTCATAACTTAGCCTACCCTTTTTAGTTTTGGTAATATTGGCAATAGTGAAAAGTGTTTTGTTGGGTTCAAATATGTTTGATATAGGCCATCCAATTAAGGTAAATGTCTTGTTTTTAATCTGATGAGGAATATTTTATTTTATTTTTTGTTTTACTTTTCAGTTTTCCCCCTGAGGGATTGCCACCTTACTGTGGTCAGGGGCTTTGCGTGCCTCAGTGACCCTAAGAGCTACACCAGCAGAAGCTTAGCCTTCAGGTGGGACACCCAAGTTGGACAGGTCTTAGGGCAGAGGCCTGACAAAGTGCAATCCAATTACATGACAAAAACAGTTATCCAGAGCACCACCCCACCCCTTTCCCGCCTTTGTCGCCACCATGTGCCCCCTTCACATTTCTGTCTGCCCCCTCATATATGCATGTCTAGAACCGGCCCCGATGTATGTACATATTTATAGCATGCCGATCGCGTCAAACAAATCGCGGCAATGCCAAAAACCCGTGCATGTACATTCTCAGTTATTAACGCACATAAATACATTTCAAGCACATGCTAATATATTGCTGCCATATTGGTTTTCGGTTATCTCGATCATCGGTTATCTCGACGCTTTTTGGCAACCCCCTAGGCCGGCGACATAACCGGGTTCGACTGTATATGAATAATCAGCCTGTTCTAGTTTAAATGGAAATATATTATTGTCAATAAGCTGAGTCTGAGAGTTTTATTTATTTGATAGTTTATTTCACATTTCTTGTTTGTAAAGGCTAAATACAAAAAAAAAGTGAACCTTTTTTTTTTGTACTGTTTTTATTTTAAAAAAAAATTATATAATTTTAATAGGAGGAGCCTGGAGGTATTATAGACTTTGCAAATTCAGTTTGCAGACAACCATTGTGCGTGTCCTCGGCAGTTTTTTCCTGAGGCTTTTTAATATTGTCCATATCGATATCGGAATTATATCGTATCGACCAAAATTAAGAAATATATCGTGATATAAATTTTTGCCATATCGTCCAGGCCTAAGCTACCCCCACGTCTTACTCCCATATGCGATTCTCAGCAATCTTTGCGTATTTTTGTGACGCACAGAGATTACCTTTGTGAAATAAGTCTGTCTCAGGCATCTCGGCTTCTTAGCCATGAATGTTACTTTTTCAAAGGCAATAATCTTGGGGAGCGACATGTTTGATATAATACAACATTATATCAACCGGGGGATGGTGGCGACTGTGAAACTTGCTGACCTGTCACCGTCAAAGTGCCCATGATGCAGTGAAATTCCTTGTAGTACCCCAGTTTACACATGTATGAGTTAAATATTAAAAAATAAACTTAATTTAATCGGTACTTTTTCTAAAATGTTTTATGGGAACTGCTCGTTGGCTTCCTGTGAGCTACTGGTTGGCTACCACCAACACTGGATTCAGCCAATCACGGCTATGCTGCTTAGTTGATTTTATATGTAACATTACACTGCATACACAATTATTATGCTGTTTGTATTCTAATGGAAAATCATCTCCAAGAGCGTTTTTGTTAACGAAAAACCGTATTAACTGCATTACTCAATTAGTGTAAACATTTTCAGTTGTTTTATTGGGAGAGGGTGTGGCTTAAAGTGAGGAATGCCTTAAATTCAGGTGTGCTTAATTATTAGGCAGATTTTTGCTGCTAGAAAAATGGGCCGAAAAGGAGACGTAACAGAAGGTGAAAAGACAAAAAATAGTTAACTGGCTTTCACGGGGCTACAAAACTGTTGAAATTGCAAAGGTATTGAGTTGTGATCACCAGGCAGTCGAAAGATTTTTGAGCACGAGATCACAGAGACTCAAAAAGCGTGTTGAGAAGAAATTATGCAAATTGAGAACTAGAGACTTACTGTAAGAAGAGTTAAACGGGAAGTATGCAGGAACCCTTTAGCGTCAAGTGCCACCATCTTTCAGAAATGTAAACTTCCTTTATGCTGCAGAAGTACAAAATGCGAAGGCAGAAAAACAGCCTCCTTTTAAATAAAAATCATAAGCAAAAGCATCAAGAATGGGCAACGAAATATATGAAGACCTTTTTCAAAGGTTTTGAGATGAGTGACCCTGGGTGGACCTGATGGGTGGGTCCATGGCTGGGTTGCTATCTGCCATCGCACACCGAGGTGGAGGAGGGATAATGGTATGGGCTGAAATTATCAACAGTGAATTGGTCTGACCAGTTCAGATGGAAGACGGCTTGAAAACAAACTCCAGAAACTAAAGGTGTCCTGGAGGACACCTTTCTCAAGCAGTGGTACCAGAAGAAGCCAGAATCATTCAAAAAGTCCATGATACTGATGCAAGACAATTTGCTCCATCTCATGCATCGAAGTTCACCAGAGTGGCTGGCCGGCAAAGGGTTCAAAGATAGTAAAATGATGACTTGCCCCCCCCTTGCTCACCTGATCTGAACCCAATAGAAATCCTGTGGGCCTTGCTAAAGAGGGAGATCTACAGACAAGGAAAGCAGCACACGTCACTGAACGGCTTGTGGGAAGTTGTCCTGGATGCTTTTTCAAAATTAGGCACATTGACGTAAAAATCTGATATGATCAATGGATAATTTGTGGAGTTTTTTTGCCACTCAGTGGGAGTGAGCGCAGTGATTTCCATCTGCTTTGACATCATGGACATACCCTTTGCAGTACGAGGAGCGTAAGAAAATTGCATAAGTGACGGAAGGGTGATAGTCTGGTGGTATTTTATGCTTTTAACAACAACCAGTAGGACAGGAATTAATGATCTTTGGGGGGAAAAAAAACAGAAGATTTAAGAGGTGGAAGTACCGCTTAGTGGGAAATCCCATTAAACAAAGAACACACAATTTTGCGAGCCAATGCGTATAATATGAAAAACGCAATGGAGGATTTGGGAGTTCCTAGCTTGGACTGTTTTGTGCCCTCGCTACAGCTTATGATACACAAGAGGCTTCTGTCACAATGATGTGTAAGTGACACTGTTACCAGTGGGAGAAACCTTGTTTGACATTTTAAGCATTCGCCACTTGCATATCCTCGCTTGGAAGATATTCAAACTCAACCACAAATGCCTCAAAAACGCTTAAAACAAGATGTACAGACGCTCCTCTACTTACGAATGAGATACGTTCCGAAACGGCCGTTCGTAACTTGAAATGTTCGTAAGTCATTATTCAACATAATTTTAAGGGTATACTCCAGGGGTGGCCAATCTTATCTGCAAAGGGCCGGTGTGTATATGGGTTTTCACTGCAACTCCCTAATTAGATTACTAATTAGAGGACTGATTGGCTGAAGAGTCCTCACACCTGGGTTTGAACAGCTGACCTACAGGTTATCCCAAAAACCTGCATACACACCGGCCCTTTGTGGATAAGACTGGCCACCCCTGATATACGCAAATGCAAAGAAATAGGATGCTGGGAGTACGCAACGCACGCTACACTGCTGCGCGGCGGGAGTAGCGGCCAGAAGTCATACTAGGCGGAATTGGTGTGCAGAAAAAAAAAAATTATGTTGCGGACAGGAAACGGGAGCCCAATGAACACAATTTGGACTTGCAGTCCTCTTCATTCGTATGTCTGAAAGTTCGTAAGTTGAAAGTTCCGTAAGTAGAGGAGCGTCTGTACAAACGAGGTGGGCCAGTATGTTATATATGTCTCTAGTAGCCTAATTAAAGATTTTTTTAGTATATATTTTCATATATATTTACTAGCTAAAAAAGTTATATATAAAGTGTGTGTGTGTGTGTGTGTGTGTGTGTGTGTGTGTGTGCGCAAAAGTAAAAAGAGCTCATATCGGAATCTGTATCGGAACTGAAAAAATGTGGATCGACCCATCCCTAAGTGTAATTATATTCCTTCAGTTTAGTTTTTTTAGTGCTATTTATTTGGGTTTTTTTTTTTGAGAGAGAGAGTATTTTCTGACAGTTTTTCATTCTCAGTATGGATGAACTTCTCTTCTCTGTGTCCCAGTGAACCTTCCTTACTTTGTTGCTGATCTGTCAGTCTTGCTTGAGGGCTTCTGATATCACCACCACCTTTCTCTCTGCTGTTGCCCCAGAATCACTGTCACTACCGGGGCTATGTGCAGGACGTGGAGGACTCCGCTGTGGCCCTCAGCGTCTGCTCTGGTCTGAGGTAAGGGCTCCACTGGGGGGGGGTGGGGTGTTCAGGCCTAAAAGGCACTCTTACAGTCATGAGCCTCCAGCTGCCCCCGCTCTGCTCTGCAGTGCTGGGAGGGGGGGCACTGGTCTGTATTTGCCATCCCTTTTTGCTCCAGCTAAGATTGTCAACCAGTTTCCAGCACAAAAGCAGCTAAACGGCACCATTTTGACCAGTCTGGCAATGTGCGTAACTTGTGCCAGTGACACTTCTTTGTCTTTTTCTATGTGTTTGTTTATTGTGATGGGTGTGTGTTAAACCATCAGGAAATCAGCGCATGCAAGCTGAACATAAATAACATGTGTTTTTCCAAATGCTTGTCCCAGTGTCTTACCTTGACTGCTTGCCGGTCTGGATTAAACTCTAAGTACCTTTCAGGCCTTTGTTCGGTTTTCAGTACAACTTGAGTCATGGTGCTCATGACAACATGAGTCATAAACAGCCATCCTCTCTGAGTGTCCATGCGCCTGCACACGTATCATCTGGTGATTTACAGAAAAAACTGTGGTCTGAAGCAGGGCCTTTTCATCATCTGGGCTAATGGTACAGTCGGTCTTGTGAAACCCCTGAATTGCAGAGCCCTTATTGTGTCACATGACCCCCATCACAGTAAGCAGAGGATTGTTTCCCAGAAATAAGGATCTTCTTCTGCACTTTTTCTGGACTAATCTCCTTGCATGATGGTTGAGTAAAGACTAATTTAAGTGCCTGAATGTGATTATAATGACTTGCTGATATAATTAGGTACTGTTGTGTCTTTCATGTAGGTTCATTACTTTGTGATGACAGTCGTTTTTTCTTCATGTTAGCTGAATTACCTGTAGTTGACCACTAGAGGGACATCTAGTTCAGTCAGCCAGTAGCTGTCAGTAACTGTCTGAAAACACCATAGGTTAGTGGCACAGGGAGGAAATTCATCTCCCATTCAGTGATCCTTACCATTTCATGGTGGAATCTGACATGACAATGACACATGAGGATTTAGGTTTGATTTAATCTATAATCTATGGTTATAAACTGGAAGAAAAAGGTGTTTTCTCTACTGCATGTGTACTTGGTCCATTTTTTGGGTCCTCCATTTCACAGAGTGAGCATTATTAACTTTCACATAAAATAGATCATTTAAATACTGCCTATCAGTTGATGCTGAAAGGTTCGTAATACTATATTCTTGCTCATTCATTATAATAGCATGTATTATATACAGTGCCTTCCACAATTGTTGGCACCCCTTGTCAAGATCAGTAAAAAGGGTTAGAAAGAAATCCACCTTTTGGTGAAGCAGCTTCATCTCACATATTGAAAAAATGAGAAAAATCCAACCTTTAATTAAAATAAATTTATTCAGAGAAAAACAAATATATTTTTCTTTTAGCAAAATCACGTGCTACAATTATTGTTGCCCTGCATTGAAAACTTTGTACAAGCTCCCCTTGCCAATGAACCAGAAGTCGGTCTTCTCCTATAACGTTTCATAAGGTTGGAGGATACAGAACACGGTGTCCGAGATCATTCCTCCTCTTCACAGAATCTCTCCAGATCATCCAGGCCCTGGGTCTCTCTTGCGAACATTCCTCCTCAGCTCACTCTACAGGTTTTTTTTTTTTTTTTTTGGGGGGGGGGGGGGTCAGGGAACTGAAATGACCTTGGCAGAAGCCTGACTTTGTGGTCAGTCAACCATTTTTCTGTTGATTTGATCATTGTCCTGCTGGAGGATCCAATAATGACTCAGTTTTAGTTTCCCGGCAGAAGCAGCCAAATTTTGATTTGAAATGTCTTGGTATTTCATGGAGTCTATAATGCCATGTAGCCTAACGAGGTTTCCAGGCGTCTTTGGAGGAAAAACAGCCTCAGAACATCACAGAACCTCCACCATATTTTTCAGTTGGGATAAGGTTCTTTTCATTATAGTCATTCTTCTTTATACACCAAACCCATCTTGAGTGTTTATTGCCAAAAAGGTCTCTTTCGTTTCATCAGGCCATAGAACATGGTTCCAGTCAAAGTTGTATTAGCAGTTGGCTAATGTGTCTGGTGGTGGTTTTGGAGACTTGGTGTCCCCAAGATTACTTTTTTCTTCTAATTCTACAACTGTGATCCTTGGATTTTTTGTCTCTTACCGTCCACCTCACTTTATGTGGGGACAAAATAGACCTGGGTCCTCTTCCAGGCAAGTTTGTAACTATTCCAGTTGATGTCCGTCCTTTAATGAATACTTGTATCTGCACAATATTTCGTTTGCGTTCTTTACTGTTTACATTGTTTACTTGTTTGCACTATGTATACTGCTGTTTGCACTTTCTTGGCTTTTATAGTATATGTTTGTATGCACTCCTCACTCCTGCTTAGTAATATAGAATGTATAAAAGGAAAGGGACTTTTCACAAGAAAAATGAAGTTTTGTTTGGGGAAATAGTCGCTCACCAGTCACCCAGTCAGCATGACTCAGGTGCTATTAGGAGTGAACTTTCCAATATGTGAGCACTAAACCGATGAGTGTGAGGAAATGACAAACATATTGCCTCAGTGCTGAATCTAAGCAGCTATGACCCCCCCCCAGGGGCATGCTCCACTTGCCTGGTGTCAGCTACGGGATCGAGCCTCTGGAGGAGTCCTCCAGCTTCCAGCACTTAGTATACAGGCTGGAAGATGTGCAGGATGAGCCTCTGGTGTGTGGGACGCTCCTTGAAGACCAAGAGCATGACCTGCATGCGGAGCAGATTCACAAGCTCCATGCGCCCCCTAGTGGCCCCCTGCCCCGGGTGAGTGACACACATTCAGCCCCACTCATCCTAGCACCCCCACCCCTGTTAGCACTAATGTCCCTTGTTGCCCTCGGTTCCAGAGGAAGCGGGCCGTGCTCCAGCAGACCCACTACGTGGAGCTCTTCTTGGTGGTGGACAATGATAGGGTGAGCAGTGGGAAGCAGCCGGTCAGTCATCCATCATTTTCTAAAAAGTCAGGTTTTCCACATAGACTCATTAAGTCCCTCCTTCTCTTTTGCAGTTTAACTTCCGAAACAGGAACCAGACGGTGGTACGGGAAGAAATGGTCGAGCTCGCCAACTATATAGACAGCGTAAGTCCATTTTGAGTGCATAGTTAATTACCATTCTAAGTTTTAATAAAAATGTTCTGAATCACTTTCCCGGTTAAGCCTGCATCGATTGCATTAATTGCTATTAAGCAATTGCCTAGCGGGTTTGGCATCAGTGGCTGTGTTCGGAAGGTTGTGAGTTTGAGCCCCAGCCTTTGCAAATAGTCATATCTACGCTGAGCCCTTGAGCAAGGCCCCTAATCTTCTGAAATGCTCCGAGGGGCAGATAAATGGCCAGACCCTGGGCTCTGACCCCAAGCTTCTTCACACTCTGTCTGCCTGTTTGCCTGATCTGGAGAGATACATTACATTGTGAGGACCACATGTCCCCGCAATGTGATAAAAACCTGTTATTTTGACGTTGTGGGGGTGGTTTTTTCAATTGCATAGAAATCGATGACTGCAATCAAACACGAAAAATGCCAAAAGTCTCATATTTTGTTTGGTTACATAATTACAAACGTGTGTGTGTGTGTGTGCCTGTGCGTTTGTATGTATGCATCTGTGTGAAAGGAGAGCAAGATGGGGCATGCAAACAGAAGCATTCCAATTTTCTTATGATAATAAAGGATCATGCCCCACTCCTCCCCCAGCACTCCTTAGTATAGTAGTATAGCTCATGTAGTAGTATATATGTAGTATAATGCCTGCATCTGACATGTCTCCCCCTCCCCTCCCCTCCTCTTATGTCAGATGTATAACGCCATAAATATCAGGATTGTGCTGGTGGGGCTGGAGATCTGGAACCAGGGCAACCAGATCAGTACGGATGGCAATGCAGGGGAGGTGCTGCACCGCTTCGTGCAGTGGAGGCAGCAGGTCCTGTTGCCGCGGCGCCGACACGACAGCGCCCAGCTCATCCTGTGAGTGCGGGGAACACGCCCCCTGCTGCCGCCCCCCCTCCCCACGCCATGTCTGTCTGCCCGTTCTCTGATTGGCCCGCCTGTGCTACCCCCCCCAGGAAGAAGGGCTTCGGAAGCACGGCCGGGATGGCCTACGTCGGCACGGTGTGCTCGCACAGCCTCGGCGGGGGCATCAATGTGGTGGGTCGGCCGCTTCTCCTCACCCGTGCGTCTGCTTCTGTTCTCTCCTAATATTTCCATAATAACCCTTTATAATAGAAGCCCTTTGCCGTGAAAATTTCCACCAGCTACTCTAGTTCCTTCCTGCGGTCCAAAGACATGCAGCTGCATTTTGGTGCCTGTTGAGTGTGTGTGTCCTGTGATGGATCAGAATCTGCGCCCCAGCAGTGGATGAACATTTGAACATGGATGGATGGATGGACGTTGGTTGCTGCTCTCTCTTGTTTTTGCTCTCTTGTAACAGTACTTTGCTCTCTTTCCGTTACGTTTCCTTTGCGCTTCCACAGTTCAGCAACGTCAAAACGCAGCAGTTCGCGTCCATCGTGGCCCACGAGTTGGGCCACAACCTGGGCATGAGTCATGATAACGGGCGGGACTGCCGGTGCGCTGCCTCCAGCTGCATCATGAACTCCGGGGCGACGTGAGTGCAGCCGCTCTCACCATCCTCAACGCCGCCTCTTCATTTCCTTGGTATCCAGTCAGCTAACGGCCCAAAATCTCCGCCCTCCTGCCTCCAGCGGTTCACGCAACTTCAGCAGCTGCAGCGCCGACGACTTCGAGAAGCTGATACTGGGCAGCAGGGGTCGCTGTCTGCTGAACTCCCCCCGTCCGGAGGAGGCCTACAGCACCCCCTACTGCGGGAACAAGCTGGTGGACGGGGGGGAGGAGTGCGATTGCGGCACGGAAGCGGTGAGGGCTGCGGGGGACGGGAGGGGGAGGTTTGTGAAACAGGCTCGGAAACGTGTGAAGTGTATAATCTGGTTGACGAAAATGCTACGCGTGTAGCAGGACAATGTTGGAGCCACATGGCTACATCGTTTGGGCTCCTAGCCTAGACGTGAGCCAGTACGACGACGCACAGCTTAGTACTGGCGTATCAGCTCCATATAAGGGTAACGGCAAGAATGAGCTTTGAAGGTGCCTTTTCTGTACTGACCAATCATTTGTCCTCCACTCTTCATGTAGGAGTGCAAGAAGGATCCCTGCTGTGAACCCAAGACATGCAAGCTCAAGTCCTGGGCACAGTGCGCTGATGGGGCGTGCTGCAAAAACTGCCGGGTAAATCCCCTCCTCCCCCTGCAGGGGGCTCCAGAGGCAGGGTGACTTGGCAGATTGTCATCCACCCCGAATCCCATCGTTATTTATAGCAGAAGCTTCGCCTACCAGACTGTATGCCATCTCCAGCCTGTAACACCCTTTCTTCTGCCGTCTTGCTTTGTCTTAGTTCCTTACGGCCGGTTCCGTGTGCCGGGCTGCCAATGACGAGTGCGACCTGCCTGAGTACTGCAACGGCACCTCCTCGGTGTGCCAGAGTGACATCTACAAGAAAAACGGGCACCGGTGCAGAAGCGGTACAGCCTACTGTTACAGCGGGAAGTGCAAGCACTATGACGGACAGTGTCAGGCGATTTTCGGCCCAAGTGAGTCGGTCCTCCTGGCGTATAGGTCCACTGTGGATAGCCTTCATCCAAAATCTTCCAAAAATGTATTAAATTACTTTCATAAAATGCATTACTTCTTGCCCATTTGACTTCCTCTCCCCGGGCCCTGGAGGATGGGCTCCCCCTTTGAGTCTGGTTCCTCCCAAGGTTTCTTCCTTCCAGGGAGTTTTTCCTTGCCACTGTCGCCTATGGCTTGCTCACTGGGGGCTTTGGGCGGGGATAATGTAAAGCGCTTTTAGACAGTGTAATGTGAAAATGCACTATACTAATAAAATTGAACTGAATTACTCATAATTCATAGCTGCTTAGATTCAGCAACTAATTATTCTTTGTCTGAAACTCTAATAAAATAAGCAAAATATCAGTAACATAATAGCATCAATTAACCTTGTATTATGCTCAGTTATTGTGTTGTACTTTTTCTATTAAAATAGCAGTATTTTACATGCAAGTCCTCACATAGCACTTGGCTGTCGGGATTTGAGTACTCCACAGTGCCTAATACCCCATTGTTTTCTCCTGTAGTCAATCACTGTTCTAACTATGCTTTTTGCAGCTGACTTAACACTATAAGACAATGATACCCCCTCCTCTAAATTAAGGATCATAATTTTCAAAACCTGAACTTGAGCGCCCTCTGCTGTAGAGTCACTGTAGTGGGAAAAAAACAGTTCCAGCTGGACAATGGAGCATATTAGACTTGTCCTCCTGACCTGTGTGTGTGTGTGTGTGTGTGTGTGTGTGTGTGTGTGTGTGTGTGTGTGTGTGTGTGTATACGCGCACTCAGAGGCCAAGGCTGCCCCGGAGGTATGCTTTCACCACGTCAACCTGATGGGAGATCGCTTTGGGAACTGCGGCTTCCAGGGGAACAGCTACAAGAAGTGCACCAGCAGGTCAGTTTGCCAAGAGAGCGTTACACACTTTCCCCCCCAATGTATAAACCAGTGCCCCCTTTATGGCAGCTATGGCTACAACCGCCCCCCCGACCGCAACACCCCCTGTGTTCTCTGCAGCAATGCCATGTGTGGAAAGCTGCAGTGTGAGAATGTGCAGATGGGAACCGTCTTTGGCATCGAACCCGCCATCATCCAAACGCCAGCCGGTGGGACCAAGTGCTGGGGCGTGGATTTCCTGCTGGGCTCCGACGTCCCTGACCCAGGCATGGTGAACGAGGGAACCATATGTGCGGAAAACAAGGTAGGACACAGCCAGTGGCGGATGGAAGGTTCCTTTCCCCTTTTTTCTGTCCCTATAATATGAGATCATGCCAGCTCTGATTGCAGGCAGAGTGTCACTCAGTCCATTGTGACACTACCTGTGATCAGAAGGTTGCTGGTTCAAATCCCGTAGCAGGCACAATTTCACTGTTGGACTCTTGAGTGATGCCCTTAACCCCATTCACTGCAGGGACTGTCTGATCCAGAGTTCTTAAAATGTACATTGAATAACAATGTATATAAAAAGTATCTGTTAGATAAATAAAATGTTAAATGTAATCTGCCATGGCCAGATGAAAGCTCCAATGAAATTTGGTGCTTACCTTGCTTTCCCCAGGTGTGCTTGAATTATGAGTGTGTAAGTGCCGATCTACTGAAATATGACTGCGACACGCAACAGAAATGCCACGGTCATGGGGTACGTACTGCTGCTCAAAATACCCCCCTGTCATTTAGTGTTAACCCCACCACCCTTTTCTGTTACAAACGGTGGCTCTACTTAAAGTTAAATGACTGCTATGGATTTTGGGCCTTGAGCGTAGAACCTGTTCCTTCTTCTGTAGGTGTGCAACAGCAATAATAACTGTCACTGTGACGAGGGCTGGGCCCCCTCCAACTGCAAGGACAGAGGCTACGGGGGGAGCGTGGACAGCGGCCCCACATGGAACGGTAAGGAAGAGAGGGGTGCCGTCGCTGCGGAGCTCACAGTACAGGCTGAGTCACTCACACCTACCCGCGCCGTCCGCCTCCCCTCATCCGAGCACCGGTGGGGGCGTCGCAACACCGCAGCGGCTGCGTAGGCGCGTCATTCGTCCACGCGCTAACCCCGCCTCCTCCCTGTAGACAAGGACACCTCCACTCGGGATGGCCTGCTGGTCTTCTTTTTCCTGGTGCTCCCAATGCTAGTCCTGGGCGTCTACGTCTTTCTCAAGAGGGATGAACTACGGAGGCGATTCTGCAGGTGCGTGTAGCCAGTAAGCGCGGCTTGGGAAACGGGTGTCAAGTTCTTGCCAGGGTCTCACAGCTCAGCCAGAAACATCTCCCTAAGTGAGAAGTAACCCCAATGTGGTGATCTCCAGGTCTGTGTCAGACTCAACTGCCCCCACAGTTATGCAAGGGCCAAAGACAGTGACTTAATCCACCCAGTACACCCCTCATCTAACACATTCTTTTCAAGCTAAATATCTTGGAGAAGAGGCACATGGTCCTTCAGCCTGTCAACATGGAACTGTGTACCGAGAGGACGTGTTAAGCAGATATCGTAGTTTTGACTTGACCCATTGTCTGAGCTCACAGGCCAAACTTGCCTGTGAGCAAAGTCAGTCCTGTCCTTCCGCCTTGAGCCGCTCAGTGCTCTGTGACTTGACACAGCGTGACACCACTCTCTTCTGCCACCAGGGGCACCAGCGGTAGAAACAGCAGAGCCGCAGCAAGCGGCAACCGGAGATCCCCTCAGAGGAACACCCCGGGCAGTATCGTCAAGGATGGAGTGAGTGACCCAACCGTAACCCTTTAACCCAGTTAATGCATTATGTTCTCCATGAACTCCCCTAAGGAATAGCCGCACAGAACAAGGTCAGCTGCTAGTATACCCAAAATTAAAGGCAGACAAAAGCCATTGTCCTCTGCCTTGTGATTTAAAGCTCCACATGCTTATCTGTGCATGAAGTTCTTCTCTGTCTATACTGATCATTAATGTTTGTTTAATTAATTAATTAATTAATTAATTAATCAATCAGATGTAGTTTTGTGGAAGTCACTGGTAAACTGTTTGCAGTTTGCATAGAGTAAACTAGTGTTCTTCTTCATGTACGGTGTTCATCAATCGAATGCTGTTTGAGACCGATTTTAAAACCATGTGTTTACAGTTTCACCTTTAACTAAAATGCAAACAAAATGTAGGAATGACTGAGTTTTTTCCCCTTCTTTTCTATGATGAAAGCATCAAGCTCAGTTGTTACCATCCCAGGAGGTAAATGATATGTGTACATACATATATACATATAACCATTTCTGCTGCTTGGAAGGTCTGGTTCCACTTTTCTGTCTGCTTCTCCAGTGGGCTGCAGGATCAAGCCACAAGACCCCTCCATTAAAATCATCAGCTTGCAGGCGCTTTGGGCAGAACCTTCCTGTCCAGTTGGCACGCTACATAAAATCCTGAGATTTTTTTAAAAAAATGAAGCTGGTGTAATCTGAAGCTCGTAACTAGCAGGGGTTTTGGGAGCTTCGGGCTGGCTTCAGATTAAGCAGTGCTTCATTCCTGTCAGTGGTTATGTACCTGGGAATAGGGGTTGTAGATGGAGGCTTTGGTCTCTGCTTGCATGCTTCTAGGGCTATTAGAAGGAGCTTGATCTTTGTGCTTTTTCCTGTATCGGGCCTCATTTCCCTTTCACCAATGAAGGATATCGCAACTTCTTCAATCTTTTCCCACAAATCTTGCATTGATTTAAGTCCGAATAGTCAGAATTCCTGGAAACTCCAGAATCACAGGAGTTGATCTGTATCAGAGTTGCACACTGAGGCATCTACCCATTGCATTTCCTGCTATATGTTCTTCCTCCCGCTCTATTTTTGCATGTTGTTATGTTCAGGAGGACTGTTCTTGATCACTTGGGGTCCATCATCATGCTGAGAGTGCCTTTTCCCATGAATCTGGAACCACATTTTCTTTGTGAACCCTAACCCACGTATCCTGACGGGTGTTGACCTTGTGCCCTTTCTGTATACTGTAGGTTGTGCAGACCAACAGAACAGCATCTGTGCCAAGCTATGCCCCACCTCCACAACGTCCACGGTAAGAACCCCCCTCCATCTGTCGTACAGAGGAATCGACTTTAGCGTGTGACCTGTCCTCTTCACTTCTTCCCACAGACCACCTATGACAACGCAACTTGTGCCTCAAAGACATGCTCCCCCACCTCCACTGTAGTCCCAGTTGCTGTCCGTGGGGGTGGTTTAACATGGTGTGTTGCACTGACTCTTCCCCCACTCATTTGGGCTGGCAGTCACTCAGAGACCAGTTGGCGACTGGGCACCGAGTGCAATAAGGAACTGCGCTGTCGACGAGAATCGCAGAACTCTGGCCACTTGATAGCCTGAAACCGTACCTACGCAATAAGACCACTGCAAACTATTACCCCATACTGGCCCTTGAGTGCTACCTTAGGAATGTGAAAATATGTGATTAGCCCTTGAGTTAGCAGTACAGGGGAATAATCGGTCTTGTTTTGTGTATTATGTGTTATTGTATGTGTGTTTTTCATAATTCTTTTTTTTTTTTTTTAATATATTCAAAATAAATAAAAATAAATATTTTTAATGACCTTTTTAAAGTACCACTGGTTCTGCACTGGTTTGACTGAGGTCCAGCGTACAGTCATATCTGTCACAACATTGCTGCACTTTGATGTCCCAGAGTACTATGCTGTTTTGTTTATATAAAATTATGCCAGAAGAATTCCTGCTGTTATGCTTCCTTAAATGTTGTTTTTTTGCTTAGGTTTCTGCCTCAATTTTTGGATTAAATTTAAAATAAAGCCTTAATATAACTGATTACCCTACATTCTTGAACATAAATAATCTATTTTGTCTCAAAGTGCTGTATTCATGAGGTTCAGGTTTGTTTCAACTACTGTATATTTATACATTGTTTTAAGCAGACTGTCTATCTCTTGGATTGAACCAAAAGCCACGAAACCTTGTCCACTATCATACAGATAACGAGAGACAAATGAACACTGAAATAAATGTTTTTTTAGAATCTACATCTTGTGCTTCCATCATAAAACCCACACTATTGGTGTATCTATTCAGGTCTGATCGGTTATTTATGAAAAAACTTTGGTCATTTGTTCTCATCAGTGGTGGGCACAGCTAACCAAAAAGTTATCTTCATTAACCGCTAATCCACTAACTCCAAAGTTTAATTCAATAGCACTACACTCATAAACCAGAAAAAAAAAATAGCGGAAACTAAGGATAACTACTAACCGGCAACTTGTATTACATGAATTTAGTTTCGGTTTGTTTTTGGACTCTGAAACCCTTAAAAGTATACACACGACAGCTGAAATTCCAACTTGTTTAGCAATTTAGTTACATAGAGCTGGAGTGATTACCTGGGGGGTGTTTAGGACTTGCCCAATTTGTGATCGTTGGATTTTGCAGTGTCCGGAATAAATTTTCTTTTAGTAATATTCCGTTTATGAGATTGGAGTATAAGCGTTCTCTTCTGAGGAGTCCCAGTCCGTGACTGCATGGTCCATGCTGACATTTTGCCCTTAGTGCCCTTGTTTGGGGTCTACAAACATTACACCGTTTACCCAGAACTAGGAAGGAGGGTCTCGGCTTTAGTCTACAGCTCTGTCAGTTAGAACCTAGGAAATAATCAGGGGCCGAAGCAGGATCATTTCTTGGTTAGCCAGATAACTTGTTGTATTTAACGTAACGTCGGCTAACGAAAAAGTTAGCAGTTCCCTTGAACAAAATAAAGTAAATCAAATGCTGCTTTGAAATATACTCTTTAATGTATCTAACTGAAATTAAATATTATTCAGTGGACCTTTATCATATAAATTTGGACATGTATACCTGAGCTTCTTAAAAAGTACTAAGGAATAAATTATTTAAATTGATGGATTTGTTATTAAAGAACTGATGGGACCACAGCTAATTCAAGTTTCTTTATAATGTACACCAGAGCTATTTTAAGTCATACCTGAATATACTGATCTATAATCCAGCTGCTTTTACAGTACAGGGTCATTGATGAATGTTGATATCTTTCATTATAACTTGCTGTATAAGTTACATGACTTTCCTCCAGCCCATATACACATTTTTTAATTGTTATTTCTAGAAAATACCCAAGATACCTCATAACTTAGTACTTTTATCATCTAATTGTCACGCCTGGCTCGTACGATCCTCGTGTGTGCCACGCCCACCTCGTTACCTCGTATTTATTCCCGATTGTCATCACCTGTTTCCTGTTCCTCTTGGCTTGTCCTGTGTATTTAGTCCGTGTCTGAGTTAGTCTTCCCAGATTAGTCATTGATGTTGTCTGCCATGCTGTTCGTGTCCCGACGAATAAACCCCTTTGCTACCCGTATTCACGGCTCATCTCGCCTGGTTCCCCGCTCGCCCGCACGCTCATAACACTAATGTCAATTATTGTTTATTTAATTATATCCGTTTACTTACGAGACCAAGGCTGGAGGTGCAGGATGTGAATACAAAAACACAAGGTTAAAAGTTTATGATGTTGCTATGCTTCCAAAAGCTCAGCCTTTAACCAGCTCTGGAACTGCTAGTAAAACAGTAGATGAAGTTGCTGCCAGAATAATATTTTGAATGCACAAGGTACTATATGCTAGTTAACCATCAACAGGGAAACCATAAACCACCTCTTCTTGTTTTGGGGATATAGCAGGTTATATTTTGTTAATAAGAAAATGAGAGACAATGGGAGACACGACTGACAGAAAGCTGGTATTAAATCATCAATTATCCTAGAACCAGTTTTTTACATTTTTTGTAACTGTCTATCCAATCAAACTGATTCTATATGCTTATACAGTAAAGGACATTTCAGTGCAATAAAAATATTACCTGTTGTGAAATGTCTTCAAATACCACTGCATCATATTTAGTGGTGTTTCATTCGACCATGCGGGCCATGTTGACACAAAGCTTATCCTACGACAGCTGTGGAACATTCTAGATGAAATGCCGTATGGACACATCCTAGTTAGATACCACAGAATTCCTCTGCATGGTAGTAAGAAAAGAAACATACACACAAATGAAAGCACTGAATTCTTGGCGATACATTAGAACCAAGCAAGTGCTACACATGTATTGTTTACTGTTTATTGTCTGCGGAGGCCTGGGTGAAGAATGAATTACCTCACCATGTGATTTTTTCCAGTGCTCAGTAGAGAACAGTTTTCTGTGTGCCAATTTATTCATAAAACTGCATTTTTACATGTATTATAAGAGAGCCACCAAATGTAATTATGCAGTACTACTTGCACGTGTTTATGGTAAATATTTGTTATAAGGTAGTATTGAAAAGATGTAGTACTGTATCACTGGCTTTATATATTTTTTTGTTTCTAAAATGTTAATTTGTATACAATTTGTGCATTATTATTATTATTTATTATCTTCATTTATTAAGCTTGGGTGACATGGTGACTCAGTGGCTATTGCCTCATATCTTCAGGGTTGGAGATTCAAACCCTAATTTTGCTTTGTTTGTATGGAGTTTATTATTTGGATTTCCTCCTACAGTCTAGATTAAATTTCCCAATGTGAGTGCTGTGTGATAGCCTGGCATCCTATCTATAGTGCACCTCTTCATTGTGCCCTTTCCATCCGAGGGCTCCAGCCCCCCCGTCAGTTGCAAGACAAATTTATAGGGCAGATTGTCCTAGTGATGTTGGCAGTCCTTTACAGAATTTTGAAAATGAACGTTAATTAATTTCCACTGAACAACATTCACTGTAATCAACCAGCATTTTCGCACAGGGCTGGTATCCATGGTTACAACATTGTTTACTCGCTTTCATCTCATATTGGCATCTTAATTGTTTCTTGGTGTTTTTTTTTTTTTGCCACTCGCTGTTCAGTAAAGCTTGTGTGGAAATTTGGCTTGATTTTATCCCTTTACTGCAACTCCAATTGTTTCTTCTCATGCTTTTCCACTTACTCCTTCTAATTTTGGCCCAGCCCCTTTTCCATCCTTTCAGCCAACATGCCAAATATAAAAACAGAAATAAACTTGCAGTCTGGTCTAATTTTGTAATCCTTTAAAAATTATAGTGAATTTAAATCAGTCATTGTCAGATATTCTGTCACCTGCCAGCTATGTGTCGCTTATGTGCTAGAATGACACATTCTGTATAAAACAATTGTTCACGACAGCTATAAAATTATATGCTGGCAAACTTAAACTGGCTAATGTGCCTTCATTACTGTGTGATTATTGTAATTATTGGTAGCTGTATTTGTTCAAATGATTGGTATACCATGGATAAGTGTGAATTACTGTGCTCATTTACCATGATCATTTCATTGTTAAAATGTTTAATTTGTACTATAAAGAACTAATTAATGATGTTTTTCTATTGTGGGGACCCCATGCTAATAAATGGTGTCCAATTTTTTAAGGATGTTAGTAAATAAAACCAGTAATTTGGACCAATTTCTGCTGATATTCCTGGCAAAACATCACAGATTTCTGTTCCTGCTTACTGTACAGTATATAAAAAGCAATATTTGTCATATTTTGTGACAAATATATACTACTAAATTCAAATTACAGTAATATTATTTATGTCAGTAGTACAAGAAAATATCTGTGTGCAGAAATGTGCACATACACACACACACACACACACACACACACACTTTTATATCGATACGACAGTCACCAAAGTAATAAAAACTAACCCTTCCAAAGAGGAGTAAACATATAAACATACAAAAGCAAAGAAAGGAAATTCTAAAGAAAAGTAAATGGTAGTGATACAGTTAAAACAATAGATAGAATTTATTTTCTAAGCATTACAGTCATTCTTCTACTTCATCTCACGCATACCTGAATAGTTAAATCTGATATTTCTATTTATGAAAATGCATTAGAAAATAATTACAAATATCCACCCTTCACCACTCGTACAGTGCAGCATTGTGGTGTGACTGCATATATTTATATGAAATTCTGTATTTGTTATATAAGGACTGACACAATAGAAGATACAGAGACATTGACATTGGGTTAGCCTTAGGTACATGGTGCTGTGCAGAGTATTGTAGTCTGAAGTGTATAGTTGGTACTTTATTTAGTGTGGCCACTTCTGCTCAAAGTCGGGACTTTTTTAGTTGTTCTTTTTAGGCTTTTGACAAGTGGACCAGTGCACTCTATAGCTGGGTAGGACTGTCAGGAATAAGTACACAGTCTGTAGCCACTTGGAAGGGTTAGCAAAGACCCACCTCTAATATGTATAGCTTAATAATAGGTAGGGTATCCGACAATCCATGTCAGCACTGAACTCCATCTTGTAATAATGACGGGATACAGACAGCTATTGAGGCCTGTGCAGACAGTTTTTGAAAGTGTTATTTTAATATGTTTACACCAGTAGCATGCAGTTTAACAAGTTATTAAAAGTTTAACTGCAATTTTGGCATTTTGTTTTGCATGTTTTTTAAAACAGACAGTATATATAAAACTTTCTTTATGAACTGAATTTATTTTCACAACCAGAGTCACGTATTTCAGGTTAGAGCTAACCACTATCACTGCCTTTAGAGGTTTTGTCCCCCTGAAAGCATGTCATATAGATCATATCATATCACACACTTACACTAAATGGCAACATTGTCACTGTCTTGATCAATGTTTCAATAATGTTATATTATTTTACATATATTTACATATATATATTTACATTTCTAGCGCTTAAATACGTTTTGTCCACCAGCACGTTACAAAAAACAGCGCTGACAATTGTGCTGACAACATGATAACTGGGAAAAAATAACGTTTTCAAATAACACTTGGTATTTTAGTGCTTACAAAAATAAAATTCGACCTTGTTATTAGGTGACAGAGCTTATTCCCTGTTAAATGGGTATAGATGTCGTATTTTTCCGCCCGCGATGCGGTTTTAATGCGGTACTATGTTTGAACATGTTCTTGTTTCCCACCGAAACAAATTCGGGGAGATACAGATCGTGTCGACGAAGTACAGGTACTTATATGATTCAGTGGTGGTCAGAAAATAATGCTAGTAATATGGTAGTTGAATCTAACTATTGAAATTAATTAATTGCGGTTTAGCTCGTAGTTATATAGCCAAATTAATTGTGTTTCACTTTGATTCTGCAGATTAGGTCGTCAGTTATACCTACAGAATGAATGACGGTTTAAGTATATCATTGTATGTCGATACAAATACAGATACCGATTTTATGTTCTTCAGTAAAATTGAAACATTTTGCATTTAGCATTCGAGCAATTTTGAAAGACTTATAATTCCGCAGGGCTTTAAGGGGATGACTGTACAAAGCAGAGATGCTGGACGTACCGCGAGACGCCCTATTGCGACCTCTGAGTCGCAGCGAGGTGCTGGGCTTGGTGGTCAGACTGACTATCTTCGGGGCCGCCACGTATTTCAGCATTAAATGGGTGGTGGAAGCACTGGACCCCACACACAAGCAAAAGCTGCAAGCCAAGAAAAAGGTACCTCTAAGCAGATGGAATTATAAAAATGTATGCAATTACCTCGTATAAACGCAGTAATGGAGTATTATCCCGTATTTGATTATATAATTATATTACACTGTTATTATAACCTGCCATTAGAAACGTCTTGTGTATTGATTAATGCTATTCTGTAGTTATAATGTGCACAATACAACTTAAACATTAACTAACCACATATTGTAAATGGCAGCACAGTGACTTATGACAAAATGTTTTGGAAGGCTGCAGGTGTACAGAGGGAGGTCAGGTTTTAGGTGGATAGGCACATACAGGGGTATCAAATACCAAAGGTGGAGAGAAAGATGGAATGGGGGGTAGGCAAAGATTAATTGGTTCAGAGAGTGATGGGGAGGCATTGCAAACAAAGGAGAGCAGGATGGGCAGTTACTGTATGGGCAGGACAATTGTTTGAAGAAGCAGGTGTGAGTGGGCATTCGTTATTTTTTTAATGGAAAACATTGTAGGGGAGGAGCTAGTGAAAGATATTTTGGCAAAACAACAACCCAAGATCACCAAACCTTCTGGGTTTCTGATAGACTAAGAAGCTAAGAAAGGGTTTTTAAAGACCAGGTGAGGTCATGTGTGAGAGAAAATTTAGAATTAGAATTTAGTGATCAGTGGTGTTGACACACCGCAGCACACAACAACAAAAATGTGATCTTCATTTAACCCATGTGTGACAATGTGACACAGCAGGGGGCAGCTAATTCAGGGCCCGGGGAGCAGTGCTTGGGGGCGGTACCTTGCTCAGGGTATCTCAGTGGTGCCTTGCTGGTCGGGGATTCGAACCTGCAATCTTTCAATTACAAGTGCGCTTCCCTACACTGCCCACATTTTAAAATGAGTCATATCAGGAGCGGATTCACTTCAGAGTCACAGACAGGTAGTAAATTATTAAGACATTAGATCAAAGGCATTCTTTGGAATGATGCATTCATTGTAATGCAGGTATCAGGAGAAGTCAGAAGGGAAGGTAAGTGTCCTGGTATTAAGGGTTTTCCAGTGCTGCTGGTGAATGTCCTACTCTCTATGCCGAGTTTCAGTCAGGGTCTCAACAATAATGACTTCTGTCCAATTTAATTAATACAGAAAAAAATGTCAAAACCCGTCACTTTTGCTTAGGCCTATAATTTCATTTAATCAAGTACTTGACAGTTAAAAATAAAGGAAAAGAATAAATACATTGTCTGGCACAATTGACCTCACATGTACGTACTGCACTTTGCCACCAATATGCTATAATGTACACAGGGGCTCACTCTTATCCATTCTGTGTTACCGTCTGGGTATTGTGTTCATTATCTCCATCTACCACACAGTGACAGCTGCTGGAATTAATAACCCCAGTGTACAGGGACTAATGCATTCACTGACACTGGGTTTTAATGAAGACTCCGTATCTACATTCTCGTACTGTGTTAGTTTTACGGCATTTTTATGAACATCTGAGCTGTTTGCACTATTTGCACTATTGTACTAATAGTACTGCCAGATACTTTGTATTGTGTACAAAGTGATATACTCTTTATACTATGCACACTGGATTTCAGTACTGTATTGCTTCTGGTGCTGCATTTTTTCCATTCACTATTTTATTTTCATTTTATCTTTCTTTTGATCTATTTTTATTTAAAATATTATCTTTTATAGGATCTAGTACAGAAGTCGAGAATATCAGAGAATATTGCTATGTTGGGGAAATGCTGTAATTAATAACCCCAACAGACATTGCTAGCACGGGATAAAAGGGTTAATGAAGTTTTTTCCTATGTTTTTCAAAAAAAAAAAAAAAAAGAATGACCTAACTGGAGAATGATAATCAGTCTTCAGCTGATCATGATTTAAATTGACTACCAGCAGGTTAAGAACTGAGGTAAAACAAATGCACAAAGCGACATGCAAGATCAAGATCAGCAAAGCCTGTCTAATATTTCTAAGGGGACAAGGATGTGTCCAGCTGGGGAAACGTTTGAGAACCAGCCTAAATACATTGCATGTTTCATGTCATGTCAAAACGCTAATCAGTATTTTAATAACCGCAGCTCCAGAATCTTGGAAATTATTCAGAATTGTGTAAATTCTTTAAATTCAGCAGTTCCTTAATGAAATTGGCTTAATTTATAATAGTGTGAGTTCTTTTTTAGGCAGAGCAGCTGATGAAACAGATCGGAGTGGAGGGGATCAAGCTGAATGAATATGAGATGAATATTGCTGCACATTTGATGGATACACAATGCATTAAGGTATGCCTTGTTTAAATGTGCCTCAAACGTGCATATTTATTGGTTAAATTAATTAATTTAAAAATGTATTATAAAAAATTTATCTAATCACCACAACCCCACATTAATATTGTATAATATTATTTGCATTGTGTTTTATACTGAACTGGCCCAAAAAAATCATACATATCTATGTCCATATATCTCTGATTCAGTTAAGATAATTCCGATTCTGCTGGCACTGAAGGACAGCTGATTGTGTGGTTAGAGTGTCTGTGGTTCAGCTACGTGAAACGCCGTAATGGAGTTAAGTCTTCCTGACTCTGGTGTGATCAGGTGACCTGGCGGGACATTGCTGGGCTCGATGAGGTCATCACCGAGTTGCAGGATTCCGTCCTCCTGCCCTTTCAGAAGCGACACCTGTTTGCGGTCTCCAGATTATTTCAGCCCCCCAAAGGTACCGTCTTCCACAAGGCATGCCAAGCATCGACCTCAAGTATAATTATTTAGATGCGCTCAACATCGCAGCAAGAACATAAAAGGATAACATTAACCAGATATGCAAGTTATTTGCATTACACTATACTAACATATGATCCATGGAGATTTTAATATAGTCATCAGTCCAGGAATCTTCATGAAGCTTATATTTGGACTATTTGTGAAAATTCAGCATTTCTGCCTGTGCATGATAAAAGAGTAGAGAGAGTGGACGCTCAGGAATTGTCCCTGGATATATGTTCCTTTCACTCTCTCTACAGAGTATTATTAGAATTGGACGAGCTGCCTGTGTTCTGGCGCAGAGCAGAAGGAGCCTTTGGCTGTTTGAGCTGCTGGATACAGCGGAAAATGCCTCTCTGCTCTAGGATCATTTGTTTGAGTCTACCCCAAATTTGCACGTTGTGGGTTATTTTCCGCAGTTTAGCTATCAATAAAAGAACCTGTGAAGTTATATAAATGAGAAAAAGTAAGTAAAATAAGAAGTTGGACATCTCAGCCATGACTGTTGGAAGCAGGTGTAAGCAGCTATTCTTTAAATGTAGGTGTACTTCTCTATGGGCCCCCTGGCTGTGGGAAGACTTTGATCGCCAAGGCAACAGCCAGAGCCTCAGGGTGCCAGTTCATGAACTTACAGGCATCCACATTGACGGACAAGTGGTACGGCGAATCACAGAAGCTGACTTCTGCTGTGTTCTCATTGGCTATGAAGATCCAGCCCTGCATCATCTTCATAGATGAAATAGGTGAGTTTGGCATTCAGTGTTAGATTCCAGCTTCTAGTTACGGTGCTGTAGATTGCACTGCAAACAGTATCCTTTTGGCTTGTGGATTTAATTTATTTAACCGTAATTTTCTAAGTGAACATATTTTTTCCAAAACAGCTTCACTGGTCTACTAAAGAGGTGACCATTGCCAGGCCGCAAGGGCGATGAGATACACTGGCCTTTGCTGCGCGTTGACTTTGCGCTGCACTTAGTGTTTTGAGGTGAATTTGGCAACAGCTGAACTGCATTCTGGGCCCTGCAAGACTGTATTTATCAAAGACCAGATCTGGCCGTCCAGCTAACAAGCCACCCATTCTGAATTTGTATAGTTTGAAGCTGTGTTAGTGCAGGCCAGGTTGTAGGGGAGTTCTGTGCATGACTTTCATTACAACAATTGAATCAGTCAGTTTTTAATACTGGGGTGACTCTTAACTGTCATAAGGATAATAGTGTCATGGTGTCACTTTGCACTGCTTGATTATGTTAAGTCTGAGTTACATATTCTTTTATACACACACAAAGACACCTGTAAAAGTCTCTCAAATAATTCTGAAATTTAGCATGTAAGATGGTCCACCAGGAAAAGGGTTTTTAAGGGTAAAACAGAATGACATCAGACATGCAGTTAAGACGCTTTTGGTCACTGTCATGTAAAATGGGCATCAGTTTCAGTCTTTGCAGTGTTCTTCCTCTGTGGACCTGTATGGAGAAGTGGTTCTACTTGGTAGATAGTTAACTTTCCAAATCTGGGTGCATCTGAATTATATCTGTGAAACCCGTACATCACCTATTGGTGATGTCCACACTTTTCTAAGAACATTCATCTAATCATATTCTGAAACTGCACATGAGATTTGTCTGAATGTAAAATGAATGAAATCAATCTTCTGACAAATGCAGTATGTGGCACTGCAGGCCCTGATTGGAAGGTCGTCAGGTCAAACCCGTGACTGGCAGTGATGTCACCCTTGGGCTCTCAAGGTCCCCTTAACCCCAATTGGTCCAGGAAGTGTTTGACCCCCCTTTTTGATCCTCACTTCCACGTCATTTTGCAATAAAGGAGTTTGCTAAATAAGTAAATGCAGTGTCAAAGCATTACTATGTTAGAATTCTGGAAGTTCAGAATACTTTTCCACAATCATCTGGCATTATGTATCCTCACATTGAAGAGGATGGGACAGCTTGCATGTGTCAAGTGACTCATACCCTGAACTGAGTCATTAAACTTTGGTAATAGCTGATTCGGTCGCGCCTCTCTGTGTTTCAGACTCGTTCCTACGGAACCGCTCCAGTCTGGACCATGAGGCTACTGCCATGATGAAGGCTCAGTTCATGAGCCTATGGGATGGTCTGGACACCAGCACAGACTGCCAGGTACTACTAGAGCTTATGTTTGTGTGCTTGCCTTCTTCGCTCAGTGGAGTCCCTGCACTTCTGACTGTACAAAAAAAAAGAATAAACAAACATAGTGATACACTTATTGGTTTTGCACTTATTGATTATGAATCATGGTTTTATATATGTAGTGTTATATTATGTTTTCCCCACATGAAAATGGCAGTCAGACATGCCTTGTTGACAGTGATGTGAATAGCCGATGGCCACTGGGCATCGCTGAGATGTCGTGGTGTCTCTGTAGGTCATGGTCATGGGCGCTTCAAACAGGCCTCAGGACATAGACCCTGCCATACTGCGAAGGATGCCTGCCACCTTTCACATCGGCCTGCCGGTACATTCCCCGTGACTCTCCTAAAAGAGTAATGCATGGACTTGTTGTGCAGTATTGCTCAAAATGCAGAGGATCTGCATATTCATAATGAATGTTTATTAATACTCTCAGTATGTGAAATAGGGATTCAGCTCACACAGCCCTCCTGATGAACTTCTGCCCTGGTTTTCCTCCTTGGCTGTGGTTAGATAACGACACACCTGCTTCATAATGTGAAATAGATGATCCCTTGCTGTGCAGAACTGGTCCTCTGTGTTCAGGACATTGTCGATTTTATATATTTTTTTTTATTTTTAGTAATTCATAGGATGCTTTACCTTTTAAATTGCATTACAGTTCACGAACTGGCAGTTCATGATCGATCTTGATTCCTTGTCTTTAGAACCAACGTCAACGTCATGACATCCTAAAGTTGATCCTAGCTGGAGAGAATGTGAGTGCATGTCACTTCCTATTGCTGTTTTGATCAGTCCTCAAAAAACTTTTTCAGTCCGTTTATTGAAGCGTCTGTACAACAATATGTAGTCCTGCCTTTCAGGGTTTTTCCCCTAAGCGTCACTGTAATTTGCCCCTCCCCCCCAGCTCAGCAATACTGTTAACCTAAGGGAAATCGCAGAGAGGACAGAGGGATTCTCGGGCAGCGACCTGCGGGAGCTGTGCCGCGACGCCGCTTTGTACCGCGTCCGCGACTACGTCCGCAAGCAGCAGATGAAGCAGATTGCCCGGCAGCTGCAGGAGTGTGACACCGATGACGGGTAAAGGTCCAACCAGGCGTCACCACAGAATGCCCTCACCAAACATCTGATCTCTATTTGAACCGGCAGTTGTAAACCGGGATTGAAGCAATGGCCCATCTCAAAAATGTCCTGGGACGTTGTTTTCCCATGGTGTAAAATCTCTCTTGCTCTCACTCTCTCTTTTTCCAGACCAGTGAATGAGGACCGTCTGAGACCAGTGACTCAGCTGGATCTTCTCTTTGGCCTGGACAAGATGAAAGAGTCCAAGCATGCGGAGTCGTCCCAAAGCAGTCTGACAGAGATGCCCCTGGACTAGAATCCCTTCCCTCGTCTCTTGTCTCGCACCCATGTCTTGGAGTCTTAATGCCATAGATGAAGGGGTATCTGTCCCACCAGCCACACCCAGGCCTTCTGGAGTCTGCAAGGCAGCTGTCTGTCTTTCTGTCTCTCTGCTTGTCTTTCTTCCTGTCAGTCCGTGTGTGTCTGTCTATTTGTCATCCTTCCTGTTTTCCTTTCTCAGTCCTGGGTCCATAACGTTTTGTTATGGAAAAGAACAGAGTCCTCAGATTTAGGGGTAATCCATTGTCCCTTCCAAATAAATGAACATGTGTACATCTTGTCCCAATAAATGAAAAATAGTGACCTGCATGCCTTAGAAATGGAGTCCTGTAGAGCTTGTATTTATATTTTAAACACTAGGTTGGCCATTTATTTTAGTAGATGCCATCAGCAGTTGCTTTAGATGTGCACTAAGGTCTTTTTTTATCAGACACACTCTTACTACCATCACTAGAATGTTTTATTGGGAACGCTAGTGAGTTGTTCCTTTTCATTTCCACTTATCCTCTGCATTCTTACTGAAATGTTAAAGCTCAGGCTTGTATGAGTCATTTTCAGATGGACATAATCAGAAACATTGGCTGTGTGTCTCCATAGAGACCTGTTCACGTGGTCAAATGCCTGTCCTTATCAATTTTAATCTGGAAACGGGAAGTAAGGTGATTATGAATGTCGTCACCATAGTTTAGTGCCTGAAATGGCTTTTTTGATGTGTAATATGACTCATTAGGTTTAAATTGTATTGTAATAGTGATAATAAGTCATCACCTGCAGTTCATGGTAGTGAATTTATTTTGCAATATAAAGGATTTTAAACGTTTCCTGGTTTCTATGTTACCACTAGAGGCCACTACTGTTCCATTTTCAACTTTTATTTGGGGGGGGGGGGAAATGTGCCGTTTCCCTTGTATTAATTATATTTTTAAAAGTATCAAATGTAAGCTCATATTAAAAATAATGAACTGAGTTCAACAAAAAAAAAAAAATTTATAATCAGTCCTGACCAGCTTAATTTCCCATGTACATTAACGTGTACATTTTAGGTTGGTCCTGAATTACTGTGAAGACAGTAAAGCCAATAGTCAGTGCTGAACAAATGAAAGATATTGAAAATGTACACACTTTCCAAAGCCGTGACCCTGGTAAGATCAAGGGGGACAGGGAGCTCTGATTGTTAAAGAGGACATTCCTCCATTTCCTCTTACAATATCTTGAGGCACTTTAAGTTTACAAAATAGCATCAGCAAAGTCCTTATGTACAGAAATTAAAATGTAACAAATTTAATCTATAATCATTTATATCCTCAATCACCGCACTATACTTAACATTTGCTTGGTAACAGTGACCTCATACAGTCAGAGAGATATTATGCAGGCACAGCATGATGAAAAATTTCAGAATTGTTTTGTGAGCTTATTCCTGTTTGGAACAGATTAATACAGCCATGTAAGTTTCTTGGTTTAGTTTCCTCTTTGTTCTATACTCTTTGTTGCTGCCCTCAGTCACCATAGCATCCCACACAGTAATGCTCAAAAACCACCTTCTAAACATCTCATTAAATTAGCTAGCTAGCTAAAGAACCTAAAGCTGAACCGTCTGTTACCGCAATGAATGAAAAGCATTCTATTTGCTTCCTCTTCACCCGACAGAAAAAAACAAATTAACCTACATTTTCAGCTCCCCTGTGTCTATTCTGCATGCACTGGGAGTGTCCGTTTCTTCATGACTATTCATAGATAAACAGATAAGTGACGGTTAGCTCGTTAGCAAGCGACACCTTTCGGTTGGCATTAACATGGCGTTCTGCAGAGTGGCTCGGTCTCGCTCCAGTAACAAAAAGGCAGCAGCCCAACACGGAAACCAAATCATTAAAGTGTTTTCTCATTTAAGTAGTACTCAAAATAATTTCCCATTTGTTTACTTCGCTAACTGTTGCAGCAGCTTTCTGAGTTGTATGAGAACTAAGGAGCTAAGTATGAGAAAACAGAACGACAACAATCAATGCTTGGCTGCAAAACAAGTAACCTAGAAAAAGCTTGTGTTGACGTTAACGTACGTTATTTTGGTCCAACTGATGCATGTACCATAGACTTTCACACTCAGTTTTGGAACCAGAAATTCACACAATGATGAGTGGAAATAAATGGTTTCCCAAAGATATTTATGAAAATTGTTAAAAACCCCAACAAATAATTTTTATAAGCCCGGGCAGTGAAATCTTATTTGTTGCTTTTTTAGTGCACCAACTTGAAGTTTGCTTTCTTTTCAAGGTTAATTTCTGTCAGTATAGTGCAAATTCAGCTAGTGTAGCGGAATAATAGGACATTTTCTTTGATAAATATCCTGGGACACAAAGGCCATTAATTGCATACTATTTGTTTGGCAGGCTATTTTTGTTTGCATTAAAACTGAACGTGACCCGGTGTTGAGGTCAGGGAAAGTAGAGCTGCGATCATCAGATAGAGAGTATATAGGTTTGACCCCAGTGGTACAGACATCCATTTTGATCTGTGTTACTGGTCCAGAATGTTTACACCTAAAACCCCATGAACTCTCAGCTGTTTATGACAGCTTTCACCTTGTTGATCATTATATTTTTGGTTAATTTCTTTTACAAAGATAATGAGTGTAATTCCCCAACACTGTATATGATATTTACCATAACAGGAGTCTGGTGGTTACTGCCATACTGTTTTATGTAAGTAAAATGTGTTAGAAATAGAGTTTATGTATATGTTGGTTTGAGAAGCTTGAAATGAATAAGTTAAAAACATAACCATGCAAATGTTTCGGCTGAGTAGTTTGTTTCTGTTACACCTGCTTATTTTTCGGCATATTATAACAGAGTGCAATATAATATAATGTAATATTTTAATTTAGGTTCATATAGTGTAACATTAGGGTACATTTGATTAAATTGTTGAGAGCATCACAGCTTTGAGTGTTATGCAAACAAATTGGATGGCACCCAGTTAAATGTACCCAGTACGAAAGTGAAGATTGGTGTGTTACTGTGTGATTCACTTTTGATGGTGGCTCTGAGTGAGAAATAACCATGGAGCGGCCGTCTCTAGGCAATGTGAATCGTTTAATGGCCGACGAGATTAAATAGGGGTTTTTTTTTGGGGGGGGGGGGTGGAAAGAAAGGCACAAACAAACAGAAAAGCTGGTTCGCGCCTAATTTGTGTAAAATTTTGGTCTACCAACTTTTTAAATGCTTGTATTACTTCCACTAAATCGAAGGCATTGTTTCGATTGAGCTTCCTTTGTTTGAAGTGACATCTCTGGTGGCTGTAACTATTAGCATTAGGAGGATGGATAATGACAATGTTTCACTTCAGACAGACTGTTAAGGAGAATGTAGCGGCAAGGGACAGTGACACAGGGGCCCTTCCTGAACCACATCACCCAAAAGCCTGTAGCGACATCACAGCCGAAAACAAGCCAACGTAATGATCCGTAATGATCAAAATTCTGCATTGCAATAAACCTGGGAAGGATAAGACAAGTCTTTAGATAAGAGTAATTTCATGGGGCATGAAATATGCTTTGTTTCTCCGGAATACTAATGTAGTGCAATTGGTATGCTGATGCCTAATGATCCAACGTCATGTCCTTGAATCATAACCATTATCAAAGAGCAGGTGCCACCACAGTTAGTTTTAGCAGGGGTGTTGAAAAGGCAGGACAAAGCATAATATACACAGACAGGCGATTGGATAATGATAAGTAATTAACTCGATGCTGGGAACTGACAGAAGGTCTGGTGTGGGTGAAGTGAAGGGGTATCTAATCTTTTCAGTGTCTCAGGGAGATGATTTAGTTAGTATGCTTTTGGTGCCCGTTGGCGTGCTTGACGTGCTTGTGATTAATTTAGAAGTCCTTTTTAGCCCTTTGTAGACAGTTGAAATTTTAACACTTCCGTCCAATAGTTTCATCAATTAGGTATGGTGCACGTCAAATTAAGTGTGCCTGACATTTTCTGTCAAGTCTAAGACAAAAGAGTAATTGGTATGAATATTTTGTAAGCACACAGCTCACCGTTTGCTGGACAAAGTTTGTTGGCTTAAGGAGCTGCAGTTTGAGGCAAATGGTGGAGTAAACAGTGTCGTGCGATACTGTATATAGGGGGGTGGACCTTAAATTTGAAGTAGCTAAGAACCAAGCACAAAAGCAGCTATATCAGTGAGTCATATTAAGTTCAACGTCCATTAGTGTCCACTAAAAAACAGCTCTGACAATCAACATTTAAATATGTCTCCAAAGCAACATGAGGTAAGTAACAGCATTTCAATGAGGCCCGAGTCAGGAATAAAATATAGTGAAAAAAGGAGTAGCATTTAAATATCATATATATAATTTTTAAATGCTACTGTTTTTTCATATATATATATATATATATATATATATATATTTAAAAAATGCTACCCATGAACAAACCACGTCAGCAAGAAGTGGTTGCTTAGAGATGGTTGTTAAAAGCTGTAAATCAACAGCCTGATAAATTACCACAGAATTGATACCATGGAATAACCACTCCAGTGACCCAGTCTTGACGAAATCTACATTATGACCTGAACAAACCTGGTAATTAAGCTTATGGTTCAGAAATCACTTGTATCCAGAGCCAATGCACAAACAGCTATAAAATGGAGTAAGGAGCAGGAAAATTGGACCCTTGAGCAATGGAAATAAGTATAATGGTGTGTTGATTTGTTTGTTACTCTTTTTTACATTTGGGTGGATTTACATTTGGACAAAGCCAATAAGATCCCTGTGACCCATAATGTCTGCTGCCAACTCTTAAACATGACTGTCGATCTGTAATGGTATCTTTGGGGAATCATTAGGTCTAAAAATGACTCTGCGTGATTGTGTAAGAGCCAGGGCCATGTATCAGACTGAATGTACCCTATTGTGCAAATAGTGATACATCATGATGTTTCCATATTTGAAAGTGCAAATGCCACCATACATGCAGCTAAACAAACTAGAAAGTTGTTTTATAAACATCAGCATGAAGTTAATCCTGTTGCAGGTTCTCCCCAGTCAGCTGCTCCAAACATCATTGATCCATCCATTTTCTGTAATTGCTTGTTCTATTCAGGGTCATGGGGGTCTGGAGCCTATCCCAGAGACTAAGAGTGCAAGGCAGGAAGCAATCCAGGACAGGGCACCAGCCATTGTAGGGTACTGTACACTTACACACCATTCATTCACACATATAGCTATGGGCAGTGTGGTAACTCCCAATTAACCTCAGCATGGTTTTGGACTGTGGGAGGAAACCCTAGGACAACACTGGGAGAACATGCAAACTCCACACACATGGAACCCTGGAAGGGACTTGAACCTGCGTCCCAGAGGTGTAAGGCAACAATGCCAACCACTGCACCGCACTCATCTTGTTTTCCTTCTGAAAGAACATTCCAGAATCCTGTTTCACACACATCAGGTCTGTATAATGGCGTTCGTAGAAGGACTGAAGCTGTTCTTAAGACCCCCTCCATATTAGTTTCTTCTTATTCCTATAATTTTACGTGTTTCTATTGTTTTGTGTGACCTTTGTAGGAATATGGTGTACAGTGTCACTGTTTTGTCCAAGAAAGTGTATAATATAGGATAAACAAGAAATATGATATTTTCAGTACTCCCTTGTGATAAATTTGGTGTTTTCAAACTTGTGCCGACTTTCACGTTCAGTAGCGCACTGTTTACAGGCCTCTAGGCAGAATTTTCTGTGGCTGCAGTGAAATTAAAGCTGTATATAGCACAGGATCTTCATTGACTTTTCTTGCATTTAGATTATGACCATTTAGCCTGATAAAGAGGGAGCGTAAATTCTTTAGGGACTATGTAAGGTGAGTTTTATCTTTAATTTGTGTAATGATGTTTTGGCTCCAGAACTCCTTCAAGGCGTTTTGAGAGATGAGAGATGCCTTTCTGCGAACCATTGTTGTACTGAGCTGAGTTTTTTGCACTTCCTGTTAGTTTTAATGAATCTGGCCATTCTGCTCTCCCCCTGTTATTAACAAGGTGTTTTCACCCACCTAACTGCCACTGACTGGATGTTTTTTGTGTTTATCACATTGTTCTCTATAAACTCTAGACATGGAATGGTGGCTGTTTTGAGATTCTGGAACCACCATATCTTACACCAGCAATCAAACCTTATTTACAGTCACATGTGTGAACCATTCTAATGTGTAGCCACACATGAAGAGCACTTTTTGACCCTGTCCGCATATTGTATAGATTTAGTTGCAACCACGTGATTGGTTGTTTGCAGTAACGAGCAGGTGTACCTAATAAAGTAGCTCCTGGGTATATAAATAAACATTTTAAACAGCTGTGCCTTTGTTTCTCCAGTTAGTTCAATGGCTTTTCTTGTCTTCCTGTCAGTGAGCAGTTTGTATTTCTTTGCGCACGTATAGTGCATTCTAGAATAAACAAATAGAATTTAAAATCTGCCTGTGCAAACATAAAGCTGAAGGAAGTAACCAATATTCCCTGCTCAAACTGTAAGTAAAACTAGCATAACCCTGCAGATGGATTCATTATCTCTTAGAATTTATTTCCCTCTCTCCTTCCTCTCTTTTCAGCCTGCTTTGGCAGATATGTTACATCCTCAATCTAGTAATAGTAGTTCTTCATGGATATAAAACATTTCATCCAATGAACCGAAAGCACAAAAGGCCATCTGTTGGGATGCTATGTCAAAGAGCACAAGCTGTGAGTCTAAGCTTAGCTTTGTATCAGAATACATTTCCTCTGTAAATCGACCATCACAACCTCTGTTGCTAATTTATTTAGCACATATGTTATAGGGCAAAAAACCCTCTGTTTACTGAATGCAATGCATCACACAGTATGTGCAAGTACTGTATATGTCAACATTAAGTGTCTTAGGGTTTTTTTAGTGGCTAATTGTAGTTTTGAAGTTGTTGTGCTTGGCAAATGTGCTCAAAATGGGGTTACAGAGTGTAATTGTACTCGTCACCTTTGGCAAGTTTGGGAGTAAGGGGCAACTTGACAGACGTATTCCTTTAATCCCTGTTTTAGTAACTTATTTGTACAGTTCAATGTTTCAAAACTATGATAGAGTATAAATGATGCCTACATTCTGTCGCGTACTGGTATGCGTAAGAAAAACCTAAAGAAAACATTTTGAAATATACTTAAAATTGCCTTTAATGTCACAGCAAAAATAAAAAGCCATACCAACCCCATGTTTCCGTTAAAGTGCATTGCACTGATCTGGCCACTCTGCAAAGTATAAAAGCCCTGTTAATGTACTGATGGATGGGTGAAGAGACCTTGTCTGAACTTCCTCCTTACTTGTTAGATGCTTTAAAACGCAAACAGTGCAGACTCTAAAATTTTCTTGTCATATGGCCTGACATTATTTTCACCCCTGTGACTCAGCACAGGCTGTTCGTGGAGCTTCTGATGTTCTCATGTGGAAATCAAAGCCTGCAGCCATTGTCTTAGCCCTTCCTAAGATCTCCGTTTACATCTCCATCTACTCCCATTTTGATTGGGCCGTTATTACTCTTTTGAGGGCTTTCTTGGTGGGGTTCGGTGGTAGAAATCAAATAATAAATGATCAAAGTGCTCAGGAAGAAAAGGCAGCTGTAACGTGACAGAAGGTCAAACGATACAGATTTAGTGCACCGGTCCCAAAAGCAAATGGTCTTTTTGAGCAGTTTGGCTGTGGGTTATAATGGCCGGAAGTACTCACAAGGGTGAGTTGCAAATGAAATCGTATTAGCATTTTTCACAGACTAAATTCACAGTACCTCGTAAAATTAACTTCTTTTGCTCTTGGGAGAGTGAACATTTCAAAGTAACACACCAGCAAATTGCTCTCTTAAAAAAACTGGGGATGTTCCCTAACAACTTCTGTATTTTTAGCTCCTTGGTTGTGCACACGCGTGTGGGTCAATTATGTTACATTGTAGGGACCAAATATCCTGTTATTTTGATGTTGTGGGGGGCATTTTTTTCAGTCCCCACAAGGGGAAACTCAATTCGATAAAAATCTGTGACTGCAATCAAAAAACTAAAAATGCCAAAAGTCTTTGTTTGGTTTCTTATGGTTAAGGTTAGGGCTGGGTAGAGGTTAAGATTGTCATTGTTGGGATTAGGGTTTTGCAAATAGAAATTAATGAACCATAGGGCTCTGTGTGGGCCAGTTAAGTTCTTCCACACCAAACTCACCCAAGCATGTCTTTATGGGCCTTGCTTTGTGCACTGGGGCACAGTCATGCTGAAACAGAAAACGGCCTTCCCCAAACTGTTCCCATAAAGTTGGATGCATTGAATTGCCCAAAATGTCTTGGTCCAAAATATCTTTATTGTTCCAAAATAACTGGATGAGACATAGTCAGGTGAGTTTGATATGGAAGAACTTGACTGGCCCACACAGAGCCCTGACCTCAACCCCACCAAACACTTTTGGGATGAACTAGTATAGAGATTGTGAGCCAGGCCTTCATGTCCAACATTAGTGCCTGACCTCACACATGCTCTTCTAGATGAATGGGCAAAATTCCCATAATCTTGTGGAAAGCCTTCCTAGGAGATTAGCAGGAAATGGGGGGACCAGCTCCATATTGATTCCTATGGGACGTCATAAAAGCTACTGTGGGTGCAATGGCCAGGTGTCCCAATACTTTTGTCTATGTAGTTTGAGACTCATTTTCAGTAGTTTTAATTGCTGTAATTGTTCTGGCTCATGTATATTCCCCAGAACCAAAATTAGTGTAATTCCTCCTTTGCACACAGTAAAATTAACATTAAAAAGGTCAGCGCTCCTCATTATACGGTAACTGTAAGGCGGACTTTGGGGGATTCGGAATGATCGCCTAACCCCGCAGCCATTCTGTTGGGTGTTCTAGACAAATCCTAAATATAGATTTCATAGATGTCTGTCTCAGGCTGGGGTAATTGGGGAACATCATATACTTGCATCCTAAAAATGAACAAAATTATCACAGTAGTCATAATTCCCCCTGAAAATTTCACCTGAAACCAGCAGACTGTGGCATTTTGGTCATATCTAGCATACAGAGTACTGCTCACTTGAGGGTTCCTTTGGGAGATCAGCACTTGTACTAATAAACCAGCTTAGCAGGCGCACATACGCACTAGGTTCTCTGGTTTTATATATTGACGCATCCAACAGCAAAGAAATCATTTAATCTTGTGATAAATACCAAATACAAAAATTGTACTCGTTTGCTAAAAGTGTTGCAGCATTGCATAAAAAAGTGCGTTATTGTTTCCTCAGGGGCAAATTCTAGTAAGGGCAATCAGAATCCAGTTTTTTTTTAACCAAGTATGCATGCATACAAAGAATTTTATGCGGTGCATTTGCTCCTATTACACAAAGAGCTAAAGTTGGTCCACCTGCCCAGGGCAGCATCGTTTAAGGCAGGCTGACTGACTGACAATCTGCTGCCACCAACCCCTAACTCATCCACTTTTGTTCGCATGCTTCAGAGACAAAGTGAAATTTGGTGGTGAATTTCGCCTGGGCGGGTGTGTCTGCGTGCCCAGGACTCACGTGGGCTGTCACATGCAGTGTTTGCCCATCAATATATGAGAATTGAATCGCATGCTTCAAGTGTGTATGATTATTTTATCACCTGGATGTGCTTTTTAATTGCATATCAGAACCACTAGCTTTTTGGTCTGGGTAGTTCTGTTCATGATTATAATCAGAGTGCTATTTGCAGAGGTCTCCTGGTGCTTATTGGTCTGGGATGGGTTTCCGCTATTGTCATGCAACATGAAGTCTGTGGGCTTCCTTGCAATTTCTCTCTGAAATTGGACCAGTACTTTTACAGCCATAAGGAGCCAAGCCTGTATTCTGGGATTTACTGGCTTCTGTCAATATTATTAACTATTAGACTGCAAGTTTCTTTCCATGGCAATGGAATAAAAAACGGTTTCTGTGGTAGGATTGCTCTCTCCAAACGAGCATGCAAAAGAGCACCTGAACGCTGAACGATTCTTCTGAACGCTGTTATTTGGGCAGATTGGACACTTTGTAATTGTAGTCTATGAACGATTCCTGACCATAGCAGTGCGTTCTCGTGGAAAACATAAGGTCCAGGAGGCGGGTTTAAACATGTATTTTGATTGATTGGAAATCCCAGGTCATGTGACCAACTGGAATACTTAGGAAAAAAAATAGTTGCTTCAAAGGTTGGGGCACAATTTATGTTTTTCGTTTTAACTCCTTTGAAAGTTGGCTTTTTTAAAATAAACATGCTTTGTCATTATCTTTCACATCAATATTAACTTGGATTTGGTGAAGATAAGACGGTCAGATGTGTTTTAATATGTAAAGCTGTAGAAGCTAAGGAGCTGCACTTTCTGTATATCAATAAGGTATTAATTTTAAAACAGAAATAGTAAATGGCTCTTACACAGCATGTTCCCAGTGATTGTTGCACCGTAATCTATTTTTGCTTTGTATAAAGAACTGCTGCAAACTTGCAATCCAGCACTAAGAAAATCTTTTGAAAAGTTTTCTAATGTAACTCCTTTTTGCTTAAGAACACTTTTGTTCATTATGATAGTTAGTGGGCATTAGTCTGAAGGCTCAAATGCACCAGTTTTTGTGTCCACGTCTTAATTTATTAACTTATCCCCTCACTGTCATCTCCTTCTGTGAGGGTAAGTTTGTCCATTTGGATGTAATTATGACCAGTTCATACACAATCACGCTTATTATAATCGTGTTGCTAATCTGCTTGTCTGAGAGTTTGTGCCCTGGGATGGTTCCTGAGACCCTGCACTGGATAAGTGGCTATGGAAATTCGCAGGTGTTCCAAAATCTGGATAGAAGTTTACTAAGGGCGAGTCCTCCAAAAGACATCTAGTAACAGACAAACCAAAAAAACCAAAAAAACCTGCCAAATGACATCTACATTATCACTGTATCAGTGTTAATTTTGACAGCAGATTTCAATTTAGTTTTAGTCATAGTCTTTTGACTAAAATGCAATTTTAGTTTTTGTCATATTTTAGTCATCTGTTTTGTTTTAGTTTTAGTCTAGTTTTAGTCGACTAAAAAGCATAAGATTTTAGTCGACTAAATCTACTGTAGATTTAGTTGACTAAAATATATTGGGTTTAATTTAAATGTAATTTAGTTAAACCGTGGTAATATACAAAATATTCTAACTTAAAATTAAATAAAGCCAAGTCTCATTAAATATGTGGAATATCGTCTTTCCATAAAAACCAAAAATTAGATATGCATTGTTTAGAACTTGCATATGACATTCTTCATTCTGTAAAGCAAAAGTGCAACTCCAAATTATTTAAAAGAAAAACTGTATTTGGCAGTAATGCCATTGCAAATACTGCATGACCTGAAAAAATTACCTTGCAGATGTCGCTTTAGATTTGTTGTATTTTTACCAGCGATTTCCGCTCCACACGGTTTACACAAGGTCTTGTTTGTCTTGACATCAAACGTGAAATTATTCCATATATCTTCTCTTCTTTTTCTCCCAGCCATTGCCATGTCATTTTAGTTTAAGTCAGACAGACACCCACCAATGTATGCAAGATGTACTGTCGCATCTCGCGTCGCAAGGTGAATCAGTATCTTAATTTTCCAAATTTGCGTGTGCGTCTCACCGCGCCACGCACCAAGATTAATTCTGATTGGATCATTTCCAAAAACGTCCCTCACTCACATTTTCGTCTCGTTTTTATTAGTTAACGAAAATGTCAATATATTTTTATTATAGTTTTCGTCATCATCACTTAATTTTTATTTAGTTATCGTCTCGTTTTCGTCAGTGAAAATTTGTCGTTGACGAAAATTATAACGAAAATATTTCGTCAACGAAATTATCACTGCACTGTATCAAGTAGGATCATTTCATGAATAATACAGCTTGCTCTTGCGTTTGATTGTGATTGTTTTGGATCATGCTAGATCAAAAACCGAAATATCAACTATGAGTATACACGATACAGTTTACTTACAAGAATAGCTGCAAGGACACAAGAAGAGGGAAAGAAGAATGGACAGTCTGGTCACCCAGTAAGAGCTAATGGAAACCTTACATCAAAATGCAAAGCGGTTTATGTACCTTAGGGTTCTATTTTAGTTCATATAGGAACAGGAAAAGTGCAACGTACAAATCTGAGCCTTAAGACCCGTATGTCACCAGGGGCAACATGCCATTTTTAGTTGTTCTGTTACCTAAAGATTAGAACCAGCCTCCTGCTGTTTCTTCAGAGACCTGAAAGCAGTGTGCCATTTGGTATCAATTCATAAGCCCAACCGTAACAAAAGCCAGGCCCGGGAAGGGGGTATCAACGCTATTAACTGACGCCTCCTGCATGGGCCCTTGCGCGTGCAGAGGGGGGGTTGACACCACTGAAGGGGCCCATTAACGTGGGGGCCGGGGGCCAGAGCTCGGCTCCGGAAGGCCGAAGCCTCATGGTGCGATGTGGGGGCGTGGGCCGTGATTCAGCATGCTGTAGACCTTTGGATGAAAGAGGGCTTCAGGTGAACCATAATTACACCTTTATGTAAGGTGGCTTATGACTCCTTCCCTGGGGCTCCACTCTCTCCCCGGCAGCCACTCTTTCATGCAACCTTTTGTTTCCCACAAAAGCCTTAATTTTGAAGGGCTTTAGGGAATATGGCTTTGATACAGTTTTCTCCTGCTTTGGGGGCTTAGTGGCAATGGCAGCAATGGACTGGTGCATTTTCGTGTTGTATCTCTATACAGTAGGACTGCATCAGATTGCTGTAGCCTAACGTTTGTTAGCATTTAGCCTACATACTTGTCTATATTTTTTACTTTTACTCACGACATTTTGAACTGTCTCTGCGTTTACGCAGCAACATTGCAAATGCTTCTTGTGTTATAGGACATGTCTAAATATTGTGCTCCTGCATGTTGTGCTTCTGTTGCAGTTAGTTATGTGGGCAGTGGTGGCTTAATGGTTAGGGAAGTGCACTTGTAATTGAAAGATTATAGGTTCGAATCCCTGACCTGCAAGACACCACTGAGGTGCCCTGAGCAAGGTACCGCCCCCAAGCACTGCTCCCCGGGTGCTGAATTAGCTGCCCCCTGTTATGTCAAGATGTCACATATGGGTTAAATGCAGAGAACACATTTTGCTGTGGTGTGTCAACAATGATCACTAAACTAAATTTTTATACTATTGCTGGTATACTGTATATAGGGACAGACTAACATCTCTGTGGGCCCTAGACTGACATGGGTAAGGGGCCCCTAAGTGGGACATTTTTAGCAATTTTTTAAAGCCAAAAGAGAAAAGAGAGGGAATTATACACGATGGAACATCAATAATATGCTAATCAAAGCTCGGGGTGCCAGTGGTAAAATTTACCAATCAGGGTGGGGTTGGAGTGCTTTCAGTAAAAGTCACCGATCGAGGGGAGGGGGATAACGCCACAGGAACGATTGGCCAAATTTAAGCAGTTTAACTGTTCCCTCTTTTGTTATGGTTAGTCTTGAACTTTTGCATACGCTCGTTTAATTGTGGTCTCTCCAGGTTTGTTCGCAATTTGTCTACAGCTCTAGCAACATAGTATCAAAGACACAGGAGATGTAATGTTAGTCATGTATCTTTGCACTGTTTCCTTCTTCTGTTGGCTATTTGTGCTGGTGAAACAACCGGTAGCGCAAAGTCGTAGTGTAGAACAGTCCATTACAGCCAGGAGTGGGGGCAACTTTGTATATCTGTCCTGCCCCGATGGTCCGATCCTCCCGTGTGCCACGCCCCCTCATCTACCCCGTGTGGAATTCCTGTGTTACCAGCCGTTTCTAGTTGTGTCTAATTAGTCTGGTGTATTTAAGGCCGCGTTAAGTTTGTTCTTCGTTTATTCTATGTTCCCAATTTGTCTTCTTCCAAATAAACCCTTGTTTACCCGATTGTACGGCTTCTGTGCTGCTTCCCCGGGGAAGACACGACAATATCCAGAAACCTGTCAGACATGTTGCTATAATTTAAATGATCAGTATGTTATATCCTTAAATATAACTTGGAAATTGTCTTCATGGGGCCCTGCCTCTGACGGTATCCTGGAAAATGTTTTAACAGCATTCTCAAAACCATGCTCCATGATATCTTCCCTTTTAGTACAGTAAATTACTTTCTTCTAGTTTCTTAGGCTGTCCAGTCTTGATGCAGAGTTAGGGCTTTAATATGTTGAATGTGATGTGCTGTATGATGTAATGTAACCAAATGCAAATAAAAGGTTTGTGTAAAAATTCTTAGATTACCTCAGAATTCTTTCTCAGTAGCATAACAGTATGTCATTGGCTCGGAACCTTGTATCTTCTGACACTCCATATGATACTTTTCTAGAAGCACCACTTCAGAAGTGTAGACAAGCTGTGAAATTTCTAGGCTCTGCGTTCACTAAAATAAAGGTCACTCTTGACTTGGAAAGAACAAGTTAGAAAGAACTTTTGAATATACATCTATATTCATACATTACTGTTTTCAGTTTACTTTCAACTCATAGGATTTCTGAATCACTGGTGACAGAAATGTGTTTTTCATGTACAAGGTAGTATATTACATCAAACATCATTTGGAATGGATAGCAAAAATTGCAATAGTACTACACTGGTACAAATATTTAACTTTTGGAATGTTGTATTGACGAATCACTAAGAAACTTGAGCTATGATTCGTCATTCACTATCACAGGGTGTACATGCACAATTCAGAGTCACTGACCTCTGTATTTTTAAGCTGTCGGGAGAAACCTGAGTGCCTGGAGGAAAATCACAGGGAGAACATGCAAACGTTCTGCACACAGATTCACCCACAACCTGGTAGGGCGAAGCCACAATGCACAGATATTCATGACACATGTGGAAGGAATAGCAGTATGCTAATATGCTAATGAGCTACCTGCTCAACTGATGAATGACCTACCAGCTTTGCTACACAACAACCAGCTATTGAACTCCACCTCATAAATGTTCTGCAAACTTTAATCAACATGTGAGCCAAATTATTTTGTCATTTAGCTTGATGACATGGAGATGAGGGGTCACATATATATGCACATAATAGAGAGAACACCAAAACGATATTCAGTTTCCATATCATTTATCATTTGGTTTTTTTATTTAATTAAAAGGGGGTCACATGACCTCCCAGCAGGAGTGAGCCAGATTCAACACTGAGACCAAAACCTGTTAACCTGCCTCTAAGTTCCTTTCTTATTGTGGCCATATTGACATTTAGTGTGGTTATTTCTGGGTGTAAATAAGTCCAAGTCAGGGGTGGAATTTAAGAATTTATGATACTAGCCAATTGGGCTAGTTCAATAAAAAAAAATGTACTAGCCCAGACATATTATCACTAGCCAATGTACAATGTCATAAAGAGCAAACAAAGGCCTTCACGTGTAAAATAAATAAAAAAGTTGTTTTATAGTAACGCTAATGTGTGAATTTTGCCTGCAGTACATACGTTTTTTTGCATTTTCATGGACTAGTAATCAGTTTTTTTTTGTGCTCAGCCTTTGTCTAAATTACTTGCCTCAGGCAATTGTGTGAGCTTAATTTCCAGCCTCAGTCCATTGCTATGTTCAGAGTGCTTCTGTTGATTCTAACAGTAAGATTTCGTGGATGTCACTCATTATAGAACATAGTGTCACTGCACATACACTGTTGTAGTTGGCAGTAGTTGAAGAAAGTGGGAATTAATGGAAAATCAAAAAAAACAACAACATGAATTGATATTACAACCAAAAGCTATTATCCTCCTAAATATACAGTAATTGTCAGTGATGCTTAAGTCCCCCAATTATGAAGAGATTTCCAGGATAGCTATGTAGAACAATAACGATCCTCAATGACTGACTCAGTGATTGCCTCTTTCTTTGTTTTGTTCTTGCTGATAGTTGAAGCTTTTGCACAGAAGTAATGTAACCAAGATGCTCTTAACCCTGGAAAATTGGCGCCTTTCAGTCCTATATATATGTGATGAGTCCGAGCAAGCTTGCATATAGCAGTATCTAGTACATTTCTTGCAATGACTAATTTGTCTGCTTCACATGTTTTAAAAGCTAAATCTAAATATAATTTGGTATTTAAAGGAAATCTAATTCAGATTCCAAAGGAGAAATCTCATTATGCAATCCGCTATCAGATTTTCACTCCTGTTGCTAGAAATCTGAAGAAGTCATTTAGGTATGGAAAATGTGAAACTGGCTTGTTTACCGCTGAAGTTAAATTGGTCATATCAAATTGTGGATGTCCACCTGAACATCTTCTACAAATAAGAGTGATGATAGTATAGCTAGTGCAGCTCAGAGTTCCAACATAAGCTAGAACAAGGTGGAGATCTTTAAAAAAAAATCTGAGGTGACTTAACACACGAACTTCTTGTAGCTTGGCTAACAATAATAGGTTCCAATGCACTAATTGGATTGTGAAGGCAGAACCGCCATATGGCTTTGATTAGCTCTTGCATTGCATGGTCTTTAGTAAACAGACAAAAGCCAGCAGATGAAAAGAGAGCATTAACATTGCATCCTTTTTTTGTCCTTTTGCAGGGGATACTATAAAAGTTTTTCATATATTAATCAATTTGATTTGTTTAGGGGTTTCAGTCCTGTTTCTCATTTGGCTTAACTAAACTGCCCAAAGCCCATTTGCTGTCCTTGTAGCAATTTCCAAATCAATACTTTGCTGAGTCCCTTGATGGAACTACCATATCAATACAAATCTAGGGTTCCAGAAGCTACAGGCAAGCCATCTATGAATAGCACTCTGTGCATTGTAGTGAGTCATAGCAGAATAACACATACAAAGCTGGTATTTTTTTCATAACCAGACATTATTTCTCACAAACACAGGTCCATGCAAGGGCACCACCAATAGCTCATAATGTGGAAACCGCAGTCCCAAGAACCAGGACACAGCAAATCAAAGGCAGAAACTAGAGTGCCCGATGCACTGCATTTCTGAAAACACAGACGCTGCATTCTAAAAATAGCTTAAAAAAAAGTGTATAAATTGTGCCCCACACACTAGACAATTATATTGTACCCCTGAGGAGCTGGTGAAGGAATGGCCCAGTTTAAGTGGTCATACATTGAGTGGTAATCTGGAAACTGCAGTAGAGCTGTTTATAACACAAGGTTTTTTATGTGTGCATGTTTTTTTTTTTTTTTTGCAATTGCCCATGACACAGCTTTAACCCTGACCTCAGCTAAAACCTTTAATGCTCTGGCGAATTTTGTATTCACTGATCTACTGCTGCAATCGGCTTTCAAGAACAGCTTTTGAGGTGGAAATCCAGAACATAGCCTACCTGCAATGTGGAATCCCTTTAAAAGCAAAGGGGCCCTTCGTGACATGTTAATAAGCAAAGTGTCACTTATGACAATAAAAAAAGCTGCTTTTCCCCCTCTCCATATTTAAATATATTAATACTGGATAGAGAGAGAGAGAGAGAGATTTATTTGACTTATTTCTTCAGAAAAACATTCAGCTGTATTGAGTTTGAGTACGACCCATCTTACCGGTCATTGCTATTCATTTAGGCTGACAGTGAAATGATTAGTCAGTAATGTTGGATTATAGAATTTGACAAAGTTCCTGTTCAGCCCTGGCATTAATTTTCAGGTCATTCTAATACATATTCAGAGTCATGGTTGCCCTTAACCCATTGTTGCTGGCTATTTTACTGGAATATGCACTCATGTAAGTCTATCAATACAGAGTGGTCCAAATGAGAATGCAATTACTGGCAGCTCTGGATGGCAAAGAAACAAGTTAATATTTGTGAATCTGTCCATTATCCAGATGACGGTGAAATTAGTCTCGACAAGCATTTAATCCTCAGTTGTTTGCTTTGTGCCTTGCATTGCATGTGTCCCTATGTTCAAGAAGATAAGCGTTATTCTATTCTAGTGGATTTTGGGTAATTACATTATCTCTTTAATAGCAGCATAACTGTTTCTGGTGCTCAGAATGATTTTACATGCTTCAACGAAAAGAATAGTAGGCTGATCCATAATTTTAAAAAACCAGTCCTTGTGGTAATTATTACGCCCACAGAAAGGCTTGGCCACTTTAAACCAACATTTAGCTTATTACAGCCTGATCTGTAAATGATATTTTGTGCAGAATAAATTAGCAAACAGAACTGAGAATTGGTTTCTTAAAGGTAGGTGAATGTCACCTCAGTTGAGCCACATTACCTTGACAAAGGAACCGTGAAATACTTTGGTTTTTTTCGTACAATTTTATTGTATGAAAACGCTCTGAAGTTTCCCCAGTGTCCCATGTGGAGATTTGCAAATGAGTAATTAATAAAGTTATTAATTAGTTTAACTGCAAGCAAAGGAACACAAGGGATTTGGAATTTTTATATGCTGACCACAGAACAAAAGCTGCCTTCCAGCTCCTGCAAATGGAAACATTATATTTATTATGTTCTGATAAATTGGGACAAGCTGGGCAATGCTGCTGGACATTTCCAGTTTCTTCTTACGCAAACTTTCCTGTAGTTTTCCGTCTGATTTCATTGTTGGGCCCATATGCACGGGCCTTAATCCCAACTGCTCCAGGGACAGCCTCACCCTACTGTCTCAGCTGCAAGTCATTTTGAATGACACCAACTCCTCAATAAATGTAGGGCAGTATTGGCCCTAGCCAATGAGGCGCCAAAGGTGAGCGTCACCTCTGGTGCCCCCCCCGAGGGAAAGTGAAATTGACTGGCAAGTCGACACTCCCCAGAAGTTGGTGCCCTGGGCGGCTGCCTATATCACCCTTCACTGATGTAGGGTGAACAAAATACACCTGAAGACAGTCATTTTTCAGAGATATGCTGGTGTTTATTGGGCAAAGGTAATGTAGTCGACCAGATAGTTCACGTATTAAAGGATTACCTCTTGCAGCAATCGGTAAAAGATTATTAACTATGGCAGGTGTTGCGTTCTTGGTTAAATAGTCAAAACAGGTGTTGATAAAGTGCTTTTATCTACTGGTAAAGAATAATGTTGCACATTGCTCATCAATGTCATGGAATCATGGGTATTTTCTGCATTTAAATTGCCCTGTGTTATTTCTCGTGTGATTCTCTCCTTTTTGGGACATAGGATGCTCATTAGCCCTTGTCAAACTCCTTGGAGTAAACAAGATTTCCTGCTCATTTGGTTTCACTGTCTAGATGATGCAGTGTCTGAACCACACAGCACAATAAAGATGCCATTTGTGTTATTTGTTTTCTGAGCAACTTTTATTTTCAGTGACAATTCTCACGCTTCAATATATTATGAAAAGTCATGGAAGAATAGTAGAATTAGTTATGCATGTTTCATTCAGTCTATGTATGTACTTTGCCACATGACGCTGACCAGGAAGAGTGGTTGGATGGATATATACATTGCATATGTCTATTACTTTGCATATGCAGTGAGCAGATTATACATGTTTGTTTATTTATTTTTTGTCTTGCATTTCTTTGCTTGTCCAGTGTAGAATGAAACTAGGCGTGAGTGTATCTTGACAAATGTGCAGTTGCATTTACTTGTTCTTGTTCTTGCAATTAGAGCATGAAGTGCTTAATGTCACGCAGCATCACCTACCTAGATACATAATAATGGTTATATCCTCCTTTCCCAATGACTCTCTATCACAGCATCTATGTAAATATGCCGCATTTCAAACCAGGACAAGGAACAGAAAAATTAACAGCCATTCAGATTGTAGCAGGTTGTCCTCCTGCTTCATTGCCTGGTAGATATTTGAAAGTGACCATCATTGCTGTTGATCAAGGATAAAGCTGCTTATGCCTATTATTATAAATGGTTCAAAGCTTGCATGATTTACTTGTGTACCTTGCCAGTATAATCAGAGAAACATTTTTAGAAAGTGGAGAAAGGCTAGGGATTGTTATCATGCCATATGCCCAGAAAGCTTATCATTACTTCAGCCAATTTGTCTGTTCATCGGAATTTTTCACTCTCCTTACCACTGTGGGAGTATATTCCATTTGTCTAGATCAGGGGTGTCAAACTCCAGTCCTGGGGGGCCGGAGCCCTGCACATTTTTGGGTTTCCCCTCATTTAACACACCTGTTTCAACCCCTTGTGCTAATTACCACACAGCTCTTGAGCTGAATCATTTGTGGTGGAACAGGGAAAGAACTAAGCTACACTGGGATATAGGATTATTTTTTGTGGAAAACTAGACATTTTTTATCATTAGACTGCTTTGTGAGCCTGATTCTGAATTTGTCATTTGGCAAGTATTTTTAGGTGGATTACTTTATTTGGTGAAGGCAAAAGAAGCCAAGGTTATATTAATATTCAGCACCCCAATAAAGATAAGACTAATGACTCTTAGAGCACTCAGAGGAACAATGGGCAGAAGATCAATGGGACAAACTCTTCTGGCTCACTCCTCTGAGAGTAAAGAGGTAAGCAAAGGCCAAGATGATGGAGATCTGTGACACTTATGTTTGTAGGATCACTCTACGAAACTGGGCTTTGATAGTGAAAAGTGGGTCTCGCAAAAATGTGGTAACATGACAAAAACCCAAATAGATGGATGGGATGTCGGAAGATGAACCACCGAGCACAATGTCACCGTGGTAACCAAGATGGCTACTCTTGTTTAGACATTAATATACATACGGTATATGCATTCTGTACTGTAACTTAATGTGAAATGTGCAATTCTTCTGGTGTCCAGTATACAGACATGCTGAGGGACTTGCGCCCCACTGGTAAACTACCCTGTATTTGAATGTGTGTGTTGCAGTGACTCACCCTTTATAGGGGTGACATACTAGAGTTGAAAGTTAAACAACAAAACAAGAATGGAGAATAACATCCGTGTGCCTACCTTTAAAAATGTTAGCATTATATTGATTGTTTACTGTTGATGGCATTATCTCAATAAAGTTTGATCCATCTTAGGGGCAGGAATTGATTGTTCCAGCTTGTCTTCTACTAACTAGGTTGATCTCCAGTAATATGGAAGTCAGGATTACTCTGAATAGTGATGCCTTGGTCCCATATGAGCCGTATTTTTCATGGGCCCCTGAAGGTATCTCTGATGCATAATGATCCATATGAGGACAATCTACCAGCAAGGTGGTAAGTGCTCATATTTGATTAGTCTTGGGGCCTCAACCCACACATCATCTTCACATACACCCTAAGGAGATGAGATTGCAATGGACTGCGGCCTGCCTGGGGTGTCTATGGTTTTTCATTTGGACCATTTACTGTAATAATCTTAAAAGGAATCACAGAGTAGGTGGTAACCTGTGTAACCAAATTCTTTGATAAAATTACCTAAATCTTGTGTAGGTCTAGTCCGTTGTAACTAATACAGTAGAACAAGTCTGTCAAGAAGCAAATTATAGATGGACATATGCTCATTTGAATTGGTTTAATTTGTAAACAAATTTATTAGAACAATTAAACTCACAAAGTGTTACTCCATTCGTCTCCTGCCCTTTGTCCTGTTGAGGTGAGTTTGTGTCAGTTTCTGACTTGGTGAGCTGTCTAGCTAACCGAGTCTGTTATACTGGTGATTGCAGACAATTCGCTCCTGTGTCTTCACAGCCTGAATTAGAATCCAAGTATACGTGGCTGCAAAACTCCAGTTTGTCCATACCTATATTTTGCTTTACTTGCACCTTCTGTTTTCATTTTTTTCGTTTTATTTTTAGGATCAAGAGATAACATGTCTTCAGGCTAGGTTACCATTTTTCCTGCATTTTTTTTTGTTTGTTTTAAATGTGCCCAGCACAGGGTTGGTCCACCAAATAGGTGACAGGGGGATTTGCTTAAAGCATCATTTAATTAGGGGGTGCGAAAGTGCGAGCAAAAAAGAAATATGTAATATTTTTGTGAAACTGGCATCAGTTAGTTAACAGCTGCATATCCTCTACTATTGAAAAGTTTTTAATGTAAATGAGCAGGCAAAATTTGGTTTCTGCTGATTTTTTTTTTTTTGGGGGGGGGGGGGGTTGCACTGGATCAGTCTTTATATGAAACCTTACCTTCGGTTTTCACCCCAGAATCTCCCACTATAAACATTAATGCAAAACATACTTTTAATTTAGTCTTGTGAATGTATTCACACTGGCACCACATTAATTGGATAATTACTCTTTGATAAAACTCACCATTTGGAAGCCACTGTTTGTGTTGTGTTTTCCACTTCCATGTGGATTCACCTTTTTTGAAGCTTGTTTGATGCTGTTTTATGCAGGCTTTGCAAATTGGTCAGTGAGAGGTGTAAATTGCATAGTGCGTAGTGTCCTGTGTCCGCAGTGTTTCTCTCTTTCGTCCTATGGCAGTTTGAGACATGCCAACAGAGTGGGCAAATGACCCCACAAGAATAGATGTAATAATATTGATAATACATGGCTCTGCATAACATCTAATAAGATATTCAAAAAAATACTATAGAATTAAATCTGACTGAACAATGATGAAGTGCATTTAAAAACAAATAAGTTTTGTTTATTTTTTTTCTACAGAATATAGCCAAGGAACGATAAAGAACTTAAGTCAAATCAGGGATTTAGTCTCTGAAAACCTTACGTGACATAAAAAATTAAAAAGGAATATAGCAAGGAATGTAGTCAGAGAACACTAAAGAACTTTAAATCAAATCAAGGATTTAGTGTCTTATAACTTAACATGACATGAAAATTAAAATGGGTAACTTGCAGTTTAAGGACTTCAGTATGGCTCATATTTAATTGATTTCCATTAATATGCGGCCATATATGTATTGTTCTTGCCTTTGAGTTTTTGATCACTGCTGTTGAGTCTAATTTAAATAGGAACAGGAAGAGGAGAAAGCTTGTTTAAATGAGGCATCTGCTTCACATCAATAATTAGCATATCTCTCCATTTCTTGTTGGTAACATCTGTCTATTGAATGAAAATATTCTAAGCCTATAATGCCATTGTATCCTTAGATGCTCTACTTATTATTTGAAATACGATTAAATATTGAACCTAACTGAGTATTTTACCCACTTTTGTAGTTTCTGCTAATCAGTCCCACGGCTGTGTATGGGCTGTCGCTTTTCCGAAATCCTTTTTGAGCAGCAAGGCTAGCATGGTTGTGCTGTCTGTGTCAGTGTCTCCATGTTTCCTGTCTGCCTTTGTTCCTTTGTTCTCCAAATTGTCTTCGTTACTGGCTTTGTTAGTGTGGTGCAGTGGCTCACTGGCTAACAGTGCGGGTGCAGTTAGTGTGGTGCAGTGGCTCGCTGGCTAACAGTGCGGGTGCAGTTAGTGTGGTGCAGTGGCTCGCTGGCTAACAGTGCGGGTGCAGTTAGTGTGGTGCAGTGGCTCGCTGGCTAACAGTGCGGGTGCAGTTAGTGTGGTGCAGTGGCTCGCTGGCTAACAGTGCGGGTGCACACCTCCGGGATCGCAAGCTCATTTTCTGCCCCCGGCTCTGCATGTGTGCAGTTTCAGTGCTCTCACCTTGCTCATGCAGGTTGTCTCCAGATACTCCACTTTCCTCCCACAGTCCAAAAATATGTGATTAGGTAGATTTGTGACTTCAGAACCTCCATGCTTCATGCTCTGTCATTCTTGAGATTGGCAGCGTGACCCTCTTACATGCAATCTGTTTTTATGCGCTTATACATCTAGCCATACAACCAGACATAAATATGTCCTTCTTTTAACTTGACATGATCATGATAGTATTTGGTGGTCTGCAGCACTTACTGTGGGTTTGCTGTATCTGGTAGTATAGGGTTAAGTGCACTCAAAGCCTTTTGCAACTCCTCTTCTCCTCCTGTAAAGTTTATTTGCTGATCTTAACATCCTGCTGTGTGTGAATAACCTTTTATGGGTATTTAAGTCATCAATAAGTAAAATCATCAATCAGTAAAACTAATAAAGTCCAATGGTATATTCATGCACCTGACATTGAGGAACTCGGAAAATATTAAGCGGTCATTTGTGGTTATCAAATCAATTGGTCATATTGGAGTTTACTCATCTTCATGGATTGTTCAAAGAGCCATTTCTTAAGCTCCACAAGATCAGATTCTATGCTATATAGGCGAAGCTGACTGTCCTTATCCTGGATATAGTACATGGCTCCAGAATTGTAGCCAGATCTATTTAGATATTTCGCAATGCTTATCTACCCACACAGACAAGCAGGAATGAACCAAAGGAAGTACTTTCTTTGGAAAGCAACTTGTCTTCTGAACAAAAGTTTCATAGTATGCAGTCAAAGTTTTTATGGCTTTAGTAAGATTTGTAAGCCTTGCAAACTGCAAAGCTCCATAACTTTTTAAAATGTACAGTATTTTATCACTGGAAAGGCTAAAGGGCACTCAAGTATTTTAAAGTGGTTGTGCCTTGTGTACGACACGCAGCGATGCCTTAAGCTCACTTATGGATTCTCGTCCATAAACACCCACACTACATATCTAATATTGTAAACAGAGTATCTGGATGCCCCTGGTCTTAAGGCAAGGCAATCATTCTTCAAAATAATTTAGTGTACATTATGGAAATTCACGCATCACTGAACCACACCATTATTCATTTATATAAGTATTATTTGATACTATTACTGGCATTTTAAGAAAATATATACAGCAGGCTTTTAAGTGTTGGTAAATATATCAGCTGTTTTTTCCTGCAACGTGTTAAGAGAATGCAGGCGTTGGAACTTTCTTAGACCTTTCCTTTGTAATTAGTCATTTTCATTCTTTGTGTGCTATTATATCTGTTCATTCTGAGTAATATGTGTAATTCATCATAAGCGTGTCCAGATGTGCTTTCTCTTTGCAGAATGCATAATGTGTATTTAAGGCGGCACGCAGTTTTTCATTTCAACTACATTACATAAAGATTTACCACCATCCTCCAGGCCACAGACTTTTTCTGCTCTGTCAGTGGAATTAGTTTATCTTTTTAAGTTGGAGAGCAATTCTTTTATTTGTTTCCAAAATGACACCTGTGTCCTTGACTTTGGGGTGTTCTATTAGCCGACCAACCACTCTGATTAATAACAGTGTCAAGTGTTTTTCCATTTTTTTTTTGCCTGGTTTTAGATTCCACTTGCTTTCTCATTGCAGTTTTATATCTTTGTATTTATGGCTGTTGGTGGAAGGACAGTCATTTGCATTTTATCTGCCCATTATATATGCCCGGCCTTTCCTTTTTGCAGCCATATCCCAGCCAAGTGTCATTCATTGATTATGCTTGTACCATTTACCTTCTGTGGTTGTATTGTTGACCATAACATCATAAACCACTCTTTACCTTTGAAGACCCATCAGGAAAATATTGCCTCCCCATTTCCATAACCGACAGCTACACTATGTAACCCAACGTCAACCAGGTACTGATATATATTTGCCTGAATTAGGAAATTAGTTCATGTTGAAAAGCAAAATCAAAATAAAAACTGTTATAGTCAATACAAATTTTGATTTTAATGATAACTTTTAGTTATTACTCATAATACAGGAATGATGCAGCAGATATTAGGTCATTATAACAAATAATTCTTTAAATTATTATACTGTGTGATTTTTACCAAGCATGAAGGCATGAGTCTCAACAGCGCTACGCATTTTGAGGTTCATACTCAGCAACAATTTGGTTTAGAGCCAAAGAGGTTGGCTATTATTATCAGAAGATTCCGGAAGTCTGAGGTGCTGGTGATTGTAGGAAAATTTTATGCAGATCCAAATCTCTGTGGTCTGGCATCTGGCTAAATCCCACCCTCCCCTCTCATTTGTATCACCTGCAGTATATTATACACTATTTATTTAGGATTTATTTCTTTTGGAGGGGGGTATTATTCTCAGGAGCTATTTGCTTTTATAATGCAAAAGATTATGATGGTGAGAGTTTTTTCCCCCCCTACTCCCCTACTAATTGGATCAGGAATATTTATATGTTTTGCTAGAAGATAATCTGAGTTTGGCTGGAGAGAGTATTGGGAGATACTCTGCTAACACAGGGCAATGCACAATGTATGAGGTCATTGCACAAGACAACAGGCTTGTTCCTCTCTTTCTGAGTGCAAATATGGAAACAAGTCTGATTTAAGGGCTCAGTATTGCATGAGTGAAGGTACACTGTAAAATAACAAAGGTGTAGACAGAGGTACCAGTTTTGCTGGAATTTAGCAAATGAAAAGCCATTAGCCCATACTTGGGGCCGCGTTCACTAGGCACGAACAAGCTCACAGAGAAAGCACACGGGAACAAGCTCACGGAGAAGGCACACGGAGAAGGCACACGGGAACAAGCTCACGGAGAAGGCACACGGGAACAAGCTCACGGAGATGGCACACGGGAACAAGCACACGGAGATGGCACACGGGAACAAGCACACGGAGAAGGCACACGGGAACAAGCACACGGAGAAGGCACACGGGAACAAGCACACGGAGAAGGCACACGGGAACAAGCACACGGAGAAGGCACACGGGAACAAGCACACGGAGAAGGCACACGGGAACAAGCTCACGGAGAAGGCACACGGCAACAAGCTCACGGAGAAGGCACACGGGAACAATGAAACCGAGTCTCAATGTCAGACACAGCCTGTGCTCTTTGCCTTTGATTTATTTTTTACTTTTGTTCCCATTTGGCATTACATGATGCTTGTTCTATTTTGGGCAATTGTGTCCCCTTCCGTTCTAGTTATCTAAATATAATTAAGGTTGTGTATTTTTAAACTTCATGCTATTTCAAAGCTTGTTGAATTAAAATATAAAATATTACTTATTAAACATTTATGCATCTACATCACATTTTAATGTTTAATCATTCCAATGAATATGATCTTATCTTTGAATCCATCATAAAATATAAGGTATCTGTAAGATTCTGTTTTTGATACTTGCATTTTTATCTTTTTATCTTGTCTGTACACTGTGTGTGTGTGTGTGTGTGTGTGTGTGTGTGTGTGTGTGTGTGTGTGTGTGTGTATTCTTTTTTTGAGCAAAGGTTACTTAAGATATCATCCACTTTCAGGATGTAGGATTACACAATCAGTTCTCAGGACAAATGAGAGGAGAGTTTGTTTTCCATATTTTCTACATAATAATAGCCTTACAGACAGAGGTGACACGACTCTTTGTGTGAAAGTGTGAATCAACGTGGGGGAGTTGACTTTTCTACGTATGTGCAACATAACTGATTGCTGTTGTGGTGTTTAGGGACTTTACATTTCATAAAAAATAGAGTATCAGGCCAGAAGGCATGTAATGAAATATTTTTAGAAATCGAGGTAGGGAAAGCACACATTGCTTAGCTGAATTGATTTACACACACATACAGTTCCTCAAGTCATGACAATGGATGGCATACACTGGCAAGATAATCTGTACTGACAATTTCACAGCAACCAGCGGTGCAGTCATTTAAAGAATGGACGTGATCAAACGGTTGCAAGACTTTAATGTTATTTGACGTTCTTTTACGTTAAAACAATGTCCTGAAAATAGGTACTTTAAACAGGGTACGTTACCTGGTTTGAATGACCCATTGTATAAACTGGTTTTTGGCCCAGATGAGTACTTTATTAAATTCCTTGACTGAGCTGTTGATTTAATAAAACTTGATTAACAACTTGAATAAAGCTAGTTGTGTCAAAAGTGTGTGGGGAAAAAAAGATTTAAGTTGAAGGTTTAAGTTTCTCATTTTTTAAGAACAATATCCAACCGTGCTCATTTTTATTCCATCGACGACTTGTTACAAAAAATAGAAAAATTCTGCTGGTGTGATTGTGCTTTAAATACGTCCCATTATTTTATAATTTGAGGAACAGAGAAACACTGAATTAGAATTGAATTGAATCTAAATTGGTGTAGCGTTATTTAGACACAATTAATGAAATTTCATATGGAGTGCTCAGCTATGCTCTACTCTTATGGAATTAGGGTTGTACCATTTACTTAATCAACAATTCAATCAAGACCAATTGATTTAAGAGCTCATCTGGAACAGAAACCATCACATGCTGTAGGTTGCAGAAATGGTCAGTATTAAGAAACCCTGCTTTTAAATGATCAAAGTCAAGGCAACTCCTGCCCTTAAGGACTACAGGCCTTTCACCCTCCTCCTAATTGCTTTGTGTTGAATTCATCAACGAGTATATTTGTGCTCAGGATTTAATTCGGTCCAAACTGCAAAGAAATTTTAGGAGTGCAGCACTTTCGGATTGGAGTTGTCCGACACTGACCACAAATTTTGGGATTAGTTGCTAAACAACTTGATGCATTATAAGCTCATCTCAGTTTCCACACTAATGGTAGTCTAGCGTAAGGTGTATCCTCACATCTCAGCACCTTTAGGCACCATCAAAATGTTAATGAAAGAACTACCACAGCCCCAAAATAACAGCATTAAGAACTGCGATGAGGTCAGTGTCTCTTGCCAACAGCCCCGATAAAACTAATCATCAGAAATATGGTGCCCCTGTAAAATGTATCCTTAAATGCTTACATACCAGAAAGACACAAAGTATCAAGCCACCTTCATTGTTCGACATTGTGCTTCTTGTAAAAATGGTACTAAGCAGGTCATATGATCTGTGTAACGTTGCCTTATAACTAATGAGGCATAAGTAGTGTGAGTGTATCAGTGCCAAACAATTTTCGTTTCACTATGAAAGCAGTGTGCTGGATTTATGTGGTATTCATGCAGACTCCACAGAACAGGACACAATTCAGACAAAGATGTCTGCTAACATCATTAAAAGCCATTGGCACACTAATGACATGATAGATGCTATATATGTATGCTTTCATGGACTTTAGCTAAAAGTGGTATCTATTCTGCAATCCTCGTAATCTCTAATGTCTCTAATATAATTTCCATAAACCTGAAATCACATATATTCTAGGTATAATTGTGTTGGTATTTTATTTATGTTGTGGTTGTGTTTTGAGTCATTCAAAATATATATATAAAAAAAGTTACCATATTATATACTCTACAACATGTTTGTTGATATGAGATTTTAATATTGATATTTTAGTGCTGTTCAAGCAGCTTAAATCTGCTTAAGTATGACACAGGAAGGCAATATGGGAGAAAAAATAAATAATGTTAAATCTAGCTGCGGGGCTTCATACCACCTAAATATATGCATTTGTTTACCTGTACATGTGCAGTATTGTTAGATTCTGGCCTCAGTCCACTGCCTCACACTCTAGGTTTGTAATTAATAAGCAGCTGCCATAATTCCCGTAATTAACATAATTTTGAGGAACATCTTCCAGCGCTCTCAGCAGGTTTTAAGCGTTAGGCCACATGGCCCTCTCCTAAATCACCCGCTTCCACTATTAGAATCGATTCTCACTCCTGATGAAAATCAGGAACATACTGTAATACATATTTATGTTATGTGTCCCACAAAAGGATTTTATTTCATTATATAATGAAATCCCGCTAGCACGACTCTCGGATCTGCCGTGATTTCCAGTTTTCGTCAGTATCCATGGGTATCTCCTGTGGTGAAACAGTTCTCTCCTTCCCATAAAGTCCTTCTACACCCGGAGAGCCTCGTGCACCCCCACAGCAGAGAGGCGGCGGTTGATGTTACGGTAGCGACAGCGCAGGAGATCCTTGTAGGTGGAGCGCAGGTCACGGTTGAAGAAGGCATAGATGAAGGGGTTCATTAAGGAGTTGGCATAACCCAGCCACAGTAGGGTCCGTTCCAGCCAGAAAGGCACGCAGCTGCACTCTACCCCGCAGACAAATGGTCGGGCGGTGGTCAAAACGAAGAAGGGCAACCAGCAGATGGAGAAGACGCCCACGATGACGCCCAGCGTGGTGGCTGCCTTCTGTTCTCGCTTGAAGATGGAGATGTTGCGGGGCTCGTGGGTCAGAAAGCGGGACAGGGCGGCACACTCCTCTGCCACGCCAGGTGGCTTCATGCAGTGCATCTTCAGGGCCTCACTGGCCACCGCCTCATGGCGCTCACGGGCCTGGGAGAAGTCCGTGAAGCGGTGCTTGGCGCAGCTTTTCCGCGCGGCCCGAAAGATCTTGTAGTACATGATGAGCATGACGGCCATGGGGATGTAGAATGCCACGGCAGTGGAGTAGATGGTGTAACTGAAGTCCTGACTGATCAGGCACATCCCACCCGTGTGGACGTTCTTAGCCCAACCGCAGAAGGGTGGTAAGGTGATGGACGCAGAGACCAGCCACACCCCCAGGATCATCTTGGCCATCAGCTGCCCGTTCTGGCGGGCTGGGTAGGTGAGGGGTCTTGTGATGCCCAGGTATCTGTGAAAGTATTAGCAACATTGTTACAAAATTAGACTAATAACATTAAACCCAGTGACAAGGAGAAACTTATGAAGCCCCTTAGGTGTCATTAGTAGGAAAAAATATTATCTCATAGTAATTAGTGCTCTTGAATTAATCACCAATCGGAGACCATGAATTACCAACTCAAGAGCACGAATTACTAACTGGAGCACACAAATTACTATGAGATAATGTTTTTTTCTACCAAGACACCTAAGGGGCTTTGTAGAAACTGAACAATATATGGGATTTTTTGTAAGACACAAAACTGAAAGGAATATATCTGAGCATTCCATGCTAGAAGACCCAAACTACCATGACCCACTTATCTTAAAACTGACAATGTCCTTTTCCTCTCCGACACTCAGAACAGAGCTATTTGTTGCAAAAGCTCTTGAGAACAACAGCATTATTTCCATAGATACAGAGGCCATTGAATGCAGTATATGGGGCCAGTGAAATCAATGAATTCCAGAAATAAGGGTGTCCTTGGTCACCCAGTGCCTAAGGGAGAATCATCTTTCCACCTGTTAATAATGGAGAACAAATGAACCAGGTTCAGAAATTAAAGAAATATAATGTCAAACACAACAATGGGTGTCTTTGAAACTGAGACAAAAAGCATCATTTTAAGATCAGTCACTATAATCAATGATTATGAGATCAGAGCCAAACAATCAGTGGAGCTGACAAGGAGCAAAATTGGAAGCATTGATGCAAGAGATCTTGGAGATTTACCTGCAGATTTAAAAAAAATGCATTTGTGTTTTCCAACTTCATATAAATCAAGTTGCTTCCTAAGTGTGAAGCCGCTGTATAAAAATTAGTAAGTAGAATAAATAATGTTTTGCGGTTCACCAATTTGAATGATCAGTAAGGTAAATAAATTTAAGAATAATCCCTTTGCAATTACATTTTCTTTCTATTCCTTTAGAAAGCTAGCAAAGACTAGACAGTTTTACTACAACCCTATGGAACTGCTTCAGTATCTTAGTATCTTCCCTGCAGAGCATATGTCTGTCAGAAGATAAGGCTAATTTTACTCTGGCTGTTAAGATATGTGTGTTGTTCAGATCTGAAATATGACAAGAGATAACACTGTAGCTCAGGCAATTTTGCTTTGAAACTGGATCTGAATTGTAGTACAAATGCACAATAGGTTCACTTGGAACTACACTGAACATTCTAAGGTATTTGAAAAGGAAATGAATCTCTCTTATGAAATTTGTTTTTAAATGTAACATGAAAATCCTCAGTGCTATTTTATGCTGCTACCTTAATGTAGGATGTATACTTTTGATGTGTGTTTGAATAATTCACCTTGAGCTTGATGAAGACTTCACAGGCACACAAACACTGTAAAGCACAAATAGTAGTTTATTAGTATTTTTAATACTAATAAGTAATTACCCAAACAATGCACACCCTTTTCAGCTTATTTTAATATGACGTTAAATCAGTTTTGTGTAACATATTGTGTAACATTCAACGTTATGTTAAAAAATAGCTAAATGTTTAAAAAAAAAATTAAATGATCAAATACATACACAATAATGCAAATGCCATAACTTCCAATTTACCTATAAATTCCCACTGTAAGATTATCTCTTATATATATCTGTATATAGAGAACAACACTGTCTGTGTGTTGAATGTAATTTATTTTCAGCTCATTTATCTGAATTGCTGAAGACAGACATTATCCCCATAGTGCGTAACATGTGGTTAACCTGCCCAATCAGCAGCAGAGGCAGCTTCATCTGTACTGGGCTGCCATTGGCTGCCCTCCCCACTAAAGAGTGGGCTGTGTGCTGCATTATGATAAACTAGCATTTTACAGTATTAAGTACCAGATAAAAAGAATCCATCGATGGCCAATTCAAATGTCACCTAATGGAAAATGTTATTTGCAAACTGAAATACAATATAAATAGTAGGGCTGTAATGGTACCCGTATTCGGTATGTACTGTTCGGTACATCATTTTTGGTTTGGCATGCACATTGAAATAAATTAATACAAATTAATACATGGTCAGAATCTAAATTCACAAGTAAATGTTCAACACGGAAAACATTATGCTAATTCTAATTGTGACTGTGAATTGGTTATGGCTAATGATGGTTAGTCAGTCAGTCATAATTGGCAGCTAGGGAACATTTTGATTTCCCAATAAAATACACCAGCGCTGGAGAGAGTAATTGATAAGACTAAATGCTGACTCTGTTTTAGGATATGTTTTAGGATATGTTTTAGGATATGTTGCTGGAAACATGCTAGTTCATTTGAGACGACATTATCCAAATGTGAGCGCCACTAGACTAAGGTAGAACCTGCATCTGCAAGTTAGTCACCCTGTGGCATTTAGGGCTAAAAAAATAGTTACAGCTATAGAGGTGTTTATTGCTACAGATATGTGAATATACTTGGTAGCAGTTCATTATGATTGTCATGAAAATTCCCCAGCAAGAACTTTTACGGCTGCAAACTCGCCCCACCTGGTCAGTAAATTTTATTCCCGGTACAACATCATATCCTCCCCCCCAGTCAACACTAGGCTTTGGTGGTTTATAATTTTAATACCATTAGTGTTAAAGTATAGTTTGATACTATCATACTGTGGTATTTTAAAAAGTAATAAAATAAATACCATTAATTTTTTTTTAAATAAAAACCACTGAGACAAGCCCTGCTGGTACAGGTTGCACTTATTGACTTAAGAGAACACCCTGAATTTACATTAGAAGCTCATAAACCAGATGATCTAGGAAGAAGAGCTGAGAAATGGCAGGTTAGACTACTGCAAGTTTGACCAAACATTTCTTATCTGTTTAATTACCCAATATTGCTCTGAACCAGAGTGAATGCCAGGATGGGCCATTGTTAACTTAACTACTTCCTTATTTCCTTTCTTCCTGACTCCATTTGGTGGTTTTGAAACTGTAACCTGAAGCATGTTGGATTCCAGTTCTGCAGAAAATGTGACTGAGTAGTTTACATGATAAAATAGTAACAAATACATCACTATCTATATGATACTACTAACTAATTACTACTAGCTAACATCATAATTCACATTACAAAGGACCAGAAGCTGGTATTTCATATTTATAAGAAATTTCTTATTGAATCAGGCAGAAGGTTCTCATTTTAAATATGATTCTGCCACATAGGTAGTCCACCACAACAACAAAAAATAAATTGGTATCCCATAAAATATGTAAACCAGACAGCAATAAAACTAGTGACTACTAGTAATCACTAACGAGTTGCCATCATCGCGATGTTAATATACACTTGTGTGCTTCCTTAAAAATATGTGAATAGCATTTAATTGCACATTTTTTGGTAACGCTTTACTTGAGGGGGCACAAGTAACTTAGCGACTAGAAATCTTTAATATACTGTAGTAAGTGCATGAAATACTTGAACCGTGATTGATTAATGACAAATGAGCATGTGATCAGCACATAACTAACACTTAGTTTCTGGTTAATTTATACATTTAAGTAATAGTTTACTACTACAGTATTTGTGCCCCCTCAAGCAAAGTGATACCATTTTTCTTATGAAAATGGAGATTAGATATTAAAACATTTTGCTGTAGTTGAAAGAGTGAATACTGTGCTGGGTTTATAATTTTTTGTTAAAAAAACATTTTCAAACCAGACAATTAAAATATACAGGCATGTCATCACTACTTCATCACTAATATCTTGTGCTTCTGTTGATCATCTTCTGATTTCTTGAGTGGGCTGAATTTACACTACCAGTCACACACCAGGTTTTTACAACTTTTTCATTTTTTTTTTATAAACTGTACATTTTTTATTCTTGTTAAGCATTGGAAAGTTGAATGTATAAGTCAAATAAAACAAGTTCTCTGGTGTTATAACTGCTAGAGGAGGCTACTTTGATTAATCAAACATTTTCTTGTGGTACTTAAATGGCGAACATACTGAAAATTTGTTCGCTAAGAATACTGAGTGTATTTTTAGTAAACGTTAAGTAACATGCAAATGTTACTTAACGTTTCTCAGTTTACAACTTTTGATTGGTAGTGTAAACTGGTACCAACTTGAGTTTATCTATCCATCCATCCATCCATCCATCTTATAGCTGCCTGCCCTGGGCAGGGTTGTGGGGGTTGGTCTCATCAGTCTGTTCTACATCCACTTGTACAGTTTCTGTATTGAGTTTTTGTCTGTTCCATGCTTTCAACTGCCCATCAGTGTCTGGCTATTTCAAATCAGGATACTCATCTGGGTCAAACAATTGTTGGATTATCGGTAATGAAAAACAATTCAGCCATGGCCAGTGACAGGGCATTTGTATAAGCACTTAACTGGCGGATGATACAATAATATCTGTATGTTAATCAATCCAAAACGATATGTGTACTGAAAGAATATGACTTTAAATATCAGACGGATTAAAGGTACATTTTTAAAAGTATCTTCTTATGGGAGTGGACTTTCTCTGAGTAACTGATCCAATATTGCTGTAAGCATTCTAACATTTGCGTGCTTACACTTTTAGTTCATAGTAAACTATGCCATATGCAAGTATGCTACTATTTTTGCCACTAACAATTAATTTATTAGTTTAATAATATTAACTGTTAGCTTAATATGCACATACATGCCTCCTAATTGTTTTTATGCATCACTGTCCAAGATATGGACTTTCTAATGTTAAGGTTTATTGTTTTACAGATCTTTAAAAGAATCCTTCAGCTTATCTCGATAGCAAATAGCACTATGTGAAAACAGCACTTGGTTGTGTTTATAGTACAGATAAAGTCAACATTTCTCCCACTGCCCATCTGGATAATGTGGGAGGGTGAAGACAGGGGCCAGAAAAAGCCGGCATGCGTATGAGGAGCAGTGTTACAGTTAGCCTGTGCCAGCCGTTAGCATGGGTGCATAGCATGGCTTGGAGAAAAAGTAACTCATTAGTGAGTAACTACAAACCAGGTGTTGGGAGTCTCATATTTACGTCACAATCACAATGCGGGGGTGGGGGGGGGGGGTAAATAACTGCTGCTGTCTGTATTTTATACATGTTGATCTATAATCTATAGATGTAGAAATAATTTTTCAAAGACGTTTCGGTATACACTGGAGAAGGTGTTCGTAATAATGTAAAAGGTCTTCAGGTTTCCATTTGTGCTCTTGTATTCTTCGGCATTTACTCATTTTAAAGGTCCACCTTCTCTGTGCCCCTGAGGATTTCGTGTACTTGTTTCGCAACCTTCTCAAGAGATTTACAACTGACTATCCATCATTCCATGGGAGCCCTTTAGGATGGGATGCACGTGGTACTTCCACAAACTCCCCAAAACAGTGACTCCTTTCCATATGTGTACACAGTATTCCCAGGTCTTTTCAGTGCATTTTAGGGCTCGCACGTCTAATTCCATTAACCTTTGTTTAGGCCTGCAATAATCCAAGCATTATCCATTACAGGGTGGCAGTGAGAACATAAGAACAGTTATTAATGACAGGAGGCCATTCAGCCCATTGAGCTCGCTTGGAGGGGATTAACCTAATAATTTAAATTGGCAGGATCTTGTCAAATTCAGATCTGGGTTTCAGCTTGCACTACCCCTTTGGGCAGACTATTCCATCCTCTACACGCTGTGAGAAGAAGTTCTTTCTCAGATTCAAACTAAAGTGTTCCTCCACAAATTTCCGATTGTGGCCTTGGGTTCTTGAATTAGAATTTATTTTGAAGTAACAATTTGGATGAACATCATCTAGACCTGTCAGAATCTTATATACCTGGATCACGTCACCCCTTATTTTCCTTTCCTCCTTTCTAGGCTAAACAAATTCAGGTCTACCAACCTCTGCTCATTAGACATCCCCTTAAGGCCAGGAATCATTCTTGTAACCCTGCGTTGCACTGCTTGTAAAGCAGCAATGTCCTTCTTGTGCTAAGGTGACCAAACCTGAATCCAGCTTGGAGGGTACCCCAGGAAAGATGGGGTACAATGGAGTAAAAATAACCCACAATTTCACTTTTTGACTATGTGCTATAACTTGCACATTTTTTTCTTCTTTCCCGTAAACAGAGTGTTATAGTACTTACTTACAGTATAATATTTTTGTTTTGTTTGGCATTTATTTATTTAAGGCATATACAAAGTTAAGTGTGGGAAACCGGGGAAAATCCTGTTATCTTCTTTAATGTTTTGTAGTTGAAAGATCATTTTAAGATTAGCAAGTTTCTGACTTATTTGTTCCATTATATATAAATATATCTGAGAAGCAATCGTTTCCTGTAGGTACACATAATTGCAATGTATTCTCAACAAATTATAACATGATTGAATATAGTTTATGTGAATAATTAAGAAAATTAATCAACTGATGGCCCTAATATATACATACCACATACAAGCATACATTATGGCCAATAATGAGACACCAATTAGCATAAATGCAGCCAGCATGACAACCAGCATGTGAAGTATCTGTAAACTCCATACACACAGAGGGGGAACAGGATTCACACCCCGAGCCTTGGAAATGGGAAGCAACAGTGCTGCCCAGTTAGACACCATACTAAGCCAACCCGTTCAAACTATCAGCTATTGTAAATATATTTTATTCAAGACTGCAGAAAATGTACAAAAGCCAATGCCAGGCATCATGCTGGGACAATACATTGACATCGAGGGGCTGCCGGTGATGCAACTTCCTGGCCCAGATTATCAGTGACATTACACTGTTTTTTTATTCTTGAAAGGAAAAGAAAGATTGATCTGACCAGATTTAATAATGAATTATAAAGATGTAGCAGGCCGGTTCTTTGAGACCTCTTATAAGTGACGAAGGAGCCAGAAAGATCTCTCATCTTCCACGAAAATTCCTGAACGTCCAATGCAATCATCTATGTCATTTTAGTAACTGTGTTTTTTAATTTTGGTGCTACTCAGGGCTAGGCATCGCCACTGATTTCCTAAATCGATTCAATTCTGATTCACAAAGTCCCAAATTGGTTCGATTTCCGACTGCAATCGATTTGATTCAATATCAACTGTGACGCCCAAAATTTGGTAATCTGAATAAATTGTGTATATCATTGTTTTTATTGGTTAGCAGAGCACGCCGCATGCCACTGTTCTGGTATGTCATGGAATCGATAAGCACTGAAGTCACGGTGAAGAAGAGCACAGCTCAGCAGCCACAACATCTTTTAAAAGACGAGATGTTGTGGATAAACAAGGTAAAAAGACGTTGGCGGTGTGACTGTACATGTTGCAATTTAAAGTCTGACATGTTTATTAAACATAAGAATACCCTGAATTTATACAGATTACTAACTTTTGGGCATCACACCCATCTTGCTAGTATTTTAGGTGGACTACTAATCTGCTTATCAAATTGGAGTACAGTACCAAAAACCCAGCATCTGGACACGTGTTTACACTCATAATCTAAAGCCCTGTAATCACTTTGCATTTGTTGGCACTGATTTGTGTCTGTTGACACAACTTGGGGTAAAACCGCCAACTTATCTGACACACTCTACTGGAAGACTTCTGTTTGGCTATAGTTTATTTCGGGTACATTTAATATCCTTTTTTGTTTTATAGATAATGCAAATATTTCATATAATCACAATATGATGTCGTGCAGCCCTACCTTCAGTGGAAAGACTCCTGCCATGTTTTTTATGACTGTTTTTGTCTGCCAGATGTCATTGTGTGAGACTGGCCGTGTGAGACTAACAGGGTTAAAGCTTCACAGGAAAAGGCTATACACTGCAAAAAGGTATAAAGAAAAAAATCGATCTTAGGATTTTATGAATTGTTATTGGAATTGTTTGGAATCAAGAAATCGTTTTTTTTAAAACCCCAGCCCCACCTGCTAACTTTGAATATTGCTAAAGTTTAAGTTACGTGAAAGTAATTAGTTGTCATTGTTGACGCACCACAGCACACAGTGCACAACGACAAAATGTGTCCTCTGCATTTAACCCATATGTGACATCGTAACATAGCAGGGGGCAGCTAATTCAGCACCCAGGGAGCAGTACCTTGCTCAGGGTACCTCAGTGGTACTTTGCTGGTTGGGGATTTGATCCAGCAATCTTTTGATTCAAAGTGCACTTCCCTAACCATTAGGCCAGCACTATCTGCCAAGTTACATCAGACCAATTATCTTGATTATTAAGAAATATCAGCCAACCCCGATGTATTGTAAGCTGTGTTCGTGTCATTTAAAACTGATCTTTGCATTAATGCTGAACTGCTTAAAAGATCTTATCTGTGCGTTACAAAAATCAGATTCAAACTTCACTACCTTGCTATATCTCCAGTGTTACTTGAAATGTGATATGACTGTACTGATATCCCAGTGGATACACTTTTTTGTCATATCACCAGTGACAGAGTGGAGACTCTCTTTTCAATCTATTTCTGCTTATGAAAAACTTAACTAACAATGAACTGTAATGGGTTTTGGCTGCAGCAAGTTTTAATCACTAAAGGTAAAAACAACTGACATGGGTAAGGATTCAAATTACATGACTAACAACTCGACTTGGACTTGAGTGACAAATTTGATGACATACGACTCGACACCAAAAATGATGGAAAGACTTGGACTCGACTTGGACTTGAGGGCAAATGACTTGAGACTTGACTCGGACTTCAAATTTTTGACTCAACACTTTTTTGGACTCGCCAAGGAGTGACTTGTTCCCATCCCTGCCGATTTCTGATATTGTTTGTATGCAGTCAGTGACACAGTATGAACAACTAAAGAGTATGTGTTTAGTATGTCTACTACAGCCACCTAACATGCGCTACAATTTCCTGGTGTGCCAATTTCTAACAATTAGGCTGTTTTTGTTCAAGTAATTGTTTTTTGTTTTGGCGCATGGAACAAAAATAGTTTTTTTGAACTAAAATAAATACTGAGTGAACGTGTATATCCTGTAAATAAGGGACCTTCTGTTCCTGTGTTTGCCACGCATCTAAAGTAGAGCACGCTGCATCCCGTTTTAGCCCACGTCCACGTTTTGGCAATCAGAGCACCCTCGTTTCAGTTTTTAAATAATCACATCCGCCAAGCCCTTCAGGAAACCGGGAGTGCTCAAGGTCACATGAGGTGATCCATATAAAATGGAGCATTTTATGTCCAAATCATAGAAGTGCAATTCCACAGAATGCATTATTTGAATATTAATCAGCCAGATAGCTATTTTTCTAGTGCTGAATCGCATCAAAAATGGTCGAGGGGAAAAAATCCGGGCTCCAAATGTGTTTTTTGTGTTTGATAGCTGATGCCTTCAGCGAAAACTCCCTATGAAATTGCTTGGCTTTAGCAACAGACTGGTCCACTGACAATTCCATCAACAGACTGAATTAAACTAAATATGTCCTTAGACACACAACTCAGTATTTTTACAGCTTAGGTTTTATGGAAGAAGTGGGATAAAAAAGATACAGAAGCAGTCCTTCAGGTTAAACTCATATTTTACATCTTGCAACAATACCTCAGAGCCTACTGTACAAATTATTCCCTATGAGGAAAACATACACTCTGAGTTTATTATCCCATTTAGCCGTGGGAGAATTAAGTGATTATACAGTCTATACCAAACAATGTGTTGTAACACACAAATCCTTAGCATCAAAGCCAGCAAGGACTTCTCTTGCTGTGATGTTTTGGCTAGATATGTCCTTGGTTCAGTTTCTAAAGTCTTTTTTTTTCATTTGAGGGAAATACCCTCCAATGAAAAGCCCTGAGGTATTAGATAAGTCATAAATGATTTGATAATGCTTTAAACACAAATAAATCATGCATGTTCTGTACCATGTGACAATTCTATGTTTGCAATACTTTTTATGTGAATACTGTATATTCAACCTTCTATAGCCCCCCCCCCCCTAATAAAGTGTAGAAATTCAGCAAATGATTTAAGACTTGGGCTGATTTTCTGCTTAAGGCTGCAGATTGAACCCCTACGTTCTCCTCTTATGAAACCCGCAAAGGCAGCAGATCTGGAAGACTTTCAGCCAGTTGCATCTCTCTGTACTGCTGGATCAGCTTATGGTCTCACATTTGCTCTCATGTGATGCCATAATAGTCCCCTCTATTTTGGTTCAACTCCTGTTTTCCCCAGTATAGCTGTGGATGGCTGATACAGTGGACCACAGGTGTGATGGAAGATCTAGGTGGAGAGATCCACAGAAGGCAATCTTCTGAGCTCTGATCCATATTGTACATATCAATGATATTGATGGGAGTTTTCTGTCATAGGGTATAAAATCAAGACCTGGGCTCCTTAAGCACTAGTACTATAATGTGGATGGAAGTAATTTAACATCAATGAGACCTATATCATTCTTTCATACAGGAATTCAACAATAGTCTTTCACTGAATTGTAATTCATATGCTGGTATCTCTGGAATGATTCTTTAAAAGTTCCTTCAGAACTAGCCTTAGACTACAACTTAAAGAAATACATACTACACAAGGGAAAAGTACTGATTTAAATTAAGTGCACCAGAGAAACACAGTGTAAATTTGTTTCATCAGCTGGTAAATAATAATGGTTTAATGATGGTTGGTTCGACTGAGCTCAAATGACAGAATTTATGAGAACACAAATTGCCTCAAAAGAATGGGGTGCGTGTGGTTCTGTGGCTTAGGATCAGAAGGTCACCAGTTTAAATCCCATGGCTGGTAGAATGCTTCCACCATCGGGCTCTTGCACAAGGCCCTTAACAGCTCCCGGGACGACGTCTGAATCTGCTCTCTGATCGTTTTGGACAAAAGTGTCCTAAATAAACAACTCTAAAGTCAAGCTGCATCTTTCCACTTTAAGTCAGATAGTATTTGTATTTGATATCCTCTGTGACAGCACCAGGTAGGAGCTAGAGGTGCTCCAGCCCCTCCTCCAATGACCATAACACCCCCACAACACCCCCCCCAAAAATGTTTTTTTTCTTTTCTTTTAAAATGTCTGTAAAATCTGTAAACTAGCAAAGCTTAAAAAGGCAATGAGTTTTCTCACAATAAATTAATCATTTTCTCAAGATCTCAAAGCTACCAGTTGTAGAAAGACTGCAGATTATATACAGTTCAATTTACAATTTAGAAGTAAAGTTCACATTTCATGCTTTACCAGCACAGCCATTATTTCATTTTAGATCCAGAGATGAGTGTATTTTTATGTTGCTTCTATTAATTTATTTACAATGTAAAGGTTTGAGGAATGCCATTTTCTACAGGTTTTTTTGCCTGCTTTATCAAATTCTGCTTTGCAATAAATTTTACTTTTAAATTAGACATTGATCTATAATTAGCAAGCAAGTTGTTTGTACTGTTTCTGCATGAGTTAGACATTAGAATTACTTTAGTATTTTATTATCATACATACACCATATGGGACACCTGGCCATCACACCTACAGAAACTTCCGTAACATCCCATTCTAAATCCACAGGCATCAATATGGAGCTGGTCTTCCCTTTGCAGCTGTAGCAGCTGCCACTCTTCTGGGAAGGTTTGCCCATTCATACAGAAGAGGTTGTGAGGTCAGGCACTGATGTTGGACATGAAGGCCTGGCTTGCAAACTCCATTCTAATTCATCCCAGAGGTGTCAGATGGGGTTGAGGTCAGGGCTCTGTATGGGCCAGTCAAGTTCTTCCACACCACATTCACCCAGCCATATCTTTATGGAACTTTGTACACTGGGGCACAGTCATGCTGAAACAGAAAAGGGCCTTCCCCGAACTGTTCCCACAAAGGTGGAAGCATAGAATTCTCCAAAATGTCTCAGTATGCTGAAGCATTAAAAATTCCCTTCACTGGAATTAAGGGACACAGCCCAACCCCTGACAAACAGCCCCATACCATTATCCCTCGACCACCAAACTTTATAACTGGCACAATGCAGTCAGGCAGGTAACCTTCTACTGGTATTCACCAAATCCCGACACATCCATCAGATTGCCAGACAGAGAAGCGTGATTCGTCACGGAATACTGCAGTTTTTAAACCAAAAGAGCGTTAGGGACTTTAACACACTGAGCAACCCCGCTCTGTTAATTTACATGGCTGAGGATCTGTTGTTCCTAAAGGCCTCCACTCCTACTACTTATAGCTGACAGTGGAATATCTAACAGGGAAGACATTTCACAAACTGACTTACTGCAAAGGTGGCATCCTATGACAGCACCATGCTTAATTCACTGAGCTCTTCTGAATGACCCATTCTTTCACAAATGTTTGTAAACCTGACCCCATGGTTAGGTGCTTGATTTTATACACCTGTGGCAATGGGTCTGAATGAGACACCTGAATGCAGTGACTGAGAGGCGTGTCCCAATACTTTTGCCCATATACTGTAGCTTATTATGGCAGGTGCTTCTATACATCTTGTAGTCAGGCACGTAACCACATAGTTAACCTACAGGTTTGAGCACCCCCCAACTGAGAGAATGTTGCTGCCAATTAGACACTCCCCGCCACTCCCCCACCTTTGGCGAAATCTCCCAAAGAGGCAAAATTAAAGCATCCAGCCGAAATAAACTGCCACTGGAGTCCCCACTGGGTGACCCTAAAGTTCATGGTTAGCAGCAAGGTGTGACAGCACCCACAGTCACTACACCTTGTCTCCCACAGTGCTGAGCCCTCCCTGCCAAGTCTCTCCAGGTAACAGGGCCAAGGAGTGTTGGGTACATGCTGGAACAACCAAAGAAGGTGACAAGAGGCTTCTCTGTGTTTCCATCAATGAATTTGTTAAATACACTCCAGCAGTAAGTGTGTTACTCTTCTCTTAGTAACCTTGGAAACAGTGGTTCTCTTATGCCTCATTTCCACCAACACAGTGCCGGAACCAGTGCCGGACTCATTCCCAATCCAAAAATATGTATTCTTTGAACTACGTAACATATTTTTTATGCATTTATAGTCCCATATAATTAGTTGAATATCCTGGAATGTTAACATCTTATTTATAGTAAGAATGTTTTTTTTCCTCTTGTTTTACACTTTTCTTAATATTTTCTACCCTGGTCATACTTGGTAGTTGGCTACAATGTGCAATTTTTTGTCCATAATGTTGCATAGTAAATTACTGTAAATTAATTATATCAACAGAATTTCACACTCTAGTTTACATAATGCATCCCCATTTCTTAGTTCCAATGTAAAGAAGATTTTCGTATTGGTTCTGTAGAGATTCTGTTTGAATTTACAACTCAATGTCAAGTAAATTTTGACTAAATTCAAATGCACATGCAAACCTCCACTTGGTTTCTTGACCTGTAATATTACTATAGCCTCTCCTGTAGCCTTTTGAACTTGTTTGCCAATTACATGTTTTTTTTAGCTATCTGAATTTCAACTTAGCTAAAGTTTTGGTTTGTTGTTTATAAAAAAAAGTGCTTCAGGTAGTATGTGTTTTTATTTAAAATACTTATTAATTAATGATTATTTAGTTATGCAATGCAAAAATACAGACTGGAAATTCTTCAGCAAATCTAAGGGTAGGGTACATAGGGGGTACATACCTGTGCAGTAATATAAGGGTACATAACTGCGGACCTTAACCTCCATCTGAGTATGACACCTGATTAAAATGAGTAAAAAAAGTAATAATACCAGTCCTAAGCTTTTACTGTAATTTTCTAACATGGAACAAATTCAATGACTCAATCAAATCAACATGAAATTAAACATCTGTGAAATTCACAAATAAAACACCAGTGTCACAATTATCACAGACTCTGTTTTCCATACTTGCCACATCATCTAATTGCAAGGATACGTAATGTTTTACAACATTAAAGAATATACTGTGAGAGGTCTGCACCACTCCTAGAGTTTCTACCGATCCTACTCTAACGGACAATGCTCAAAGTTCACTGTTCAATTAGCCTAGACACTGAGATGTGTTTTGCAGAATGTTGTTTTTTGCTTTCTATTGGTTAAGTAATCGTTTGTTGCTCTTACTCTGTTTTGCTGGAACAACCTGAGGATGTTCCTAAGGTAAGGAGATTCTGTTAATGTCTTAGTACTTGGCAGAATTAGAGTCTCAATTAGTTTAACATCAAGATGACTTTAAGAACAGCCCGTGGCCAGTCCTATAAGACTGACAATCTACCGCCATTTATAATGGATAATTTTTTTTTTTACATGGAAATCATTCTTCCTATGCCAAACCTAATTCCGGTGTGCATGGCCAAAGAGCTCCATTTTCATCTGATTATAGCACTCGCTTCCAGTGCTGTTTATCTTACATTTGCCTGCTGCTCACATTAAATCCACAGAGACTTCCAAATATCCTCTTAGCATAAAGATGGTGTCTATTCGTAGATTTGACTCGGGGACCCCAAGAGGCAGTCAACTCATGCTATATTTTACCTTGGCATGGTTTTGAAGATAAATTGCAATTTTTGTTTTGTGTCTTTTATAAGGCATTTTCTGCTTAGTCGTTTTGCTAATAACACAGTGCAATAGTTTATGTACTTATTGGATAAAAAATTGTAAAAAAAATTTTTGTAAAAGGCATACTTCTGCTTGGAAAATGTGGATGATTTTCTCTGGCTAAACACCATTTTCTCTTTACTTATCATTAACATGTTTGCATCTGCATAAAACAAAAAATTTAAATTTCAAAATTTCAAACACGCAAGAAAATTTTTTTATTAAACATTAATGAAAATGAGCATTTGAAACCAGCTGATCTCTACACTCTAGAGAACTAGAGAATTTAGCCATAGTTCCTGATTATGGAACCTTTAAAATCCTTGCGACAATGGGACCTTTTCTTTCAGCATATGTCTGCTTTCCAGGGATTTAATGCAGCCAGGTGGGACTGAATGCACGACCTGGAAAGGCAAGCAGATCGTGGGCTCAGGTGGACAGAAATTGAACTGTTCTCTTACGTCCTAGCTAAATGCATGCTTTTAACGTACTTTGTAAAAATGAATATTAGCCTAAATCTATAATTTAATTTTTTCATTCATCAGTTAATATTGCAACGTAAGTAATACGTTTTGGACATGCAGTAAGCAAGCAGCCACATAGTAAAGCAATGTGCATTAACCCCCCTCCCCCACCCCAAAATGTTTTTGTTACTGATATGGCATGTAGCCAGTAAAATTTTAAGTTTGAACCCCCCTTGAAAATTTAAATCCCTTGGTTGGAAAAATCTACTGAGTTCTCCTCCCCCCACCCCCTCATTTAGATAAAAATAAATCAGCACATATTACCCTTCTGCATCTTAGAATTGTAAATTCCACATGTAAATAAGATTTTCATCCATCAACAGATCCATCTTCCAACCATGTATCCAGTGCAGAGTTACAAGAGGGCCTGGATCCTATCCCTGGTAGCCCAGGGCACAGTACAGTGAAGACCCTGGGTGACATGCCAGCCTATCGCCAGGGACATGCAACACATTTAATCAATGAAAATAATGCTTAAGTGAAATACCACCTGAAGTTACCTGAAGGTGTGACTGAATTCAGGCTATATAGAAAATCCTAAGCACTTACACCCTATCAGCACATACACCCTATCAGCACATACACCCTATCAGCACATACACCCTAGCAGCACATACACCCTAGCAGCACATACACCCTAGCAGCACATACACTCTACCCCCCAGCAATACAAATCATAAAAACAGCATTATATATACAAATGATGTACTGTACTTGCACTGCAACATGAATAAAAATCTGGTTATATGAATAGACTTCTCAATTTTTTTTGTACTGTATAAGCCATTTCCAACTGATCTTTGCATATTTAACTCCGACTTAGAGGATGAGTAATGTCTCTTTGCCTTTTTCCCACAATACATCACAATAAAATGGCCACAGGTAAAATTATCAATATGGAAGATACAGTTCAATTATTTCTTGTTCATTTTATATTGCCCATGTATTTCCATGCTGGTAATAAATATCGGTAATAAACTATTCTTACTTTATTGTACACAGATAATGACTTCAGGGACAATACTTTGTTAAAAAAAATTAATTCAAATAACAAGCTTGCTTTTCTTATTTAACTGCTGATGGGTTTCCCACTCGTGAATTTATACATTTCACGGATACTGGATCTGAGTAAAAGTGCAGCCAATAGTCAGATAAGCAGGGAAGCAACAACAACAACATCATACCCACTTTATCTCAAATATTCTGCAGAAGATAAATATGCATCTCATTCAAAAATGTCTAATGACAAACACTGCATTATGGACACCAAACAACATGTGGCCTACAAATTAAATCTACTGGTTGAGATGAATGTTTCCTACTATCTCTGCATTAAAGTACAGTAATGTACAGCTGTTTTGCAGATTAAATACGGCAAACAATTCTTTAAGATCACATTCTGCACATAATCTGTATCTATACAAAACTGCATTATTAATACCACTGGGTCTGTTTCCCACGCATCTCTGGGGTGTCTGGTATCACATGACATGACGTCCATTTCCCTATAAACCATAAGAGGATATGCGACCTTTTAGTTACATGTGAAGCTGGTTAATATTTATATTACATTTCTTCCAGAAGGCAAATGCAGACTTTAAATATCACCCTTGGTTGCTAAGGGAGCTGGGATCTGAGATAATAAAAAGATAATAAAAAGCAAGAAAATTATTCTTTTTGTTTTGCCCCATAATCATACATAAAGTCTACATGGACGAATAATGCAACAGCTCCTGTCTTTTTGTAAAATAACTGCTCTCTGATCTAACTGCACTGTTCATTAAAACCAGAATAAATTGCTATTTTAACGTCAAGTAGTTTTATAGCCAGATAATAAAACATCGAAGAGGTGACAGGTGATTTCTATTCTTAGAAATTACAGAAGTATCTTGGATAGATAACATTACTTTCAGTTACTATTGACAATATTGACTGAATAGTTGTTTCACTGCTTGTGCTACACCTTTATCAACAGGTGTAGAAACTAGTTCATCTGTAAACCAAGACTGGTTAGAATATGCCAATATTCTAGATGATGCACATGCATGCGTAGACATCACTTTGGGGAAAATATATATATTAGAGTCCGGCAGTATAAAAAGTTTCACCGACTGCATTAAAGATCGGCTTTACACTGAGATCACCCACTGATAAACAGAAAAAAGGCATTAATTCGATCAGCCGGGTATTTTTGCCGTCTTCCACGGGTCCTCTTTACCCGTAGCGCACACAACGTGATTTGATGGATCTCTGCCGACGTACTCCTACTGATATATTTAAATATATCGTTCTTGATAAGCACGATTAATGTTGTCTTTAAAATTGTTTAAATTTTTTCTAGGTATTCAAATGGCTTTGTGTAAGCATGAATAAATATTAACAGAAATACACATTAGAAGTCATTATTGATTTTAAACAGCATAAGATATATACATAAATACACAAATACATACATACATACATACATACACACATACACACACACACACACATATATATATATATATATATATATATATATATTACTACTGATTATGTTCCACGATTACTCTAGAGTTTGGGATATTTAAGGAATATAAATCACAGTAAAAGAACAATGAAATAATGGCCTGCATATAATTATGTATTATATACGTGGAATTATTCGGTACACAGTTATAACTTACCTGTCTACGCTGATCACACAAAGGGTCATTATGGAGGCTGTGCAGCACATTACATCCATTCCAATGAAGATGTTACAGAAAACCTCCCCAAAGAGCCACTTGCCTCCGGTAAGGTCTGTCACTATCACAAAGGGCATGACTACGAGAGCTACCGACAGGTCTGCCACGGCCAGAGACACCAGCAGATAGTTTGAAGGCTGCCTGAGTTTCTTTACAACACAGACGGCGATCACCACTAAAGTGTTTCCCATCACTGTAATCGCTGTTATAATGGCCAGCATCACTCCGATGATAATTTTCTCCGCCGTTCGGAAGTCGAGCAGTTGCTCCCCGCATGATTCATTCCACATGGCCGTGGGACCCTGCAAATTGTGTATAGTGCCATTGCTGACCTCCACAAGATGCTCTCGGTGGCTTAAAGTGGGATCGACGTCCGAGCTATTGAACATCACGACGGTAAAATCCGGGTGGTGATGCAAAGGACACCTCGCCGTCTGTAAGCACTCGCAAAGCGCATGCTGGAGAGCGCCTTTAGGTTCTCTTTCGTCTTCTGCCGTCTCTTTCTCAGCGTCCCAAAAGGAACTGTATCAGCCACACAAATGGGAAAATGCAGAGAGCACGAAAAGCGATGCCCGGTTACTCCAGTCATATTCAGATTTAGTGCCAAGTTTTGCCCAAAGCGCACGAAGTAAAACACGGTCCATACTTACAAAAAACCCAGCGTCGCTCGCGGAACTCGCTTAAATGCCGACTTGATGGGAAATTGTATGGTTTTTATTTTCCGATCCAGAAAACGTATCGGCTGGAACAAACGGCCATGTTATTTTATGTACAACCGCTCAAAGAAATGGTCTCGATTGTCGCTCACATAGTCCCAAAATACCTTGTGTCGCCTTCATACGCCAGTGCGTGCTTTACGGTCATGCTTTACCCCCCGCAAGAATATGACGCACTTATCCGGCATTTACTCGGTTAACTGAAAAACTCGTAAACTTACAGTCCACGATCCCTCCCCCCACGCGAAATACAATTATTTCATTTTAAAACGAAGTCCTACTTTCTGCTCGATTAAGAATGGTTTTAAACCCCTTTTAAAGTCCAAGTCAGTACCATCTGTTTCAGACTCGCCCTATTAATGTTTTCGGAGTTTTATTTGGAGGAGTTTAGGCTTTGTTTTGTTTTATTTATCATTTATCCTTTCAGTATGTATCTATATGGTTTAATATGTAATTAAAACGCTCGTATTACTCATTATTAGCTGTGGAAAGCGAATGTTCACAAAACAAGGAGGTGTGTTGAAAAAGTAACCCTCAAGATATTCCCAAAATAAACAATAAGATACGGGGCTGCGTGATCAGTTTAACGTACTGTATTCTGTTGGTTTTATTACTTTTAACCGGAGTTAGTAATTAGTCATAGGGGTTCTATCTATATCTTTCTTTGTAATATATTTATATGAGGGACAGCCTAATGGTAGGAAGGGGAAAAACACCAGATTTGAGATCAGGCATTAGCTGCATAGGTGTGAGTAACATTGCACGTGTGGTTTTAACACCGTGACAGTGTCCCTGGCACTAGCAACTATAAGAGCTTGCATTTATCTAGCTAATTGTAACTCATTTTTTTCACAATCTCTACAATATGAGGCTGCGAGTTTTTATGTTTTATGTGACGCTGCATAAGACAAAATTCAATTGGTCACCAGTCAAGACAAAAAAGAAAAACAATGGTAATCTTAATGTGGCATCGAAGGAGAAGATTTTTACACTGCTCCAAGTATCTTTTACCAATGAGCAATTGATTCGTGAAATACCACTTCAGCTGTTATGCTGGACATGATTACTTTCGATTGGAAGCTATATCTCTTTACGCAATAACACATGGCCTGCAATCTTTAAAACAGATTACATTCCTCAAAGTGGAATGATGAAAAATACCGTTTTGGTCTGCTAATACGAGTACTTTAATTTTTACCCATTTCTTTAAAATAATGTTAAAATTTAAGGTAATAAACATTAAATGAAGCAGATGTTAAAAAACACACTAAATCATGTAAAGGTTTATAGATTATTTAAATCAAAAATTGCATCCAACACAGATTCGTGCCAGCTTTAATTACATGCAGTACAAACTCTTCCACTGATTTTGAAGAAAATGATTATACACAGTGGGATTTTAATTTTATTTTATTATGAATATATGAATATAACATGTGGGTTTTAAGAAAATAAGTTCTGGAAAATGGATGCACATGCATTCTTAATGTATCTATGGTTCTGTGTTTTGTGACAATACACACAAATCTTTAGTGGAAAAAGCAGATGTTATCTTTTAATGTCTTATATTTCTCAAAATGTTTAGATATTTCCAAAAATATGATGTTAATACAAAACAATGAGTTAAGGGATGGTTAAAAAAAACTATGGATGGATATATAATATATTCATCAAATACTCAATGTAATAAAACAGAAAGTTTAATATCTTTATGGCCTCAAAACCCTGCCCATGATAATGGGTCAGAAGATAGAGTACTTGCATGAAAAGGGGAAAAGATACCCAAAATATCAATTATCCAGTATTCCCATTCAGTTACCTGTTGTTCAGTATCTGGTTTTTACAAATGTTATCAGCATTGATAAAATGCTGGTAATCAATGTCTTCCTATTTATTTATTTTTTGTTGTGCACTTGGTGTCTGTGATGGGGAATTTAATGTCTAAAGCTTTCAATGACTGTCTCACTAACAGAATGAATCATCCTGGCAGTCTTGGCGAGAGAGGGACGAAGGCGTAGGTGGTGTCATCCCAGTCTATTTTCTGATTATGTCTATAATTGCCCCTGCTCTTTACAGTCACATTCGTGCCTTTTCTTTGATTTCAGTGGATTTCCTTTTGCTAGTTCATGATAGCTTTTGATTTTAGTACCATGCTTATGTATTGGAGGAAGATTAAGGCACAGACTGCTGATTTATCATGGCAAATATCTATGCCAAAAATGGGCAATGCATGGAAATTGTTAAATGCAATGATGGTAACAATGTAAAGCAGAGAACGATGCAGTAGAACCATCATCCTTGTTTGAGTTTTATAACTTTTTTGTTAATGCATAGAGAAATCTGAGAATAACAGATATACTATCAGAAAAAGCAAAATAATAATTGAAAAATAATTTTGCTGAGCCAGCCCTGCCAGTCTTAGGTGTCCAAGTAATCATTTTACCACAATCTGCTCACGATAGACTTTTATTGCTTTGCAAAAATAATACGAAACACCCCGGAGTTGTGTATTTCCAAAACTGGTGCAATACAACAATTCTTAGGTGTACAACAGTCTGCAAATTTCAGAGATAACAGATGCACCTAATCTAACTTTTTTAATGCTGCATAGTTGTTAGTGAAATAACAGTTTGATCGGTTAGCCTTGTGATGACTAAATCACAGCTGTCCTCAAGCTACACAAACTCAGCATGTTCAGCAGGTTACATGTAGGAAGTGATTTTCCATTCTCTGCACATCCAGATGCAGTTCCACTGAAAGGTGACCTAGATAACCCTTACACACCACTCTGAACCAAGGAGTGAAAAAGTCTTACTGGGTTCTGCATTATTAACGCTAAAAGCTCCAAGTTTGGATTAATCCTGTCAGGTACACTAAAAACTTCACTTTTAGAAATTTTTACGGAAATGTTTTTTTTTTTGGGGGGGGGGGGGGGGAATGACTGTACACAAAATGTATTATATTAACCATCACCAATCACTATTAAATGCAGATAAATCTAAATTTGATAGATTTGATAGGATTGATCTATAACATTGCACAGGGGTTCCCTTATTAACAGTTAGTTAAGATTGTCGTACTAAGGACATCACAAATTAATTATGTAGATGGACTGGAAGATCAATAAACACTACATTTAGCTGTTTCAATACTTTCCACGTTGAGGCTGAAGTGATTGACAGTCCTGTCCGTGACTCTGTACATCCAGTGTTTCTGTTTCCGCTGCACTGAGCATCTTAAAGGCACGAGAATTTTCGCGATTAATAAAGTTCCTATCTTATCTTATCTCTTGTTTGGTGAGCATCTTCTTGATAAGATTTCATCAAATGGTGACCATGGCTTACAATAATTCAATTCAATTTGTATCAAAGGAATAGTAACATGCAATTTCTATATTCACAACAACATGATGCCCAAGCAATTACTCTGAGTTTTGCCAGAATACAGATAGTATATGAAATTGGATTTAATAGGAAGAGGTCCTAATTAATTATCATGTGATAAAAGCCGTTATTACATAATGACCATTTAAAAGCTAAATGGCATATTTGGCATTTCAGAAAAAAACAACTGCTCAAAAGACCATCTGGTGAAAGAATATATGAACTGAACTGAAAAATAAGCTCAAATGTTGTACGACAAAAACGTATACTGTAATTTATTTCTGATTGACTCTACTGCCCCCTTTTGGATGTAATCAAAGCAACACTTCAAAGTATACAAAAAAAATTGTTTTGTGTGACTGGTAAATCAATTAACTGATAGGTGTAGGTGTATCTGTTTTGAATATAATATACAATTTGTTATAATGACAAAACAGTAACATAATGAGGGAGCTAAATTGTAGTCTGAACCCGGTTGTAAAAGTAGTTTTATCTGAAGTTCAAATTTATCTAGTGTACTTCAAAATCTAGAATAAATACACTTCTCATTATTAATATGACTTATTATCAATCAGTGTAGTTTTCTTCTTATAATTATTGAATAGGGTAACGATACATTTACATGCCAAACTAACACTTGATGTGCCAGATGAGGTGACATACTGCCCCCCTCCCCAATCAACCTCAATAAGGATAAGAGGATGGAAGATGGATGCAACGGTTAGAAAACAACATTAATTTTGTTTCTAATGAAAGCAGAGGAGCGTGACTGGGTCTCTGAGTCACATGAAGAGGACATTGAGGGACTTTGTATCATTGTATGACAGACTACATCCACTTCTGTGTTGATAAAACAGTTCCCACAAGGAAAACAACTCAAACTGTAGGTTGTAAAGGAACTGAAGGATCTACTGAATGAGAACAAGAAGGCCTTCGGTTATGGAGAAAAGGTGGAGATCAGTCGGGTTTAAGCAGAGATGAACAAGCAGCTCTGTGAGAGGAAAATCCCCCACAAGGACAAGCAGGCGCGCAAGCTACTGAAGAACAATGTGAAGGTGGTGTGGATTTGGGTGATTTGTCACCAGCTACCTCCTGGCTGGAAAGCTGGAGGGGTGAGGAGGAAAATGGACAGGGCTGATGAGATGAATCTGTTCTACAGGACTGACTCTCACTTGCCAGTCCTGAACCCTCCAAACACCACTAGTCTCAGTATGTTGACTGGGGGATTTTTAACCCCACAATACCCCCCTCACCCACTACTTTCACAGTTCCTATGACATTCTTACTGATGTCACTATATCTGAGGTTTCCGTCTCTACCTCAGTACCCTGAGTGGCCACCTCTACTGACCAGATGAGATGTGATCTGAGGAGACTCTGCAGAGACAAGGTTATGAGGCCTAATGGAATCTTCCCAGCTAGCTCTGTGGGGTCCTTCGGTACTTTTTGTCCATCTCCCCGTGCCTGCAGAACGTCCCTAGCTCTGGAAAGCATCCTGTGTGGTTCTGGTGCCAGAGATGGGGCACACCATCTGCACGGGGGCACCTCAGGGAGCTATCCGGTCTCACTTAATGTTCATCCTCTAAAAGATTAACTTCTAGTACAACCCTGGCTCATGCCACCAACAGAAGTTCTCTGACTCGTGGGAAGCTTGGTCAATAGGGATGAGTCACAGTAGAGGACACTAGTGAGGAACCACCTACAACTGAACATCAACAAGGCAAAGGAGTTGTTGGGGGCTTTCTAAAGTGCTAAGGAACCAGTCAGGAGGAAACAGCTGGTGAAGTACAGGAGATTTACCTAGACAGCAGATTCAACTGGCCAGACATCACACTGATACTGTACAAGAAGGACCAGAGCAGGCTTATGTTTTATGACATGTTTTACCAGTCCATAATGTCCAGTGTAATTCTCAGTGCTGTAGTCTGCTGGGGATATAATGGCAGTTCATGTGATGCTCAATTCCTACATAAATTTATCGGGAACATCAGGTCTGTCAGAGGACCCACTGGAAGCAGCTGTAGCGAAGATAATGGTGCAAAATTGAAGAACATCATGAACAATTCCGCCATCCCTTCTGTAGGACCCTCTTTTGGCGCACCTTCAGACTGTAGCCACCAGGGATAATAGTAAAATGGGGGGAGGGCATCTCAAGAGGAAAAATGTAGGCTTTCACCTGCTTCTTTTTCAGTGCCCAATAACACCATATTTTCTTAAATTACACAATAATTATGGCTATTTCCTGTTACATCCACACTTTGTGTGTGGAGTTTTGTCGTTTCCCCATTGTCACATGGGTCCCTTCCATGCTGCTGAAAATGTTTCACCTTTAGCTTCTTTTCGCGCTGATCCCACCTTATAGGCCAGTTTTTCCCAATCCGGTCTTCGGGGACGCACAGACAGGGAGCTGGGAGGGAGCAAAATCATTGACTGTCTGTGAGTCCCCGAGGACCAGATTTGGAAACACTGTTATAGACATATTGATTTCTGCTGGTGGATGGGGGACGACCAGGAGGGAGGCAGTACTGACTATACTTGGGTAGTATTACGGTAATAGCAGCATTTTTGTTTGCTCTGTCATGATGGAAATAGTTACTGGCACACCCCATTATACATATAATTTTTATACATGTAATCATTGTCATACATATAACACTTATACATATAAATATTTTGTATTTAATACCATATGCCATGGTATAATGTCTGGACGGTATTAAAAATGAGACTGCCCAAGCTCAGTGCTGGTGGGGAAGGACTGGTGGTGGGAGGCTTTGTCGAACTCGGGGGGGGTGGTGCTGGTAGTATGATTTTCTAGATGCCATTGGGATGGGGGGGTGGGGTTAATGGGCTAATTTTCCATCAAGTAGTTTATCATTTGAAGGCACGTAATTCACTCATGTACAGGCAAAAGTTATAAATAGTCAAATACTGAACTGCATGCAAAAAAATATGGAATATAAAAAGCTGGAAAACACACATCTATCCATCAATACATTTTCCATACCTAACTGTCCTATGCAGGGCTGCAGATCCCAGAAGCTACAGGTGCAAGGCAGGTGATAACTGAGGAAGGGGTGCCAACCCCCACTGTAGGGCACACACACCATCCATACACATCCATCCATCCATTATCCAACCCGCTTATCCTACTGGGTCGCAGGGGGTCCGGAGTCTATCCCGGAAGCAATGGCCATGAGGCAGGGAACAACCCTGGACAGGGTGCCAACCCACCAACACACATCATTCATACACATTCAATCTGGAAAACCCAGAGGAGACCCCACAATGACGAAGGGAGAACATACAAACTCCACACACGTACAGCAAACCCTGTGTGAGGCTACAGTGCTAACCACTGCACCACCGCTATGCCACCTAAACACACACACATACACACACACACACACACACTCACACACACACACACAAACACACACACACACACACACACACACACACACACGTAGGGTAAACATATCCTTATGGGGACCGCTCATTCATTTCAATGGGAAAAATGCTAACACTAACTATGACAACCTTAACCCCTACCCTGCCCTAACCACAACCATAAGTAACCTAACAAAATACAAGAGTTTTTGCATTTTTAGTTTTTTCATAGCAGTCACAGATTTTTTTATAAAATAGAGTTTCCCCTTATGGGGACCAGGAAACCGGTCCCCATAAGGGAAAAAAAACAGATATTTATAACGTTATGGGGACATTATATCCCCATAAGGATAGGTAAATCCGCTCACACACACACACACACACACATACACACTCTACACTTACAGCGAGATGACCTGCAGCAGGTTACCATATTTTACATTGTCCCTTTTCCCTATATTACAACGGGGATTATGCTAAAGTGGTAAACCATGTTCACGGCACCCGCGCTACAATACATTAGACACGTATTGCATCACTGTCTTTCTCAGAGTGTACTGTATGTCAACACATATACCTGTAAGCTTGTGCTGTTCGATAAATTTGTAACTGATCAAGAAATATTGACTTCTTATATAAGGATATAGAGTGCTTATAAACATGATTCTCAAAACATAGAGTGATTTTGCACATCTTGTATTTGTCTATTTAATTTTCTGTTTTAAAAAGGAATCGAATATCATGAGGAATGTCCATGCTGTGTACAGTGATAAATTCCATGGACAAGTTCAGCCCCCAAGAACTTTTCCAGGGAATACCATGAAGCTACTGAGGCAATAACGCTTCATTCTGTTTTGTCTGAATCCAGACAAAGGTCAGGTTGTACTGCTGAGCTAAATGCAAACGAGTAATAATTAATAACAAGACTTTTTAAAAGATATTTATAAACGTATTTTAGTGATGTGAACTTGATGCAGCTGTAAGAGTGAACTTGGAACTTACGGGGTGCCTTGAAACTGCATCATCACGATTGCGTCATCGGCCTAATAGCTGAGCGATACATCACAGGAGGGAGAAATTTTGCCGGTGTTCTGACGAGTTGAGCTACCTATCGAGACGTGTTATCAGGCCTTTCTGCGCATGTGCAGTTCCACCGTTTTGGGATTAGGGTTAGGTTTTAGGGGTTAGGGTTAGAGTAAGGGTTTTAGGGGCTTTTGGGGGGTTAGGGTTAGGGTAATAGTTAGGGTTAGGGCTATCGATTAGCACTACGGCAGCCTAACTCGACAGAACACCGGCGGAAGACATTTCGCATGACAGTTGGCTGTCCAAACATACATGCTAACGGTAGTGGCGGTATCATAAAGCAAACGGTGTTCAACCAAGTTAAGCAGTAGTCCGATGAGAATATGAGGAGAGCTATTTATATTCGTTATCTCTCACGAGAAAACGGTTAGCAGTGGAAAAAATCTAAACTATTGTGTATCGTGGCCCTGTGTAAAAAGATAGCTGCCAGGGAAATGATCAAATACAATTATTTCAAGGATTCAAAGTTTTTATTGTCATGTACAGAGCACAATGCAATTCTTACTTGAATGCCGCCTTCACGGACCAGCCAGGCATGAAGTCGAACGCGCCCAATTTTTCCTTGAGTGGACGTTAGTGTTTTACGTAATGGCGTAAGAACCAATGAAAAGGATGAAGGGCGGTCCCGTGGACGGCGTTTCTGTTTTTACTGGAACACCCTCACGATCGTGCCGCCTAAGCCTTACCGCCAGTTTTAAGTAACGTTGGGCGCTAACGCCTTTTTGTCCTGGACACGTTTCAAAAGGTATTCACAATCTCTGCCGCGCAAAAACAGCTGTTTGGATAAAAGTGTAAGACTGAAAATTGCTTCAGGAGCATTTTAATGTGGTTTGTAGGTTGTATATTTTTTCTGTGTCCTAGTGAAATAGCTTATACAAACGATGCTATCTTCGCCCAGGCTCTTAGGAGGGGTGGGGGTTGCGGTTGGGGTTGGATGGGCTAAATCCTGTGTTGGGTCCTTAGGATAAAATGCTGCTGTAACAACAAAACGAACATCCCCCTCCTCCACAACTCGGGGCCCGGGGCTACGGACCGTTAGTAAGGGCTTAAGTCCGGCCATGCTTACGCTATATTGAAATATTTGGGTCGTGGGAAATTTTAACATACCCACTTTGAATGTAATGGATGTGCAGAAGGCTTGTAATTTATGGTAGTACAGTGTTGTAGTAAATTGGATGGTTTATAAAATAAAAAATAAACGGCTCAGTTTTTAAATGACTCCTCTTCTCTGGGTTAGGCGAGCTGGTTGTGGGATTTTCGCCATTAACGCGACAGAAAGGTAAGACTCCAAGTCTTTCACTAATGACAGGTTTAGCTAGCGATTCACTGAGTTAACGACTGGTTGAGCGGTGTTTAATTTCCCCGATGGCTTAATTATATTGTTTCCCCCAAATGTTTATTTTTCTTTTTACTTTGCACATGGCTGCTTGGCTACATTATGGCGTTTTCATTTTTGAATGTTGTAAGGGAGTTTGATGTAATTGTAAAATCATCTCCACATATTAGAGAGAAAATCAAGTGTTTTAAGTACCTCATATCAGGATGAAAAAGATAGCGAAGATGGATCATAAACATGCGATTTAATGGATAAAAATGTATCGTTCAAATTTACACAGCCTGTAAGACCATTGGGCAAAAAGGAATTTTCAGTTTGTATTTTTGCAATGGTTAGTACCCGATGAGTGGAGATGTAGGAGTATTACGTCACAATTTGTACGCGACGGCCATTTTACCGGGGGATGTCGAATGTGTCATGCGTTGCTCAGATGCCGAAACTTTGGTGTTTCTTTTCAGTGTTAAAGTTTCGCATAAACGAAATTTATATCGAATGCTTTGAGCCGTTTCTTCATAACATTTGAAGAAAACAATCTACCACCCCTGTTGATCATAAAGTCTAAATACAGTCTAAATATCTTCTGTTTCTTTACCTTGATTTTTGCAACTGAAGGTATACAAAAGAAATCTACATTTGGGTTGTAGTTGCTGCTGTTACTGCTTGTTCCCCGGTAAAATGACTTCCACCTCGTTTTCATTTATGCATACTTTGGACAATGATGTCATCTTAATACAATCCATTGCGTTAACTTATGTGCTAACTATACTACTGAGGTAGAAAATCAGCTGTACTGGTTTGAATGTGAGGTAAAGCTGAGTGTGGTTCAGGTGGAGATTCTCATTTATGACTTTTTTTATGCAGTCATCAAGTATTTCCCAAGTAATGTCATTCTTCTCAGCAATTGCTGAATTTTGAATGGAGTTTTTATTTAATCTGGGACAGGGAGTTCATACACTGTATGAACAAAAGTTTTGGGACAACTGGCCATTAAACCTACAGGAACTTTTATGACATCCCATTCTATATCCATAGTCATCAATATGGAGTTGTCTCCGCTTTGCAGCTATAACAGTTACCACTCTTCTGGGAAGGTTTTCCACAAGTTTGAGTGGTTATTCTGGCTCAATTTAAGTTCAGGTTCAAGTTCAAAGTTTTATACTCATGTGTACAAAGTAGTGTACAGAGTACAATGAAATTCTTACTTGAATGCTTCTGAGACTAGACAAGAGCAGTGCCACATTACAGTAACTGAACATACAGAGTGAATAGCTAACAAATAATGCAGGCTATTGACAGGGTGCCCATGAGTGACCATGAGAGTTCAGATGTAAATTGTTTTTTAAACAGTCTAGCATGTGTGTTGTGTTAACAATATTGCACGTTTGTTGAACACACCATTAGTATATATTGCCCATTATATTGCACATAGTGAGCATTATTATTAGTGCACATTGTACCTCAACAAATATTTGGTGCAAGCGATATGTTTTACTAGCTTATTAATGTATATTTTGCTCAATAGCTATATGTTTCATGGATTATTACCATATATTTAACTCCATAGCGATATGTTTCATTGGCGTGCACATTAATGACGTTTTTACATGTCTGAGGTTTTACTGTATGCTGTTATAATGTGAAGGTATGTTGTAAGGCCTTGCAGTTAAGAACTAAGGGTGTAATGGTACACAAAATTCATGGTTCAGGAAGGGGCTGGGCAATTCATGGAAAATTTAATCAAAACCGACATTCAGAACCTCAAAATGACATAATTGTCAGTTACTTGTTTTTTGTTTTTTGTTTTTATCCTGTTAATACTAAAATTAATACTTTCCCCAGTGTGTGTTCATTTACTGTCTCCTTAAACAAACTACCGTATGTACTGTCACGTGACTCCGACCCGTCCGTCTGTGACACGGAAGCAGCATGGAGGAGAACTCGCACCTAGCTGACTGAGCAACTCGAGCAGCTTGTACCGAATACCACCAATCGGTTTCAACACTAGCAATATTTAAAATACAGTGGAAACCATTTATAGTGATCACGGTTATATGGATCACTATAAATGATCACCATTTATATGGATCGAAAAGCTTGAGACAGAATTATTCCTGTATATATACTTTTTAAATAATTTGCTTATAGTAATCAAGTAGTCTGCTTACACTGTTTATTTTTGGTCTTTTTATACATAACATATGGAAAAAATTAAAGTTTTGGTAATTCTTTTTTTTAATGGCCTACTTTGACTTGCGATAACCCATCTGCTTCTGGCTAACTACCTGTGGGTAATGTTGTGTGCACAGAAAATATGATTGGGGGGGGGGACTTTCTTTCAATGATCAATATAGACTCATCAAGAACATATGTGATAAATTACCAAAAACAAGATGCAGCAGTGCAGTACTGCATTATAGTGTAGTTGAATTATACATTGTACATAATTTAATTTGTGCAGTACTGTAATTTGAAGTGTTCGAAACAGTTGTACTATATTTGAATGAGTCAATAAAATTCAGTCAATAGCAACACTGTCAATTTCATTACCTTATACAGTGGTACGCAGGGAAATGAGTCACGCGGCACGTCTCTCAGCGGAAACAGAGTAACGCTTCAGTCTCAGCCTCGCATTCGCTATGATAGCATCATGTATATTTACACTAGCTGAATACATATATTTTGACAGTAAAAATACATTTAGACAATGATAGACAGTAACAGTAATTATTATATAATAAAATACCTTTAAAATAATGATTTCTTATCAATTATTTCAAAATCAATAACAAACTAATAAATTTAATAAATAACAAATTAATATATTTAATTATAATAATATTGTCGTGCTGAGCGGGGACGGAACGGAGACAAACACAGGTCTACATCAGAGTACAATGACCGGACTGGGGAAACAAACTGAAACGCGGAAAAATACATAGGACTAATGACACCAACCAGAAACAGCTGATCAAACGGGATCGCGCAGGAGGTTAACGAGGGGGCGTGGCACATGGAAGGAGCAGATGATCGGGGCAGGACTTTAGGGCATCATTATTTCTTATGGGGAAAATTCGATCATAACTCGAACTTTTTAGGATTTGAACCCGAGTTCTGAACGGATTAAGTTTGAGTTCTGAGGTACCACTGTATTTGTGTAATGAATATATGAATGTCAATTAGATGGTACTCTTCCCTGAGACAAAGAAAAAAAATCTTATGATCATTGACTTATAGTGATCAATTTCACCCAGACAGAAGTGATCACTATAAAGTTTATTTTGTTTGCAAGAAATGCAAGCTATTTATTTTCTACTTTTAGGGAACTTGCTTTTTACATTAAAACTATAATGTGACCTTTTTCGTAAGATGTTTTCTTTTCAAGTGATTTGTGCTTTGATTTTAGTTGTTCGAAATATTCAATAAATAACCATAAATGGTTAGTTTGTGGATTTCCTTCAATTATTTTGCAATCATAAAAATAATATATACAGTCTTTCGTTAGAAAAAATATCCCAGCTTTAATAGTTTCATATTTACAGTTTGAACCTTATCAATGAAATATGAGTGGGGAAAAAAAACAAAAATAAAATAATGCATGTTTTTGGGAAACTAAAATGTCTGCCGACTGTGACTGACTGTAATGGTCAATGCATATGTCACTCTTTCACGAGTGCTTTCAGTTGCGGATGAGGGGAATGTGACTTAAATTTCGTCATCTGGAGCTGGCTGCGGACGACTGGTTGGTGTGCGTGTAGGTCGTTTTTACGTCTAGCGGCGTCTAGCGGAAACCTTGCGCATCCATGCAAGATAATTGATTAGGTATTTCCTGTAGGTGGCAGTGTGGACTTTCACAGATCAGCGGTCAACAACGAAAGAGTGGAGGAAGAATTGTTGCTGTAGTATTATTTATGGTGAGCAGCTGTATGGGGAGGGTTGGCGGTATCTGCATATCTAATTTTTCTTACTGTCCAGACATTATACTGAGGTATACGGTATTTTAAAAGGCAGCAGTATTACGGCATTTTGAAATCTTAGCAGCAAAATTTTGCCGGGTGGGTGGGGCACCAGGCTGGCGTTTGCGCTGGATGGGATGCCAGTCCATTGCCAACCACATACACGCACATGCTCACACACCGTGGGCAGTTCTGAGTTGCCAGTTAACCTAATTGATTTAGTTTACAATGATAAACAGCAGTTCTGTAATGTAATTTACTGCATCATTTAACAGAAAATGTTTAACATGAGGAAAAAATTAACAGTTTACCATTATTTTGCAATTCCTTTTTCTGGATATGATATTAAAGCACATTCTCTCATGATTATCTTAAATTATAATTGTGTTTTTATTATATTTTAATATTGGTAGTATTGGCTTTGGCCTGAAACAACACGACTCTTCAATTATTTAAATACTGCTAATGCCCTAACAATGTTCTATCTCTATGTAGTTATTATATGGAGAATAAAAGCAATTAATTAGAATGGTAATAGTGACGGTGCTATGCTGATGATCATTGTCACGCTGGACAGAGATGGACCCCAACAAGCCAAGACCACCAAGGCTTGCGGATGTGACCCGCTTACCCTGGCTGCTGCAACAGGCCCGGGGCGCTGGGCGGGCCCCCGGAGTACCAGATGTCCCTCGTGCACGGGGACCGCTACTGCCAGACCCAGGCATTGGGCGGACTGCAGGAATGGCTTTTTCAAGGGGGTTCCTACCGCGGCAGTGTGGAAGGGGGCCTCGAGAGCCTGCAGGAGGACCACTTATGAGCTTTGCCAGGGGGCTGAAGTTGCAGCCGGAGGAGAGCGAACTGGGCCGTGGCCGAGGTCTGCATCTCCGCGCTGGAGAACCGGAAGTCGGGGTTAGAAAGGAGGCATTCGTTCCAGGACAGGAATCTGGCTCAGGTCATGATGTGAAGCTGCAGGTACTAGGACAGCCTGCGGCATCAGACCTTCCAGAGGGCATGCCAAAGTTAGAAGCAGAGGAGCTGGCGCCATCCCAAGTGAAGCAGGTGCGCAGCCCATTTTGCTTCACCTTAGTGGAGTGTACTTCATAGGTGACCTTTGTCCACCTTTGTGTTTTGACATCGGGCAGGCCAGTCCACTCTCCTCGGAGTCGTCACTGGTGTCTATGTTTCGGGGGATGGGAATTGAGCCTGCGAAGACCTCTTGGGGCAGAGGATTGCCATCTGTGGGTGAGTTTCTGTGAGGTTTTAAAAACTCCCAAATACATAACCCATTTTGTCAAGGCCAATAGTTCTGAATGGCCATGTTATTAATGGTTCTTGGCAATTATGATATGAGATATGACATCTGGTCTTTTCCATCTGCATGGAAAATTAAAAATGTATAAATTTCAGTGTTTCTCCTAGGTTTACAGCTTTGGGGGGGGGGGAGACAGACACCGACAGGATTCATGGTGTTCATGTGTTTCTTTTAATGACAGCAGTCAATATAACAACTGAGCGTGCGTGCAGCAGAACATTTTTTGCATAGCTTGGAATGGTTCTTTTCTGGTGATAAAGGAATCGGGAGCAAAATTAGGCTCAGGTTCAGCATTGATAGGCATGTAAAAAGAAAGACATACTGCATGTAGACGCTCTTCATACCTTTTTGAAATACAGTTACTTTTACTGTGGTTACAATCTGTCATTGAAACATTACATGAAAATATTTCTGCCTTTCAAAGAAATGCTGGTTATTGTCCTTAAACCAGCAAAAAATAAAAAATGAAATCGTGGTCATTGGTTGGATCATTGTACACTCTACAGTTTAGGTAAGCCCAGAATACAATAAACCTTGTTTAGATGAGATCCTGGGGAGAACAACCAGGGGGAGATCATAGCGGTAACCCAGTACTCACTGATTGTTTTGGAGTAGCTGAAACCCTTTTTTGCCAAAGAGAGGTCGATTTGTGGATGTTCCCATGATATCACAATTTCTGTCCAGTTTTGGGCTCTATGGTAGGGTGCCAACCTACTAAAGGAAGGCTACAGTTAGGTTTCTTTTGTCCAAAACAACCCTTGAGGGATTCCACAACCATGTGGGAAAAGGTTTTGCGACATACTGAAACCAAGAGAATTTCTGGCCTTCTACAAAACTTTGACACAAAAATTGGTCAGAAGAACACCATGTCAACTGGCCAAGGCAGTGTGCTGTTTTTGGGCATATATCTTCATCATACCCTGGGGCACTCTGTAGGGCAGCTGGGTGATCCCGAATTACACTGAATTCTTGAGGGAAAACCCACAGCCCTGCCAGAAACACTAAAAATTGAGGTGATGACCTAAAGAACACTGCTGATACAGCAGTGGAATTACTTGAGCAACATGAAGGTGCTGTAGTGGCTGTAAAATCCCAGACCTTAGAATGGAAAACTGGAGTGACATAAATTCATCAGTCTTTCTGAAATTTGGTAATATGAGAAAATACTCCAGGTGTGCTATACTTAAAAAATGTCTACCCAGAAATATGTGTACTTGTAATTCAGGGAAAGGTTGTTAATTTTTGGTACAAACTCTGAGGTGTGTGCTCTTATCCAGAAACTGCTTACATTTCTGGTGTCACCAGGTGCATTCTCCTGAATTATCATATAAATAGTACTGTATAATTAATATTGTAGAGTTTAATTTCTGTTTTTTTTTCCCCCATACCTTGCATATTTTAAAATCCATTGCCCTCCACCTTTGCTAAATAATACTTTGTGATATGTGTTCCTGTCATTTTATGGTAGAGCTTTTTTGCTGAGGCTTTTCATAAAGGTACTTGATGGTAATGGAAAAATGGAAGACAACTCAGTAAGCACTTTTATAAATAACTTGCAGTTTCATATATACTTAAATTTCCAGTTTTCAGCACAACTGTTGCAATACCTGTATAGTATTCATATTGAAGAGTCTCGTTTGCTGCATGTTGTTTTTAGGACGTAGCCCTGTGGTAGAGCCTGGCCCAGCTCAGCAGATATCCAGGAAAACACGAGGCAACGGCGAGGACAGACCTCTAGAGGTGGTTATGGGACGCGGCAGGTATGGGACTATTATGTTAGCTGTAGTCAATGTGCGGTGTCTGTGGGGAATTAAGGAAAGGGAATAAAGATCAATTGGTGTTTGGTATGTTTGAAGATTACAGCCTAAAATAACCCAACCTTGAGGGGCTTGTTTCATGTCAGGCATTGAGCAAGGAGACCTTACTACTTGATTGCTTGCAAGGCTTTATAATTGAATTTCCATTGACTTTTCTAGGTGTAACGGTTGACTGGGTCATGCGCTTACTCTTTGAGCGGACTGATGTTAGTCTTTATTTTTCAGTTTTTTTGTAACAATGGTTATTCTGTATTTTAATGTATATTCCAAGGAATATTATATTTAGGTGGCACAAAATTGTTGTGTTGCAATAAGATTGTTTGACGCATGAGAGATTTTGAGGTATTTATGGAATCTGAGATCTGTTTGCAGTTTCCTTCAACAGGATCAGTCTCAAATGGTTGGAGTTGGCAGAGCAATACCCTCTTCCGTAGCCTGGGGAAGAGGAACCATAGCTCCCCCTGCTGGTTACCTTCTCTCTCCGTCTCCTGCTGTTCCCACGCTTCTGACTGCTCCATCCCTGAAAAAAGAGCTTCCTGGTGGCCCCTCCGCTATTCCCAAAGGAGAACTACAGATGGAGTCCCCACGGTTGGTTGTCTTTGAGCCCCGGAACAGTCATGAAGTTGTTATAGTCATAATCTATCTGTGCATATTAATGCCAAATCTTCGTGCCTAAAATATTATAATGTAAAACAGTCGTTAAATCTCATATGGTGTTGGTCAGGACTTTCCCTTGTGATTCTTCAATACAGTGAGCCATTGCAGAAAAAAGGCTCAATGGGAAGCCCAGTTCCGATTGGCTCAAACCACATCCCCATTCGCTGCAAGAATGAGGCCGTGTTTCAGTACTGTGTGACCTTCACGTGAGTACTTGAAGTACTGATTTTCTTTAATCAATTTATGTATAGCTAATAATCTCTGTATATATAAGCTTCTGTTTTTTTTTCGCGGTTCTAGTCCAAATGTGGAGTCCATTGGCATGAGATTTGGCATGATGAGGGAACACCGTTCCATCACAGGGAATGTGGTAGCCTTTGATGGCTCTATTTTATACCTCCCTGTCCGCCTGGATGAGGTGTGTCACTGCCGCCGTCACAGTTCCTTTTACTTAGCGTGTGTTTCTACGTCCGCAGGGAATGGAAGAGACATCCCTGTATCGCAGTTTCTGGTATTTTTGTTCTAACTCCAGGTTGTCCATCTGAAGAGTGAGAGACACACTGACAAACAGGAGATCGACATCAAAATTCAGATGACCAAGATCCTGCCCCCAAGCTCTGACCTCTGCATCCCTTTTTATAATGTGGTCCTCAGAAGGTAATGACAATATGCAAAAAGCTTTGTATCTAGATATGGTGAAATGCTAACAGTTTTTTCATAATTTCTTTTACTTAGGGTTATGAAAATCCTGGGACTGAAACTAGTGGGACGGAACCATTTTGACCCCAGATCTGCTGTCGTTCTGGGTAAACACAGGCAAGTGGCTGTGTAAATACGTTGGGTTCTCAATTTACACAAAAGTATATTTCCCTCCCGCTGTCCCTAGGGCTGGGATGCCTGGAGAGACTTTGGTGATGGATAATGGATGGATGTTTTCCCTCAACCCCATGTAATTTGTTATACGTGGTATATGGCGTTATTTTAAATAGCATTTTTAAGTTTGTGTAAAACAAGAATCCACAGTATGTAATTCAGTTTGGGGAAAAATCAAACATTATAGGTATAATTTTGTTCCTAAGGTCTGTTTTCGCTGTAGGCTGCAAGTGTGGCCTGGATTTGCAACCTGCATCAAGCACACTGATGGAGGCTTGTACCTTATGGTTGATGTGACTTGCAAAGTACTCCGAAATGACTCCGTCCTGGATGTCATGTGAGTGCATCTAAGCAGTGGCATCAGCAGACCCCACCATCCATAAACATGCTGAATATAGTGGCTGGAATCAGATTTTTAAGCTGTTGGCATATGATTTTCCTTTTTTTCCATTGCATGGACAGGAATGTGATTTACCAGCAGAGCAGGGAGAGCTTTCAGGATGAATGTTTGAAAGAGCTGGTTGGCAGCATAGTCATCACTCGCTATAATAACCGCACGTACCGCATCGACGACATAGAGTGGAGCAAATCCCCAAAGGACACCTTCACCTTGGCAGATGGCTCTCAGACGACCTTCATCGATTATTACAGGTACTCTGCAAATAGTGGTAAGGTATGACCTGATATGGCGGATTGGTGAAACAAGCACCTAAACTTGAAGAACAACAAGCTTTTTAGGGATCGAGCATATTCCAAGTGACCTGCATTATGTGTCTTGTATTACACAGCAAAAATTATGGCATTACTATAAAAGAACTGGATCAGCCCCTGTTGGTGCACCACCCAAAGGAAAGGTCGAAGCCAAGAGGCAAGGTAAGCCTTCCGCAGACCACCTTGGGGCAAGGTAAGCCTTCCGCAGACCACCTTGGGGCAAGGTAAGCCTTCCGCAGATCACCTTGGGGCAAGGTAAGCCTTCCGCAGACCACCTTGGGGCAAGGTAAGCCTTCCGCAGACCACCTTGGGGCAAGGTAAGCCTTCCGCAGACCACCTTGGGGCAAGGTAAGCCTTCCGCAGACCACCTTGGGGCAAGGTAAGCCTTCCGCAGACCACCTTGGGGCAAGGTAAGCCTTCCGCAGATCACCTTGGGGCAAGGTAAGCCTTCCACAGACCACTTTGGGGCAAGGTAAGCCTTCCGCAGATCACCTTGGGGCAAGGTAAGCCTTCCGCAGACCACCTTGGGGCAAGGTACGCCTTCCGCAGACCACCTTGAGGCAAGGTACGCCTTCCGCTGACCGCCTAGCAACTTGTTTATTTTTATGTTGTAGGGTTTAAGTTTTATTCATAAAACAAAAACAAATTCCATAGGTGTGCTATGTCCTATCTACACTCACCTAAAGGATTATTAGGAACACCTGTTCAATTTCTCATTAATGCAATTATCTAATCAACCAATCACATGGCAGTTGCTTCAATGCATTTAGGGGTGTGGTCCTGGTCAAGACAATCTCCTGAACTCCAAACTGAATGTCAGAATGGGAAAGAAAGGTGATTTAAGCAATTTTGAGCGTGGCATGGTTGTTGGTGCCAGACAGGCCGGTCTGAGTATTTCACAATCTGCTCAGTTACTGGGATTTTCACGCACAACCATTTCTAGGGTTTACAAAGAATGGTGTGCAAAGGGAAAAACATCCAGTATGCGGCAGTCCTGTGGGCGAAAATGCCTTGTTGATGCTAGAGGTCAGAGGAGAATGGGCCAACTGATTCAAGAGCAACTTTGACTGAAATAACCACTCGTTACAACCGAGGTATGCAGCAAAGCATTTGTGAAGCCACAACACGCACAACCTTGAGGCGGATGGGCTACAACAGCAGAAGACCCCATCGGGTACCACTCATCTCCACTACAAATAGGAAAAAGAGGCTACAATTTGCACAAGCTCACCAAAATTGGACAGTTGAAGACTGGAAAAATGTTGCCTGGTCTGATGAGTCTCGATTTCTGTTGAGACATTCAAATGGTAGAGTCAGAATTTGGCGTAAACAGAATGAGAACATGGATCCATTATGCCTTGTTACCACTGTGCAGGCTGGTGGTGGTGGTGTAATGGTGTGGGGGATGTTTTCTTGGCACACTTTAGGCCCCTTAGTGCCAATTGGGCATCGTTTAAATACCACGGCCTACCTGAGCATTGTTTCTGACCATGTCCATCCCTTTATGACCACCATGTACCCATCCTCTGATGGCTACTTCCAGCAGGATAATGCACCATGTCACAACGCTCGAATCATTTCAAATTGGTTTCTTGAACATGACAATGGGTTCACTGTACTAAAATGGCCCCCACAGTCACCAGATCTCAACCCAATAGAGCATCTATTGGGTGGATGTGGTGGAACGGGAGCTTTTGTGCCCTGGATGTGCATCCCACAAATCTCCATCAACTGCAAGATGCTATCCTATCAATATGGGCCAACATTTCTAAAGAATGCTTTCAGCACCTTGTTGAATCAGTGCCACGTAGAATTAAGGCAGTTCTGAAGGCGAAAGGGGGTCAAACACCGTATTAGTATGGTGTTCCTAATAATCCTTTAGGTGAGTGTATATCATTCACTTCCCCAGATCTATAAATGACCTGTAAATGAAAATTATTGGAAAGCAGTGTGCACACACTGTTTGTCCAAGACCGAGACCTACGTACAACTCAGTTTTATTAATAAATATGAAGCATTTATAAATGTTCTGGTGTTCTGTCACTACTTTTTTGGGGGGTAGGGTGATACATTTGAAAAATGTAATTTATGCTGGTGTACAAAGCTCCCCATGGAAGATTACATGAAATTACCACATTTTTTTGGTATTCCCTTTTAATGGTAACTGATGTTAATTTTTTGCCAGTTGATAACTGGACAGATACTTCTACTGCCCGAGCTGTCTTTCATGACTGGCATTCCTGAAAAGATGAGGAAAGATTTCCGAGCCATGAAGGTAAGATGCTTTGATGAATAGTTCTGTCTCCCTCACCTTTACAAGATTTTTCTGTGATGGGAAGTGTGGAATCTTTATTGCATTTTAAAGATTGTGTTGAATGGTGGTGTGCATTTGTCTTCATCTAGGAATTGACGATGCACATCAACCTAAGTGGGGAGCAGCACTCCAGTTCCCTCAAACAGCTTCTGCAGAACATCAACTCCAACCAAGAGGCACTGACAGAGCTGACCCGCTGGGGCCTGGAACTCAAAAATGACATACTAATGGTGCTCATTCTTTGCATATGAAGTGTCATTGGTCTTTGGGCAGTGTCTTCATAGACTCCGTTTGTGGGTTTTTGTATTGAGCCTTTGTAACAAAGCATATAAATAATGCACAATACACAATACAGTTAACACAAAGAGACTTATTATACTCTGATCTGGGCATCACCGTGCTTTCAGCAAGTCTCCCCTAGGTATAAACAAAGTTTTCTTTTGTTCAGAGTCTCCCCCATCTGTTATATTCTCTTTGGTGATTAGTACTGTTTGCATGACTGCTGCCTCAAGTCACTGGCCTGCATTTTCCATTCTTGGCAGACTGAAGGAAGGACACTGCCCTTGGAGAAGATCTGCCTGCAATCAAACTCCTTCATAACTTCTCCAGATGTCAGCTGGTCCAAAGAAGTGGTCCGGGATGCCTCTATCTGTTGTGTGAGTGTTCCCTTCCCCCTTCCCTTGGTGCTGTCTGGCTGTTCTTTATTTTGATGCATATTTCCACATTGAAGTGTGACTAAACTAAATATACTTCTTATGAATGAGGCACTTTTCAGACTGGTAAGTGGAACTGGGTGCTGACTAAACTCATTGAACATCCTCAATAACAGCGTATGAAATGGTAAATGTGGTAGAAAAGTTTAGACACTCTGGCAGCGTGTGGCTCAGTGGGCTAAGCCGTGTGCCTCTAATCACAAGGTTGCCGGTTCAAGCCCAGCCTCAGCACGTCTGCGGCTCCTTGAGCAAGACCCTCAACCCCCAGCTCCCTGGGCGCTCTACAAAAAAAAGAGCAAGTTGAGGGAGGCGTAAAAAAGAATTTCCCCATGGGGATTAATAAAAGTGTCATTATTATTATTATTATTATTATTATTACACATTTTCTTATTGACGAACATGTCAATGCACGTTGTCCAAATCATTGTGTAAGATAGGCAGATCACAAGCATATAACTGTCAAGGAGCTAACTAGGGGTAAGTGTAGCTAGGCTGTGCTTCCATTTATTAATCGGTGCCAGTTGGCGCTGGAATGATGTGTCCCCATGGGAAAGGTCCTTATGCAGGGTCAGCCAGTGTCCAACATCCCTGGAGCATTTATGGGTAATGGCCTTGTTCAGAAGCCCAATTGCAGCAGCAGTCTTTTGGCCCTGGGATTAGAACCAGCAGCCTTCATATCACAGGCACAAAGTCCTACTTTCTGAGTCGCACACAATCTTGAGCTGCAAGAGGTATTGCAGGGGTAGGCAACCCTGATCCTTGGGTGCCCGGATCCAGCAGGTTTTCTATCCTACCTGATGAGTTACTATCTGCCTGAGATCATGTGTGGTTCATCAGAGACCAGGTAGGATGGAAAACTTGCTGGATGCTGGCACTGCATGATGACGGTTACCTACCCCTGAGCTATACAATACGCTACCAACATAAGAACTTAAGAGAGCTATTCAAATGTAAGAATTTTCAAATGGTTCTTTTAATTGCCCATATGAACTTAATAGACTCATTTTCAATAATGGATCAGCCTAGCTAGACAACTGGTCAAAGGAAATGAATCTTTCGCACAAAAACATGGAAAAGATTGACAGCCAATACCTTTGGGAAAGTGCCCTGCAGGTTCTGAAACTGCTTATGGTGTTCATGGAAGAGGTGGATAATGCAGTTTATCGAAGGCGTTGATGTTATTCAATGTTGCTGACACCTCAATGTTAAACTGCCTGTTTATCCATGCATCTCTGTTCTATAACCAACTGGTCAGTTGTGGTCAGCCTATAGCTACTTGCTGGAAATATAGGGCAGGATGCTGGGGACATCCTGGATGGGATGCTGGTCCATTGCACAAAATTATATCCTGAGGGCAATTTACAGATTCCAGTTTACCTAACAGCTTATTTTTGGGCTGTGGGAGGAAGCCCACATGAACCCAGGAACATGCACACTTCACATGAAAAACCTGGGTGAGAATTGAACTCACAACCTGATGATGTAACATTGCAGTGCTACCCACTTAGTCACTATGGTGCCCTGGTTTATTTTAACTACCAAAATCTTTTCAAAGCATTCTTATCAGTACAAACCCTTTGACTCATATAAGTTATTTAACAACGTGATTGAATTTCCTCAGGTATGAGAATATTTTTAGAAACAAGTCGACTGCCTCACAATAAACTTTGCTGCCTCTGAACTGTGTGTGTGTGTCCATCCCAGATCCCTTTAAACCGCTGGAGCATCTTCTACCCAAAGCGATGCGCCGAGCAGGTTGAAGAGCTGGTAGTCACCTTTGGGAAGGTGGCTGGACCCATGGGCCTGCGACTGGATCGGCCAATCCACGTGGAGGTGAAAGATGACCGCACGGAGACCTACATTAAGAGTATCCATTCCCAGCTGAACAGTGAGGTAAAGGCAGGAGGGTTATGGGGATTATTTAAGCATTCGGTTGCTGTGTTAGCATGTTTTCGTTTGACTTGATTTTTAAATGAGACCTTGCAGAGAGCTTTTGTGCTGGTGTCCTGTCAAAGCTCATCCAGTTCATTCTTCCCTGGACTACTACTCTCTCCTGTTAGCCCAATGTGCAGCTGGTGCTGTGCATCATCTTTGGCAACAGGGATGACCTGTATAGTGCTATCAAGAAGCTTTGCTGCGTTAAGAACCCTGTGGCTTCCCAGGTAGCTTATGCTCTTGATCTTAATCCTTAATCTCAGCCTTTGCATGCTGGTTGTTTTTTGTTCCTTTTCAGTGCCTCCACCTTTATTTAATTTTATATTCCACATTTCATTTTTTCCAAAGCATCTTTTCCTGAAATGTTTCCTGACTCAGGCTTTATTTAGTGTTTTTAAGGCTTTATTTAAAATGGTTAATCATTGCTGATCTCCATGTAACAACATGGCAGTTACCTCTGACATGAGAGATGGTCATTTCTATTAAATCACATTTGTTTTTGGTTGCAGACTTATTTTATTGTCCATATCTCTCTGTATTTGCCATCAGTTTCATTAGTTGTTCCTCTTGTGTGTGACATTAATGATCAGACATTTAAATCTTCCTATATTTTGTTTCCTCCTTGCTGGCCGAATACTACAGGTCATAAATGTGCGCACAATCTCGCAAAGTCAAAAACTGAGAAGCATAGCTCAGAAGATCTTGCTGCAAATTAACTGCAAGCTGGGAGGAGAACTGTGGACTGTGAATATTCCTCTGGTTAGTAGCATTATGGGTTGAGAGACTGACTCATTACCAGCCAGCCACATACAGTTGCTTGCATCCTTCGACTTGATACAGATGTAGGTAGATTCATATGAATTCTACCATCACCCTTTCAGAATAGAATTGTACAGTGCTTCATGGGATTGACTTCTGATAGCCCTCCCTGATCTGAACGACAGCATGGTATTACGTTTATCGGCATCAGTAGTGTTCTGTTTGATTTATATGTACTTGCATATTCATATTTTCCAGAAAAATCTAATGGTAATTGGAGTTGATGTTCATCATGATGCCAGCAAGAAAAGCAGATCTGTGATGGGATTTGTGGCTAGTCTGAACAGGTAAAGTATTGGTTTGGCTAAGATGCCTACGTTTGTTGCATCAGATCAGTTGAGGAGTTGCCCTTTTCCTTTCCACAGTTTATTGACTCGGTGGTATTCAAGAGTGATCTTCCAAATGCCGAATGAAGAGATGATCAGTGGCTTCAGAGTTTGCCTGATTGCGGCTCTGCAGAAGTACTATGAGGTGAGACTTCACTTCTCAAGCTTTGAGATTTGTAATTTTGAATAATTAGTGTGGCTGTATTTATGGCTATTTGTGGTTGAAAAATTTGTGCATTTCTAGCAATTTTAAGGTGAATGATTAGAACTTTACTTAAGGGCACTCTCAATGTGGTCTAACTTTGTGCCATAGGTTCAGGTTGCTCGGTCCTTACTGCAGAATGTGGTCGCCATAAGGCTTGTACCCCACTCAGTCAATCTAATTTTTTGTTAAAGGTTTGGTTGCAGAAGTTCCTGTATGTTTTTATCTAGTTTAGCCGCAATATCTCATGTCACAATATGCATCTCATTAATATTTTAGGCATGCTACTAATCTGCTTATCAAATTATGGGCAAAAATGTCTGTGTAGTGTTGAAAAGCTGGCTTCCATTATCTAAAGCCCTGCAATGACGTTTTAATTTGACAACAAACTAACTTTAACAGACATGAATGATTTTCTGGAGCAAAATTGTTTGGACTAATTGACCAATCGGTAAAATAGTTGATGGGTTAATCCATAGAAAAATAGCCATTAGTGGCAGCTGTACTAAACACTAAGAACAGTTTCTAAACTAATCAAACTTTTTACATCGTCATATGATGACAACGGTCATATGATTCACTGTGTACACCATTCCCATATTATGCCACATACTCTTCATCTGCAACAATTTACTGTAAATTTAAGGCACTATAGCTTAAATTTTGTTTTATGGTCATTCATTTGGGTCAAACATGGTAAGATGAGTGTTTATATGCCCATTTTAAGTGCTGTGTTTGCAAATGGTGCTCGACCACTTATGTAATAGTGTTTTCTGAAAGTCCTATTACACGAGGGTTAAATTAGCAGTGTACAATCAAACATAAAACAATTATCACCGAAGCTGTAACTCTTAAGTTAAAGTCATAAAAATAAAACCATTCCAGTAAGAGGGGAAGAACCAATAGGGATTCTTTTTGTAAACAACTAGGGATGCTCATTTCGATTAATTTTCCCAACCGACAACCGCCGTTCGTTAACCGAACATTAACCGTTAACTGATTAGATTAGAATATTAAATTCCTCTGGGGTCGGCGGTCCCGCCGGCGGGATCTGACAGAAATTTCGCCAAACCATTTAAATAACTCTGCGAGGTTTTATCATATACACATTTAAAAAACACCCTCAGAAACCTTGGACGGTCTTCAAATATATATATATAGGTAGAAACTAAATATATTTTTATAGCTTCGTGATACGAATAGAAAGAACAAGAGTGACTGACTTAAGCGTCTGCGTCTCGAAGCAGCTCTGATCGCCTTCCCACTTGCAAATTGCGCTATTCGCATGATAACAACATGATAATCCGACAGTTAGTATTGGATAAAGAAATATGTGAATACGCCCATTGTAACCGAAATAAAACAAGAGCACATGTCTGGGTAGTGTTTACACCGATCGGCTACAATATAGCACACGGATACGTCTCTGCCGCTGAAGCTTTGCGCCAATGTTTCCATTTTCAGCAGCAAAGCTCGTACCTGTGTTCATGGCTCAGTGGGCTAAGCCTGTGTGCCTGTAATCACAGTCGCCGATTCAAACCCAGTGTATTTAGAACGTGAAAAGCGATCTTCAGCTGAGATGCCACAAAACTTCATACTACTACTAATAATTAAAATATATATAAAAACATTTTAAACCGTTTAACTGATAGTAATATTCGGTCAAAATTAATTATTTCGGTTAACGGTTAAACGGTCAAAAGGAGCATCCCTATAAACAACCTCTGACCATGAAAGGCAATTTGCTTATAGCTCAGCAGCAGAATCGATATTTAGTCACACGGCAAGTATAACTATGGGTTTCTTGTGTTTGCTGTTTGTGGGTGTATTTGCCTTGGGCCACATCTGTTTGGTATGCTGGCACACGAGGAGCACAGTGCATCTGATTGGTGAGAATGACTGTCATACAAGGAGAACGGCATGAATTCATAAAATTCTCAGGATAGTTTAAACTGTGGGTCAGATGTGCTGTATAATGGGTATCCTAAATCACAGCCTTTGTGGTTTGCAAATCGCATTGTTTCAAATTGCGATTTTGGTTTGAAATCAATAAATTGTTTAATCAAAATACTTACTTTTTTGTCCTGTTTTGAAAGTACAGAAATCTGTTGGATAAATCGAATTGGGACGAGTGCATGTGGGTAAAATTTCCAGCTTCTATCATTCAGTAAAATTACAGCATGTTAAGATCTTATGGCTGATGATAAATGGACGTTCCCAATTCTACAGAATGTTTTTACAGTATGTACAATACTTATTTTTCTCCTTTATACTGCCTCATGAAGTATGTATTGTGCGTGTTAGATTGAAGAATAAAGCCCCCATCTTCTCTGGACATGAACCCTTGCCTGTGTTTCAAAGACAAAAGCTCCTACTTCTGTCCAAAAACGTAATTTTTGCTGGTTTAACTGCTGCAAAAAGTGACTCTTACACAATTGGTTTAATTTCAATTGACATAGGTGAGGACTTTGGCTACTATTCTACTTATGATATGGGATCACTTGAACAAACTTCCATGATTAACAAAGCTAAACCATTTTCGTTAGTGACCTGCTAAGACCTATTACTGGCCCATTACAGCAGTTGCCCTTAACTCACTGATTGTAAACTTCTAGTCTTGTGATGTTCTATGGTATGATTCTTTAGTAAAGTTTTTTTCTTTTGAATTTTTATATTACTTTGTTACTCTCCTGTCTCTGTACTTAAAGCTAAGGTATGCGATTTTGAAGAAACCAGCATATTTTGAAAGTATCCAGCTGAAAGTCCCACCCCTTTGCTCTGCTGCTCCTCCACCTCTTCTTCCTCCTTTCCGCTTCCCCAGTCTACCCTCCCCCGTCTCTCTCTCCCTGTCCTTTGTTTGAACATGGACGACCCCTGTTTCTGATTGGCTGGAACAGTGTTCTGTGGTTCAGTATGAGTCACTTAATTTTTTTTCCCGTTTACGGAGCCAGGGCTGCATAGAAATCCCCTTTTTTTCCGGCCAGAAGATATACAGAATGGAATATTCAGAGGCAAGAGAGAAAAAAAAATACTCCAAAAACTTGTGTGCCTCTGTGTGCAGCGTCCTCAATTTTATGGCAGTTTCTTCTGCTTCCCAAGTCAATCTGAGCTAAGAAAGCAATGTCATGTTCAAAGTACAGTTAAGTAAGTGAATACCTTCTCCACTGACTATAGACAATTAACAAAATGGTGCAATATTGCAGTTCAAAAAATATTAAGTAGGGCTGGGCAATGTGCGATATTAATATTGATATTGTAAGTTATGCACATGCAGTTCTCACTTTGCAAAAACTGCGACAGCTGGATTGATGTCAGGCTTTTACATATTTTCATACTGTACGGACATTGTACTGCGGTATAAGTTTTACATAAATGTTATTTTTCAATACAGTTCCAGTATTTAGAAATCTTGACGATAAAGCTTAAAGTTTGCCAAGAGCAGGGGCTTAAGTTTCCCTAAAGCATTTATATTCTGTCATGGAAATAATTTGGCAACGTTTGCAATATTAGTGATTTTGTTCCTTTTCAATATTTAGTATGTCATTAAGTTTAAACTATTACCGCTGATTTTGCATGAGCTCTGCATACGCTCTGCGAGCCAATCTGTCATTTTCATCCTTGCTGTTTAAATCAGCCATAGATTGGGTTTGGGAAAATTTTATTTAGAACACTTATAAATAAATCCCAATTTTTATTGCAAAAAAACACATCATGATATTTGAATTTTTGCAATATCATGCAGCCATAATATTAAGAACTATGTAGTAACTACAACATGAGATGATAAAGTGATTTGACAGATTAGCAATCTGAAGTGGCGCTGGGGGTAGGATAAGGGAGAAGAGGGTAGAGAATGCTGCAGCACTATTAGAATTAGCAACTCGCTGTGGAGGGAGCAAGTGTAAAACATTTCAGGCCACAACCTCATACTTGTGTGGAAATGCTGCTGACCAAGAGTTTTCGCACCGCACCCTGATGGACATAATGTTTAATCCTCCAGACTGATGTAACCTACTTGCACAAGGCATGAGTTTGCATAGCAGCAGCATGTATAAGCGTACGAGCTGTGGGCATCAAGTTTAAACTGGCCGGTCAGAGTACTCAGCTGGTTGGTTGAAGTAATCTTGGTCTGGATTTTTACTTTGTTGGATCCACACAATCCAACTCTAAAAACAGGAAACTCGGGTCTTCATGTGAATGGCCAGTTGGTTGACATGTATTTCTGGGTGTGACTATTGTCTTGACAGATGAACCACAGCTTCCCAGAAAAGATCGTGGTGTATCGGGATGGTGTTTCTGATGGCCAGCTGAAGATGGTGGAGCTCTATGAGATTCCACAGCTGCTTCAGTGCTTTAAGACTTTCCCGAATTATGAGCCCAAGCTGACATTCATCGTAGTCCAGAAGAGGGTGAACACCACTCTCTACTTGTTGGGGGGAAATGGGCACAGTACCCCACCCCCAGGGACAGTCTTGGACCACACAGTCACCAGCCGCGAATGGTCAGTTCTTTGGTTGCATTTCTGGACCTTTATTCCTTCACACTTAAGCATGTGCATACTTGCACGGGATTGATGAGCCTTTTGTCTCATCCAGGGTGGACTTCTACTTGATGGCTCATCACATTCGACAGGGCTGTGGTCTGCCGACACACTATGTGTGTGTGTACAACACAGCCAACCTCACCCCCGACCATTTGCAGAGGTGAGCTGTAGTAGGTGTGCTTTGGCGTGAGCCCATTCTCAGAGCGAGTTGCATTTTAAAAAACAAGACTGCATTTTCCGTACTCTGCGATGCGAATTCCAACCTTAATCTGATTCTCCCCCCCCCCCCAGTAAACCACTTAAAAGTATGCACATGCACTTTTCCCTCACAGTAAATACATAGTAACCACTGCCCACAATTTATTAATTTATTAAAACACTTTAATGGTGTTCATGAGGGTTTTAGATCAAGTCTCCTGTCCCTTGAGCATGATTCATAACCCCAGTTGCTTCAAGGAATCTGCCTGTTCCTGCTCTCTGATCCTCACTTCAGACAAAAGCATCTGTCAAATAAATGTAAATGCTGCACGTTGTGGTTATACACATATTGAAAGTATTATGTAAAACTTTCCCAGGAACTTTGTATTGTATTGAATAAGCCATTGGAAGATGTATTTGATGTATGAATCTGTATTCACATGTAGCTGCCTTCAAGACCGTTAAGTAGCCAACATTATATATCTATGGAAAGCAACAAGTCCACTTTTCTGAGATAAAGCTGTGATTCTGTCAATAAGACTAGAAACACTAACCATTAAATGGCAGTACTACACCTAGAAAATGAAGAGTGTGATTAGTATAACACAAATGTAATTGAAATGATCCCCCAGCAGTAAAACTTTTAATTCAATTGAGGGAAAAAATAGCAATTCCCAGGCTCCACTAGCTGTGCCACTGTCACAGTGCACCAGCAACGTCTCAGGAAGTAGGTGAAATAACCAGCATGTATTTATGATATGATATATATGATCGGTTTTAATTGTGCCTCCTCTGAACAGGCTAACCTTCAAAATGTGCCACTTGTACTGGAACTGGCCCGGCACCATCCGTGTTCCGGCACCATGCAAGTATGCCCATAAGCTGGCCTTCCTTTCCGGCCAGTACCTGCATTCGGAGCCCGCCGTTCAGCTGTCTGACAAACTGTACTTCCTGTGATCAGCACCGCAATTTTCTCTGTGCGGTGGCTGTTCTCCAGTTTTGTCATTTTTTCTTTGTCTGATGACTGAAAGAGTTCAGTTTTATTACTCATTTATTTGGTTTGACTCCTGCGTTGCGGATTTGATACTGTTCAGCATTAAGTTTTACTTTACGCTAGCACGCTAGCTTTGTGATATTTTTATTCCTGTGTTTCTAAAATGTAGGTTGTCTCATGCTATACTTGATACCTAATTAAGTATCAAACACCTAATATTTCAGCTGCTTCTTGACAGGTTTAAAATGCTTAATTTGAAAGCCTGTATAAAGCTTCCATTAGCCACACATGCATTAAAAATTGAACGAAAAATTAAATGTTAATGGTCAAAGTAAATTGAGTCTTGCACCGCCATTTGTGACCAGTAAGTGTAGTAGAAAATCAAAAATGTTGCACACGGTTCATTGTGGTAGAAAACAATTTTACATGTCACTCTGGAATCTCTCATGAATGTCTCTGTGACTTCAGATTCGGTCATTACGTAGGCAGTCGCGTTTTGATAATAGCAGTATTTCATTGAACAATCAAGCAGCCACATAATATCCTTGAAGGGTATTATAATCCTGAAAGGCTATTGACAAAGAATTGCTGTAACATGGAAAGTAAATTTACTTCTTTGTATTAAGTAACAATTTTGAAATTACCTTTCTATCTGTATAAATGTGTGTACCCAAGATTTGCCTGCAGCACATATCCTGCTTATGTGTCTCAAGAAACGCTTACCGACTCACTTAGGGCTATATACTTAAGCTAGTGTATACTCTTCCATTTGGTTAGGACAAGGTCAAAGATTATCTGATTAGTCCTTTATAGTCCACTTTTGGTGCCTTTTGCAACGACTGACCTGTCACATATGCAGTGCCACGTCATGCTTATGTGCACTACAGGCTATGGTATCTCCCTGTGGATAGACATTTTTGCAACTGGAGTTTACAGGGTTTGTAAAGAAAGTGTGTGCAGGTAATACATAAGGTGCACAATGTGATCTGTGTCCACTATATACTGTACACCTGTGATAAACAGGTATGTGAACATATTGTACAAGGTGCCGTGTACAAAGTGTTTGACTGTAGCTGGCTGGAGAAAGTGTGTATCATATATATTCATATATTTAAAACACAGAATTTTCTATACCCATACATTTAAATCTTAAAAATGTATATCAGTGTTTGCAGCTGCCAATTGGTAGAGAAGGTGCAGGTGTCTCCAAGGCTTTGTGGCACCAGAAGACAGCCCAGTTCAAGCTGCTGTTTAGTTGCTGGCTGGTTGTGGTTCTGACTCTGGGAGACACGTTACTCATCAAATATTGCCACCAAAGAAAAAACGAAGTCATTGACCTTGCTAATGTTATATCTAAGTACAATGCAACAGTATTACTTAATTTTACCCGAATTAAATGGGTTGTACAGATGCTCATTCCATACAAAATATGATTTTGAAAATTGGCCAGTGGGGGGCACCAAGCTATACATTTAGATATTTACGTGTATTTGCATTTCTGCATAAACTTCAAATGTAACTGTACACAAAACTGGATTCACTGTGCAAAAATTCAGTTAGTTTAACACAATATGTAATAAACCCCTTGTTTCCAGGCAGGAAATAACCCGAATGAGGGGTTGTTGAAAGGGGGACTGGAAGTAAGCTCTGAATCAATTCCACCCTGTGGTTCTGATCCCCATCATTGTGGAGTGCTTCAGGTTGTGCTTCCTGGCTAGACTGAAAGCCCTTCCTTCCTTCCTTTACCTTCGGCCCATACCACTTTCCCTACCACTCTAACAAGTCAACAGAGGATGCTGTCTCCACTGCAGCACACTGAGCTCTGACACATCTGGACACCAAAGATGCCTACGTCAGGTCAGGATGCAGTTTGTGGATCTGCATTCAGAATTAGACCTTATTTGCCTGGAACCTGACTGAATTGGTCACAATGAATACATAACATTTGATAAACACCATATAGAACTTAAAAACACTACAGAAGATATGCAGGATTCAGACTATAAAATATGCAATATCCACAATACATGCTATACAGCATGATAGATGAATGATAGGCTGTTCACTATACAAAAGTATTGTGGAACAATTATTGCACTGTGATTTTGTTACTGCAAATATTTCTGATTAATAAGGAATATTGCCTTTCTATTTGGAGCAGCTTGTGACCAGGATGAAAGCTCCCTTCAGCCAGGATGCATTCAGTTCCTGGATTGAGGAGAGGCTGCGAATGTGTGTATCGTTCGTTCTTTTGATTTTTTTCCGTTTCAAAACCGAATCGGAAAAACAACAACAAAAAGGAACTACAGGACAAGAAAATATTTTTTCGTATTTTTCCCTTTTATAACCAAAGTGGAAAATCAAGACATCAGACTAATAATAGAGCAGTGGGTTTTTTTTCTCTGACTGGAAATGTAGTGAAGCAGAACAAAAGTGGACCAGGTTTAACGGTTTAACCGTTAACAACATACAGCAATTATGGCTGCACTTCTATTGTCATTTTTTGAGTGGATACTCAAATGCACATAAAATATTCGCGCGTTTACAACAATCTATTGTCGCACATGTCGCTTTTGTACGGAAGTCTGTAGAGGACATGCATAAACTTCTTTTTTTCTTTTCGTTATCTGGAGATCACGACTTATTTTTCTCGTCATCTCGACATAACCAAAGTCGTTTTCTCGAGATCACAACTTATTTTTTTATTGTGATCTCGACATAACCCATGTCACTTTCCCATGATCTCGCGACAGGTTTAGTATTATCCTCATGGACGAATGCATCAGATTTTACTTTGATCGTGGACTGTCCCAATCAGAATCATAATCAGAAGACTTTATTAATCCCGGGGAAAATTGCTCACATTGCGACTGCACAATCACATAAACACGAAGACAAGAACAATACAATATAAGTATTAAAATAGGAATGAAGTGTAAAACAAATTCTTCAAACTGTGGGAAAAAAGTCGAGATATATTGCACAGTTTGCAACAAATCATGGATACGAGGAGATATCACTGTGTCTGTCGGTGCTAGAAAATTGTCATATTATAGTGTTTGTCATTTGAGAAGGAGCCTCAGAAAATTGCAGCAGAAATTATAGTGAGCCTGAACGAGTAGTCAGTTTCATTACCAACCAACTGGTGGGTCCGGGACGTCTCCATGGTTACCGGTTGATGTTCGAAATATGTCAGCTTAAAAAAATAAGAAAAACGTAAGTCGTGATCTCGAGATAACGACTTTGGTTATGTCGAGATCACGAGAAAAATAAGTCGCGATCTCCAGATAACGAAAAGAAAAAGTTTATGCATGTCCTCTACAGATTTCCGTACTTTTGAAAGTGAATGCGTCCTTATACATACTAGTTTTAAGTGCATCCCTGTTTATAAATGTTCATACAGTACTGTACTGTATAGTGTAATAAACAGAATAGAGGAAATCAGATCAAATATACATTAATTAGGTTTACATGCTCTAAATTCAGGTAATCGTTTTTATTTATTCTGAATAATGAAAAGGTCTAATGGAAGCTTTGCTAACTTAGCTTTAATTCGTGTAATGCCGAGTCGCCGCGCTGCAGTTTCCACCCCCGAAGTTCTCGTACAGGGTGCAATACCGACTGGTCGGAGATCTATAGACATAAGTCCGGGCGGTCGTTAAACAGTTTGGTCGTTGAGGAGTATCTGTACTTGATAATGCTGAAAATAAACAATCAATAAAACAGTTTTGTTCCCTATGACAGAGTAAGAAATGTTTTAGCACAACTTACAGATGATCGAAAATTAGGCTTGGGCAGTATTACTGTAATTTGAGTTATTTATTGTGTTTTCACAGTAATACGTGAGCCGTCAGATACAAACACGGTGGGTAATTTACACAACAATCGAGACACGCGAGGATCGTACAGGATGCACATAAGACACGGGCAACACACGACAGTAGGGAATGCAGCTAAACCATAACAGCAACAATACAAGAGCTATTTATAATTACATGTACCGATAACCGCCAGTGTTACAATAATGTAATATACTGTGTGAGGAAAAATTAGATACAGCCTAAATCTCAACACAGCTGATGGTCATTGCAATGTGACAATTGCTTGCGCATAACATGCGACGTCAATATTAACATTGCATAGGCCTAATATCCATGCATTCTCTAGGCCCACATGTCCTAGGATCATGGGAGTACGGAACCTATTCCAGAGTCTATGGGTGCAAGGCAGAGAATAACCCCCCCCCCACAGAAAAAATATTTGGACTGGGGTGTGGGGAAGCAGAGAACCTGGAGGAAACCCCACCATGACATGGGTAAAAATACAGGCTTCATGGACACAGTGCCAGAGTCTAGGCTCAAGCCCTGGCCCCAGGGGTGTGAGGTAACAGTGCGAACCACTGCACCACCCCCATAATATAGTATAATTATATTATAATTATAATTATATATATAACTGATACCAAGTACAAAGAAACCCAGAAGTGGTTTAAAAGAGTCACAGACTTTCAGACCATTGCTCCCCTACAATTTCAATTTGAAGAGTTTTCATCTGATACACACAATGAAGAAATTCCACAAAAAGTAGACACAGCTGTTTTCAAAAGTCTTCAGAAACTGAACAAATACTACATTGAAAGAAGTATCATAACTGTAGTAAAACCATGTCACACCTACTATCACAGCTATAGATGCAGAAGAACTCGAGAAATCTTCTTTCAAGGCGGTGCCTTGTAAGTTCTTAACCGAGTCATAACTGTTCAGGTTCTCACGTACAGAACGAGCTTGTTTTGCTATACAATCTGGCACGTGGTATGAAATTCCCACCAGTATTCTTTTATTGCTGATGCAAGTAAAGGGAGGAGTCTGAGATATGAAATCCTTTTACAGGTTTATGGTGTCTTGGCCTGTGGGCGATTAGGTTCTAAAAGTACATGCTGATCATCTTCTACAGCTACATTTACAGAGGCACCGCAAAGGGTGTGTGTGGGGGAGGGGGAGGAGTAACAAGAATTCCTAATTGGACTGGTGTGCTGTGCAGGCCTAGTATGATATGCAACTAGCAGTGCCCTGGATACATGACCGTAAGAGCAATAGGCATTTAGATGTGCAGGCTGTACTGAGAATAGCTACTGGTTCTACATGTTTACTATAGGGCATATTATATAAATCTTTATACATTCATTGTTGACTGGTCTCCATCTTTGATGTAACACTTTGTAGTGAGTCCATGAGGTATTTTCTTCCAGTTACTTAAGACTAGATACTAGATGGATGGCACCATAAATTGACTTGTCAGTCCAACCATACGTTGAACAGACTATAGGAGGTGGCTTCAAGTGCATCCAATAGTATAGCTAGTGCTTCCTAAACCAGTTTGGAAGTCCCTCCAAAAAGGAACCATAACTATTTCAGGAATGTTGACAGCAATGAGCGTGGGGCATCAGGTGACTCATTGTTATTATACTTACTGTTTCACCTGTCTTTCATTCCCTTTGTTTACTATGTATTTTTTATTTGTACATTACTATAGCCAACCTTGGTTGCTATTCTTTTAACACTTCATTACTAATCAATAGTAGTCTAGTAATGTATCCATATTGCATTACATAGAGCTCAAACACTTGTAAAATTAACTTCCAGTAACACTGCCAATATTCTCACCCATTAAGCTGGCTCACTTTTGTTAACTTTTTTTATGCTGTACATCGACACAGCTTAGACTATGAAAATTAATCTGTTATCTTCAGATCAGATTAATCTGTTATCTTATCTGTAGAGCTGGATTTTGGGGTGTACCTAGAAATCCTGGGCCCGTCTACAAGATGTCACCTTGGGCCTCACTGACCAACTTTACATATTCAAGAGCCACTGTCAAGTGCTGGGTCCCCTGAATCTGCCAGGGTATCCCTACCCCTCTGGTGCCCCTGGCTGGGTAATCTTTGTCGATCAGTAATATGTCTTAATGATTATGTTCAATGTTGTAGGATAATGGTTGGTAATAATGTGTCTTATCATTCAGAAGTTTATGGTGATGATCAATCACCTTTTGCATTAACCATATCTCAATGCTCTTTTTGAACTTGACTGGTAGTAGATACACCTTGGAGTTATATTAAAACCCCATAAATCTTTGTGGGCTTAAGACTGCTAATTATGGTTGATATTATCTCAAATTCCCTAGACACTGTTCTGCTTACTTTTTGAACATGAAACCTACAGATAGAGTGAATCTGGTTAGCTTCCCTGTTTTGTGCATTCTCTATTCAACAATGTATTCTGTAATCTTCTGTATTTAGACAATATTCAACATTACAACATTTTTATCAAACTTCTTGTATATTTTTGTATAATAGAGCTGTTGAATTAAACCATTGTGAAGAACATTCTACAATAATCTCTTTAATTCAAGAAATCACTTTCTAGAACAAAACATTGAGATTTTTTTTCCATAGTAATGCATTTACTCATGAGTCCATGGGGTATTTTTATGGTTTCGAAGTCTGGAGACTCTTTCCTAAGGATGAAAATCACACTCTTGTGAGACATTATTTCTAAGGCAGTGCACCTCCTGGCAGGATGCTAATTCCAGAGGATCATGCCAGGGGCATGACTGTGGACGGGCAGGGGGTCGTCTGCCCACCCAGCAGAGACAGACCAAAATGAACCAATAATTGGTGATTTAGTACAATCATCCTGGGACCCAGGTCAGCATTTTTTACCCAAAAGGTAAGACATTTAACAGAATTTGATCTCTAGTGTCTGCCCAAAATACCCAACTACTTAGCCGGGGATGGCATGCTAACACCAGTGGATCACACACATATTCACTCGTAATTCACTCGTACCAAAGCCCACATCTATGATACGCGCCTGGAACCTATCGTTTACAAAACCGGCTACACCCAGGATTGATTAACAAGACATACACTAAGGACATTTAAAGACATTAATTCACTTTAAAGACACTATGGTCCATAGAAATGTATGTATATTATATACAAGATTGGGATGGGGGGGGCATTGTGAGCACATCTGAATATGTGTTGTTCTGCTTCAGTATCCCTTTTGTACAAGCCATAGACCTATGTTACACTTGTGCTGACTCAGCATCTTTTTGTATTACATAACATTGCATAATGTCAAAAATAATTCACGTGTAATGGCACCCATTTTAGATATAAGAACAATTTGTAATGAAAGAGATACACTATGCTATAAGCTTATCAGTTTAATTTGTATTAGTAGCAACTTTGGTAGTTGAGGAGCCATTTGATACATATTACAAATTATAATATTAATCATATTAATGAATGAAATTCAATTTTAATTTCATTTTTCATTTCTTAAATATCTTTCGAATCTTAAAATTTCAGACTTAACCTGAAGCTGATGTATATCTAACCATAAATGATGTAAAATTACAAGATTTAAAGTGAAAGGCTAGTAGGAGGTCACTTTAAGGTACAGACAGCCTGAGGATGAGCAGGTACGCAGACAGGTAGACACACTGACGGGCAGACATACCGGAGATACGCCGACACTGCACAGCCGCGCTGACGTCCTCGTACCTATCCAATGACGTTGCTGGTGGGCGTGGTCACGCCATTGTCGTCAGAGGAAGAGACGCGTCCGTCGTTCATTCTCGCGCCCCTGTAATAACGCTGTCGGAGCGTGGGGCCGCTCACAGTACCGATCGGCCGTCCTTTGGACACTTCAGCTCCTTTTTCGCTTGTGTGTTCGTGGCTCAGCGAAGGACGCCTGCAACTGAAGAAAAGCCGAAGGTAACAGTCGGGATGCTTTCGTTTTTACTTGGGGGGTTGAAGACCCGAGGGAGCCACAGAGCGATGTTTATTATTAGTTTGATATTTTCCACAGTCGACTGGATAGTCTTGCTGATGTCCAGTTTTATGTGGGCTATCTATCCGGAAATAAATAATCCCCTTGGCAAAAATCACGAAATAAATCCAATATTTTCGGTGGTAACTTTCATATTTGAACATGTTTATCGCCCACTTAATGTAACAGCAGGGTTATAGCGATCTGGCTGCGCTTGTATATGTCGATACGTGATGTGACGTTGAGCTAGCCGGCTAGCTATACATCTTGTATTGAATTACACAGGGAAAAAGATGGATCGTTTTATCAGGTCCCTGAATGATCCAGCTGTAAACCGTAAGGTCGGTTGAAATCTACCCCAGATCCGGTTGGTGTCCCTCAACGTCCGGAGAGGTGGCAAACCAGATACCTGCACCTCTTAAATGGGTGACCAGAGATTTATTTTCATGTTACATTAACCAGCCAGCTATGTCATTACTGTGCTGTGTACTTCTAACTGCGTATCTAGACAAATACAGATCAAGTTTTATTTCATCGATGAACTACATGCCATGCATCCTGAACTCCCCTAAACTGTTATGTCAATGTGACATCAGCGTACATAAGTTAATTTGTAGTGGCAAAATATCAGATATTTTACTTTCTAGTGTCTACTCAAAAAATTATTATACGTTTCATACGGCAAAATGGACAGGCTTTCCTGAAGGGCTTCCACCCTCTGTAAACAACTGCTAAACAGACTGTTTCCAGCAGTTTCTGCAAAAAGCAGATAATCTGTGGAAAAACCCACGTTGGCTCACAGAAAAATGTAAAAGCTCAATTCCCAAACCAGGTGATATTCACGTCACTGGACAGCAGTTTTTTGCAGTGCAGAGGGCCATGGTCACTGGTAACATTCAGACTGCATGGGAATGTATTGCCCTGCTTGAATGCAGTAATTACAGTCCAGCTGGAAACAAGACAGTTATCTGCTTTAAATTATATCATTTACTGTGGGCTAGTTTGCAGACCTGTAGCTGCCAAATTGTTGAATAAATAAGAGTAACAAAGTATAGTGAAAGCAGGAGCTTCATCTTTTTGACTCTAGCCATTGGCATGCCATTATTCTTGTCCTTTATAACAGTGTTTTCCAACCCAGTCCTCGGGGAACCCCAGACAGTCCTTATTTTTGCTCCCCTCAGCTCCTGGATTGTCGGGAGGGTCCCTGAAGACCAAATTGGGAAGCATTGCTTTATAACATTGCTGGATAGCTGATGTGTCCAGAGTAGATTTTTGTGTTGGAGCACGTTTTGCGGTACTGAAGCCTCCTCATCTTCCGAGGAACATTGGCATGGGAGTCTGAAGAAAAGACATAAGCTAACAGCAGCTCTAGGCCACTGTCTGTACTTCACGAGATTAATGGCAAAACAGTTCTGAATCAGATCACTGGAAATATCCATTTGCAATTTTAATCAGGCACTTTTGTTATGTACAATCTTAAATACCTCACAGAGAAGAATACTGTGGTGTGATTTGAATGCACAGACTGTTTATCACATCCAGAGTATACTTCTGAGTTAAGGGGTGGGGAAAGTCATAGTCAGATTAGTTACTTTTCTCTTTGTTCTCTACAAGGGTCTGTTTCAGTGGGTGGTGTGTGAAAAAGAAATCTACAGAATGGAGAGCTTGCTTTACATGAGGGTTAGGGTTAGGGTTAGGTTTAGGGATCTTGGTGTGAGGTGAAATTTCCTGGCATGGTTTATTTGTGCACAACCGTTTAGAGGGCAAGATACAAAAGCTTTGTGTTTATTGACATTTGATTGATTACATTCTTTGGTGTTGGGTGTGAAATCTCAGATAACAATGGTCTCCTTCTTGCAGCTGAAGTGGTCATTAAGTGGTTTGATGAGCAAGAAACATTCAGTGGCTGACTCAGGTGGATGCTTACAGAGCTTCTGTTGTAGTTCCTATGACAGCATTTTCCACCATCGCCAGCAAGATGCCACATGAGGGAATTTCTCAGGGGTGTTGCATCAGTACGGTTTCATGCAGTCTTTCCCATAGTGCACTGCAGTTCTTTTCCAATTTGTGTTTGTGCCTAATTAAGTCATTACACAGTGATATCTTCATTTTCCCTTCACCTGTATGAATGTGCTCATTTCTCCAGGAAAATCAAGATTCTAAATTTTAAACCTTGAAATGTTATTGAGTGAACTTAAACAGAGTCTGTATTATTTTGTTGTGTGATGCAAGTGAAGGTTTTTTGTTTATGATATATATATATATATATATATATATATATATATATATATATATATATATATATATATATTCCATCACAGTAGATCCACGATGTATAGGTGTAATGGAGAGAATGTAGATCTTCGTAAGCTCTGTTCCCTGAAACGCTGTAAAAAGCTAGGTGAAATGGTCAGTTATTAATACTGTTCCCATATCATCCTTGTCTTTCTGCTTTCAAGAAAACTCACTTTACATTTATTTAGTGACCACATGTGTCTCCCTCAAGGGCTTGCAGGTGAAATGTCTTTGCTAGACACTGCATTTGATCTGGTAACCTTCCGTTGATTAGTACTGCAGCCTATATCTCTGACCCACATACCTCCTTGATCTCTTGATTCATGAAATTATGCTGCATTGTTCTTTAAACTTTACCTTCTGCAACAATTGATGATAATAGTACCTCGTCAAACGTTTACAATCATGACAGCTTTATGGCTCGCTAACAATAGCCGTTAAACTAGCAATGGCATGTCAGAAATTACAGGAGGATCCCAGATTTGTTCCCAGTGAAAAACGGTTCAGATTATAGTACAGAACGCCTTGACTGATCTGCGTGGGGGTTTTCACCTTTTAGTCAATAGCTAATTTTATACATTTCTTGCAGATGCTGGCAGTAGAGAAGATTTTAAACTTAAACTTACAGGTGTCACGTTCGGCCGGTAGGCGAACCAGGAAGCAGGCGAGCTGAGCCAAACTTACGGGTAGAAGGGGGTTTATTGGCTGACGGACAGACAGGCACGGACATCTACGGACAATACAATGACAGATCTGGGGTACACCGACTTAGACACGGACTAAATACAAGAGACAGGCTAAGGGTAACGAATCACAGGTAAGAACAATCAGGGAATCACACGAGGTAACGAGGTGGGCGTGGCACACATCGGGAGCGGACGGAGCGGGGCGTGACAACAGGCATGCTTTTACCTATTTTAAAATGAATGTCTGAGTCGCCTGTATGAATCTGCTGTTAAAACCTGTACTTTTGTCCTACTACTTGCTTATCCTATTCTGAGTCTCAGGAGCCCATCCTAGAAGCTACAGGCATAAGGCAGGGAACAACCCGGGATGGATGCCAACCTTTTCACAGAGTACACTCACACACACAGGCAATTTGCTAGCTCCAATTCACCTCCACGTGTTTTTGAACTGTAGGGGAAATCTCATGATGACATGGGGAGAAACTCCACACACATGGAACCAGGGCAGTGATTCGAACCCTGGTCCTAGAGATGCGAGACAACAATGCTAACCACTGTGCCACCACAACCTCTGTCTGTACATATTATGGTATCAAATACTTAGCTGCAGAAGCATATGCATAAATATTAATCAGTCATAAATTATGAATTTGCCCACAATTCTGTGTTGATGCATGGTTATAATTTACTATTATTATTAGTAAAATATGTTCGCCACTTAACTGTATATCTATGTATATTTTTCATAGAAGCATTATATAGCAAAACAAAGCATTAAAAAAGATACTACTTTTACTAAAACGTCATTACTTTTTAAGATTTCAGTAAAGCAAAGAGTGATGCAGGAGGCTGTTTCTGATCAGAGAGACTGAGTGAACCCAACATAAAGCATAAAGAGTGGTTTGAGAATCTCTTGCATTTGGGAGTAGATCGTGCGTGTAATAGTGAGAATGAAAATAGAAGATTTAAACGACAATCTTTGTTCGGGGGAATAGCTAGTGTGTATATATACACTCACCTAAAGGATTATTAGGAACACCTGTTAAATTTCTCATTAATGCAATTATCTAATCATCCAATCACATGGCAGTTGCTTCAATGCATTTAGGGGTGTGGTCCTGGTCAAGACAATCTCCTGAACTCCAAACTGAATGTCAGAATGGGAAAGAAAGGTGATTTAAGCAATTTTGAGCGTGGCATGGTTGTTGGTGCCAGACGGGCCGGTCTGAGTATTTCACAATCTGCTCAGTTACTGGGATTTTCACGCACAACCATTTCTAGGGTTTACAAAGAATGGTGTGCAAAGGGAAAAACATCCAGTATGCGGCAGTCCTGTGGGCGAAAATGCCTTGTTGATGCTAGAGGTCAGAGAAGAATGGGCCGACTGATTCAAGCTGATAGAAGAGCAACTTTGACTGAAATAACCACTCGTTACAACCGAGGTATGCAACAAAGCATTTGTGAAGCCACAACACGCACAACCTTGAGGCGGATGGGCTACAACAGCAGAAGACCCCACCGGGTACCACTCATCTCCACTACAAATAGGAAAAAGAGGCTACAATTTGCACAAGCTCACCAAAATTGGACAGTTGAAGACTGGAAAAATGTTGCCTGGTCTGATGAGTCTAGATTTCTGTTGAGACATTCAAATGGTAGAGTCAGAATTTGGCGTAAACAGAATGAGAACATGGATCTATTATGCCTTGTTACCACTGTGCAGGCTGGTGGTGGTGGTGTAATGGTGTGGGGGATGTTTTCTTGGCACACTTTAGGCCCCTTAGTGCCAATTGGGCATCGTTTAAATGCCACGGCCTACCTGAGCATTGTTTCTGACCATGTCCATCCCTTTATGACCACCATGTACCCATCCTCTGATGGCTACTTCCAGCAGGATAATGCACCATGTCACAAAGCTCGAATTATTTCAAATTGGTTTCTTGAACATAACAATGAGTTCACTGTACTACAATGGCCCCCACAGTCACCAGATCTCAACCCAATAGAGCATCTTTGGGATGTGGTGGAACGGGAGCTTCATGCCCTGGATGTGCATCCCACAAATCTCCATCAACTGCAAGATGCTATCCTATGAATATGGGCCAACATTTGTAAAGAATGCTTTCAGCACCTTGTTGAATCAATGCCACGTAGAATTAAGGCAGTTCTGAAGGCGAAAGGGGGTCTAACACCGTATTAGTATGGTGTTCCTAATAATCCTTTAGGTGAGTGTGTGCGTGTGTGTGTGTGTGTGTGTGTGTATATGTATGTATGTGTGTGTATGTATATATACACACATACATATATATAAAATATATTTAAACAAATAAATAAAAATACATACGTATAGAGTATAACATTTGTATGGTGCTTTTGTGGTTGTATACAGCTATACAGACCTTTATGATGGGGGGGAAAACGTAGCATTTGTCTCCAAGCCCTTGAAGAGGATGAATGGATGGATGGATGGATGGATGGGTGCTTCATTAATCCCAGTGAAAATGAAAGGTGTACAGTAGCTGAATACACACATTTACACAATAAAAAACGTTTAAACTAGAGCTGTCAAAATTAACGGGTTAATGTGGATTAATCCATCATCATGATTAATATGATTAAAATTTTTAACGCAATTAACCCATCTGCAGCGCAGAATGACTCAAAATCCCTGAAATGTCTCTGTCAACCCGGAGTTTTGAAGCTGGAAGTGACAACATGCCCTCCCGTTTCTCGGAGATCCGATCTTGGAGCAGCACAGAGGATCCCGAGTTCAGAATCCGAGATGGCTGCGCCCTTTATCAACAGAAGGGAAAGTTGTAGTTTTATACTGTTTAAGCACTACTTCTCATTTGCGGCTCATTAAATCGGGCACACACACTATAACGTTTCTTGCTCATCAAACCACTTAATGACCACTTCAGCTGCTAGAATTTCATGATTAGTCGGATTATTTGTTGGATTTACAGTAGTTCGGGCTAATTGTAAGTGAACGAAGATAAAGACCATTTAAACTGAGGTACCTTAATTCTGACAAGTTGTCCGGCTAAGCAAAGAAATCTTGCTTTTTGATATGGGTCCATGGTATTGGACTTCTGTGGCAGATGGAATGCATCCGACTCGTGTTCAAGATGTTCAATAAACATGTTAAGTGCATATATATTCCCTTTTTTCTTGAGTCTGTTTGCTCATGCAAAATGAAATGTGATTAATATAGATTAAAAATGAATGATATTTAATCGTGATTAATTGAAATGAATCCACAGCAACCCTGTGATTAATCTGATTAAAAATTTTAATCATTTGATAGTACTAGCTTACACATAAATAGACGGTAACAATAGACAACAGTAAACAGTACCAGTGCAAGGATTGTCAGAGGAAGTATTACACAGAATTCCATAGTAGCAGAGTGAACGAATGAATGTTCTCTGAATGTGCCTAAGCAGTTCCGGTCCATTCAGGCAGTTGGTTGTCCCCCCTCCCATAGGGTAACTCCTTACCGGGTGTAATGACTGAGGGCAGGAATGACCTTGAGCGGCACTCCTTGGAGCAGCACAGCTATTTCTGCTTGCTGCTGAATGTGTTACCCTGCTTGGCCAAGATGTCGTGCTGAAATTGGGAGTCATTGTTGAGTATGGGCAGCAGTTTCCTCTGAGTTCAGACTAGCTCTTAAGACTGAGCCAGCTAACATAGCAGACTGCCCTGGAAACAACGTGCTGGTAGAAGACACATAAGACAGTGACCTGCATATGCTAAAGGACCTCAGTCTCCTCAGGAAGTAGAGGTGATTTTGACCATTCTTGTATTAGGGATCCACTCAAGTTAAGTGCACTCTAATGTACTTAGAGGTCCTCACCACCTCTAGGAGGTGGAGGTGACTGAGGAGCGACTGAACACAGAATGAAATGAAGAAAAGGGGAATGGATTTACACTTTCAGTATATAAAAACTGAAAGAAATCACCCTTTCAGTAGTGTAGTATCTTCAGATTACTGTAAAACCTTCTGCCGTTGGCTAGTTTCATGTGAGGATTATACCTCTCTTGGTACTTTTATGTAGCGTTATTTTAACATTTCTGATGAAGTATACCTGTGACTTTGTTAGAAGATAAAGACGTCTTTAAATGACTTTAAATCCATTTAATACCCTCATATTGTAATGTAATGCTAGGTGTTCATCTGTGGTAGCTGAATATCAGTTCTGACATCTAGCTGATAATGTTTTGATATCAGTGCAGGTAAATCTTAATCAGTGCATACTAACATAATGGCTCTGAAAATACTGAGTTTTATTTAGGATCTTGCCAAACCTAGTAAAAATAGGCCAGAAAAGACTGGAAATTGAATTTGTTAAAAATGGCAGGTTTGTTTCAGTGCTTGAACTTTAATCCGGGCATATTATAATAGGGTAATTTAAAATCAAATGTATTTGTTTGGTGTGTTATTAATATTTACAAGCATAGCCATTACTTTGACATAGATTCAGAAATGGAGCCTCCACTTTAATAATACATCAGAATTGGATTTTAGAAATTACTGGTTCAGTTGCCAATAATTGTTAGTAACAGATTACATCAGACCTTCCGAAACAGGTTATTAAGAGTGAGAAAAGCAGAGCTGTGGTTCTCCAGAGCTTGGGTCCTGCTGATGTAATGACTGTAATATAGAGTGGGACACTTAAGACAGTTAATCTTGAACAGTGGTTTTCAAGAAGTGAAATCAGACCATTGTAAGTTTTTACAGTTCTATTTGTGAATTTCTGGATATACTTTAATCCTGCTGCTAGATATTGATGTTACCTATGCTAAGCATCTTTGTCTAACTTTTTATTGAACTCAATTCAGCCTTGCCACAAAATGGAATGCTGTTTATCTTGATTTGTTGCACTAAGGTAGTGCTACCTTAAGAATGAATGAATCATAGCTTTTCAACTAGATAAACTGGTTTAACAGATTCGTTATGCTGTATGAGGATGTCTGAAATTGAAACATGATAGAAATGTCAAGTGTTAAATGCTTTATTGCCCAACAATGGCATTGCCTTACTAAGCACTTGGGCTGTGGGGGGAAAAATATGGGCTTATCATCCAGCGGCAGCTTAGTATTCAGAAAAGAATTATTAATGTTTAATTTGTGGTTGAGTACTAATTTGTTTGAACTATTGCCTGACAGATAGCCTTATAACTAGGTGAACTCTGAGCTTAACATACTTTTATCTGCCTAGTATTAGGTCTTCACTCTTCTACTGGCACGTAGACAATGACACAGCATGTTGGGTAGGATGTGGTTTAAGCAGAATTCTTCCTTTTATTCCTTTGGAGATCTTGGAGTTTGTGGTGCTATTAAAGGCTTGTGACTTCAGATATTTTTCTGACAAATGTAGTGGATAGTTGTACAAAGAGTTAATACATTTTCAGCTTGGGTAATGATATCTTTTCCAAACCAAGGAGGAGCAAACATTGACATAACATTCCCACAACTGGTGGTGTGTGTAGTTATAATTACATTTGTGGAACATGGTTAGTTTTACAGGATCTCTTCCCTGTATTAAACAGAACATTACAGAACACTGCTCTTGTTTCGCATAAGAAAGAATCCTCATTCCATTAAGGTAGAAGAAAGTGATCTTTAGAAAATGAATGAAAACTGTTTTAAAGATGGAAATTATAGACGGGATTTCTTAGTTCCAGTTCCCAAGTCTTCATATGATGACTTTTTTTTTTTGGTTGTGCAGAAGTATTACATGTATGTTTAGAAGTTTTTTTTCCTACAAATTCTAATGCTTGGAAATTATGCTTCCATAACTTCCAAACATGTACACAAGTGTGATTGTCCCAGGTAGATTGATTGGATATACTCGTTTAGGGCTAAAACGCCAGAGGATAGCATTATATTCTAGATACTTTAGTGTTGTCTGGTATAATTATTTTGCTGGTGCTGGTGTAATTTATGTGTGAAGTGTTAATTTGTTACATTGCCTTTAATGGATGATGATTGGTCAGCTTGGTGTCTTTCTCAGTGACTCTGTTCAGCTGCCAATGAGGGGGGGTGGCACTTTTATGGCCCGCTACCCCAGTCCACATTAAACTGTGCTCATTAAAGGTAGGATGACCAGATAATCCATGTCAGGGAGGACACATTGAGCTAGGACAGGATTTCTAAAATACCATTTCAATTAAAAGGACCTGGATCTCAGGTAAGCACCGAGTTCTTGCTGTGTGCTGATTGGCCAGTCTCCTATAATCATGCATGTGTCACTAATGTTAATGTGTGACAGCTGGATGAGTTTTTCAATCAAACCAGTCAGAGCACAAGAAGAATTGAGCTATTTAGCCAAGCACAGGTGCCTTTCAGTTTTAAAGTAGCTTGTAAAACCTGGAGTAGCTTGAAGTGTCCTCCCTGACATGGATTATCTGGTCAGCCTACACTAAAGGGTGCCTGCCCAATTCTCCCACCTTGAAAAATCCCGAGCCACAGTGTCATCCAGGTGGAATGCAATGACCTGTCTGCTTGTGACACGATACCACTCGTTTGCTTTGAGAGAGATGAGGGAAGATGGCTAAGATGCTCGAACCGCCTACTCTTGAGTAGCTGCCACAGAAGGCGGCTGGCGGTTAAAGCGGGGCGTGCCACATGCTTGTAATCCTGCCAGGTTGCCTGAGGAAAAGCTCAGGGATGTGGCCCATTTGCTGTGAAGCACAGGGGGTGAATGCATGGCTGTGGTCTCCTAATGTCATCCTGTCTTTATGTGTTTATTTGGAAACGGAAATGCCCACCTCCCCACCCCCTCACGATGTGTTTTGAAGAGACGTAGTGTGAGACCGTTTTCAGTGTAATGGGGGCATTACAAGCCTCCAGGTTGTGGTGTGCTGCCTCGACCTTTCCCAAATGAGACCTCACCTCGTCCGTCGTATCATTGTTTTAAAAATAGGCCTGGACAGAAAGTGCTCTGGCAGTCTAGGGCCAAGTGTCCTTCTAGGTATCACTGGCAGACAGAGTTGCCTGATAGACAGCTGTGAGAACTTTGGTGTACAAGGGTAGAACTAGATTTTGTTTTTGAATTCCTTATTATTATTTTTAAAAGTCTGCCAGGCATCGTTTCCCTCCCTTTGTTATGACCGCATCTATGTAGTTACAGACCTTGCAGATCGCGCACTTATTACAAGGTTGATGTGAAAAGTATAGGTTGGTTGTGTTGGTTGGCATCTACACTGTAGCCAGTGGTGACCCAGGGTGCAGTGGGTGGGTCTGATGGGAGGGTTTGCGGGGAGGCTATACCGACTTGCTTGATCTCAACAACTCTTGTGCCAGTGCGGACGTCTGCTAGATGCAGCCTGGTGGTGACCTACATGAGGCTACAAGTGTAGACGAGCGGGTTGAGAATGACCGAGCCAATGCTGCTTGTCTGTTTGGATGCAGCGCACAATGCCCTGTAGCTCTGCACCTGGTCTTTTTTAAAAGAGTTTCTTTTTCTCTGCTGTCTGCCAGCTCCATTCTTCTGTTGTCCTTCACAGACTGCTGCTCTCTGACGGTTTCTGCAGTTTCCCAAGTGTCCAAGCTTGGTGTCATCGATACAAACAAGGACGAGCTGTTGGAAGGTTGGAAGAAGTGAGTATTTGTAGCTTTGATTTTTGACTGGAATTATTTGATATCTGAGTGATTTAGATATACAGCCGCTCTTCTACTTACGAACTTTCAACTTACGAACTTTCAGACATATGAATGAAAAGGATTGTAAATTGGGCCTTGTGTTCTTGTTTCCTGTCTGCAACATAATTTTTTTTTTCTGCGTGCCAGTTCTGCCCAGTATGACATCTAGCCGCTACTCCCACCGCGCAGCAACGTCGGGTGCGTACGCCCAGCATCCTAGTTCTTTGTACTTGCGTATACCCTTAAAATGATGTTGAATAACGACTTACGAACATTTTAAGTTACGAAGGGCCGTTCGGAACGTAACTCGTTCATAAGTAGAGGAGCGTCTGTATAGTACTTTTTTTTTTTTATATTTCGTAGTATGCAATGTTTGGTGGCACTTAATTTTACCCCCTTTCAATGGCTGAGAACATGCATCTTCGCCCGCCACCTTCTCTTCCTGTGACCTGGTGCCTCCCTGTCTCTCCGACAGTCTGCTTCCACTCTGCTGCCCCTCCCCCCCTTCCTCGCCTACCGGGAGAGTCATGATCCAGAGGCCTAGCCATGGTGGTGCCCAGCTGACACTGACCTTGGCCCTGCTGCTGATGCGCCTCCCAGGGCCGGCGGGGGCCCAGGGGAAGCTCTCTCCAACCGATTTCATGGACGACCTGCTGAGTCACTATGGAGACAATAGCACTGTTTTCATATCCCAGCTTCGCACTCTGCTTTCCAACTTCAGTGTAGGACAAGGGGACAATAGCTCAGGGGAATGGCCTTCAAGGGGCGCCGTATCCAGAGTGAGTCTGCTCGGCCCAATGGAGCCAGCGCCGTCTCTGCTGCGTTCTGCTCTAAATAACTGCCACGTAGCATTTTTCTAGTTACTATGTGCCAGTTGAAGTCCTTCTTGCTGGTTCATCGAGGTCAGATCCTTTATATTCTGGCCCTTGTATTTTAATTCACTTTATGATTGAACCGCTGTGCCGTATTTGCGTATTTGTCAATGTTTAGAGGTTTATGGCCACTTATCTGATTTGTTAGTTGTCACCGATAAAGTAATCACATACTCCTACATTATCTACATTTCAAATTTTGCACGTAAGTAAAAGAAATAGGACGAAACAGGGCTCAGAGTTTAGGTATGTTAATCCTTGTGTACTTTGGATTTCAGAGTTTATTACATTTTTGCACGGTATGTGTATCACCGTTCATGTCTATGTGCTCAGTGCCGTGCCGTGTTTAAAACTAGCCTCTACATTTACTCTGTAAACATATTACGCAGCTGGTGCATTGCGGTTTGATTACGGGACTGGGGCAGCTCCGGCCTGACGTGGCCTGGGCGTTTGTTGACAGTGCCTGTCTTGGGAAGCCCTGCTTGGGGCTCATGGCTTGAGCGAGGAGTCCAGACTGGACCGGCGTGGCCTGAAGGAGTTCTGCCCAACCCTGCTGCAGCAGCTGAGCACCGGGGCTTGTGGGGAGGAGTCCAGGTCAGAGCCCAGCCAAAACGAGCCCACTGAGCCTTCCACTGCAGAGGGTGAGCATTGCTTGTATTATGGGAGTCTTATTAATAGCTCTCATTTAGCTCTCTCTCCCTCATTATGGATGCTGTTGTGTCTCTGGAAGCTGCGTTTTGTTTTTGCTTCAGAAGGAGGTTCTTTTAGGTGAAGTGGCAGGGGGTGTGGTTATGGTCTCCTATCCCCACCCCCCACCCTGTGTGTTTAGGAGTCTTTTCAAGGTTCAGATGCTGATTATGTGCTCTCTGTGTTATTCACTGAGCTGCCGTCTTAATTTTTTAATTTTTTTTTTTTTTACTTCTCTTGAACAATCACTGAATGAGAGGAAGGAAGGTCATTGACCTGGACTACCCAAGTTAACAGGATGCAGCCTGAAACCTTGCAAGTTTCAAGATGTTTCCTTAACATTTGCTCTCATCACTTTTCTAAAAGTGATGAGAGCAAATGTGGGCCTGGCATGGCCTTTTCTTCCCCAGTAACTCTCTCTCTCCTTTACAGCACTGTGATATCTAGGTAGCAGCTGCACAGCAGTGCCTGCTATGAATGGCTGTGTGCCTGTGCCCGTCGCCTCTCCGGTTTTACCTGCTTTCACAGGTTGTCTCCTTCCCCATAGCTGTTGATGTTTGCAGGCCAGACTCTCCCAGGTGGAGCAGAATTAGCAGAGTCTGTCAGAGCTGTTCTGTAACCGATACACCTTGCATCATGCTATTGTCTTAAGCTGGGTTTTTTTTTTTTTTAATTCATTGTATTATTTATATGGCAGACGCTTTTATTCAAAGTAACAAGTGACTGTACAGTTGACAGAGCAGGGTCAGCTGATCCCTGGAGCAAGGGCCCAAAGGTGACATCACTCTGCCAGACATGGGATTTGAACTATTGACCTTCCGATCACAGGCACGGAGGCCTCACCACGCACCACCCCGTTAGTCTTAAGTGCCTTTTTTTCCCTTTCCAGCTCTATCGCAGACCTAGGAGATTCTGGTCAGTTATCCATGGAGTCGCTTTTCTGTAGCCATGCTGTATCTGAAGCTGGTTTGGGCAGCAGGACAGACTTGCCTGTGGAAACGGGGGCGTGCCGCAGAACCAGGGTTCCTCCTGTGATGTGCCGTTAATGGCGGCCCCTGTTGCTCTCTGTCTCACAGTGTGGGGTTTCTCAGTTCTGAGTGTGACGCTGGTGAGCGTCTTCTCCCTCACCGGCGTGTTTGTGGTGCCCTGCATGAAGACACGCTTCATGCACAAGGTGCTGATCTATTTCATCGCCCTCGCCATCGGGACCCTCTTCTCCACTGCTGTCTTCCAGCTCCTGCCTGAGGTGCAGTAAACCACCAACCAACCCCCCCCCCCCCACCAGAAAAGTATCCAGCTGTTTTTTTTCCTTTTTTTCCCCTTCCTTCTTGGGACAGAGAAGGCATGCTGGGAAATTAATACTGCATTTGATGACTGATTCTGCTGAGGGTGTACAACTGATTAACTTCTCTGTGTCGCTCACACTGTACTCCAGGCTTGTGTTTGCACTTACACTGCCCTCAGTTTGCTGGTTATCTAGCGTCCGAATGAAAATCTGGCTGAAGTGCAGCTTTGTATAGTTTAAATCTTACTGAATGTGATTTCGGGTGGGGAAATAAAACAATAGAATGTTCACACTATGAGGGCTAAATCAGTATAACCTGGAGTTAGGAGATTCTCGTGACCCACCAGCTTGTTTTTTGATGAGGCCTGACCTTTGCACTCTGGGTCAGTGGGCCATGTCCCAGGGTTCAGTGCAGTAGTGCAAACACATCTGCCTGGCTGCTATGTGAGCTGGCCCGGTTTGATCGGGAGAGCGTGCGCTCACTTGGCCGGAGAGGCCTCTGGCTAGCTGAAGCCGCTCACCCCACTAATTGGGGTGGGGGCATTGGCTGGCAGGCTCTCTTATTTCAGGTGTGAAAAGAGCCATTCTGTGTCCTGATTAATACCTTCTCTCCCTTCCATTGTCCTCGCGTCGCCTGAAGCCGAAATGCCGTCGGCACCTGTAATCTCAGGGTGTTTTGAATCAGAGCCGCTCTTCTCATCTTCATCAATCTCTACACGACTGTGATGATCATTCACTTGAATAAGTAATTATTGTCTCCCAGGATAGAGGTATCCTCTTTGTGTCCAGCCACTGCTGCCTGACCGTTGCCAAAGACTTCCTTCCTTGCAGGCATCAATGCCATATTGTCCTCATGAATCACTTGCCATTTTATGACAGCGGTTTGATCATGCAGTTTTTTTTTGTTGTAAAGAAAACCTGCATGTCAACGGATGCATGCTGATAAATGAGTGATTAAAGAAAAAAACAACAGATTTTCTTCTTTTTTTCTCTTTTCCCCTACTTTCCACCCTATTTCCTCCCTGTCTGGCTCTCTGTGCTCATGGTCAGTTTGGGGTTATGGGTTCCTGTGCGTCACGGTCATCTCCCTGTGCTCCCTGCTGGGGGCCAGTGTGGTGCCCTTCATGAGGAAAACGTTTTACAAGCGGCTGCTCCTCTACTTCATAGCCCTGGCCATTGGCACGCTCTACTCCAACGCCCTGTTTCAGCTCATCCCAGAGGTACCGTGGGGTGCCGGGTGACCGTTTTCCTGCTCCGAACCTGGGGGACCCTCCACCAGCCCAGCCTGATACAACCAAAATTGATATGATCGCCATATATATGACTTATGGTCCCTAAACTGTACTCAGTCACCATTTTTATGTGGTGGCAGCTGGAACCGGCACTTAAAATCATGGCTGGTTTTGGGTCTCCAAGGAATAGATCTGGGAAAATGCTGGTGTGCCTCCTAGTAAACATTTAAAATTGGTTTCTTGTTTTAGTAGGGCTCTTTGTCCCAGTTTGCATATGATATAGTTTAGCAGGAGTGTTTGTCAGGTCAGGCCCACAGCCTAAAGAAATTCCCTTCTATCTGTTTCTGCGGTCCTTGGACTCCTTGTCTTTTTTTAGTGCTATAATATTAACTTTTGCATTGAAAAAAGAAAAAGATTAAATGTGCAGTGGTTTCTTTTAACATAACTTACATGTAACATGGCCTGTATTCAAAGGGTCCTTAACACAAAGGCCTATTCTGATATTTTGTTTGTTAGTCCCTTCCTGAATGTTTTTAAGCATGCCCACTGGTGACTTTTGATAATGTCTCTAATAAAAAAAAATTAGACTTTACTTGAATATTCTGTGAAACGGACACCAACTCTGACAGGCATAGTAATCACCGGATTTAGTTTAGTGGGTGGCTTTGCCTGTAGTAGCATTAAAATTCATATGATTTCAACGCCATATTTGTCCTGTGGAGTGGGCTAATTGGCTGCCTTTGTCTTTGGGCTTTAAAGCATTTTTTATAACAGTTTTTTTTCCCCCCCATCTAGGCTTTTGGATTCGACCCACAGGAAAATTACTACATATTCAAGTCGGCAGTGGTATTCGGGGGCTTCTACCTGTTCTTTTTCACAGAAAAGATTTTAAAGATGGTCCTGAAACGGAAAGACGGGGTGAGTGTATTTTAGATCTTTATGAGATTTAACAGGCAAGTTAACGTTAATCTCTCAGTGGTATGCGCAGACATGAAACAGCATACCTAATGATTCTACTTTCATGCAATTTAAAAGATCACGGTGAAGCTAATTGTACTAAAGACATAATGCCCTCAAGCAGTGAGTCCAGGTTTGGGTTTCGCTGTGTGAATTTAAGTAATTATTACCATCATGTGTGATTCAGGCCTGGGGATTGTCACGTGGACTGTCACCAATCAATCAGCTGTTGATGTGCCACAGAATTATAAAACTGGCCACTGTAATAAATTCTACTTATCTACGACTGATGATGCTTGGCAGACGGACGTCTGTCAGAAGTTTTGTGGGCAAAACGATTGCAGTTACTAGATTTTTGAGTTATTTGGTATGTGCATAGCTATAGTGAATGAGAAAAATGCAAGTTATTGAAGTTTAATATGGCATTGTGGTATATATCCAAGTGAGTACTAAACCACAGGTATTGCCTGCAGTAAAATCGTAGATGCTGTCATAGAAATCAAAATTTAGTTAATCTCGTTAAGATTTTGGAGAAGAAAAAGTAAAACAGTTAGCGAAAGCTAAGTTGGAGAGCTGGGGTGAGTTTCCCGAAGCGTTCTTAACGCTACGTCGTTCTTAAGTTCTGTGTTAAGAGATAGAACTAACGAACGACGTAGCGTTAAGAAGGCTTCGGGAAACTCACCCCTGATCAGTTAAACTTTAATTTCCAAGGGGAAATTCAGGAGATAGAGACATGAGTACAGTGTACGGGAACGAGCACACTTTGCTACAGAGGGCCGTTTGCTGTCTTGTTTTGACCCCGATGAAAAGTTCTTACAGCTGCTTCTTGAGGAATTTTAGGTTTAGGTTATTACCTCATTGAGTGATTGAAGTCTGGATTTTAGTATCTGAGCTTGTCTGTGGTGTTTCACGTGTTCCTCTGTTTGTAGAAACCCCATGGGCATGGCCACAGCCACTTCCCAGCTGAGCACTACGCCTCCAAGGCGGATGTAGAATCAGGGGCTACGGAGAAGCTGCAGAATGGAGAGGCAGGGGTGCCCTCTGGTGGACTGGACCGAACACTGCAAGGGACAGCTGAAGGTGAAAGGGTGCTGAATGCTGGGCAGACCCTCCAGGTCAGTTTGGCGATGACATCGTGATTTTAATGCTAACTGTGGCCTCCATAACACATAACCTAGTGATAAGATTATCTGTTTTAATTAACCATCAGAGAGGTGAAGATGATCTGGGAAGTTAATTACTCCCAGGTACCGAGCAATTTTATTAAGCAGTGTTTCCGAACCGGATCCTTGGGGACCCCCAGATAGTCCGGGAATTGGGAGGGAGCAAAGATGTGGACCATCTGGCAGGGAGCTAGAAGAGAGCACAATGGACTGTGTGAGGGTTTCCAAGGCTTGGGTTGGGAAACACTGCTTTATACCCCAGAGATCAAACTCAAGGCTGGATATGGCACAGATATGATTATGCAGCTCAGGTGAAATAATATTGGTAAAGTATTTAACTCAGCCCGCAAGGCCATTTTAGAATATGGACACACATGTATTGGAAAAATCCTGCATTACAAAGTAAAAAAAAAAAAATCCCTGCTGTTCTCATTTGTTCCACTAGGGGGGGAGAGGGGACTGCAATACTGAAAGAATATAATGTCTGGTACTGAAAAATACAACTTGCAAGTCCACCTGTGAACAGACACCATAAATAAATTATTGGCTGGCCCAAAACAACAGCAGTAGTTAGTGATGCAGCTGTGAAAGCTAGCTGCAAAAAATCTAGCGAAATAGCATCAAAACCATACACTGACGGTGAATTTGTGAAGACATTTGCGCTCACAGCTGCAGAAGTCGCATGCCTTTGACGGCTGTCTGATGCAAGTGTGATGAGAAATGTAGCATCAGACAAGATTTCAGTTCCCGCAGGCTGTTGATCATTTGTAGGTGATTGATGATCAACTCATTTGTTCATTTATAACATACCTCGCTCTCCTCCTCCTTCCATAGATATGTAAAAGACAAATGTTAAAAGTCTGGTTAATGTGGCCTAGTTGAGACTGCATAAGATTCAAAGTGACCTTTTAACTGAAATGCCCTTCACACCCCTACCTTTTTGTTTTTAAGATAAAGATGATTTTTTAATGAGCATATTTTTAGGGTAAACTTCCACAGAGTAGTTTTCATAATAAATCCTTTATTTAACGTTTGCACAAGTACATCGGAATGCTTCTCTTTACCTACCCCTTCTTGCACTCCATAGCTTGGGGGTCACAGCACAGGGTCAGCCGATGTGCAGCACCCCTGTAGCTGGGGGTGTTATGGGCCCACAGACATGTGACCGTCCAGCCAAGGTTGCGGTTCAAATCGGCTACTTTTCAGACTGAGCCACTCACCGCCCCGTAATGAAATGTTATACAAATGGAGACACAGGGATGTTGTGTTTGATGTCCTAATCCTCAGGTTGTTGTTGCCCACAGGAGTCCCAGAGCTCAGGCGGGGGTGGCTGCTATTGGCTGAAAGGCACCGCGTACTCTGACATCGGCACGCTGGCCTGGATGATCACGCTCAGTGACGGGCTGCACAATTTCATCGACGGCCTTGCCATTGGGGCCTCCTTCACCGTCTCAGTCTTCCAAGGCATCAGCACCTCCGTAGCTATCCTGTGCGAGGAATTCCCCCATGAGCTGGGTGAGCATCTTCCCCTCCCGCTGATGGCGTACCGGGTCTGCTTAACGGCTTTGTGAGATGCCTGGGATTGGATCAGAAATGTTGTGGGTTTAGATACCAGGAGGGCGACAGCTGTGCATTAAAGAGATTTTCCTTGGGATCCCTGGCAAAACTGCAAAAGTAGTAATAACTGCTTATTTAAAGTGATATTAATATTTTTAAAACAGCAGAAAAGCATAATAAAATGTATAAATGAATGCAAAGCTATAAAGGTGATTTTTTTCAATATGCTTAACTTATTACCTTAACCACATGTAGTTGAAGGTTTTTCTGTGCAGGACCATCTTTTGAATACAGTTGTAAAGTGACCTCATGCCTGTCCTCTTCCCCCTGCTCGGTGTGAAAGGTGACTTTGTGATACTGCTCAACGCCGGCATGAGCATCCAGCAGGCTCTCTTCTTTAACTTTCTGTCGGCCTGCTGCTGCTACCTGGGCATGGGCTTCGGCATCCTGGCAGGGAGCCACTTCTCTGCGAACTGGATCTTCGCGCTGGCCGGGGGCATGTTCCTCTACATCGCTCTGGCTGACATGGTGAGGGGCAGCCTGCTGTTGGGGCCGAGTCACTTCGGAACGGAAACATTTGTGGGCACAGAACTTCCAACCTTGATGGCTTAGCCTTAGCTGCTGTTTTCATTTCTCTTCATGTCCTCAGCCCAGAACACAGGGTTTCAAAACAAGTCATTTCAGGTTAAGAATAAAGACAAACCTACAGCCTCAGCAAATAGGTTAAAACAGGCTATGTTTTTCACATAATAGTAGGCTAGTCATTAAGGTTCCAAAGGGGTGGAAAATTTCCAGAAACTTTCCATGGGAAGTTAAGCTGTGAAATTTTGGAAATATTGAATTCCGTGCAAGCTGTCAGATACAGCAAAGAAAGCAAAATGTATGAATAATACAACATAGAATATGATTAATAAGCAGTGCGTTATGATGCAGATGCTTATTTTGGGGTGTTTTTACATATACATAATTACTCACAAGCACTTGCTTACACAATGATATCACTATTAGTTCCGTAGATGTTTTTAGTTCAACTATATTTAAGTTCCCTGTTATAGGCCAACCTGTAATTTTGCTTATACTACGGGACCGTTGAATGCTTGAATCTGATTGGCTGACGAACGTTCTGAGGTGTGCAATTATTTTCAGGGAAACGCACGGCGAACGTAGTTCCAGGCAGCTCTCTTGACCGTATTACAGTTCCATATCACTTCGCATAGTTAACTTTAATAACGGAAATTAGCATACAGTACCTATACAGCACACAGGACTAACAAAAACAACAACATGACAGACGATTTTCCGAAAGTAAATTTTAATATTTACGGTGAATATGAAACTTTCAACAACTGGGCTGCAGCAGTATTAGACAGTCCAGATGAAAAACAACATAAACGGAAGCGGACATCAAAGGCAGCCAGCAACAACAAAAGTCATCAAACGATCAGCGAAGAACAGCTAGACATACTCGAGGGAGAAAAACACGAAGAAAACACCAAAAAAACAACAGCTAATGACGTTTTGGAACTAGCAAAAGAGTCGTTGGATGAGATGCGGAAAAAATAATCCTACTCACAATAGCGATTTAAGTAGAAAAACCGGACGAATCCCTTGAAATATATCATCTGATCGATGTCTTGAGGTGTGGCAACCGTAGTATAAGCGGAATAATTGACTCCGGACCGTTGAATTATTAGAAAAATAATGCACACCCGAGGTGTAACGGCCACTCCGCTTCGCGTCGTGGCCGCATTACCACCTCGGGTGTGCATTATTTTTCTAATAATTCAACGGCCCGTCGTCAATTATTCCTTACATATATTCCCATATAAAGTTTCCAACTTTTAAAATTCCCAGTATTTTGCTACCCTACTAGCCATACACATAGGTATATTTTATTTGCAAAAACATTTGCAATAACAGGCCGTAGATCTGCACAAGCAGTCCACATATTTGTGTGTTCTTTCAGTTTTTAGTGCAATTGTCACCTTTGATTTGTTTGCCCTTGCAGTGAATATCAGTGCAGTCTGGTCTTTTAAAATTGATCACATGTTGCCCTGAAGTGCCAGACTTGTGCCCAGTCTATGATAGTACTTTGTTACATTTGTCAGAATGGGCAAAAGGCCAGTGGTTCCCATTGCTGTGGCTTACAATTTAAGGATTGCACTGACCAAATATCTGAATTTCCTTACTTAGTTTGACAGTGTTATATTCACCTTTCCTTAAGCTGGCGCTTACATCGTCAGGCATTAAAGATGTTTCGCACTGGCCCTGTATCATTAGCCGCACTTATGAGAGTGACGAGGGCCTTTCAAAGTGCTGACACCCCTCTGAACGTTCCAGGATAGGCTGGCTGTGTAAAAACCAAATTAGGCATAGCAGCCTGTTTCCCTTTTCTTTTGTGGGATCCTGCAAATCATTTTTTTTTTCTCACGCTCCTGCAGGCATATATCAGTCGCTTCCTGCCTGCTCCCGCATTCTAAAATGAAAACAGTTTTTTTTTTCTTCTGGGTACTCTGGTTTCCTCCTGTGGCATTGAAATATGCAGTTAGGCTAAATTGCCCATAGTGCCTGATTGTGTATGTTTGTCCCTTGTGATGGAATAGCATTCCATCCAGAATGTACCCCAGACTCTCACATGGGCTAAAATGTGATGGCTAGACGACTGGGTCAGAGCATCTCCAAAACGGCAAGAATATAGGGTGACCTCAGTATGCATCGGCCAATACCTTCCAAAAAGTGGCCCAAGGAAGGCCTACTGGCAAAGTGCCGATGTGGTCATGTGCGCCGAAGGCCCATTGATGGGTGTGGTTAGTGAAGGCCAGCCCGTCTGGTCTGATCCCATAGGAGAGCTATTGTAACACAAAGTGCTGAAAAGGTTAATGCTGGCTATGATAGGAAGGTGTCAGAACATGCAGTGCATTGCAGCCTGTTCTGTATGAGGCTGTGTAACCGCAGACCAGTCAGAGTTCTCGTGCTGACCCCTGTCCACTGCCAAAAGCACCTACATTGGGCATATGAGCTTTAGAACTGGACCATGGAGCAATGGAAGAAGGTGGCCTGGTCTGATGAGTCACATTTTCTGTTACATCATGTGGAAAGCTGGGTGCTCGTGTGTCGTTAACCTGGGTAAGAGATAAACATTGTTGCAGACCAAGTACACCCCTTTATGGCAGCGGTATTCCCTGATGACTGGCCTCTTTTGGCTGGATAATGCACCCTGTCACACTGCAAAACTGTCCAGGAATGACTTGAGCAACACGAAGAGTTTCAGGTGTTGATTTGACCTCCAGATGCCCCAGATCTCAATCTGACCGAGCATTTGTGGGATGTGCTGGACAAACAAGTCTGATCCATGGAGGCTCCACCTCACAACTTATAGGACTTAAACGTCTTGGCCAACGTCTTGGTGCCAGATACCACAGGACACTTTCCAAGGTCTTAGGGAGTCCATGCCTCAATGGGCCAGAGCTGTTTTGATGGCATGAAGGAAACCTATACAGTATTAGACTGGCGGTTTTAATGTAATGGCTGATAAGTGTAAACTTTTCATAAGGGAAGTTTCCATTAACCATTTCCAGTTTAAACCAGTTTGTACTGCAAAAAGATTAAATGTGACTGATGGTGAAATGCTTAGTGAGATGGAAAGCATCATGCAAATTAGATTGTGATCACTGTTCCGAATAGCAGCCAGCAGATGGCCTGTTTTATTGCATAAGAAATCGATTGGGGAGTCTCTATAGCAGATTCTTACTGCAAAAAAAAGAAACCCACTCAGAATGATCGAATTGCTTTGAATTATCTCGTTTAATAAGAAATTGCTCTTTTAATGGAAAAAATTATATTTAGGATGTACATAATGATTGATGGTACATAATGGTTCTCTCTCCCTAAGCATTTTCAGTGCACTGTTTGTGAGGCACATTGACATCAGACTCAGGTCTGACATTAAGTCTTGAATGCAGATGGATAAACATAACTGCTGTTAAAATGGTGTGTCTGAAACTAGTGATGTCTTTCATACATTTGTGCGTTGATGCTGTGCAGCTTTTGGATATTTATTGAAGACGACGTAGCTGAGATGTCGCTCCTGACCATTCTCCTCGGTTTCTCTCTCCCTGTCCAGTTTCCTGAGATGAATGAGGTCAGCCGTGAGGAGGAGGAGAGCGGAGGCAGTGCCTCCCTGGTGACCTTCGCCATTCAGAATGCAGGACTGCTGACGGGATTTTCCATAATGCTGCTCCTTACCATGTACTCTGGGCAGATACAGCTGGGCTAGGCCTCACGGCACCGTGAACCTGTATACTGTACTTTCCTCCTCGCAGACCCTGACTGTCGGTCACACTGTGCTCAAGCAACTGGATGGGCTGGACCTGTGCCCCGACCCTGCCCCAGTGTATGAAATCACAATTAGAACAAGAGAGAAACTCCTATATGCAATGGTAGTACTGTACTGCGATGTGATTGGCTCTCTCATTTTAGATTCTGAGACCAAACTCTTTGAGGACATTTCACTGCAACAGTCCTGGTGACTTGGTGCTGTTTGTTTTTCTCTCAGCAAATGGAAAATGACTGGAAATCAAAGGTGACAGGCTTTCTTGGCTTGATTTGCAGTGCAGGATTGGAATAGCTTTAGATTTCCTCCATGAGGTGTCCTTTTTGGCAGTGCTAATGTATGTTAATTTTATACAGTGTGCACATGAACAAGGACTCAGACTGAACATGGCTGGAGCACAGACCCCAACTATAATCTTCATGTTATCATATGTCTTGTATATTATCTATGCCCAGTCAGGTATCTTACTTTGCCCCTCGAAACTGGTGGAAGATGTTTGCTTGTTTGTGTGGCCCGATTAACTTGACCACACTTAAACCAAAAAAAAAAAAAAAAATAGAAGGTAGAATGCGTGATCTGATCAAACTGCCAGTTAAAAGGCTTTTTAAATTTTCATTTTGTTTATTTGTCTTTCTTAATATAAGGAGATAAACTAATTCCTAGTGACCAAATAAGAGATTTTACCTGTAAGGTTTTTTAAGTTGTATATGTCATTGGACCATTTTTCTTTCATTTGTATTTTTAATGACTGGATTCTCCCCAACACTGTGCTCTGGTTTGCCTGGTGTGCTGATGTTAACCCTTTCTTCTGTGTCCAAAAGAATGCTATCCTTGCTCTGTACATACTTTTTCACTGGAAATCAAATGCTTCACTGACAGCTGTCAGTTAGTGATCTAATGATCAGATATACAGAATTGAGTCTGCAACAGTTGTATGTACTGTTGCGTAACCATGGCAATTATAGCAGTGGTATTTCAGTGAGGAATGTTATCCTGCTGCCCCCCTCCCCTAGACAGATTACCCATAAGACCCTAGCAATTTGATCAGAATTAGTAGGTGGGTGGATGGGTGTTTTATTGGTTAGTGTTGGGGTAATTTTTCAGGTGTCTTTTTGTTTGGTTTTTTCCCTTTTTTTAGGGGCTGTTGGCAATTTATGTTCTCAACCACAAGTATTTTGTAACACTTGAGCAAAGGATATCTGAGTGTAATCAGGGTTCCGTTGCTTAGATAAGCTGACACTTGGTTGTTTAGGATTTTTTTTTTGTCAATGGCTTGAATGGCAGTTGAGTATTTATTATATTTGAGGAAAGCATCCTGTGACTGATGATAGTGTAGGTATTGAATGCACATTTAGATTGTGTGTTTGTATTTTAACTGGTTTTATGCCTCTTTCTCAATATTTTATTTATTCCAACTTTCATTACAGACAAGCTTCAAATTTTTGGTGGTCTAGGTGCTGTGTGAAAATGTGATCAGAAGAAGGCAACAGTTTGATAGTCACAGAAAATCACTGACGTACAACAGCAGGAGGCAGCTTGTCTGGTCTCTATGCAAAAAAGGCTTACACCCACAAATTAATAAAGGAAGTTAAAACTGGCTGTGTGATTTTTTTTTTTATTCCTTGTGCTCTCAGATCTTTATGGTTGGAGTCATACAATATTGTTTTTTTCTATTAAAGATATCTTGTAATCATTGCAGATGATAGTAAGTGCTTACGTGAAATACTAAAGTTCATTTTCCAAATTCATATTTACAAAATTTGAGGATATTGTTTCATTTGGATTTTTTGAGTTTAAGAATAACAAAACATGGTTATACTTGAATTTTGTTGTGTTCTACTTTAAGCTTTTGTGAGATAGAATGATTACATTTTAGGACAAGCTTTAAAATACTGGTTTTTATCTGCACTCATACAATGTTGCACATGAGTTTATGGTGCATTTAAGAGGATTTTGAAGAGGGATTCATTAAAACCATTATCAAAAATCAGCAAATTTTCTCAGTTTTGGAGAAGTGGACATTTTTCTTTTAGTTTTGGTTGCCAGTGAATTTTCATTCCTGGAATCTTGAGGTTCTGTCCTTTCTGTCATGTTATTAACACTTGTGCCTGCCTAGTCAAAGTATTATTTGTAGTTTTATTTTACAAGCCATGTGAAGGACCATTTTTACTTCTTTCTTAAGCCATACTTTTAAATGGAGCTATGTACATTTTATTTTTTGTACAACTTAATTGTACTGTGTAACTGATCCACACTGTTCTGATCGTAGAACTGAATAAAACCTTTACCTTTGGGTAACCTTACAAAGAAATGGTTCCATCTGATTTGAGCAGATGTTAATTCATAATTTTAAGATTTTCTTGTCGTATTTAATACCGTTTTTATGTTGAAATTTATGATGGTCTATAAAAAATAACTACTTTTGCTGGGTTGAGTGTGGGGAAATATGAAACACTTCACTTGAAGGGGCACAAGTAACTTTGTAGCTCAGTTACTACTGAAGTACAAATCATAAATATAGTAATGAAAATACATGATATGATTGACTAATGATGGACAAGCATGGGATCAGTACATAACTAACACTTTGTTTCTGGTTAATTAATACAATAAAGTAAGAGCTTACTATATTAGTGGTGCCCCCTCAAGTAAAGTGTTGCCAAAAGTATGCATTTAATCTACAGACGTGTCCTGAAATATGTAAATAGAAAACGGATAAAAATTAAAATTTGTTGAATTCCATTTCAGTTTCAATAGATTCAAATAGAAATATTTAGATATCTGGAATCTGTGTTTATCAATCATTGTAACCTGTGCAAACAATGTTTGCATGAATATGACTGAAAACTGGTTTTGGAGAAGCACTCCTATAGTGAATTCTGTCCCTCTCCATTGTGAAAATGTGCTGTGGTTTATTAGGGGGTTTCCATAACGTTTTTTAAAAAGGCATTCATTTTAATAGGTGGCTAAGATGTATAGTTAATAAGAACTGCAAACTGACATGAAACACTGATATTATAAGACATGTATGAATAGAATAGAATTCAGCTTTATTGTCATTGCACATGTCACAAGTACCTGGCAACGAAATGCAGTTTGCATCCATCTAGAATGGTCATACCATTTGGGAATGCCTCGTCATAAACAAATCTGAATTGCTGTACTTCGTTACTTTTGCATCCACATGCTTCTTTAGAAGAGTGATTGTGTTGTGTGACATGTTGAGGAATCATCTAAGTTCCATGATGGTGTTTCACACATTATGGCCTAGGAGCGGAAATGAACAGAAATACTGCTGTGAAAACATGCCAGAAAGCAGCATAAAGTTCTGCTACTCACCTTCTATAACTACTGCATTAATTTATATAGTAGAATCTGTGCCCAAAGTGACATGCAAGTGAGGATAAGAGAGCAGAGTCAGCCAGTCCCTGGAGCAATCTAGGTTAAAAGCCTTCCTCAAAGGCCCAACAGTGAAATCACTCTGCCAACCATGGGATTCGAACTGGTGACATTCTGATCCTAACCCACAGAACCACATTGTCCCCAAATACAGCCAGTTCAATACTTGAGTCAATGTAAAATGTAGGCTACATTTTGGAGCTGTCTGATATGTGACAGTTTGATGAAAAAGCACAATTGTACTTAGTACTGTGTATTACTGTGTGCGTAGTACTACGATCTATTCGTTTACTGGTCTATAGCCCCGGTCGACTTTTTCCTTCTTATTATTGTTCATTATAATTTTATTGGGGGACATGGTTTTTAAAGAAAATGTTTTTGCTGAGTCAACACTTCAATGCACTACGTTACCCAGAGATTAGAGCGCCCAGCAGCGCTCATTGGCGCCATATTGTAGGAAATCCGTCGCGGGACTGGCGGATTACGGAGTTTGTTTAATCCGGGAGCACGAGAAAGAGCACGAGAGCAGTCTGCTACCTAGCCGTGGGTCAGCCTGTGGACGGGCGCGAGGGAAGCAGTCTCACTTCCAGGTGCCTAGATGGACTGGAGGATAAAACGGCACTGGCATTCTGCGACATTTAGATAGTTAACGTGATTCTTTTATCGTAAGCAAAGTGGGGGAAACAGATTTTTTAAAAATATTAAATTTATATATTTTTCAAATAGCCATTTTTCCATACGGTCTGCATTTTACTTTGCTACCCCGGGTAGCTAGCTAGCTAGCTAATCCCGTCAGTCACAGGAATTGACAGCAGCTGGATAGCTACCCAGCGAAAGCTGAAACCGGTAGTTAGCGAGCGTGTTACGAATAACAGCATTTCTGTAGTCCGGGAAGGTCCCCCTAATTCCCTTCCCACCTCGCCGGGTAGGGACGCCCGTCTAACTGTAATCCTTGAACTCGGGCTGCTAGCCGACCGGCTGGCTAGCGGGTAACGAGGCGTTTTACTTATTTACTTTTATTGTTAACAACCGAACGAAGGATTTATCAGATTGTGACGAGCTAATCAAATTCCCGAGGAGAGCGAAAATGTCAGGGAGACCAGACCCGAATAAACAGTCTACCACCGAGCGTCTCGTTAAAGGTAAGACTCAGTCCCGTTTCCTTGTGACTGGAGACCCCTATCCGGCTCGGTCGCCCGGTTCCTCTAGTTTCACCGTAGTCGCTGTCTTGGTTTAGCTGGTTGAGTATTTATCAGCAGCCGGCTGGCCGTTGTCTGTCATCTCGTTTCGGCGCTTCTCTTCTGCGGCCGACCTCGGTGTTAAATGAGCTTGCATAAAAACCCATCCAAGCGGCATTGCTCGGCTGTCTGGCTATGTGCTAGTACGACACGTTTGTGTACAATTAATTCAGTACTAAGCTTTTCCCTTCCTCTGGTTACCAATATTTTCTGCATTTTCACGTTTGAATCGACTCAGCGCCCAGTAAACCCAGGTGGCAATCGCGTCCATTTAACGGCGCCGACTCCTTTTTAGCGAGACACAAATTATCTACTTTTTAACTAGCCGAAGCGCAGTTTACTTATCCGATGGGTGAATATTAATGAAAGCTAGCCACGATGATCCATCATACTGCTGTTAAAGAGAATAAATGAAGGCTGCTAACTTTGTCCAACCTTCTGCTTATCTACAGCAACATTTAGATGACTTTTGGATTTATTGGTATTAATGTTGTGACTTGGGGCCATGTATGTATGTATTATGTATTTACTTGTAACAAGGGTAAGCGTTTTTAACGCCTACTCAATAAGTCGCCATTTAATATAAAAGTTAGCGCTTGCAGGAGAAGGACAGTTAATATCATCGCTTGTTATAGCGGCGGGAGCGATGCCTTAACTACAATATCACATTATCTACATTGACTAGTTAACCACACCTTTCAGCGCCAGTTGTCTGGTACAAGATGGTCTGTGATGCGGGGCTGGGTGTTTTGAAAGTTTTTTACCATCAGAGTAAATGTAAGCGTTTATTTTTAAGTGTGACATGCTGCAGTTAGTATGAGAGAGACTCGTCTCTAGAGAGGACCCTCAGTGCGGTTTAACAGCCGCCGAGCTCTGTAAAGTTTGTAGAAACCTTTTCCTATCAGACAAAAGCTAACAGTGAAACGCGTTTCCTAGTAATGAAATGTTTCTGTTAACAGTTGGAGCGAAGCTGTTACATGAGCGATGTGTTGCTTATGCATTGTAATATGTTGTTATTGCCATTGGACGTGGCCGTCGCAATTTACTGCAGATTCGATCTGTACAAACTAGTTGTTAGTGGATCATGAAATCTGGATGAAAACTTAAAATCTTTTAGGTTGCAATGAATTTTGAAATAAAAACAATTTCCTTGCTCAAGTTTGGCGTTTCTTTTGTAGCTGAAACTAAGATACCTTGCGGAGTTTTTTGAAGCATGCAGTGTGCGCTGTTTCTGGCAAAAACGTACTAAGCTTTAAAGCGAAGGAAAAAATAATAACGCGTTCTGGACATAAAGACAAATAAGTACATAAATTAACTTTAAATTTATAATCAGTTGCTTATACTTTTGTGGATTTATTTTTATTGCATGATATCTATTGATCTCAGCTTTACTGGGTATTATGCATGTTAGAGTGGAGACTGCATGTTAAGGACTGCTTTGCAAAAACTGAAGCATTTTATTTCTAAGCCTTCATCGACTCAAGACCAGTGTCAATGCATGAGCAAGCTGAAATACCAGTCGTAAGCCCAGTGTTCCTTGTCTGGTGGGTTCACAATTGGTCTCAGCCATTGATGGTCATTCTGCTATGGGCTGCTGTTTAACCAGCTTTTGGAATGTATGTGAAAGTGACCCTTTGTGTTGGCTTAGCCAAGTGGGTGATGTAGACGGTCGTATGAATTGAGAAGTTATTTGGAGAAAAGCTGTATGTTTGCCTGCATTGCTATTTTAATGAGAACTATTTTTTGCCTCTTCCTCATGTTTTCCCTACTGCACTGTTTCATATGCATCTATATTGCATTTAAAATATACTCCTGAAACTTATTAAATTTTGTCCCATGCTGTGGAACTTGGCATATTAATACAGTGTGTAGGTAAAAGTGAGATGCTTTGCCTTTTGATTAATACTGGTCCCTATGAATTGTGTTTCTCTACTGTGGCCTGTGTTGCAGGCTTAGGATATCTCAATATGTTATTCCTTTAGCCCTCATTCAACCATATTTCTGCTCCTAGAATCCCATCAGCCCTTGCAAACTTATTTGCAGGTCAATGAATAATTTAGTGTGCAAGCAAGTAAAAGCTGAGTAACTGAAAGGAGAATCCTTCCCCACTGAGCTCCTAGGATTGGTTCCTCATGGAGGTAGCTGCAGTGCTGGGGATGCAGAGAGCAAATGAGCACAAGGGAAAGAGGGAGGGGTATTCAAGAGGCCTAGAGCTTCAGGCCGTCCACTAGCACTCCAGAGGGAGCCCACTTTCTGGTGTCATGGGGAGGAGCATGATAGAGATGGAAGTGGTGGCAGTTGACAGGAATACCATTTCTGCTCAGTGTCTGCATGTTGGGTCCTCTAAATCTGCACTGTTCCCTTATGAAGGGCACTGGGTGAATTGGGCCAGAAGCTATTGTCATTTGTTCCCCCTTGGACTGTATATGAATGACTTCCACACACTATAAATTCCAGATGCTGCCTGTCCGCCGCCTTTAACTATAAAATGTAAAGCAAGGAATCTATTTAAACAAAGCCGAAAGCTTGGTGGTGTTTCTTGCTTGTGTTGTGTTCTAATAGCAATTTTACTAAGACAAGTATTTATGGTGGTCTTGTTTTTATTTGCTCTTATTGAAAGCCGTGCCCTGTAGGCCGTCAAGGTGAAAGCAGTAGCTGTACAGAAACCTTAAAATTCCCTTTATGTGAGGACGGGTATATGTGAAGCCTATGTCTGGTCTAGTGTCTTTGATAATGTGTAGTCGTAAAGGAGAAGCGGACTGGAGTCTGTTGCACTCTGCTCTGATTTGTGCATGCTTGTTTATTTCTCTTGTGTTGTGATCCCTATGGTAACGCTCCACTAGGGCTCTCGTCTTCAGGGTGTTGGAACATTACCGACAGGGAGTTATCGACGCCCCACTGCATCTTTGGCACCCGGCTCGTCGTTTTGGAGTACAGCAGAGCAGAGATTGCTTACATCTCCAGCACTGTGAAACTGCTTGGCTTATGAATATGTACGTCGAACATATTTGCTTCTCAGGTCATGTGAGGAGGAATTGTGAAAAGGTTTTTTTTTTATTATTGAATAAAATGTGTGGGGTGTGTCATAGCAAGTGGTAATGGTAGGAGAGTGTGGGGAGGGGGTGTGAGCGTAGGTAACTGAGCGGTTGATCAAACTACACTGAAAAGGTCATGGGCATAACGGTAAAGGACTCCTTGACTGACTGGTATCTCCACTGGGACTAAAAGATAAGAAAGCAAGAAATGTTTGTCTTACATCTAGGAATGATGCATGTCTGGAACTTCTGGTCTTTATTGACTGTGCTTTGTTACAGTGAAGTGTGTTTGAACCATGCCAAATCTAATCACTGAGAACAGTATTGAAGAACAAATCTGAAATTGATGAGGAACAAGGTTTGATAGTTAAATCATTTTGCATGTACAACCACGTGTGATTTACCTACAAAAAATGAAAGGCTTTGGCCTGCATCTGGGTCTTGGAATGTTCTGCACTGGAGAATTCGATGTTGGGCCTATAGCTCTGTAGCGCACAACAAATTAGTCCACATCCTATCTTTGTCAGAATCCCTCATAATAAGTTTTGAACCTTTTAAAAGTAAGCATGATATTCTTTGTATGCCAGGTCGGACTAAACAAATTCTGATAGAATATATAGTTTTAAATAATATTGTCAAGTTATGCAAGCAGTCAGTACCAGGTCAGAGATTATAGTGAATGATGATGCTGAGGTGCTAAATTGGATTTGTCATGGGATGGGTTTGCAATTACTTCCACATTCTGCAAGTTTTGTCCAGCCTGAAGGCGTTATTTACTTTGAATGGTTACACTGTTGCTGTGAGCAAAGTTCTATGACGGTCATATTTACTACTGGTTGACCTTGCTGTTTAACCTACCTTGTTGCCTCTAATCTTTGTTATGAAGGATGAGATTGCATATTTCAAACTTTGTTATTGTATGAACAATTTTTGATTTCCAGAAATAGCCCTCCCACCCCAGCAAGTTTGATGGCTCACCAACTTTTTTTACAAAATTATTATAACCATCTATTATTGGTGCAGTAATACTGATTATTTGAACACCCTGAGGTCAAAAGCTGTGGTTTACATCCTATTCCACACATTCAACTGTTATAATAAAACAAGCTCATTATACTTTTGTTTTTTTGTTAGTGTACGCTGTGTGTTAAGTGGGAGCTGGCTTTTGATGGTCTGCAACATCACTTGTTTCCAAAAGACATCAGACCCATACTTGGACATGCATTCAGATCCAGCTGGCCTGAAACAAATCAGTTTTATTATTGTGATGATTTACTGATTGTGATAATACAGTACAAGGTTACTTACATTTTTAACCATTTTTTCAGCTGCATGTTTTACTTGAGCAATTCAGGTTCATTGCTCAAGGAAAGTGCTACAGAGACCCTTCCTATCATTTGAATCGACAAACTGAAAGAAGTCTGTCTTTGACTATTAAGCTACCTGGCCCATTTTCCTAAATTTGAGCATTTCTACCTCAGTTCTTGGCAAATGGTTTATTTGAAAAGATAAATAAAACCTTGTTAGCTACCAATTGCCTCGTCATTCAGCTTAAATTGCACCGTTTAATAACATTGTGCCTGAGAGTTGCTCTTTCATGTTGCAGATTGGGAAAAGTGATGATTAAACATGTAAAGTGAACCAAAAAAGATGCATATAACAAATACTCAAGTCCCTACCTAGCACAAGTGATAATGATTTTATTTTGGACTTTTTCTTTCTAAAGAAGAATTTCAGTCGAGAACTATGGTTTTCATATAACACTTGGAATTAATTATCAGTCCATTCATTTCAGTTCTGTCTTTCAGGGTTGTAAAACTTGGACTTGGATGTACATTTTTTCACAGATTTTTATGATTGTATGTTTTCGAAAATTGGAACCCAGTAGTATTAATCTGGAAAAAAGTGCAGCCTGTAAACCAGCCGTGCTGTGATTTTTATTATTATTTTTTTTTCCTCCCTTCAATGGTTTTGACACTGCCATTCTAAAGATTATTTGGCTTGACTGCTTTTAATTTTTTTCTTCTTGTGATAGGTAGGTTGTTACCGTACATTAGTATTCTTTTTCTTTTCTGTTAATTTATTGATCATGTATGTTGCTGTGTGTTGCTCAATTGTGATGTTTGATAGTCCAGATGTATGCAGTAAAATAAGTAGAGGAGTGAAACAGCAAAGAGATAAAGTACAATAGCAGATAAGTTTCAATCAGTGACAAGCCAACCTGCTTAGCTTTAAAAAAAAAAAAAAAAAAAAATCTCCTGCGATCCTATAATTGCTTAAAATTCTGCTAATATCACTAGAGCCACTGGAGCTAAAAAGATAATGTTTTTAACTATTACAAAATGTATATACAGACCACTAAGTTTGGCATTTAAATAATCATGCAGTCATGGTCAGGCTATTGGAAGGAGGAATATGACTCTTTGCTCTGATCAATGAAATGGAAGAGCCATGTTAATGTTTATTTTAAAGCTTTTTTAGAAATGCTAGTGCCATTTAATATATGTGGGGAGTGCATTTTGTTTTCTGATTATTAAAATGCCCTCATTGTGGAATATGCTCGCAGACAGCGCTTTGATTATCGGTGAATCTACATTTGGTCTGTTTTAAGAATACAGAATGTGAAGGTGCTTAAGGGATTTATGTAGGCCAAATTCACAAGACCTGTTCAGCAGACTTGTCTGGCCTACATATGAAATTCATGAAGCTCTGTTAATGCTTGTGCTTGACTGTGATGTTCTCTGTGTGCATCCAGCAATCTGATTGAATTTTAACCAACCCAATGATTAATGCAAGCTTTAAGTATGTCAGTGTGTGTGCCATCTATTTATAAAAGCCTGAATAAAGTTGTGAAATAACTGATCCAAATTTATCTGCAATCTGAAATATATTGAACCAGTTCAAAGTCAAATTGAACCAGTTCAACGTCCTTCCTAAATCAGACATGATCGCCAAGAATGATCTGACCTCCTTTTACAAGCTGTGTCTAATATGACAGCTGTGCTAATTAGTTTTTTTTAAAATGAGCTGACCTGTTATACAAATGCACACTGAATTTGTGCTAAAATTGAGCAGTTTGATTTCATAATGCTCAAACAACACAATGCCTATACATATATATGAAAAAAAAATATAATGCATTATTTTTAATAGATTATTAGTCTTAGAAGTGCATAGGCAATAAACTACTATAGGTTTGATGGATATGTGAAGGCCTGACTTGAATCGGCTGCAGACTGGGACCATTTGAGAGTGTGTGAGTTAAAATTCAGCATGGTTTCATTTGTGCAAGTGTATGATCATTAGGATGTTTTATTCTGGCACGGGAACTGCGTTAACAGATTGTTATTGGAAGTTTTCTTCTTCACCGGGTCAGTATGTCTTTTTAAGATGTTTATTTTTGCTGATTTGATCTCCCCTACCTGCATGTAGGAATATGTATGTATACGCACACTGATGATAAAATGTACAAAACAATCCCTTTAGCTGTTGTGTTAATGGGTTCCAAAAATGCAGTTGTCTGTAACTTATTATTTTAAAAAACAAAATGAGAAGAAAAAGGAGGAGACTGATGGAAAGGGAGAGTCAGAGAGGTCCCAAGACAGAAGCAAGTAGTGATGAGTGTTAAGTTAACATTAATTTTCAGATTAAAATATTTTGTAAGTACAATAACCCATTTGACATTCGTGGTTTCTGTCGCTCATGAGTTGCCCATGAGCAATTAAATGGAAATTTGCCCGGCCAAAAAAAAGGTTGACATTTGAATTTTTTGTTGGACCGTCTTTAGCTTTGATTATGGTGCACATTTGTCATGGCATTGTTTCCACAAGCTTATGCAACATCTCACCCTTTATTTTCATCCAGATTTGCATTCATTTCTCACCGAGATCCTGTATTGACAAGTGAGTTGAACCACTCCATACAGCCTCCTTCATCACATCCCAAAGACCTTCATTGAGGTTAAGCTCACAATTCTGTGATGCGTCATGCGTTGGATATGATTCCTCATGCTCCCTGAACCACTCTTTGACAATCCAACCCAATGAATCTTGGCATTCTTGTCCTGGAATATGCCCATGCCAACAAGGAAGAAAAAAAATTACCAATGCATAATTATTAGTGCATACTTTTTCTTTAAGTAAAAGTTCTGGATGCGGTACGCTACACATCTTTGTCTCTGTAACAAAGTCTCATGTAGTTGTCTTCGTGACCCTGGAATATTGCATTTCTCGCAGTAACTAAAGTGCCATTACTTTAGCATTTTTCATAATGAGTCCAAAATGTAGTTTTCCCAGTGCATACAGTTGTAACTTTGTACAGAGAGGGACACAATTTAGAAGGTTTATGTATTAGGCCTATATAAAAAGGTCTTGATGGGAAATGGAAAAATTTGACATGCAAAATTACTGTATCAAATCTTGAGTCAATGCTAATCATTCAATAGTAAAATTATGGTGTGCAAATTAAGATAACTATTCATCAGCATGCAAGGTCATTGATTAATACCATGCTGCACCAAAAAAATAGGGTGTTACCAAGTCATGTGCTGGTGCAACAAACTGAGAAAGTTGGTAGCACCAGTCTTATTACTGGAAAAGTTAGTGTGGAGCCCTGTGAATTGTCTTAATTTAGTAACACTGAAGTTTTCTGTATGGGGTTTGAACCACAGTTTACGCATTCATATGTTTGTAATATATCCACTAGGGCTGGGTGATGCCTAAAAAAATAATTTACAATATTTAAGTGTGAAAATACACCAACCACAGAAGTACACATGGGCAAAAGTTACTTTTATATCAGTAGTCACAGCTGTGCCTTAATTTAGGGGTTTCGATTTTTCTTAGAATTGAACAGAAGGCAAGGGGGGGAAAGAGTACTTTAGTGAAATCTTGCAATGCTTTTGTGTTACTATTAAAAACTGCAGTGTCTGTTCAAAGTATCAAGGGTAATGTGGAGTTATAACTGTAAAATTAAATGACGTAGACCTACAGTAGGGAAGACTATGCACATCTTATCATTTTTATACATATTTATTAGAGGTGGGGGGGGTGATTCTGTTACATATTGCCATTCTTCAAGGTGCCGATTTTAATGTGACCGCGAGTTTTTAAAAAAAAAAAAAAAAAAAAAAAAAACTACACATCAATTTAAATATGGGTTACTGAACTTATGTTCATGTCTGATACTGCTAATATATTAGCCCAGTTGCACACAGCCTGATTTTGTTAAGGGACTGACATGCACGAGTTTGGTACGGTGTTATAATGAATGAGTATGTGTGTGCAGAGACTTTGCCTGCACCATCTCAGTTTAAAGCCACAACTAGCTGCAAGTATGTGAACTTTCATTGAATATCTCTATACCACTTCCCTGAACAATAAGTACAGTTTAAAAACAAACTTAACTATTTTCACCTCTTTTAAACTCTTTCCGCAGGTTTCACTTCAACCCGTGTCTTGCCATTTCATTGGCTGTAGCTCTTCATCACACTCATTGCCAGCTGCATCATTTTTCACACTACAGTTTAGATTTTTAGCCTGCTAGATATCTGACGGGCATCTGTGACACACTGGCGACTTTGTCCAGTCGCGTCTTTGAACTAATAGTGCTCAAGTGCTGATTGGCAGTACCAACGAAACACTGGCCTCCCATCTGGGGCTTTTGTTGGAGATCGCCAGCAACTTTCAGCAAGAAGGAAATCTGGGCTAAAATCATGTGATGTTACTTAACATTATTTTTTTTTTAGCCCGATATGAATTTCCTGGCAAAACCAGGAGTTTGCATGTTGGACATGTTTCCAGAAGAATACCTGAGTTTGGTATAACAGACATTCTTAGTCTTACCAGCTACTCTCTCTCTCTGGTGTAGACATAATTTATTTCGAAGCCAAAATGTTCCCAAACCACTGAGTGATGTAGGAGAGTCTTTGAGCTCTAGCATTAGTCATAATAAACTCAAAGTAGGGCTGGACAATAATTCGATATCAATATATATCGCGATATAATTTTTTTCAATAACGGTGATACGATTTTTAAACACATTTCCGATATTTCGATATACATATATACTGTATCATATAATATACAGTATATGAATAATCAGCCTGTTTTAGTTTAAATGGAAATATATTATTGTTAATAAGCTGAGTCTGAGAGTTTTATTTATTTGATAGTTTATTTCACATTTCTTGTTTGTAAAGGCTAAATACAAATAAAGTGAACCTTATTTTTTTTTGTACTGTTTTTATAAAAAAAAAAAAAATTATATAATTTTAATAGGAGGAGCCTGGAGGTATTATAGACTTTGCAAATTCAGTTTGCAGACATCCATTGTGTGTGTCCTCGGCAGTTTTTTCCTGAGTCTTTTTAATATTGTCCATATCGATATCGCAATTATATCGTATCGACCAAAAGTAAGAAATATATCGTGATATAAATTTGTGCCATATCGTCCAGTCCTAACTCAAAGCATAATTAGCATAAATTTTTCTGCGTTGAACATCTACGTGTTTCATACTTGTTCAAAGTTTAGGTTTCATCCATGCCAAGAAATGTATTCAAGAAATGTATTAATACCTTTCATTGCGCATTCCAGACTGAAAATGAGGTAACTGAAATGCACATCATGTATGTGTATACCATTTCTGCCGTTGTCTTTACTTTATATGTAGACCTGAAATGCTCTTTAGCAAAATCTGTTTAAAAAATTGTCATACATATAGACTCTGCAGTAATATCGATTTGGGCGGCCTCTACCAATTCCCACCCCTAATAGCCTGTGAAGACCTCTCCCCCCCAATAAATCAAAGGAGCTGCAAAGAAGGAATTTCCTTGTCTTGAAAGTAAATTGACAGTGATAAGCACTTATTTTGTTCACATTCATGTAAATTGGGAAGCTTGAAATTCCCGACTGGAATGCCTCGCATTCTGGCTGCTGACTGGACGATAGAGGTTTGTGATGTCACAACGTCGATCTTCCCAACTTGCAAGTGAACACAATATTACTGGAACATTCAGTGCTTGTGAAAAGCATTATAATAGTCATGTGTTTTTTTTTTTTTATTTATTTACCCATTGCAGTAGGAGGAGTGTAAGAACATAAGAGAGGGTGATGATTTCTAAGTATACTTAGAAACAACTATTAGCACAGTGATTTGCAGTCTTTGTAAAAACAAAGTTTTGAGAGGTGGAAGTAGCGTTTAGTAGAAAATCCCACTAAGCAAAGAACATGCAGTTGTGCGAGACAACGTAACGTGAAAAAAAGCAATAGATGATTTGGGAGTCAGTAGCTTGGGCTGTTTTTTGAACTTGTTACAGCTTGTGTTACGTGAGAGGCTGCTATTGCAACAAAGTATAAGTGATGCTGTTGCAAGTGGGAGGAAAATTATGGGGCATTTTAAGCATTTACTACTTGCATATACAGGTAATAGTGATATTAAAGGAAAACATTTGTTACAATGAACTGAATAATCAACATAAAACTATTATCGCGCTGTATTTAGTTTTGCAATGATGCACCCCCCCCTTGTCTTGTTATAAATCCAGCACACCCCTTTCCAGTTGAATTTTGCTTATAGTTGAAGGAAAACCATTGTTCAATACAAGTTTGTAAAACAGTTCAATAAACACATGATGTTTTCAAAATCAATGAGCAGTCATGTTAATCGTGATCTCAGTATTGACCAAAATAATTGTGATTATGTTTATTTTTTGCTGTAATCAACAAGCACTACACGTTGTGAATGGTAATATGGACATAAATGTATGTCCATAACTACTCACCAGTCATACTTGCTTGCCACCTTGCTAAGTACACTGTGCATAGCACAATATTAGCTTCTTTTTTTATTTTTGGTTGCTTCTAGCCACATAGATGTTACATTCTTGTAATTTCTTTCTCATTTATGCAATTGTATTACAGCTTTATTATTACGTTATTATTTTTATTAGCTTTCTTTCACTTTTGCACTTGGTGTTTTTGAAAGAGCTTCTTTCTAGCTTTATAGTTGTAGTGTCGTGACAGGGTATGTTGCCTAAAGCTAAATCTGTTCAGAATCTGCTTGTTTGAATACTCAGATAACCCATAGTTAGAAGTACAGTATCACTACTTATTTTGGCAATTCTGGATTTTTATAAATTTTATTTTCTGATATGCTGTTGATGTGCTAAGTTGGAAAGGACACCTGAAATCTGTTGTGCCTTACTGTAAGAATTGTCGTATTTGTTCTGCATTTGTGGATATCAGTCATTATAATAACAGAATAAGAGCCTACAACACAATGCCCGCATGTTTAGAGGCTGCAGCAGTACAACCAAAACAATCCAATGTGAAACAAAGCAATTTCAGCCTGCCTAACATTTCAGCACTGTCTGTGTGTCTTTGTTAATCATCTGTCTGTCAATCTTAAATTAGTGGCTAGATCTTGAACTAAAAACTTAATTGATCCTTATAAACCATTTAGCTAACTTGGTGAAAAAAAAACTGTATACCATCGGACAGCTAAAAATATAGTATTTGTGTTACCCAGTAAACTCACAGTCGATAGTCAGGTCGACTGTGCTGTGAAATAATGTGTGTGGCTGATGAGGAAAAATTGATTCTAAAAAAGGTTCCACTTTGATTGTATGTATTTGGTGACATCAAATTTCACACACATAAACCAATCTACTGTGATTTGCAAACTTTGCAAAGTTACTGTTTGTACAACAGGTGGCAACACAATCAATCTTTTTAACCAACTGAAACATTAGTGCCCATGGGCAAACATGCAGAATGTCTGGCTACGTGTATAGGTGTGAGCACATTGTCCTCAGACACAGGGTCTTCCCCATGTTCTGAAGTAACCAAACCAAAGTAAACACTTCAGACTGAAGCTAAAAAAAAAGAAAAAAATACAAATACAAATCTTACATTGAATATTTTTAGTTTTTTTATTAATCCATTTTTTTTATTTGTATTTGTTATAAACTGAGTTCAGAAGTGTGCAATTATTGACCAAAGTGATAAATGGTCATTTGTACACGAGACTTTTGAAACTTTCATATTAAAAATAATCAAAAAGGCATGTTTTCTATAATGAGTCTGTATTTTATATGTACACTATTTTACATACCTCAGTAATTAAGGTTATTATAATGCTACAACCGGTGTTTTGTGTAAGGATAGACTTGCTGGTTTAATGGATAATTAACATAACTGCATCCATTCCTAAAAAAATATTATTTGTATTATGGATCATGATTATAACAAAAAATAGCGTAATGTCATTTTGCCCATATCACTCACCCCTAGTTACAGCTCAGTTTCCATCCACAGTCAAGGCCCCCACCACTCACCTTCCCAACCCCCACTCATGTTGCATCATCGGTGAGTTAAAACGCTAATCTTGTATGGAGATTCTTTACAGTGACATTAAATTCAATGTCTAAGATGTGAGCAGAAAACATTTGGAATGACCAATTGAATTCGACACTTGCTGGGCAATTTTTATTTGAAAAGGTTATTTAAAATATTTTGCTTGCAGAAAGCTAAGTTAAAGAAGTGTTAAAAATGTTTAATCTATTAATTATTATTAAACTAAGAAAATCGAAATCGACCTAGATTGATATTGGCAGGTCAGGCTCAAAAAAATCAGAATTGCCCAAGAAAAATGCAATTGGTGCATCTCTAGTTATGCTGATAAGGTTACATTTAACCTTTTCAAGAAAGTTTCCATTAAAAAAAAAAATGACATTTTACACGAAAGGTAAGAGTGGAATGCAGCCCCTGCCTGCTGAGAGTGCATGTAGAACACCCTAAATATAGAACGTACTGGGTCGTAATGCAAGCCAACCGTATTCTGAGATAAGTAAACTGCTAATATTTGATACCATTATTCCCCAATTTCTGCCCCACAATACAATCAGCAGCCATTCACTTCAGCAAAAGACTCCCACACAGAGTCAGTTCTACTAAAATGCATTTATTTTACATCATTCCTCAAGTTTACTGAAATACTGAACATTTGGATCACTGCTGGTAGTCAACACCAAAGTCACAACGAGTTTGCCATTTATAGAATTATTTACGTTTTAAGTGCCCAATTTGTGGGAAAAAGAGGACTAAAAAGTAAAAAGGTTTAGGAGGGACCTCATCTTTAAATTTAAATGTTAAACTGAAGGCATGCTGGTTTGAAAACTGAAAGCATAAATCAAAACAAAGTGATTTGTTCAAAGGAGCTTAAAGGGGAATTTCATCCAGAATGTGTCAACGTGTGAAAAGGTACCATCTGTGTAGGCAGTTGAAACACGGCACATCACCTTGCCGCAGGGACAGTTCAAACAGAGCCCCGCACCACAACTGAGTGGAAGATGGATCACATCCATTCACTGAAACACTCTTCCTCTCCAAAGCTTCTTAAAAACTCACAAATGGCACAGAATCAGTCCAAGTGGATGTACTGTCTGGCAGAATAGAACTAAGGTTTTCTGTAGCCAGTACACGATCGGCACACAAACTACACACCTGCTAGGAAGGTACAATTTGCATAATATTTGCTAGGAAACCCATTTAAATTGAGATTTGCCTCACAAATGCTTAGTCCTGTGGTCCTTGTGCCATTTGCTATTAATCAGGGAAAGGTTTCAAATGATATTCACTGTTTAGGAGCATGTTGTCTTTATGGTTCAACCCAAAATGGACATAGAAGGGGTTATGCTGCTTAAGTTCTTGAAAATACCATATACTGTGGTCATAGTTTCCATTATCTGGTATAAATCAGATATAAAATTCTGACAAATTTGAATTTCTTCAGTCATAATTGTATTAAAATAGGCTCAAATTAAATTTCCATTACCCTTCTGTTTTAAAAAAATGAATCTTTTTGTATGAATGTGTATGCTGTAGACTTGCCTATATGAGGAACAAAACAACTGTTATTTGTTTCATTTACACTGATAATGTGCGCACACCATTACAACAAAAAGTAACAAGCAAGAGAGATCAGACATGGCCAAACGCGCAAACGAGAAACTCTAATGACAATGACAACGATGAGTCGGAGATTTGTTTCACATCAGTGTCCAAACTAGAGGGCAATAAATAATTTTTAACATTTCCTGTGCATAAATATCTCACCCCAGAGCGCAAATGTGAAACTCACAAGCACAGAAAGAGGATTTGCATGTGTGTGTTTCGTATCACGCTTTCCTTCTTGAATGTTTTTTTCGTTCTTGATATGATAGTTATCTTTGCGCACCAAGCCAAAAATAATTAAAAAAAAATATATATCCGGGCCAGCAAACAGTTTTCAAGCACTTTCCCCTTCTAGGGGGAACTCCCTCTGCTGATTGCATATTGCAGTCTGTCCTAGATTAACCTACACGCCAGCTGGTGATACTAAAATCTATGCCTTTGGAGTTGTTGAGCTGACAGCGCTTCAATAGGTCTGCGATCCCGGAATCCCGTGCTAATAAAAGCTTTGCCTAATCTCCTCCTCTTAGTGCTTGCATAGAGTATACGGCCCCCTGTTTCATGGCCCTCTCTGTTGATGGCCTCTCATGGCCCTGCTCACTTTTATTTACACCACACCCTCAGCCCCTTGACTGCAGCAGTCTGTTCTCATCAGCACGTGCCATTGACCCACATCCCTTCCAGGAGGACTTGACCAGCTTCAGGGTCTCTCCTGGGATTGTACCTGTAAAGACTTGTAGTTCTGTGCTAAGTACCATGATCAGTCCGGTCAGAGTGACCTGACAGCCCATTTTCAGGCCGATTTATCTGCAGTAATATCGATTTGGGCGGCCTCTACCAATTCCCACCCCTAATAGCCTGTGAAGACCTCTCCCCCCCAATAAATCAAAGGAGCTGCAAAGGAATTTCCTTGTCTTGAAAGTAAATTGACAGTGATAAGCACATATTTTGTTCACATTCATGTAAATTGGGAAGCTTGAAATTCCCGCCTGGAATGCCTTGCATTCTGGCTGCTGACTGGACGATAGAAGTTGGTGATGTGACAATGTTGAGCTTCCCAACTGGTAAACAAACACACTGTAACTGCAACAGGCAATGTGGGCTAAAATGCTACATTCAAAGCCAAATCATAAATCCTTCTGTTATCTTGCTTGCTTTTGTAGCCTAAGCCTGCTTCCCCAAAAAAAAAATCAGTAATTAAGGGATAGTAGCTGTCAGATATTGCCACTCGTGTTACTTGTCTGAAAGTGTCGATTTACTAGTAATATTGCCTTGGAACCCTGCATTACAGGGCAGAAACTAGCACAGCATACCTTTTTTGGCTCAGGTAGAATGTACATTTCCTAAACTTGAATTTGTAAAACGTGGTATCTAGAAGGTGGCATAAGTAAGGTGGTACCAGCTGGAGAAAACATTGCTCATGTCGGCATGGTGTGACAAGCCAGCACAGGTCTCCTTCATAGTCAAACTGGCCAGAGAGTGCATGATTTTTTATTTTTTTTGTGCTGCTTCAGATGCTGGTGAGTCTGTCTGATAATCCTGTTACCTTGCCTTAAATCAAGATTACAGTGTTTCCCACACACAGACTTTATTTGGGTGGATCACCCAGGTATCTTAATGACCTGCTGAAGTATATTGGGTGAACAATTTTAGCATTGTTTAGGCTATTTTTATGTTATCCAACTGAGAGAAGGACGTCATGTGCTGTCGATTTAACTTGTGGACAATCTCTTTACCTTGCTCTACCTGTTCTCATTCTGTTCATTCTGCTATCGCAAGAAGGGTACCAAAGTCTGCGGAGAAAATCAGCAGAGAAATGAAGAGAGAGATTCTCTTGAATTTTATTTGATGATACGGTGGATATTGTACAAGCATGTAGGGGTGGGCGATATAGCAAAAATAATTCGCAATTTTTAAAGTCAGGATCATGATCCATGGTCAGTTTTTTTTTTTTTTTTTTTCCCCCCCCCCCCATATTGGATTTTAATACTGTTTTGTAAATTACTGATCAGTACAGCCAAACTAATTCCCCTGTTTTCAAAAATATAGCTCTATATGGTAATAAACACTTAACACCCAAAACAGTATGCTTTTTTTAGGCAGCTAATTAGATTTTCCAACCATGAACAGGTTAAGTGAATATTCTCTTTCATTCAACACTAAATGTATTTTGCCTCTAAACTGACCTGTGAAATGGACTGAAAGGGTGGAGCCCCTGGCTGTATGAACATCAGTAAATGGACCAGCACCAAATGTGCTCCCATATTTACAGGCAATAGAGTTCTTTGGAAAAACTCAGCAAGATTAAAGGGGCAGTTCACCCCAAAACTAAAAAAGATGTTTTAGAGGTGCTTTCTTGCTGTGTATTCACCAAGGTTGTTTTCCTGGGAGTTGACTAGTTTTGGAGATATCAGCTGTAGAAATGCCGGTTTTCTCTGCAATATAATGCGACTGAACGGCATTCTTTCTGTGGTGTTTAAAGTGCCAAAAAAAATACATTCGAAGAATTCAACAGCAGTGTCTCTTACCAGAAATTATGACCCGGTTACTCAAGATAATCCACTGACTTTGCAGTGAGCAGTTTAATGTAGGAAGTATTTTTGTCTTCCGAAATCCACACACAGGTCGTATCGCTGTGCAGAACATTTTGCTGCGGTGCCTGTGCTTGTATCTTTTGCTCTGTGGAGTCTGTGTTAAAGCCCCTATAAAGTATATCTCTATTTTCTGTTTTGGGGTGAACTGCCCCTTTAAGTCCTCTGACAAACAGTGCCATCTTTGTACATACTAAAGACTTTTATTCTTATTGTTTTTTTTTTCTTGTTTGTTTTTGTTTTCTTTGTCTTCCCTTGTGAATAAATGGAAGGGAGGTTATGTGAAATTAATAGAAATATTCAATTAATCAGAATATTATATTAAAGGTCACATATTTGTTCTTCGTTACATGTAGTGGACCATTTTTGTGCCCTTTCTGCCAGCTACAACCACAAGTACACTTCATACGTGTGGGAAACACTGGGTTATTTTTGTTAATCAAGCCTTGTCGTTTTGAATGTTTTAAATTTAAAAAAGGATAGTTCTTTAACAAAGTTAATAATTGACTGCCATTATGTGTTGACAACTGTAAACCAATTAAAAGTTAAAACCGGCTTTTAAATTTTTTCTTTAGAAAAAAGATCTTAAGCATCTTATTTATATTAACGGTCTGTACCAATATAATAATCTATGAAGTTGTTCCCTTTTTGATTGTTCTGTCTGTTTTACGATCCACATTCTCTCAACATAAATATAGCCCTTGTTGCTGGCATGGTGTTAAAAATCAACTTGACTAACTAACCGAACACCTAAACTATAAAACAAAATTTCTGTATATTCCTGTCATGAAAAATAGTAGTTAGATGACTATTAAGTCCTTTATGAATTTAAATAACTGTCTTTTTTTTATTATTTCTTACTGAATCTGTTCATTAGTTCAGGTTCAGTTCCTGAAAACAGTGCCACTTGACTCTGAGGGGCAGTATTACTGACAATAATAGAATGGAGTGACTTTATTTGTGCGTTTAATTTCTTGCACTTGCAAGGCTGGAAGTAGAATTCTAATGCATAAATTTAAGCTCTCATTTTTGGTATGTTATCGGATTTTCTATCTGAGTTACAGGGTAAAGCCACTTTTGTTTGAATTAGTAAGAGCTTCTTCATAACATGTGGGTCAGATAATTAAATGTGTTAATGAAGAATTCTTAGAATACGCTACTGTGATTTTTTTGGGAGTCATTTTACACAGGCTTACGCATGCTTTTAGCCCACATGAGAAAAAGAAGCTTATTATAGTAATAAAAATGATGCTTCATTTGCCATTTGTATGATTACAGTTGCATAGGAATTCTCACACACGTGTATACAAGAGACAAAGCTTGGTGTCAGAGCTAAGGAGCATTTTTTGGAGAGAAGAGCTCAGCAGTGATGCGACTACTCTACCAACCATGAGATTTGAACCATTTTAAACACCTAATGAAACTGTAATTAATAATGTATTTATTGTATTAATATATTATGCATAGGAATTGTATACGATCAAAGCAGTAGGCCAGTACCACCAAGGGAGGTGGACATCCTGGGAGGCAGTGGTAAACAGGACAATCACCTGGACTGTCATGTGGAGGATACCTCAAGCCCGACTCGGCTTTTTGATCAGGGCAACATATGACATCCTTCCAGGCCCCCAGAAGATTAACATCTGGTATGGCACAGAGGAGTACTGCCAACTCTGCTGCTACCAGAACCCAAGCCTGCAGCACATCCTCTCCGGTTGTAAGGCAGCGTTACCACAGGGCCGGGACAGGTGGCATCATGACCGTGTCCTGCGCAAGCTGGCTGAAATTCTGGAGGCATGTAGGCTTGAAGCGAACAGGACCAGTCCAGTACCATCTCAGAGATCGATTCACTTTGTTAGGCAAGGAGACCAGGACTTGTCATACACTCATAGGGCATGATCTCTTGACACCTTGAGCTGAGTGGAACTTAACGGCTGACCTTAACCAGCTGCTCAGGTTCCCTCAGGAGATCACCCCAACTTCTCTACGACCTGATATAGTGCTCTGGTCCTCCCTCACCAAGGCTGTCATCATGGTCGAGCTGACCATTCTGTGGGAGGAAGGAATGGAGGCTGCCTTCGAGAGGAAGAAGGACAGGTATGCAGAGCTGGCAGCTGCATGCTCACAGGCCGGGTGGAGGGTGTTCACATTCCCACTGGAGGTTGGTTGCAGAGTAGGGCTGGGCGATATGACTGAAAACTGTATCACGATATGAGTGTTTCATATCGGTCGATATCGATAATTATTGACATTTTTTATGACCCATTTAAAATAAAGACCAGGAGAAAAATATATTACATTTAAACATTTTTATTTTAAACATGTCAACAACCATGGAAAATAAAGTGTTTTTAAAATATGTGCAGTGTTTTGTAAACATAAATAAAACTGACGTAGACTGAGATACAGTACATCTGTAATATAAAAAAACAAACCTGATACAGTACAGTAACATTGTTTGAAATATAAAACCTGCAGAAATATGAAAAAGTAACTCTTCAAGTTATTCTTACTCTAATCATACTTGAAGTTGAACTATTCAAGTATATTTTCAGTCCAGGTTTTGTGCTAGGAAAAGACACACATGCAAACACTAACGAGGAAGACGCGATACGTAGGGAGCCGGAACCCGGAAGTGCGCCGTAAACACAGAGAGGAAAGAGAGAAGGGGAAACAAAAGACACGGCAGACTCGAAACGAAACACGGGATACGCGAAAAACCGGACAACATGACACATACAAACCGAAAGGATACAGACCTATAACTTAATATTCAGGAGACGGGGGGGCGAGCGGCGTTAGGGAAGGGCGAGGCGACCGTCACAGTGATTCACAAAAAACCGGCAGAACTTCCATAAAGCAGTTGTTTTGCTGTGCTACGACCATTTATGACAGCTGCGTTTCCGGTGTTCCGGGCAATTCAGTTTCCCTATGTTTCCCCTGTCGCGCGCTGATTTGTACACGGTTTCGCTGTTGTTTTCATGTCTTTTTACGAAGCTCTTGAGGTAAACAAGCCACATATTTTAAAACATCACATGTTTTTTGTTTTTACTGATAATAAATGAAAGTATTTAATTCGCTGGATAGAGATATTTCTTGATGAAAACGGTATAGTATTTCTTATAAGACTATATTATGCGTGACGAACTACTGTATTCGCATGTAATACTGTACCTGAGTGATTTTCAGACATCCCACATACATATTTGCCTAAATATTAGGAGAAACATTATTTCCTGACATCCAGGATATTTGGTTCCCCCCTGTTAAAACAGGTATACAGCAACTCTGGGCCTCGGTACTAATAACAATACAGTATTCACATGTAATAATGTACTTGAGTGATTTTCAGACATTTCACATACCTCTTTGATTTAATATTAGGGGAAACATTATTTCCCGATAGACAGGGGAAACATAGGGAAACCGAATTGCCCGGAACACCTGTTCGGATCCAAACTAGCTTCGCAACCTCTGTTTTCTTCCGACGAAGAATAAAAAATATCGAACGTTTTATCGAACACATTTTTTATTGATATCGATCACGTGTCTATCGCGATACATATCGTAATCGTTTTATCGCCCAGCCCTATTGCAGAGGCTATGCAGGAACATCAGCTCAGCGTCTCCTCAAGTCCCTGGGCATCTGAGGTACCAATCTGAAGAGAGCCATCAGAGGTATTGCCGAGGAGGCAGAACAGGAGAGCTTCTAGCTCTGGCTCCGCAGGAAGGACAAACCATGGGGAAGCAGGGATCTTAGAGGCAGCGGTAGGGAGACATCCCTGTCACTGCTCCACCACCCAGAGATGTTCCGGGATTAAAGGAGCAAAACATCGGTGAAGGGCGGTTCCCGGCTGCTGACCCTGCAGCTGGAAGAAGGGCACTGCCCAAGGTGCAACAGGCAGAGATACCAAGCAGGTGGTTTCACCTCCTACTGTACCTGTGCTGAATATTGCCAGTTTTGACAATAATGTACTAAGTATCACTGCCATTGAGTTATAGTTGTCTTTCTTTTGAATAGAAAATTTTGTTTATATATGAAAATCTTTGTAGTACATTTCTTTATATTACCACTATTTGCAAAGATCCCAACTTTTGTTAGGGATAGTTCTTTAACTCCTTCCATGCATATGTGTTGATTATTACGATACAAAGGAGAGCCAGTCCCCATAGATGTCATCAAGATTCCCAAACCAGATTATAAAAAAAGTCAAACAGGCTTGCTTTTCACATTGAGTTGGGTATAATTTGTAGCTCAAACACAGTGGCTAAGCATCATCACTTTGGGAAATGGTCTGTGTGTATGTGCACTTACCAGATAAACGGATAAAACACAAGGACAGTTGAGGTGACACCTCTATAAAATAATGTTAAACCTTTCCTTGTTAAACCAGCAGGTCTGATGTTATTAAATGAATGGGGTGGCTGGTTGAGTTTTTATTATGAGATAGAGCATCTGTTATGAAGTAAGTAGAGCTGTTATGATCGCTACTGTGTCCCTCTTTGGCAGGGCTCGCCAAGGACCCATTCTGGGCTTGCTTGTCCTAACCCATCCAGCTGTTGATTTGGACCATGTCTTTCTGACTAATCCCCTCTCTTGCTGTTTGTCCGGGCTAACCTTCTCCCGATATCACTTCCCCCTGAAAGTACCACGGAGGGGCTGGCTCATAGCACGGAGGGTAGCTGGCTCATTCTGTAATCATCTTTTACAAAGGAGAGGTTTTGTTAGCAATGTGGGAATTACATCAATATCTACTTGTGTATACACTGATTATTGCCTGGTGTGGCTTAGCACTGAGGGCACACATTAGCCATAACACATCTGTGATGTATTATAACATTTCGTTAAAGTTTAGAGTAATAACTTGTCAGAATGGCACTCAAGTTTCTCATGCAAAAAGCTTGACTGACAGGAAGCCATTAACTCTGGTTACTGATGGAGCTGGTTGCTTGTGATTTATGGCTAATGGAGTTGAAATAATAGAAAAGTAGCAAAAAAAAAAATGTATATATATATATTAGGCACCAGATACTTTGCACATCACGCTTTAATTTTTAGAAGTCAGGAGCTGTTGTGGCTCTGCATGAGCATGTTTGTGCTCATTGTCCATCCGTCAGGCTTCCTATCGTTTATCCTAGACAAGGTAACAGGGAGCCCTGGCATCTATCCCAGGTACTTCAGGGCCAAGACAGGGATATATTCTGGTCAGGATGCCAGTCCATTGCAGGATGCATACACACCACAGGCAATTTAAAGATTGCAAATAGAAAATCCTGTGTTTTTGGGATGCAGAAACCTGCACTGCCGGCATACCGTTTTAATTATTATTTTTGTGACCATTGAATGGATTATTAGCCTAAGCCATAGTTTGGCATATACATTGATTTAACATTTGCCAGAACTGGACGATTTATGATTCTTCTTTTGAATCTTGTTGAAAGAATGAATTTTAATGGCCTTCGGCAGTCTAGTAGCATATATATATTTTTTTTTGTTAAATGTTTTTAAGCATTCAGAATTGAAATGCATGTTTTAATTTGAAATTGAAATTCCAGTTTCTAGTCCAGGTGACAGCGGAGCATTCTAATCACATTTTGAGACTGAAGTTATTGCAAATGGTAACCGGTCACGATATCGGCCTACAAATACCTGCTTTTCTTTCTGATTTTCATTAGAGGGACATACTTAGATTTCCTTCAGGATGCTGTAACTGCTTGTAGATGGACTGCATCATGAATACTGTGTGGTGTTTCAGAAACTGAGCTCACAATCTGCATGAGTGTAAGGGTATGTTCACACTAGGGAAGCCAAAATACACAATGAAACGTGTAACTCGTTGTACTGCATTTTTTGTCACATGCGTTTTTTTGCGTTTTCATTTCACGTTTGTCCGTGTTCTTGTCCTTAGTTTGATATGTGCACCAATATTTAGGCTTTTGAATCCTAGGTTGAGTATTTCTTCAGATAAATAACTGAAGTATTACAACAAAAATTTTCATCAGTGAAAATTTTAAGTAATCACATAACTGCATGTTGTATATGTAAAGATGGTGCATAATTTGGTATATTTGTGTAAGGCATAAGAAAAATGATATGCCAAAATGTGCAGCGGCTCTGAGGGAAGCTTTAGCACACAATGCTTATTTCATGTATAATGTACCATTATTATTGCTTTTTTATTTTATATGATTATTGCTATTAATAATAATAATAATAATAATAATAATAATAATAATAATAATAATAATAATAATAGTAGTAGTAGTAGTAGTAGTACGTACGTAGTAGTAGTAGTAGTAGTAGTAAACAACAAATAATAATAATGGCACTTTATTGATCTCCATGAGGAAATTCTCTGTTAGCCTACCCATTCTTGCTGTCCATGACAGACATGTAGGTAGACTTCAGCTCTAGACGAAAATGAGAACTCCATATTCTTAAAGAATCTACATTTTTTGAATCTTGGTTTAATCCTGGTTCTCCTGGCAAAAGGCGACACTGAGCGGCAGGTTGCTTCCAGGCTGAAAATTTCTAAGACTGCAGAGCACAACAACAAGGTGAAACAGGAGACACCGGAAACCATCAAAAACCAGCCAGGTAGAGGACGGAAGCGACTTTCTAATGGCAGAGATGACCGTCAACTTATCCGACAATGCCTCGTGAATTGGAGGATGACATCAAGTGACCTTCAAAAACAATGGGAAACATTAAGTGGTAACAGACTCCTAGAAGCAGGACTGAAGTCCCGTAAATCAAGTCGGAAGCCCTTTCATCCATGAGTAACAGAGGAGAACCAGGCTGCAGTTTGCAAAAAAAAAAAAGAAGAAATGTATGTTTTACCCAGACGCATACCCACAAATTGAGAAATGAGTGGTCTCTTAATGTTTTCCAGAGCTGTATACACTATATTGTCAAAAGTATTGGGACACCTACCTTTACACACACATCAACTTTGACATCCCATTCTTAATACATAGGCATTAATATGGAGTTGGCCCACCCTTTGCAACTATGACACCTTCAGTTCTTCTGGGAAGGCAGTTCACAAGGTTTGGGAGTGTGTTTATAAGAATTTTTGGCTATTCTTCCAGAAGAGCATTTGTGAGGTCAGGCACTGATGTTGGATGAGAAGGCCTGGCTCTCAGTCTCCGCTCTAATTCATCCCAAAAGTGTTCTGTCGGTTTGAGGTCAGGGCTCTGTGCAGGCTAGTCAAGTTCCTCCACACCAAACTCGCTCATCCATGTCCTTATGGACCTTGCTTTGTGCACTGGTGCGCAGTCATGTTGGAACAGGAAGGGGCCATCCCCAAACTGTTCCCACAAAGTTGGGAGCATGACATTGTCCAAAATGGCTTAGAATGCTGCAGCATTACAAGCTCCTTTCACTGGAACTAAGGGGCCGAGCCCAACCCCTGAAAAACCATCCCACAGCATAATATCCCCCCTCCACCAAACTTTATCTTTGGCACAGTGCAGTCAGGCAAGTACCGTTCTCCTGGCAACCGCCAAACCCAGACTTACAGTATCCATCAGATTGCCAGACAGAGAAGTGTGATTAGTCACTCCAGAGAACACGTCTCTACTACTCTAGAATCCAGTGGCAATGTGCTTTACACCACTGCATTCGACACTTTGCATTGCACTTGGTGATGTAAGGCTTGGATACAGCTGCTCGGCCATGGAAACCCATTCCATGAAGTTCTCTATGCACTGTTCTTGAGCTAATCTGAAGGCCACACAAAGTTTGGAAGTCTGTAGCTATTGACAGTTGGCGACTTCTGCACACTTTGCCTCAGCTTACGTCATGCCTGCTTTGTGATTATATATTGTCATAATACCACTAACAGTAGACCGTAGAATATTTAGTAGAGAGGAAATTTCACAAATGGACTTATTGCACAGGTGGCATCCTATCACGGTACCACGATTGAATTCACTGAGCTCCTGATAGCGAACCATTGTTTGTAGAAGCAGTCTGCATGCCTAGGCGCTTCATTTTATACACGTGTGGCTATGGAAGTGAACACCTGAATTCAATTATTTGGAGAGGTATCCCTATACTTTTGGCAATATAGTGTATATAATATAATGTAATATCTGCAATGACATGCATGTATAGCATTTTAGTCAAGTTGAATTTGCTCACTGTTTTAGATATGAAGTAATAGTAGTGAGTGTGTATGTATGTATAAAGCATGGCGCACATGCTAAAGGACCATATAGTTTATAGTTGTCTATGGCTAACTATGCATTAATGGGTGGCTCTGTGTATGTCGTCTTGTAAGATGCTGTTGCATTGCAATTTTGCTGTTGTGATAAGTTCTGTATGCAAACTGCATTTTCATTTACTTTTAATGTGAAGTACTCTGACCTAACTAAGACTTTCCCTCTATTTTTATTTGGACCCCGATCCCTTATGCTCCTTCTTCCCTCTGCCATATTGCTAAGTAATTAAACCCAGTAACCCAAGTTTTAATTGATGCTTTTGAAAAATTGAGCAGTCGAGTTTATTCAAGTTATGACGGCTATACAGTATATAGCTGTGTTTTAGATATGACGTAATAGCAGTGGTGCACTGATAACCATGAAAACCAGGCTGGGGATGAACTTGCCAGCAGTGAACCTTGCAGAGATTGCCCACTGAGATTAGTGAAACAGTGGAAAGATCAATCTGCAAGCCAGATTTAACAATGAATTAAAAGTTACTGGTTTGGAGTTGCAGGTTAGGAATTTGGTCTCATTCCACCCTATTTTCTATTGCTAAATTAGTTCAGGTGGGCTGGTACTTTATGACCTATCCTGAACTGAACTTTGGCATTCGGATCGTACAACAAGGAGTACACAGCTGAATGAAATTGTTTCTCTAGGCTCAATGTACAAACATAGACACAATACAAGTGCATGCTATACAACAGCAAATAAACATAATGGACAGCATAGACAGACACGTTCATGTATAGTCCAATAGAGGCTGAAATAAAAAATAATAGTCCCCATCATAAGAATATTGCATGTTATATTTCACGTAGTTGCATTATTGCACAGTGTGACAAAAAATAAAAACCTTGGTGAATGGTGTTAAAGTAACAAGAAACATTCTAGCACAGAAATAGCAGCAATTTAAGAGAGATGAGTTCTTGTGTGTGTGTGTGTGTGTGTGTTTGTGTGTGTGTGTGTGTGTGTGTGTGTTCAGGGATTCAGCAGTCACAACAGGTCAGCATGTTGTGTGCTGGTTGATGGAGTTCAGTAATTTGATGGTCTGTGGGAAGAAACTCCTACTGAGTCAGGCAGTCTTGCTCCGCGTTCTAAATGGTGAATAAGCCAACAAAATCCCTTGTCTGTCACTATGGAAAATGGCTGATCAAATTTAAATATCGGGCCACTCTATATCTATACTATGCATGTGTACTTGTAAGACCCTTTAAGTGGATGTTAATTTAATTAATAATCTGATTATTTACTTAATACTCTTGTGAAGTGAAGGATTGCACCGCCTTGATGATCCCTGTTTTATCAGTGTTTGTGTCTTAAAGTATTTCATCATCAATTCAGTGGAACTTACTTTTCAGGTGATGGTTGTTCCAGGTTCCTCTGTCATAAACATACCAACCCTACCCTCTTTATTTTCCCCACAATAGCAGTGCCGTTCCCTCCCCACCAACGACTCTCCATGAAGGAGCTGTTTGAAGATGGCAAGCCCAAGGTGGAACTACTGAAGAACCACCTTGTGAAGGAGGGCCGCCTGGAGGAGGAGGCGGCACTGCGCATCATCAACGACGGTGCCAAAATCCTGCGCCAGGAGAAGTGCATGCTAGAGGTGGAGGCACCCATCACAGGTACCATTCCCCCTTGGTGGACCAAAGGATCTCTTACTTTAGGTCATTCAGATGAACACAAGGGATTCAAGGCCACCTGATGCTTTGCTCAGGTGTGTTGTAAATATTTCCCATTCAACAACAAACCAAACTCTGTCAATGGTCCTGAAAAGGCAGCCATTATTTGGTTCATATAAGCAACCTTGGGGGATGCATCTTTTTTTTCTTCTTCATACACTAAGTTCACATGTCAGGCAGCTGATGAATACTATGTTGCTGTTAAATTTTTAGAATGCCATGGTCGTGTAACAAGTAATGGACATGCAGTATTATTCTGCAGTCACAGCACATCTCTGACTCCTGATAATCTCAGAGTTTTCCTATTTCTTATTGTGAAATGTTCCTGTTCAGTACATAGAGCACTTTAAAGTCAGTAGTCTTGGTGTGTTCAGTGCATTTCAAAATAAATGTAATCTAAACTGATATGTGTTTTGTGCAAAGCAAGAAAGCAATAGCTATAGCTAGAATTCTTTCTCTTTGTATACTGGCAAACTAATTGTACAGAGCAAATCTCTAGGCATCATCAGTTTAATCGTGTTAGATTAAAATTTTCTTCTTTTTAAGTATTATACACCAAATAGTTCTTAAAAGTTTGTAATATTCCCAGCATTGTAAGGTGCATGTGTTGTGAGTAATAACTTGAGGATTTATAAGTTAGACGCTATGATGCTTATGCTTGAGCATTAAGTGAAAGGTAAAAGCTCACGGTAGAGCTGTGTGCACTACCTTCTGCCCATGATGTACCAAAATGCTGCTCTTTAATATAGAGAAGCAGTGTGCTTAAAATGCGCAGATTTTTGAGGAGCCATGCTACTGTTGGACCTTAGAATCTGCCTCTACATGTATAGAAGCATGTGGAGAGGGAATGTACAAGAGGCCAACTGTTTCGGTACAGCTTCATTAATGCTGTCCAAATGTTGGTGTAGGCGTTCATTTTCCTAGCACTACAGCTATCGCCCATGAACTGCTCGATTGTAAAATGAATGTAATCCCTGGCCAAGGCCAGAGCTGACTTGAATGTTCAAAGGGAAGTGTACTTTATGAATTCATTTTGACCGAGGAGTTACTTTTAATGATGAGTTTTATTGAGTGTCGTTTCAGATGCCGCGAGGTTATGATTATAACCTGTCCCTAATAGTAAAACCGGATTGCGTTTGCTGGAAAAAAACTTACTGTTCTGCCAAAAGCTTTCCAAAGTTAGATTTTAACTGCATTCTCTGGCTTGCTTGTTTGCTTATTTGTTTGTTTGTTTGTTTGTTTATTTATTTGCTTGCTTACTTATTTATGTGATGACTCGTGTTTTGGACTCAAGACCAGGTCTGTATTCTGTGGTGCTGTCCATTAGGACAAAGGACAAATAGCTAACAAAATGACTTGGTCATCCTCCATTATTTTGGGGTGATGGTATAGTTTCGTATGAAATTACATGTAAAGTTTAACTTATTGCATTTTCCATGCTTATTTAGCATATAGGTCACTGTTCCGGTTGTGGCCAGGAACTACAAAAGTTCCTAGTCAAGAATCCCCTGGAACTCAAAACCGGGAACTAGGTTCCTGAGCTTCGTTGGGAAAGTGCCTGTTATCAGAAACGGAAAAGTGTTTTCTGCTTTTCTTTTTCTTATCTGTCTAGTTTGTAATTTATATATGTATATAGTTGTGCAGTATATACAAAAGGTTTGGAATTTAGGGGTTTATTACATCCTATTTCCATTACCTAATTAGTTCAGATATTGCATGAATTATACAGTTCTTTGTGAAATTATGTGGAGGACTGTGGGGAAAAAAAAATGTCATAACTGGCTAATTAGAGGTGTCAGCTGGGCGGTGCAATACAGTTACAAATTTTGTTTAATTTACTTAGATTTGTTCTCGTGTTGCGCCCCATACCCTTTGTCTCTGCTGACAGTGTGTGGTGATGTTCACGGACAGTTCTTCGACTTGATGAAGCTCTTTGAGGTCGGGGGTTCACCAAACAACACGCGTTACCTCTTTCTGGGAGACTATGTGGACCGAGGATACTTCAGCATTGAGGTGAGTGCCTCGGGGCTTCCTTCAGAGTGCCTCGGGGCTTCCTTCAGAGTGCTTCCTTCAGAGTGCCTCGGGGCTTCCTTCAGAGTGCTTCCTTCAGAGTGCCTCGGGGCTTCCTTCAGAGTGCCTTGCCATTTTCAGCTGACTCCCAGCTTTCCCTTCGTGTTCCATTGGTCTCGCAGAGGGTGTTGTAATAGATGTATCTTCTACTTGTGTCTCACTTACACAGCCTGTGTAAGAGCATGCCATCACAGGCTGTACTTTACTCACCCTGTAACAGGATGAATAGTGTCCACTTTAACACTTGAGATTCTGTCATAAAAGACAACGGAGCAGTAAAATATCAAATTAGTGTCCAGGTTGCTGTGCATGTGAAATAATGATTTGGCAGATCGTGTGATGCTGACAGACGGATTGCTGAGATGTAGGAGGGAGATTGTTGGATCACACTCTAACATAGGCCGGGGTTCCAATTCTGCTCTGCTACTTTGGCAGGGGCTTTGGGCTAATAGGTCTTGTTCCCCTATTACGTCCTTGTTCCTCACTCTCTTTCCTACTAGTTTTCAGGAATTTCCCTACTCTTCTTGTAACTGGTTTGTCTTACTGATACATGAAGTGTTTTTTTCTAATTGTTTAATTTGTGAGAAAAGGATCAGATAATACATTCTTCTGTTGATTGATCCCTAGCACTATGGCACAGTTTTCCACATTCCTCTATTCAGTTGGTAACTCTGAGGAATTCCTGACAGCCTCTTTGGGTGCAGCAGCTGATTGGCTGGTTGTGTGGTCGGACAGTCGAGCAGCTGCTGATTGGCTCATTTGGGGTATGTGTCTCAAACAATGCCTTTCAGTTTTAGACACTATAAAAATGACACACCCTGCAATTACAGTCACATTCATTATTTTTTCATGTGGTACTTGCCATCAGTCTCACTGAAAATTATTTCAGGGTTTTGTGCTGTTATACTGGATAATGGGCAGCTTTACTGAACAGCTTAGTGCTTTTATACTGGTTTTAGTTACTTTTTCTGGCTTTGAAAGGACTTACTGAAAGAGAGGCAGTGTTTAGAAATTGCTGATTATCTTTGCTGCAGTCAGACATGTGGTGCTACAATCAATACAATTAATAAGGTACATTAGTGGAGATTTTATTTCACGATGACTAGGGACTCCTTGCTTTCACAATTTTATCACTCTTCACTGAATTCTATGGTTAGTTTGCTGTTGGGCCATACTGATTTCGGAAAAAAAACACGTTAGATTGTTGACCTGAGTGGTTTGCTGAGGAGCTCAAACAGGCCTGGTGGGGTGGCTGGGACATGCCCCATTCTAAAGGTATGGGTTTCTAAAGCCTGTGTTCAGAGCCAGGCTTTCTGATGGGTATCCAGCCAAATGTCAGAGACAAAAGCAATTGGGGTAAATGGATGAAGCACCATGCATGAGTAGAACTCTGTGAGCATCTCTCTCCCTGCTCCCACAAGCAGCCTGCATTTTCAGGTGTGTGTGTGTGTACGTGTATGTGTGTGTACGTATGTGTGCGTGTGTGTATGTGTGCGTGTGTGTGTGTGTACGTGTACGTGTGCGTACGCTGCTTGACTTTCATATATGATCTTTGGTCATTCAGGGCTCTCAAGCAGAAACTGGGACTAGCTACAATAGTTGGCTTTCCATCACCAATGATATATCTTTGCAGTCTGATGTCCACCTGTGACGATTGTGACTGTTTATTATAGATGGAATACGACCATTGTCCTCTGCCGACTGATATCATTTGATATGTAATTGACCAATGAAAATATGTTTTATGAAGGCATCTATTTAACTAATATCTCCATTGGATGTCAGAAGTATCCATCAAAACTGCATATCTCCCTCCCCCGTGTTTTGAGGAGTGTCAGCTACGGTTAGATGATTCTGGGTGAAATATGAATTGCAAAATTTTCCCCCCCATAATAATACTGATTGTGATTTTCTCATCTGCTCACCTGGACACATTTACCAGAATACTGACAGATGATTTTGTGTGTGGTTAGGTGCAAGTGTATGACCTCATCCCCAGCCCAGCAAGTGCGTGTCGTGATCCCCTTCTGACTGTTTGTGCTTGTACTGATATCCCCTCATATGCACAAGTGTCTGCTTATCCCTTCACTCCCTGGATAGACTGCCCCTTTTTTCTAAATTGTCATCCGTCCTCTACATAGATTCTCATTTAGTGTTTTGAGTACCTGCTTGGTTTGCATTTGGGTCCCCTGTTCCTGATCTGTCCATTCCATATTCAAGCTCACCAAGTTTAACTGCCAGCAAGGGGGCAGATTTGACATTGCTAATAGTTGCCATCCACCTCAGATTGAAGAATAAAACAGTGTTGCCATTTTGAACCAATATGGGACACGACTGAAAGTTGCAACACTAACTGCTAGTGTCTGTAACTGTAAGTACTTGCATTCTGTATTTTCTACTGGATGGCAGTGCTTCAAGTGGTGACATTTGTAGTAAAGTTTTTCCAGTTTTAGTTGGTTACTAGTTTTTGGGAAAGATTACAATACACAGCACCAGTCTGTTGCGTGTCGTAGGCGTCACACCGTCAATGTCTTTTTGTCTAGTTTATCTGCAATATCCCCTTTTTCAAAAGTTGTGGCTGCTGCCACCAACACTGAAGTTTCCTCTGATGGAGAGCTTCTCTCTCCCATGAATCATGGACATTACCAGAACAGCAGTATGAGGAGTGCTTTGCTGATTTGGTAAACTTTGCTGTACGTTTGTTGTGCATAAGTCCATTCTCAAAACACTGTGATTGGCAGCAGGCCAGGTTATTTTAGTTAGTGCTGACAGAACACCATAGTGCACATTCTTCCTAGCTTTTCTCAATTCTCTGTGGATTATGCTGTGTGGATTTCTCATGAACTGCATTTTACAATGGACTTACATATTGGATTTTGCTGGATTACCCTTATTGGACAGGTTTGCTTTGGACTTGCCTGCTCCCCTGGTGAGTTGCATTGTTATTTTGAGTGTGTTGTCTTTCGTATCCATGCCTGCCCTACTGCATTCTCTGTGTTTTTGTGGCTGTGTCTGCGCTTGTGTTCAGTTGCAGGGCCTTGCAGACAGTCACAGAGAAAGTAATGTAATTTCCGGTCGAACTTTCATCTAACACTGGTCATATTGATATTGAGGAAAACTATCTCGGTAATTGTCGTTATTTTATCGCCTGCCCTAACACCAGATTTTCTGACCCCTCTTCCTATAACATGATGTAATACAGTCCTGTGATGTATTGGTACTGCTTAGGGAGAAATAGGGAGTGTTTGGTTTGATGCAACTGATCTACTCGCTAATGCAGACATGGCGGAACTTTGTGTAAGAATGAGATTACATAGGAATCAAGATCATGATTCAACTCTTGAATGAGATTTCATGGTGGTGTGAATCGAGACTGAGATTCAAAAACAGTTAGTTGTGCAGCACTAGGGTCAACTATTTAGCCTCAGCTGATAGCTGTCACTCAAAACCAGAAGAAGGTTTGCACTGCAGTTTGAGTGGAATATCACTGTCATGGTAAAGTAACACCATACACTTCTTGTTTGAAGATGGTATTTGTTTGTACTAGTAAACATTTGCATTCAAGATTGTCGTGTATGGATTGCATTGTATCTCTAGCAACTTTAACGCTGATAGCTAGATAAAATTAAATAGAAAGATAAAGCTCTGATTATGTCCTAACATTTAGACTAACTGTCCATATTACTGAAATATAGTCAGCGGAAAAAGGAGATTCAGACTAACAGTGCACCATTGGAAAGCATGATATGAAAACCATGTAAGTCCACGTTCATTGACAACAGTGAAGAGGCGTCTGTTTGTGGTGCTAAAGGTGTCTCGTTACATTGTTTTAGGTTTATTTTGTTAAGTAGTTTCAGAGAATTTTTTCTAACACTCCTGAAATACTGGATTTTTGGAAATCCTATGTTTTTTATTGGCTAGCGACTATAAATTCAGGTCTAAAATTTTAGAATTTAAATATTGAGTAGGATGAGCATGATGCAAGTAAATATGTACAGCAAGCCTGTGTTTTGAGAAGTCATCGGTGCTGCTGACCCAATGGAAATGACACACTTTGAAGCTTTATAAAGGTGCAACCCCTATAATGGCCTTAAAATAAGCAATCACTTGTTAGTCTTCATCAGGGCAAGCTGCTTCACTTTATGTGCCGCCCATAAAAATAGCTACAATTAGGCTAATAGCATGATGTAAGTGGTCAGTCGGGTCTTTGGCTGGGCAGCTCAGGATCCCTGGAGCGAGCAGCAGGAGGCGAAAGCAGCTTTAATAACAAAGCAGGGAGTTCGTGCACCACACGGCTCTATTGATCAAGGCACTGTTTCAAATCCTGCGGCCCCGCGTTTACAATGAGCCTCTCTTCATTTACATGAGCATGATGTATCAGGGAGAGCCAAATCAACTTTAACGAGCTTAAGTGCTAGCTCCGTGACGGGACGAGAAATTGATTTCTGCCATTCTAATCGGATCACCATTTTATGCTAGTAATTTGTTTATGCTAATTTGACCCAGGCAATCTATCAGCACCCCTGCTTGACCCCCTTCCTACTGTTATTGCTCGCCAACCCTTTGATCTACCTGAACATGTTTTCATACCTCGACTCATGGCGGCATTTTAAATGTTTTCTGAGGAGCTGTATCTATCGTTTTCACCTCTCATTTTTCCTTCTATGTATATATTTTTTTCCCCATTGTGCTATCGGTACAGAAAAGACAAGACGCATGATGGGGCGTTTTTGGGATCTGGCTAAGAATCAGAGTGGCACAGTGACAGTGTAATACTCTATTCATCTGTTTTAGCTCAGTAGTTTAGAAGAGGCGTCTGTAACTGCAAGCTTAATATCAGGTCTTACCTGCCAGCAAAGTGCCAGTGCTAGTCATCCCTCGCCATTCCTTCCTACCTTTGTCTGCTTTTCACTGGATCGCTCTGTCTGCGCATGTTTATGGTCTTTTCAGTTTTGTATAGCCCTCATGGATTGTGGCTCACTTCTAGCCTGCAGTAGCCCCCCTCCCTTCTTTCATATGTACCAGAAACCTTAAGGGAATGGGAGTGTCGTCTCCTCCCAGCCAGGCTCTTGTAATCCAGCAGACTGTTAGCTGTGTGATCTGTTGCCAGTTTAGTTGGCTGCTATGGAAAGGTGAAGGGGGAGAAATGATTATTAAGGAATCCCTGTGTTTGTCCCGCACCTTAATCTTTATGTTAGACCCCTGATTACCGAGTCGGCTGCTCCTCCCCTTTTCGTTTCAATCGACTCCAATATTTAGCACAAGTTGTGATATTTACAGATCCGCTCTCATGGTTTATGTGTGTGATGTTATGTTTTGTAAACCTTTGTCTCTTCTTCTTCTCATGCAGTGTGTGTTGTTCCTTTGGACCCTCAAGATCAACCACCCGACAACACTCTTTCTCCTCAGAGGCAACCATGAGTGTCGGCATCTCACAGAATATTTCACCTTCAAACAGGAGTGTAAGAGCAGCTTCCCGAGTTGGTGTGAATTTGTCACTGCATGCAGTGGGTTGTAAACTCAACAAAGCTTTGTACGTTAGTAAGCGTCCATCATCCTGTTCACTGTCATGTTTCTTTGCAAGCTCTATATGATATATTGCGATATATTGGTAGGATAGAGGTATTGGCGCATCCAAAACAAATGAGGCCCTTAGGATTTATGTCTTGCTGTCAATTGGTGTAAAGTACAGTTTCCTGCTTAATGCTGGTGTCCAACCATGTAGGAATCTTTCCTCAGCAGAGAGGAGAGCCGGCATGATTGGGGGTTGGGGTGGTATCAGCAGTAGGTATTGTGATATGGGTGTCAAAACTGCTTCAGATACATTTGAATATCTGAACTACATACACTGAAGAAACTAAATATAGTATGTTGAATCACATATCAAGACCCCCAATCCAAACTTATTGAATTGTCACTTAAATAAGATGTGAGCCAATGTATATCAGCATTACAGTGTGCTTTGTCAACTGCAGAGATGCTTCAGGAACAGGGTCTCATCGATCTTTGTGAAATTTAGTTTCTTTGTTGAGAGCTGGGGTTTGTAATAGAAAGCCAACTGGGCTAGTCTGTATGTATGATTTGAAATGTAGTGCTTGGAAGATGAGCAAATATAGATGTGTCTGAAGTGCACTATTATGCGTGTAACAAGGTCTGAAGTGAATCGTAAGGGAGTGATCACGCAGGTGTGGAACATTAGTATGCAAACTCAAGTAGAACTACATCAGTTTGCTTGTTCTGATGTTAGTTAATAGGATACAAAGAGTAAATGAAGTGAAATGAGCATGGACTCCCTTGCAGCTATGGCATTTTATGCAAATATGTTTGTAATCAAATTCCTCATTAGCATGCATAAAAGCCTATTAACTAAAAGCAATGATCCAGCCACACATTATGTAGAATAATTCGGTTGAGCTGTGAAGTTCCATCTGAAACACATGCAAGCTTTTAAATATGGCTGCCAGCATGGGAATCGTACTTTTTTTCTCATTAATGAGTTTGGAGATTTAGTGGGAGGAGGGGAAACTGGGGCAATTTGGATAGCGCTTACCAAATATTAGCAGACATAGGAACGGATGGTAATCTGGTATGAAAATGTTCTGTTGTTTTGGGTAGGTTCCAGTTTCATCGATACTTGTTCAATATATTTGCCAAATGAGAAATTACAAGTTATACTGCCGGTTGCTTGGGTGTGGGGTGGCGGTGAAAACCAACTTCTGTTATTCTAGTATTGGGTTGTTATGATGATTGGTGTCCCAAAAAAATGTGTAAATGTGTGTGTGTGTGTTACTCAAAAGTAAATTTGAACCACAGCTGACATTTCAAGATGGCACTGCTCTGTTCTTGGTTGCCTCTATTAATATGGCACACTAATTTCCAGGGAATTATTAAGTAATTGTACAATTTAGCCAAATAAGGGCACAATTCCCTCGAGCACTACTTTGAATATGTACCAAGGTTTTACTCAGCATAGGATTGGGTATGTGTATAATGACTGAAATATGTCTTTTATAACTAAGTTTCTACACACCTGTTTCCTGTTTCTGCACACCTGTCTACATACCTGTTTCCTGTTTCTGCACACCTGTCTACACACCTGTTCTAGTATCTGCACACCTGTCTACACACCTGTTCTAGTTTCTGCACACCTGTCTACACACCTGTTCTAGTTTCTGCACACCTGTCTACACACCTGTTCTAGTTTCTACACACCTGTTCTAGTTTCTGCACACCTGTCTACACACCTGTTCTAGTTTCTGCACACCTGTCTACACACCTGTTCTGGTTTCTACACACCTGTTCTGGTTTCTACACACCTGTTCTGGTTTCTACACACCTGTCTAGCTGGTACAACTTTGTGCAAAATCAGTCAAAAACAAGTACTGTCTTTTTCTAAAACCTATCATGACGTAAGCAAGGCTGACAACAGTGTCACAGATAAATGGGTCCATGTATTCACCCATTGGCTTACCCCCCCCCCCCCCCCCCCCCCACAGGTAAGATCAAGTATTCTGAGCGGGTGTACGACGCTTGTATGGATGCTTTCGACTGCCTGCCCCTTGCCGCCCTCCTTAACCAGCAGTTTCTCTGTGTGCATGGAGGTCTGTCTCCAGAGATCACCTGCCTAGACGACATTCGAAAGGTATGTGTCTCGCGGTCAGGACCACCTCCCCCCACACAAGGAGTTTGCTTGTGTACCTGTTGAATTTTGGATATGGTGCTCAAGTTAAAGGTTTATGAATGAATTTTAGATTCGGTTTTCACCTCTATGAAAATTGTCATTTCAGACAGAATGTGCTGACGTTTATGCAGTACCAGTTATTTGCTCAGGTCATGGATGGGTACACCAGATTGCCGCAGTTAACATGGCATACTGTGTGATATGCCTTTATTTCCAGAAAGCCTGTAAAATGGCAATATCAGCTTTAAAATCATGTAGGAATTCTCGACTTGTATGATTTTGTATTAAACTTGGGATCGGCTTTTGACACTGAGAACACCAAGTGCTAGGGAGTCAGGCCAAGCTGCATTTTGCAGTTGGACAGGTTCAAGGAGCCACCGGCGTTTGGGCCCATGTGTGACCTGCTGTGGTCAGACCCTGGAGAGGACTATGGCAGCGAGAAGACCTCTGAACACTTCAACCACAACTCTGTGAGAGGCTGCTCCTATTTTTTCAGGTACGGGTCATATCTGACCTCCATGACCGTGTCAGCCTGTGTGAACCTGCTCTAAATAAGCACTGCTAAATGTCTCAGTCACCTTAATATTTAATTCCTCATTAAAAAAACATTTCATCAGGTAAACAAAATTGTCCAGAACACAGTAATAGTTTTCAAACTTTAAAAAACCACACAAGTCATATGTATCTCTCATTGCAGTTATTGTGTTATCCTTGCCATATTAACCGTACTTTTAAATGGATATTTTATTTTATTGTTGATGGTTCATGCTTTACAGTGGACAGGATTTAGCCTTGTGTGAATGGGAAATCCTGGTAATCTTGTGCCCTGTGTTATGTAGTGTAAGCCGTGGTGGGGGAAATCCCTTTGAGCTGTTTTCAGCTGCGTCATGCTGCAGCCCTACTGAGCTGCCAGCTTAGCAAAAGGCAGGTGGTCCTCTGACTGCTGGAGCTGCCCCCAGGACAGCTGGGAGAACACCCCTCTCAATGCCAACCACCGCACCAGATACTCTCTCTGTTTAATGTGGTCTTTTATCCCCCCAAGCATCGTTCATACCCAGTCATTACTCCAGCTCCAACTCCTGATACAGGAGATCATTAGCCCGTGCCTCAGAAACCATGGCACAGAAAAGAAAATAAAACCATGCTCTGAAAATTGTAGGGTCAGCAAGATCAAAAAATATTAATTGCTCCCTTGCAGGGCCCTTACTACATGGCTGTCGGGCAAAATTCAAAACACATGAAATGTGGGTTTTATGAGACTTTGTCGTCCATCTCTCTTAATGTGCTTTTCTTGCCTTGCAGCTATCATGCAGTATGTGACTTTTTGCTAAACAACAATTTGTTGTCTGTAATACGAGCACATGAAGCTCAGGATGCGGGGTAAACAAAAGTTTTTATTTTATATATTTATTGTATGGTTCTCTTCCTCTGGCCATTAATACATTTTGCATTTCACTATATGTGGAATTATCATTAGCCATGTGTTTCATCAGTGTTTTTTTTTTACATACTCTTTCTCACTCCCTTTCTTCTAGGTATCGAATGTACAGAAAAAGCCAGACAACCGGTTTTCCCTCATTAATCACAATTTTTTCAGCACCAAACTACCTAGACGTGTATAACAACAAAGGTACGAGAACATAAAGGTGCCCTTTTACTGAATTTTTCTAATTGGAGGGAGTTGTTGTTGCCTTATTTGCGTATATCCCGAAGAGGACCACGTGCTGCCTAATGGTCTTGCTGTGTTCCCTGTGATGATGCCTTATTTGCGGTGTATTGCTGGTTGGGATGTGTATCATGCCTGCGGTGTATTGCTGGTTGGGATGTGTATCATGCCTGCGGTGTATTGCTGGTTGGGATGTGTATCATGCCTGCGGTGTATTGCTGGTTGGGATGTGTATCATGCCTGCGGTGTATTGCTGGTTGGGATGTGTATCATGCCTGCGGTGTATTGCTGGTTGGGATGTGTATCATGCCTGCGGTGTATTGCTGGTTGGGATGTGTATCATGCCTGAGCCACCTAGCTATAGATCACCATCTGGCTGAACTCTGTCTCTTTTATCCTGCCCAGCCCCAGAATACTTCTATACGAATTAGCATTCACTAGATCAACAGCAGGGTTATCAGGGCTTGATAACTTATTCACAAACCTGAACCAAAGCTGCACAGTCACTTATGACTTTCACCGCTTGGTAATAGCTCTCCTTGTCTCAACAGCTGCTGTTTTGAAGTATGAGAACAATGTAATGAACATCCGACAATTTAACTGCTCTCCTCACCCATACTGGCTGCCCAACTTCATGGATGTTTTCACGTGGTCGCTGCCCTTTGTAGGAGAGAAAGGTGAACATTGCTTTTTGAAAGTGTGCATGGCAAACTTTTTTGCCATTTTATCGCCAGTTAATTTATTCCTGTATGAGTTGAGTATCTATTCTGGCTCTTATTTTCCCAACTTTGAAACAGTGATGTTAACAGCTGTTATGCTGGACTTGTTTCTTTGTGTGCTTTGGGGAAACTGCATTTGATGCTATACTATAATGAATAGGAGCTACAGAGAGAGTCCGCAGATCTGGGTCTCTTATTTTTGTACTGTCCAAAGAAATTTATAGGCCATTGTAAACAGTGGTAAATGGTTTAGACTTTGCAGAAATGCAGTAAATGTTTAGCATAGTTCCATATGTGGGATGCTGAGATGCAATATGAACTGCTTTATGGACTGGAAAAGAGTTAATAGATATTTATATCCTAGACTAACTCTAGACTGAAGCCCAGGAATATTTTAGCCACAAAACCACTGCATTCTTTTGAATAATATTGGGCGTGTGCGTGCGTGCGTGCGTGCGTGCGTGCGTGCGTGCGTGTGTGTGTGTGTGTGTGTGTGTGTGTGTGTGTGTGTGTGTGTGTGTGTGTGTGTGTGTGTGTGTGTCAGAGAGAGAGTGAGTATATTTGACAGTACAGATACAGTTGTGTAGCTAATTCATTTCCTGTTCATTTTTTCCTCACAGTGACGGAGATGCTGGTGAACGTCCTGAACATCTGCTCTGATGATGAACTCATGTCCGAGGGAGATGACACATGCGAGGGTAAAACAAGCAGTTTGATTCGCCAACCATGGTTCAAAAATACTGTATATCTGGTTTAATTACCATTACCATTACCATTACATTTCTCCTGTAAATCCATTCAACGTCATCAACGTGGGAAGACGAGTCCCGCTTTACTGATTCCTCTCATTACCGTTCTTTAATGCTGTCTTCAGAGTCTTTTTGTTCTTGCTGTCCAGTTAGTTTATATTCAGTGTTTGTGTTTCCCATCGCAAACGTACCATGTTCAGCCTCTCAGCCGCACTGGCAGGTAAACAGTCAGGAAGTGCTATCTCCTGTATACTTATACTAGCTCTGCAAGTGAAGCCTAACTGTTATTTGTTGATACTTTGGTTAAATAATTTGGTTTGGTTTAGGATACCGAATCATTTCCCTCATTTATTTTTGATTGCTGCATTGGCCAATAACAGTGCTGTTCAAATGTGATGGCCACGGGGAAGGTAAGAATAGCTTAGAGTGAGAGGAGGAGTGATTGTGAATCTGCTTCTCTTCTTCCTCAAGATGTACTTGGCTAGAGCATCGTGGTTACAGACTTTTTATTGTACCTCTTGGTCACTTGGACTGTCGTGTTCCATTTATGTGATATATATTTTGCATTTCATATAATATCCTCTTCTGTATGCAGATATGTACCACATAAAATATTAGTTTTGTTTAATTTATTTTTTTTCTTTGAGCAGTTTGTTGTGCCCTCCTATTTTGCTGGCATGTCAGTAGATTGCAATAGATTGCATTTTATTACCAAAAGGATCTTGCCAAGGTGCGTGGATGCATGAAGTGTGTGCAGCACTGCTAGGAGTATAAGGTCAAAGTTGAGTTTATTACAGATGTGTGTCTGTAGCTTCATGTTGCTTTGACAGTGAGCGCCTTGTCAAGGGGATTGGTAGCCAGTGAATATTATTTTGGTTTTTAAGTTTGTTTGCAGAGCCCAAGCCAGCGTATCAGTTTATCTTTCTGATAAACTGTGTGAAAGAATGTTAACGCTTTCTAATTTGCTGCTTCCCACTAACAATTGCGGTATGGGTCTAACTGGGAGAAATAAGTTCAGGCTTCACACTTTTCATACCAAACAAGATACCCAACAGATAAGGCTGTAACTAACATCAGTGATGTTTTTGACCAGTCTAACATCTGTTGCACTCTACGCTCCAGTGACTCCCCACCAAAGCAGATATTAACTGATTGACAAAACATTCTGCCGATGCTCATTTTCGGTCAGTTATTGTGCTCCAAGTCTTGCAAGTTTTTGAAAGACAGTGTGGGAAACAGCAAGCATGCCAGAGGATGTATGTCATTTTTAACAGTAGTGTTTTGCAGAGCAAGCCTGTGGTTTTAAGACCATATTCAGTCAGTCAGTGGGTGACTAAATGGGGGGGGGGGGGTGCAAATTGTTAAAAATTGAATTTTGCTAATTCCCACACACATTCATTCCAGAGGGTCATCCACAATTTCATTCAGGAGCTCTAAGGGGACTCTTGAGAGCAGCCAGAAATAATGTGCAGCTGCTGCCATCTTACTGTCCCCTATTTTAGCCATTAATGGGTTAATGGGACATATCACACATCATCACATGTGAAAGTCTGAGACGGGAGGATGTTCTTGGTTCATCAAATAGGAAGAATATCCCCTGTGTAATGGAGTCAATTTAATGGAGCTCAGTTTGGCTAAGACTGGCTTGAATTTCATTTCTCAGAAAAAAAAGATGGGCACTGCTCCTTAGAATGTGTTGAATTCCCTGGCCTGTGGAGTGAATGAGGTCAGTGTCTAACTGAAGCTGTGCTCCTGATAGGAGGCACCCCAGCTGCAAGGAAGGAGGTCATCAGGAACAAGATCCGTGCCATCGGCAAGATGGCTAGGGTCTTCTCCGTGCTCCGGTGAGCATCCTCTGCCTTGTCCTCCCCCCCCCCAACCATCTTCCCTTGTACATGATTTGGAGAGAATTTGGTAGATGAAGCACCCAGGCTGTATACAGTGGGAATGATCTTGATAATGTGCATCTGTAGTCATTGTAACTGCAGCAGATGTGGTTACAGATCCACAGGATTAAGGTCTCTCGTCCCACTTCCTGAGACCTGAGCTTCTCATCTGGAAGCTACGTAGGAGGCCGCTTGCCAAAGTCTCTTGCCTGGTGTTCCCGGAATTGGATTTGCAGCGGTCTTGTTGCAGTCCAGACGGGTGTCTGTAAATGGCGGTGCTCCCTGCTGATGTGTGTTGTCTCGTTAGAGAGGAGAGCGAGAGTGTACTGCAGCTGAAAGGATTGACGCCCACCGGGACCCTGCCCATGGGCGTGCTGTCGGGAGGTCGGCAGACACTGGAGAGTGGTAAGTCCTCCTAATCTGTCTGAATGACCTGAAGTGCCAGTTTCAACCCCAGCTGATCCTGACCACCACCCAGTCCAGGAAATGTCCTGAAGTAATCTTAGGTGCAGTTGATGGTGCAGTGAGAGCTTCACTTAGGTTTGCATGGCTTAGGATGTTTACAGGCCAGTAGCAGAAATTTGTTTTACTGTCTCATCTAGTGTTAACGGCACCAACGTGTAATAAAGCTAAATATAAATTTAATATTAAAAGTTGCTAAAATGTTTGTTATTTTTCTAAGGAGTAATGTAAGGAGTGGTGCATTATTCAATAATTCACTGTTTGCGTGAAGCTTTCATATGTCATTATAAATGAATAAAGTGAAATGTGATCAGCATGTTACAGGTTAATTAGCAGCCAGGGCCAGCCTAGTTATTTTTATCCACATTAATCTGGGCATGCATGTAAATTAAAGCTTTATGCTGACCTCCCGGAGTAATGTGCTGTGTGATATAAAGTTGTCAGATGGTATGTGAACGCTGGAACAGGAGGGTAAAAAAAACACCTCTGTGTCAGGTCTGGATGGAAATGTCATCTAATATTTAATGTGTGCTCACACACAGATCATTTGCCGCCTTAGACGGTTATTTCTGATAGCCTCATTTCTCTGTTTACATGGGATTAATGCTGGAGAAAGTATGAAGCCTCTGGCTGCTTCCGTCATGCCGTGCTCCCCTACTCACCAAGGTCTAATTCACCTGTCATTGAAACTGTGATGATAAGGTCACATTAACAAGCTTAAAGCGCAGCAGCAGCGAGAGCGGTGGTGAGCTTCTAGCGTAATTGACCGTGATTGTGGAGTCAGTCTCCTTCGGTTGCTTCTCAGGAAATCATCAGTAATAAGGCTGGAAGGCCTTATTGGTCACACCTTTATTTAATCAGGATTTATGTAGCACCTTGCTAATGATGTCTTAACCATTCCAGAAAATATGCCCTAATGCTTACTAAGAATGTGTTCAATTTAAAAAAAACAAAAAAAAAAACAAAAGTTGCTTCATAGTTCAGGGTGAATGCCGCATGGATATGTGCATGATTGGTTGCCTGTTGGACTGGAAGTGCCTGATCAGTGTCCTGTATGCTCTCTGCTTGCATGGTACTCCGAGACATCATACTGTTTTATAACACATGCAGTTTCCAGCAAATCACCTAGTTGCTCTAGGGCTTTAATTGCCTGTCCTGTAATAACTGATTGTGGGTTTAATCTAGAACATACTTATTTTTGACCTGCTGCAGCCGTTGATCTACTCTGCGTGCTTAATTTCCCTGGGGAAAATTCTGTGCATTTGGGGGGATGTGATGCAGGGGTAGCCTGGAATGCAATGGATGTCTCTGGCTGCATTGATATTTTAATTCACTCTTTCTCCATTCGTTCTCGGCATGGCTCAACTACTCACGCTTATACAGCCACCATAGAAGCAGAAGAGGCACGAGGTAATGCAAGTGGTCTGTGGATCTCTCTCTGTTTTGTCTGTCTCCTGGTGTGGGCTTTTCTGCATTAACCTGTTTCTCTGTATTGTTCCGTTGTCTTGTTGATTTTGGGTGTGGTCCTTTTGAACCACCTTGTGGAGAAGGGCTTCTCTTGCACCACCAGTGACTGCTGTGTCTGAGGGGTTGTGAAGGCACTGCCCTGCCGGTGGGCCCTGGGTTGGATTGGTATATTCCAACTATTAGGGTGGGGTGATGGAAAAACTGAACAATTGTTTTCAAATCACTATACAGTGGAACCTCGGATTACGAGTAACGCGGTTTACGAGTGTTCCGCAAGACGAGCAAAGATTTTTAATACATTTTGAATTGGAAACCGAGCAAGTCCTGGTTTACAAGCGCCAAGTATCATCAAAAATCATATGGCACACATGCGCTCCTTGTTTTTCTTGTTTTTACGTGCGCTCGGCTTCAAAACAGGAAGCGCATGCGTGCGCTTCTTGTTTTGATGCCGAGCGCACATCATCACAACTGAACCACTTTCTCACGCTGCGGAATTGTGGGTAATCCTCTCCCATGCTCAGTCTCAGTCGGCATGCCTCACTCGTATAGTCAAAATTTAGTAGAAAAGCACCACCTGAATAAGGGTGTAGCAGTGCGAGCGATGAATCTGTTTAAGACAATGCAATGTCCACATTTTTGCGAAATCGAAAAGGAGGCAAAAGCAGCTGTCATTGGATGGGTTCCTTGTTAAAGTCGCACAAACAGAAAAAGATTCCAGTGAGCCAACAGATAGCAGTGATTCCGTTAATTATAGTGAAAGTCGTCCTACAAAATAACCCTCCTCTTCTCCTCTCTCGTCTCCCTCACACCATCCACGATTCTTTTCAAAGGTAAAGCGCAAGTTAATTTGTTTTATGTATTTTTACTTTATATTTGGTATTAATAATTTTTATATGAATATTTTTTTAGTTGTGGAACGGATCATATGAGTTTCCATTATTTCTAATGGGAAAAGACATGCTGAGGCTAATTGGAGTTACTAAATTGCCCATAGGTGTGAGTGTGCCCTGCGATGGGCTGCCCCCCCTGTCCTGGGTTGTTCCCTGCCTCGTGCCCGTAACTTCTGGGATAGGCTCCGGACCCCCCGTGACCCAGAAGGATAAGCGGTTTGGAAAATGGATGGAAATTGGATTACAGCTACCAAAACATACTGCTTGATAAAAGGCATGAAAGTGTCTTGTGTTTCCCCCCGTTTTTTTTTTTTTTCTCCTTGCCCCTTGGGGGGGAGAAAAAAAAATAATTCTGATGACAGCTGGAGCAAGAGGACCTCTACAGAGTGGCCAGTTGGACTGTCTGGTCCCAGACCAGCTAGAAGTCCCCTGCCTCTGAGTGTTTTCACTGCTTCTTATTTGTTGTACAGTAGCTATTTCCAGCTGACCAAACTTAACCAAAGCCTGCTGAAAACAACACATCACTTCTTTAGACCATGCTCTCATGTCCTGGTTTTCCAGAACGTGCGACCTGCCCCAAACCCTCTACCTCCAGCCCAGCCTCCAGCTAGTGGGTATTTTTAGAGCCTAATCTCATTATGTCCTTCAGCAGCATACGCGCTTATCTCGATAGGAAGCGCTTTGCTTCCAAATGCTGCATTCATGCTCTTTGGGCTCACTAGGCAAACACTAGTAGCGGACAGGGGCCTTGGAGTGTCTGGGATAGCCTTTCCACCCTTAAACCTTTTCCGGGCCTTGCTGTCCACCGCTGACCTCACACTCCTGGTTGTGCAAGAGCGCCATTCCCTGGATGGGTGTTGCCCACCTGACCCCGAGTCAGCCGTGTCTGTCGGTGCCATCGGGTGGCTCTGTCGTCATTCTTTTATTTCCTGTTCAGCTGTCAGTTTAACGTTAAAGTTGTACTAGCAGCATCTTTTATAAAAAGCACCTGTCTGCCGCAAGCGTAAGTTTTGGGTCTTGCTGAAACACATTAGTAAACAGCTAGTGTAGTGCGTGGGTGAATGTTAAACGCATCCCCTGGGATTTTAAACGGCTCTTAACGTGTTGGACAGAGGGAGCACCATATATTTGGGAGAGTAAGAGTGTTGTGTTGAGACGCCCTCTGCTGTTTGTGAAAAGTGCTACATGTAAAGGCGGGTCATTCAATGCCCTTTGTCCCTGCTCTTGTTACTTATTGCAGACCATGCCCTATTCCTTCACTAACATTACTGGAAGGCTGTTTTATTTCAGATGAAAAATGAAACAGATAATTACCACATGCATAATACAAGCTTGCTTATAGCTATGCATATACATTTAGGGTCATGTCATGAGGACTGTAATAGCTGAATATTTTTGTGCATTTTTCTGTGTGCTTAATGTAGTTTCTGTGTGCACCTGTTTCTGGTAAGAGCTCGTCCTTGTCCTTGCTGTTCTGAAGAGCATCCTCATTTGCTTCTGTGAACCATTCAAGGCATGCATCTCACACTGATTTGTGTAACTAATTAGTCATCAGCTGTTGTACTGCAACATTTGGGACAAATTTTTTGCTCAGTTTATTCTTCCTGCTTGTTTACATCGATGGAATAACTTTTATTCAGCTTATTTAGATGTATTTGCAGGGCAGAAGTATAAAGTAAGGTTATGTTGGAATTACAGTAGTAAGCTGGATATGTTGATGATCCATCCAAAGATGACAAACTTCATATCTAAAATACAGATTTCCCCAAGTGTGCAGAAGCTGAGTGTGATTGGGCATCTGTTTGGAATTCACCCTCAGAGAAAACAATGCAATTTAAGGATTCTTTAGCCGCCCATTTTTCTCCAACACCTCCCTCCTCATGCAGCCCACAGAGCTGCTGCCCCCATCGGTCGGTGCTCACAGTAAACAGATGGTCTAGCAGCGTTCCCTCCCTTGTCAGAGCGCTGTAATCAGCGAGGGGAACCTCAGTTTGTAGTTCCTATGCACAGCGAGCTCTTGAGGCTGTGATAATACAGGCTTCCCAGCCAGTGCTGGGTGAATAATCCTAGAGTGTGTTTCATTCAGAGCCTCTTCTCCAGAGTCACCTGCGTTTGCAGCAGATGCTTTTTATATTTGAAAAACCCTCTGTTCTGTCTCTCGAAGTCAGTGTCATGTGGTGGTGTGTGTTGCCTGTAGATACTGACACTAACAATTTTAAAATAAGAAAAAATAGTTTTTAATGAATCATGCTTTTGTGACAACACTAATGATCATATTGCATCACAGCCTGAATTTACTTGCTAGTTTGACCTTTTCAATAAAAGTTATGCTTCTACTGAGTAAAAAGCATTATAAGAAGTTTTCCTTCCATTGTCACCTGTCTCCTGCCCATCTGTGTTAGGTCCCAATGATTTTGTCTTAATGTTGCTATTGACTGCTTACTTTGACTTACTGTTTTATTTTGAACAGTAATGGTAAGTATCCCAGCTCAACTCACTTGCAACCTGTTCTTTATCGGTGAATAAATTGCATGATTCTTCTCTCTTTTATGAATTGTTGTTTGGCTTGTTCCATCAGAGTGGACAGGGGTCATGTTCCACCCAGCATAGATTCCGAACACTAAGAGCAATATGTTAGACCCAAGAAGGTGGACCAGATGCCGTACTTGCTTTGTGGTGGGCTGGAGCTCTTAGATCGGTCTTAGACTGTCGAAAGAGAGAAAAGTGAAACATCATATAAGTTAGGGTCTGTGAGTTACATGGCTTGTGACCCAGCGGGACAGTTTTGCACTCTTTTCAAGAAACTTATTGCATTTACTCTGTATGGTCTTTCTCCCTCCCCCCCCTCTTGTGTATGTGTGTTCTGGTGCAGCCATCCAGGGCTTTTCTCCCCAGCATAAGATCCGGAGCTTCGAAGAGGCGCGCGGCCTGGACCGGATAAATGAGAGGAGGCCCCCCCGCAGAGATGGCCAGCAGGCTGACAGTGCCCTCAACTCCATCAACGCAGCCAACTCTCCCAGCAAGAATGGCACAGACCTCCATTCACAGTAGCCCCCCCCCCCCCACAGACACGTCACTCTTGTGTTCCCCCCCCCCTCTCTCTCTCTCTCTCTCTCTCTCTTTCTCTCTCCCCCCCGGAGGCTTGTTTCCCCCATTGGTTGCAGGCAACGGACAGGCTGGGTTAATGCACATGCCCACCTCAGCAACAATTAGCAGACATATTTCAGTTTGTCCTTCATAACATGAAATATATTAGGTAAATATCATAAAATGAGTAATTTGTAAAACAAATTGGTGGCAATATCCACCACACATAGTAAATGTTTAGTTATAAGTTGATATAATTGAAAAAGACTTGAAACGAACTGAGGGACTGAATTCCACTATGGTTGTCTTACATGCTTGGCAAAGGAACATTCTACTGAATATGCACTTACAAATGTGACCTGCACATTTTGATATAAATAATATGAATTGGCCCAAAACAGGAGGTGATTTCAATGTTAATCACATTTTTTTTTTATCTAGGAGGTGAGTGATTTAGAATATTGCAGCTCCACGTTGCCATAAAGCTGGTGGTGAAATAACATCTGATGAACTTGAATGGACACATTCCCTGGAGCTGCTTTGATATACAGACTCATTTATGTGTATTTGAGCGTTCCCCTACTTAAATGCAGTCATTTAAAAGTTAATTTTTTGTAACTGATTGATTCGGCACAGAGCTAAATAAAGATGTTACTGAAATCAAAATGGTAGAATCCAAACAAGGGGTTGGGTCTTTGGCGCCCTTGGCCTGAAGGATGCCATATTTCCATTTGTTTTTGAGCTCTGCCTAGCTGACTGTACGTTTGGTCAGTCACTCTCCATCGGCGCCGTGTTCTGGACTCTGCTGTTTTTTGCCCCCAGTGTGTTTCCCTGGTGAAGAGCGAGACAGCAGACCTGTGTATTACTGAAACAAAGGAAGATGCAAAAGGACAGGATTGTTAGTGCTGTTCCATGAATGGTCGGCTGCCAGGACTGTATGAGCACTGATATTTTTAGCATCTTTCTCTTCTGCAAAGACATTGAGTGAGGTTGCTGGTCTGATATGTTCTGTTTATAAGGAGAGTTCTAGTGTGTCTTATTAAGAGAACTTCAGACGTAGCCGGAAGACCATACCAAAACAACAAGGGTAAATAGTCCAGTTTCCTCTGAACACCACCTGCATGCCAAAATGAGGAGAGAACATTGTAACATTGTCCACTCCTATTGGTATGGCACCAGAATGGGGACCGAAGTGTTCTTTGTGAGGTAACTGGTAACAATGTGTCTGTAATATTAGGATGAACGACGACACCCGATGTTTTTCGTAGCTTTGCCGTGTGATTTAGTACACAGAAATAAAGCTTTAATTGGCTAATCAGAGAGGCCAGGCTTTCTCTCCAACTGCTCTCGATCTCATCTGAGGAATCTCTTCGGACCTCTGCTTTGGCACTCTCCTCACGAGAATGAATGAATAAATGAATAGCTGATCCACAAGTGGCAAGATTACAAGGTGGAGCTGCAGTGTGGTCTGCAAGTCTCTGCAAGTGCTTTGGGCTGCCTCTCAAGTGAAGGGGGGAAAATGCACTTTCTGGTAAATAATTCAGCTGATGTTCAGCTTTTCCTGCCTGCTTGCCATCAAAGGTCAAGTAGATGGAGAGCAAAATGTTTTTGCATACAATCAGAAAGCAAAACATCTGTTGGACTATTTCCTATTGTGATTTATTATTATCCTCTCGCCTAAGCCAACCTATGGTTTATTTTTTCCACATTTGGATAGTAGTCCATATACCAATCCAAAATATACATTTGCATCCCATAGAAAAAGTTTTGTTTTTTTTTATGTGCTTTTTGATGTCTGACACCTGATTCTTCAGTCATGTTATTTAAGGCCAGTGATGTGTATAATCTATCTTTGAATCATCAACAAAATATTATCGTAGTTCACCTGAAAATATGATTCCTTATCTCCCCGCCCCCCCACTCTGTTACACTAGTCAAAGTACATTGGAGTGGAATTGTGGGTATGACAGATTTAATACATTTATTTGGCCCTTTTCCTCCTACAGTTTTGTTTTCATAGCTTTTATGGGGGTGAATTAGAAAAAGATATATTGAATGTCATGTCAGGACTTTCCATATTTTTTTATTTTTTGAAATGCGTTTCTATTAAGGAAACGTGCCATGCTATTTCAGTGGGGAAGAGCTGTCTGAGCACCCATAGGCTGAACAGACATCACAGGGTGCCGTCCTGCCACTAACATTCGTCCATGTGGTCTTCAGATGAATGGTACAATTGAGGGCCCTGTTTTAAAGTGACCTCAGATTGTGGATCATTTTTTGCAGTCCAAAGTCTTTTTTAATTATTGTTGTTGCTATTGTTGCTGTTGTTGCTAATGTTGATGATGTTGTTGTTATTATTATTATTATTATTGTTGTTATTATTATTCCAGGTCTATAATTGCAGGGCATGTCCTCTGCTTTCTAAAGGGGCTATGCAGATTCTGCAAACAATACTAAAGAATAAGGAGAAATGGGGCCTTGTTGGGGGGCTGCATTTCTCTTGTCCAAGTTTCAGAATGTGCAAAGTATGTTAAAAAATTTCTTAAGTGTACAAAAGGGAAGAAAAGTGCTTGTACTGCAAGGTCTCTCTAATTCATGATTTATGTAGATGTATTGCTCCAAAAAAATAAAATATAGAAAAAGGATTGTTTTTATTTAAACTGCCTTTGTATTTATTAACTCAAGCAAAACACCTACCCTATCTAAGGATATATGCGAAATTGCCAGTGACAGAAAAGTGCCAGTGATTAACCCAAGTGAAACTCAGTACAGCTGAAGGTCTACTCTGTGCACTACTCTGGTCTGCTTTACCATGTGTCACCACCAGAGGGTGGCATACTGAAGCCTCATTGCTTGTGTTTTTAGACGCTTGTTTAGCCCATCAGCTGCCAACAGGGGTCAGTATGGCTTCCAACCTGGGAAGGGTTTCGGGTGTTAAGTAATTTTGGGGCCCTGACTATCTAGTTGCTCATTTCTTAAAATGAGTTGTTGTGCTGTATATCTGCCTTTGCAAACTTGTGTAGGTCAGGGTTACTATAGATGCACCCTTGTTTAAAAATTGACTTTAAAAGTTAATGCTGTTTCTATCGTAGTGCTTGCTAAGAAAGATACCAGTATACATCTGCCTGTGTTTTTTTTTTTTAAAACCAGACATGTTTAACTTATCAAACTAACTATTCCCTGTTGCAATAAACATGTTAAACTGTTACCTGTTATATTAGTCATCATTTCTGCATTGGTAAGTTGTATCTACTGTATACAATAGTCTCGCACTTTAACAAAATGTTTTTTTTGCATAAAACCATAAGCTAGCAGCAGGGAGATTGGCAGTGCAGTATATATATAAAACAAAAGCTGCTTACTGAATTACTTTACACTAGTATCATTTTCAAATTATGTTTATTAAATATAAAACATTAGTTTGCATTTTGTTGCAGTTTGAAGGTGAACATAAAAATGCCATTGTAGTGCATTTTAAAAACTGCAAACATTAACCACAGCAATATGCAACTATTCAACGTATCAAAAAATTAGAACAAATATGTGCAACATTAAAGCTGCAATTTTGTGCAGCTGTTCAGAATAATAAACACAGCAGAAAAAATGGTGCAGGGACTTAATTTCAGCTGCAAGTTATTACTGGTTCCTAATGTCCCCTGTAGAATGCAGCAACTTTGATCATTAATGACAGTGTTAATTGTTCACGTAATACAACAAGTGAGAACTGCAGTAGGGCTGTGAAATATAATCACCTGTTGCTGAAATGAAATGTTTGATTAACCGTCGTCAAGGTTACATTGCACTACCCCTAAACCAGTGATTCTCAACCTATGGGTCACAAACCAAATTAGGGTCGCAGCATGTTCTGAAGGGGTCGCATGGCAGAGTTGGAAATGTAAGCATTTTAAAAACAAGCTCCTATGCTGATCCATGATCAGATTTCCCAGCTCCAATCCTAGAATTAACCTATATAAACAGGTCTTTGGTCTGCAAATCCTTAGTGCAAAACTAGTGAACACCCAACCAATCCAAGAAGCCAAACCACAGATGCTTAATTTAAAATTCATTAGCACATCCTATCAGATTTGTGCGAATGGCATTGATTAGCATAAATTGCAGACTACACTGCATGCTTGATCATAGCATTAATTTAAACCTATACTTGATATAGGGTTGTGACTGAGCTGGCATGGTAAAAATTGGGTGGTGGAGCAAAAAAGGTTGAGATCCACTGCACTAAACAACAGAATGATAGAAGAAGGAGTGTTCCTGTTGAAAATGAATCATCATGAACAAGATGGAAATGACCTACTGGCAGAGAGATTGTTCATATATGTCATTTATGTACACTGAGAATTTCCTTATTTAAAGATGTTAGGACATCAGCGTTCATCCCTTCGGTCCATGGTTCCTGCTCTGGTGTAAACATCATGAAGCCCATCTCTTTTCCATGCTGGTTGGCTTTCACACCTGAGGTGGCTTCAAAGCCTAAGAACAGAGGACAACTTGTTACAACTTAACCAGACAGCCAATCAATGTAGCCAACTGATAATGAAATGATTTCATTTGACAGCACGGTGCTCATTGTTCAAGACAAAGTGATACTGGTATGTTAATTTGGCACCCTAGGCAGTCACCAATAGTAGTGTTTCTCAAATGGTGGGTCACAACCCAAAAGCGGTGATGGAGTGTATGGTTATAAAAAAATAATATACACCCCCCACTCACCAATGGTTGACAACTTTTATCATGAATTTGTGTCGTGATTTACTGACCAAGGTATAATGAATGAATGCCCTGAGGCTAAACAAGTTCAGAACCACTGGCCTATAGGATTGACCGGCCCTGAGTACTATTTCTTTACTATAGATCTTGTTTTGGTATAAACCATCTTGGTTTTATCCATGTTAATGATTTATCTGCCATCTTTACCTTTCTTGCAGCAGCTAGGTTAATCACCTGTGACCCAGGCTGTAAGGAGACAGGAGGTGGAGGTATAGGTGGAGCTACAGTCGGCTTGGGAACCTGAAATGAGTTTTGTTGGGTCAGGGACTAAAATGTGCCAGTTTGCATAGCTTTAGTAGTATGTGGAACTGCTGAAGGCAAGGCGTATGACAAAATATACACTTACGGCTGGGCGATATCATATCGATATTATATCTCCCAGTCCAACACTCAGTATAGAGATGTACTAAATGGAATCATTGGACTTAGCAGCCTTGGTCAGTGTCCCAAATATCATTTTGCTTCACTTAAATATAACAGAGAAAATAGTTATTTTTTTTCTTTTTTAATGAATATGTAATTTGTTCAGTATAGCATAAGTGAGAATTTGTGGAAATACTACTGAGAAAAGTTACTTCCTGTTTTTTTTTTTCTTTTAGGATAAAGTGAGACAGCATTGTCATATTGATACAATTTCTTTATTATCGATATTGTTTTCATGGCAAATCTAGGTATTCTCCTGTTTTTAAAATTATTATTATTAAATTAATCTGACATCATTACCTGTCTTGTAGCAGCTGATTTAATGGCCTGTGACCCAGGCTTGAAGGAGACAGGAGGTGGAGGTATAGGTGGAGCTACAGTCGGCTTGGGAACCTGAAATGAGTTTTGTTGGGTCAGTGACCAAAATGTGCCAGTTTGCATAGCTTTAGTAGATGGGGAACTGCTGAAGGCAAGGCGTATGACAAAATATACACTTACGGCTGGGTGATATCATATCGATATTATATCTCTCAGCCAAACACTCAGTATAGAGATGTACAAGATTTTTGAGACCTGGCTAATATTACAGTGTTTGTGAACATTTTGTGGTTTTTGAATGGAACGGAAAATCTGTGTTCAGCACGGCTAGCTTCTCTGTTTCCTATTTATTAGTTGTCATTTCTCATTTTTCTATTGCACTACTGTTTGTTCTGTCCACCCACACACCCATCCTTCCCCCTGCAAATATCAAAAGAATTTCACTGCGTTCCTTGGAACACATGTGACACTGAAACTTGAAATACAGTCACGTGGAGGGAGTTGGGACAATTTGTTACCTTGACTTGGAAGTTTGGCGTCGATCGTTGGCTAAAGGCAGGATTGTTTACACCGGAATCCATCTCCTCCCTGTAACGTGCAGGTCTGAGGCAGGGACAAAAGAGGGAGGATGAGTTGTCTTGGATCCTGGTCCCTAAGGGTGTACATGGCATACAGTGTCTGAACTCACGTACCTGTGGGGAATTGAGCTTTTGCGTTTGCGCTTCAGAACATAGAGCAGCACCACAATAATGGCAATTATAATCAGCAGGCTGATTACCACTGTGATGGCAATAATCACTCCTGAAACAAGACCACATGGTATTCTGTCAGTGCTGGCAGCTCATGATAATACACTTTGCAATGTTAGGGCCATATTAAATGTTAATATGTGGATATTTAAAACACTTGATTATTCTAATTGATATACTTCTTCTGGAACATTTCCCATCATGGCTGACATAAAACAGCTGGTCGCATTCTGTTGCTACCACAGAGAAAATTAACATATCGAGTTTTTATCTGCATGTTTTTCAATAGATCATTGACCTTGTCAGGTTTGAAATACTTTATGGAACATGAGTTGGTAATGTCATTAGTTGGGAAACAGTGAGCTGCTGTTCTTCAGATATGCTCCATTTTCACCGTGGATTGAAATGTGAAAGCTACCGCTCTCTGTTAATGCCTGCCTCTGTATATCACAATGAAATGGCCAGTCGGACAGCCAGTTGAAAAAGGAAAAAAAAAGAAAAGTGAAATGGCTTGCCCTGAGGTAATACTTCATGTTTGACATCTAGTTTAAGACACATGCAGGAAATAGCTGTGAACTGACCCGGAGCCAGTTTCTGGAAGCCCTCAGCCATCCGATCACAGTCAGGGGGCTGCCATCCCGGCTGACACTGGCATTCCCGCCTGTGGTTGCATACCTGTAGGATGTGATGTCACTGTGTTTATGCTGGGCGCATAAATAACCGTGATGCTAGAGATGTTATGAGAGAAATCTTTACAAATTGCTTCATTCCATGTGTTTGGCTGCTGGAGTCATATGTGGCATGGAACAGTGCTTACTGACACGATACAGCATTAGCAGCTTTGCAAAATGTGCCCAGCAAGATATAGTAAAAATGAGAAGCAGTGGCAGCTATCAAGATCAACACTTCTGTATTGATTAAACGGTATTCAGTACCAAGGCTCTTTTCCTGTTGCTCTGTTTTACCGATTTTATCTTGTCACATTTGAATCTGAATAATCGGGCTGGTTCTGTCCCTGCAGGATCCCTCATCACTGAGTTCTGCAGAAGCAGGCTGCCTATTGAGCATGTTCTGTCGGCCAAAATCCCGTGAGCTTACTGCATTGCCTTTGCACCGTGCTGAACAATTGGTTGCTCTGTAGGCCGCCTCTAGATCTACACACTCGTTGTTCATGCAGACCTGGGAATGACAGGTTTGATCAATCGACACAAAAATCCTGACGAAGTGTGGAACATTCACACAATCACAGCTTATTTTCACTCACTTTCTTGTTTACCTCTAGATAACCCTAGAAGGATGGCTATTGTCTTACCAGTCCATCACTGCATTTGGTCCCAGTGTCCACCTGTCCAAAGTCAGTGTTCGGGTCATCGCTGAATATGGCTTTGCAGCCAGGGAACGATACCAGACGGTTATAGTTGGGGGTGTCTTTGCCATTGATACAGAACAGCTTTCCGCACTTCACATCCCTGCAAGGAAAATGAGAGAGCGCAGTAAATCCTAGTCCATTACGGAGTACAGTCCTGAATAGGAGGCTCTAACTGTCAGTCCATACTTTTTCTGGCATCCTATATAGGTGTCTTTGGATGGACGTGTGCAGAATCCATAGTAGACCCCTCTGGTGTTCTGGTTGTAGCAACTATCAGCTGCCAGCTGAGCATCTGTGGAATAAAGATCTTTTAGATATTGCTGGTTTGTCACTTACTGTGTGCATGAGTGCTGAATGAGCCTGATGAGTGAGTGACTTTCAGTGAAGAGATGAGCATGACAGGAAATAAACTTACTGCTCCCCCAGATCTTGATGCACTGACTTTCACGCATAGGACACTGTCCATTGTAGCAGTAGCCCTGCCCATTCTTGCAGGGAATGCCATTTACAGAGAAGACATCCTCTGGGCAATCTTTCGACTTCCCTGTGCAGTACTCAGCCAAGTCGCACTCATCCTTCTGCGATCTACACATCCTGGAGGGAGGCATGAGCTGCAGAAAGAGCGTGAGTCATGAAGAACTCATTAGCCTGCAAAATTTACTAAGAAATTCAGAACTGGACTTGACTATGTCTAATTTCTAATTAATTTAATATTTTGAAATATATATTTGAACACAGGAAAGTTGACTTCCGTCTGTGAGGCCTATTTAGGCCCACATACCATTTAATTGCATAGTTTATTATGCTCATTAAGGAAAGGACAACAGTTATTTATCAGATCTTTTATTAACTGCATAGTTCTTGCTCTCTTGGGTTCCTGTGGTATCCTCACCAGTTCCCCCAGGAGCCATGACTGAAGTGTGGTTCAGTGGAGAGACAAAGAGGTGGTACGGGCTTCCCTGAGCCTTTTTATACTCTGGCTGAGGAATTCTGGGAAAGGCTGGGGCTGATCATGTGGATGTTTAAGGGGGGGAATGTATTTGTTTATTTCAGTTGGGAAGATTAGAGATATACAGTAAGTTCCCGGAATGGTAAAGTGCTGTTGCTGGCATGACTTTGTAAGGTCATATGGTATCCATGGCTATTGTTTGTTACATGTGCAAAACTAGGTTTCTAGTGGGAAGGAACCAAGAGAGGTTCCCCTACCAGAGTTTGATGCTTGGCCCCTAGGGGTGAAAAGGATGGTTATCCCCTGTTGCTGGGAGTTTATTGTTGTTTTGATCGCATTGTTTGATTGTTGTAACACCGGAATATATCTGTTAACTGTTTTTTTTTTCTTTTTTTTTACCAGAAACAGTCAGTAAATAGTTTCCAAGCTCAAGCTAATAAACCTGTGAACTCTGACTTTTGAAGCCCTCTGGTTACATCACCACAGTGCTCTTTATTTTTTTTTAGAAGCAGATGGTAAAATCCATAGCGCTGTTTGAATGTGCATGGCTCAGGTGTCAAAGGCAGGTATGGGGTTATATCCCTAAATTCCAATTAAAGCCCTTTATTTTACATGAATATTACATTATTAATTCCTCCTTTTGACTGTATTCCTCTCCTGATGCTTAACAAATGTAATCATTTATCAATGAAATGCTAATGATATCTTCAATGACTGTAAAAGGCTTTGCTAGGCTTTCGCAGTGGACAGACAGCCCCGGCTTCCCTGACCTTTGCCCTCAGTGCCGGCAGGTAGCTTACCTTACAGTTTTCACAGCATTCTCCTTCTTCACATTGTGACCCGGCCGTTAATGTGCAGGTCGTAGCATTGCAGCAGGGATTATTGCATTCCTGTCAAATATAAAAAAACAGTAACAGTGTCAGGATTATTACAACTTGTCATATTCTCTCCTGCCTCTAAATTCAGCCTCTAACACAACCAGTATGAAAGTAGCCCCAGGCAAACTCTTTGCCTCATACAGTATCATGCATTTTTTGAGATGATTACATTCTGGAGATCACACATGAAATCTTGGAAGTCCATGGAATTTCCTTTGTGTATCATAGGAATGTGCTAGGAAAGTGAGACCTGTTCTTCCTGCCTCAGCATGGAGTGTTTTTTGGATTATGGGTAGATTGCAGAAAGTGTCTTTCACAAGTTGCGGCAGGACGGCCACTGGAATGCATGCTTGTCTTGAAGTATAATTCCATAGCAGTTTTGAAGATGTTCTGTCATGTCTGGACATTATCACCAAGAGCCCGAAGTCTTTATGATTTGTCCTATCTAGGCTTAAACTAAATTATGTCACAAAATTGTCACAAAATCTGCAAGCACAAAAAATACTGTTCAAATATTTTCATTTGCTTTCTTCAGGTAATGTATTCATATTGCTTACATTTATATTTGCATGATTATTTAGTTTTTCAGCCTGGAAAAGGCTCTAGGCCCCTATAATCCTGAGCAGAAGAAGCGGATAGAAGATGGATGGATGATGGATGGATGGATGGATGGATGGATGGATGGATACTTAATCTTTCGCCGGTAGATGGATGTTTTAACCAACTGTGTTCTGGTTTAAGTAGCACCCAAATGCTATCTCTGATCTTGTTTGCTGTAACCTCTGAAATGATAATAGCTTCAGAATGCACTGGCAAGTTCAAGCCAGAGAAGGCAGCACATTTAATTATGGAATAATTGTGCAGATTACACCGCATGTGGTCTCCAAAACATGAAGGTCATTTTCAAACAGCTATGGAATGGACAAGACCTTGGTGGTTAATGACCTGGCTTCTGTCACATTGAAGTACTACACAGGAGAAACTACTACAGTACTCTCAAATGAGGGGACTAATAGCTTACCAATCTATGTAAAGTAGTTAAATAACATTTTCTTTACTGGATACTGTATCTGTTCTGATATCCTTCTGAGTGCTGGATATTCAACACATTTCAGCTTTTTGTTGTTCCTTTTCCAGCCATTACTGAATATGGAGAATGTGTAAGAGATGATTTCTTCAAATGACAGGAGAAAGGAGGTACCTCAACTGTGCCACAGTCACACTCCTCCCCCTTCTCCACGAAGCCATTCCCGCACACGGGCGGCGATATTATCGCGTTGTAGTCCGGCTTGTTAAAGAGACACTGTGGGTTTCTGGAATCCAGATACTCCCCATAGCTGTTACTGCTGCAACTGCTGAAATGCTTCGGGATGTTGTACCTGGAAAGAGCATTTCAGTTACGCACAGATCTTCCTATGAAAGTGGTGCATGACTTGATTTACTGTAACTGTACCCAATGGCCATTGTATTAGATATACCTATCTAGTACCAGGTAGGACCCTGCTTCAAGGTTCAATCGCTATAGAGACGTGTCGTTTTGCACACAAACTGTTGTAATGAGCTGTGCACTTGGCCTGCTTGATTGCTCATTTCTTCATGTTATCATTTCCCTCTGACTTCTCACATTTACAAGTCCCCGGATGGTACCTGTTCCTGAGATGCTGGAGCCACCATGTCCAAAATTGCTTAGGTCACATGTCCTTGCCAGTCTAACGATTAGTCAAGAAGTAACTGAACCTCTTGAGCCTGTCGCTCTGGTGTATATGTTGCGTTGCAGCCATTTGACTGGCTGTTAGGAAGAGCAGGCTGCTTGTGTAGCGAGCAGGTGTGCCTAATAAAGTGGCCACAATAATGGAACGTACTATAGGCAGCCTTCAGGTTGTGAACGAGATCTGTCGAATTTGTAGGTATGTTTGTAGGTATTTGTAGTAACTACATATGGTACTATATCCCTAGCCGACAAGGCACTAAAGCTGTGCAATATTTTCACGAGTGTCACAGAAGTAGTGCATGCATTCATTATCACAAAGCTATGTATGTAACCTGATTTTTTTATGTAATAGGCTTTATGGCAGTCCATTCATAGGTGTGAGCTGACTGTAAGTCGGTTGTTATTAACCCAGGGACTCCCAGTCCTGATTTCAGCTGTCACAGGCCTCCATCAGAAGTTATTTTGGCTATAAGATCACCACCAAGAACTGGTAGCCTGCAGATCACAATCTTGTCACTATATTGGTCTCACTGGAATTAATTTGGAGGGGCTCTTACGAGAGGGCGGCAGACATGATGCAGCTCTTGTCAGTGCAGATGCATGAATCGCTGTCATGGCTCATTCCCAGGTTGTGCCCCATCTCATGAGCCAACGTTGCTCCCACCGCAATGGAACTGGAGCTGTGATCCTGGGGAAGACCATATTGGAAACAGCAAATGCTCCTCAGTGGGTTAGCAAGTTGCATGATTTTTCAGTCTAAAATGTGCCTTTGTGTTTCTCTTCTGCAAATGTCTTTCCTCCATGCCTGTGTCTGTCAGCCATTGAAATAAATGAACATACAACACCAATGATTGTTGCTTTACCTCACTTTGTGTTAGCACAGAACTAATGGAATGCATGCACATGTCATTCTAAGATGTCATTTCATAGTGGCTGTGATGTGATACTGTAAGAGTACCTGGATCACTCCTGTTGAATGAGTTGCGCAAAAACTGCCCACGTATGCCAGTCCCACGGTGCTCCCTTCGAAATCGATGCCCCTGTGAGGAGATGCTGTGTAAATAGCTGACCCGGTTGTGAGTGTGGTGACATATTTATGTTTAGTCAGTGTGACTGTAATGTTCAGACCCACGTTAGCAGATGAGCATTGTCATGTTGCTTCACCAGAGAAGTCTTCCTCCAGTTTGTGAAAGCATCCAGAGTTGCTCCAGCAGGGGGTGTCACTGCAATTTTGTCCTGGTCTGTCCACACCTCAAGCCCAGTGAGGGCAATAAAAGTCTTGAGAGGCTTGTAGACCTGCGCATATGCCAAAGGGGGGTATTGATCTAAATTAATTACTCCTACAGAAGTACTTCAGGTCCCTCCAAGGCTACTTCTTTTCTTACACCATAGGCGGTACTACACCATGGGGGGGGGAGGCCTGAGCCCCCCCCCCTCATTTTTTTGGTTTCAGCTTCCCTGAATTTTTTTTTAAAACCATTTAGTCATTTGCCCTGTATTTCTGTATACATTTCATACCCCCCCCCCCCCTCATCTAGGCAAATTTATTCATGGGGAGGGAGGCATCCTGTATTTGTTGAGCGTCCATATGGAACAAATCCTAGAATCATCCCTGTTTCACACAAAAAAAAATGCAGAATTACTTTCTACAGGGACTGACTTCCATTCCAGGGTGTGTCCCTGTTTGTGTGCTTTGTGCTACCTGCCAAGCTCCGCCACCCCCCGTCCCCCAACCCAGACCAGGATAAGCAGCCAGAAGAAGGTTGGATATATTTTGTACTGGATATAAAACAATACAATGATTAATACAATGATTATCACTAACACTGCAGAATGTGTCACCAGTGATATGATTTTTCGCATTAAAAATTATACAATTGTCTTAGGAATTTTTCTTCTTCCTTAAATTAGTCATTAATTACAATGACTCACCAGGTTGACGTAGTTGACAATTTCAAATATCCTCTTTCTCAACTCATTTTCGTTGCTATTCATCTTCTTGTACTGAAAGGAAATGTGGTCTCTGTCATATATGGAATACTCCTTTCATAGTATGACAAAAGATATTTTTTACAGGTTTTAATCTGCAAACACCTGTTTCAAAAACAATCCAATACATTTTTCTAGGACGCCACAAATATTTTTCTCTAAACATGGTAAACTGTACTTGGAGTTAAATGAATGATGACTTCTCTGAATTCATGACACAGGTGAATAATATGCTAGCAGTGTTGAAATCATTAGGTAGAAATCTGTGAAAGGCGGCTTTGCTCCTCGCAGTACCTCTCTATTATCTGCAACGAGTAACAAGTCCACATATTTCTGCTGCTGCAGGAGTGATGGTCCCTGCAGGGAAAATACAAAAAGAGGGCTCTCGTTTGGCTCTCGTTTGGCTCTCGTTTGTAGACAAAACAAATGACACCATTGAGTTCTGTCCTTTCAGGGCTGTTTTGTTTTGTTTGCACTGAGTAAAGATGTTGGCATGTAGATGTTTGAGTTGCGTGTGACTCTGTGGGTGGAGCAGGGATGTTTGGTTACTGTGAGTGTTTGGGTGAGATGGCTGTCTTACTGAGCTGCGGGAACGCGCTTTGCCTGTGGACGGTGGGTAGACGGGGTCCCAGCTGCTGTTGGTGACTCCACACACTACAGGGTCTTCATTCAGAGCCTCGTATCTGGCCAAGGCGTGGTCTCCATCATCGGCCCCCGACATCGGTTCTATCAGATACTGCTGTGCAGCTGTCCGGATATAACCCCTGGTGACAATGGTCAGAAAGCAAAGCTATTTGCTTCTATAAAGTCAACCTTGTTGACTTTAACGCCTTTGTCTAAACAACAATTTAAAAGCAATAATCCACCAACAGACATAACTTCAGGCCTTTGAACCGGTATAAATTACTACGCATATTTACACTCACAATGGCTACCTTGCATTATTTTGTTCTTACGCACAGTTCATCCTTATCGAGTGGATAGTGAGAAATATCACAGAGGTGTAACCACTACCTCAAGCCATCACAAGTGCTGATGCTGGCAATGGACTCTGTGTCATTCACTATTCTTCCATGGTAGTAGCAGTGGTCCTGTATGGGAGAAAATGGTGCAAGAAATTAACATTAACCATGTTGTCCTCTACGTGTCAACTGGAGACTTTTAGTAAAAATTAAATTTTGGTTATTTTTGGAGTTAACCACATCACTAGTGTGCTTTTGTATAACTGCTGCTTTATTTCCGATAAAAGATGCATCATAATTCATTAATGATGAACAATCATGACATCAGTGTTTCACTTTTATCCATTCCTTGTTCTTTCTTTAGTTTCTTCAGTAGTTCCTTCGGTAGTTCGCAAAGATTCACAGAAGAAATATAGTAGTAAAAGATACAGTATGTCACAATTCATTCATGATGAATGAACATGAGATCAGCATGTGAATAAGATTAAGTTTGTGGTTAATTATTACATAAGTAATAGCATAGTACTACATTATTTGTACCGCCTCCAGTAAAGTGTTACTGTAACCTTTACTGCCAGGGGGAATTCTGTGCTCTTACATACCAAGTCCTTCGGAGTGACAGTGATAGGGGCCCCATTCTCACTGTAGGTTGTCTCACTGTAACCTTTAGTCAGCAAGTCCCTGTAAAAGGTATAACTTCAATGTACTAATATGATACTAATAATGATACATACAGGATGTCGGCCTCATAAATGCCTCAGAAAGGAAGCGCGTACTTTCCCAGACACAGTCTCCAATCAACTGCTGAGTATCGTGGTAATGTTTACTTTACTACCCACAAGATTTCAGAGTTGCGGATTGTAACTGCGATAAGCAGGCAATTTGACTAACGTCTGTCCATTGACGACCGACAATGATGAAAGAAGTGTTGCATTTCCTCTCAGTATTGCTGTAATTCCCTGCAATAGTGACAGAGTGACATTGAGGATGTGAAAGAGAAGTGGCTTTTGTGACCAGTCTAGTCCATCCATCCATCTTCAAAATATAATTCTTGTGTTAGAGTGCGGGGGGGGGGGAGGGGGCGTGGGGCTGGTTTACATCATATCTATACCTACACACAGTCACACACAGGGCTGCTGGAAATGGGGGGGGGGGGTATCAGCGGATCCCCTCCCCATCCTGTCACTCTTACTCCTCAGTTAAAATCACATTTTGTTCTCCATGACGTCTGACCTACATATCCCTCAGTAATGTCACATGAACAGATCTCGATTTACGCCTATACGATATTGAAAAAAAAATCACATTGCGATATTTTTGGGTTTTGCGATCACCGTTCTTAATGCCATTTTTTGGATGCATTTGTGTCATGATATATATGAAACGGATAAGACAATTAAAAATGTGCTCCTGCATGTTATTGAGGCCAATTCGTTGTACGTTCAGAGCACAAGGACAAAACATATACCTAAAGAAGATTGTAATCCTATATCAGACAAAATCATTTTATCATGGTGATCAGTTATTGGATTTAGTAATGTTTAGTTGTGTGACTGCACCCTAAAGTGTTAGTCTTATTTTAAATAGCAAAATCTTTATTATTTAAAAATTTATGTAAAATCATTCGTACATCACAACGCAACCCCCACCTCCATCCCTACTACTGCCTTCGCTGGGGCAAATTTATTTGAACATCTCCCCAAGAGAGGCCAAAATGCTTTCAATCATGGGAGAAAGTAACACTGGCGAACATCTGTGTGCCTCAGGGTGAACATGCAGGTTTGACACACGCAGAGCAGAGGTGGGATTTGAACCCCCTATCCTGCTGACGTGTGGAGGAGAAAAACAGCTTGTTTGCCTTTATCACGTGTTTATATTTTTATCAGACACGTATATCCAAAGCAATGTACATTTTTCAGAAAGTGGGGTCAGCCACTCCCCAGAGAATCTGTCCCAGCTCCAGGGCCAGTGGTCATGAATCACAGACACAGTCTCAGTCCACAAGGTCATGCACCACTGCAGTCAGAATGTTGACTAAGTATGTCTGTGTGAGCGGTTTTCCTTTAACAACGGGAACTGAGACTGTGCTTTATGTGTTTTTTGGGGGCGGCTTTGTCAGCTGTTCTGGGAATTTTAAACTAAAAATAATGACTTCTGATAGTATCTGTATGAACAGCGTGAGAAGAACTTCCGTATTATGGGATGCCAGTCTGATTGCTTTTTCGGCCCTTAATTTTGGTTTGTGTTTGTTATTAATTTATGTAAATAAATTATTTATTGCCATTTTTTTACTGACATTTGCTCACTCAGTATATACAGTATAAAATCCAGCCCCCTTCCATATGCCGTCCTCTGTTTTGCGGTTATTTAAATTATTATGAATCCCACCCCTCGTCACTTGCTGTCTGTATGTTGCACTGTTGTCCTGGGGGGAACATTATCTTGTGCCACTCTATACGTTCATATGGACAATAAAGTCCTCATTGCTTGACATAACTCAGTGGTAATATTGTAGCGCCAGTGGGCAAGTCTGCTCGTCATTGGCTGCTCTCGCGACGCCTCGGTCAGCCGGCACTACATAGGCGTTGGCAGTGGGATGCTGGAAACGATCCCAGTGGTGCGGTTAGAGCGCACGCTCTACAAGATCATCCGGCAAGCCCCGCTCCAGCTTGGCGGACCTCCAGGCAGCTGAGAAGCGGCGGCACGTAAGGAGGATGACCAAGGACGCGATGCTGGTCTGCTGGTGCGGCAGGAGAGAAGGGCACCGGGCACACTGCCATCCCACTGCCCGAAAGCCCGCACCAGAGCCGCCGGCAGATGAGCATGATATATATATTTTAAATAAGCGTGTCTTGTAATTCAGATACGTCAACAGACATATTGCCTCTGGGTTACAGCTTTTCCTAATTGTGTTTGCTGTTTTAAAAATAAATAATCCCAGAACAAATTCAGTTATCCCTGGTGTACCGAAATGGCACAGAACCGTGAACCCAAACCCCACGTTTTTACTAAACCTTCAATTTTGTGCACCATTACATCCCAATACCGTGAAAATGGCTATGAAGTGTACACAGCCACTTAATATTAACTTTCTCTTGGCATGGAATGCGGTAGAAGGAGAATTTCTTAGTTTTTTTTGTTTTAGATCGATTAAAACATTGAGGCAACACTGTGGCAAATTGGCTTGTACTCAGGTTGCCCCTGGAAACAGTTTTATCACATGATTCAAAGGTCATAACTTCACAGTATCACACACACACACACACACACACACACACAGCAAGTCGGTCTTCCCATCTAAATGGGGACCGTCCATTCATTTCTATGGGAAAAACCCTAATCCCAATCACGACACCCTTAACCTCTACCCATCCCTAACCTAAACCATAAGTAACCAACCCAAATACAAGACTTTTGGCATTTTTACTTTTTCGATTGCATTCCCAGATTTTTATAAAACTGAGGTTATTCAGATGGGGACCTCAAAAGATGTCCCCAAAAATAGGGAAATTTCAGGTTTTACTACACTTTGGGGACAATTTGGTCCTCAAATGTGATCTATGCAAACACACACACACACACACACAAAAACCTTGTACCCACGTAGTAAAGAGTGATCGGGGATCTGCAATCTGATCATATGTAATATGGGAACTAGTATGCAACTAGTTTGGATGAGCCTCTTTCCTTTCTCACAAAGGTTGATTGCTCAAGATGGGTTGAGGTACACTGGTGATGATGATGCAATGATAATGAAAACCACACTGAACCAAGAACAGCCTTTCTCATAAACATCACTTAACCATAGTTCATTTGGGCGTCTAATGCCTGTGAATTAATACAGGCTTCTTTCACTCTGCCTTATTATTGTCTAAAAAGTTTGTTTTTTCTAATTTGACTCATCTTGTTCCTTACTACCAGACCCAATTAAATTTATGTAACCCTAGTATGTTGTCTTTGAAGTAATTTGTAAAATTGGTAATGACCCCAAAAGCCTGAGGATGAGCACATTACTGTCCTTACAAAACATCTGCAGGCACATGGCCTGTAAATGCCTGATGAGCATCCTGAGAGACGCTGCATGGATGTCTGTCTTTGATCGTTATTTATTTACCTCACCCTGCCCCATCTCAGCATTATCTCTCTTGAGTATTTGTGCTTTCCTTGCACTTTTTGGATTGATTGACTTACTCATTCTTCTCCAGGTGCAGCACCACATCCTGGCCATTAACTTGCATCCCATACTTCAGCACATCTGGTCGGGACGACTGGCGACAAGACAGAGTACAACCTGAATTCCATGTCGATCGTGTGGATTTTCAGAGGGAAATTGGCCTTTGTGCAAGACTCAAACTTTACTCAAATGTTTTATTCAAGGGGTCAATGATTTGAGGAATGGTTGAGTTCTGTAAGTAAGAGGGGGAATCAGAAAAATGCAAATGCTCACCCTTGTGCTTCTCTTGTGCAAAGCATGTAGCTTGACGGGCCTGATGATGACGTGGTCCTTCAGTCCTTCTGGCTCAGGATGGAGGCTTTCTGTGGGGAAACCACAGCATAAGAAGCTGGTTACTGGTTACTGTCCCATCCCAAGTTTCTTTTTGCTAGTTAAAGACACCAAACAGGCTGACATTGGTTATGCTGATCTGACAGGGTGATTTAACGAGTTGATTCTTTCGTTGTTATTTGGGGTCTTACAAGCTGAATCTCTGGACCATGGCAACCTATTTTCGTTTCCTCCCTTGAAACCACATATAGACTTAGTTTCACATCAAATGCATCACCTATCATTTGATCAGTGTCAGCTGTTATAGAGGCAGGTCAAAGAAGGAAGAGAGGTATTTTTATGACCTCTATTGTGGTTCTCCATGGGGATGTGTCTACACTTAGAACACCAAGTTTCCTAACGGCACTTTTTAAACTAACCACTTACACTGAATATCATACAGGCTTTGCTGGACTACTGGTTCAGTTTTGACTACAGCTGAACTAATATTGCCATTTCAAAAATGTTGTGGTAACTGATAACTAAAAGATTATTCGTTATAATTCTTCTGGCTGCTTATCCAGAACAGGGTCATGAGGAGGACCTAGGAGCCTGTTCCACGCAGGAGAGGGCACAAGGCATCAGTACCCCGACGTGCTACTGAGTGAGCCTCCGTACATACAAAGATACATAATACTGTCCTGCGATGAAGTGGCATCCCATCCATGGTGGACACTTGCTTTGTGCCCTATGCTTCCCAAGATAGGCTCCAGGTCCCTTTGTCACCCTGAACAGGATAAGTGGTTGGAAGATGAATGGATATACCGTACTGGGCGAAGAACAGACTGCAGCATTTTTCATTAAGGCTATTCATGTACTGTAGGTGGTAAGTGTATAGATATATATATATAAAACTATATTAGAACATATGCAAATTAACAGGAATTTCTTCTGTTCTCTAAAAAGTTTCTGATATCTTGTTGGAGAGTTGGAAGAACGCCACTTTGGTTCCCAAAACTCCTTAGAGTCCCCTGAGCCATTCCATGTATTTGCTAAATTTCAACGCCATTTCAATTAATTAAATTAGTTAATTAGTAATTCAGTGAGATGTAGATTAGTGAAACAAGGTGGAGTGGTGATTGAGCTGAAAAAAAAGCACACCGGAGCATTGGATGGATGCTGGAAATACTGGGGTGACTTCAGCAGAGGTTTTGAAACGGCTAAGCTGACACACTTTGACAGGCATAATATCATAGTTTCACAGCAATGTGAAGATCATTTAAACATCATATTTTTGACTTCCTAAATATTTTGCACGGTACTGTGTATATAAAGAAATACAATATACAGAATTTAACTTTATACCTTAGAAGAACAAAAGCATGCTCTTTCAGGAGCATAATGCATGTAAATAAATTATAGTTAGGTCAGTGGGATAGTTGATATATACGCATGCATACATATAAGGTTCCCATCTTTCTGCCAGCTAAGAACCAAACAGCAATTGTGCAACAGCTTCCCGCAGAACGAATAGTTCTTTCCTGTTCCCGATTACACCACGGCTCTACAGGCAATTGACACATTGCAACATGTACTTATAACAGTAGTATTGTGAAAATGTGATTCTTAGGAAGCAAGGCCACCACTAAGGATTATTGTACTGGCCATTACTATTTACTAACAAACTGCAAGTATTTCTTCAGCCCACAAGTAAGCTAGCAAACCTTAACGTCAGGATTATCCACAAATGCGTGCGCAATGACCAGATGTAGAGCAAAGTCTCCTCTCCTCTTGGCTAATTGAGTGTGTAACTGCAAGATGATATTAACAATGGGACCTTTAAGGAATGTTGATAAATGCAAGCAATTTAAAAGAGAAATGCAAAATGGAAGAGTACAAAAAAGAGGAAGAAAAATAAGAACAATGACTTTCTAAAGCAGTTCTTGAAAATGTATATCCTGTATTTCGAATTGTGTGTTTCAGGTATTACTCTGCTAGTTAAAGAACCAGAATGAGAGAACTTTCCTTTTTTGCCGTATCTATTGGGCAGCAGGAATCGTCTTCGTAAATAAAACCTTTTAACGTATAGGTTTCTAGATACAGGCCCATGTGGAGCTGTGCATCCTGAGTAACTGTAATGACACCTCAATTTGTATATATGGGTACAGTTGTATTTTGTATTTAAGAAGCTTCCACACCATGAACACCATGTAAAAGGTCCATTAACCTGTCTTGTTATTCCAGTTTACAATGACAGACAGCTTATTGGGAACTGAACTTGCGTTCAAGACATGTAAACAAAACTTTAATGGACAGTCATTTATGTTTTAAACTGTACGCCCCATGTGGTATTACATTAACAGGTTGTACATAATCATCGCAATGTTATTAAAAAACAATTCTGCTGTCATAGACCACTAGCTGTTCAGTAGAAGGTAACTGGTCACTTACCTGAAGCGTCACATAAAACCAACAGCAAAACGATCCATGACGTGGGGATCATTCTAGTCACAGTCTCTCTCAAGCTTTTTACTTAAATGAAAGTAGGAGTTGCAGTTTATAGATCGGTGGCCGCCTCATGTGGCTCTCAGCTCTCAGCCACTCCTTCATTCTTTCGTCACTCTTTCAACCAGGGTTTCAGGGCACAGCTTCCTTGTTATGTTTTACGTGTGTTAACATGCTGCACCAGGCACTGAAAGAGGAATGCAGTTCCAACTCATTGACGTATAAGATTAATCACAGTCGGTGCCATATGATGAATCTCTTATTCTTCCTCAGTATCCCTTTCCTAATGTCTTCAGTTAGTGTCTTTCAACTGAAAGAACATGTAACACTCTCATTTGTTTAATTTGTTTAATTTGTTTTGAAAGGTTTTTAGAATGGCACCTTGCACAAGTCAGAAATAAACAAACCTGTTCCTTTACTCAAATGAATTAATTTTGGTTAAATTAAAGGAGTATTGGGAAGTGCTTTGCTTTTTTTTTTTTTTCGCTTTCCAGTCACAATAATGTAATAATGTCGATCAAGAGTTTTCAATCTATATTGACCCAGTGTGCAAATGGCTGTGGCATTCTGGGACATGTTTGCAGTGCTCCCTGGATGACCTTTTGTTTCAAGTACAGATTCTGTGTTTCGTGTAAATAAAGTAATAAAGAAAGAACTTGTGGGTGTTCCATTTATTTTGGAATATGTACAGGCTGATCAAATTCAGGAGATCAGAATGACACAAAAGAGTGGCATTTGTTTCTGGACACGGCACAGTTGATTTTCTGCCGTTTTTTTTATTCTTTTGACGCATCACAGCATAACCAAAAGAATAGAACAGACTGGCAAACAGCATGTAATAAAGTGTGTGCCACTGTCTGACTGAAATTAAATGCCCATTTGTTTTTGTAAATTCGTCAGACGGTCTTATCTACAAGGCGGTGACTTGCAGAGTATTAGTAGACAGACGATAGCAGTACAAAGAGCAATGAGAACCTGTGATCTTTTTCTGAATCTCCAAAGCAATTAAACCATACAGTATGGTTGAAAATGTCAGTTAATAATTAGTGAGTGAATACATAAAAATAGGTGGTTAGAATAAAATGTAGTCAACATCCAGGAAATCCTCTTTCATAACCATAGCTGGAAGTCTATCTGCTCACTAAGCCTCATCCACCATGTAAGCGGAAATACGTACTGGGGCAAATCAGCTCATGACGAACCTCATTGGTCATAATAACTTTACAGCACTTAACTTGCTACCAAGTAAGGCAAGTTTTACCAAACTTTTCTTTTGTCTTTGTGTGTGAAGAGAAATAATTATACGTAAATACTCCACTTAGCATGTTCTGCCATGATCTAGTTTGCTATTACTATGATGTGCACTTTGCTATTATTAAAAATGCAAGCAGTTTTTTTTCTCCATTATTCTGGCTATTTTTAACTGTGTGATTCTAAGACAAGACCTGTGTTAGATTTATGCAAATGTATTAGCTGCCTATATGAGCAGATGTGGCTGAGTGGGTATGACACCTCCAGGGTCCGGGGTTCGACTTTGGCCCCCAGCTTGGTGTGTGGAGGCATGTCCTCCCCGTGTTCATCTGACTTTACTTCAAATACTCCAGTCGCCCCCACAGTCCAGGGACATGTGATTTTGGTGAATTGGTGTCTCTAACCTGTCCTTAGTGCAGGGGTGGCCAATCTTATCCAGAAAGGGCCGGTGTGTGTGCGGATTTTCACTGCAACTCCCTAATTATATTACTAAACAGAGGACTGATTGGCTGAAGAGTCCTCACACCTGGGTTTGAACAGCTGACCTAAAGGTTACCCCAAAAACCTGCATACACACCGGCCCTTTGCGGATAAGACTGGCCACCCCTGCCTCAGTGTGTGGTTGTGTATGACATGCTGTGTTATGTCACTGAGAGGCCATAGGAATACATGCCCAGTGGTGCATTTCCCAAAACCTCCCATTACAACTTACATAGTCGAGCCCATTCAGTTGCCTGGTGCCAGTTATGTGAGTTGCTAACATAGTTAGCGGCTATGCTTTGGGGGTACTCCTCACGTCAGGTGTGATACCTGTATCTGTTCTAGCAGCCTTAAGTGGATAGACTGAGTACCTGATCAATGGGAAGGGCGATGGTGTTCCTCACAGGCATGTCTACAAGGGAGGTTTCCCTGTCACATGTGCTGATCACATCACAGGATATTACATCACAGGATTCAGAGGTACGGTCTGTTTATTTCCACCACACAACAAACCACCTCTGGGATGAGAACCTGAGTCCCAAGGGGCCCAAGGGAGTGAAATCACTCCAGGGATTCACAGGATTTGAACCAGCAACCTTCCGATTGCTGGCACAGATCCCTGGCCTCAGTCACCACTCCACCCATCATCACAGGATTGATTTAAAAATATTATTACATGTGTACAAAGCACTAAATGGATGCACATTTCTGATTTAATGAATGTTATGAAATATCCAGACCCCTGTCGTTATTTGGGAAAGGTTTACTCAGTGTTTCCAGATTCAAGACCAAGCAAGGTGAAGTAGTGTTTAGTGTATCTGTTCCCTGTCTGTGGAGCAAGCTTCCGGAAGACTTCCTGAAGGTCTACTAAAACTGTCAGCTCACTTACACCAGGGCTACAGCTTTTCAGTAAATTAAATCAGCAAGAGTTTATTCATACACTGCCACTACAATGCAAATTCTTCTTAGTTAACTAATTATTTGTTTATTTTCGCTTTTAGGCTTTTGTTTTTTGTCTTTTAAATGTGATTTTAATGTCCACTATTTTACTGTATCTCTGTGCCTCTGTAAAGCACTTTCAACTGCCTTGCGTCTGAATTTTGCTATATAAACTTGCCTTGCCCTGGTGTCCTGGAAGTGGCCATGGATTTCCCACCCTTGGTTGTCACTCTATCTGAAGACACCATGATTGGTTTTCAGCAGCATGCAAACCACCGTAGGCAACCAAGGCTTCTGGTTGGCTTATGTGCTGAAGGGCTTGGACACTGTACACTCCTCTGAATTAGTCAAATAACCACAAGAAGCAGCCTTCTTCAACAACTAACAATCTGTATGATCGAAATTGTGCCGCAGGCCTGAGGTAGTAGCTTCTGGCCATATTCTGGTCTTTTCATAGCCGGTTTAGCACGTTTGATCAGATGTCTGTGTGCTGAGATTAACATGCCACAGATGTGGCCAGAGTGGCAAGGCAGAGTTAAATAGGAGAAGGATTAAGGAAAGAGTGCTTTCTGAGCGAAAGCCTTTTGTATTTACCATATGTCTTGCATCAGTTTTGTTTGTTGGCGTTATCTATTAATATCTTTTAGTGTAGGGATTCCAACCTTTTGTTGACCGGTTAAACCTGTTGGGAAGGGAGGGGGGGGGGGGGGGGGGTTGCTGGCGGCAGATCAAGGGAAACACGTCCTTTATTCCTGAATGATTGAATTGAACTTTAGCTACTCAAAAGCTTCAGCATTCCAGGGGCTGGGAGCCCCTATTTCAGTGCATGCAAGTCATAGTAGCTGTATGCAGTGCAGACCGACTGCTGTATGCAGTGCGGACCGACTGCTGTATGCAGTGCAGACCGACCCCTGTGACAAGCACTCCTGCAACAGTGTTGCCAGTCAATAGTCACATCTCTGGAACTTTTATTATCAACATCTACGCCAACTCTTCACCATTGCTATTTGGTCCCAATTACTACAGTCTTATCAGTCATTGTATAGAGTACAGTGTAAAAGTCTTAGGCAGCCAAAGAAAATCTAGATCTTTATGTTGGTCCAAAACTATCATATTATGCCTGTCAAAGTGTGTCAGCCATTTCAAAACTGCTGTTAAATCACCCCAATATTCATCCATCCAATACACCCATGTATTTTTTGACTTGACCACTTGTACACCTTGTATAGCTAACCAATATCTAATTTTTTCTCACTTTTTCAACTGATTAAATTATGTGATTAAGAGATTTGGTGGTGAAATATAACAAATACATGTGGAATGGCTGACGTGCCCCTGAGGAGCGGTTTGGGAGCTGTAGAGGGTGTTCATCCAGCCATCCAGCTAGAAATAATAACTATTTGGAGAAAAGAAGAAATACTTACTAGTTTGTTTGTGTAACATGGTCTAATGCTAAATTCAGTTTTTTATTCTGAGTGCACTTACTACCCACATAACGTAAAAAAAATATTTTGACTGCCTATGATTTTTGCACAGTACTGCTCATGTCTGAAATGAGAGTGTTACATTTAATTATTACTGCTTTTCATCTAATCTTTCCAATTTCATTAACACATAACATTTTTACTCATCAATGGTGCATACCTGTAATTTGTATTATAGTGGCCACAAGAGGGCGATCAGATTACAGACTTTATGTGATCTTCGACTCTCTGGTATCTTTGTTAGAAAGTGGTTCATTAAAAACTTATGTGGAACTTTGAGGTGATCCAGCGTTCCTCCTTGGGAATCAGATTTTTCTTAGGAGTATGGGAAAAAGACATGCTTTTATTTGCATTCTGTTAAGATATATTTGTCTTTGAACGTAAATGGGTTGTGATGAAAAGGTGACACTGACATTGAGCTTGAAAAAATGTAGTGTGTCTGGCTGTAGTCTTACAGCAGGGTTTGGTTTTCGATGGAAGGCTGCATTTGTGTGATTTTTATGTAAGCGAGGATGCAGCTGCCATATTACAACATGAGCAACTTTCTGCAAATGTATTTATTTGAAATGTGCTGTTCAAAGAAATGTTCCATTTGAGGCTTTTAGATTCTGAATACACATTGTCATGCATATATCACAACTACATTTTATAAACAGAGTAAGAAGCATTTTGTTTAGCTTTTATTCGTCAAATAAAAAAATATGTTATCAGTTAACTATAAATGTTTGAGTTTGAAGTATGAATTATTAAAAAGCTATGAATTAGCGTGACAAACACGATTTTTCTCTGGTGTCATTTGGGTTTGGGTTACAGCATTTTAATTGAGTTGGGATGGACTGATGGCTGAGTGTAAGTAGAGTTCCTCCCCCTGTCACTACTCTGCTGCTAGCGCTGAATGTGCCGAGTGTGATTTCCCTGTGTCTGGCACGCTGATGGATATCCAGGACGGCTGTGGTCTAGTGGAATTAAGCCATCCGCAAGATTGATTTTCTTTCTCCGGGTAACCGGTTAGAACTAGCTGAGAACCACAACTGGCATTTTTTTTTGACTGAACACACAGTCAGCAGCTGTATTGAATTTTGTAACACTTGCCCTGTCCTTGGCACTTCTGCTGCTGGACAGACAGATCGGCCTGACACACAAAGGGAGATGTCACACAGCATCAGCTGTTTTTCTGCGCTTTCTGTGTCCCGGCAGCTGACATTTGTTTACTGTACCCGTTCCGTTTTACGCTGGGTGACTAAGCCAGTGGTGCGGATGAAAGCCAGGCTGTTGCCATGGCGCATGGACTGCTATTGTTTTTGGTGTCTTCTATGCATCTGCAGCTTGTCTGGAGATGGAAGAATCGGTTTGATCCAGTCTGTCATCACGGAGAATGATGTTCATCCCATTCTCCAGTCTGATTCAGATTTCTTTCTCTTTTTAACAATGTCTATAAAAATACAGACCTACTATATAATATACAATATAAATAAGAAAGTTGACTGTTGTTTACATTACGTTCCTCTGAGCAGCTTTTCAAACTTTCTTTTGAAAGGTGGGTTACCATGTTCTGTCCTGGGCGGAGCCTTCATTGAAACAAGTGCCACTTGCATTGATGAATTTGCATTCGTTTGTGAATCCTATTCAGGGCACAATTGCACTCGGACCTGCAATGAAACAGCCAGGCTAACGGTGGAGTGATCCATATCTCCTCAATCTGAAAGGCGGGGGCCGATCACCTCTAACATTGTGAAAGTATCCAGTAAGGAACTGGGGGGATTAGACTGGAGCCAGGGGCATGGGGGGCATTCAGGGGACAGGGACAAAAGGGGGCACGAGTCGCACATTATGGCACGGAGCCCCGACCCACCCTGACCTTGAACTACAGCTTCAGGGAACAATAGAGTGTTCTGGTGCCTGATCTTCCTGGCCCACAGCCAGGGGACACGAGGGCCGCAGCCAGGTAATTAAGCACAGAGCTAATCCAGCCTTCCTGTCGTCGCCGTGACGTCCTCTTATCCATTCCAGTTTTTATGAGTTTTGGCAGCTTCGTTTTCTGAAAACTGAGTTTTGATTTGAAATTTGGTTTAAGTTGTCATTCTAAAATCCATTTAAAGCGGTCTGTTTTCTTCATGTATTAAGATTTAATCTGCATACGCTTAAAATGTTATACTTAAGATTTACATTAATAGCCAATCTCAGTGGTGAAGTCCTCTCTTCACTGGTGTTAAAATAACTTGAAAGGACATCACTGACTTCACTCATGTCTGCATTCCAACATCTGATTCACTCATTTTGTCCAAAAGGAGCCTGAAACTTATCAATACATTGTTGTTGGACGCATGCATCCTTTATGGGGAGTTTGGTGTCAACTATCACGGTGCAGGATCCACCCTTGTTCTGGAACATGTGCCTGTAACCGGAGAGGACCACACCCTGCCATCTTGCACATGGGTACAGAGATGTACCTGTTTTTTGACAAACACTTATTAAACGCCCCAGTGCAGCCAATTTCAAGCAAGTGCAAATGACGAACAGCTGTTTGTGCAGTTCTGGTTATTATACAGCTGCATTATACAGTCAAATGGCTTTGTCAGCGTTTGTGTACGTGCTGTTTCTGGCTTTTAAATGTTACATTTGACATAGTCTATATATGCAATTGCAAAAAAACAACTTAAAAATTTAATTCAAGATATTTTGGGTATTAAAGGAAGTTTTTTTACCTTCATTCATGCATGTACTTATTTTCCTAAAATTGTTTACATGTATGCTGCCATTTTGTTGAGGGAAACCACAGCAAAAAAAAAGCTTGCTTGAACAAAGGAGATAGAAGTCATGAACTGTGTAGGGTCATTGTCTCGTTCACGTGTCTCCAGAGGAGGGGGTCAGATAACTCGTGTTTCAGAGAACAATAAGGTGAATAGGTCGAGGTATGTTAATCGTGTTAATAATCATTAGGGGAATGTGACCCCCACCTCAAATGACGCTAGCTTGTGCTTAAACACCTTGCCTGTGACACAGGGCAGAGACAGACGCACAGGATGATGTACCTCAGTGCCGGCATTCCCCGTTCAGCAGAGCACACATCCGGTCTAAGCTGGTTCTCCGTAAGACCACTGGCCCCAGCTTAATGTGAGGTCCGATGAGTCATTTAATCTGTGTGCTACAAAGCGGCAACAAGCATTCACACAGGCACTCACGCAGGTACACACATGCTAGCTCACCATCTGTGGCCATTTACGCAGGAACATCTGCCTCGTCCCAGAGACAGATTACATTGACTCTTCTTGGTTCCGAGCAATTTCTACACTATGACAGAGCTAAACAAGTCTTGGTATCACTGGCAATTACAGAGGATTATTGATTTAAATGTTTTAAAATAAAATGTATGATCAGAGATGGCAAGTTCAGGTTCAAAGCTACAAATACAGATTAAGTTTTTGTTTCAACCAACCACTTGAGTGAATGTGACTCTTTATACTCAACTGTTTGGCTGAAAGAAAAAACCTGGTCTGGATTTGTACTGTCTGGACCTGAACTTTCCACCTTACTATTTTATCGTTATTAGTATTATTATTACTCCAACTGCCTAAGCATTTCACAGGAACACTGGTAAAGGAAACTTCATTCGGCTCAATGTCAATGTGGATTATTCCTGTGCTTTGAGTAAATTATGCAGTTCTGGTGGATGAGGGTGTTGTGTTCCTGAACCAAAGCTAAGCCACTACTGTTTACAGTGATGCAGGCTTGGTGCAGGCCAGGCCTGCAGAGGAGAGGTACAGGTATAAAACGAAACTCCTCTAGGCTGCCTGCACTGTCAGCCAGGACATGGTGGCCTCAGGGATCCTTCCCACAGCTCCTGTCAGTGCTGTTTGAACACGCTAATCTCCCAGGAATAGACCTGCCATCCAAGGAGATACAATCCACACAGAGTCCAGCCAGCAGCCTGGGCCCGGTCTCTCCAGGGCAATGCCATGGGCAGTATTTGTGTATGATCCGCACACGGATACCATCTTTCCTGAGATTCCTTCCGACCCAGAGAGAATGCTAACAAAACTGTGCCCACATTATGTTCCAGTGATGTCAGACTCAGCCTGTGCTGGGCTTTATCCTGTGCTGCTTCTGATTTTTTATGATACTAAATGATAGTTAATTATTTGTACTCTTAGCACCAATGTGTTTCCTGCAGAAATAGCACTGAAATATGCACTTAAATATCCACTTAACCCACTTAAATATCCACTTAACCCACTGAAATATCCGCTTATAGCTGAAAGTGAAATGTCAAAAAAATCGAGCTAATTAAGTAAGTACTGTATATTTGGATTTAAAGTCAGGTGTGTTCATTTCTCTTTAATTATAAGACGTCAAATAATTTCTTAGCGATTTTCATGTGTAGTTTTGGGAATGTAATAGATATACATAACTTCTGTGAAACATGAATCATGCCCAAAGAAATTTAACTGTCTGTCTATTTTACTTTGAAGATATTTTTAAATCACTGTCAAAAAAACAACTTTTTTTTTCAGCTAATGAATACTCATAATTAAATTTCATACAAGGGTCACTTAACGACACTCATTGGCCACTTCAGTAGTAGTAATGCTCCATTGCCTATAGAATATCCTGGACTATTTGAAGCATGGATTTAACATTGTGCTGGAATATTCCCTGCGTATGGCAAATGTAGCCTGTTCTGTTAGCTTTAGCAAGTGTGGCTATTTACCTCTGACCACAAGCTGATCTTGGCAGCAAAACTGATGCTGACTGGATGGTTTCATTTATCGCACCATTTACTGTCAACTCCAGTGTATGGAGATCCCCAGAAGGCAGCTATTTCCTAGATGCTGGAACCTCCATGTCTGGCACAAACAATCACAACCCATTCAGGACTGCATAGGTCATAGTACCCATTGCACAGCTTTAGTGAACAATAACTGAATCTCCTGATCCTGCCTTTGTGTTTTAAAAGCAGGTATACATAATAAAATGACCGGCAGAGGTGATATGTCTTTAGGTCATGTCTTCATTATTTTAGTTGAATTCGAAGAAATTTTAAACAAAGCAAAATCTGACATAGTTAATAACTTAACCTCTGGACGTTAAAAATGTGTCCCAACAGGGAGAAATTAATTAATTAAATTGTAGAAACTATGTAGCGCACTTGCATCTATCACATTTCTCATACTGATTTTAAAATCTTAATTAACCCCCATAGTCCCATGTGCTCAACTGGCTGTGAGTATGATTGACTTTTCAGCCTAAGGATAGGATCTATTAGTAGAATGTTTGTCCATTTAAATTTTGCTGCTACATTTCTGTGCCAATAAATCCCACTTATCATGGGGCGATACTGAAAATTCATAGTGGTATGAGAAACATTAACCCAGTCAATGTGGTCCAAAACTATCAATCTTGTTTTTAATCATCAAAAAAGTTTATTTTCAAGTTAATCACTGTAGGGCTACAAGGTGTTCCTCATAATTCCTTGGAGTTTAACAGTCATCTTGTCAAAGGTCAGTCTATCCCTTTGACTTATGCTGTCATGATGCTGAAACTATTCTCCTTGGCACATTAAATATTTTATTAGATTCGTGACCAACACATCTGTAATTTGGCAGTTTCTCCTCTTTTGAACTGCCTCATTCTATTTTGAAAATAATGCCCATTCCAGCTCATATTTCAGAGCGATTTGTCAAACAATACTGCTAATTACCATGAAAGCTAAAATGACTCACCGCTGCAGCTGAGTTTGAAATTGCACTTCGAAAGTGCTTTTTTCATCCACCCCCCCACCCCCCGCATATACATATAGAAAAATACTGTTCATTGATATTTAAATGTTTTAACTTCCCATCATTTTTTCGGTTGTAAGTAGTTCAGTTCAGTCAATGCACGTAGTCTAAGTTGCAGTATAAAATGAAATGTACTCTTAAGTGGAATAATGTTATATGCAACTGTTTACTCGTGTGAGAGACCACTGCCTGTCTCTTACGGCTCGATTCTGGGGGGAGTTATGACAGAACCCCCAACTGCTTCTTTATTTAGCTATTCTTTGTTAAGGCTGTAGATGTGCACTGGCTGGCCTAGCAGGACCAGGTCGACAGCTGTGGTCACCACTTCCTGTTGCCTGCAGTAAGATCCTGTTGTTTGGGGGCCGTCTGCCTAACCAAAGTCTGGGCTACTGATATGATAAATATGTGAAGAATGTGCTACGGTCCTGACCCTTAGTTTTCTTTATGGTCTCTGGGCACATTTGTGTCTGTCTGAGAATGTGCAGTTTTTAAGTAAGATAAATTCAAATGGAATGGAAAGTGAATGGGCTATTATGATACAGAAAGAATTGAGCCTGGCTAAAGCCCGTGCTAGCCACTTCAGTACTGTCGCTATCAGAGGCGCAGTGACAGGACGGCCAGGGCAGGCAATGGCCTCGGGCCCCGAGCTGGGAGGGGGGCCCCCGAGGGCGTCCGATTGCATAGCACATTGCAACGACAAATCTGCTCTATTTGTCTATTCTGTTTCTCACAAAAGTGAAAATAATGGTCTTGTGTTTATTAAATTATCTTTGTTGATTTTATTAATTTATACTTCATAGTAAAATAAAGATAATACATTTTACCATGCTGGGGAGGGTGAGTTGGAGGGCCCCCAGAATCGCTTCTGGTTGCTATATATCTGGTATTAACAGTTGCCAGCAAGGAAATGACATATAACAGCAATATGCCAAATTGAAACAGTTACAAATAAGCATTTCATATCAACAAGGACAACATGATATTTTTAAAGTCAAAAGCTGGCATATAGTAATTTTTCTGTTAATCTAACACCCAGTTGCGGGGCACTTGGAAATGTTGAAAACACAAGCTGGGAAAGTTTGTTCGCAGGCTTTGAATGTTTAGGCCTGCCTTTTTAAATATTCCTTTCCGAAGCTGTAGCCAGTGAGCTTAACCTTCTTGCTTATCATTACAGATATCAGGGTTAGGAGACAGGCCATTCCTCTTCCTTACTTGCCAGGATGCAAACTTATTTTCGGGCCTGGAATGAGACCATATCGACTCACAGGACTATTTTTGGGAATTGTTTATCCAGTTGGAGAAATATTTACAGGATCAGCCACCCTGCTTTTGCAAGAATAATCGTGATCCCTGGCACAGCTTTTTCTTCTTCTTCTTGTGAAATATTATTCATCATTACTAACGAAGTCTACTTTTGCCGGAAACGGCACCTCGTACTTATTTGATTGTAACCATTCTCCAGAGACAGTGAGAACTGACTCCACTTGGAAGGATTATAAATGAAAACTCTGGTTTGGAAATACCCTGTAGGAGAGAAAAAAAAACACCTTTTCTCAAGAGGGTTTCCCACTGCACAGGACAGAAAACCCCCTTGTGTTCTCCCACAGATTTCCAGCTTAAAAACACAGTCTATTTATAGATTGTTTTCTGAGCATTGTGTCATTCTCATAACACAGATGCATGCTGATCGGAGTTCAAAAAAGAAAGGATCTGTGAATTATGATTCTTAAAATTGCAGGGTGATTATTTTTAAATTAACCTCACCCACCATAAAACTTAAACATAATGTTGATTATATAAATTTTGCCAAAAATGAAGAAAATGGCCATATTTTCTGCAATACTGCTTATGGTTTATGTAGTAAGACCTTGCTAGAGTGTATGTCCTTTTGTGTGATTCCTAACCTGTATGATTTTGCTAGTAATGCCATTTTGACCCAGATCTCATGGCAATATCACAACAAACCTGAGCTCTATGTCTATCACAGATTTGATCATGTTTGAGTACTACCTTGATATTTGCCCCGTGGTATGAAAATGGGAATGGGATGAGGCTAGCCAGTGGGGTCGAGGAGATGGTGAGGACAGCTCAGCAACCTCACACCTCCACGTTTGGGAGTTAGGGTCCTGCCCTTGGTCTGTGTTCATGCATGTTCATCCCGTGTTGCACAGATCTTCTGCAGGTAGGACAGTTGCCTCTGCAGTTAGGTGAAAAGGCGTCTCTAAATCACCCACACTTGCTGAAAGAAGAAAGGCATGACATCTGGCTTCTCTGTAAATGAATAACATAGCATTTATAACATAAGATTGGTACTTAACAGAAGTAAACTAGTTGTAACGATATTTGAGTTTCATTCTAGACAAGGTGGAAACTTAATAGCCAATGAAGCTGTGGGTCTGGTGGCATTTTAGATACTTTTCTCTGGAAGTTTAACAAATGATTCATAGAGGATGCCTTTTTCTAATAATCGGTGGACATTTAACATTGACTACGAGAGGAAAAAACAAAATGTTGTGCTGTATGTTGGTTATCACCCGTGCAGGGGTTTATAGGACAAACAGGAAGAAATAGCACTTAATTCATTGGTCTGTTTTTCTAAAAGTAAGTGTATGATTCGGTTTTCATATTTCGGTAATTTAATAACGTGTAAATGAAGCACTCATTGCCAAACTGCTGCAAATTAAGCACTGACTATTTTAGGGTACCAATTCAGTTGTCCTTAAAAGCCGAATATGCCATTTTGAGGAACAATTAAAATAAAGCTAATGAATCCACGCAACCATTTCAAATGAGGTATAAACGTTCTTTGTTTCACCACAATAAATATGTTACAACAAGCATGACATCAAGCTTACCAACGGAATCGTGCATTAAAATAGTGCGCTTTCACTTCTTTTGCAACCTTCTACCATCCGACGTGTGCTTTCCAAGCGGGGCGTTCCCGGTGGGGGTGTAAAACACTAGTGATGTCATTTCTGTAAATAAGTCTGGAGGCTGGAGTAATCCCGGGAACCCTTTATATAGGACGATCGGAGCCCATGATCTCGTACTCATGACCGAGCGACACAGAATTCACCTATTCCAAAGACCTTGTGAAGCAATCGACAGCTTCAGCGTCTCGGAAAATTAAAAAGACAGACATGTCGACCTACTTGTCTTCCGACTCCCACCGTGTGAGCCCTTCGGTTTACGGGAACCGATTCGACACAGCCAACCGCAAGAAGGCGTCAGCGAACATCTTCGAGAACGTCCATCAAGATGCGCTGATGAGGCTCTTCCAGAAAACGGGGGACATGAAGGCAGAGGAGAGGGTGAGGAGCATCTACTCCTATGCCTACGACCCAGAGGAGACGGCCAAAGCTCTCATGGCACTAAAGCAGAGGAAGAAGGACAAGTTCCTGCAGATCGCAGGCGTAATCAGGCAGTTTCTGAAACTGCGCTGAATCTTGTATGAACTCCGGGAAACTCAGATGATTTGAAGAGAACTATAGGGATGAGTCGGGGCCGACGGCGGAGAAAGTGAATGGCGTCAGCAAAGGCGGAGGTGATGCCTCCAGCTGACAGCAAGCGAGATGCAGACTGTTACATGCATATGGCGCTACCGCTGCACCTGTCAGCGGCGCCGGACCAGATGAGCGATCCCAATCGGACAGATGGAGATCGATGGCCTGGACAGAACATGCAGCCCCCGGACGACTCCTGATCGCTGTTCCCTATGCATTTGTTATAATGCAAGAAGTAAAATTCACCTCAGAGGTGACACAAAAATTGCCTATTATCTCGTGCCGACGACATTGCTTGATATACGCCTCAGTTTTATGAGAACAATGCCAAAGCCCTTTTTGTATCTGTTAACTAGCATAGCTATAGATACTCTAACACTGTTCGCTATTGATCACTAATTTATTTTTGATTAAATAAAAACATGTTTCATATACCTTGCAGTTTCGATAATAAATTATTATACTTAACACTCGCTTTATTCTTTTCATTGACTATAAGTTGTTCCTTGTTGACGGTCTTATCTTAAAGGTGTTAACGGTAGATATGTAGCCTATAAGTATTATAAAAAAAGAGGGATGGGACATTTATTAGTTAATTAGCTTTTTTGGTAATACAGGTATTTATACCGATCTGAAAAAATACCAGTTCATCAGTAAGGCATATTCTACGCCACATATATCCACATATATATGTTTTGAAATCTGGCTCGTGCCACAGGCATGAATACATTAAATGCAACTGACGCCAAAGCATTCCTTTATACAAAATCTGCCCGCTCTTTTTTATGGAAATTTGTGTTTTGCATTTCACCAATAGCCACTGACTTTCTGACCTTCCTGTAAACGGAACACCTCATGAGGGTAGTAAAGCTATAGCTGCTGATTGTCGGCTGAGCCGGGGATAGTATTATATACTCTGATAAACCGCAGACATCCCAAGCGTCTCAATTTATTTACTTGAATTTAGGAAGCTGACGATTATATTTGCTGTTATACATTAAATATAATCACATATTAAAATCATATTAAATGCAGCTTAAATGAACATTTGCATCTTAAATTATATTAAATCCAGTTTAAATAAACATTTGCATCTGAAATTAAACAAATGAATTACAAAACATTTTGTTCGTCATTGTTTACCTACATACAATTTCCACATTCAAATTTTCAATTAGTATTAAAGAACACATATTGAGAGACTAATAAGAAAAACAAGAGGAGCAAATGTCGTGGACATACACTATCTTGTCTAAATGACCGCAAATAATTCAGTGAGAGAAACTGCCTCAGTTCATTCCCTGTGTCAGATGAGGCCATTTGGAGAGGTACTGTTACAGGCTGCCTAAGGTCATTCATATCCATTGAGTTCCTTGTTTTGTGGCTTATCTGACCAGCACAAACCAGTTTGGAGAATGAAACTGCCTGCGGGGGCTGTATTTGTGTAAGGTGTGCTACATCTGCCCCCACCCCGCAGATAAGCGGCCTGTTATTTGAACATTGCTGAGGCAGGGAGAAGTTCAGTGTCCTCTCTTTTTTTTTCTTCATCCTTTGAATCTGCATGTGGGAACCGTCAATGAGTGTTACGTACAATTCATTTAACATCAGTCCCTGAATAACAGCAGAACAACTTTTGACATCATAGAATCAAACTATATTGCTTTATATTAGTTGAATTCTTTTTACAATTTTTTTGGGAATTTGGAAAATTAAAGCTGTTTGAGTCCCCTGATATTTCTGGGCTTAAAGGCCTACTATCCCCACCAGAAACGGCATTTTTTGGGAGATGTATAAAAATTCAAAGTGTATATTGAAATGTAAATGTTAGTCGCAGGGCCAGTGATTTACGTCAGCCTTTCCCTCAAGCTTCAATAGCTAAGATGCAGGCAACTGGGTGTCTATTAATCTCATCACGCTGACATTCCAACCACTGGCCCAAACCGGTTCTGAGGGAGGAGAACAGTGAGGTGTCACCTGACCCCTGTTCTGTCCTTCCAAATGAAACCCAGCCCTGAGGCATTTTTTAATCAGGTGTGTGTAGGCACATGCATGTGAGAGGGGGCTGGGGTGCCCAAGCACCTGCTCCTTTAGGCCAAATGATTGAAAATGCCCCCCCCCCCCTCCCCTTTGAGGGTTTAACTGCCCCTTTTCAATCATGAAAAATTGACTGATGGGGTCCCAAGTTAAGGAAACTTACTGATCACCCATGATCTCACTAAATTTAGTGAGAGGACTCACCCCCCCCCTCTCTGAAATGCACAGGGTGAGTACATAAGACATGCGATCATAGACAATGGATTGATGGGTGGGTGAAGCCACTTACACGTACTTGGAGGTGTGTGTGGAACAGGATACTCTCGTGTAACACATATTTTCACATACTCACACATTGGCTTAAACATTATTCCAAATAACTGTTTGCTCTTGTCTTCAGCCAGAACCAGCAAGGGTGGATTTTTGATATATTTAATACCTTCTTTTATAACATGAAATAATAAACCATTACAAAAGAAATGCAGTTATTAATGATTTTGAATTTTTACTTCCTGGTTTGTTTGACAGTCTTTGGTATTTATGGCTGTCCAGAAACAGGAGGTAAATGTTTAAAGTGGCAATTGTCCTAACTGTCATTTGTGGAGTCTGATGTTACTGCCTGCGCTATTCCCACCCTTTTCCTGTCCTTCAGTTCCAGCGGTGGGCACTTTGATGTCCACAGACAGTATGGCAGACGGGTCTCCCCAGCCTGTGTGTTTAGCCCATTTCCAGGGTGACAGGAAGCCGGGTTGAAGCACAGAAAAATGCAGACAGTGGCCTCCGAACAGGAAGTGCCTTTATATGGAGAGCAAACTTTAGCTGCGCGGTTCTTTGTTAAGTAGTGGGTGCAGGCTTTAGTACCTTCATAATGTAGGACTTCTCTGTGATCATATTTTTATTCTGATGACACCTTACTACATCCTAAAATCCTGAAGGTTACAGGACAGATTCTAAATACAGTATGAAGAACAGGCTTCAGCATGGTTTGAGAAATTCAAAGCAGTACAAATTTAATAGAACGGCACATGCAAACAGAGCAAGTAACACTGCAATGTATACACCTCGAAATTATATTATCTACATCAGAATGGAAACCGTTGTGTTTCTTAAGACCAGCACCCAGTTCCTAGAATTCCTTGTTAAATGTCGTCTTCCAAAGAACTTTAATTTGCCTCATTTGTTAGCATCAACACCCAGACAACTCAAATGAGACATGATTGCCTCATAGTTTACGAGTTAGATATTTTGAAAATAGATCAAATGTGGGTTTTTAATAAATGGAGTAATATGGGGAATTATTTCTAACCTTAAAGGACTTTTTCCCACAAAAAGAAGGGGATTAATATGCGCAAGCAAACAACGAAAACAGACAGCTTCAAAATTACTATTTCATGTGTTAGCTTACAAAACTTAAAAGAACTCTTCTTGTTCAGGGCTTTACCATTTACATACAGAACAGCGCAAAAGTCTTAGGCAGCCAAAAGACACGTTTAAAGCTATTTATCTGGGTTGTAAGCGCACTGTTTCTCAGAACAAAAAACACAACTTAGCATTCGACCATACACAAATTAAGAGCAACAAAAAGTTATTAATCTAGTTGGATGCCTAGATCAACAGTTCTACGCCGTGCCACCTCAGCCATTCTGTATCTTGATTAGTAAAAAAAAAAAAACGTTAATGAAATATTAGTTAGCTATACGAGGTGTGCTAACGGTCACATAAAAGAAATGCATGGCTGTATTGGATGGTTGCTGCAAATATCAGAGTGATCTTAGTAGTAGTTTTGAAATGGCTAATTCACTTTGACAGGCATAAGGTATAAGTTTTATACTAACAGGAACTCATTGAAAGATCTGTTTTTTTTCCGGCAAGGACTTTTGCACAGTGCTGTATATAACGAACTTAACTGTAATGTCATGTCCTACTACATCACTCACTGTCCCTATTTGCCAATGTTGAAAGCAGCAATTGCTGCATGCTTTCATAACTCAAGGCCATATATTGTGATAGTGGACAAAATTGGCAGTAATTCATGAGAGAGACAAAGACATCATTGTTTTTGCTCGTGCTTGTGTGAGTTATGTGTTTTCTTGAAAGATGCCATTCTGGAATGCAGGGATATTTTGCTGAAAAGTGAATAAATCAGTCAGGGAACAGTCAGATAATTCTGAACATATAGCAAATTATTTTTACATATTCATGCATACTATTGAGGGGTGAATACATTTACATTTACTAGAGAGCCTCTGATGATGTTGAATCAGTTTTGAACATTGTTTTTTTTTTTTTTTTTAAAGAAACATTGATGAAGGTTTCTTCTGGACTTATCCCACACCGTAACCAGCGTGACCTGTGATGTGGTCTTGTGATAAGCTGACCTCTGCCCTACTGTGGGAAGCAACAATGCAGTTGACACAGTTGCTTCTAAGTGCATGGTTTCAGACACGTCAGTGTTACGTAGACACCCAGTAGGCCACAAGTTGAGTCATCCATATGCAGATACACAGAATACTCCAAAAGGAAGGCATCTTTTCCATCCAGTGAATGGATATAGCTGTCCACTACATGACCAAGCCATGAGTGATCTACCACTTTGTAATGCCACCCATTAATCACTTAGCGCCATCTGTGTTCCCTCTGAACAGAGCTGCTGGCAGTAGAGCTGAGCCCTGCGCTGGCCTGTCCTAGCCTCAGCTCCCGTGATGATAGTGCCCCTTCCTATCTGCAGAGACAGGCTGTCCGTATGGCTGGGTGTGTTCGGTCACCAGCAGTGTGGCCGGGTGCAGCACACGCAGAGGAGAGCCCCCTCCATTGTTCTCGCTGGTTGACTGCACACCGTGGCCCAGAGAGACCTCTTCCTGTTCTGCCGCTTGAGATTCCCCGCAGGCTGGATGGCCAGCGCCTTGTGCAGACTCACTGTCTCGCTCTGTCTCCATGTTGCGGCCTCGCCATTGTTTTCTCGTGCGATCCTGCCCCCCCCCCCCCTCCCCTGCCCCCTCCTGCAAACTCTCCCCACCCTCAGCCACAGGTGCAGCTGAGCAGGGCTGTGGAGGAAACGCAGAACAATAGCTGACACTCGTCCTATTTATATATTCATGTGTTTTTCATTATTGGCATGATTATTATTAAATGATGGATAACAATTTAAAATGCGACTTTCTTTTGAAGTCCAGTCTTTTGTAGACTTTTTTGGGGGAGGTGAAAATATGGACTGTGGTGTGGATAACATTCTGTAACAGAACTCTGCTTTTGTTGGTTAAATTGTGGAAGGAAAATGAGTGATAGCTTAATCTGTTATGGGAGAGTACTTCTTTAATAATTATTAGCCCTCTCTGTAGTAATAACAAGGTGATGTAATTAACCCCAAGTTTTTCCTAATTGCGACATGTAGGTTTACATTCACGGTGATGTATTGCTCCATAGCTAAGTTGGTTATCTTAGGGCACTGGACTGACTGGCTAATCTTGATTGGGTGTAGTGTGGCATGTGGTAATATGTGTGGTATTCCTCTTCAATTACGCCATCTAGAACTTAATTCTGTACTTTGAACTGTAATAACCTGGTCTTTACCTGTCATATTTTGTGTCTACTTCAGATCTTCTACAAGACCCCACCGTGTAGAATATTTTAAATCAGTTTTGTGTATGGTTATGACCATTCCTGTCAGTCAGGGGCCCTAAATAATTTGGAATATAATTGGATTAGTCTGGGCTGGGGATCCAATAAAATGTGCTTTTATGGGGCCCGAAATCTCCAGCAATGACCCTCCACACTGGTATAAATTTCAAAACTAGTTGTGGAACCTGCGCTTTGTTTGTACTGGTTTTGCTGACATTGGTACTTTTGATCTGTGTTTTTCTGGGCGGTTACTATGGGGCCTAAACCTGTCCACGTAAACAGAAAGGATTCGTGTTATATGAGGGAATCTGCAGAGTGCATGTCCTTTCATTTTTGGCATCCGTTCATCATCTTGCCAAAAGCTCTTTGGACTGAAACACCTGGCTTTGTCCCAACTACAGCTACACTCTACAGATCAGTGCCAAGGTCACACTGCAAACTGTGCATAGAGTCTCTTGCTAACTTGTCAGCCATTACCCTTCGGTCCTCGATATTTGACCTGCCTCTTAATACAATTAAATAGCCTCATAAACGTATTTCTCATTGTTTTAATGCCTGTGACGCCTCCACGTCACACCCAACAGGGGGCATTGCATCTTAAAGAGAAGTGACAAGAAAGATAGTGGATCAAACGAAAACCTCGGCCTATTGTGTTTAGCCTTTTTATAAGAATTTTACCAATCCCTGAAAGTGTTCACCCTTTTCGTTGTCATTATAGCCGGAAGAGCACTGCGGGTGCAGCTGTGACATGCGACTGTTCAGCTTTGCTCTGGCTGGCTTTGGCAAAGTCACTGCAACTCATGATGAGAGTATGACCAGTGCAATGAGGGAGATTAAAGCGGCTTTCTCTGGCCACTGTGGAGGTCCTGTCCATCGGTAGCTATAAAGAGAGGAGACCTTTTTATGCTTGGCCACTCATTACACAAGATTTGATACTTTAAAAGAAGTCTTTGATATTTTTCACAATTTTTCTATTTAAAATTGCTTGAAATGTATAATCAATTCTTTAAGTGCAATTTTCTCCCATGATGAGTAATTGGAAGATGGATTGATACATATCATTGTCTGCTACCTTAGGTTAGATGAGCAGTAAGTCATGATTCATCGAAATACCTTAATTTGAGCAATAATAAAGTATTAGACAACAAAATAGCAACACTAATTGTAGTTCAGTGTGCTGATGGTCCTCCACGTAACGCCAGGACAGAATGGATAAAAAATCAAATCATACTTTAGTACTTTTAGTCTCTGCTCAGGTGAGTAATAATAATGAAAAAAGTACATAAAAGGGTTTTCATGCACAAGGAAATCTTAAGAAACATATTAGTTTGAGCGTGTGTTCATACAAAATTATTTACCTTATGGTCATAGCTTATTGTTCAAACCAGCTTAGCTTAACAACTCCTGTCACATCAAAGCAGGCCGTGTGTGTGTGTGAGTGAGAGAGTGTGTGTGTGTGTGGGTGGGTGGGGCTGGAATCATTGCAGCCGTAATACAATATCCTGGCACAAAAAGCTTTTAAACTGGTTTGCCCTTAACTAGGCTGACATCAGTTCCACAGGTCCGATGGAATGGTTATATGATGTTTATCACTATAAGAACCCCCTCTTCTTAACTTGAATAATTCTGGTCCTATCTTCACCTAATTGTGTCACGATACTAGGGCAGATCGTTTGTTATACAAAGAGTTTAAGAATTTTCTAAAACAGTGAGAACAGATCCCAGTTTTTATTTTATATACAGTAACAGTCAAAAGTTTGGATGTGCCAATCCAGCTACAAAGAGGGTTACATCATTTCATCCAGAGAGCAAATACTGCACCTGACAACGGGTATCAACAGGTCATTTAAAATATAAGCGGGAAAAAAAATTGTGTGTGTGTGTGTGTCTGTGTCTGTGTGTGTATATAGTGCTGCTTGAAAGGTAGTTCCATATTCCTGTGTAAATATAACCTCATCAGATCTTCACACAAGTCCTAAAAGTAGGTGACGAGAACACAATTGAACAAATGAGACAAGAATATCTTTCTTGGTCATTTACTTATTGAGGAAAATGATCTTGATCAGTCCTGCAGATCGGCTTGGAGGACCTTTAGCACATTCCTCCATACAGGAATGTCCGCTGCTCAGTTTTCTCAAATGAACCGCATGCTTCAGGTCCTTTCCACCACATTTGTATTGGGTTTAGGTCAGAGTTTTGGCTTTAATACTTTTGTTGGCCAGTGAATAATTCCATATGTTACTTTATAGTTTTGATATTTTCATTATTATTCTAAAATGTAAAGAATAGTACAAATAAACCTTTTTACGGGTAGGCATGTCCAAACTTTTCACTGGTACTGTACCTTGGAAGTGTAATCCCAGATTAGAAATTAAACATCCCTCAAAATAAACGTTATTTCCTGCGAAACACTGTTGTATGGATCTGTTATTTTGACACTTGTAGCCTTCCTGTTAGCTCTGACAATTCTGAACATTCTCCTCAGACGTCTCTTATTAACAAGAGATTCGTCACCAACTGGGTGGTTCTCGTTTATTGCACCATTCTCTCTAAACTATAGCCGCCGCAGTGTGTGAATCTCAGGAGGGCAGCCATTTCAGATATCGAGTTACACATCTAGCCTGTTTAGCTGAACAGTGAGTGGATGGTCAGTTAGTCATCAGATTCAGCTTCAGCCTCGTGGTTTGTTGCCAACAGGAGGAGGCTGTTTGCTATACTGTGTAGTTGTATGTAATTAAGTGTCAATGTGTGCATAAGAGCAATTTGGGTACTGAAATGTACCCAAATGCTGCTAGTCACATGTAGAGGTTGATCACCTCTTTTTTGCCTATAATCAGGGATTATGTCACAGAGCACAGATCTCCTTACCTCTCACAAGTAATCCTTAATCAGATTAGGACATCTAGAAATGTCAATGCTTGTTGTAGACTTTAGACCGAGTTTGCGTTGAAAAGGACATTTTGGGTTTACAATTTTTTATGGATAACATTTATAATACTCTGTCATGGTAGGTGTTTTAGAAGAGTGTGAGAAATGACAGTAGCGTTCTTAGTGAGTCAGGCCGTAATACGGAAACTACTAGCTGTACAGGAGGACAGACCACGCTGGCCTGTTCGTCTGTCAGGAAACAGTGGTGGCATGAGTCACAGTGATGGTGATGTCACGCATTGTGATGTCATTTTGACACTCATTCCATTGCTATCAGCCTACACAGTCATGTTTAACAAACACACCATGCAATTTAAAGGAGAAGGGCAAATGGATCTGCACATGAAATCTGCTGCTTAGTATAATTTACTGTACTGCTGCTATTAGAGTAGAGCAGCCAAAAATCATGGAAAATGCCAAATGTGTGTCAGGTTTTTGATTTCTAAGCAATTTTACTGTCTATTTGCTAATGAGAAAACACACACACTTTTCTATAATCAACCATCAATCTTTTTTGACCTTTTATCCAGTACAGCGTAATGGGGGGGGGAGGGGGTGCTGCTTCTCCCAGCCAACACAGGACACAAGGCAGGACAACATCCTGGATGTCACTATAAATGCAATATTAAGTTTTTATGAAGCAGGTCTTTAAATGGAAAAATAATTTTTGGCACAAAACAGGATTTGATTAGGAGTCAAGAAAATCTTGCATATATCACACATTAATAAAATCTGTAACATATTCACAGTGTTATCTTGACTTTTAATAGTTACTTTACTCATATCTGTGCTAACAAGGAAACACATTAGTGCACTGTGTTCCCATTGTAACAAAAAGGTGCGTAGGAAACAGAAACTGCAAAATCTTGCATCCTATTTTCCTTCTGCCAATTTATAATTTCCTTCGTGACAAAAATTATATCGTTATGGGCTGAATGTGAAGTGTTCCTGAGCCACATTGTCCAGTTATTCCTAAAATGTCCCTTTTCAAATTAGACAAAATAAAATTACTGATGGAAAAAAAATGCTTGCTAGTTCTATTAGCCAGTCCTCGGTGACAGTGTAGCCTGTTCTTATCGGAATACGATATGCTACAGTATTATTCAGATATTTTTCCTTTCTGATTATTTAATGAAATGTGACTTTAGTGTTGTGGGTAAAACCTACTATGAATGTTTCAATAATTATATATTTTATTCTTATCCTATTTATTTTATTGAGTGTTTTTAGACAGATGACTAAATATGGCAATAATACTGAACATGAATTGAAACTGATTATCGATTCATGTGTAGAGGCGGCCTGTTGAGAAAATATCTTAAAACATGAAGAGTTTTTTGGTTAAAGATAAGGACTGGGGGATCAGAAATGTGAGTTTCAGCACTTCAATCAAGTATTCAAGTATTCCTAATCAGTGTACTCTTTGTGAGAAGTAAGGACTTAATGGTTGAGTATCTTTGTGGTATCTGCAGTACAATCTCTTGGGTGTATTTGAAATAATTTATTGATCCATCTTCCAGCCAAGCACAAGGCTGGGGTATACTATAAACAGCATGCCTGTCCGTCAGAGAGCACTTGTATTCAAACAATACGAGTAACTTAATGATACCAAGTAGGCTTAGGGCTGTTGAACAAAGCTCATATAACATGGGGAGACCATGCAAATTCCACACCCACAGACAGAGGAGAATTCAAACCTTCAACAGCAGAGGTGTAAGGCACTGGCTGCATCCCAATTTAGGGGCTACATCTTTCGAAGGACATGTTCTGCATAGCCTTTGTAGGCTGCTTCCTTTGAAAGTTCTCTAAAAATCCGTGCAATGAATCCTGGGATATGTTGGGCTGCGACGGATCCACCGGATGCATCCTTGGCACCGTGGGAATAGGACGACGGATTTCTAGGCTACAATTGAAAGAGCCTTTGAAATGGGGAAGCCTTGTCCCGCCGATGTGACACACTTGGTCTTCGAGTGCAACCTTAAAAGGATGCAGCCCCTGAATTCAGTCACAGCCACTGTGCTACCAGCAAATAAATATACTTTCTATATATGGGTGGTAATACTTTCATTTGTAGTGTTCAACTACAACAAAGATGCTGGTTCTCCCATCTTGGAATGGCTCATTTTCACAGTTCATTGTGGGGTTACAGCTCACTGCACTCTCTAAACCGCAAGCACAAAAACAATTCAAAACCATCAATTTCTCACTGAAACGTGATCTGTAAAATCATTCCTTCGAGTGAAATTGAAATTTAAATTTGTAAACTATCATCACTGGGAGCCCACAATGTGTACAGCATTGTTGTTAAGTTAGTGTTTATTTATGTATGTGCATATACAGTATACTGTATGTGATCAGAAAATCTAATTGAAATGTATTCAAATTCTCTGGTGAGCCATCAAAGTGGGCAAAGACAGAACCCAGGCATCTGCAGCAATGGTGGTTGGTGGTTTTATTTCTGCCCCATCTCAGTGTGTATGTACAGTTTGCATGTCCTTTCTGTATCTGTGTGGGTTTCCAAGTTTCCTTCCCTTTTTCCCAAGACATACAGTTACAGTAGGTGAATGGGCATCTTGAAATATCCCATGGTGCAGGAACGTAGGCGTAACTGTATGAGTTATGGTGAGCTAAGAATAGTGATTTCATTCACCCTTGTGGGGAAACCGGGTTTTACTCCTATTGCATCTTGCTTTCTAAGAGACACACGGACACACATACTAGTGACAGCAAGTTCTGGGGTTAGAGAGCAGGCTTTAACAGCACCCTTAGAGCAATTGGGGTTAAGGGCCTTGCTCAAGGGAATCACTAGGATATGAACCAATGACCTTCCATCACAGGCACAGTGGCCTAATCCAGAACCTCACTCACTTGAATGGCATCCTGGGTAGAGTTCATCTCTCATCATCTGTGCTTCTTGGGCCCTTTAACAAGCTCACCATCATGCTGTACTGGAAGTTATGGAAATAGTGTTTGAGAAACAGACATTTTTCCTTGCTGTCGTTTGTCTGCTCCTAGCAGGATCATGCTGCATTTCTTTATACGGCTCTGGAAAAAATTAAGAGACCACAGCAAAATTTTGTTTCACTCATTTCTCAATTTATGGTTATGCACCTGTGTAAAATACACATTTTACTCCAGCCTGGCTCTTCCCTGCTTCTCACTGATGAAGGGCTTCTTCCTGGCTTTATGGGTCTTCAGTCCTGCTTCTAGGAGCCTGTTATGAACTGTCCTAGCAGTGCACTTCACAATGCTTAATGGTACCCATTCTTTTTGAAGGTCACTTGAGGTCATCCTCTGATTTATGAGGCACTGATGGATAAGTTGACGGTCATCTCTTACATAGAAAGTTGCTTCTGCCCTCTAGTTGGCTGGTTTTTGGTCATTCCCAGTGTCTCCTGCTTCACTTTGTTCTCATGTACTGCTGTCTTAGAAGCTCTGAGCCTGGAAGCAGCCTGTCATGCAGTGTAGCCTCTGCCAGCAGAACCAGGATTAAACCAGAATTTAAAATGCAGATAAAAAAAAAAAAAATATATATATATATATATATATATATATATATATATATATATATAGAATGGTATTTAAATTTTTTCCAAAGCTGTGTATATATTTTAAAGTACTTATTATATTTTGGCCATCAAATGCCTCACCATTTCATTATAAGGGCATCTTTCATTATAAGGACATATTTATCTATATGCGTGTGTCACTGTATAGTATCTGTATATTGTAAGGACAATAATATTTAGTTTTATGTTTATGGTCACCCACCAAGGTGCCCTAGTGTCTCAATCCAAATTTTATAATCTAGGATCAAAATCCTCTTATTGCATTTTGCACTTCAACAACAGCATTTTTTTTTACATTTTTTTTTCATTGTGCCATAAGGAAATACTTCAGTAACCTGATTTAACTGAAGGTATACAGCATGTGGTTCTTTGATGGCTGAAGTGCACCACAAGAAAAATTACATGTAATTATAGCTCAGATAATCTATGCTCTGTAAAACAAGTTACAGCGTAACTCACACCTCCATTGGCTAATTAAGCCAGGCCCATTGCTGGCACGGGTTACGCGGATAAGCCAGTAACTCCGCCCCGTAGTACAGGGCACTGACCGCCCAATGTCAATACCCAGCCTGAACGGCAACAAGTCCCATCAGCAATGCTCCAACATCTAGTGGAAAGCCTTACCAGAAGAGTAGAGGCTATTACAGCGGCAAAAGGCTTCATACCGATGACCTTGGTATTGGAATGAGATGTTAGTTAAGATGTTGTCTCAGTACTTTTGACATATAATACATATACTTTCATCCTGAGAGGAAAAAAATGCAAAACAGTTGCTATGACTAAGTGAAACACTTAAAACTAAAACGTGCCACCACAGGTAATGCAGCTGTAAATGTGCCCATTATGAAGTGTTTTACATCCAAAATTGAACTTCCTTAGGGCCTTAAATATTCAGACTTCTTATTAAATCTTACAGCCATATTTGGCCCAAAAAACCCCAAACATATCAATTTAAAGAATGAAATGGCAAGGTAGTAAATTACACAACAATTAATTGATTTGTGACCCAGAGGCTGTGTTTACTTGTATGACATTTCTTATAATTATGCTATTATATAATTTGACAATGCCGCTACATGTTTTTGGAAATTAGTGCTACTTCTAAGGTTGTATATTTATGAAATGGATCATAATTAGGGATATTACTGTCAAGATCTTGAGGACTCCGGTTTTTTTTTCAGTCAAACGTTGCTTCCATCTTGTGGTTAAATGGCAAAGTGACACAGATACTTATATATGTTTCCATCTCGTGGACAAATTTGGAATTGCAATCAAATTTGGTAATGTAAATTGTATAGGCGGTATTCTTAATCCCGACTGGTTTAAAAAGATGGGTCGGTGAATCGATGGATGATATTTTAAATTAATATTACATATTAACCATTCAAGACGTTTTTTCCATGTTCCCATTAGATGTAAAAAAGGATAGTGAAATGTTATTGTCAATTTTGGTGGTTTTTATGAATCAATGGATATTATTAACAGATGCTGTTTCTTTAATACTTCTCTAACACCTGAAGTGACTTACAGTAGAGGGGAAGGTAATAATATATGCATGCTCCCTGGGATATGAACCCATGATCTCTGTATTGTTAGTGTAATGCTCACATCTTAGGTTCTGTTTTGTATAGCTCATGTTCCCTCACTTACTATCTTGCACTTGGTACTGGTCAGTCACTGGAAGCTTTGGAGAGCAGCATTTATACCTAAGCTGACTCCTTAAGAGCTAAAGAAGCAATTATCTGCCTCACTTGTGTGTTGTTTTGGACAAAGGTGAACAAACAAAAGCAAATAAAAGCTTTTCTTTTTTCATATTGTTTACAATTATGAAATTCTACTGCTATAATTCACTGCATGTAACAGAGAAAAGCTGACAATTTAATAACACCAATGGGTAATTAGTTAGCAGTGCCACCTCCCTGAATCCACAACTTTATTATCTTAGAAAAACTTTAATTTGAACAAACAAGCATACATCACAAACGTATCTATAACTTAACGTCAAGCAAAATGAAATGGATATTTCTCTTTTAGCTTTGGTTATTATATGGCCCCTATGCTTTGATTATATGTAGTTCTGCCTGAATTATTATGGTATATATTATTAATCAAATGAGCATATTCAAATATCAACATTGCATTATTCATTACCATGTCCGTTTCGGGTGATGTGTGAGGCACGAGAAATTGTGCAATCCTTTCGCTCCTCCCTCTCGTGTTAATAGAGTGCCTCTCTCCAGTGGCACGATGTTTGGCATCAACACACACTGCCATGTGCAAGAGAAAATGCCCTCACTGGCTCGGGTAGTGATGTTTCCCCAGGCCTTCATATCCAATTCTAAGCAATCAAAAAAAAATAAAACCAAGGCACATTTAAACCATGTGTACATTTACCTGCAATGTTCTCCCTCATGGAGAAACCCCACAAAAAACACAGACAATCGATCACTAAAGGAAAAGAAATGAAACACCCAGGTTTTGTGCTGAATCACACACTTTGCCAGCTAGTTGGTGCACGTTGGAGGTCTTACTGGGCAGGAGTAAACAAAACCAAGTCCAGTACGCTGAATGGTCCACTACTCAGGACAGGATTTAGGTCCAAAGCTGGCTGAGGTCCGGCTAGCTTCGGCTGATGGTGCAGCTTAATTTTGCTGGTCTTAACTCCGATCCATGCTAGCTTCCACAGCTGGCACAGTTTAATTTCACTCTGCTCCCCGCAGATAGCATACCAATGGTATCCAAATGGCTCTATGGGTGCATAATGCCTTTGGCCATCATGCTCACTTGGCCTTTTCTTGGTGATACAGCCTTGCAGAAGCTGGTTCAACGGATGACAAACTTTTGCAAAATCTTTGACAAATCGCCTGGAATATTCACAAAATCCAAGGAACAACCTCAAAGCAGACATTCAGGCTTAGGCCACCTTCTTACAGCTTCTATCTTGCCTGGATCCGTAGCAATCCCACTCCGAGAAACAATTTGCCCCACATAACTGACAGAGGTTCTGAAAAACTTTCAGACCTTCTTCCTTCAACCTGTCCAGCACTTTCACCAGACTCTTCTCATGTTCCTTCAAGCTCTTGCCAAAAATGATGATGTTATCTAAGTAAACCAATACTTCCAACAGATTCGTGTCACCCACTGTCCTTTCCATAAGACACTGGAATGTGGTTGGGGGGGCGACACTCCCGTTGGTACCTGCTCAAACTGGTACAAGCCAGCTGGACAGATGAAAGCTCTGTCCAGCTGTTCTCTTTATCATCTACCTTAATAGGTATTTGATATCCACTTCTAAGATCCAACACACTGAACCACTGACTTCCATTCAGACAGGTTAAAGCATCCTCTGAGCAATATGAATTACTGTTTAAATAGGGACCTGTGGAATAGATCAACAGTGCAATCACAGCACTGTTCTGGAAATATAAAGAACACTCACTTTACCACACACACACACACACGTAGGGTAAACATATTCTTATGGGGACCGCTCATTCATTTCAATGGGAAAAATGCTAACGCTAATTATGACAACCTTAACCCCTACCCTGCCCTAACCATAACCATAAGTAACCTAACAAAATACAAGAGTTTTTGCATTTTTAGTTTTTTCATAGCAGTCACCGATTTTTATAAAATAGAGTTTTCCCTTATGGGGACCAAGAAACCGGTCCCCATAAGGGAAAAAAAACGGATATTTATCATGTTATGGGGACATTATGTCTCCATTAGGATAGGTAAACCCGCTCTCACACACACACAACGTAAGGTGCGTCGTTTTATTAAAGGCAACTACCCAAATATTTTAAAGTTACAGGACACTAAACCAAAATGCACACTTTATATTCACCTCTGACACAGTGGCTAGTGGAAATATTTATTATCCATGTTACACCAATTCAAGCATGCTACTGTCATAGGATGCTACCTTTGCAATAAGTCAGTTTGTGAAATTTCCTTCCTGCTAGATATGCCACAGTCGACAGTAAGTGGTATTATTGCAAAGTGGAAGCATTTAGGAACAACAGAAATTCAGCCACAAAGTGGCAGGACCACGTAAAGTAACAGAGCAGGTTAAGTGAAATTGTGTGTATACAGAAAATAAAATTTTCAAAGAAATATGAAAATGATGTATTAGACTACGACGAAATCTGTTGGTTTCATTGACTGCATGTACTGTAGATTTAGTCGACTGAATATCCGGTAATTTTCTTCTATTAAAACTAAAAAAAAATTAGATGACTATATGACTAAAACTAAATTCATTTTTGTCAAAAGACTAAGAACTAAAGCCATATATACTGTTAAAATTGACACTACTGCTATATGTGGTATCTCTTTATGTAAATATTGCTTCATAAGGAAAAGTAATGGTGCATATTGTCAGTCATTTGTATATATATACCCATGTATGTATTACAGATGCATCTGCAGCATAGTAATAATCTCTTCTTATTATTTGTCATTATATTGCAATACACCATCAGACCACAGCACCTTTTCTCTAGTATGTTTTACTGAATATATCGATGTTAATGTCTGCCTTTGCATGGCATGGAGACGGCATGCAGCTCCTCAATACATTCACAGAATAGCAAGAATCGAGGTCAGCAGCACCAAGTCATTAAATTCGTTATGTGCACCAGCCCCTTGTTGATTGCTTCAAGCATACCCAGAAGCAGGGTGTCCCACGGTTGGCTTAAATTGGAGAGCTGCACAAACAAAAACCATCTGTGTAGGGATGAACCACATGACCATACTTCAGAGACAGGAACAGAAAACGCCAAGGTCAACGAAACATTACATTGTGTCCTTTCACTATGCAGCAAGGGGGTTAAAGGACCTGACAGAGCCCCTTTAAAAGCCGGGGAGCTGTAAACCCATTTGGCCCCAAAACACACAGCATGGTTCACAGAAAATGACAGATTTTTAATACTGCTTCACAGACAAGGATTCATTCATTCATTCATTCATCTCTATACCACATGTCCTATACAGGGTTGTGGGGATACAGAGCCTATCCTGAATAAATGGGAGGAAGGCAGGCCAGAATATGGCACCTACCCGTTGCAGGGTACACACGTCATTCATACACACATTCACACTTAAGGAAACCCCATGATGACACGGGGAGATCATACAAACTCCATAGATGTATCTACCCATTTTGGGCCTGAAACTATGCTGTAATGTAACGCTGTAAAGAATCATATACGTATGATTTCCACATGCGATCCATCTATTTTGCACTGATGTTCCCAACACAGGCTTGGTTTAAGTATACCTGAAATGCCCACTGAGGTCAAAATAGATAGTACAGTTGCTGCAGGTGTTTATACTATATCTGACTGTTGTCTACCAACATATCGCCATAAATTGTGAAACCTTTTTGACGTGGGAGAGAAAAAAAAAACAAATTATAAGATGTTAAGATTCCCCAACAGACACTGATGATGGAGCCTGAAGGTACCATTGTCACTTGGCACACCTTTGATGGGCTTTAGGGATGAATAACTGGAACGAGCATAGCACAAGCGTCATTAATTCTTTAATTTGTTAAAGCCAGTTTCTGTCTGTGACAGTGTTTATATGCATGCATATTGCCTAAGCTCATTACCACATTAAGCCACATTTTTCTTAAAATCTTGGATTTAAATATGCTGTGTGACTTGGTCTTGCTTGGAGGAGAAAAAAAAATCACAAATCCTCATTCAGAAGGCAATTTTATGATTGGAAACAAATGCATAAGTCATACATTCACATAATGAATAAGGGTCTGGACTAGTGACCAAAGGGTTTTCTAGCTGAATCACAGAAGGATTTATGCTGTTGTGCACTAATAACCTAAATGAGTTAAATAAAAATATCCAGAAGCATTAATAATGTGGTGGTTCAGTGGGCAGTGCTGTGGTCTCATATCTTCAAGGATGTGAGTCCAATAAGCTTTCACCCCCAGGTTTGTATGTCCTTTCTGTGTTTTCATGAGTTTTCTCCTGCATTCTAAAACCTTGATTTCTAAATACTGTACAGTAAGTTACCCATATCTTGTGTGTGGCCTGTGCCCTGTGATAGGATCTGGGCTCACTGTGACATCACTGGGACCTCACTGTGACATCACTGGGACCTTACTGTGATCTAACAGTAACATCACTGTGACTGTATACATGGAAGATAGATGTAGTTAAAGGAAAAGACTGCAACACTGCAAACCGTATAAACTGGAATTGTGTATAACTGTATGCTCAGCTAAGAAAGTGAATAATATAATGTTAAATTTCTGACTGAGGCCAATATACCTAGCACAGTTTTTTTTTTTTTTTTTTTTTGCTAGGCTGGCAAGTGCAGCTAACGCCCAGAAGATGTGGTGTGTCAGCACCAGCAGCTGAGCCCCACCTCCCCTGAGCCGCAAGAAGATCAAACTTTGGACCCTTGCATTTGAATCCAGAGCCAAGGCAGCAACATTACGTAACAGACAGGGGAAGACGGGCTTTTCAGAAAGCAGACTGGACTTGTCAAGGACAGGCCGTGTTTTCGCAGGATATAGCTGGATGCGTAGGGAGAGAAGATGTTTCTGTTATTAACTGGAAAAAAAACTCAGAAAATATTTCTGCATTATCCAATAAACCTTTAAATCTTTATATAAATAACTTCCCAGGAAGGAAGCTTGGTTTAACATACTAAGTACACTAAATGTGATACCCCAATGTTCTCAGCAGAGTGATGAGTCAGGGCCAAAAAAAGATGCACTTTCCATTTGACACATATTTCCCATCCTGATTTAGGCGTCTCTCTGCTTTGTCCTGCAGTGCAGCCATATTGCTGCATATACCTTCAGTGGAAATACCAGTTTTACTGTTGATCTTTACCAATCATGCCAAGACTTTTATTACATGTGGCATTTTTAGGCATGAGCTGCTGATCAACTGGCAAGACGATGCACAAGACCAGCCAGATCCAGCTGCTTACTGGTACTGTAGCTTACTGTTTACTTACCTACCACCTCACAATTGCAATGTTGTGATACAGAAACAGGCCTTTGGCATCGGTTTGAATGGGCTCTTTATTAAAATTAATGCTGTTCAGAGGCAGTGTAGCCTACTGTAGCATGGCGTACCACAAAAAGCTGACAGTCGGAAGATGCCCGTCCGTCGTACTTCTGACAAGAGTTGTTAACCTGAATATCTTCATTAAAATAAGATAAAATGACAAAATGATGATTTCGCATAGAAAAATGTCCATTTAATCAAAACAGAATGGTCTAAAACTGTAAACGTGTCACTTGACTTGCCCTTAAAGTTTGTCCATAGAATTATTAATATCTTCAATGGTAATGACAAGAGAAAACATACAGTGCGTAGACAGAACAGCAGCGCTTAGGCGAAGGTATCCGGGAAAAGTCACAACAAAGACATATATTGTTGTCGTGTCCTTTATTGCTCCCGCTAAGGAACGTGCTGGTTTACCACTGCTTTAAAATGGCCTTGGACTAAATGTGACAATTTACCATGGCATTAAATGGAGCTGTTTAATAAAGTAGAACCATCTCAAATCAGCCAGGAACCCCCAGGTTAAAGTCTAAATGAATATGTAATTTGAGGGACATTTCCCAAAATGTATATAGCATCCACATGAAATTCTTTATGCAGGAACATCTAAGCAAAAAGGAAAAAGAAAATATTAAAGTGTAATGGAGAGCAAATGTCAACACTCCATTCTCTGCTGGGTTTCCATCTCATTTCCCTGCCACGCAGGATTGTGCTGAGTGTTCAGAAGCCTGATTAATTCTCCCACAGTGCTGTTTTCGCAGCCTGCCTTTCTCCAGTGACACATGTTCTACCTCTCCATTCTGAATAATTAAATTCACTATTCAACCTTCTTAAGATAAAGGGATGTCTGCATATCTGCCCCCACCCGAAGCTGGTGATGTGTAAAATCACAGCACAGGGATAGAGGACATTGAAGGAAAAGTGACTTTCACCTTACATACTTCTTACTTTAAGGCACTTTTTATCTTATTAAATTCTGTTGACTTTCACTTTTTGCCCGTCTGGTGTAAGTTTAAAATTATATGGGTACATTAGTAGCTGGCAAGAGACTGTGGCGCTTTGCTTTCAAAAATCAAACTTGCCACTTTTTCTCTGGTCAGTATTGTTTTGTAAGGTAAAGCACAGTATACATACAGTATATATGCGCCTACAGTATAGTGTTAACCAGCCAGTTGAGTATAGTGTCACAGTCACAACTGACTGGCCTAAACAAAACCTTGGTCTGGATTTTTTCTTTCTGGACCGGAACTATCCACGTCTGGGTGTAGTTACTAAAACATAACAATCAACTGAAATCTCCATTTGAGGAGTGGAGACTTTAGTGGTGATGCTATGGTTTCTTTCTATGACACCATTGAATCATGTGATTCAGCCACTGCAAAAACTATTGTCTGTTGAAGATCTCACAGTTGTGTGTGCAAAAAGGTGCCGTACTTAATTTCCTAAAGGCAAAATCTTAATGTCATTTTACTGTCAAAAGTTCTATATTACTCCACACTTTCTTTGGACCATTGTAGTGAATTTTAAATGATGTTAATGTATTCCAAAAAGATATTTTTTCACAGCATCTTGAGTTATGTCCATGGACAGGTGATTTACGTAAAATGAGGATGTGAAAGTGGACATTAGAAGTAGAGTGTGGAGTGAGTGTAGACATTTCTTCCAAGCCTTCTTTAATATTTAAAGCTATAAAACAAATATTAAACTATCTATTATACAGAAAGATTTTTCCAATTACTTTGGGCAGAGAAAGAAATTATGAAAAGGCTGACTAAGAGTGGGTAATGTCCCAGCCAGGCAGAGAAAATTGCAAAATGATTTAGTTTTCTGTGCATGAGTTTGTGACATATCCAAGTTCATAGTTTAAACCACTGCTCTTTATTATGTGTCTCCTATCTTAGTGAAAACATATATGGAAAGCAGGACGTTATATAAATATGTTATGTTCATGTTTTTAAATGCCTTTTCATGTCTTCTGTACTTTGCAATGTAACCCCAGTTACATAGCCTACCTGCTCCCATGTTGTTTTTTAACTTAATTGGTGGGGAAGTTACTGGTCAACAACACAGCACTGGGTGTGCCAGCCTTTATGGATAGAGAGATGATTAGTGCCCTAGGAGGTCCACCGAGGTAGGGCATTAATTTAGGCCCCAGTATTTAATAGTGAATATTTTTTGGCAGAGAAGAACGCAAACTGTCATTTGGATATCCAGCATGAAGAATATGTGTCGGGTGGGAGGCTTTCAGCCACCTGGCCAATTGCCTAATTACTGTGTTTTCTTCTGTTAATGACTACCCTGTTTTGTGTAAACCTTGGGACTGCTGAGCAAACCAGAATAAACTGGCTTTACTCTTTCCAGTTGACATATCTGTTTTTCCTTCTATTAGCCATGCCAAATCGGGCTTAATACAAATGCCAATTTTATAAGTTTGCGATTTGGGATATATAGCATGCAAACTACTTCAAAACCACTTCATCCAAAACAGGCCTACAGACTGTTGCCAATTTGCTTATACTGTATAGACGTGGAGGTTGTTTAGGTCCAAATTTCAGAGTAGGACTCAACCCCTGTGTTACTGAGGGTTATGTATAGTTCACCATTATCCTCCATATTAAGAAATCCTTGAAACTTCTATAAAGAAAAACATGACCTTGATACTAGTGAATTGTTAACAGAATTTAAAGTGTGACAACACTTTTAAAACTCAGCAAAAACTACAAACTGGAAAATGTGCCTACCATGAGAAAATCTGATTATACAACTGTTTAGGCAATTTTTTGTGATGAAAATGAATAAATACTGCATTGTAATGGGCAACAATAAACTAAAAATGTAATATAAAAATTAAGGATGTCAGGTCAACCAACATCCTACCCTGGTGTATTATTTGAAATATAACATGTAATGGAGATTAGATTACATTTAAATAGCAACACAAGCCATGACATATAGTTGGACAAGTCCAGACCTAGCAGAAACAATTTATTTGCCAAACTGATTTGTCTAGCAGTTTGATAAAACTCATCTAGGCTTCAGTAAAAAGGGTCATTTATTATCATCGTCAAACTCCCTCTCTACCTTTGAGAAATGCCTCAAGCCACATTTGTTCCATGGATTTCTCTACTAGCCTGATGTCTCTTTATGGTACCTGAATGTTTGTATGTTGCACTTTTAGTTCTTCAATGGTTTTATTAGGTTCTTGCGTTGTTAGAAGTTGTTGTGTAGCTCCTGGTCCAGTACTGCTTACACTTGTACCTGGGCATTCACTGGAACCTCAGCCTAGCTGCAGTTATGGCTAGTTGACTCCTTGACAGTGTATTTGTTTGCAGTGTGCTGTTTGCTTGCTTTGGACAATAGCATATGTTGAGCATTCTGCACCCACTCGTCCTGTTTAGAGAGTCATGGGTGGTGGTGGATTGGGGTCTGGAACCTATGCAAGCAATGTAGAGAACAATCCAGGATGGGGCTCCTACTCATCACAGGGCACACTGAGCAATTTGGTGACTCTAGTTCATTTCAAAATGTTTTTTGTACTGAGGGGGGGCAGAGTACCCAGAAGAAATCTTACATCAACACAGGAAGAACATGCAAACTCTACATACATGGAACCATAGCAGAGACTTGTGCCCTGGTCCTACAAGTCTGAGGCGACAGTTCTAACCACTGCACCACCATGCCACCCCATCTGTTATATGTGTTAAATGTAAATATAAAGCCTAGCTGCAATACTAAACACTAAATGATGGGTGAACAGATATAAAGTCTATGCACATGGAGTCAGTTTCCACTGTTCCTCATTTGTGCAACTCAGTCATGCTTCCATGTGCTGTTCATGTGCATACTTTCAAAACCACCAATGTTGTATAGCAAAAATCATCATAGAATGCAAATGAAATAGTCCACATCTGTAAGTTGCTAATGGGAAATATTGGGAAACGTACCCCTGACTTACCTGTTATAGCTGAACATCAATCATGCCTGTTCACAGTTCCGTTCCTTGGGAAAATCCCTGTTACAGCCGCGAACTCATGTATACAACCTGCCATTTTCACTGTTGTCCTCCTTCATTCTTCACTACACCTACAGAACAGTTGAAGTCCGAGTGCACATATCCATTGAGCTTGAAAGTGGGCTGGCATATGTTAAGTTTGGGGGTGTAGTTAAGACCGTTACGTAATAGACAAGGAATTTCGAAGCAGTCCATTTCACTTCCTTCTTTTACATATTCAGGAATTATATTCAAAATAGGGAACAATAGTGTTTGAGATTCACGGTACAGTACGTCCTTGTACCAAATTCTCCTTTTCCAACTATGCCATGGTACAGTCAGATTTTCATTCTATGGCACCGTTCAAGTATGCGTGCATTTAGTGTATAAGGAATATGAGTTCATGAATATGTTTGGTAGTCTAGTTAGTGGCTACTGCTGGGCATTCTCTGCATTGGGTCAATGGCGATAAAGGGATTCAGGGAGGAAATCTGTGGTTCTATCCCTTCCCCATTATTATTCACACAGTGTCTTGGTTTCTTAGTATAATCATCTATATTTAATACCTACAGTATACAATATCTACCATATACTTACATTACAAAACATGTATCACATCATTGCATCATGTATATTTACCTTCTTATACTTATTTCTTTTTTATTCTATATAATATATAGATAACCTATATATAATATAATAATGCATAATTTATTATATATAATCTATAGGTCTGTCCAGATCTCTGGATAATTAAATAAGATGGGATGTATTCCAATAATACTTTATTGAATTATGCAATACAACTGATCCTTTGACTGTGGACCTACTGTAATAAGCCCCGCAGACCTAAGGTTATAACAAAATGGATAACGTATCTTGTACAATAATACAAGTGGATGTCAAGCATGCACACTGGATGAGCATAACACGTTATATATCGTATATAAAAGATAAAGACATGAACCAATACTAGCATGCTAAAATACTGGGGATTATAAGGTACTGACCTAGATGAAATCCATACAGAGATGCTGAAAGAACTGGATGTTGTTGGATTGGCATAGATCACGTGCTTCTTCAGTGTTGCATGGACGGCAGGTAAAGTACCTGGTGCTGGTCCCTAATCTTAAAAAAGGGGGAATAGAGGGTTTTGTTCAACAACAGGGAATCACGCTTCTCAGGCTCCGTGGGAAAACCTTTGCCAGGGCATTGGAGAGGAGGCCCTGCCCAGTGTGTGAGCCTCGGATTCAGGAGGAATAGTGCAGATTCCGGCCTGGCCGTAGAACAGCGGGCCAAATTTTCATTTTGGCACAGTTTTATAGAGTGTGAGTTGGCCTTCATCAAGGATGCATTGCTTCACCATTCCCAGGGTCGGATATACCTTTTCAGGGTCCCTAGGCAAAGTTTTATTTGGTAGAGTCTTCCACCAAAAAAGTTGATGACCATTTCACTTCCCCCACAAACAGATAAGGCCCTAGGCAGCTGCCTATTCTGCCTACAGCTCGAGCCGGCCATGTTTGTGCCTGCTCATAAACATTATAGTTTGATATATATATCATTTTAATTTCATGTATAAATACACTATATGGACAAAAGTACTGAGACACACCTCTTAATCACTGAATTCTGGTGTTTCATTCAGACCCACTGCCACAGGTGTATAAAATGAAGCACTTAGCCATGCAGTTAGGTTTACAAACATAAGGATGGGTCCTTCTGAAGAGTTCGGTTAATTTAAGCGTACTGCTGTCACACGATGCCAACTTTGCAATAAGTCAGTTTGGGAAATTTCTTCCCTGCTAGTTATTCCATGGTCAACTGTCACTGGTATTGCAAAGTGGAAACACTTGAGTGCGGAAAAAGTTGCCAACACTCTGATGACTCAATAACTACAGAGCTCAAAACTTCCTCTGGCATTAACCCCAGTGCCGGGAGCATCTTAGAATGGGCTTCCATAGCTGAGTAACTGCATGCAAACCTCACATCACTATGTACAATGGCAAACGTCAAATGGAGTGGTGTAAAGCATGCCACCACTGGACTTTGAGGAAGTGGAAATGTGTTTTGTGGAGTGACAAATCATGCTTCTCTTTCTGGCAGTCTAATAGATGAGTCTGAGCTTGGAGGATGCCAGGAGAACATTACCTGCCTGACTGTATTGTGCCAACTATAAAGTTTGGTGGAGGATGGGATAATGGCATGGGGTTGTTTTTCAGGGGTTGGGCTAAGCCCTTTAGTTCCAGTGAAGGGAACTCTTAATGCTTTAGCATAACAAGACATTTTAGACATTTCTATGCTTCCTACTTCCTACTTTGTGGGAACAATTTTGGGAAGGCCCTTTCTGTTCCAGCATAACTCTACCCCAGTGCACAAAGCAAGGTCCATAAAGACATGGTTGGATGACTATGGTGTGGTACTTGACTGGCCCACACAGAGCCTTGATCTCAACCCCATCAAACACCTTTGGGATGAACTAGACCAGAGATTGTGAGCCAGGCCTTCATGTCCAACATCAGTGCCTGAGCTCACAAATGCTCTTCTGGATGAATGGGCAAAAATTCCCAGACACAAGCCAAAGTCTTGTGGAAAACCGTTATAACTGCTTTGGGGAGACAACTAGATAATGATGCCTACAGATCATGGACGTTGTGGTTTTATGTTTTTTGGATACAATCCAGGTTAGTGTCCAGACATCCCTGTCAGACAGCTTCTGTCCAGAGTTACTCCTGTTGGATTTGGTCCATTCTTCATGGTGGTATGCTGACATTACCCTGGACATTGTGGCTCCTGATTCACCACAAAGATGTCCTGGTCACAGATGCACCAATAAGATGTGCACCAACAACTTGTCCTCTTTTGAACTCTGATATGTCTCCCATTACGTTGTGTGGATTGCAATATTTTATGTAGGGCTGTGCTATTGCTTTGCTAAACCAACATTTTCAACCTTCACACTCACGCTCTTACCGCTCTTAAAGTGACATCCACACTATTTGCAGCTGATGATGTACTTTTTTCCCTACAGTATACCCTTGAGAAATTCAATGCCAAAGGTGAAGCGGCATGCAGGGATGAGAATCAGCACTTCCAACACTCGCTTGGAAAACAATGTATTGTCCCTTTCAGGATATCCTGATTTTCCAGAGTTCAACGTGTCCCTGGGACAACAAAGGTGGGGGTTGTGTTTCACTTTTATTACCAATCTTAGTCTTCATTGTATGACATCACCACATTGATCTGTGTTTTTTTCTTATTTTCAAACTCATGGCTTCCGGCCATCCAATCATTTAGCTAAGGGTGGTGTGTGGCTCAGCAGACTAAGCCTTTGTGCTTGTGACCAGAAAGTCAGCAGTTTGACCTTCTTCAGCTTGACAGCTCCCTTTACTGCTGGTGGCCACCACCGGGAATTGCCACCACAACAGGTACCAACAACTATATGGCCACATCTGGGCACAGCTGCCTCAGCAATGCAGATCCAAAATATAGCCCATTCAGGCTCAATGTCCCTAGCTTCCCTTGGGATGCAAGAGACGTTCTGCTGAAGGTATGAGTTAAAGATCTCCTGGACAAGGGCTTCTACCAGACGCTCCCAGCACACCCTCACTACAGTATGTATTCTGTCTGGGATTCTTCCTTGCCATCTGATCTATCTCACCACTAGGTGGTGATCAGTTGACACCTCACCTCCTCTCTTCACCCGAGTGTCCAAAACATGTCCGATGTCCAACATAGGTCCGATGATAGGACTACAAAACAGATAATCAAACTGTGGGTTTGGATGCTCTGTTCCCAGGTGCAGTTATGAACATTCTTATGTTCAAACATTATGTTTGTTATGGAGAAACTGTGATTAGCACAGAAGTCCAATAGCAGAGCACCACTCGAGTTCAGATTGGGCAGGCCATTCCTCCCAATCACACTCTTCCAGGTTTCACTGTCATTACCCACATGAGCGGTAAAGTAGAAAAAATGATTATAAATATTGTGAAATTAAATACATTACTTTTGAATGATAATTACTGTATAACTATAAAGTTGTTTAATTCATTATTGAATGTGGAATTAAATGTGATACTTATTTACAATCCAGGACAATTTGAGTGGAAAAAAGAAATGTTTCATTATTTTTGGCACCAATAATATACAAGATGCTTCTTTAGTGTTATTTGTGTCTTGCAAACAAGTTGTCTTCCAGGGACTAATTCAGCAGTGGTAATTACAACACCTCAGCTCAAACTAGGTGGTAATTTAGCTCACTCACCACATTAATAGCACATCTGGCAGAATCTAGAGTGGGATGATGCTTATTTAAGCCCTATTTTCTTGTAAGCACTTTGTCAATAGACATTGTTCTGTAAATAGGATCTTTACTGTGGGCCACTTAAAGAGCAATGCAGGTTCTTATTAATGCTATAAGAAATATTTTCCTTCATAACTATTCAAAGCATGCAAACAATATAACGAGTGTCAGTAATATGTACAGAGTAGAAGATACGCACAGTGAGTATGAGAGAGATCTGATTACAGATACTAAACATATAATACTATGCAGGAGCTCAGGCTACAGAATGCCTCCCTGTCTATCTTGTGGATCCACCTTTGAATAACAGGCAAAGTGAAAGAGTCCCTTTGAATAGATTAATAACCTGATCTAAGGCCAGGTATAAAAATTGGCAACATAACAATGGAACATCCAGCCATTTATCTTCCAACTGCTTATTGCCTATAAACAGCCAGATGGTGAGTGGCAAAATTAAATTAAATCAAAGTTCTTTGTGCACCAAAGGGGCAGAGCCTTCAGCAAGGCAAGTTTGGCCTTTATTTCTATGTTTATACTAATATTACATACTGCTTTATGACTGAGATCATTAATATGAGACCAAATGTGTGCAAACCACCCACAGTAACAGGAAAGGTAACAGGAGTGGGAGAGAGGTAGGGATGGGATTTACGATTGGATGGTATCTGACAATGGCCTTGAGAACTACTTGGGGATTACATTCTGATGAGACTCACAGACACGTGCGAATGTCTCTGAGTCCAGTCTTACATAAGAACATAAGAAATTTACCAACGAGGCCGTTCGGCCCATCGAGCTCATTTGGGGAGAACTTAACTAATTGCTCAGAGTTGTTAAAATCTTTTCTAGCTCTGATTTAAAGGAACCCAGGGTTTTAGCTTGCACTACGCTAGAAGGAATACTCTAACTACATGCTGTTTAAAGAAGTGTTTTCTCAAATTCAGTTTAAAATATTCTGCCGGCTAATTTCCACCTATGGCCACGAGTTCTAGTATTTAAACTAATGTTAAAGTAGCCATTTGGCTGAACAGCATCCAGATCTTATATACCTGGATCATGTCCCCCCTTAGTCTCCTTTGTGCAAAGCTGAACAGATTCAGCTCAGCTAACCTCTCTTCATAAGACATTCCTCTAAGACCAGGAATCATTCTTGTAGCCCTACATTGAACCTTTTCCAAGGCAGCAATGTCCTTCTTGAGGTATGGTGACCAAACCTGCACACAATATTCTAGGTGGGGTCTTACCAAGGAATTATATAATCATAGCATCACCTCCCTTTACTTAAACTCCACACACCTAGAGATGTAACCCAACATCCTATTGGCCTTTTTTATTGCTTCCCCACACTGGTGAGAGTGGGACATGGAAGCATCAACATACACACCGAGATCTTTCTCATAATCAGCTACCTTTATTTCAGTGGAACCCATAAAATATCTGTACTTTATATTTCTGCTCCCTGCATGGATTACCTTACATTTATCTATGTTAATTTTCATCTGCCAGATATCAGCCCAGTCGCTAATTAAATCCAGATCCCGTTGTAGCCTCTGTGCTGCTAGTTTAGTATCTGCTACACCACCCACCTTGGTGTTGTCTGCAAATTTAACCAGTTTACTGTATGTATTGGTGTCAATATCATTAATGTGAATTAGGAACAATGGTGGTCCTAAAATTGAACCCTGTGGTACCCCACTATGAACTCAGGCCCACTGCAACATTGTGCCTCTAATAACTACATGCTGCTTCCTGTCTGCTAACCAGTTTTCGATTCAAGCTGCTACAGTTCCTAAAATCCCTGCAGCTTTGAGCTTAAGCAAGAGCCGTTTGTGGGGGACAACATCAAAGGCCTAAGTAGATCACATCATAGGCCATTTTGTGATCAATTTCTCTTGTAGCTTCCTCAAAGAACTCAAGTAGAATAGTTAAACAAGACCTACCTCTCCTAAATCCATGTTGGCTATCCCTCAGAATGTTATTTGAATCCAGGTAATCTACCATTTTCACTTGGATTATAGCTTCCATTACCTTTCCAGTTATGCAAGTTAAACTGATTGGCCTATAGTTTGCTGGATTACTTCTATCCCCTTTTTCGAATATGGGTGTTATATTAGCATGCTTCCAATCAGAAGGTACCACACCAGTAGATAAGGATTTCTGAAATAGTGAAGTTAAAGGTTGGCTGTTCTTCGTTGTATAATTCTGTACGGTGTCCTTGTGTGCTCTGAAAGGCGCCTTTAAAATAAAATGTATTATTATTTAAAAAACCCTCTCAAAGCAGACTACTGCCGGAGCGGGAAAAAATGTGGAAATTGCCCTCCCGGCCCGAACTGGCAACCGAGCAAAGCTCAGGAGCAACTGTTATTTTCCGAGTTAACGTTACCGATATTAGATATAACCCCCGCGGGTGTTTGTTGCGAAGGTACGCAGACAGAAACGCCGCTCACGCGACACCCCCAGCTGTCGGTAACACTCGCACTATTTATTAACGTTTTTGTTCTAGCCAACTTGACAATTCTCTTTGAGGTTCCTAGGGAAGCCAGAGCTGTAGGGTCCGGGCAAAGTCAGCATCCGTACACTTAGTCCCTGAGAAGTTTGATAAAGAATGATCTCCACCCTCTGCTATGGTCTGGCATCCTGTCTAGGGTGAGCCCCTGTCCCATGCTGCCTGGATCCAGGCCCAACACACCCTGACAAGGATAAGTGGCTGGAAAATGGATGTACAGTTTTATTACATTTGCAAGCCCAGAAAACTTAATACCTCTTGTGTACAGTCCCCTGGCTGCAGATCAGCATTTATTTAGCCTGAAGGCATAAGGACACACCGAGTGGCCATTTCAATAGATACACCTGCTCATTAATGCAAATAGCCTGCTGCTCCGAATAGCCAATCATGTGGCCGCAAATTAATACATACCGTATACAGACAGGGTCAATAACTGCTCTTACTATGTGGCTTAGACACACAATTTTGAACATGGTGTGATGTGAGGTGCTGCCGGCATCTCGGAAATAGGCACCCTCTGGAGATTTTCTTGCAAATGAAAAACATCCAGTCAGTTTTGTTGCCAAAATTGCATTGTTAATGAGAGTGGTCAGAGGAGAATGGCCAGACTCAAAAAAAGCTATCAGGGAGGCCACAAGTGCGAAAAATAACAGCTCAGTATAACAGTAGTGTGCAGAATGGCTCATTTCAATACACAACCTGCCAACACAAAGTAGTTTTGGAGACAAAAGGGGGTCCTACCTGCTACAATAAAGTGCTTTGTGTGTGTGTGTGTGGATTAGGTTTATATTACATTGTGGGGACCAAGTGTCCCCCACAATCTAATAAAAACCTGTGTTTTTGACGTTGAAGGGACCATTGTTAAAGTCTCCTTACATTTCAGATTTGAAGATGGACTGATGTCATAATATTTCTGGCTTGGTGAATCCTGTGTAAAGTTTGAGTTTCAGATCCATTTTCATTATCTTCAGAACTTTCTACAAAGCACAGCTTCATCCTCATTTTATTTTTTCATCATATGGTCATTAAAACCTCTGAGCCATAAGCTACCTAAAGTCTTCCAGGATAGCACAGTAAGTAAGTCCAGAATGTATCTTGAATAATCTTCAGCATGAAGTAAGGCATTGAGAGATACTTTTACATATTTTTTGCAGCCTTCATGGTACTTTCATTAGTGACAACCTACTGATGTTTGTTGCTGAGTAAAGTACTTAACCTAGTTTGCGTCATAAAATAATCATCCATAGACTTTAAATTAACGTCCGTAAATCAGTTTGTGTGCCAAACTAATGACAAATTGTTAATAGAATCATAAGTGGAAGCTCAGGAAAGTTAAAGAACACATTTTGGATGGATACAGAATAAAAATATTTATTTAGTTATCTACTAATATCTTATTTCCATTGACCCAGATGTGAGCCCATTCACTGGTGCCACAAAATGTGTTGATTTCTCCCGTTGCCACAGAAGCTTTCATTTGTCTTTTTTTGTTTATAGGTTTTAATCTATTATGCTCCTCATGCACATCCCAAAAAGGAAAGTTAAATGGAGATCTGGTCCCGTTCTGAAATGTCTGCATTATATGGCTACATCCCTGAGCCCCACAGGACCCCCTTGGAGCCAAAGGGGCACCAAAGGGCAGATGAAGAATCATACATCTGCCCTCTTGCCCCGAAGAACCGTAATTTTACGTTTTAATGAGCTGGCCCATAGCTGGACACAAGAGCAACACTCACCTTCAAAGGTAACTGGTTTGCAATTTGTCATGAATATTTGATGCAATTATCTAACTGGGGTGGGGTCATATCTATTGTCCAGGAGTAAAGAGTCAAAGGATACATTTTAGAACATGATACTTATAGGTCGTCTGCCAAAGCAGGTGTAAGGGCATAGAATGGAATAACCAAAGCAAAGCCAGGTTGTTCACCAGGTCACTACTCATGCCCGGCTTCCTGCTGTTAATTTGTTCTTCCCAGAAAATATAAAAGAACGGCTACAGTACTCAACTAGAAGAACCCTGCTACCTTTTATAAATCAATTTTTATAGTAAAAGCATAAATCATAATTAGTAACTACTGATAGAAGGAGATGAGGATCATATAGTAATTGTTCAAATCAGTTTAGAGAGGTCGTTTATCTAGGTGGAGGTTTTGAAAGATTTAGCTGTTGGTTGCACTCTGGTTGTTCTAAGATATGAATAATGGAACCATTGGAAAAAAACTAACAAAGTGCAGACTCTGCTAGGCTCATCTGTTACTCGACAACATGACCTGTTTACAAATGACATCAGGCTGTTATGGATCATGCAGGTAACTGCCAGCAGAGAGAGAAAGAATACATAAAGTATATTAAAACCAGGGGGTGGTTATTGACTTAATTAAGAAAGTGATTTCCCAGGAAACTCTCTCAGAAAGCCCAGGACATCGGGTCACCCAGGAGGGGATACTAGGCCATCACAGGACTAGTGTGTAACTGGAGAAATAGCAGGAGTAACTGGATTTCCTGCAGGAAACCATCATGGACCTCCTATTCATGCGCTACATGCACCAAAGCTAAAATCAAAACTGATGATTACTCAGATCAGCTAAGACTGAAACCAAAAAGAGAAAACTGCAAAAGTTTAGTAGAATGAAACAAAATAAATGATGACATAGAAAGGGCATATGCGTGGATTGTCATAAATGTCAACAAAACATGTTATCGGCTGATGGTTCTGACAGCTGCGACATTGTAGGGGGATGTTTGTGTGTTTGTGTTCTTCTGCCAGCAAAATGCATGAAAGCATCAACAAAATCTCAGATGAATAAAGTATTTTGCGGTAGGGGTGACGTTTTTTCTGGATAACAGACAAGGTCTGTACTCCACAAATATGACAATACACAGATCAGCCGCACATCATTACTGTAGCTTACTGTTAACCATATTTGCCAATCTTTTTATATGGTAAACATATGGTTTTGCATTCTACTGTCTCTTGGGAAGGCTTCACTCAGAAGTTTAGCTTCTTGTCCAATTTCCTGACCACTGTGCTATTGTTGGGTCCTAGTTCAGAACATCTATATCAAAATTATGTAAATAGACTATTTATTATTTAGGTAATGATGTTTGATGTTTAAAATCAAACCATCATTTTGGCTAATAAGAAAATTTGATAATCTGAAAGCATGGTTTTAGGTCACTTTTACCCTGTTAGCCAGGCCATTGATTCCTGCAGATGCCACCATTGCCGTATCCGATAAAGTTCACGCAAGAAGGCCCCGTCTCCGCCTTTGCTGACACCCCATACCTGCCTACCTCAGCTCTCTCCATTATCACGAGAAATGGGGAAGAAAGAGAAGCTCAACTTCTGAACACTTTTGCAAACAAGCACATTCTGAAAAAAAATGGGAAAGAGAGATCCTCAGTCAGTTTATTGTAAGACACTAAATGTCAGTCTCGTCAGTATTTTAATTCATCGTCTCCTCCTCTGGCACGGAGAACTGCTGCCTCACTGACTGCAAATGTCACAGCCTGGTATATAACACATCTTCTGAAGCTCCACACACACACACACACAAAAAAATATAAAATTAATAAATATAACTATCTGTCAAGCGAACCGATGCAAGGAGAAGCAGTCATCACCAAGTTAAAGTTAGAGACGAGATTTGTGATTTGCAAACTGACTTTTGCTCAGAAACTTTGTCCAGAAAAATTAACAGAGAGAACAGAGAGTATTTTTCTTTTTTTTTCTTCATTTTTAATGACCGTGTAATAAAAATTCCACATCTGAATGAGGAACGGGCTGAAGGCACTTGTAAATAAAAACCTGCAGAACTGCAATATACGTATTATGCATGTTTTAGTTTGTGATGAAAAATGAGAAAATCCTCCTCACTCCACACTTTTTGAGAAGCTCCCCTTTCCAGTAGAAGCTTCCACATGGAGGCTGAGAAGTGTGATGTTCCCTATAGGTGGAAAACATCAGTCCTTCTTTTAAAAATAGGGACCACTGCCCCAGTTTACCAGTACAGAGGGACTTTAAGTACCTTCCATGCAACAATGAAGAGGTGTATTATCCATGTCACGCCAACGGCACACATTTCTTTCAACATGTACCCCTGCAGCCAATAGCAATACAAAGGCATCTGATTACCATTGTGAATTCAGTTGCAGAAGTTTTCAATTCTGCTCCGGTCACTAACAATCTAAGCGATATGGTCAATTGTAAAAAAAATTGCACTGTGAAGAGCTGAGCTGTGACTTGTGCCAAACACTGCAGTGTAGATACAATCAGGGAGGAACCCTGGGATCAGGCAGGATCCACCCCATTGACATCGTTATGGATTTCTGGAACTGGAGAACAGGCTCTGTGCATGAGACTTAGTGGGAGTGTGTGTTACTAAGGTGTAGATTTATCAGTGTTGATGCCAGGTTGCAGGTTCAAGCAGAGCAGTTCATTTGAGCCCTATGTGTCTTCTCAGCTAATATCCAGCTGTTTAAATGGGTAACAGCTTCACACCTTCCGTCCTCCTGATCTTTCCTGTACTGTTGCCCCTGGGCCCAGCTCTTAGTCTAAAATGTAGGGCGACAGGATTCTCTCGAGAGGTCGGAGGAGTGTTTGGGTGCAAGAGTTCAAAATGTATGTTCTTTTTTGACTTTGGCTTGATTCCATGCTATTTACAAAAAAAATAAAAAATCTCCCATTGGTTAGCATTTGCCCAAACTCTGTGTGGGCCAAACTCGTGATTGGCTAAACCAAGGTCCACTCTGGTCCCAAGTGGAGCAGAACCTGGATGCTACAGTAACTGAATATGCAGAGAAACCATGAGTTAAGACTCTATTAGTACTTTACCAAATGGCAGTTGTAAATCAAATAAAAATTATTCTCTTTGTAAATGTGGCATTGCAAACGAAGAAAAAAAAACAGTAGGGCTGACCTTCCGCTTGAACTGTGGCACAGGGGGATGTCTGAGGCTGAACAGAAGCCACACATCAGAGATTAAAGCCGTTCGGAATACGGCCGTGTTGTCACACTTCTGTCGAGGAGGACAACCTGATACTGCATGGTATCTGGCTGGATGTGATAACTGATATCAACTGGCCAGGCAGTGACCTGTGCCAAGGCATTAGCTGGGTACACGGTGAGCCCACATATAACTTTCAGAAACATTAGCAAACATTGGGATACACAGCCAGTGGGGGATCCATAGGTCTGCCTCTGGCTCCCATTCCTGCCTTAGGCACTGCAGTAATTGCCTGTGCTGAAAAGTAGACAAAAATGCACTACTGAGCTTTTTCTGTGTGCTTTCAGAAGCTGCCAATACATTAAACAATAGCTTTTGTGTGTCTCTGAATTTAAGCCAAAATTATGCTTAAATAGGTATAAAAGTTTTTAAATGTGTTCTTTGTAAGTCCTTTTTTGTCCCTTAAATTTGTTTCTTTGTAGGGGTCTTAAAGACAGTAACCCGAATTTCTGTAAGTGTTAGCTTATATGTGCTAATTTCAAGCATAGGAAAACATTACAGCAAAAAAGTTTTTTTTTCCATTAACATAAGTATTATTTCACAAAGTGTCCATTAAGCATGTCACAGCTTTTCCCAAGATACATAGCCGTCTGTATGATGCCATTTTGCCTGATGTCTGAGAACTTACACTGTGGTCTAACAATGTCCTAATATGCACACTGTATTCAACATCACACACTCTTTAAAATTAAATTTGACAAAAAGGTTTCTGATTTAAAAAAATATGCTCAGACATCAACCACATTTCAGCCAGATATCTTTGATGACCATTTTTCTATGTTTATTAAATTTAGGTAATTAAAAAGTCTATACAGGATGCCTACTTTGAAAATAGCTCTCCTTCCGCTTATTTAACTGATAGTCACTAGAAATGTATCCCAGAAACTTACCAGTGCCTTATGTGAGAAAGATCTTAAAGCCATCAATACATCTGTGGCATTTCTAATGAATCTGTGGCCAATGTTACACATTAACAATAAAGTGATAGATAGATGGATGGATGGATAGATAGATGAAGTAGTGGATGTGACAGAGACAGTAGTGAAAACATTTACTACATTTACATTTACTTCATTTGGCAGATGCTCTTAGCCAGAACGACTTACATACAGTAAGTGCTGAAAGTTGATAGAAAGTTTGAATTTATCTGGTTGATCATGTTAAAATGATGTCATTTACTATGCATTTCCTTTGGGTAGTTCAACAATATTAATACAAGATTAGGAAAATTGTGACTTTGATAATGTTTTGGACAGCATGAAATAAAAAAAATCTAAATAAAAATTTAAATAAAAAATAATAAATTGCACTATTAGGGCTGCGTGTCATGTAAGCAGTTGGAATGCCATGTGGAAAGAGTAACTGAACATCACACATTTATCTTCAATGCCATTTTTAAAAGGATCACGGTCCTGACTATTTGTCTTTAAGCTGTTTCTTTCGTTTTCATTACTGTCCCTGAATTAATTCTCCTTGTAAGCTGAGGATAAAGTGCTTGTCTCCTAGCTTTCACTCCAGCACACAATAGGGGCCTGGAAAAAACCCAGGGCGCTGCAGTTTGGAGTCGTAGGTGAGCTGCTTCAGTACAAAAGGAATCTGGCTGCAGCTGAGTGGAGAGGAAACTGCTCTATACTGCAAGGTCCTGAAAGTTGAATAGTTAGTAACTGCATTACGAGACACAACTAGCAACGATATAAAGGAAAGCTGCCGAGGAGTTTTTTCCAGGGCCGTCTTTTATGGAGTAATATTCCAAAAGCAGCCTCAGTTACAGATAACAGCTCCTGAATATTTAGGTTCACCAAGCCTCTTAGACAGGCAAATGTCCTTCAAACACACCCCTAAACCTTACAGGTTTTTTTTTTCCGAAAAGGACTCTCAATTATTAATATCTGCTCACACATCTTGCTGGGAATCGTAGGAATTTTATCTCCTGGTCTATCTGTATAAACCTCGTGGTTTGTCCTTGATTAATTACAACTGTCAAGTACCATAGGGAATCTGTTTTTATAATAAGGAGGGTCAAGAACCCAGCTAAGGGCACCATGCTGCTGTCTGCAAATGAGTGTGAGAATCCGCTGCAGCAATCAGTAACATAACTTAACGACAAGCATCTTCTGGAAACAAGAAAATTATCTATGCAGAAACATGGACTGGCATCCCATCCAGGGTGCATCCCTACTTGTGGGTCCCCCACCCATTACTCTAACCAGGATAAGCGGTTGGGAGATGGATGGATGGATGGATAAATTTTCTTGACACATTTCTAATGTTATATATGCATACATTATGACTGGTATATGGTTTTATGGTGAGAAATTGAGCACTACATGAAGGTGAAGTCAGAATGGGTGGCTGTTTGTTAAGGATGGTCCTGCTGTGTATTACTGTATATGCAGTAAAAAAGAGGGGGAAAAGCAGAGGAGTAAACCTAAACTAATGGAAAATAACCCAAAATCGAAACCCTACAGTTGCCTTTAAAAGGTAGGGTCATGATTTGCAGGGATGACTGAGTTGGGACCCCCAGGCTGTCAGTTCCTGGTCCTCTGGAGTGTAGGGTACCAAGTTATGGATGTGACCTTCAGAACTTCCACTGCTAATTGGTCCAGATCGCCTGTCATTTAATTTGCACTCGATGTAGCTGCTCAGCCATTATAGCTGTGTCTGCTGCTGCTCCCTGTGACACACTGGACCATGACGTACAATTTGTTCTTGAGTTAAATTGCTTTGATATATGAAATCATGTTTGCAAACCATTGGTTCTTCGAAGCATTTCCCTCTCCTTTACAGTGTATGATTTCTCATTATGTATAAAATTACTTTTTTTTAATGCTTAATTGGACTTTTTGTAGTGAGGTAATAAAATATTATAGGACATTTTAATATATTGAAAAAATAAACCCAATTTCTAGACAAGATCAACAGAAGGGTAACACTTTGCCTAAGGCCATGTTTTTAGTAATTTATAAATACATTCATTCAAAAGGCATTATAATGCATTCATAAGGTATTATAAACAAGTCCATATACATTTAGAAAAAGGCATAATACATTATAGCCATGTATATTATGCATTATGGCTGCCTTATGAAGCTCTCATCTAAAATGCACAATAGGTACTTTTATAATGCAGTACAAAGTGTCCTTAATGCTTACCTGCATTATAACCACTGTTATAATGACCATTATAATGCATGGTAAATGTATCTATAATGTAATGCAACACAATTTCTACATTTATTCGTAAGAATTTTACATCTATCTTTCCATCCAACCATATTCCACCCAACTGCCAGTTTCTTAAGGATTTTACTAAGTTATAACTAATGTTATAATTAAAAAACTGAATGCTTCAGTAAACTTGGAAATGACACACCATCATATATTGCATAACTGCATACAGCATAAAAACTGAAACTTTTTATTTTCTACAATTCCTAGATTAAGCACTTTTTTAGTCTGTAATTATGGGAACATCCCACCATAAGGGGCAGTATGTAACTCTGTGGGCTAGGACTCTGTGACTGTGAATAAAAGGTCACTGGTTCAAATCCCATGGCTGCTAGAGTGATGTCATCATGTCAGTATTGGGCTCTTGAGCAAGGTCCTTAACCCCAATTGCTCCAGGGACCCTGGGTGCCCTTGCTCTCTGATCCTCAGTTCTTTGGGTAAAAGCATTCACTATGACAATGTACATTTCTTTGCAAACCAGCTCAGCATTTTCACACCTGAGTGTCCTTTCAGATTTTCTTTGTGGTATTTTGTTGCACAGCAGTTTGGCAGCCAGACAATAGCTGTGCTGGCCATGATTGTACTGTGATCTGCTGCCACAGCCTGAAAAGCTTTGCCCGTCATTTTCCTTCCTTTGTTCAACAGAACAGCCTTTTCATACTGGCTCGTGGCTTCAATCTAGAGCCAAGCAACTGCACAAAGAGTAATATTCTATACTAAAGCACACTCATGTTTATGTTAACAAATACTGTACAAGCAACACGTTTAATTTAGCCCACATATATATGAAATAATAATAAAAAAAACAATATTTCAGTACTGAGCCTTTATTCAAGCTTTATCTGGGTATGGCCAAACACACCTTTTACATAATTCTGCTTCTGCTTAAATACACCAAATGTAATTTCAATCACACTGCCCTCACTGGCAAACTGTTGACATTTGTTTTGTTCTTGCATTTCCTTGTTGCCTTCTTCTCTGACTCCGATTATGTATCAAAAGTGGTGTCATAAAACAGGGGACAAGTGCAACATAAAGATGCTCACTCATTTTCTGGGAAGGTTAGTTGGCCTCTGCTTGAATATGTACAACCAACTTCAAGACATTTACACTAAAGAAAGCTGCAAGGATAAACTGATATTTTAAAATGTCCTTTTTAAAATAAACATTGCATGATAATGATGATGATGATAATGAGTATAATTATAACAGTTATTATAATAATTGTCAAGCTCGGAGACGGCGAGCAGGGAAGCAGGCGAATGGCAGCCAGAACTTCGGGTATACGTGGGTTTATTGCACGACAGACGGACAATACTCGACAATACAACAATGACTGATCTCGGGATGACTGACTCTGACAAGGACTAAATACACTAGACAAGCTGAGGGAAACGAGCAACAGGTGAGATCCATCAGGGAAGAACACGAGGTAATGAGGTGGGCGTGGCACACATCGGGATCGTATGGAGCAGGGTGTGACAGAACCCCCCCCCAAAGGCGCGCACACCAGGCGCGCCAGAGAAGAGGCGACGGACGAGACGAACCGGGAAAACAGGACCTGGAAAACAAAACGCAAAAACATCAACGGGGAACCGGAAACAAGACAGAGACACAGAACAGGAACAAGGACGAAAAGAAAGACAGGACCCGACAAAGGACGGGGAACGCGGACAGACAAACCAAGAAGGGAGACACAGAAGGGGAGAAAGGCGGAACAAAAGGGCCAGGAGTGAACGGAGGAGACACAGAGGGCAGAGGAGCAGAGACAGGAGGCAGAAAGGGAAAGGGAGGAGGAAAAAGGGGAGCCCGAGGGAGCCCAGGCGGGCGACGGGCAGCGGCCGGAGGGGCCGCAGGGGAGAGGGAGGAGGGAGCAGGAGGGGACCACCCAGGGGCCAAGGGAACGGGACGAGGGAGTGACGGAGGGGACACGGAGGGAGCAGGAGGGAACACCAGTGAAGGCAGGCAGGAGGGGGAAGCCGCAGCAGGCGGAGGCGCAGCCGAAGCCGGGGAAGGCGCCGTCCGACGCCCAGCCGGAGCAGGGGGGCCCGGAGGCGACCGACATGGAGCCGGAGGCGGGACCGAGGACCGGCACCGAGGATCCAGGGGGGGACCCGGAGGCGACCGCCGACCCCGAGCCGGAGGACCCGCAGGCAGCCACCGAGCCACAGCCAGGAGCCGAACGGGCGAGCCAGGGGGCAGGGCGGGCGGGACCCGGGCCCGACGCCTATGTCCCCGTCCCTTACGGGACACCGAAAGGCGGGGTCCTGGGGGGCGTTGGCCTTGCCGGGGTAAGTGCGAGGGAGTCAGGAGGGAGGACACAAGCGGGGCAGCCGGAGCCTCGGGCGTGGCCGCAGGCGGGGCAGCCAGAGCCGCGGGCGTGGCCGCAGGCGGAGCCGCCAGAGCCGCAGGCAGGACGGGAGAGGCGGCCTCAGGCAGGGCCGTGGGCAGGACGGGAAAGGCGGCCTCAGGCAGGGCCGCGGGCAGGACGGGAAAGGCGGCCTCAGGCAGGGGCCAGCAGGAGGCGCCTCGGCGGGCACCTCAGGCAGAGCGGAGGCAGCTGTAGGCGTGCGACCAGCAGGGGTCGCAAGGGCAGGCGCCTCGGGCGTACGGTCAGCAGGGGGCGCCTCGGCGGGCGCCGCCAGCACGTGACCAGCAAGGAGCGCCACAGCGAGCGCCGCCTTCACACGGCCAGCAGGGGGCGCAACCGCAGCCACCTCAGGCAGTTCAGGCGCCAGCAGGACAGGCGAGACGGGCAGTTCAGGTGCCGGCAGGACAGGCGAGACGGGCAGTTCAGGTGCCGGCAGGACAGGCAAGACGGGCAGTTCCGGTGCCGGCAGGACGGGCGCCGCCATCACGTGGCCAGCAAGGGGCACCTCGGAGGGCACCTTGGGTGAACGGCCAGCAGGGGGCGCCGCAGCGGGCGCCGCCATCACGCGGCCAGCAGGGGGCGTCGCAGCGGGCGCCGCAGCCAGAGTGGTGGCAGCTGCAGGGACTGCAGGCAGAGCAGGCAGGACAGGCGGGTCCGCTGGCAAAGCGGCGGCAGCTGCAGCAGGCGGTGCCGCGGGCAGATCGGCGGCAGCTGCAGCAGGCGGTGCCGCGGGCAGATCCGGATCAGCCAGGTCCGGAGCAGGCAGGAGGGGTGCCGAGCGCGTTGGCGCTGTCCCTTTAAGGGCTTTCAGTACCCGAGGGATAGCGTCCCTAATTGCGCGTATTCCGCCTTGACCCAGGCGCGCCGGCCGGTAGTTATATGCCTCCATCGGGGGCGGCTTCTCCGGGCGGAAGCTGGCCAGGCTGGTAGCGGCGGTGTCATCCCAGGCGGGGAGGAGAGAGCAGGCTCCCAGGAAGAGCGATGGAGTCTCCTCCTGCTGCTTCTCCCCTCGCTCGGGGAGCCGGCGCTGTAGCCGACGGAGGCATTTCCGGGCTCTGGTTAGCGGGTAGTCCTGCCCCGACGGGCGCTCCTTCTGGAGCAGGTCCCGGCCTCGGCTACCCAGCTCCAGGGCTACCGGGTCTTCCTGGACCTCGGGCTGGGATTGCCAGTACACGAAGGCTTGCAGCAGTCCGAGCCGGTGGTGCTCGGACTGCTGCTTCGTGCTTTCGGGGAGATCAGTCATTCTGTCACGCTCGGAGACGGCGAGCAGGGAAGCAGGCGAATGGCAGCCAGAACTTTGGGTATACGTGGGTTTATTGCACGACAGACGGACAATACTCGACAATACAACAATGACTGATCTCGGGATGACTGACTCTGACAAGGACTAAATACACTAGACAAGCTGAGGGAAACGAGCAACAGGTGAGATCCATCAGGGAAGAACACGAGGTAATGAGGGGGGCGTGGCACACATCGGGATCATACGGAGCAGGGTGTGACAATAATAATAATAATTATTATTATTATTATATTTGTTACTGTTTACTATCAAACTGTAAGAAACAATTATAAAGTGTTAAATTTAAAATACAAATATTCTATTGCACATTAACGGAAGTCTTTTATGCTACTTTAGGATAATGTCATCACATTTGACAATTTTTTCAATATTAATTTTGAAAGAATGATTAGCAATTAAAAAAAATCTGTCTTTTTTTCAGGGCACTGATAAAATCCACTTCTTATCACACTCAAAATTAAACCTCCCTCGACCAACCTACCTACTGCTCATAATCCATAACGTTCAGAAAAAAATCCTTGAATTTGAGTCCAGATAGAATAGTACAGTTGAAAGTCACCTTGACATGACCCAGTGTCACGCCCTGCTTTCGTCCCTCCAATTCTCTCTCCCTTGTTAATTACTTGTCTTGCCTTTCGCTTCAGCCCTCATGTGACTCACTCCAGCTGTCTCTCGTCTGCTCCCTTGTCAGTGATGAATAAATTGCCTGCCTGTCTTTAGCTCCCCAGTCAGGTCATTGATGTCGCCCTAGTGTGTAGTAGGGGCGCCCTAGGGTACTTCCCTTACTGCCTTTTGTGCCTTCTGTTTGACCCCATGTGGTCTGCTTTGGTTTGTCCCGTTCCTCGAATAAACCTCCTTTTATTTGTCCTCGCACCTGTCCCTGCCTCCATCGTTTCCCGTCGCCGCAACACCTATGGCAACCTGGATGTTGATCGACACGTTATTATGATTTCTGTATTGAATAATCAATGGCATTTTACTTTTGTATTTTAATATTTTCTTTTTTAGCAAAGCAAAGCCTTTGTCTATAAAGTGACAGAAAAGCCTGTAAAAATATCTACTCATGTGGCCATTAATGGCTCAGTGCCACAATAATTGCCTCAGACCCCAAATACATTGCAACAGTAAATTAACAGCTGCAAGAGCTCCTCTGGGAGTTGGCCAGTCATTTTCAGCACCACTAGAGGAGTTGTGTATTTGAACTTACACTCTACCAGTTCACTCTCGCTTTGTCGCTGTATTTAATGATGCACGATTGCACATCTATAGAAGATGACAGCTAATTTAGCATTAATAAGTACTTCACTTTTGTGTTAGCTATAGATGAATAAAATGTTTTTCATCTCAGAACTCTTTGTATGGTTATGAAAAGCAAGCTTTTTTCTCCTTTTTTGTGTGTTTTTAGTGAAGCCTTTATTGCAGCGTGCAAAATTGTTTTGTCCATTTTCTTAAGAAATGAATACAGTTGAAGTCCATTCTGTTCTCAATATAATGAAACAAATGGCACACATAAAAGTAGTGTTACATGTTACGTGTGTAGATAAGGGTATTTCTGTCATTACACATTGGGTGGGTGCCGTGATATTTTGGGGTCGTATGCTTGTAGGTGGTAAATCTTTGACTTCCATCAACAAAGAGCAGATACATGGTGTTGGTCTGAGAGACAAGCTGAGAGACACAGTAATTAATGGGAGCTTATTTCAAGGCCTAATAACAAGTGGAAACAGAATGACAGCCACTTTGCCACATCTATCATACGTTCTAATAAATGCGGTATTGAAGATAATAGAAGGACATACATGTCTATTGAAAAGAACAGCATTAAACTACATGTTATTGTTTAGGAATTAAGCTTCAATACTGAGGGTATCAACATGTAAAATGCGTTATGCCTTTTTGGCATTAAATGTCATTACCCACTGAAATCCAGAATGAATGGAAGTTAACAGTTGCACTTTATGTACAGGTTATGTGACTGAACAGCAATGCTTGTTCTAAATAATGGGATATTTTCATGGTGTGCTCTGACAATGATCCCTAATTTAGCTGCAGTATAGACTGATTTGCTTATAGAGACATATAGGGCTGGTGATTGGGTGGCCTGGTTGTAGTGTCGCCTCGTCCAATAGAGCAGCTGTCTCTGCTCTGACTTTGCATGTTTTGTTGGCATCTGCTACGTACCGTAGGTTCGTCTTGTCAGCTAAAGACATACATTTATTTAAATGCTTTTATCCAAAACTGGCAGGTAAAGGCCTTGCTCAAGTGGCCCAACAGTGAAATCACTCTGCCGGCCCTGTGATTTGAACTGGCAACCATCCATCATGGGCACCTCCCCATGCAGTTAGGTTAATTGGTGCCCCTAAATTGCCCATAGGGTGTGCACATATGTGCCCTACAAAGAACTGGCTTCCCGTCCAGAATGTAGCCTATGATGCCTTGGATACGCTTCAGTAGGACCTATGACCCCGATTAGGATAAGTAATTGGAAGATGGATGGAGTTATAATATCATTACAATTTGGGTCTACTTTCCACTTGCAAATACTATCCACTTAGTTTAACTCAAGAAAGCATTTGTTTAGCAGTGAAAGACCTTGAGCCTCAATTATAAACTGCCTATATACACAAAACTGTCACACAGGAAAACTCATGCCAACCTTATGATTTATAATTCTTGAAACTGAGTGGAAAAAATCGCTGTGTCAATGAAAGCTCCATGCCATGCATACAAACATTTCAAAGTATCTTTTAAAATTCGAATTCCATTTGCCACCCAAAAATAAACCGTCCATGAATACTCCGTTACGGAAATAAATAATACTAATGTACTTATCTGTTTCACCAACACAGCACAAAAAATGTTCTAAAGTACTGAAACATTAAATGATTATACAATTAGAACTATAACGTTCTGAAAGATTCCTCCAAAATTAAGCGTCTGCAGGTGTTTTACATCTCGAGTAAGTTTTTCAATACATGGCTGACTTCTCTGCCACAAATGATAAATGGCTGAGCATCGTTACTGTTTTTTCGGAGACAGATTCTTATAAATATCTGCAATGCAGCAATGAACCCTGCCATAAATCTATCGACAAGATAATGCATCCACATAAAAACGTCATCAAAAACCACGGAACTTATTATCCGGTATACGAATTTAGTTTCTAAAAAACTATCACGGCAAATTTATTTCACACATTAAAAAAGATCTGCATAATTTTGTAACTGGTTGTACAGTCACCCCATCCAGGGCAGCCTTTGCATCTCAGTGTTTTCTGGGAAAAACCCTGTAAGACCCAGACATCTAATGAGAACTGGGGCAAATTCTTAGGCCTCTGATGCAGATTTTATCTTGCTAGTCAAATGTCAACTTAATACATCTTCCCTTATCAGAAAAAAGTCAGTTTATAAAAATATTGTGCAAGTTTATTTCAAAATAAACATGGAAATAGGAACTTATGTAATTAATATATGAAAATATAAATATACATTTAAAATAATATGCCAGGTACACTGACTTTTAATGAAAACATTTTCAACTGCCAGAATCCCATTTCAGAGACATAATTTAAAAATATAGGCTACTTATTACATTTAACTGACGTCAGGAAATATTTCTGCCCTCAAAAGGATTATGTGGATGCTTAATTACTATAGCACATGGTTATCCATGTGTGGAATAATTTTTTCAGTAAAGTCATTTGTGGGTACAAATGACTTGACTGAAAGGTTTTCACTAATAGCGGTAAGGATGGGATACAGCTGAGGGAAGTTCATAAGAAAGGCCATCTACTGAAATTAATAATAGAATTAATGGCATCTTTTCCATTCCCTTATATTAGAGGCCTGATTTTTCCCTACGTCCACTCACTACTTAAATGCATTTTTCCTCCATCATCATTAAAATCCATGTTTTAAAATAATTCTGTTGTGTATCTTCTTTTAGTTAATAAAATTGCCTTCAATTAATCGAATTAGATGCATTACAATATAATTGTAATGCATAACAGCATGAAAACAAATTAAATGTAATTTAATGGGTTAATATTTTTTTTTATCTTTGAGTGTGGAGGCACTTTACAAATCAAGTGCTCTGTCTGTCTGACTGAGTGCAGAGCTGCAGTGAGCCCAAGAACCAAGCCAGGAAGCACAAGGCTTGATGCAGAGAAATTAAACATAATGTAGGGTTTTAAAAAACAGAATAAACTATTAGCAAAAGGAACATAGATAATACAACGTGAAAACCAAAAAATGCTAGCTGATAAAAGAATTCATGTTAATTCATGGCTTTTGCAAACAAGCAAGTAAATACATTGTTTAAGACTTTGCCATATAGCTCACACTGTCCAAGACAAACACATCTACTGTATTTGTCCACTTTAATTACCCGATATAATTACTTTCTGTGAACTAAACATAGTGCTCCTCTGTTTCTTATGTGACTTTTGAAGAAATCAAATAATTTGAGTGATCCATTTTCAAAGAATATATGCTTCAGCTAAGTTAAAGTAAATCATTCTCTGGGGCTTTATGATTTTCAAGACTCAAGAGTTCTTTATTGTCAACACATCCATGTACAAGTACACCGTGCACTGAAATGCCGTTCCCCTTGACACCCCCAGGGTACTACAAATACAAGAAATAAATGTATAAAATTCACAACACAATACAATAAATAAATACTAGTAATTGTTATACTTTTTGCATCATTGTGGGTAAAGGAATTTATTTTGATCACTGTGTGAGTTTAATGCTTCATTATATAATACAACTGTGACATTGCTTCATTTTTGACATTTTAAGGAAATCTGCTTCGTAATGATTTGAACTGATAATTATTCGAAGGCTGTCTTATTAGCCATGCTAATTATCAAATGATTAGCTTCACATAACAGGAAGGGCAATACAAGTTCCATTGAGGGCAGCAATAAAACAGCACATTTCCTGGCTCCTTACAGAGGTGTTTGTAACTTTTGAGGTTCTCGCTTTCCTGTGCCACGTCCACAGAAATGTATTATCCTTCTATTTGAAGTGTTGTAATAAATTTACTAACAATACTTGACATTAGTGACAGCAGTCCCTTAAAACTATCTGTCTTTTATCATTGCAACACCCAGCTACCTTAGTTAAAGCGTTAGATCCACCTGTGCCACTGACATGGCCGCTGTGCATGTTTGCTTTCAGTAGGGCGCCACTATGACAGATATAGCTGCACGTTGTCTAACATCACCCAGCTGTGTGTGCTGCAGCGGCCCATTCCTACTCATTCTCCAGAGACCCCTGTCATTCTGGCATAATTACCACCAAGATCTACACCGGGAAAATGTGTGTGGTGGCTACCGTCCCTCTCAAAGGGCTCGCAGTTGCTTGAAAGTTACGCAAAAATTCTATGCACACTTGAGTTGAACTCAAGCACAGAGCTCTTTCATCTAAATATTCATGGGGATTTAAAGATCATAGCCTGTGTGATGCCTTGCTCATGTTTAACTAAACATTTTCAATAAATCTATAATCAATAAATCGAGAGATTCCAATGGAATCAAATGATGTTGCTTATGCGTTCATCCAGGACCAAGGTGTATTTCTGAGTTCCATTTCACTTATTAAAACACGATACACAATTAATGAGAATGAAACTAAAGAGACAGTCAACAAATTGCATGTGAGGATTTTGCTGTTAATCTTATCGTGAGTGTAAAGGAGATTAACTCTCAGCCAGCCACCTAGCTTTAAAAAGCCTCCTCCTAGGGGCTCCTGTACTGATGATGAAACTTCTTGATAGCTGTATTTGGTATGCAAATTAAAAGGCCCACAGAAATTATTATTCCTAGGCAACTGTACGACCTGCTTCCCATCTTCGTTATAGCTGCACTGAACTTGATTAAAGGGATAATGTCCCAGAGTCTTCATCTAATCTGTGTTTTTAATGCATTATCGCTGCACCATGGTTTCAATCTAAACTGCTATCGGTTGCTGGCATGGTTTTTCAAACTGGAGCGATGAAGTAAACATCAAATCCCAGCATGTCCTTGTAGAATTCGGCTGAGATTGATCCCAGTGAAGAGGAAAGTGCACTTGCTTCTGGCTTTTGTCCACATAAATAAATAATGTTTGTCTTTAGCCATGGAAAAAAGACTAAATGAATACTATAGGCATATCAGTTTCTTGGAATTTTGGCATCGTTGTTGACTGGAAGAATAAATATTGTCAATAATTTAAGAGTGATTGAACTTGAAAGAGACCATAAGCTGAAAAGGCAAAGTGATATTTGTTACACTTTACCTAAAGCACACATGTACATTGCATTATTGATACCTTCATAATGCATTACATAGCATTCAAGAAGTGTTATAAACATGGCTATAACTATTTATAAAAAAGGCATAATGCTTTATAGCCATGTTTATTATGCATTATGAATGCTCTTTGAAGAATGCAGAACAAAACATCCTTAATTCTTATACTGACCATTATAATGCATTATGAAGGTATCTATAGTACATTATAGATTCGACCTTCATAGAGCATTCATAATACATAATAAACATGGCTATAATGTGTTATGCCTTTTTATACTTATTGTCATGTTTATAATACTTTATAAACACATTATAATGCATTTTGAAAGTATCAATAATGCATTATGCTGATTGCTCTAAGTAAAGTGTTATATAACCCAATATTTTACTAAACAATAGCTACTAATATAAAAATGCAATGATATGCATCTTCCACATGGATATTAAGAACATTACTGTTTGAATGGTGTGTTTTTCACTTGAAGTTACTGTCATGTAATTATATGCATTTTTGATTCATTCCATAAGAACATTACCATAGACAAATGAAACCTGCAGTTCCTGAGAACCCAAGTGTTATATTAAGAGCCTTTCCTGAGATTCTATTCCCGAGGTTCTGGGTCAGCATGCCTGGTCCTGGCTGTGATGCTAACTGTAGATACATCATTCTAGGTTGCCCTCTGACTCACAGACTTCCCTGTAATGAACACTGACAGATGGAACCGCTGGGATCTCAGCAGGCAGAAGATGGGGAATGCTTGCTTATTAAGAAAAAACACCAACAATGCATACAAAAGGAGAGAGAAATTGACTGTTAGACAGATATACCTTGACAACTCAGTTGCACCCCTGGGGAAAAATCTGGAGATCAAATTTTTTGAAGACAAATTGGTTCTGACAGCAGTGATCTATTTTTTACCTCTCTGTTCACATTAATCATCCATAAATGACTCACATACAACAAAACAAAGTACATGTTTTATCCGTTACTGGGTTGTTTAGAAACACAATAAGAAAAACAGATGCATGACATATAATTTTATATTTAAGCTTATTTATGAATCTATTTTCAACATGTGCTCAGAGCATTGAGGATCTGGACCCTATACTGTGCAGGACCCCAGCACCAAATACCACCATGGTCTGGTCCTCTAAGTCCCACAAACACACAGGCAGACACAGAAGGCCAGTTCGAAGCAACAAGACAACAATAAGAAACTGGATTACTCACAGGGAGCCCATGCAAACATGAAGAGGACATCCATATTTTGCACACAAACAGATCGAAATCTGCAGTGCCACAGATATGAAACACTGAGAGAAGTGCAGACCATATTTATGATGCAGTGTTTTCTGCATCACAATGGAGGCCAAATTGTAAATCTCAACATGGGAAGACTTGGAGTCTAAAGTCTCATCTATATGAATAGAAATAAGATATTTAAAATTGCACAAATTTGATTTGTGCATAATATGATTGTGAAATTTGAAAGCAGTGATCACACTGTCACATTACCCATGTATTGTAACCAAGTAACAGACCATATGAATGAATATTAAGCCATCTATGTTTGTGTAATTCTGACATCAAAGCATTCTCTCTGACATTAGCACAATTTTTAAAAAGGAAAAATTTGAGCAACTGATAGATATCAGCTGATATAAATTCATATAGTCAAAAATTAGACACCAACAAACTCACAGTCAAAATATAATAAAATCATAATAATATAAATATACTTCTAACCTTTTAACAAGTTTAAAAGAACTGTCTTTGACACTCTTAAATAAATGCAAATTTAAGATATAGTATAATAAGGTCTGTTGTATTTTAACAAAAACACCTTACAAACTAAATGTACTCACACATAAATCTGTTTTGGTATAATACAATATTTCCATTTCACTGTTTCATTTTTGCAGGATGATGTGCACACTCATAATCCCAGGCTAAGAGTGAGGAGTCATAATGCAGGGAGCTTGCGGGTCGTGTTACCCCCCCACCCTGCAGGTGGCAGGATCCCTTCTTTCGGCACCTGTTTTGGGGTTAGGATTAGGGTTAGGTGTAGTGTATTATCATTTCTCCCGCTTTCTTTCATTTGTTGTAGGAAGGCTAGAGAAATTTAGGTTGATTTGGGTTTTGTTTGTTGTTCTCGCATTCTAGCAACTCATGTGCTACGCTGGTTGCCTGTCTCTCATGTTGAGTATTTGTAGCTAGTGTAAATAAATCTCAGTGCGGAAAGGATTTCATTTGGTCTTTATCGTATATAACTACACTCACATTTTGTCACGGCTTGACAAGAGTGGACTGACTAATAATCCCAGGCTGAGAGTGGTATGCTATAATGCAAGGCGATTGGCTTCTCAGCATTTTCCTCAGGGAGAGAGCTGAATCCCTCATCATAAATTTTCAAAAAGAGATTATTGGTGGGTTTTTTCTGCCAATGCCCTACAAAATTTTTGGAACCCTTGGTATTGATTGATTGTATCGGCCAGCCAATACCTCCATATTCTCCACGGCCAGCAGAGCAATCATATCACTCTATCCCATAGTCTGCCGAGAAATCATATCACCACTGGGCCCTCGTGCAAGGCCCTTAACCCTTGGTGCTCCGCGGACACTGACTGACCCTGACTGACCCTGCTGTCTGATACCAGAACTTGCCTCAGTGGTATATCGCTAAATAAATAACTGAAAATTAAGTGCAACTGCAATGGAAGGCATCTCTTCAACCTTTCAGATTAAACCTTAAATAATACAGACAAGCTCCAAGCTGATGTTAACCACATGCATGAATACAGGACTGCCTCCATTCTTGCCTTTGTGGAAACGTGGCTAAATAAGAACATCAGTGATGACACGCTGCAAATAGACGGATTCGGCACTCCCCTCAGACTAGACCGAGATACTGAGCACACTGGCAAACAACATGGCGGCGGTGTGTGTCTCTATGTAAACAAACGCTGGTGCTCCACAGTCGTCGTTCGAGAGGAGCTGTGCAACAACGACATAGAACTTCTTGCTGTCTCACTCCGCCCCTTTTATCTTCTGAGAGAATTCCCTCAACTCTTTTTTATTCTGGTTTATATTCAACCTATGGCAAATGCAACTACTGTACAGCCACAGAACACATCAAGAAAACAATCGACCGGCTGGAACTCATATCCCCTGACTCCCCCAAATTTATCCTTGGAGACTTTAATCACCGCTCACCTGAAAAGTCTCTAAAAGGTTTTCAGCAGTACATCACCTGCTCCACCCGTCAGGGGAAGACTTTGGACAAATGCTACGGATCTGTACCTGATGCATATAAAGCCTTTGCTCTTCCCCCACCTGGCACTGCTAATCACCACACTATCCTGCTAGCTCCAGCCTACACCCCTATCATAAGGAGAGCAGAGAAGGCTGTACAAACCATCAAGCAGTGGACCCACGACAGCATTGCAACCTTGCAAGGTTGTTTTGAATCCACAGACTGGGACAGCCTCCTCCTCCTCCTCCTGTAACATCAATGAACAAGTGGACACGGTGTCTTCTTACATCACCTTCGGTGTAGACAGCATCATTCCCATTAAGGAAGTAATAATCTATCCCAACAATAAACCTTGGATAACCAAAGAACTTAAAGGAATTCTAAATAAAAGGAAGAGAATATTCTTCACCGGCACAAATCTTGAGAAGAAGGAGGTTAACAAAGAGGTAAAAAGAGCCATAAAAAATGCCAAGCTGATGTACAAGAACAAGGTGGAGGAAAAATTTGGTCAAGGATGCCTCCGCTCAGCCTGGCAAGGAATTAAGAATATAGCCGCGGTGAACACTGCCCCCCCCCCACCCACAGGACCATCCAGGTGGCAGGCAGCAGCCCAACATCCCTCCCCAATGACCTCAACTCCTTCTTCTCCAGGTTTGAGACAGACAACACCTCCTGCCTCAGTGTGGTCATCTCCTCCCTACTGCCTACTGGAACAGATCTCACCTTCTCCATCGAGGAGGTTGTGAGAGCCCTCAAGAAGACCAAGGAGAACACAGCACCGGGCCCAGACAATATTAGTGGCCGTGTTCTACGTCATTGCGCAGAGCAGCTGGGGGGGGGTGTTTAAGCTCCTGTTTCAAAGATCAGTAGAGAGCTGCACAGTTCCCCAGCTATGGAAGCATTCCACAGTGGTCCCCATCCCCAAGAAGAGCTCAGTCAGGACTCTGAGTGACTTTAGGCCTGTGGCTCTGACCTCACTTGTGATGAAGACCATGGAGAGGGTCATAAAGAAGCACATTGTCAAGGTGACTAATGCTCTGATGGACCCTCTCCAGTTTGCATACCAGGCAGGTAGAGGGGTTGATGATGCAAAACTATTCACCATGGACACCATACACAGGCACCTTGAACATCCTAACACCTCAGCTAGACTTCTGTTTGCTGACTTTTCATCGGCATTCAATACTATGCAGCCACATATCCTTGCAGAGAAACTATCCTCCCGCTTCCACCTGGATGACCAGCTAGTTCTGTGGATCCTAGATTTTTTAACCAACAGAACACAGAGAGTGCTGGTTAACAACATCTTCTCCGACCTCTCCTTCTCCTCCACTGGATCTCCTCAAGGCTGTGTCCTCTCACCTCTACTCTTCATCCTCTACACAGATGATTACAGGTATTCCCAACCTGACTGTTATCTGATCAAGTATGCGGATGACACTGTTCTTCTGTCTCTCCTCTCTGGTCCTTGTCACCACCATAACGCAATGCTCCACAAGTTTGTGGAGTGGTGTGACCACGCCTCACTAGAGCTGAACGTGGAGAAGAAAAAAGAGATGTTGGTGACCTTTTCCAACAAGCAGAGGGAACTGGCAGCTGGAGACACCAGCATAATCCATGGGAAGACTGTGGAGCTTGTGGAAGAGTACAGATACCTGGGCACTATCTTTGATAGTATGCTCAGGTTTGCCTCCAACACTGAGGAGATTCTAAGCAGATGCCAGCAACGGCAGTATCTCCTGAGGAAACTCAGCAGCTTTGGAGTCAGCAAGAACATATTGAGGACATTCTACTACTCCTTCATTGAGAGCGTCATAACATTCTCAATAACCTGCTGGTTCCATGCCACCACTCTGCATGACTGAGCCCGCCTGCAGAGGACAATCAAGGTGTGCTCTAAAATAATTGGATCACCAATCAGAACTCTGTCCTCCTTCTGTGAGCTGCAAACACTGAGAACAGCACGCAGAATCCTACAGGACTCTTCACATGGGCTGTTCCCAGCATTTGAGTGGCTTCCTTCTGGGCGCCGAATCCACTGCCCGGACTGCAGGACTCAAAGGAGAAGAGCCACTTTTGTTCCAAGGGCTGTTCAAGTTTTGAACTCAAAGCCACTATTACCCTCTGCCTCTATGCACTAAACCCCATAAAGGCATAACACATTTCATTCCCCACTACCTATTGACCTCCCCATTTTGGCACCTTATGTTAATCTGTTAATTTAGTTACCTGCAACTGCAATTTTGCACCTTATGTATATATTGAGAACAATTTTATTACTTATTTCTTAATTTTTATTATTATTATTACTTTATTCATATTTTTTTGTTTTATTTATTTGTTCTATTTCTTTAATGTCTGGTTCTGTGTCTGTGCAACACTGCTCTACGTGCCTCAAATTGCCCCTCGGGGACAAATAAAGTTTTTTGACTTGATTTGATTTAAATTATGAACTAGGCTATACATATACATGTATTCATCTCCCAACAAATTGCAGGTTAAACCACATTATATGGAAGACGACTATATAAAAGTGACTTCATACATTTTTTTACATGAATATATATACAACATGCAAACAGCCTTCTGTGGTTCGTCTCTATAAATACTCAACAAGATTTCTTGTACAGTATTAATAACACTGGAACATGTAGTTGGGGGTGAATTTATCATGCTACATTTTAGCTTTAGGGAATTATCAAGCAAAAATATTTTATTAATGCACCATTAAAAATTGATTCACGTTCATTAATACTCTGATGATGCTCCTCCATTTTGAATTTCATTTCCATAAAGGGGATAAATTACCTGAAATGAACACTGAGGCTCTCATCATGCAGAGATAATCAACAGTGGCAGGATCAAATTAATTTGTTACGATCACGTACCAGTCATTATAATACCTATGTATTCAAGACTGGTGTAAGTATATTACTTGATTATTTATAGCTGAATGATGTAATATGCTATTTCAGTACAGCATTCTACTCAATACCAGCACTGAGAAGGTCCGTGTTTTCCATTCGCAATATAAGTAATCCCAGGTGAGGCTGAGCAAAGAAAAGTAATCACAGGTCAGAAGACATAAATCTCAGATTATTATGGTGATTTGTTTTTACATAATGGATTTTAAATTTCATCTTTATACATCTGATTGGTCAGTAATTGCTGCTCACATATCCATCCACACATCCACGCTGAACACGTGTGGTACGGTTCCCTTTGAGAGACCATCGTTTCAGTTTAGAGGTGAATTAATGGCTCATGCCTTATGTCGAGGCATTTGAGTTAATTAGAAGAATCCATCTCCATCGAGGATAGACCATTCTGAGGAACAACAGAAATATGTATTCATTATGGTAGTTTACTATTGCAATAAACGGCTGTTTAGCTTGCAGCACAACACAACATAAACAGGCAGATATATGGGTGCACATAATTCATCCCTCATTCTCCTCCTTTTTAAAAGCTGAGGTTTATTATAACATCTGATTGAAAAACATATATGCAGTACCATTCAAAAGTTTGGACACACCCACACATAGAAAGGTTTATTTGTACTTTTCTCTACAATTTTTTATAATCATAGCTATCAACGCTATCAAATAACAAAATATGGAATTATGCACTAACCAAAACAGTACTAAATAAAAAATTAATTTGTTGGGGGAGGGGTAACTCTGTGGATTGGGACACTGAAGGTTGCTGGTTCAAATCCCTGAGTTGGCAGAGTGTTGTCACCATTGGGCCCTTGAACAGGGCCCTTAACCCCAATTGCTCCAGGGACTGGTTGACCCCACTGTCTCCTCTGTGCCAGTTTCATGAGGTGACCTCCTGGGATGCTTTTCCACTTGTCATGAAGGAGGTCCTAAATATGTTTTGAGCACTCATTGGTCATTTTTCTTTCATTTTCTGGTCAAACTACTCCCAAACCATCTCTACTGCCTTTAGGTCAGGTGGCCAGGTCATGTGATGTGACAATAATCACACGCTTTTGACTGGTACCGTACATACATACAGTATATAACACAATATACACACTCATCAAAAAATATATATCAAACTTAGAAACAGTGTATACACATATATAAAAGAATATATGCATATATGTGCTTGTGTATATACATATAAACACACACACACACATTTATTCATTTGTTTTTTTAAACAATCTGTTGATACCCTTTATCAGGTTCAGTTCAATATTGGCTCCCTGGATGAAATGGTGAACCCCTCTGAAAATAATGTTATGTTAAAAAGACCACTGCAATGAACAAGCCTTTAGCAACATCTATTATTTTTGTTTATTGTCTTGAGTCATAGTACAGTACATGAATCAGGACACAAAGTGAGCAGAATGGGAAACTTCAATGGCAGACAATGGCTTTTCATGAAAGATGAAAATGAATATTTCAAGCTTTTATGTGTTTTTCATGAAATGGATCACTACCAATTTGTATTTATATATATATATATATATATATATATATATATATATATATATATATGTTTCTACATTGGAATATGATCTATAGTAGCAAGCAAGACTAATGCCTGACAATGCATTTCATTTTTTAAAACAAGAATTCCATACTTTGAAACATAAGCCATAACCACTGTGTAATATTTATCTCCCTCTCCCTCTATTCAAAATAAAATAGCTTTGATTTTGATCAACAGAAACACACTGGTTGGTGTTTGTTGCTTATATGTTATATGTTTTACATTTTCGCTTAGCAATGCATATAAGGCAGTTATACTATATGTCTCAATTCTTCTTAGGATTGTGCTACTGCAGATTTAACAAGGAACCTTCTGTATTTCTTTAGTATAATACTGCAACATTTCAAATGGGATGTGTTAAAAATGGGAGCCCTTCATCAACCCTGCATGAGACAACAGAAGGTCATTAGTCACTATACAGACCATAAAAGGCATCTAACAAAAACAATTTTGAAAAGTCTATCTGCCTGCTTCAACGCTGCAGTCAAGAAAAAACTGTAAATATCTATGAAAATTCCCTGCTGAAGTATCTCTTAGGGCTCCACCTTTTGGTATGTTGTCATATGATTCTGTTCTGCAACTTCATGGGGGTTTAAATGACAGCTCCAGCAGTTAATTCTGGTATCACCAGACGTGGAAAGACCTAAGGTCTGTAAAGTGACTAAACACAAGAAAAATCCTGGACAACTCCCTGAGATTACAAGGTCATCGCCACTGTCACATCCAAACACATGGCTAAGGAAACTGAGGACTGTCAAGAGAAAATGCTGTAAAACTGGCATAGTTGTTCTTGAACTTTCTGCTTCAGTTCTACTACAAATTGTTGTGGGCAAAATAAGGATACAAAAGAATGATCAGAACAGAACATTTTGCAAGACAAAATATAATATTCTTCTCCACAAGTCTTTCATGACAGACAGAATTCAACAGAATTTTGGGGATTAAGTAACTGAATGTTACACATTTTTTCAATTACTTTAAACAGTTCATAAATACACTCTTTAAAAACACTTTCCAAAAAACTACGGATGTTGAATAATTATTGCTAACCTGTTCTTCATGTTTCAAAGACCAAAAACATATACTGTCAAAGACATAATAATCATTCTAACACTAATAACAAGAATAGCAATGATAATAATGTCAACACACCTTTCTGCTAGATAAGACTGTCCGCATAAAGTTCCATCACTGTACTCCTGCAGTGGTGTATAAAGGACCCACTGCAAAGTCTCCAGCTAAGCCAGTGAGTCTGAGGGCTTGACATTCTCGCAATCTTGGCATCAGTGTCTGCTCTGTGTCAAAAGGTGAGATTTCACTGGAGGGGAAAAATAAAAACATCCAGCAACTTCCTATGCTGAAAATGAACACAAACGGCGAGGAGGAAAAGAAAAGGGACGAGACAGAGAGAGAGAGAGAAGCTGAGAAGCCAAGCCAACCAAAAGTCGTGTGACATCAATCCAAATCTGTGGTTCTTGCAAAGATTCACTGGATGCACAACTGATTCTTTAAGCTGGAAGAGAGAGAGAGAAAGAGAAGCATTACCTTGGATGACCCTTGACCAGATCAAAGACACTATTAAAGGAAGCTGTAATAGGGCGATATTGAGAATATGGACAGATTAACACCTCATATAAGAAAGTCTATTTTATGCAGCCAGATCCACCCGCAAGGGACCCAAACGCTGTGCATGGATGTGACTGACAGCTTGCTCTGTGCAGTTAGATACTCAATCCCGGTCTGCCCATGCAACTGCCCAATCAACCCAAAAAAAGACCATGCAGTGCTTGAGCTACTGGCCAGAATCTTTTTTCTGGTTCAGAGGTTAACTAAGCTGGTGCATTTGCTGGCACAAATCCATACTGGCTGAGAAGTTTATATCTGCCTTCACTTCATTAGGCAGTATTGGCAGGGATACTACGTGATGTTGGCTAAACAGGAAGACGCTCCAGAGAGCTTGTACTTCAGGGGTGGTGGTACATTTCAGACCGCCAAGCAGCGAGGTCACCTGTGGATTTGACCCCACTTCAATGAAAGTAGTAAACACACAAAATGAAGAAACGGAGTGGACTTCCCTCTTTGCTACAGGGGGTCTTTGTTGAATTTGAGTCTAGAAACCAATCAGCATTTGCAGTGTGAGGTCAACGCGCTGCTGTATCCATCTGCAATTACTAGTTTAACCTCCTGAGACCCAAGGAAAAAAGTGTCCTTCAATTTAGGTTATTTGTCTTTGGAGGAAAAAAGACATCTTACAATTTAGATTTTTTCAAATAAATTTTTATTTTTAATTTCACAGCATGTCCTCTTTAGTGTACAACAGGAATAAATACATTTCCTTACATCAGTGAAAAGATAGATGCAAAAATAAAATGTCCACTACAATGGACATAAATGAATGGGTGGGGTCTCAGGAGGTTACGGGGGCTGGGGTTTGGGGATTTAGTGAGGAACTGAAACCCCATTTCAGAAAGCAACAGTCTCTCTCTTTTATGATACCTCTTCACACTTGAAAGACTTTAGATGCACACACTGGCAAACAAAGGACGCAGTATCAAACAAAGGGCATTCTCTCAGTAGAGCAGAGGATTAAACAACCCTGGCATTTAACTGAAATTATGTAGGGTCACTGTGACAACTGATATTCTTTGATGTCCCCCGTCTGACATATTGATGTATGCAAATTCAATTTAAAGAGTAATATTTAAATTTAACAAGATTAATTGACTTTACCAGACCTTGAGTGAAAAATGCAGATTACAGTGTATGACATATTAAGATCCATTTCTCCTGGGAACACCTGAAGCAACCTGGTCCTACCACTAATTCTCCCCAGTGTCAGTCCATTGAGATGGTATGACATTTTTTTTTTCAGCAGAAACACCCACCAAGTGTAAACTTGAGAATGGTTAGGACAATCTTAGACATAAAGTTGTGTCATCTTCTCAATTCAAAATAGCACATGAAAATTAATCCATAAATCAGCTACTCAAGAAGTTTTTCTTGGGGTAAATAATTCTGATTGATAACATATTATTTTTATAATGGTAATAGTAAGATTTTTGCATGTTGGTGGTATTGTTTCCCAGACGACAACAATAATAATAATATATATATATATTTTAATTACTTTATATTACTTTTCCTTCCTGCTATATAGTGTTCATCGTGTCAAATGGTGACTGTCTGTCTGTACAGTTGTAGCATAAGCAATTTCTCTATGGGATCAATAAAGGTTTTTTCTGTAATAGTGATAATATTCTTGTGTGAGGGTCCATATTTACTTACTTATAGTAAGTAAATAGTTTGTATAACAAAATATATATATATATATATAAAACCAAAAATATTCATATGTATACTGTATGTTGTATTTTGCACCTAAACTTAGTTGTTGATTGTTGGTGTTATTCAAATGGATATCTTTTTGTGATCTAATGTCTTCTAAAAGTGTTTTGTGTGGCTCTTGTTTCATGAATATCTTGTACATGTATGTTACTGGTCATTCATTGGAAGCCTAACAAGAGTTGCATCGCAGTTCCCTCTTAACAGCCATATGCTTGTGACACATTATCGGCTTTATTTGCCCATTACGTTGGATAAAAGAGTCTGCGAAATAAGCAAATGTAAATGACGGAATCTGCTAGCATGTTTTGCAAACTGCATATTCAAAGCCACAGAACTATACTTGTTTTATTTGATGACTGGGTTGCTTAATGATATTTAATAATTAAGCGTTCAACCTCATGGAATCATATGAAAACTAAAGAAAATGCTTGTAAACCTACCTAATGTAATTATAATTAGGTAATAGATAGCCTGTGCTTAAAAAATAGAGAGCGCTGCTTAGACAGAGCTCTTCTAGTGGAATCCAGACTGCTACAAACCCTTTGACCGCTGACAGTCTCTTTGAGATCCCTTGTTCACCTTAGTAACTGATACACGGGTTAGGGAAATTGAAGAAGTCCTTTCAGCCTCAGTTGATGTGCTCTGATTAACCATATGCTGAGAAGAATACTGACACAAACTCTCAACAGTTGGCTTTGGGAGAATCAGACAAGGGAGGTTTTATATGTCAAAGGCGCAGTGCTTTCACATTAACAGAGCCACACACTGTGACAATGCCAAGGTGGAGAAAGGAAAGAGATAAACACTGCAGCGTTTATGATAACAAACATTATTATCATACAATCGTATGATGTTTGTTATTAATGCATATTAAAGCTGTTAAGGTATGCCAGGATGTTATGTATACTTACATGCTGCTTCTGTTCTATGAATGAATTATAAATGCATTATGAAGGTGCACTGAATGTTCTATGAAATTATACATTATGAAGGTGCAGTTAATGTAAAGCGTTACCAAATAAAGTCCAGTGTTTTTAAGATGTAACACATATGAATACCGAATAAAACAAATAGCATGTGGAAATAGCAATAGTCATGTGATCATTTTGATGTTTTGGAATGCAGTAAGCAATAACTGTTAATAGATACTGTAAGCACATTGTTGGGGAGTAGATAACTACAATTAGTGAAGCTACTAACTTTATTTATATTAGTAGCGCAGCTACTTTTAAAACGCTGTAGTTTTTCCAGTAACTAATTATTATTATTTCATGTAGCATGTGGCAAGCCGGCACATTGTTAAAAATACCACAGGTCGTCCTATCAAACTATGCCATGACTGATCGGTCATTCCGAGGCCGTGGATATGCGGCCGCGACTGCGCCGCGTCTGGCAGCTCGCACAGTTTCCACCTCAACGGCCAGCAGCGCGAGTATGCCCGCGAGACGCTCATTCATTCATCTCATGCTCAGGCTGCTGTTCGCAGCGCTCACAATACACTGTACATTCGTATCCGTTTGTGTCTTAGCAGCTAAACTGGTGATATAGAGGTTATAACAATAATGAACTAAGAAAATGGTGGTAAAAAACACCCCAAATAATATGACTTAAAGATGATATAATTTTATTATACAGTATCATGGGCTTCGCCGCCATTAAATCTGAGGGGGACGTGCACATGTCCACCTCATATTTCATAATTATTCGCTTGGACCCCCCCACATTTAACATAAAATAGTTTTATGCCAGTGTGTCCCACCCACATTCAAAATGCTTCTGACTCCCCTGTACAGTATACTATATACATATGATCATTTTTGCGTATAAAATAAAGACCTGACAGATGGCGGTCATAAATTGTTTCTTGTTTTATAATGTCCTTCTAATTAATACTTCAATAACAATCTGTATTATTTTTTTTCTTTACAAATACAGGTATTTTCAGCTACCGGGTGTTTCTGACTGGTGTTTTTTGCTTGAATATTCTAGGGATGGATGGGTTGAAAAAAACAGCAAACAATTTTTTAGACACTTTCATTAAAATGCATAGGAGCACTTAATTGGTTCTTGAACAGTGTGGCATATTGAAGCCTTAGGCTCACCATACTTCCAAGTTGAAAGGTGACTTCCGTCACATTGGTTTCCGGCTAATGTGTGCGCTAGATCGCGAGCCTGTTGTCTGAAGTGTAAGCTGAGTTGTTAGTTACAATAAAGTTGTAAAACGTGTGCAACCATCTCGTTATTAAAGAACACCGCAGACAGATTCTGAAAATCTATCATTTTTTTTGTAACCCCTTCTAATTTTCGCACAGCAATTGTGAAGGACCCTTGGTTGTTACTTTATCGTGATGACATTACATTGTTAAAAAAATAGATTTTCATATTACAGTACTTTTATGTTTATCATGTTTCACAATTTTATAATTAATTTGATTTAAGAATATCCTGCAGTTCCGATGTAGTTAGATTCTTTTTCTCTGTAGCTTGTAGTGTTGCTATAGCTACTATATTATAACCAGAGGTGAACCCTCTATGAGTCACAGACACAGAGTAACTCATCTGGTTGGTTGAAACAAAATCTTGGTCTGGATTTGTACTCTCTGGACCTGAAATCTCCACCTCTGATTAAAATAGTAGCTTGGCTGTGGCTTAGCTACTTTTAATCATAAGTAGCTTGTAGCCTGAAAAGCTACCGTTTAAAAGTAGCTTCCCTCAATACAGGATATGTAATGTGGAAATAGCAACTGTCATGTCATCATTCTGATATTTTGCAATACAGTAAGCAATAATTAAACACAGTGGCACTGAAGGTGATACTGATGCTTCACGCCTCGAAGGATGGAGGCCAGGAACCAGCCTCTGCTGTTTGCGTGTGGAATTTGCATATTCTCCCTGTGTTGTATAGGTCTCCTTTGGGTGTTCCAGGTTCCTCCCACAGTCCTGACATGTGGTAAGGCTAATTGGCATTTCTAAATTGCCTGCAGTGTGTGATTGTGTGTACGTGCCCGGAGACGGAATGGCATCCGGTCATGCGTTAAACCGATAGGATAAAATGTGAAAATCCATGGAAGCGAGCTTCTCATCTGGTCCCCCGTGACAGAGGCTGGATTTGTTGGGTCAAATTTTCAAAGGCACGATTCAGAGTGCCGTTCCTGGTCACCTGGGTCCATTTGACATATGGAGGATTTCAACTGGAAAATGATTCAAAGGAATCCCCAGAAGACTTTGGCATACTTTCAAAAGAATTGCAAATCGCTTGCAGTGAGGAGGGGGTGCAGATCAAGGGAATGGAGAGGAGACAGGAAGGGAAAAAAGGACTGGCAGACTGAGGTAGGGGGCGGCAGTAAATGTAACCACAGGTAAGTAGGGGCGTTGATATGGAGTCAGTACAAACAGGATTACTGCAAAGTAATGTGCTAACAGAAATCTGACAAAAGAGGCTTGAATTATACAGCTACCAAAAGCACTAGTTTTCTTACTTCTGTCCATGGGCCTCTGCTGTTTATTTCAGATACATCTTTAGATGATTTACTGTTCATACAAGACAGCAATAGGCACAACTTACTGTAAGTCTTTAAAACAGATGAATCGTGAAAGACATCCATTTCTAGCTGAAACACTACTCAGAATTTCAAGTACAAATGCATTCATACAGAAAATATACTCTTCAGAGTCCTTTACGGAGATAGTGGGTCCACAGATTGTCATTACCTGAATTACTCAAACACTCAAGTTGTAGTCATTTGTCTTAAAGCTGCAGTATGTGTGAGAGATCAGCGCTGTAGATTGCCCTTCCAATGCAACTTCAGAATCAATTGCTGAGATAACCCTGGGACCTTTCCTGTTGACTTCCAGACTGCCAATTGTTATAGACTCCAGATTTATGCCTGCAAAGTGCTCCCTCCACAAGCCTCAATGTCTTTATTTAGGCAGCCCTTGGACGTTGCACTGCTTGTGGCGATCTTCCCAAATTACCTTTTATTCACCTCTTTTCAGATTTACAGAGATGACTTTGCAACTGATTACAACCCCAGGAACCATTTTAATTAAATCAAACTGAAGATTGCATGTGTCAATTGATATGAAATATCTTTCTATGTAAAGTAACAAAGTACAAAAAGTATAAATACAGGCAGTCCCCAGCTTACAAACGAGATCCATTCCCTATGTATACTGTACATCAAATTTGTAAGTTGGAATAGGTCCATATGACTATTATTTATCGTCACTTACAGTAGTCAAATGTTTTTCTTAATATACCGAATATATTTGACCTTTTTATAGATATAAAATACTTAAGAAACACTTTGAAATACACTAAAACATCTTAAACATAATAATTCAGTACATCATAACAGTTATACAAGCAATTACATATGGTACTACAGTGCACCTTGAGCCGACGAACCACTGAAATGGTGAAATGCTTTCATGACTGTCAGAAAGCATTGAATACATTTCTTATTATGCACCATGGTATTTAAGTCAAAGTTTTAACATAACAGGTAGAGAAGGCACCGATCAGATACCCACTATCGATATCTGGCTGGTACTGTACAAGGCAAAAAATGCTGGATGGAATATCGGGGGGGGGGGGGAGTGGAGGGTTAGAAGTCGATTCGATTTTCCATCAGAGATTGTGCTAGCCTAAAAAAATAATGAAAACTGTCATGTGTCACAGCTGTCATGTTGGCTGCGTGGAAATTCGGTATCCCCTCCACATTTGAGCGTTTGACATTCAGTTTTGGTTATATGCGAGTTGGCCATGAACAGTTAAACAGTTAAAGATCACTGAAAGTCACAGATGATGCGTAAGCCAAAAACAATCCTGAAAATGATTCGGATCACATAAAATCATTTAATATACAGTATAAATATTATTTGTTAGAGTAAATAGTGTAAGTTGGGTTTGAATTATACAGCAACTAAAAGCACTGTGCAATTGCATCAAACTGTATCTCTCACTAGGAAAAGCACTTGGAAGATGAAGGGATGGACAGAGATTTATATTATAGCAGAAAAAAAAGAATTGCTTGCTTACCAATGATTACAAATTCACTGCAAAGAAGCAAGGCTTTCAATAAACAATCCAAAAGCCAGATAAATAGCATGTTCAGCTGACAAATCCAGTTATTCATCTCTTTATTTGTCAATGGGACTGAAATTCTTCAATGTAATGGCTATTTTCCAGCCAAAATCCCTTAAAATTCTACACTTCCACTGGTGGCTGCGGTATAACAGGTTGTTATGGATATTTTAATTTAGCCGGTACTTTTACAACTGCCGGACTTGTGGATTTGCTGTATTCCCACCACCGTTGCTGAAGTTCTTGTTTTGCAAAACAATATGCAACTGATTCACAGTGTGATACTCAGAAACGTATGTGGCTGAGTGAGGGCCTTGTAAAAACAAATGAAAAAAGGTTTAATACTGGAAGGGTATGCAGTTTTACTGAGCTGAACACCATCCATTTCAATCTGAAAAGTTACACTTCTGTTCTGCCAAAGAAATAGATGAGTTCATTGCTTTTAAAAGAGTCTCCTTATCAGAAATTCACTTTCTTCATAGAAATTCAGGTGATGATTACAAAGTGATCAAAGAAAAGGCAGTTCTATATTATATCTAGATCCTTTTATATTCTGCAATATCACCAAGGATGAATTTTTCAGTAATAAAGCAATTCAATGGCAGCAACACAAAAAGAGCAAAATAGCAGGTGAGTCTTACACGTGGGAAATTTGAGCTTAGGCAGCTCATTGATAACATTTCTCTTTTTCAGAAGTTTCAAGCTTCTAAAACAATCATTCTTAACTGTAGAGTCTTATAACCAAAGTTAACAAAAATAAAATTATTTTTAAACATCCCATTAAATGTCTCATAATTTGAGAAATGAAGCTGGACCCTGTGATTATAAGCAGGAGAAGAGTATGTATGTACGCATGCATGGATGCATAAAAGCAACACAGAGTAAAGGGCTTTGGCATCGTTATAAAAGCGCCTATTGAAAAACGAGTAAGAAGAAATGGGTGGAAAATCAATAAGGTGTCAGCAGAAGTCATCTCACAACACAGCACCCACACCCTGCTCAGGCCGCAGGACGTGTACTACTGGGGTGCAGTAGCTATGAGCGTTCAGGATGGCTAGGCTTACAGATGAATTTAAACTCCCTCCATGTGGCTGCACAGAGAGAGCAAACAGCCTGCAGTGGGGGGGGGGGGGGGGGGGGCATGAGGATGCAGAAGGTGAAGGAAAGCAGAGGGGGCTCCCTTCAAGCACATTCTCACCATCATGTCACATGTCCCAGGGCAACATGCTACCAGCGACACAGAAGGAAAAACAAAATGAATTAGGTTTTGTCTCACACACTACAGAGACATCAGAGCTGATTGTAGTGATACATTCTGACTGTAAACAGGTGCATTTCGATTGTACACACAATACATGGACGTGAGGAGGCTGCACATGGAAGGAAATATAGATTTAAAAGTACTTCTTCAACTTATATAGATGTACAATGTATACAGATGGACAAGGATACCACAAGATAAACATGGATGCCAAGCAGACATACAAAGGCACTTTACAGTTTAAAGTTCTATTCCGGTACTACACAAAATTGAGTTAAATCAGCCAGAAGCACACAACCATGCTTTTGAGCAATCAAAGTTCTCTGGCTGTGGGTTGTTTAGAATCACTATTGAGAGCTTATCTGTACACCAGATGTTCAATGATCAACCAGTTATAAACGATTTTCAGTCAACCAGAATACTGTTTTTTTTTCATAACTGAACATGATTTTTTTTGGCCAAGAAACTACTGTGTTGATTTTTTCGCAATTTTCACCTTTTCCTGCCAAAGAATTTGAAAATCCATTATAAGACCAAAATGTTGTTAGAAATTTGTTGGAGACTATACAACATATGGGGGTGGTTTTATAAAACCAAAAACCTGTAAAATATACAAAAGATGCATATTTGTGAATTTGTCTGTGAACCAGACATCAGATGACTGTTTTGTTAGCTTATAATAATACATTTATAAAACTACTGCATACACACAATGTTCACCTTTCCTGCCAGACCTAATAAAGGTCCAGTACAGGATTGAAATGTTGACTTTAAAATAAATATATTGGTGCACATTCTGTGGAAGAATGTGTCTGTATGTACAGAGAGATTTTTAGTAATAAAGACAAAGTGTGATGAAGAAGCTAAGACATATGTGAAAGAAATGTGGATAATTAAATTTGTGTTTGGCCAACACTGAGACAAACATACAGTTTACTCAAACTCATACTGTACATTACCATGAAAATGAGTGTACTAATGTTTATTTATATATATATATATATATATAAATGGATTTTCAGGGGAAAAAACATTCAGGTGAGATTTCGTTTGTGACACATTTGGACTCCAGAAGAAAACTAGTCAATTAATGTTAGCCTAAAATCATAAACTTGCCCAAAGCGATTACAACGTGAGATGGGGGCATTTTCACAGGTAATTGGTTCGTGGAACAGGGTGCTGCAAATGGTATGTCTTTCAGCAGTATTTTTGTTATTGATTGAGGAGCAGTCGAGTCTCAGAAGCTCTTCACTCCTCCATCACTCTCCCATCCCTTTTAATCAGGAAAATTAAAGCACTGACTGTCTCACAGGTTTTTACGTTCAAATAAAGGTGAAATAAATTGCATCACTTCCAGAAAAGCAGCTTTTGTCTCTTCTCAGCTCACAGAAACTGACCTTCTATTTCAAGTAGTACAAAAACAAATTATTTTACCATTGGTGCTAATCAACTTTAAAGTAAATAAGCTTTGTATAAACATTTGTACAATGTATTTCCAAAGTCCACGCTCAAATCAGGAATGCATCAGTGCCGCTGTGTAAAAATATGTTTATGGTGGCCTCTGGGATCCAGATCATAGTGGATTTCCTTTGTTCTTTTTCTATATCAGACTTGGTAGCACATTTTGGTAACATGTGTGGTGAACCCTAGATTATGTTACCTTCCAAGAAATTTCATTTATCACATTGTTTCAAGACCACCTTGAGATGAACAGTACTAATATGTACCAGGTATGGACACAGATACTTAAAAAGTACTAAACTGCCAGACATGTTCAGGAAGACAGACTTCCAGTTACTTTAAGTAAATATAATGAAGTAGGGCTTCAACACTGTAGGAAGATCCAGCTCTTGTGACAAAAGCCATTTGGAAGGAAGGTCCCTGTGTAGCGCATTTCCCAATGGTGGTGTATTGATCAAACACCTCAGCAGTTACATCTTGTCAGAATAATGTGGCAGTTCTGTACACCTCAGAGAGAATGGGGATTTCCAATTGATTGTGTAAGATACAGTATCCGGGAGTTCAGCAGAATTTCAAATGGATTAAAGCAGGAATTTACCTAAATACACCCATCAGAAGAAGTGTGGATTGAGATAAGACACACGTACAGTACACAGAGCGGACCTCAGGGCAGAGCAGCTGCGTGCATGTTATCTGAGGCATGACGCACCCTGCCAGGGGACTTCTCATGTAGAGGAATTATGGGAAAAACTGCAGCAGCTGGCGCACAGCGAGGAGCGCAGCGTGCATAACACAAGGGGACAAGCGAACATTAGCTCTGTCCCACGATTTGTCTGTGAGAAGTATCTAGTGTCAAAAAACTACTGACATTTTTATATAAGGGTTGTCATTCGATACTGTTGTGTAACTTAAGTACAGGGGAATGTAGCAAAAATGTCTTTTCTTTGACTTGTACTGCAGTGTGAGTGTGTGTGTGTGCACGTGTATATATATATATATATACAGTATATACTGCAGTACAGTATTTAGTGGTATACATTCATTTAGAGATCTTCACAGTGCGGCCTGATAATGCTGGTCAAGAGCTCTACTCCTGAAACAACATGTAACTTCCAGTACAGGGTAGAAAGTGGGCAATACGACAATAGCGGAAATAAATCTTTACAGCATGCAAAGGAAGGCCCACAGCACTGTTCCTTGCCCTTCGTGCAAAAAGGCCGTCTCCCAGTGCAGATAATTACATGTAACGCTTCGCAGTGCTATCAGTGCCGTTTGCAGTGTCACAGAGCCGTGCTCCGCCGTACTGCTGCACCAGCAGTTTTATTCTGTTTCTGTTTCCCTTCACCGTCTCCGCTTTACACATCAGTGCGTAAAACTGTTAGAGCGAATCTATGTGTAATTTACAATCCACACGTGACATCATAAAGGCTATGCACATTTCAGTGAGCACAACAAGGCTATTAATATTATCTGTCTTATTGGAAGTCTTTTGAGCATAGATTTCTTTGGTCATGTGACTATCTGATCATATCATATTCTTAATTTATAAATGAAAACAAAAGCCCAGGTCATTTCTGTAGCAGGATAAAATAAGTCCTGTTTCATCATAGGTGGGGTTTCACGTAAATATATTACAGTCAAGACCAATTCAGTGTATTTGCTTAGAGAGACTGACATCAATAAAGTGAAGCATACAAAACTGGCTTCACTTCGACGGCCTCTGTGACAGCAGCTCATTTATTAGGTGCTGAATTATTCATACGGCACTTTTCCCTACTTGTGTCGCCGGTTAATCCACTACACTACTGCACAGACTGAGAAAGAAGTAAATTTTATTTGCTTTATTTTTTATTTGCTTTGTTTTACAACAAAATCACCCAAATAAATGAAAATTCTATTCGATCAATAAGTTTAAATAAATAACTGCAAAAACAGTATCAAATGGACTCACTCGTCTTCATTCTTTCTTTTGATGTTTTTTGAAGCAGCAAATCCAGTTGATACTGAGAAGCCACCTTGATTTTGAAAGGCCAACATGAAAAAACATGGGCTTAGTTTCCAATTCTGCATCCAGTGAACCAGTTTGCTGCAGCACTGCAGACATACAAATTAATAAAGAAACCACTGTGCACGGCACTGGGTCAGTTATCTTTCCTCAGAGACCAAAGCTGTACAGTCAGGGGGCAAGTGTTCCCTAGGTGCCTTTAGTAAATGTACATGATTATCACTGTAAACATGACAACTTGATTTTTATTTCATTCAGATGTAGTTACCAATTACTGTTTTCTACATAAATGCATTGGTATTCACCATCTCAAACCAAGCTTATATGCTAATACGCAGACTAGAGCAGCATGAAATGGATCAATCTTGTTTTATATACAGTATAAGCCTATTTACAGCTGTGCAGCATGTCCAGTACCCAATCAATTATTTCATTTGGACAGAAAATGCTGGAGTCTGGCTTAAGGAAAGGCTCTGAACTGCAGCGTTAGATAGGATGGCAAAAACTTTGCTGCAGAAAAATGGGCAGAAAAAAACAAAAGCATTCATTGACCTTTCCCCATAAATTGATTATAAAGCATAGGATAATGTACTTCGTCATGGAGATTCGATTATCTGCAATAGGAAGCTTGCTTATCTCCAAGATATGAATTCATAGGGGCCAGGAGGAATCCTCTGACTTGCAGCCTTACTAAGGGTCATTGTGGTATTACTAATTTGTCCTTGACTGGACAGGGATATCTCTGGGAGAGACCAGTATCAGTAGCAAGTTTTGAGCTGGGCTACTTACTTGTTTTGGTGCTTGGATCCCTGCAGGTGTGCGTGATACTGTGCCACGGAGTTAAGCGTGACACTACAAATGTCACAGGTATAGCTGCGTTTCAGACCTGGGAAAATAAAACACAATGTTCATACTGGATTATTCCCATTATAGGTGTTAACATCTTTCAGAAGAGGCCGACACTTAAAGGGTTGGGACCCGATAAAATACGAACAGTGAGAATGAATTATAAATTGTTTTTCATAAAATAAAAACTGGACACATTGAGTGAGTCATATATGTGAAACAGTTTCTGTTTTGGGTCTTTCTACAGCTTGTGATAAAATGCAAAGATAAAGGATGCACCACGCAGCTTTTGTGGAGTCTGGCATTTGGATCTCCTGCCAAACTTAGGAAGAAAAGCTTTGAGGGTTGGGTACACCCTTTGCTGGCCTCATTGTGATCCTGTTGAAGTGATTCTTGCAAAGGTGAGGCACTGTGATTTAAAAAAACAGACCATCAACACCAGCCACCTGAAGTTCTTTCCAGGACCTGCTTTGCATGAGGTCACAGATGGACAGAACTTTATGTAATCTCAGAAAAGTGGCATTCTGCATTACTTCAGCTGTGCAGGCTTCGCACAAACAGAACTGTGTCAAAACCTCAAGCCTGGAAGTGTGAGGCTATAGCAGAACCCTCAAGCCACTTTGGACATCACGAGCATTTCTGTCCAGAACGAACTGCTACACTCTATCTGGGTGAGTATTTTCATTATGGCTTCAGTGGCATTGTAGACCGATGGAGCATGTTTTTTGCTCCATTAAAGTTCTCTACAACCTAGCAGTCTGTTATTCAAGGAGACTGGGAGGAACAGAACACCAGGCGGGACACTTACGATCATCTCCCTTAGCTGCAAACAATAAATCTCATGCAAATGATTTCCATAACAGACGCATATGTGATGGGGTTGGACAAATTAATAGAAGGATCACATGAAAGAGGACTTTGAAGTGACTAAATCACAGTCACAGATGCATTGACAAAGATGAGTCATATTAAGTTGGATGCCAATTTGTGGTATGTGTCACCTATAAAAGAGGTCTGCCAGTCAACACTTTGATATGCAAGCTTTCAATGGGCTACCAGAGTTCCAGTGAAGTCGAAGAGTCGGTGCCCAAATTACTGGTGCATCAGTCACAAATCTGCAAGAAAATCTAGCGTCAAGAAAAGCATTGGCAAAGAGGCCAGAAGTCACAAGTTGAAGTTCACTGACATTGACTTACATTAGGAGAAAGACAAAGCCTGCTTTCGGTCGTCTACTGGCAACCATCTTGTAGAGTTAATGATTGCTCTTCATGAATTGATTACAGCCAAAGAACATGAGGCCATTCTACAGGACCAGACGCACCATATAGTACAAACACTGTTTCCTCACAATGCTCTCATATTTCAAGATAATTCTGGCCCCACACACAATGCTAAACAAATTCAAGTGGTTTCATGAAAACCAGAAAGAAGTTACGAGTCTTCCTTGACCTTCCCAGTTCGCAGTTCTAAACAGCACCAAAGCTCTATGGAAAATTCTGGAAAAATACTGTAGCTCTGTTCTAAAAGCAAAGGATGGCCTTAATCCTTAATAGGTCCTTGATATGAATACATGACTATTTGTTTCTATTATCGTGTCCAGTCACATATTTATAATAATATAGTTATGATCACAGAAATCAATACTTAAAATGCAGTGCCTTTTCAATTGCATAGTTTCAGTTGGGAATGTTTAATGCAGCAAAAGAGATTTATTTAATGAAAAACAATGAATTTAAAGTGCTGGAGGTAACTGCCCATGAAATTCAAATTCCCTACTTGTCATTTTGCCACAATAATTGACATTATGCAAACACAAATAAATAAAACTTCTCCCCATCCCTTAGTTTTGTTCTATTTGCTGATTGTGGCAAAAAAATACTACTGGTTAAAGACAAATTTAAGCCTTCAAAAGCAATGCAATGTGCAATAAGATGTCTTTCACAGGATATAAAAGGCCAACTAAAATAATTGTAAAACCAATAACAAACCGATTGTCCCCTCCAAAAAAATATTGGAACAGAAAGAAAGATTCCAGATTCACAGCTTTTGCTCACATTGTAGCAACATTTTGTTTTTAAAATCACCACTAAAAGCCCATTCTCACCTTGTCTGTCACCATAGAGAAAAGCATGATAGACAGATGAAGGATTTCATAATGCTTAAAATAATTTTCAGAGGTGCTGCAAAAACTTCTGCTTTTAAAAATTACAAGCAAGCTGAGAAACAAATTAATGACTCATGACCCGGGGGTTGCTGGATTTCACTAAATATTTAGCCATGAGAACAGACATTCCAATTCTAATTTACATTGATTTACTCAGTCACATTCAGTTCTCTCATAATTACATTTAACATTCCTCCATTAAATCAATTCAAATATTATTTATATACAAGTAACCATTTCTGTCTGGTGAAACAGGAATTCAATATGCAGTAGAAATACCAAGCATCCTGAACTGATATTGAGGGTAAGTCATGTTTATCAAATAAATCATTCAGTACTCTGTAGAATACACTAGCAAAAACCAGGAATTTGCCAAGGGGATAGTATAGCAAAATAAATAAATCAATAAATCATATAAAACATTCTGAAGTGACCCAGCAGAATGCAAACTATGTAAATCTAATACTGGGACCAGAGCAACGTGCAGCTAAATGAACGTAAAATGTGTGGCATTGATTCAGTTCGATTTCATTTTATTCAATCCAGTTCAAATGAATACAATGTAACCCCCCAGAGTATTTAACAACCTCTAGCATCAACATCACACAATCAGCTTCCTACAAAAACACCGATACACAGAAACATGCCATAAGAGGACAGAAAAAAACATAAATCCACACAAAGATAAGACAAGAAACAAAGCAATCATGACAATTTGCATATTCCATTTTTGGCATTAAGTTATAAAAGCTGGAATAATTTTCAATTTTATATCGTAATGGGGTAGAATGGTGGTTCTGAGGCTAGGGCTGTGTGCCAGCAACTGGAAGGTTGCTGGTTCAAATCCTGTGAATGCCCAGAGTGATCCTATTCTGTTGAGCCCTTAACCTGCAATTGCTTCATTTGGGGCAGGATGTTAATCTACATCCAGCCCTGTAGGCAGGTTCTCCAATTTACAGGGAATAACCTGGGGGTTGGTGGCAGGACTGGAACTCCAGACACTGGAAAAAACCTCACACTGGTCCATTCGGACTGGTGTGGTGCTGAGGTGTCACCTGCCGCATGGCTGCACTCAGGTTCTCATCCCTGAGGTGGTTTGTTTTGTGGTGCGTGTGGCAACACACTGTAATCACTGCCTGCTCCTTATCCTCTATCATAATGTATTCTAAATACAAGTCAGATTACATCGACGGTAACGTTCCCCAGTTCAGTTTTACTTCATATCACTGACTGATTGGGCTATGATATTAAATCCAATCAACAGCATGTTGAAATTCCCCAGATTCCACCAAGACGCTTGTGTTGTGCACAAATAAACCTTTAGCCTCAGACACTGTTACTAAAGAGTTAACAGGTCAATTACACTGACAGGCGAAAATAGCTTCCGATACGCTACTGTGTCTATATGAGCAGGACGAGAGGCTAGAGAAAGGACACACCAAACTAAATCTTCTGAATATATCTCTCCAATTAATTCAAATGATAAATAAAGAAAGATGCAATTTGTCAATAGCTTTGACTGACAGGCTGAAGGGTTATAATCATGCAGTGCAATCATATAATTTCTCATTATATGATTCATGCATTTTCATCCTGTGAAGCTGAAATGGACAGCTGAAGATGCATTGATGAGTGGTAAGGCATTGCAGCATTCTGGACGTGAGACGAACACCACTGGCCTCTACTGTAAATCTATATTGGATCACGAGTTACCATATCTTATTCCAGTGCTCTATCTTCTCGATACAAGAATATCTCCTGGGCTAACAGATCCATCATAATTAACATCATGTAATTAATGAGGTATTTCCCTAGGCTCTAGAGGGACAATTTCTGGCAAGATTTTCAGGTTGCATAGCAGGCTGCAGCCTCAGTTTCTGCACTGTTAACAAGTTCTACTGCAATAAGACCCAAAGAGGCACCGTGAATAAATAAAGGCCTTTCAGTTACTAGAGGCAAGGGGGGGGGGGGGGGGGGGGTTGGGAGGTAGGCTTATCAAAGCTTATGAGGGTCAAGGCACATGCACTGTTTTGAGATATGGTGAGCTGAGGTTTGAGGTACAGTATCTGGGTGTGTGAAGATAACTGGTAGCTCTTGCTTTGAATATCACTCAAAAACAGAAGACTGGCCGCATATGAATCACCAGAGTTCCCAGTTAAAAAGCCCACTGCCTTTCTTCCCTCTTTATAAACGACTGGGGATTGCGTCATGTGGGATCTCCATTACTGACATTACGTGGGATTGCAGATGCTAAGGTAGCATCTTATTTTAGTCAACATGGCTAAAAGCTACATTTTTAGAAGAGTTCGAGTCTGACCATGATCGGCATTTCTGTCACTGACTGCGATAAGCCTAATATTATCACTTCCATTCATTTCACACAACACGTAAAAATCCTCGATTGACTTCAGTCTATAAAAGATTAACAACTGTGCGACAGTAAAACAATTTTAAATGTGCATTATCAGCCTTTTCAAAGGGAGAAAATACCTTGGTGAGTGAGTGCATAAATTTCACAGCACTAACATTCCAGCGAAGCCGGTTACACTTCAGAGTAGCACTGATGACTAGTTTCCATCAGAAATCGTTCGAAAGTCAGGAAAATCTACTTATACTCTACAAAACTCTCAGAGGAACTGCTGACTTTTTAATAGACCCTAAATGAAAGAATAAGCAGAACCTAAGGTGATATAATTAAGTTAAGGTTCTTCCTCGGAAAAAAAGCTTTTTATTGCGGAAATGGGTGGTTATATAGCAAAGCAAACAGCCTAGTCATTTTATACATGAGTGAACAGAATACCTCAGGGAGACATATACATACTAAACAATTGGGGTGGAATAGATGCAGGAATAATCAGAAGCTGGATCATCAGTCACCACTAAACCCTAAATCCTAAGGCCTGTTCCCTATGCAATCTTGCGACTTTAGTCCACTCTGGAGTTCCTTCAGAATACCCAGACATCTCCCAGGCTTATAATAAGCTTGTATATCTTTACTCGTCATCTGCATTTTCCCAGATGCCTTGGAATGTTTAGTGGTGAACAAGAAAAGCATCACCAGTGGAAGTTCGTAATAATTATGTCTGACCTATAAACATCTGTGCTTAAAGGACTTTGACTCATGCTGTACCAGTGAGAAAAACTACTTCACACAAACAATGGATAAAAAAACCAAATTACACAAGGGTCAGTTTGTGTGTGCCATTGCCAACCAGAAACATTCTGGTATTTCTTTCTTACAAACCTCCGTCCACGCTATAGCATTAAGTATGCAAAAATATAGAAAAAATCTGGAGCACAATTTATATCTCATCCTTGTCATAAGCAGGGCAAAAGAGCCGACGTGAAATATGCAAATCTCTTCCGTTTGCATAAGTACAATATAAGCAGTTTATGCCCCGAGTCCCGTAATACCAAGTCACATGGACACAGTTACTCTGAAAGGGATGTGACCGGGGGAACACTGAGGAGACACTCTGTTGACGAGCGCTGCAGGATTCACTCACTTCTCACAGCAGACTGTCTACAATCTAATCTCAGCCAGGGAAAAGGCTGAATGACATTATCAGGCACTGAGTGCACGTCGCTTAACCATTCGCTGCTACCGTTAATACGTCCGGAAGAAATAATAGACAAGCCATTTGAGGATTGTCAGCATCATATATGAAGTATATATCTGCATGTACATAATGTGGTGGTAACACCTTAAGTTGATTACTGTTCATAAACGTATCATGACAAATGGGAAAAAAAAAACATTTAAGGTGGAATGATTGAAACACTGGTGGCTTGTTATAGGGTCTGAATGTTTCCATTGTCCTTGATGAATGGACAGCGTAATCACGAAGGATGTTAAATGTATTTAATGGTGTTCTATGCGCAGATCATGTAAATGAAGACACACACAAATTGACATTTATGGGAATCCTTATTGGTACAGCTTCCTTTCTGCCCGTACCTTTTATTTCCCCAAAATCCAGAGTCTTTCCCAGCTGTTCCAGAAGGTCAGCGCGAGCAGCATTCTTCTTGTGCTTCTTGCCGTCATAGTGTTGCTGAGCCATACCGGGGTTGTTGAACCAGGCGTTGCAGAGCTGGCAGTAACGGTCCGAGTCCCTCTGCTGCCGGGGCGAGGTCACGAGTGACGTGTCACGAGGCGTCTTTACTGGACTGGGTGTCACCTCTAGGGGAACGAAAAGGCACAGAGTCTGAGTTATGATGTCAACCATCTAACTTTAACTACATTTCAAAGAAGACAAAGTCTTGAACAAAATGAATAATATATCATAACTTGTTTATAGAGTAAATCTGAAGCTGTAATAATGAATACACATACTCAACGAAAGAAGCATTTTCCATCTGAAGATCTGAAGAATAAAATATATGCTGCACCTCACATAAGGGAAAACAGCTTTTTTATATACATTTAATGCTTCGTGCTCGGGTAGCACCGTAAGTCCAGAGCAAGCAGCCTATTCCCACTGCAGTCATGCTAACGAAACACTCCACGGCTCGGTCCTCCCTAACAGACACAAAGTTTACTGAGGCCCAGTTAAATGTCCTAATCTCCCATTAGTCACTGGCAGGGGAAATGTTTAAGACCATGAGACAGTCAAGGCCGACCAGCAAATTTTTAGTGGAAAACAGCAGCAGAAGGGAGGCTTAGTCTATAGTGCTGTACAGTATTCTCCAGTTTCACTGCTGTCCACCTACATTTATAAAGAAGGGCATTCGCTTCCCCTGAATAACTCTCATACTCTTTCATCATTAGGCAGTAGCTGGAATGGGGAGCTAGAAAGTATTATTATTATGCAAAATCTGCTCCACTTTTACAGTGAGAGTAACCAAAAGAACCTGAGATGTAAATGACAGCAGAAAGTTGCATCTTTCTCCTGTTTAAAACTGCTGAAACAGATTCTTGGAAAATGTTGGAAATGTGTCCAGGAAAGCAGAAGATGCACTGCTCACTGGCGCGATCACAGTAGAAAAGGCACTCAAACATTTTTACTAGATTTAGTGCAAAATATCTCCTTTCTTATATTATGGTGCTTTGTGGTCATGTGTGTGTTCCTGTAGCTCCACTAATACAGCACTGCACTAAAAACACAAAGGTCATGGGTTCAAATCCCAGAGAATGCACATGAATTATAATCCTTCCATCAACTGTAAAACATCTTGAATAAAAATGTCAGATAAATGACTGTAAATATATTTCAGTGAGACAAATATCAGACCCATTCTCAAGAAATATGTAATGGCATGCTGTCCATGAGACGAGACACACTTACAAATGTACTCTAATGATTAAAACAAATGAAATTGCAAAAATGGTTCGGCACAGTGTCATGACCCAATATTAAACAAAAACACGTTTAGCATTCTGTTATACTACATTTATCCAAGTTCAAGTTCATATTCGTTTTGCATTTATAATGGTATGTGATATAACTTAGCTGCACAGCATGACCCTCTAGTAAAATACTCCCATAGCCAAGAAAATGCATCTGACAATTTTAAGCATTTCATTTATTCTCTTTTAATATGATCTTATTTAAAGCATCTGCAAAGAAACAGAACACAAGCACATCCAGATTTTTACCCTCAGTTGAAAGTTCTTTAAATCCACTGTAAGGTTCTAATTATCAGAATAAAAGTTTCTGCCACATTTAGCCAATTAGTGCATGTGATAGTCACACACTCTAACTCAACACAATAACGACATTGTAGAGTCTCAGTGTCAAAGAACAGGCACTTAATTCAACTGTCTAATACACAAACCATTTTGAAGGTCATTGTATTCCATACATTATTCATTCTGAGCCGAGCTAAATTGGAAGCTGCACGTGCCTGAAAGCTAGAGACACCTGCGCCCATTATGGCTGACCTAACAACGCAATGTGAAGCACAGTACCTCCTGCATGTGCACAGATTTTACTTCCAATGACAGATGTGCTGTGCAAAGAACTCTGCATAGGGTGCAGAGATAAGTTACTTCCATATATAAGATAACTTATAATAAATGCCAGGTTTCAGTGTTGGTAATATTTTTTACAAGCTAACAATCATGAAAGAAAAATTACATATTGTGGAAACTGTGTGTGCAGCCATCTTCTCCCTCAATGCTGATGCTCACTTAAAAATAAAACATCAGAATAATGTACCCAGACATTATCGAATTAAAAAAAATTCCCTTGACTGAACCATTTCATAGTTTTGATTTTTTTTTTAACCAGGGTATGGAGGCACGCAACAAACCCGATATTCACTGCAATGCTCAACAGCAAGAGATATTTATTCATGATAAATATGTACTAAAAATGCCAATTCAGAATGCACTCACAAAAATAGGATATGCATGTTAGCAGCCTCAGCTGCTTTGGGCTAAGTGAAGAATTACAATTATACACAGCGTTATCATGACTGATTAAAGTCTCCACAGCCAGCGTTGCCAGCACAGCCTCATTTTACTGGACATTAAGTGTCCGGATGTCTTGCCAATACTCTTTTCTGATAAGGGAGAGGCTTATAAGAGCACTGAAAAGCACAAAAGAGAGGGAAAATCACAACCGTGGAAAAGAGATTCTGGATGATTTTATTACATCATGATTACTTCTGAATTATGTTCCAAGAGTAAATATAATCAAATGCAAAAACAGCAGCCCGCTAGCAAATATTCAGAATAAAGACCACCTACATTTTTAATTCAGAATAAAGAGCACCACAAATTGTATGTTCACTTTAAGCAAGCATTCTGTGCATATGACCTTGAAAGAAGTAGAAACTTAGCATAGAATCTTCGGGAATAAGACTCAAAACACTGTTTTATAGAGAACAAAAATACAATGCACTATTGCTAAAGAGCCACCATTTTTTTTTAATTGGTAACACTGGTAAATGTTATATATGAAATTTCAGAATATAGTATGATTATGAAAGAACGTTGGTCTACTCAAGATTTCCAAACAAAAATGTATTCATAAAACACTTCTTTGGTGCAGTACCTACAGTAAGAAACAAAATCATAAGCCTTTGTTCAAATCTAGTACAATCATCCTTTATTTCATGTCAACTTAGTCTTTACGGGCAGAAATGCTGAAGAAAGAAGATGCTGTCATACTGATCAGGCTATTACACCTTTCAGAATAAGCTGCCTACACCACAGCTAGTCTTTGCAAAGCATAAGATGACAAAACCTTGCTCTATAATGGAGGTCATGTTCTTCTACGAATGAAACATAAATGAAATGACTAAGCTGCAAGCTAGAGTGATTTTTATCCATCTAATTTATGAGAACAGCCATACTGTCTCCATCAACAAAGCCAGATTAGTGGACCTTGTTTAAGGACTTACTGCTCTCCATAGCTTAATTTAGAGAGATCAGCAAATCCCTAATTAATATCCTGGTCTTGGCTGAATAAGAGTCATAGACAAAAAGTGGCTGTTTTTTGCCCAGTCATGGAAAACCTATTAAAACTTGGGGCATGTAGATGAAACAAAGTTTTTCATTTTATTCACATCTCGTACAGCATTTGTTGGAATGAAACAGGGAGATTATGGCTTTTCTTTAATCAAGATGGTAGGAGTAGTATAATCAGAAACTCCAGTATACTCAATGCTACATCCTCATACTTAAGCCTAGTCCATACGTCACTTTTCCGTGTTCACTTTCATGCACCTTCAGGCTGGGCTTGGCTGTCTGTGCGGCACATTGTGTTCATACTGCATTTGGCTGTGGATGCAGATGGTCGCGGTTGGTGCATGCGCACAGCAGTGATACTCTAACACGCCTGGGAAGGGCAGATGTATTCTAACAAACTGTATAAGCAGTGTGGTGAAACGGGTAAACTTTTAAGAAGTTTTAACAAGTTATTAATCAAGGCAGTATTACAGTAATAAGGCAACATTTGCCAAGACTGAGTGCTCATCTGTGAAAGTCCACGCTGTCACCTACTTACAAATACCTAATCAATTATCTTGGTCTATTCGCATGGATGCGCAAGGTTTCCGCTAGACATAAAAATCTGGGCTACACACGCACTGACCACAGTCATCTGCGGCCAAACCCTGATGAAGGAATTTACATCACGTCCCTTCCACCGCAACTGAAAATGCATGCAGGAAAGTGAAATTTGAATTGGCCTTTACACTTTGGAAAGTGCTGAGAAGCATTTAAAAAATCACATCTGATAAGCTGAGAAAACAACCAGAATTTAACAATTGTTTTTTTTTTCTCTCCCTTTAGCAAGTTTATTCCACAGAGAAAATAAATTAGGTAGCAGATCTCATGCACGATAACTGCAAAAATGTTTGAAATAATGCTGAGGGAAATTACACTCCCCAAGAAAGGGGGGCCTTCGATGGCCTATTAGTCATAATCAATATAATTTCACCATGGGGTATAATAACTGTCCTGATATAATTACTGCGTCAAAACTGCCATCTAAATAGCTCAGCTGTGGGTCTCAAAATTAAGTAGTACAGTGTTTTACAGCACTTTAATGGAAAAGAAACACAGCCAGATACTCACATTAGCACAGGGTAAAGAGACATTTCCAAGGACTAAATATGTACTATAAAATGTAAACACGGTCAAAAACACACGGACATATGCATTTTCCGATTTATCATTTCACACTAGAAAAACATAATTCAAAGATGGCAGTTTTTAAAATTTAAAATTAATATTTTAATCCAAAAGCAAACCAATTACTGTCGCAAAAACAATCTCATCTAAATCCTTTCAATATGAGCAGTTCTACGACTAATTTGGAATTTACATATCTTTACCTTTAATATATTAGATAAAAAAACCAGTGTTTTTTTTGTCTGACAATATCTTCATAAATATCTAACAAACGAAGTGGAAAGTTGGGGGATTATGCCCCCCATTGCAGTAAAATGCCATTTTAATTTAATTTAATCTGGTTTTGTGGGACTGGGTATTGTTAGAAGATTGTTTTACATTGTACAAGTCACTCCAAACTGAACAGGGGGTGTAGTGGCCTAATGGTTAGGAAAGCATGCTCATGAGGTTGTTGGTTTGAATCCCTCCCAGAAAGGTACGACTGAGGTACCCTGAGTAAGCTACTGCCCCCAAGCACCACTCCCTGGGCTCCTAACCCTAACTACCCACCGCTATGTCATAATAATGCATAAGGGTTAAACCAGGCATCTCCAACTCCAGTCCTGGAGAGCTACTATCCAGTAGGTTTTCTATCCTACCTGGCTTCTGATGAGCCACACCTTTTCTCAGGTAAATACCAGGAACAGGTGTGGTTCATCAGAAGCCAGGTAGGATATAAAACATACTGGATAGTAGCTCTCCAGGACTGGAGTTAGAGACCCCTGGAAGAGGAGGAAGTGAAGAAGTAAGAGAAGGAGGAGGTAGTGAATTAGTAAGAGGAGGTGAAGGAGTAAGAGAAGGACAAGAAAGTAAATAAGTAAGAGGAGGAGGAGAAGAAGTAAAATGAGGATATGAAGAAGTAGGAGAATGAGGATATACAGTAGAGTAAGATGAGAAGGAAGAGAAGAAAGAGGTCTATCACTAAAACCATTCAAGTGTTTTTACAGAACTTTCAGGAAACCAGCATCTTGTGGAAGTTGTCTACTGCTCACCCCAGAGCAGGAGACCCACATTGTACATACAGTATGGTCATGGCAAAAAATTGCATTACTCAGGGGACCACATAATGGCAGAGAACACCATATTCCAAACGTCAACAGAGTGAGTCTCTCTGCACAATTAGATGAAGCAGCTACATAGAATTCCTTTTGAAAGAGAGAGCCATTGAGCTAGAAGCCGTTGAAACATTACATTGTCACATTTCTGGAGACCCTCCACAACAGACTAATCCCAAATGGCCAGAGGCCAGAGCCGTCCAGGTACATTATCACCTGGAACATTGTTAGTTTCCACTGTACTGATGTGGTCCATAAATGGTTCACAGTTCACCCTCTTTTAATGGCAGTCAATCTCTTGTACTCTATGTTCTTAAATCCCCTTGAAGAATTCTTCTCTGCATGGCATTGGAAGGTATATGATCTCCAACCTCACCAACACATACCCCTTCTACAGGCGATGATCTGGGGTCATGCCAGGCCTGGATACGGCACTCCAGACGATACTTTCCATACTGCTTAGCTCAAGACAACATTGCATTTGATGTTGATGAAGTCTAATAGCCAGAACCATGAATAAAGTGAGATTTAGCTTAGTATCTTTCTATTATTTTTTCCTATCGCGAATGTTTTTGTTTTCTTCTGCTGTATGTTTGTTGTTTGACCAGTATAAGAACATTTTGCAAAAAAATATCCTTATCCCATTATTTGTATTGATAGTGTGTTATGTTGGAGATACACATCCATACTTTATACATTTTTACACATTTTTGAAAAGAGTTTGAAGAGTTTTGTGAGAACTGTTTGCTTTTTCAAGAGATGTATGTTTTGCTGGATAGGTGTAACTTTTTTTGGTTAGTGTTTAGAGTTTTGCAAAAGCAGCCTGTAGTTTCAAAGACAGTGCCTAAGCAATCGGAAAAAAAAGTAAAAGTCCAGCCTTGTGTGGGCTGCCTCAGTGTAATCAGATTCAGCAGCTCTCCATCTACGGCTGTCCTTTTATGTGCCACCACCAAATGGCATTGCTTCAGTTTTGGAGTGATGTGTCTCAAATGAAATAAGCCTCAGATTGTCACCTATACCAGTGGATCTGAAACATATTGATACGATTAGATTCCCCCATGATAAATTTTCCCGACTGACTCAGGGATTGTTACTGATAAAATCTGCCGAGTGGGCTGGAAAAATAAATCACCCAAAAACTTTTTGAATCATTACATTCAAATGTCAAATGTTTTCTGTGGTCCTCCTTGCCACTAAGTGGCATTGCTGCAACTCCGGTACAATTTGTCTCAAAATGTAACCACTAGCAGATCATCACCCATGCAATAAGTCTGCAAAGTTTGGAAATGATCCATCAAACTACTTACTTTTAGAGTTACTGGGTTCACAAGATCGAGCATATTTTACAGCTGACATTTCTTTCTTTCTCATTTCTTCCTCTGCTGTCACATACTGTAGCACTGCCGCTTCAGTTTTGGGGGGCGATTCAATAAGTACTTATATACCTTTTCGAGGTTCAGTTAATGTTGTGTATTTTTGCGTTTTCCGATTTGTCATTGCGTTTTCTGATTTGAAAATGTGTTTTGCACTTTAGGGCATTGTAGTATGGAGCTAAAACAAGTTAATCTCATAGACAGCATGCAGATATTCAAACAAATGAACACCAACATATTGCTGAAATCATTAGAAAACGTTAAATAATTTGAATACATTTACCATGCTGTAAAAAGCTTTGCACACATTCACCCTCTGGAGTCTCAGGCCTTGAATATTTCACCTGTCTAAAAAACATTTATCCCTATTAATGCTTTTATCCAGCACAAACTCAGCAACAATAATCCAACAGTCCATTCAAAATGTTATTTTTCTATTTTTTGCTTAAATCAACTTTAAACATACACTTTTCGAAAACCTGTTTTCAGAGGTTACAACCTTGTAATTGAGAGCAAAAGTTCAACTGTGAAGATACTATACACAGACTAGCACAATACCTATTAGAACTGCAAGGAACCTATTCAAAGACAGAGAGAATTCTTTGCAGAAACACTTCAAAAGAATGGATGCAGCTTTGGTGGGGAGTGAGTGGATTGGGAACCTTGTGCTTTTTCTTATTGACCCACTTGGCTGAAAACAAAGGGCTCAAGGGAGATGGTCAGAGTTAACACAACATTCTGCCACTCCATTAGCCCTGCTTATGCAAAAATCTGCTCTTGGTACCTTTTCCTGCTTTCTGCAGACAAATTGCCTATTTGTGCATGGAAATGAGATAAGATAAAGTACATATAGAATAGTGCAGGTGTTAGAAGTGAGAAGGGAAACAAGGAAGGTGCTGAATAGTACAGTGAGGAGTCAAAGGGTTTTCTGTTAGCGTCCTCTAAGCGTGGTGGGAATGTGGATGTGGAAACCAGAAGATTAGCAGACATAAAAAAAGTGTCTGAATTGCTCACTCCAGTAAAGTCTTGGAGATGAGCCTGTGGATGAAAGTACTCATCAACTGTAACAGCTCTCTATTGAGAGGACATGCCTTGTTAATCAAATGGAGTACAGTTTGGACATTCTGTCCTCCAGCACCACTTTCAAGGAATCCAGACTCAATCCGATGACAGAGCGAGTTTGTATGATTCCCCCCCAATAAACAGCTGTAAAGATGATGATACTGTCTACAATGTACTTGAATGACACTGAATGACTTTAGTTTACTCAAAAAAAACCATCCTAATCTGCAGTACTCTTGCCTGTTCCTGTAGACCCCTTCCATGTTTTCACGTTTGTTGTGTCTGTCACTGATGCAGACACAATGCTAGTCACAGCACCAATTCTAGATTTTCTCCTTGGATGGTGACAGCGGTTCCTACATCTTTCCAACACTGAGTTGCAGGTGGTTCATGGGTTGGAATTCCCCAGCCAATAAAAGCCAGCACCAGACTTCTGTACTTCTCTGCTCTTCCTTCCCTGAAGTATCCCACAATAATCAGAGTACATGGCATCATGGCATGAGATGACTGAAGCCTGAAAAATTGTCCCCACAAGGTAAAATGTTACAAGTATTTATCACATTATGGGGAAGTCTGGTCCTCACAATGTAATCATTACAAAAACACATGCAAACGCACACATGCAGATTGATCTACTCATATCCTTCCCAGATTCCTGAAGGAAATGTTTGTAAAGGCATTACTATAACATTGCATTAAGGTTTGAACATAACGGTTGTAACAATTATAATACGAAACACTGCACTAATTCTAAAGCGGTTTTATATGAACTTATTCTATAACAAGTTTAGTCCATGACAGTGAACTTTTCAAACGCATCAAAAGAAAATTCAAGTTTGCGGTGTTTTTCCCACTAAGTTTGTAGTGTTTTTGTCGGGCTGGGAGGGGAATCCCTCACAACAAAATTTGCCCAAGCTTAGCACAGACAGAACGAGTTCACATGCAGAATTTAAAGACATAACTGCAGTGTTTATGCACTTGATGCCGGTTAGATCAAAGTTATACACAACTACAATCAACACTAATTAAAGATACTGCTTGACTGGATCAGTTTCAAATTCATCTCTTCTTGACATTTTTGTTTCTACTTTATTTATTGACGAAAGTGTCAGTGCATTTTGTCATACTTTTAGCATCATAAGTTAATTTTTTATTACATCATTGTCTTGTTTTCTTCAATTAAAAAATTTCATTGTACTATGAATGAAATTAACAGTAATTTGAAGTCAGCAGGATAGATTAAATGTGTTGCAGCACCTCTATTAGCTGGAACACACAGGCCTTAGACACTCGGAAGTTGATACCATCAGGGCCTGCTGCCTTGCCCACGCATAGCCATAGACATGGTATAAAGGTGGAAACTGATGGGGAAGACCAAGCAGGACTCATTGTGGGGCAGAGTGGATTAAGACACAAGTGACTCTGTGTGGCCCCTTTGCTGGGCTGAGGGCACCAGTGTCAAAATTGGTAAAGAACAGGTCCAACTCCTCTGACCCGCCCTTGTACTCATCACCAGCACCAAGCACCTTGGAGTAGTCAGTATCTCCCTCTCTCCTTCATGCTGTTATTCTCCAGCTTACGTTCAGTCCTCTCCATTTAATCCCTCTTCTCTCTGATCTTCCTCTTCAAATCCCTCTGTATGTATCTCACCTACTCCTAGTCCCCCATCAGGAAATCCTTCTTCTTACTTACGTTGTGATTCAAGGCTTGTTGTTTTGGAAACACGAACAAAGTTTTCAGGGGAATGATTGTATTCACACAGAAGCTCGATGTAGTCAGTGATGCAGTGAGAGAACCCATCAATGTCCTCACCATGCAGCCTAGAAGAAAGGCCCAGTCTGTCACCTCCAAGATGTTCTCCAGGCCTCTGTTGTTCCTTGTGACCACATTCTCACGGCAAAGGGCTTGGGCTGAACAAAGGAATTGTATTTGGCTGTCAGATGTACAATATTTTGATTGGACTGGCTAAGCGGAGGGAGGGCAACACAACTGCACGCATACTTCATGTTTGTATGAAACAAAGTCCAAAACCTTGTTTCCCCTCATCTTGCACTGAAAATTCCAGTATGCATAGATAGCAAGTTCTATTTGAGTTTGTCAGTTGTGAGCATATTTAATATAAAAATTGATATAACTACCACAGACATACCTTTACAAGACAATAATTCAATTCTACACACAGGATATTTCTATAATATCTAGTACATTGTGCATTTTCAAAATTAATTGAAGATAAACTAGAAAAATGCCCAGGTTTATTTGAAATGCTAAAACAGTGTTACATACAGTATTATTTGGGGGCTTTCAAAGCTTCTGGGCACACCCTGATTTTTTTTTTATATTGGCTCATTCAGAATTCTATTTTGTTATTACATGCATATTTACTAATAAAAAAAAAATAAAATTAAAAATCACTCTATGTAACCAGCAGCAGAATATCTGCACCATCAGTCCAAGAAAGATCATGGCATTTCTCCCAGACCCCACATCCTGGCTTGATGAGTCAAAGCGATGCTCCTATTTCCAAAATTATGCATAATGATGTATGATATCCCCAACACTTTTGCCACATTATATCAGATTTACAAGACAGACTGCAGGAGCATTACAACACAGCTCACTATGTCAGGGTGTGGGGGAGGACAAAAGTCCTTCTAAACTATGCACCGGAGAACATTATAAACTGCAAATATCGATGCGGGTGTCACATGAGAATGGAACTGACCTAAACTGACGTGTGACCCTAAACTGACAAACTGATTTGCGGAGGGAAACTCCGGTGACATTATATGGAGATTCGCATTTATTCCTTCCCTCAGGATTTGGTTGGTTTTACGGTATCTGCTAGAAAGCTCTCTGGACTAATTTTGAGTGTCAGTGTGACTGATGAATGCTCTTCACTCCCCCAGCTGAAATTCTGTTCTGAATCGTCAGACACAGATGGTAAATCTAATGACCTAATCTGTCAGAAAGTGTCTATGAGGTGAGACACTTGCCGAACGATTACTGTTAAACACTTCTTAGTAACACACGAGCAATGCAGTCACCCAACACTAAATAATAACACTTTACAATGTATACGTACACAGTTGCTGCCTATTCTTAAGTATGTTTAGCTGAAACTGGGTCAGTCACTATGCTAATCAATTGGATGGAACCATTTCAACATATTCTGCAAATGTTGTTTTCATTAGTTACAACTGTACCGTTTTAAATAGCTAGATATTTCACTTGTACAGTTTGGTCCACATTGTCATGGGATCTCTTTTGTAGATCACAAAGCTAAACACCTCCTTGGACATCAACAGAATTGAGGCTACAAGTCTGTAGCTCTAACCACTGTTCTACTTAATACACACTACATAACAATTAACCAGGTACCTTTCAGACTAATTTTAACACAGAGCCATGCTATAATTAGACCATCAGTTTCACTTCTTTTTAAAGCCGCACACCGTTATTTAATGTGAAATGTAATCCAGGCTTTAACAATCTAAAAATGCTGTTGTTACACTTCTGTTGTCAGGAAGGTTCTGGAATCCACCCGCTGATGGACCTGTTATTGTAGGCGCAGTGCAGAAACACACACCCACAGAGAAGAAGCAATTAAGGCGGAGACTAATGACTATAATGGCAAAGAAGGCAGTGTAAGGGTGTCGACTGTCACTCTGGGGAGCGGGGCACTCTCCCGGTAAACTCTATCAAAGTACAACAAGTCGTGCCAACCACTCTGCCCTAGAAGCTTGAAGGCACCAGCCAGATGCACACAGCTAGAAAGCCTCTTGTAAGCAGCAGCCTAGACTACACAAGCTGCTGAGTGCTTTTCTACTTTCACGTTCCCCGCAAATAGAACAAGTCCTGATGCCCAACGAAAGAGACGGCTGTATATTGTTCTCTAGTTCATTCCATTTCTCTTGTAGGAAGGTCCTGAAAGTGGCAAGTCCAAGTACACAAAATGGCTGCATTTTTCATATATCTACTTTATACACAAGCATAAACAAATATCATGCTTAAGGGATGAACTGCGACGAGGTGTGCGGTTATACGAAAATAATAAACAACAACTTGGTGTAATGCTAACCACACATCTCACATCGCGAAGTGCTTTATCCCGCTTATACCATGGCAAACAAACAAAAAATAATAACAGAATAAACTAGTCATGGCTAATTTTTCAAAGTGAAATAATTTCAATTAGCATTTAATAATGTTCCAGTGTGCTCTTAAATATACCGCCATTACATGGAAAGGACGTCTGGTCAGGCTACTCGGTGGAAGCGGCAAGTCCACTTAGTAACCATAGAAACCGTCAACAGAGAGGAGCTTGGGTTTGAACAAACAAGGGACATTATGCTGATAGGAATAGCTGCTTACTTATGAGTAAAAAGCCACGCAAGATTTTATATTATGTTTGATAAAACGTTAAAATGCATTAATACAGAACGGTTATTAGGCTGCCGAAACCTGTGCGGTTACACGAAAATAAACACAAAAGAAATCAACACCCACGTGACATTTGTGGACCAATAAGAAAACAGTATTTACCAAAGCTGTAATAACTTCATATAAAAGTTAATATGGACACAAAACAATTTGATACTCTTCAGTTTCAGGCAGAGGTGAAGCGACAGCACAGGTGGGGGCCCTGAGGGGGCTACTAATTACAAATTACATTGAAACGACAAATCTGCCTTCTCTGTGTAATTTATTTTGAACAGAAGTGAAAATAAATTATTTGTGTTTATTACATTCTCTTTGTCGGTATTATTAATTTAGACTTCACGATAAAAAAATACATTTTTCCATGTCGAGGGATAGAGAGTTGAGGGGCCCCATTGAGTTTTTTTGCCTAGGGCCCCCAGTCCCTAGACTTCTGGCGATATATAATACACAGAAACAAAACACAAAACCAGAAATGTTGATAAATAAAAAGTGGCACTTTTTAGTTTTGTATCACTGACTTAGACAATTGGGTACATACAACTTTGACATGAACGTGAGGCAGCTTCCCTTCTCATCTCATTTTTGGGTCAATTATGCCCCCAGGCAGGCTGGCATGGACACTGATACAGAGTGAAAGGATTTTTTTTTTGCATGCACCTCTCCATAATACCGCAGCATGATCACGGAGGAGGATAACGCAGTGCTCCTGAGGCACAACTGCTGGAGGAACTACCTGGCCGCAGTGTCTGGAGCTTATGAGATTTTTACTGCGGCAGAGAGAAATGGAGATTCTGACTCCTCCAACCTTCAGCTACAACAGCAGCAAACACCGGGAAAAATGCTAAGAAATTCTGAATTTGAAAACAGCTCTAAAATATTAATATGGGATCATATGCAATATATATTATTAGCGACAAGCTACATAAATGCACTTAGCAAATGAAATCTGGCTTTACTTAGAATTACTTTAAAGGTACGGTCAAAAGCACAGGATGAAAATTCGTGAAAGATCTTGATGTAAAAATGGAAAGTGGTGGTAAGCAGGTTTGCCAAAATAAGCAAGATGGTTCTGTGTCACAGTGAGCAGTAGCACTGCTTCACAGCTCCAGGGTAATGCATATTATTAATCTGCTTATTACGTGCTAGTGGAGTTTGCTTGAGGTTTTTGGGTGAATTTCACCCACTAGCTAAAGTCGTACTGTTTAGCTGCATTACTGCCCTGTGATGGATTGGTATCCTGCCTAAGGCACTTCCCTGCCTTGTAGCAAGTACTGCCTGGGATGGATTCTAACCCCTTACATGACCTAACACTGGTTAAGCAATGGGAAGATGGATTGATGGGTTAGTGAAAACTCGAAACTGGCAAAACAACAATAACATCATGCCTTGTCTGAATATCAAAGACTATTGTACATCTTCAACTTACACCTGTTTTGTTTTTGCATAAGTAAAAAAAAAAAGTTTGTATAAGTTTCATCAGAAGAAGCAGAGTTTTAAGACCATATCTTCAATGCAAAGCTCTTAGCTCTCTGGGAGAATAGTGCCTTTTATCTGAAGAAGTTGTGCAGGGTATTAGTAGCCGAGGGCAAAGTCTGGATCCCCAAACAGGCCACAGCAGACTCACTAAGGAGATAAGATTCTGGATCACCTGACAGCATCTCCGGAGTGGAAGCAGACAGAACATTACACACCCACATTTCCCTCATCATTACCCTCACTCTCAAAATTTGTTTATGGATTCTGAGATGGCAGCTGTTCTAGTTCACGACGACGGCAAACTTCTCGTCGCTCCGAGGTGTACAGAGATGTAATAGAATCTAAAACAGCTTATCGCTTGAAATTTATTCCACCAGAAGGAATAATCCATGCTCCCCCGTGAGCAGGTCAGCTTGGCGTCCAGAATCGTGCATCTGGCACCTGCTGCTTTCAGCCTGCCCCCATGCTCGTGGGGGGGGGGGGGGGGGTCCACATAGCCTTGCCCTGATGGGTCTGTGTGTCTTTTTGCACAGACCTCTCACACAATGACAGGGATTGTGCAGCTTGCATGTAAATCATACACAAGCGCAGGAGGCTTTTCTCTAAAGACCTCATTAGAGAACTGAGCTGTAAACGGTGACGTGCTGAATGAGGTCTTATATCTACAAACAATATGTGCCACGGGAAAGACAAGCTGATTGTATTAATGTCTGATTCCATATGAACTGCACACACTTGTAGCTAGGTGAACATACCTTCACAAGGTGACCTTCACAATGCAACAAAAAGTACAATTATTTTGCTGTGTGAAGACAAAGACAAAAACAAAACAGACAACGTCTGACTTGTCCAGTATTAAGAAGACAAACTTGTTACCTGGCTTAAGCGCACTGGAAGCCAGTGAGGAGGACCTACCTTGGGCTGTGACGGCAGGCTGCTGCCCAAGCAGCAGTTTCAGCCTCTTGGCGTGGATCTTGCCCTGGTAGTGAGACTGTGCGACCACGGCAGACGTGAAAGACATGTTGCACAACGTGCAGCACTTATTCTTGTCCACATCACCCTCCTCACTGCCCTGGGGGGAAGACGGAGAGAGACAGGACGTTCCTCATATCCATACTGGAGCCGCTTACCTAAACAGATGTCATTCCCTGCCTAACTTCAATTTAAACCAGTGTTTCTCAACCTCGCTGGTCTCACACACAAGTACCAGGTGTTTGGTGTTCTTGATTTTTTTGGTTCAAGTGTGTTTGGAGCTGGGAGGGAACGAAAATGTGGGCTGTGTGGAGACCGCTGAGGTCCAGCCTGAGAAACACTGATTTAGAAAAAAGAATAAGGTATGAATTGTACTATGAAATCGTCATGCCAAGTATGTTTTTCCATGATGTACTACAAGAAAGACATTTCCTGTGGAGATTCGGGGCCTAAGGTAGCTGAAGACATGCACGTGTGCAGATCTTTCATGAACATGAAGCTTCTGAGGAGTACAGTAGCATGGCAGATGCCCCCCCCCCCCCCAAAAAAAACTCCTCTAGGCAAACGTGCTGTGGATGCAGAACGCTGTGGGCAGCTCTCAACACCCCAGCAGCGCATATGACACGTCCTGACGGAACCCCGGGGGGGGCGCAGTCCTGCAGCTGGATTGATGCAGCCATTTAAAATGGAGGTGGATGGAGGAGAGATGGTACACACTCTTTCAAGGGGGGGGGGGGTTCCGTGTCAGTGAGATGTGGAGGTAAACTCAGCTGTGTTCTGCACACATAAAAACATCATGAAACTCATAAACCGTCCCGTGTCAAAGATCGTCACAAGACATTTACCGTTTCACAAGGACATAGGGATTTAGCAGAAAGTAAAGCTTTACTTTATCTTTTACCAAACTTCTTATTATCATTCCACTTAAAATTCTAATAATACTTTACAAAGCAAATTCATAATAAAACTGGAACATACTTTATCATTTAAAGTATTTAAATCTAAAGTAAACATTCTTTTTTTGCATTCAAAAATGTAAATATATAAAATCTACTGTACCTCATTAAAAAACCTCTAAACTGGTAAAAATGAAATACAAACTAAGACAGGCACCTGATGTTTTTTCTGCTGAATCTACTTGCTTGCATTATTCGCTGAAAACCCATGTACATGGAAACTGGAATTCTGCCTCAGGTCCTACACACCGGAACTAAAACTAAAAAAAGCACATAATCTGAACGGTATGCTTTCACTAACCCCCTGCACAGACGTAATTGATGTGTGGGAATCGGAACTACACGCTGGATGGACACACTCTTGTCTTCCCCCATCCCAAGGTGCCCCCCTGAGTCTTACAAAAGTGGTCAAGATTACAGTGATTTCATAAGACAATGTAGTATCTTAAAACTCTGTACAGCTCTTAACCCACAGAACTGAAAACCATGGCTAAAGACAGTATTAGGGAGGCACAGTACTGCCCAAAGCTTCAAAGCCCATCTTTTATTCTCACACATACTTAGGTCAGAAGCTAATCAGTGGAAGCTCTCACTGATATGAAAAAGATATGCAGCAAACGGCAATTGTCCTTTAGTGGTCAAGATCTGATCGTTTTGAATTCAGATGTGGAGAACATTCTGGTTACCCATGAATCTTTCCTGTAAGGAATACAATGTGACAGGAGTTACAGTTTAGAGATACATACTCTCTTTTTAACCCATTGCTGTGTTTTACAAACCATTTTCTAGTGTTGTAGTTCTCGAGACCGGTCTTGATCTCGAGACCGGTCTCGAGACCAATTTTTTGTGGTCTCGGTCTTGTCTTGGTCTCGACTCTATTTGGTCTCGGTCTTGTCTTGGTCTCGACTCTATTTGGTCTCGGTCTTGTCTTGGTCTCGGACATAGCGGTCTCGATGGGATGGGGAAAAAAAGAGAAAACTGCACATCCTAACAGAACAGTATCATTATTTATTATGCGCCTCAATTCAAATGCAACCTGTCAGATGCATCCATTTCAAAAACGTTACATTTTATACATTTTCTCCACGGACACTGCCAGTGCTTCACAGTCCACACACATCATACACATCGTATCATACATCGGCAAAAAAATGTCCGAAAATGTCCGCAAAGTCTATAGCATAGTTATAATTCAAATAAATTAGGTATTTTACATTGATTAGAAAGCACGGTCTTGGAGGTGCAAGTCAATCTGGAGGCTCATTCTCTTCAATTCAAAGCAAAGGATCATTACATAGCTGTATTCATAGCTTACCCGAGGCCTCTGTCCCTGGTATAAGAGACTTAATATGAACATCTTTCTGGTACATCCCATCTCTTTCCCTTGACGAGGTCTGATAAAATGGTTATAGGAGAGGATTGCTGAGAATATTATTTTCTATCAGGTCTCGTAACTATGACAAATCTGGGAGATTTTAAATGAGAGACATATGGACATACGGACAATATAATTGAAAAGATAACATGAATTTGATTTAACGAGTAATGACACTTTACAGCAATGCCTTTTTTCTCTACAGTTGATCTGGGTAATGTGATGTCGATTCTAGCCCTAGTCTGTTTTCGGTCTTGGTCTTGGTCTCGGCCAGTCTTGGTCTTGGTCTCGCCTTAGTGTGTCTTGGTCTTGGTCTTGGACTTGGTCTTGGTCTTGGTACCCTCAAGTCTCGGCAGTGTCTTGGTCTTGATACCCTCCGGTCTCGGTAATGTCTTGGTCTCGGTTTAGGCGGTCTTGACTACAACACTACCATTTTCTAAGAGCGACACCCATATATCTGAAGAACAGTAAAATGATCTTTCTGATCTGCAGAGAGCAGTTGGCTCTGCTGTCACTTCAGCGTCGCACACTCGTGTCTGCGCAGACGGGGAGCTCCACAGTGCTGCGTTCCTTTATCTGCCCTATAAAAGCGTGACACACCGCAGCACCTGACTTACCAGCCTATTTCCCCCCCCCATCCACCCACAAAGCACAGTATCAAATGTCAGAGCCTCCTGCCACCATTCACCGTGGCCTCGATTCCACACATCAGTCTGGGTTCCTGGGGATTCTCCCGGCCTCTGCTGACTCGGCAAAGAGAGGAAGTATTCAGGGCGACTGAATGCGAGGCCACAAAAGAAATAAAAGAACCCAATAGAAATAGAATAGAAAAATTCATAAGATTTGCCAAATATGACTAAGGGACCCACATACTTAAGTATATCAGCATCTATCTCTCATTGCGTCATACAAATTCGATAGAAACTCAATGTTACAAAATAATACTTCAGGAAAAAAACAATGATTATAAGTGACCAAACGATTAAAGAGTTAAACGGAGATGGCGGGCGTGTCACTGTCGGTGTTTGTATGAATTTCTGGTTTACATCCCAAGATCATTCAATGTCCTCCAGATTATTAACATGCTTACATGTGGATGCCAAGATAATCTGAATCTGAAGCATGTGACCATATAAATCTAGGTCATGATATGTAGTTTAACTCTGTTTAAAGCATTTGAGTTTTATTGCACACACAGAACACTGTGCACAGACAAACTCAGATCACTGAACTGAATGGCACGTAACATTAAAAAAATGTGATTTTCACTCTTTTACCCCCCAAAAAAAACCCTATTCACACATTATGTTAGGTGTACAACGTTTTAAAGTCAAGCTTGCAAGGGAACTCATTACCACACTAAGGTAAGATGCTTCGTCTTCCCTGCAGGTCAGTTATTAAACAAGAATATCTTTCTGGTTGTAAAAAACAGTTGCTTGAGACCAGCGATCAATTAAAAATATATATAATCAGTGTTTTGCTACCCTTTATCCGCATCTGCTACATGCAGGGAACATTTTGTAGTGAGACCTACAAAATTCTAAGTGTCTTAAACAGTAAAGGGTGGTCTGACAGTGTAACCTGACAGAGGCAAAAGAAAATAAAGGGTCTCTGACACAGATTTAAGCAAACAGCCGCAGGTTTGCTCTGCGCCGCTCGGGCGTCACGCTGAAAGAATCAAGAAAACCCCCCCAAGCCCCCGACAGGCAGCACTGCTGTAGGCTGTGGGCCTTCTAATCAGACGGTACGGCTCAACGCGAAGGCAGAGAAATTGAGGAAATCTGATATTTCAGGTCCGCACCGCCCAAACAAGCAAGCAAGCGGTGTCAGCTAAAAGCAGAGATGGGGTCTGCTGTAGGACTCCACATCAGTTTGCCTAACCGCTCCCCCCAATAGTTTACAATAGAAGTTTTTTTTATCCTCTAAAAAGAACTGATAATAAATAACCTTATATTGCCGTCATATAGCGCCTTTGAAATTGTATTTCGTCAGTTTGTTTCCGACGTTGTTTGAAATAAATAGCTGCCACTGGTTTTTCATCCCCTCGCCATGAAGCATCTCTGCGCGTTTATTCCAAGCATTGCGAATGTGGGAACTGCATCGCACAGATCAGCATAAAAGTGGAAGGCGAAGTGGTATCTGGAATACTGTGAAATTAAGCTGTTATATCCAAAATCCTGAAATCCCTATTCCCTTTACGCACGACTGTTTGGTTTTCCTTTGGCTATCAGAGTGTCGCCTATTACACCAGCACGGCTCTTCACACTCTCTACCCACACAGGGGTGATACAGGTCTGAAGTGCAGTATTACAGCTGCTCAGCACCACCAACAAGGACATTGACCAACGTCGAGCCTCCCACTGCAAACTCTCTTCAGCAACTCCAGGACAATTGCTACTCAAACATATGTGGTGTGAGTTTCTTTTCGCATTGTCACATAGCATTTTCCTAACAACAATACAGAAATGTATTATTAGGCTGTACCGTGGATCCGTACCATGTTTGAGAACATTTGACCCCAATATGACTCGAGTGATTGCCCCGTACCTTGCCCAGGCGTGCTTGTAGAGGCGGGCCTGGGCACAGTTCAGCTGGACTTGGGCACAATGTGCATCTAGTGTGATGGCTAATTTGCCCGAGCACCGGCACACAGACAGTGATCCGACTGGCACACACATGCAGACTTGTACACCAAACATGAACTGGACCTGGAAGAACCATATTGGGTAGGCTGTACTGATCAGGTTGCGACATACATTTTAGAAACATGGCAGCAAAGGGATCACTTTGGTCTACAGCAGAGGTGCAGCGTTTGCTGGAAATCTGGGCTGAAGACAATATCCAGGAACAGCTGGATGCATCACACTATCTTCTCGTACATGTAGCACAATTAAATGAAAATCGCTGCACTGCATACTCGATTAATCTATAAGAGGGTCATGTGGCATCGAGCCCAATGTGACTCCAAATAAGCCACAGAATAAGAACATTAATCATGAGCTCCATTGTGTTGCATGATAGTGCTAAAAAGACCAGTCGTCAGGCATATATTGCAATTATGTTTAACTTACCCGCTGCCTAAATTAAGGAGCTGTAATGAGTAGACGCTAATGCACACTGTTAATTAACGCCCTGATAAATCCCAATGATGAAATCAGTAGCGTATTGTGGCTTAGAAAAATCAATGTAGAAATGCAGTGCATTCACATAAAAATGAAAACATGCTTCACGACATACAAAAATGCCATATTTATAACGTTTGCACCACCTTCCCCTGTGACCTCAGGGAAATTAATGCTTGGTGGGATTATGCAGCATGACAAAACGCATTCCAAGAACTTATGATTTGATTAGCTGAACAATCCTCAGAAGAAGCAGAGGAAGGTGATTTTTTTTCCTGGTAATATGCCAGATGCATCTGAACAGCCTTTGTGGCCATCGTTGATAGTGAATAGCAATTAACAACAAAAGTGTATGTGCAGTCATTCAGAGCATTAGAGCATTCCATTCTCTCTTTATACTGCATTCTGAGATTGCAAGGTCTCTGTGCAACACTGACCTAAATATAGTACTGAAAGCAGTGGGTTCCCGAGGACAGCAGCATCTTCCTTTCTAACTTCCTTTCCCTTTTGTTTATCTTGGCACAAAACTGAGAGTGGCCTCCCTATAAAGCAGGCAATGACTGTGTAAGACAACGAGGACCACATTGCAGAAAGTCACAAATCATTAGGTTGAACTCCCTGATAATGCTTTAAATCAGGCCTATCATTGTCATCCATCTCTACGCAATTTCAATGTGCAATTTCCCTCACATATGCAGACAGTCCTGAGTGCATTAACACTCAAAGTGTTTAACGGGTAACAACATGTACAATTAGATGCAGAAGAAGGGAAGGATATTATTAAAGTGACTTACTGAGTGATTATCATTACCCCCCCCCCCTCCAATCTAATGTGTTTATGGTAAAGCTGCAACCCCCTGGTTGGTCCACACAAATTTCCACTGATGTCCGTATTTTTTTTCCTGACCTAGAAGGTCTTTAATTGGTCGGATTGCAATAAAAAAAAGTGGCAGGTGAGCTTCAAAGGGAACAGCTCTGCCTGATTTGGGGTTTCACAGTGAAGATAATATACTCAGGACTTTGTTGGGGTTGGTTATGGACTTCCCAATAACAGCTTAGGGTGTGATTACGATGTTAATGTGACAGTGTGGGAGGTGCTGCCGTAAAGGTGGCAAGAAGATTGGTGTAGGAGAATTACTGAGTATATCCTGAACAGCAGAGAGCAGTGAAGGAATTACAAATGCTAAGAGTTCAGAGTTTGAAAAATACTTTGGTATACTCACAATAGCAAATTTGAAAAAATGGTTCTAAGACTTCCTTATTGATAATTCAATGGAGAAGTACTGTATCTGAGTTCTATATGAGTGTTTCGAAGCTGAAGGGCAAAAAACTTTCTATTAGTTTTCCCTGAGACGCTACGCACCAAAATCACTTTACTGCGGATGAAGAATCACATTGGGCCTAATCTTTAACTTCACAGAGCCAAGAAAATCTGAAGCGTTTCTTTTTTAATTCAGACATGCCACTGAAAAAGCCACAGCAGAGAGATATGGGCACATATAGAATTTCAAATGCATCTTTCCTGTATTCAAAATATTTAAATCAAACACAATGTAGTTCTGTGCTTCTTGCAACTCCCTGCCTTGGTAAATGTCTACTCTGAAGTTTAAATTCTTTTCTGGTGTATTGTACTATCAAGATACTTCCTACGAGTGCTTAGATTAAACGTTTTTTCATGTATCAACCACCAGTATGAAACCCAAAGCTCTCAAGTTTCATCAAATGTTTGGAGTGAGATTACATTAAGGGTGAACCCTGTGTCTCACGGTCAATGCGTGGGACTTGCGATCCCTGCCTGCTGCGTTCATCGGCTCTTGCTCTGCCACTTCCGCCTTGTCGGTACTCTGTGTGTTTGCACATCCACGTAATAACATGCTCGCATCGGGATCACATGTAATTTATTTTGGAATTTACCCGGAAACAACAAATGCTATTTTATGATTGGCTTGTAGGTGGTTATTAACTGTCAAATTCGATCGGCGCAGCTATGTACTCGGCGGAGAACTCCACTCTCTACACCTGTGCACCGTCCATTAATTCTATATAATGGGACACCTTGGAGGGTCCCTTCCTTCCTGTGACGTGTGAACAGGTTGAAATGCGTGTCTCACGGCCAATGCATGAGACTTCAGAGCCGTGATGATTCCCGTTCTCAAAGGCTAAAACGTCTCCGCAATTTAAGCTGCAGTTGTACAAAAACCTCTTGACTGTATGACCCTACAGTCTGAAGTGACTTTCTGTTTAAAAAAAAAAAAATCATTGACGGCTGACAGCTTCTGTATATTTATCGCTATTTTCTTATTTTACTAGTGATATGGCAGTGGAATACATCTCTTGCACACACTATATAAATGTGAGATAGGAGTTTCTGTGGAATTTCACATTACATTCTACCCGATTGGGTGGACAACTTTTTGTAGAAGCCAGGTTCCGTTAAAAGCAGGAACCGGACAGCCTGATGCTGAACTTGAAAATGCCACAACGTTTCAAACTAAAGCCCCATCTTCAGCGGGTGAACTGGGGAAAATGCCGGCACATTCGTGTCACGTACATCCTGTTAAGAGGTTATATAGCACTGTGGGCAAACACAGTAGGACCAATAGTTTCTGTTCCAGTTCTCTCATGACAGCTTTGTGTGACACTTTATAACTGTGAATGGCATTGTATTGACTAAGTACAGTGCAATTATTTGTGTTGCCCCATCGCCGATGCCTCCATGGAAACAGGCTGAGCTGCTGCCTAATGAGTGTTCAGCACATCACCGTGTCACAATGCTAAAGGCACTCCCTCATATTTTCTAGCTCCACCACCTGCCACACACCAGCAAAGTGCAATAAAAAACAATCTGTGATTTGCAGGAAATCTTGAGACCAATGGAACAATAGATGGATAATTTACTGCTCCGCAATTTAGTAAGTCTACAATTGCATAATACTAGCACACACTATATTCATGAGTAACTCTTGAATAAAGTAGATTAGATGCACTCACAAAGGCAAGAGCCTAAAAACATACAATGATTGCTTTGTAGTAAACCTTACTCTGTGTGAATCTCTGACCTATTATTCTGGACATATTTTATGGACGACAACACTGCAGCTGATGATGTTAAGCTATTTAACTTTGGCCTCATTCACTCTAAAAGACTGACAGTTCTCTATCAGAAACAGAAAGCTCTTGTTTATACAGGAAGATGCAGGCTGATTTAAACACTGCTAATTAAATAGGAGTGAGGCTCACTGGGACCATTCAATCTGAACTGAATTCTTCCCCAGTTGCTAATTGGATCAACTCTGATGGATCATGCATAGAATTACAAAGTTGGAGGCTGGGGGAGTTTTAAGTGTCCTTGGGGGGCCATGTACCTATTAGTAACTGATGCCATCAGCTGATTTGTAAAGAACAGATGGACAGGATTAATTCCCTTGCTGCTCCATAGTGTTCTGCTGAAAAAGAAACTTGATGCACCTGTGTTCCGGCAGGCGATGGATCACTGGCCCCAGCTAAACAAAAGCAAAAGGTCATACAGTGGATTTCAAGACGGGCTTATCCCTGCTCACATAGATACAGCTTAACTGCAAATACTGCAGGATTCCACACACGTCTTGATAAACAAACACAATTCTGATCTAAGGTAATTTAAAAATGATAATGCTACATTTATATAGCAGACACAGTCAAAAGGGACGTACAAATGAGCATCAGAGAGCAGGTGAGGGGTAAGGGTCTTGCAGAAGGGCCCAATGGTGACGTCACTCTGCCAGGCCTGCTCACCTTGGGCATGAACATGGGGAAAGATCCTCCTTCACCCGTTAAACTTCACATCACTCAGTTAAAAATATTTATTATTACCACAGAGGCACCTTTAGAGGAGATGCTGATAATATATGACTAAGCCAGAATGTCCAGCAATTGTCAGCCATGCCTAGGATGGTATAAGAATGAAAATCAGTCACATTTCCTTCAAGGGAGTACTTGAAGAAGCTTCCTGTTAATATGTTAGTCAATCAATATGTGGGGGGGGGTTGTGTTTTTCTTTTTGGAAGGTGAGCAAAAATACTGCTTTGGTTGGTAACAGCAGTAAACTCAGCATAAGATATTTAAGCATTATACCAACTTCAAAGTTTTCCTTTCTCATGTTTATGATCCTCATATTTGGCTAAATTTGAAATTAAGCTGCCTGCAGGGATCCAATTATCATTCAGAAAGCTTTACTCTATACAAGTGAAGGCTCTCCACCTCATCTTCCTGTAAAATTTGAATATGGATATAAATCCAAATGCATTCCTACTAGCTGTAACAGAAAAAGAACTTGACTAAATGAGTGTGTGAGTCTGTGGTTTAGGGCACGTTACCCGTGATCAGAAGGTCACCAGTTGAAACCCAGGGTCGCTAGAGTGACTTCTCCATTAGACCTTTGAGCAAGACCCTTTGGGCAACCCCAGCTTCTCCAGGGCGGCTGATTCTGCTTCCTCAATTGCATGTTGTTTCAGATAAAAACATCTGCTAAATATATAGACATGAATCTAACAAGTGACCCACCTACAAATTATTTTTAAAAGCAAGCCACTTAAAGTGCACATAAAAACATATAAATAAAAGTTGTTGATACAATGAACTGTGCAATTCTCCTCCTTTAGATTAATCCTGAAATTGTGACCAAAAGAAATACAGACAATTCTAGCTGCACAGGATCAGGTTTGATAAAAACTCACACCCTTCTTCCTGATGCTTGATGAGCGGTAAGGGACAATTGCATCTGACAGAAGCACGTTTTTTTGAAGCTTTATAAAGGCAGGGAGACATCTCCCTGAAAGGCACATGCTCCAATTAATCACAGCCCCCACCTTATTCTGCCTGCTGCCCTAAACCACCCGACACCTGGAGGTATAATTTTCTGCACATTATTACAGATCCGTGTTAACTGTCAGACACACAGGTGAGAGTAAACAAACAAGCACAGATGGAATAGCAATTTTCTGCTGCATTTATACACGTTCGGCAATGGCATCATGACATCCTTCATCTTTCAAGGGCATGGTGTGCCTCGGACAAAACTGAGCAAATAAAGTTTAACTCCCAGATTTGCATTTCAGTTTTTATGAGTCACGTAGCAAATGCACTTAGTCAATCCTAAGTGGATCACACAGCAAATTTTAGACTAAGCCTATTTTGAAGAGCTGTTTTCCTATATTTATCAAGGCAGTTTAATATGATCTATGTCCTCAATTCCCACATCATTCGTTATTAAAGTCCAAATCATTGACTGAAGGCATGGATACTCACTGCTGCTATAAACGTGTTGTGTCAACGTGGAGGACCTTCAATTGGAGAGTTATTGAAAACATATGCAAACTTAGACCGAATAATAAATAATAATAATAATAATAACAACTGATACTTTATTGATCCTGTGGGTAAATTCTCTTTTTGCCCCTCCCCCGACTTGCTCTCTGTAGATGACAGCAAGCTGGCCAGAAAGGGCAGCACCCAGGGAGCTGGGGGTTAAGGGCCTTGCTCAAGGACCCGTGGATGTGCTGAAACTGGGCTGGAACCAGTGACCTTCTGATCACAGGCACAGAGGCTTAGCCCACCGAGCCACACGCTGCCCCCAAGCCCAGTAGATGTGGCGGATTTTAAGCCAAGCTAACACAGCAGCGCATGAACGATTCACCCTGTCAGTCATGCCATTTAGCATGCATCCTAAATGAACAGATTCACACCCTTTCTCCTCTCCCCAGTAAACAAACACAGGGAGTGAGATTACTGTCTCCTTAGCTTTTCTTGACCCGCTCTGAGAAGTTTAGTTCAGCAAACATCACATATTGGCTGGGGAGTGGCAGCGAAACATAACTCAAACTATATATAACAGCGAAGAAAACATCTTGTCCTGCATTTTACATATGCAAGTTTGACTTATAACATACAGCCAACTCCTGATAACACTTGGGGTTTCACTGTCACTTCAAAATCCAACAGTCCATAAAAAGGACGCCTTTGAACAATATGGCAGTGAGGCAGTTCAGAACACGGACCGTGACAATCAGTGGCAGAACGGCACAGAACAGAAGGCCTTACCTGGGCCTGAAAACATTCAAGAAAGCAATATAGGTCCAGCCAAGCGTTACGAAACAAATAAGCGATTTTGCAAATGTTTTCACGTAAAAATAAGCATGTGGTGCCATATTTAAATGGAGAGGTAGATTTAAGGATTTAAGGAGCTTACATTGTCTGTTCGCAGCTTCTTTGCAGGGCATCCGCCATCCAGCGGGTGCAGCATGTAATACAGCCTCACTTTGTTTGCATGTTTCCGACTCTGTGAAGGGGAAAAGAGTTACGATCAAATTAACTTTAAAATAAAAAATTACTTGAAACATAAATACAATCCACAGGCGTCCACAGTGATGCGGGCGCTGCATCGGTCTGTCATGGTGAAGAAGGAGATGAGTCAAAAGGCGAAGTTCTCGATTTACCAGTCGATCTACGTTCCTACCCTCACCTATGGTCACGAGCTGTGGGTAGTGACCGAAAGAACGAGATCTTGAGTACAAGCGGCCGAAATGAGTTTCCTCCGCAGGGTGGCTGGACTCTCCCTTAGAGATAGAGTGAGGGACTCAGAGTAGAGCCGCTGCTCCTCCGCATTGAGAGGAGCCAGATGAGGTGGCTCGGGCATCTGATTAGGATGCCTCCTGGACGCCTCCCTGGTGAGGTGTTCCGGGCATGTCCCACTGGGAGGAGGCCCCGGGGAAGACCCAGGACACGCTGGAGGGACTATGTCTCTCGGCTGGCCTGGGAACGCCTCGGGATTCCCCCGGAGGAGCTGGATGAAGTGGCCGGGGAGAGGGAAGTCTGGGTTTCCCTGCTGAGACTGCTGCCCCCGCGACCCGACCTCGGATAAGCGGGAGATAATGGATGGATGGATGGATAAATACAATCCAATGCCTAAATAAGCCAGGAATAAACAGATACAGTGTGACCAAAGAATGCTGTGGCATCATTTAGGGAATTGGTCAAGGTCATATTGAGTGTAGAAAAAATACAGAATTTTCAACTGGGATGAATATAGCACATCTATCTACAAAAAGAGCTTTCACTGATGTTCATGAACCTGTAAAAACCCCTAAGGAATCTGATTCCAAGAAGCAGGAAAAGTAGATTTAAGATGAATGGGTGGATGGATGGTGATACAAATGCTGTAGACCAGGGCTATTCAACTCACGGTCCTCGAGGGCTGAGCCCTGCTGATTTTCCAGCCTTCCTTCACCTGTGAGCCAGGTGTGAAGCCTCTGACCAATCAGAATCAGTAATTATTAAACTAACTACCTGGGAGAACTGAAAACAAGGCCTGGATTTGGAATCGAGGGCCTGAATTGAGTAGCCCTGCTGTAGACCATATCAGAACTGATACAGAAGTTCATCCCCTATTATAGGCTTACTCAGGCAAATAACTGTCCCTGCAAACACCTGAAAACATAAACGGCAGAATGTTTTTAGCACAAGCCAAAGGTCCTATGTAATTATACCCACTGTCGTAATTTGTATTCGGCAATGGGAGTCCTGCCATAATATGGTCTTCATTAGAGTATATACGGGATACGTCTTTGAAAAAAAAATCTATGTAGTTAGTGAGTTTTATATATTTAAACTACAGTTCTTTGTTGAATTACATGAGGACTGACTGAGTTTTGGTTCCCAATACCGTAACATATTACTAAGGAAGCCTAAAATTTTGGCAGTCTCAACTCAAGAATTAAAAAAATGAGTTTTGCAAATTTGCTTTTTCAGTTAATAGCAGAAAACAGAGAAAGCACGACGAAGTGATGTGAGGTGGGTGACAGCTTGGTAGTTTGCTGTACAATCAAAAACGCACTTTTAAAGGAAAGGAACTGGAAAGTGGCACGTCGAGCACGGCTGGCAGGCGGCTTGGTCAGTAAGGGAGGCTTCATGGGGGCAGAATCGCTGAGCCTTGAGAGGAGGAAATGTGCTCCGAGTCCCGATGTGCATCAGATTGCCCTGTATCCACTTCAGAGTGAAACCTAAATACAGCCTCAGAGACGGTGACCTACTTAACAGGCATGTGGTTTTATCCGTTATTTTGTAAGGATTGTACTGGAACTGGAGCACATGTATGAGGCATCAAGTTTGGCTAAATCCAGGTTTCTACTCCTGGAAGAGATGAGCCAAAGACAGACTGTGCTGTCTTCAATTCCCGTTCTCAAAGTTGTCTGTTTTTTTCTTTTTTTCTTTATCAAATCATCCTACTCGACCTTTTAGAGTCCAAATTAATTACACGTTTACACTCACTAATTCAGTAGCTCAGTGGCTAATGATTTTGAACAGGCAGCTAATGTGCTGGGGCAGACATGATTAGTGTGTCGGACAATGCCAAGGTCAGACAACTGAAGACGGAGTTTGCAGTTAACCTCCTGGTGCAAAGAAAGAGAAGAAGCCATCAGCAACAGCCCTTCTAGGGAGCAGATCAGCTGAGATATTATACAATGTTAGCCGCTCTTCAGTCCATAGGCTAAAGCTCAGCATAACTTCCCCATTCCTGACCATCTTGATGATTATGCCATTTTAGCTGGAACTGGAAAGCGATAGCTTAAATGGTCTCTGAATATACTATTGACCAAATTAGCCACTCTTATGACCAACCAGCTGTCAGCCATCGCACCTTTATTCAAACAGGGGTGGTAATACATCCTTTTGGTGAACATCTATATCTGCTGTTTTTCAGTTTCATCGCTATAGCTTGATGTACAGACTACCTGACCGTTAAATTAACTACTACAAGATAAGCCACCAGAAAAATAAAATTTTGAACAGCAGCGGACTAATTGATGGGCTTGCGTCTGCACATGCTGTGATCTAGTCAATGGAGCAAAATCGTCTGGCATTACTGGCAGGCTTCCTCTGTCACTACTAGTAATGTATATTCTATTCTTGTTTTTTAGATATCTTAGATTTAAAGGTCACTGTGCCCTTCATGCATTCAGGAGTACAGTGGTAGAATGAGGTAGAATCTGCTCAGCGAATCAATGTGTTAGTAAACGGGGAGCGAACTGGGTGCAGTGAGCTATGATAACAGCGAAAAAGACTCACTTTTCACCAGATAACAGTGAAGACTTCCTTTCTGCCATCAACCTCCTGTTAAATTGCCTACTTTGTCCTACAGGAAATCGTTTGTCACCTGCATCGGCCCTTGTTGCACCATCAGTCGACAGAGGACACTTTTCAATGAAGCTTGAACTGCACACTTATTTAAAGGGGAAAAAAAATCATGCTAAAAAAATCCAACACTTCATCTTTAAAAACTACACCTTTATAATACACACACGAACACATACATCATAAATGTATTAAATCTACACGAAGCAATTTATACTAAATCCTATTCCCATACAATCCCCATTTATCAATCTTAGCTACCTGTACAGGAAGTTAAGGAAATGCTCGACTGACAGTCCGCAACTAGACGACTTGAAAAGCGCAACACCCAAAAAGGAAAAGAAAAGAACAAAATGGCTGAATCCACACCCACATCTGACGTATCCCATACGCATCATCTTCTCCTGCAGAGTAACCAGTCAGGTGACCTTCCCACTGAGCTGTCAAGCAATATCACTATGCCCCCCCCCCCCCCCCCAGTCCATCGTACTGAACCCCGCTCACTACAAGATGCTAGGACTGTGCTACTCAACACAGAGCTGCGCACACCTGGGTTACAATGGTCCATGTTATGACATTTCGATGCATAAATGTTTTTCAGTTTCAGTACAATATTCAATAAATTACATGAGATATTCAACACTTTATTATAAAACAGGCTTTGTGTTAATGATTTTCCCCAACTGTAGGCTAATGTAAGTGTTTTAAGCATGTTTAAGGTAGGCTAGGCTAGGCTATGATATTTGTTAGGTTAGGTGTACTGTATTAAAATGCTTTTTCGCCTTACGAAACCTGGGGAGAGGCTGCATAGTATATAAGAAATATAATCTATTATATGCTCTACTATTAATATTAATAACTCAAAGAACATTTTTCTATCTGGATCATTACACTGTGCAACTTTGATATCCTATAGTGTCCATTCCATCTGAGATAACATGGACTTTTCCTCCAACCAGGCCCAGTTACAAGATGAGTTTTAAACAGATAGTGAGAACTTGTTTATGACCGTTAATTTGCTTGCATGCTCCCAAAGTGTGTATGTGACAAAGTGCACCCCAACCGCGTAACGCAGGTCATTAGGTCACATAACGACACCCTGGCGACTGGATCCATTCTTACTGCTCTAACGTCATTCTCCGGGACTCTTCATTAGGTGCGGCTGCTAGTGGCGATGCGTAGCAGAGGCGGGGTGCCGTGTCGAGTGCTGCACGTCTGACGGACGGAAAGGACAAATAACTACCCAGAGTCACCATCCCCCGTGTTGAAGGTGAGTTAACAGGAACAAAAGTGCACGTGGCACATGGGCATTGAGTGTTATTGGAAAAAAAGATATTCAATTGTTGCTAGTGCACAGAACAAATCTGACAGTAGATCATGTAGACGCAGCATGTGAATTTTGGTGTTTATATTTTGCTATTGCGTATGAATAGATTTCAAATGCTACTGCAGACCTCAGGTACTACAACGGGTATGAATATTATGCACAAGTATGCACCCAATTTCGCTGTACTTTTACAATGATAATAAAGATTCTGATTCTCAAATTCTGCATTATAAAAACAAACAGAAATACGAAAAAACACCCGTACTGTGTTTATCACACATCTATTTTCTGAAAACTTTTTCATCACCTTATGATGATGATAAATTTAATGTTTCCAGATTAGCCTGCATCTACATCACCGAAACAGCAACCCGTCTCAAACTCCCAGTAACAAGGTCCCCGTCACCCCTCCCCCCATCTACTCCCCACTCCTCCCACACCCCCCCAAACTCAACAATTTCTAGCCTTCTTAAACACTCCCCACCTCTCCAAAAATCTTTATTAAAAGCCCTGTCAATTTAAAACTTTGTATGATTTGCCTCAATGCAATCAGGTTCACCAGAACTGCATCTGTAGCTGTCCTTTCATGTGCCTTGACTAAGTGACGCTGCTTCAATTTGGGTGCAGTGTGTCCCAAAATGAAATATGGATTATCACACATACAATGTTCCGGGGAAGTTAGAAAAGGATCTACATTTTCTAAATACTATTAGAGTTCACAAGATCAAGTACCTGCTACAGCTGCCCTTTCCCTGGCCTGATGCCATCCAGCAGTGCTGTTTCAATTTTGGTGTGATTTGTGTCAAAATGATATCAGGTGTAGATATTTATTCATATAATTTTTTTGAAAAGTGGAAATAAAATCCATTACTTTTTGAGTTATCATATTTACAATGTCAAATGTCTTCTGCAGTCACCCATCCCTTTGCTGATTCTATGTGGTGTTGCTTTAATTTCCTGTCTGGAGAATACAATGATTTGCAGTTATATCTCTAGTGATATTAGAAAATATTATCCATCTACTAAACTGCAGGTAGTCCTGGGAGAAAAGCCTAGTTGTAAAATATCAATCTTATCATCACAGGGTATTCGAGGGCATTGTTCTGATTTAACTTACGGGACAAGGAGCTCATACAGTAATGTTTGATATTGGAATTATGTCGTCTGTTTTGATCTAATCAAATGTGACCTTCTGTTTGTCAGTTTTTTATTTTTACATCAGGGTACATCATTAAACTCACAGCGGCGGCTCATTATATTGTTTCTCAGGTAATTACAGAGCTAGCTACCCATATGTACCACATCCGTCTCTATCCCAGCTTCTTCTACATGTAGTAATAACCTTTAAAATCTCTAAAGAAGAGGAATTAGCCCTTAGTCTAGCTCCGAGAGGAAAGAGAGAACCACCCAAGTCATGTTTGGTAAATCCAAAAACAGCTGTTTTTAGAAACATTTTTAGTAGTAAACTGATGTTAATAATTAGAAAAGTTTTGGTTTATTAAATCAAAATTATTCATTTATTTTATTGATTTATTTTAAATAAATCCCCCCCCCCCCCATTGACTCACTGGAGGATACAGTATTTTTTTTTATTTTTTAAATCTCCCGTGGCTTCAAAGTACTGTTCTGCATATTAGCAGTTGTGGCAAGCAATTTGCTAGAAGGGATTGCCTTCAGAAGCTTAATGAAGAAAAAGTGAAATACATGAAGAATTAGAAAATTAGGCAGCCATATTTTCCTATTCTTTACTAATAGATAATCCCGTACAAAAAACTATCGAGAATGTAAAGAAACTAAGCCAAAAATCTTACGAAGCAAAAGAAAAAACAATGTTTTAATGGTATAATACATTAAGAAAAACAGTCAGAATTTAGCATGTGCTAATAAACCCTCAAGATAGTTTGAACCAATTCTTATTTCAGCTTTGAAAATATCATCATTGCCATCGTCACATCTTCATCATCATCATCATCGCTATCATCCTCCTTTTCCCGCTGAGGGTCTAGCTCATTCAGCAATCCCCAGACACTACCAAACTAAATTAGAACTACACTATACGGACAAAAGTACTGGGATACCTGGCCATTACACAGGAAATTTTATGACATCCCATTCTAAATCCATAGGCTATAACAGCTGCCAGTCTTCTGGGAAGACCTTTCACAAGTTTATCAAGTGTGTCTGTGGGATTTTTTGCCCATTCATCCAGAAGAGCATTTGTGAGGTCAGGCACTGATGTTGTACATGAAGGCCTGGCTTGCAAACTCCATTCTAATTCATCTCAGAGGTGTTCGATGGGGTTGAGATCAGGGCTCAGTGTGGGCCAGTCAAGTTCTTCCACACCAAACTCACTCAACCATATTCTTTAGGTACCTTGCTTTTTGCACTGGGGCACAGTCAAGCTGTAACAGAAAAGGGCCTTCCTCAAACTGTTCTGACAAAGTTGGAACATTTTTTTGGTATGCTGAAAAACAACATCAAACCATTACTTCTCCAAAGTGTACAGCTGACACAATGCAGTCAGGCAGGTAATGTTCTCCTGGCATCCATCAAACCCAGACTTGTCCATCAGACAGCCAGAAAGATTCTTCTCCAGAGTCCAGTGGCAACATGTTTTACAGCTCTCTGTCCGATGCTTGGCATTGTGCTTGGTGATGCTCAGCCATGGAAGCCCCTGGCATAGTTTTTGTGCTGCGGTTAATGCCAGAGGAAGTTATTCAGTCACCAGTGCATGGGCGACTTTTACACACTAAGCGCCTCAGCACTCAGCAACCCCGCTCTGTTACTTTACGTGGTCCTGCCACTTCATGGCTGAGTTTCTGTTGTTCCTAAATGCTTCCAAGTTGCAATAATACCACTTACGGTTGACTGCGGAATATCTAGGAGGAAAAAGATTTCACAAATTGACTTCTTGCAAAGGTGGCATCCTACAACAGTAGCAGGCTTGAATTCACCGAGCTCTACAGAACGACCCATTCTTTCACAAATGTTTGCAAACCTGAATGCAAGGCTAGGTGCCTGGTTTTATACACCTGTGACAATGGTCTGAATAGAACACTTGAAGTCAATGACGAAGAGGTGTGTTCCAGTATTTTTGTCCATATAATACATTCCATCCAGTGTGTCATTGACAGGCTCCTTGGCCTCTGCTCAGTGAGACATACCCGAAACAACTCCCTCAGAAGGTGACCAGTTGCATCCTTAAAAGATGCCCAAATTACCTCAGTTCACTCGTCGCGATCCGAAGGAGCAGACTCTATTGTAATTTCCACTTCTCACCCTGACAATGAACTGCAAATTTGAAGGTACTGATTGTCATCCTTGGCAATTGACACTATGCCTTGAACTGCTCAAGTCTATGCCGAAGGCCGAAAGGACAACATCTACAAACAGCAAGGATAGCACATTGAGCCACCCATACCAGATACCCTAGCCACAGCTCTTCCTTGATGTCCTGTACATGAAAATCACAAGCAGGAGTGGAGAACATGCCCAACAGTGCACAATGAGGTCAGAATCTGCTTTGTTTCCCCTGAATCCCAGGTTCTGTCAGAGTGGAGTATCCTCTCAAGTACCCTGGTGTTGACATTCCCATATTGTTCCCCTATAGTAGGAACACACCCTTTTTAAAATCCCCCCTTTTTTGAAAATAGGGACCCACCAACCCCAAGATACTTTACCTGACTTCAATATTAAAATATTGAACACAAGCATCATTCATGTCATACCAACAACATCCAGTGCTTCAAGAATCTCTATATGGATTTCAATCAATGGCTTTCTGCAGCAATTATGATGCCCAAGGTCTTCAACCTGGTCTCTTCCCAGCCAACCCTGTCTGTTCTTCTGGGTGGGTCCCCTGGTCCATTAAGCCTCCTTCCCATGTCCCTAAGTTAACTCACCAATAACACATGACCTCAAATCAGTTGACAAAATAAAATCAATAACTGATTAGTTTAGGGTGCTCTGGTACTGAGATCAAGTATACTTATGGACATTCTACTTTTTAAATACGGTGTTTGGTATGGATAAGCCATGATTTGCATAAAAATCCAATAATAATCAATAGCAGTACACACCTCAAGTTTAAATATAGAACGTCATTCTTCCCAGTCATGCTTCTCCAGATATCTCCAGTTCCGTTCCCCAATATGGTCTCAGTGGGAGCACAGAGTCCATAGAAGGAACTCACTTTCTTTATGAAGACTGGGTGGTTTGATGTATGTATAGAAACAGTCAAAGCTTTCCTTTGCGCAGTCTCACATTCGCACACAGGCAACTATTCTATTCATGTTCCCAAAGGCAGTTGTCAAGTGCCAAGGTCTAATCTGCCTGGGTCCTTCCCACTCACACCGGCTACAGAGCACCTGACACCCATCGCTCATCTAAAGGGTGGTGAACCCGCAATAAGACTCCACACAGCCTTTTTAAGCTGAGCTTAGCCAGGCACATGTGGGCAAAAACAATCTCCAGGCTTGGCTCCAGTCATGGGTCCCAGTAACCAGAATTCCAGGAAGGATACTCGGGTTTGACATCTTCCACGGGAGTCTTCGATGGATCATAATTTGACCAGTCTTTCCCCACTAAAATGTTCAAGACTCTACAAGGAGCTCCAGTCGATGCAGCTCACAAACTCCTCCACCACACTAAGGCCATGATTCTTGGAGGGAGCCTGGAGTCACTGTACATCACACCGAAATTCATATATAAAAAAGACCAGGATAAGCACTTGGAAAATGGATGCACAGAGTGTTTAAATATCCATCTGTTCTTGCATCCAGCCATTTTCCATGGTGGAGCCATTCTCAAGAAGCACAGGATACGTAGGCAGGAGACACAATGAACGGGGCACCAGTCCACCACACCCACTCACACTCACTATGAGGAATTTAGGAATGCCAGTCTACCCAACTGCACTCTGGGACTGCAGAAGAATATGGGAGCAGCTGCAGGAGACCTGCGCAATCCCAAGAAGAAAACACAAACATAAAAATACATAAATAAACGTACAAGTAGCCATATAGTAACATTACGGGTTTGAACCTCCCACTGACACTTAGTCAGTTACTAAAGTAACAAATTTGAACCCCCTTGAAATTTGCTTCCACCCCCAGTCAACAAAATCTACTGAGAAATGTACTCCTGGCTATGGGACTGCTACCAAAACAGTATAAATGCGAAACTGGAATTTAGATGGCATGTAGATTTTCTTGATTAAAGTTTAAATAATGTAATGTAATGAGTTCACTTAACATATGAGGTCAATAATTTAGAGAGAAATTGCTGCATGTTAAATTTCTTGTGAAAGGCAATATAAAATAGATATAAGTAGTATTAGGGTAATATCTTGCGGTTCTCTTTTTCACATTACAAAATATGTACAAGGAGCACCTAAATTTAGTTTAATTAGGATTAATTAGGCATACACCATTAGTTCTGTCAAGCATTTCCATTTGCATTTTATTTATCATTATTATTTTGCAATAATTTATTATTAACATAGTATAAATGATCAGCATCATTATTTGCATCATGTTTACATTTTACAAGTTATTACTCTGATATTCAATATAGATTTTTGCTTGCAACATTGTAATATCTGGGTATCATTGTGAAATCACGCCTCCAGGGGTACCAGTTCTCTGCCCTCACTCTATGTGTGTCGAGTTTGCAGATAGTTGTCAATTTGTTCTCCGCATTTCTGCATGGGTTCCCTCCCTGGGTACCTCATCGTCCTAATTTTCATGTGCTTGTCAGTCAGAATGTGTGCTCTCTGATGGATGTTTTTACAAAAGAAATTGTGTGTTATACATTGACTTAAAGGTGAATTAAAATAATTGATTTTTAAACAGAATGAAAGATTTCATTTTAGCATGAGATTTATGTTTGGGATGAAAAATGCACAGATATTTTCCTGTCATTTCCCACGTATCTCAGGAAATTGCAAGTGACAGAAAGATTTAGTAAAACAATTACATAGCACCTGTTGTCACCACTCCGTTAATGACACTTGAGATGCAATTAAGTGAATCTGTCAGCTGACAGACATTTTATCTGTTATCCGGAAAATTAATTCAAGTAGTAGCAAAAGACTAATCACAAGGAGGTCTGTTCACTTATGCCAGTGCTGACACAATCTGTTTCCCATTCATCTTCTGTCTTTCGTTTACACTACTGCGCATTAAATGGTTGGATGTTGGGATAATTTAAAAAGGGTAACAAAGTCACAAAAAAAATAAAAATAACTAAGAAGTAGCAGTAATTCAAGCACAGAGTCATTCCCATCATGCATCGTTTATCTTGTGATCTCGTTCAATATGAACTAACTACAGAAGGTTTATTGACAGTTAAAGTCCACCTTGCAGTGATACCTAAAGCTTCCAATAACTAAGACAGCATGCCAAAGCAAAGGGTATCATTCTGTCAGGGAAAGCATCAGGGAATATTCTTTTATTCAGCACTGAAGGTTCAGTTGGCATAACGCCATGATTGAACCTTTAATTGCCAGCCCTCACAGTGTAAGCACGGCTTTTCAAACACCACTCTGTGGCACAGGTACAGGCCAAGACTACGAATGTGGAGGTCAGCCTAACAAACCAAAATGTAGCTACCAGCTGGAAAACACAATGTAGAGCATAACCTTCAGTATTCCGAGTTACGAGATTTTATTATGATTTTCTGGAACTACCCAAAACATTCCACAAAATTCCTGCAGCTGCAGTATTCACTTTTTAATTTTAAAATATTAAAAGTTTAACTTAGCTGGCTAATACTTGCATTTGTAAAACAGTGTTCACTTGTCTACTGCCATCAAAAAGTGCCTAAAATTTTATCATTGATATTTACTGTTATTTAATTGGTCCAAACTATATTATAAAAGTATTCAAGGAACCTATATATAGTAGAGTATCATTTCTCATCTTAAATCACACTAGATTAAAATCTAAATTCTTATCCTTATACTAGTGAAAATGTTTGATGCCTGAAAAGAGCGAGGACAGTGTAATAAATACCAAGTTTCAGACAAGCGCTCTACTGCAGCGCCACGTAGAACTGTCACTCTGATACATGTATTTACTTAATCTTCACTATTTATACGAGTCGCAGTATATTTTTTGTGAAACATTCACTCCCCGAACACATCACAAATTAACAGGCTAGTTTGAAGTTAATAATTATCCAAGCCGAAGTTCACACAGAAACATAGCTAAGAGTTTCTCACTAATTTAGTTACTTTCTCCTTTCCATTGGATTAAAGCTAACACAAACTTGCTCGTTTGATTATAATCCGCTTAGTGAGATAACAAAATCCCACACAAAAATCCTGGTCTCATCCAGAGAGTCTAAGAACCCCCGCCCCCAACCAACTACACAAACACACAAACACATGCACGCGTGCGCACACAAACACACACACACTCACTTTTTGGCATTTAAGTAGAGGAGAACATTAATTGTGCAGCTTCATAATATGTAATCCTTGAACTAGATTTCATCATTATCATTAATTTTAATTTACCACTGACCTTAACAAAAAAACACGCGCACAAACACCTTTGTCTCAATCTGCCGCCATTACCCTGACAGAATGCTTAAAGAGTCAACATTCTAGCATTGTGACAAGCTGGAGAAAACAAACCACAAGCTGTCCTGTTGTAATTATACTACAGGCTTCGAATCATCTCTTCGAGTGCAAACAATAAGTGTGAATCATGTCTCACATTATGTGCCAACTGCAGGCACAACAGCACTGCCATATGGAACCGACTGGCATTAACCAAGAATGGAGACAATACATTTAAATCAGCACTAGAGCTGTGGACAAACTGCACAAATGGCACTTTTATTCACCCAGCAACAGTAACCTGGTAATGAGATAAAATTAAATAGCAATATGCAAGGATAATGTGGCAGCAAAGTGAGGGCAAAATGACAGAGGATTACTTTATTTGTTAGCTCTATGCCGGATATCTGCATATTCACTTGATTGGCAAATCCACAAACCAAACCCAGAGGTATGGGGGTGGAGAGTTGCTGTTTCAATAACTTGAACAGTAAATAGTGAGAATACTCCTCTTCCTTTACTATGATACTATACTGTATATATATATATATATATAGACAAACACACACACTTCATATAGGCTAATACAGTCTGATATGCAGATCCTCTGAATGAGCACTGAGCTCACTTTTGGTTGCACCTCAGAGATTCATGGTGACTGTTGACCAAATAGGCAAAATTGCGACTCGGGAAGACAACTCACGATGACCATCCTGAGGAGTCTGCATGTGATTTGGAGAAACAACTGTAGGAGCATAGATTCCTTCCACATTTCAGTTGTATTTTAGACCGGTATATTGCATGGCATATTATATGGCATATTTTCCTAAATGGCGAAAAGCAGCTGATATCTTTACCGTTACCTGCATTCCAGTTTCCCACTAAGATGGGCGTATCGTGTGGCTCTGTGGGTCAGGGTGCTGCGCCTGTGATTGGACACTCACTGGTTCAAACGCTGTTGTTGGTAGTGTGATTTCACCAGAGGGCTAGATCTTGCTTTTTGAAACATACATCTGCTACACAAGTATACATGTTTGTCATGGTTGACAGAAGGAAAGGCATAAATACAGGAACAGCAAGATGATTGTCTTATTTTTGTACCTTTCCCTCACTTTCTCGTATGTGTCTTGTACTTACTGTATCTGTTACAGATCCCTTCAATTGCCTGTATTTCTGTTTGACTTTAAATGACAAGATAAAAACAACCATTATTAATGAAAAAGGCAAGAACTTCCATCCTCTTATCCTTCAAGACTTTGACAGTGTCAACATAGGAAACCACACACACAGACACATATTCAGTCTGAGTAGATTTAAAACTGTAGAAACTAAAAAAAGAATCAATTCAAGGATCTTAGAAACCCTGTTTTCCATTCCAATGTTACAAAACTTTCAGCACCCTTATGATGAATGAACCCAGTGCTTCTGAGGTAGGACACGTCAAAGGCAACAACTGCGTATCGATCCTTAATGAGGAAGCCGCAGCCTCAGTCTGCCAGCCTTCTCTTGGTACCATGATCTCTGATCACCCACAATATGAAAAGACAAACTGCCTCTGTATTTTACAGGGAATTTCATCTTGCTGCTCAAGGAGAACCAGTGACTCTGTTGTATCAGAAACGTCTTCAAACTTTCAAACCGGGGTTGTTTCAAGAGACGCTCTATAAAGACATTTCTACAGCTGAATTACGAATTCATATGTAGACAAGTACTGTAGACAGACAACAAATTGGTAATGAAAAACAACACAATACTCCCAGCTGATTTTGAAATATGTTCTCATTCATTATACAGTATATAATAAAGTTTTGAGACTACTGAGCTCTGTTATATATGCATGGCGGTTGATATAACAATACACAAAAGTACACACATGAACCATACCAATTTAAGTATGGCTACGCTTATTGAACTGTGTTCACCAAAGCTAGATATACTTACTTCCAGTGCCAAAAACAGTTAGACCAACACTGACAATGGTTTCCAAAAGAGTAGCCAGATTAATCCCTAAAAAAGATCCCAGGACATAAATCCTGCCTGCCACAGACATGTGACATGTGACATGATCTGCAATGCTAATCTGGAGGGAGCAGCCTTGACAATTCAAATCACTGCTACTACTGCGTGACACTGCATATTACGACCTTCTAAGGACACTCAACAGAAAACCATGCTGTCCATATTAATAAATGATGTTGTTTTTATCATGTTCATACTGAATACAGTGAATTAAAGATTATTACATAAATCTCCTGATTGAAATTCTTTGAGCTGACCATGATTATTTTGCATAATGTCATATTTCTGCCACTATTTCCATGTCGTTTTCTATCGTATAATGTTTGATTGGCGCTCATCCAATGACGTCATCTCATTGCACTTCTGGATCGATCTGTACCTCATACATGCACAGCATTACACTTTACGGCTTATTTTACAATGGTGCCAGATTTGTACCACTTCATTTCACGATATTTTCACAACCCAACCTGATCCTGTTAATATTTCTTTTTATGAAAGTGTTCATTTAATACACTACTTGTGAGCAGTCTTCACCAGCCCAGAATGAGATATACCGCCAGAAATTCTGATTTTGGATACTTTGTCTCTGTTCTCTGTCAGTTTATTAAATGATCTGCATACCACCTGTACTTGTGTCTGAGTGTGTGTTCATGAGGTCGTTAAGTACCGCAGTCACGATGGGGTGATTGTTTAGGTCCCTGATGGCTGCCACTATTTATGCTGTAGCAAAGTCGGTAGATTATTCCAATAGTACAAGCAACTAGAGAAATGTATGTTTTGTCCATTTTTTTCTGATCCCACAGATTTGGACTGACATATTTATATCTGAAACAAACGCAAAATATGCCAAACTTCATATTTCATTTCAGAGTGAACCTAAGCTATAAGTATACCAAAATAACTGGTAGCTGGATAGCAGCGATTTCAACTGATGGAAATATAATCTAATATTTCAGATATGGCATATTTAAATAATGACAAGCAAAGAAAATGGATTGTTTTTTCAGTCAGTGGAATCATTAACACCAGGGGCCTGCATCACGATTCAGCTGGATGTCTTGCTTAGCTGGAAAACTTGTCGGATTTAAGCTATCCCAGTTTAAATGGACATTATCTTCATTTACATACATTTTGCCCAGACTACTTTCATTCAGACAAGTTTATCTGGCTTAGTTTGCTGCAAATGAAGACAGTATAGTTTGCTATAAAATAAACGGATCTGGCTGTGCCAGAAAATGCGATGCCGTGCATGTATGCGCGAAAATGCTGCGTATGCGCTGACGTGCAAGGGACAATCGGGTAGGCGGTACAGATTGGTTAGTGACAACACCACTCTTGAGGCGTTTAAAATCTTATTTTTTATTTACGTCCTATCTGCCCTGTACAGTTTTTGTTTATGAAGCCTAAAAAGGCAAACAGAAATGCGGTTTGATGTACAGTATATGTTGCAATGTTCAATGCTAATTAATAGATTTTCTAAGGTGTACGTGTATTATTAAGCTATGATTAGGCTACCTTGATAATACAGGATTGCTAACACTCACGCTTTCCGACTCTCAAACTTACGCACGACATCTTACAGCAAATCTATATTATTCCATTATAATTCCAAAATGTACTACATCACAAGCATTGGGGAAGTTTGCAAACCCTACAGACTGTTTACACGGTAATAGAGCTGTCACATACATATAAATGCGCGGACTTGTCTCGAATTGAAAATCTCACGCCAGCCAGCTGACCAAGGTTGGTAACCCTGATAACGTTGTTATAAAATTAACAGAAAAAGACAATTTAGTAGTTAATTGCGATTATTTGTATGACAACAAAAAAATAAAAATCATAATCACGACAGCACTCAACACAAGCAGTCAGCGAATTTTTGACTTGATATTCAGTTCACACCAACGTTGAGGAGCAGTTTAAGTGTGGCCCAAATCACAATGCCGTAACCCTATAAGGAGACCAGGAAAACAAGCATTTTAGTGACGACGCTCCTGAGAGACAGAGGAGCCCCTGACAGAGCTGGTTTGCTGGGGGCTTTGCTCTAACCTCATAGTGGGCCACCCTCTGGGACTCGGAGATGAGCTGGGCGCTGCACACCTTGCAGTAGCTGTCAGTGAACAGCCCCTGGTCCTCGTCTGTAGACTTCATCTGGGAGGAAACCAAACACAGTTAGTGTCACTGAGACAAAATGCAGCCTGAAAATGACACACTGAAAATACATACATAAGCCAGTGCTGGATCTTACAATTAAATAATGCATCACTGTACCAACAGACAGGCAATACTGCAGATTCTTCAGCTGTTTTTTTATTTAATTTTTCATTGATTTACTGAGATTGATTTACCTAGACTAGACATTTCTTGTTGTGAAGCATTAACCAAAGAATGCACCTGCTTTTGACATATTCTTTTATATATATATATATATATAAATATAAAAATATATAATAAATGGCTTAGAAATCACTTTTTTAACATCAAACATTGAATCTGTTCTTATTCACAAAAAGACCCATATCATCACGCCAAGGCTAAGGCGTGGTATTGTTAAAAAGCTATTTGCATGAAACATCAAAAAGAAAATGGCTTCAAAAAATGCCTCGGGTATTAAAACACAAATATTATATCAGTGAGAAATACAGGTTGAAGAGAGATGCAATGTAAGATACCAGATGCACTTTCTAGGGCTCCCGTTCACTATTCTGCCTTTTATAACGTGGGGATTTGATCAGTCTAACTTCTTTACCATGAAGTCAGTCCTCTTTTGCTCCACACGGTCCTGTTATATATTTGCAGACATATGTGCATCCTTTACTTTTGTTGATTGCTTCTCTAGCTTCTGTCTGAACTTTAAATGAGGTACAGTGTGTTAGAAGATCTGCTCCCTCCCACGTCTAAATTTACAAAGCTAAAATGGGAATCGGTTATATGAAAGGTTTCTCACTCTGTAGTCATTTAAAATTTAGTTGCAAAAGAGAATCCTACCAAGCACACCAAGTAACTCAGCCTTAAAGGCCTATCTGGATAATTCATTATTTACCATCACTGCTATTATCAAAGTCAATGTTGAAATAGCTGGATTTTGACCAAACCCAGTTTAAGTCAATTGCTCAGTATCAGCAGAATACTTTAAACCAAATTCCCATCCTTTCCTGTTATACTAAGCAGAAAAGTAACCTATTTTTGCTATTGGTTTTTTTGTGCCAAACAGGACCACTGGCTAATTTATTAATATTCCTCCTGCTGCCGTCGTGCCACCTCCTTGCAATCAGTAGGTGATGGAATATGGTCCTGCGGAGAATGAGATAACTGGCATGAATGACTTTTCTTTCTAAAACTATTTATTTGCGTGGTGAATGTTCTTGATGGCTTTTTTGCATTCAGTTCAAATTTTCCATAAGAACAAGCATACAGCTGTGAAATTTTGGCCAAGTATTATGCGCAGTATATATATTTTTATTCATTCATTCTGGAAGCATGTGTTGAAAAAACAGATTTAAAAGAAATTTCAAATGTGAGTTTTTAAAATTAATACCGTCAACGTTCACCATGCATACGTTTCTTGTTTTATACCCCGAGCTTCCACTGAGCCTCTGAATGATGTTATTTAATTTTGCTATATAAATATTCATGTACAATACAATAATTCAGGTCCTGCAGAGACGATACTCTGGGAGGGTTTACAGTGACACCTTTGAACCATCAGGGTCTTAGAAGTCTAATAGTGAGGTTTACAGTAGCAAAAGACATCCAAGCTCTTGCATTAGAATAATTCATTTGGCATGGAAAAACTGACAAGGACGGACTTGGAAATAAATGCCACAGAGAGGACATTAGGAACCACAACAACTCAGCAAAAGCAAGGCTTCTTCATCAGCAAGAGGAACCACCTCCTGGCAGAAGCCAAGTGCCTTAAATGAAACGTCTTGGAGTATTTATCCACTTGGCTGAGTATTAAGCATCTATTGCAGCCCCAGCTAGAATAGGTGCTTACTGAACATTCACTCAGCATGAGTTCTCTCTGAGAAAATATTTTGATGTGGTCTCACAAACGTTCTGGCTACATAAATAATAACAATTTCCTAACAGCACAACACATAAATAATATATTTAGCATTGCATTCATCATTTCAAATTTGTTTGGTCTTGTCCACATATAAATAATCTTTCAATTCTAGAAATCATATGGAGAATTGGAACTAGCAGAGATCAGAACAAAGAACAAACCTCGTTACACAGCAGGAGCTTAAAAGAGCTTCTGAGTATTGTTGACCTTGGACTAACTCAATGCAGCACTAGATAAACTGCTTGGCCTCATCTAAATATCGAGCATCTACATACCAAAGAGGCGAGGTGGGCTGAATATTCTCCTTGCTTTTGCATGTTAGCATTTATGTTATTCAGCAGAAGAAAACTCCTTCTGCAACTGGTCCTGAGTCAGCAGCCCTCACAACACTCCATCTAGAGCTCATTATGCATACAAAAAGCATTTTATAATAAAATTTCAAGGCGTCTTTTATCTAATACTTTTATAGGGACCACTAATATAAATAATACAGCTTCCTTCAAAGCAGCAAACATTACTGATCATATCAATTACAACACACGTGTGGTTTGGGTACTTAATTTTGCTACTTAGACTATAATAAGCACATTTCTAAATAGAACAGTAATCTCTTTCCTTCATCCTTCGTTGCGAGAAAGTCTGGCTTTTTCATTTTGTTGCAATGAACATGATTATGAGAATAACTGAACATTTAATGGGATTTCACAAGAGACTAAGATCACATTAGACTAGAATGAGTTTGTATTGTGAGAAAATAAGGCAATAAAAGCAAAAGAAAAAAACTGACATTCTCAAACTTCAAAGTCGTGTCTCAGAATAATGTAAAACCACATACATCCTTACAAGTACAAGCACTCAAAATAGTTTAACAAGAAAAATATAGCAGAAAAACACAACAGGATGTTGAAGTTATTCTTGCCTACTATTGCCAAAATATGAATGCAATTACCCAAGCAGTTTAAATGACTAAAATCATCTCCAAGAATAACCTAGTAAATTCATTTCACTTCCTTTTCAACTCTACTTTCCCTTTTCCCCGGGAAAAAAATAGGAAGTCTCTGAGTTCACCATCACCAGGATGTCCATGATCACTTTTTTATTCCCTCTCTCCAATCAGGTGTAAACATCAGCAGTCTGGCAGAGACAGGACCGCTTCAGGGTGATGCCCAGCGTGGTCTGACACGTTAAAGTCTGCAGTTTTCCGTGAAATCTAAAGGCCCGAGCTCTGAAGCTGGACAGCAAAGCATGAAGATGCAATGCACTTGGTCCTGCCCAGGTTTTCTATGGTGGCTCACCGACTGCCAACAAATACAGAAAAAAACATCAACCAAGGAAGCTATAAAACACCTAAGACACCTTTCCAGGTGTCCAAAATTCACACACCTACTAGAGTTTGCATCGATATACAGGACTTACTTCAAACAAACAGATGTAAAGGTAATAAATAGAAGGAACGCTTTATAAAAGATGTGAACATAAACTTTCTCATTTTACATTTTACATTTTGATATCCCACAATCTGTAGATCTGTTGAGCAAATATTTTTCGATGTCTATTCTAATTGTTTCAGTTTAAAATACCAAATTAGCACCTAACGTGAGACTGGAATCTATAGTTACTGAAGTTGGACCAAGACCTAATTCACATGTTACAATAGGCCTAAATTTACGCAATGTTTTTATTTATTTTTTTTTGCTGTAACAGAACATGTATTTGTCGCTATCATTTTCTGTTCAGAACACATGAAGTGAAATGAAAGAATACATGTCTTGACACAGGAGGAACCTAAATTCAGAGGTAGTTGTTAAACACGTGTGGAAGAGTAATTGAAAGCCAATTCCCAAATGACAATAATCATTGGGCTTATTATTCTGACTTATCTCTGGACAGGATAACGTCCGAAAAGAAGACGCATCATAAGAACAAAGCACACGATTGTTGTTTTCCACACATAATAAAAGGTGGGGCAGTTTCCTTGTGATTTCTTAAACAAGATATACAATGCTTAATTGCAGCTGAGAAAAAAAGGTAATAGCTATTGCATTTCCACTAGATGGCACCTTCAGTCGGTAACACAAAATGACCAATCCTATGTATATATCCCAAGAAACCTGGTATTTATCCTTCGGCTAACCTTTGGCAGTACAGCACGTTGGGGACACATTTTTCTGTATGATGCTTCCATGCTTCTGTGCCCCACTCACCCGCCACTTGCCGATGCCATGAGGCAGCCACCGTTCTTAAAGGGGCAGCACCAGATTTAATCAAAACAGGGCAATGGTACACAACTTGGCTACACACGGAAAATGTTACGCTCATTGTGGCTATGAGTTGCTTATGGCCAGTACTCGTTACAGTTATTCAAAGTGGCAAAGCAAGTGGTGCGGGAATCGTGGAGTGTTAATTCATGAGACATCACCTGAATGAGTCTGCTACAGGAAATGGGCAGAAACAGCCTCTGCAAGTTAGTCTCCCCTTGGCATTTAAGGTGCTTTTGGCAGGAAATTCAGACCAGGCTAAAAAATAACTACAGCTATGGGGTGTTTGTTGAGTAGGAATGGGCGACACCTCTGATTATCTCTTTGATCCGACACAAACTAGTACAAAGGTCTGAAGGAAAAATTAGCTCAAATAATTTGCGTGAAGACCAATATGTAGGAAGATTATTATTTCATTATTTGTTGATCGATGAGTATTATTACTTAACTATAATGTTTGAATGGTCCATTTCTCCTCAAAGTGTATGACAGGATTCCCAATTAGCCAATTCAGGGGAGATTTAGCTCCCGATTGTGAATGGGATTCACTATGTAACCTGGGTTAGAATGATCATCTACCTGGTGAAATATTGTTGGTGATGTAGTGATTATGTAACAAAGCTCATCTCACTGGTCTCACACTATTTTAAGGCAAGCTTGGGATTTTAAAGTTCAGTGGCAATTTTGCACCAGAGAAGAGACTTGGTGTGGACAAACACTGAGGTGGAGATTTAGGATGTATAAAAGGCATGCATCTATTCCTAACACTACAACTAACACATGACAGAAATTACACATAACATAAAACAAAAAAACAAAAACAGAATAAAATTAACAATCGGGACAGAATGGGGGAAGGCAGTGATCAGGCTTAAAAGGGTACCCTTAAAGGGAAATACTGTTCTGCACAGCAAGACCAGGATCTCTAAAGTGTGACCCAAAATTATAAAACAGATGAAATAGGACAGGCTAGACAAATGAATAAATGAATGAAATGTGGTTTACTTGGATGTGGAAGAAGTCTCTGGAAGTTTGTTGCTCAGGTGAGGAGTTGATTGGTAGATGGAATTCAGGAGGAAGAGACGTCTGGAGCGATTCTCACTTCTCTGATTCTCTGTTTTTGGTGAAACTTCAGCTGGTAGGACTTTCTTATTGCTTATGGAGCTTTTGCTGAAGTTCTGGTGGTTCTTCTCCCCTTTTTCTTGCGGCTGAGCCTCTGCTTCATGCGGCTCTTTTTCTCAGGATTCCAACGTGGGCATCACAGGTAAGCTTCACACTTATGATTTTGAGGTCCTGGGTTTGATCGTCTAACTTACACCATGCATGCTGATTACTCACATCAGTCCGTAGTATGAGCGGTTATGTTGCACATCACCAAATTCTGACACTTTTAGGAAAGTTTTACAGAAGTTACACTCCATTAGGTGGATTTAGGAGTCGTCATTAGTTTCTCAGAATAACAGTCTCAATTACACATTTGTAAATTACAATTTGTGGTTAAATTGGCTTATTTCAATAATTAGATGTTTCACAACACATATATTGATTGATTCATTCAACAAAAAGAAATTTAACAAAGGAAAAGGCAAAAATGCACTAATGACGTATTTACGAGCTCAGATAAGTTTAGAGGTCCTCAGGAAAGCAGAGAGAGAGAAAAAACCTCTGGATAGTTAAACAAAGGAAGGAGTCTTCTTATAATAGACGGGGGATAATGAAGATACATGGTTAGATTATTTAAAATGTTTCCTAATTTCTCTAAGGTAGGTGTGAGAATGTGAGTGGATATCTGCACATACACACACACACACACACACACACACACACATATATATATAATTGTTTTACATGAGGAATATGGCACAGGGTACGTGAGGGACATTTGTGAGAGTGACAAAATTATTAAGATTACTGAACAGAACAGACAAACATAATATATCTAGATATTTATACTGATAAGTGATAAAAGACACACAGGCAAATATTAAGCTGATCTCTAAATTTCTCTCTTTGAGGTATTGTGTTTTAGGAGGCAGAAAGGGGGGGGTGGTCATGTTGCATTCTTAAAACACCAGTGCAATTTGTTTCTTATCAGTACTTGAGCGTGCAATTCCCCCTCCCCCCCCCCCAGGTTAGGAGGTCCAGCTCACTGCACAGCCCAGAGCCTTAAATCAGGGACCTGCTGGCTGTTATCTGCTCAACTCTCTGGGCCATAAAACAAAGAATGTGAGGCTACATTCTGTTACTTTGTTAATGGGATTGTGTGTGTGTGTGTGAGAGAGTGTGTGTGTGTGTGTGTGTGTGTGTGTGACTGCATGTGATCCTATAGGTTGGTACTGCTGATACCCGTCCCAATACTGATATAAGGTGCTTGGTCCAACCCTGACGATAGCATTTCCTTGGCGGGTTGGTGATCGTCTCTTCGGTCTTCCCCTTTTTTTTTTTGAAATGTTAAATATTTTTCTTTCGTTCTAGGTTTCGTTATTCAGACACATGGACAGTTTACTGGTTCCCAATTGTGTTTGCAGCTTTAATACAGAAACTCCTCACTTAAGAACCGAGTCCAGTTCCTATAACTAGGTCGTTAAGTGAATTGGTCAATAAGCGAGGAACTAGCTCTTACCGATATTTCAAGCATACTGTAGTGGTAATGAGTTTATTCCAACCATCTTTAGATATTGTTTTAACATCACCTTTCCACCATTTTTAACATTCTTAGTATATTTATAAATGTTTTACAGTAGTGTACTGTATACTGTAATAAACAGAACAGAGGAATTCAGCTGTAATATACATTACTAAGGTTTACACACTGTAAATACAGGTAATCATTTTAGGCCGTGTTTTCAGTTCTCCCAGGTAGTTGTTTAATAATTACTGATTCTGATTGGTCAGAGGCTTCATACCTGACTGACAGGTAAAGGAAGGCTGGAAAACCAGCAGTGCTCGGACCTCCAGGACCGTGATTTGAATAATAAGGGTCTAAAGGAAAACTCCAGCTTGATAACTTTGTTTTAAATTTAAATTTAAATGTCTCGCTGATTTTATCAAAGTGGTCAACAACATTTTTCATTGCTTCTATGTCTGTGGGTGACGGCTCTGCACTGATACTTTGCTTTTGCAGGTCGAATCTCCGACGAAACCACTGAAGTCATCAATGGCCTTTGATGTAGTCCTGAAGATTGTGGAGCGCTAGTGTATTGAATACTTGCGTACAAGTTATCTTAGGTTGGCATTTATGGTTTGACTTCAGAGATTCAGATCGATTTCTAGGTATTTTTTTTTCGAACTGGTTTGTTCGACTTTTAAGAAATTAAAGTTCTAATGAGTTCGAGAATTGAGGTACCACTGTATAGGCTTTCAGACTAGGCTATCAAATTAAGACAATAATTAAGACAATAACTGGAACAACACAATAATAAGGAGGGCAGTGGTGGCTTAATGGTTAGGGAAACACACGTGTAATTGAAAGATGGTACTTTCCAATCCCTGACCAGCAAGGCACCACTGAGGTACCCAGAGCAAGGTACCGCCCCCAAGCACCGCTCCCCGGGTGCTGAATTAGCTGCCCCCTGCTAAGTCACATTTTCACATATGGGTTAAATGCAGAGAACACATTTCGTAATAAAAATATGGGGCAGCATGTGGCTCTGCTAGTTAGGGCTGACAGGATAATTTCACATTTAGGCCCTTGAGAAAGACCCTTAACCCCAATTACTCCAGGGACAGGCTGTACATGTAATGGAAACCTTGAAAAGAAAATTTCCATCCATCCATTTTCTATACCTGTTTGTCCTACAGTATACATCACAGGGTTCCAGACACTATCCTGGAGGTTACCGGTGCAAGGCAGGGAATAAGCCAGGATGGCACACATCATTCACACACATCATTCACACATCATTCACACACATCATTCACACACATCATTCACATACATCATTCACACACATCATTCATACACATCATTCATACATTCACACATATATATTCACACCTACAGATAATTTGGGAGCTCAAATTCGCTGTCGGGGGAAACCAGGGAATCTGGAGGAAACCCCATGACAACATGGGGAGAACATGGAAACTCCAGATTTAACACAAGACTGGAAACCTGGTCTTCAGAGGTGTGAGGCAGCAGTGCTAATCACTGTGCCACCTTTCTGAAAAAGAAATTTACAAGTCTTTACTGTGATCAATACAGCCGTTAACACAATACAAAAATGGTCTGGCCCCGATAATTAAAAAATTGTCACACTAACCCTTGAAAAGAATTGCAACAGCATGATCATTGGTGGTACTTAACTGTGTTCAGTGGGCCATTTATGCTGTAATTTATGTTGTTACAGCTTGGTTACTAGAACAAGACTAATTGCATCAATCAGTAACAAATCACATTACATGCGAATTACTACCTTTAAATGTGTATTCTATCTCTTTGGAAGCACAACAAAATACATACATGCATCTGCCCATTAATTTCAAAGCACAGAAAATGATTGCATGCACCATTAAATAGCTTCACAAAATTCTGCCTATGTTATAAAGTTCATTGGTAGTTTTACACTAAGTAGGAAACACACGTTAAGCTTAACACTATATAAAAAGATAATGATGCTTGTGGAAATAAGTGCAATTTATATGCTCTATTCACAGTTGTCAGCCCTAAATATATTTTTCAAGTCTACTTAACATCTTGAGCAGTTATGTGGGTATACTGTTCTAAGTAGTGAAGTATGCTACACTGTTCTAAGTAGTGAAGTATGCTACACAGCCTCATCCTATGCCATCCACAGTCAAAAAATGTTATGTCAATGCCACTCTGAACATAAAAGCCTTAAAAATAGCAACATTTTATTTTTGTTACAATTACCTTCATGAGATGCTTGGGCTATTAGAAACACTGCTACGTTACTGAATCTCTGACACGAATAAGTTTTGTTTGTTTTTTAATTTATAGTGGATTTAATAAATTATTTTCTACGGCTTCACCCTTCTTGACTGATTCCCACTACCACTTCCACACACCCATCCTCAACTAAGTGAAGGTGCTTCACTGCTCATTTACGCAGCTAGTTTAAGCAAAATAATACTACTATCTTAATAACACCTTGGCAAAAGGGTAGGATAAAAGATTCAAGTTATGAAGAGACATTGTGGTGCTACAATATGAAAGAAGGAGGCTATAGTACTAAAGTAGAGCATGTAGATTACTCTTCAAAATAATAAAAAAAGCTGCTTTGCTGTTGAAGCATCATAAACTGTGATTATCCACATTCTTCAGTCAGAATATAGTAATTTTCTTCAAAATAATGTGTGCACACAAACTCCATGATGCAGCAGACCTGATGTTGTAAAGCTATTAATAAATTAAGAAGTGCAGCAATTTAACTCAAGATATTAATAAATTAATAAACCTAATAATTACGGAGGAGATACAATGAATTTTTTATTTTACAAAACATCCAATATTTTCTCCAACACTGGGAAATACTTGGTGTAATAGAAGTGAAATGGCTAACATATGTTACATATGATGCTTCAAATGGAATAAGGAAATTTATCACATTTATAACTTCTACAACAAATCCCTTATTTTTCTCATGCCTAAAACTATTCCCTTCTGGCTGTAAATACTGTACACCACCTGAATTTATTAGCAGTCCATTAGCGAGAATTAAGTAACAAGTGTTGAACAGTAGGGACGAGACGTCTCCGGATCTCACAGGGAAGAAACCCAAACACGCCCCACCCCCACCCTCAAAGCGGCAGCCAAGCCAGGGTAAGGCAATGAGGCGTCACCCAGGGAAGCCCCTTATAAAACCTGTCTCTGCATCCTCGGCAGGTTCCCAGAGCGGGAGCGGAGCTGGGCTTTGGTCCAGGCACCACAGAATGGCCAGGAAATTCAGTTTACCCGATCAGGACATAATGATGCCCACTGCAACATTACAATCTAAGAAGATAATTTACATATATTACAATAAAATATTTAGCTACATTGCTACCGCTGCACTACATGGAGTAAGGATTCGATGAAAGTTCCTAAGTTGTCTGGTTGCATTTCTATGACCTTTGATACTTATCTGTAATGCACTTCCTGTACCTGCACATTCATAACCAGTCAGTAAATATTACTAAATATCTTTGTACATATACAGAAATATATATAAAAATGCAAAATTTGCTTTTCAGACTGAAAGATAAAAGGTAAGTATACAAAAAAAGTATACTGACAGAGACCATGTTTTTACCTCAAAGAATGAATGCTTATTCCCGGTGGCAGCTGTCAGACGGAAACCAAGGGGTGAGTGAATGCTGCTTTGTGGGATTGTGTCGATGTTGCAGCCACGGGTCGGCAGATAGCCAGACGGCTTGAATGCGAAATGGGAAAGGTAGCTTAAATGTGCTAGCCAGCGTACGTTTGATCAACCATGTGGGAAAAGGAAACATGAAGCATCGGAGCAGAAAGAATGTGACGCTTTCCACTTTCAGACTACTACCAGCAAATTATAGCGCGTTAACTACCTACACCAGTGTTTCCCAACCCCGTCCTTGGGGACCTCCAGACAGTCCAAGTTTTTGCTCCCTACCAGGAAAAAGTGGACTGACTGGAAGGAAGCTGCCATGGAGCAAATACGCAGACTGACTGGGGGTCCCCAAGGACGGGGCTGGGAAACACTGACCTACACAATACAGCAGACAGACGGATTTGGGGTTTTAATTTTTGCCTTATGATACTTCATCAAGATTTATTTAAATTTAGACTGCACTGAAGGTACATGAACAGGGAATACAGGGAGTGACTCAACTATGTAAATAGAAACTCAAATATGGTAAATAGGAAAACGGCTCTCACAACATGACATCTAAACTCCAGCAGATCTTCATCAAATAATCTTCCTCTAATCTTTGATTACTTCCCCTTGCATTTCAATGATGGGGCTGACACCTGATCTTCATGGGTGCCTTGGAAGAGCATCTAGGCTCAGTAAAGATAATTCACCACAATGCTGCATGGATAAGTATGACAGCAACACAAGATTCTGCTTTACCTCATAAACTGAAAAGCTCGGTCTTTCCTTTCCGGCTGTCTGTGTAACAAAGGATCATAAATTTTAGATGTCCACCCCCACTGCAAACCCTCATATATGCTACATATGCTCCCCCTCCTCGGATGGACCTGGATAAAAGCAGAACTGTTGTCTGTTTATGGGCTGTGAGTTCATGACATTCCAGATATGAGGAGGGTGAATCAATTCACCCCGACACTAGGTGGTCAAAAGCAAGTAGAGTCCAGATCATGGGGGCAAAAACGCACAGTAACAACCAGCTTCCTAACAAGCTAACACACAGACACCAAGAAGCAGAGCAATATATTGCTATACTCTTTGTATACTCTTTGTTCCCTCCCTGTGCTTTTCTTCAGAAGGGAGTAATTTAGGGCAAACAGGGTAGTTACCGCTTGTATTTATATCCCAAATGAATTATTTGGCTGTGATTATAAACCTCATTTTACTCTTGGGAAATGCAAGGGGCACTTCTGATGGATGGATACCCAATACAAAATATGACTAAAAAGACACTAATTATCTGTCTCTGAACTATTTTTTGTAACTTTTATAGAATTGTGTAATCATCTAAATTCGGTAAAAAAAAAAAACATGCATTTTGAGTTTCAAGGACACATGCCTTTGTTAGACTGACAATGTGAATAAAATTCACATTTTCACGTTTTACAGAACTACGAGGGCTGTTCTCAATGTGATGGTGTATACTGTAGGTAAGGTGGTTTATTTGGAAAAAATCTTAAAAGTGTGATACACTGCAGACATTTGGAATGAACTGCCATTTTTAAACCAAAGCAAAACAGGTAAGGGTCTTTCATAAATGTTACATTTTATATAGACAACAGCAAGACAACAATGGGCTTTTGCCCCCCACCAAAAGGCATTGTGCTTTACAAACACTGAAGCAGCTAAAGCGCAAAGCCCTTCCCTCTTTTGATGGTCCCGTCTCATTCTTTGGTAATACATCTCCCAAGGGAAACACTGTCCAAATAAAAGCATCTGCTCTTTGCATTGAGCAGCTCTGTCCCTGCAAACCTGCCCCCTTCCCAGTCTGCAGGGCTCTGCACCTGTTTTCACAGCATCGCTGAAAAATAACTGCCCGATTCCTACTTGGGGGGTCCTGCTGTGTGCGTAATGTCTTGCCGATTCCTCCCTCGGCCAATGAAATAACGCAAATAAATTCACTAATTAATCCCCCAATCTTTGCAGTGCAGAGTTACAAAAGTGACGACCTGCCTTTCTACCGGTATTAGATTTCCCAGTAGAGACAAACATTACGTACCTTGGGGGGTATATTACGGTAACACATTACAGCACATTATCTTAGGTACCCATGGTATCTTGAATACTGGAGGGGGGTCACCCATGGTACAAACTGCCCCACCCACTCAACAAATTTTATCACCAAGATTTCAAAATACTGGAATAGTGCACTTCTGAGAATACCATGAAAATGTTGCGGTGTACGTCAGAATATCATCTGATTGTCTCAATGCCTAACGAATGTCATTAAATACCATTCATGTCTACATTATCTTGGAAAGTCCCATCTCCAAGTTGGTTAAAATAAAATAATAGTCATATGTAAGCTGTCATGCAGGAATCTAAAGGTGCATTACTTCAAGGCATCAGGTTGGATTCTTTCAAAATTCAGTAGGATCAGTACAATGAAAAAAAAGTTTATTTCTATTATCTTTATCATAAGTTGATTCACAATAAATACATTTTTAGAACTAGATTAATTAAAAAATGAGGATTCTGCTAGTGTCACAGTTTAAATACCTGCTCTAGTTGTACCTGTTTTCACATGGTTGTTTATCTTCCTCATGCAACATTAATTCTTTCTGCTCTGCCAATGAGCTTGTAACAGCCGAAGAATCCGCCGACTGGTACATCGAAATCTGTACATTTCCTAACAATGGTCAGCTAAATGTGTTTACACCAATGGCGGGAAAAAGGTTTTAGAGATTTTCATGCTAAATTTCATTTGAATAGCACATTACTGCCAATAGATTATTTCAGTCTGTACATCATCCAGGGCTCAATATTGATGATCTAATGCAAAAGCGTAAAGCGTAAAGTGCAGCAAACATTTATGAGTCCAGATCCATTTCTCTATTTTGACAGCGTTACTAACAGACTTTGTGCCAGCGGAAAGCACAAAAAGGTTGTCCTAACTCTCTTAATTATTCAGAGGTGTGTTTTGGGCAAAACATGCAATGGATCAATCAGAACGGCAGCTCTCCTCACCTTTAAAAGGCAGCGGCACATGAGCTACAGCAGATCGCTATTACAATTTCCCGGCAAGCCAGATCGCTTTTCTCACAAGGAAATGGACGTACCCATGCGCGAGCTGAATAGGTGCGAACACATCATCTATGGGAACAGCACTGTTCCACCTGAACCCTTCAAGGTGAAGTATGCGTGGGATGAGGTAACAGCGAGTGTGTCCTCATTTTCTGGCATCACCAGATCATCCTTTTTTGAAGCAGTTGCTGGATAATTCCTTTATGGGTACTGTTGCAGGTATCAGTATATATTTTACAGACAAAGAATCTGTAGCAAAATACAACAATTGTACCAAATCATAAGTGAATAAAATCACCAACTGAACTGTATTTACACCAAAGAGTCATACTAGTTCAGCATTACTGTAGGTGTGGTCAAGTATGGGAAGAAAAAGGGGTCATTTTACAAACGAGGCATCCAAGTTGCTTGCTAAATCCTTAATTAAATCTTTATTAGTGTACCTGCTGGGAAGAAAAACATTTCAAACTGTGGTAAACTTCCCACTGCCTGTACACAAAGTCTTTATTAAATGCTAAAGACTAAATTATCCATGACTGGCTTCAAAACTTTTCGGTTAATGAACGTGCAAGTTATTTTAGAATTAGATGAACTTTGATGATGCCAGAGAGAGAATTTTTACTTGAGAGAATAATAGTCATTGGAACTAGGGCTGACACCTAGAGAATTTCTGTTTAAAGTGATAAAGTTTGAAAATAACATTTCTTAAGAGAAACACTCAAAACATGCATCACTGTTTCCTGCACAGACAAACCCGGTGCCCACCATATTTATAATAATGTTAATGTTGGTAGGTGATGATGTTATTATATGCAATTTACACAGCAAACCACAAAAATGTAACCAGTCACTGACCAAATTTATTTGTCAGCTATTTTTATTACTGATTATTATCGACATTAGTGATTAGTTATTGCAAACCAAATTCACTAGTTCGTTTTCACACTCCACAAGTACAGTGTTCATAAACATTCATTCCTAAGGTCTTAGAGAAACTGAAATCTTTAACAAGTCTCTCTTCGATATGCTGGAACACTGCACAAAACACACCGCCAAAATAAGCTAAAACATTTGATGAAATGTAATATTTACAAGCAAATTTCCAATTCTTTGGCTTCTGTTACTCTATCTGAAATATAACAGATGGCAAAGACAATACCAACTAACTGCTTGCTCAACTACTCAATTTTGTACTAAAACCAATGTATACTACAGAAAGACAATTCAGCAATGTGCTTCAAATACAAGAAACATCTACTGGTACTAAAAGGTAAACTCTGGTCCCCAAATTCTTGATTGAACCTAAGGCCACTACTGAGGGACCGACAAGCATGAAATGACAAAAACCGCCAGCAGTGTGAGGCAAACAAAATGCATCACGAGGTTTGTTATAATATACTTTTATTTTAAGGTAGTTCTAAGCAGAACATTAAGTAAATGCACACCTCCACATAGCAAGTGTGTCCCTTCCATTTCCTGCAGACTGAGAGACATATTCTAAGTAAATGAAAACTCCACATACTAATTTGTCTAGAAAGGAGAGATGTCCCTCAGCTTTGGTTGGCTGCACAAAACAGAAAAAAGCTATGAGACTGAAACACTTTGACAGGCATTGGGGATGGAAGCACCTAGTGCTGGTCAGCAATCAATAATCAATTACTGGAAGAATTCAGTGGATTACACATTATTTTGCAAGAACACATGCACTCAGATAGTCAGACGATGCTCACAATACCAACTAATTGATGGTGACAGTCCCAGAAGATGGGACAAAAGTACAATAGCTTATCTGAAGCAAGATTGGAAAAAGGATCCATGTCATTTTACTACTGTAATGCAAGCAAAACAAGCCGTGCAATACTTATAAAGCATTCAGTCAAAAATTACCGCCATATGGATGCATCCTACTTGCCAAAAGAGCCAGTAAAACATGGCACCTTTATAGTGGGAACTGGGGACTGAGCTAAAAAAGTTATGCAACATGCACATTTGGACAACAACTTCACCATCATTTGCAAGCCACCAACTTTGGCAGCTGAACACATCTTAGAAGGGACTCTCATGACATAGTAACACTGACAGACCTAATAATTTAAATTGCAGTTACTAATGACAACCTGCATGACCACAATGAGTTGGGTTTCAATGACAACTGAGCATTATGTCATCCTTATCAATTCCCATTTAACTGCAACATGCTACACAGGATCTTTAAAAGCAGCTGCACTATAACCTCTGTAAAAAGGCAGCCAGCACATGCATGCATCCATCCATCCATCTCACTTGTCTAATGTAAGGTCAATAAACACAAGGTGAGTGCAGATGAGATCATGGGTCGCTCGAATAACACATGCATGAAATCAGCAATTTGCAGATTTAATCATATTCAAAACCACACCTTCCATGCAAAGCATAACCAATATGATTTCCCATCCTTGTCAGATATAAGAAATAAGGGGTTGTCGCTGATCGACCCTGCACTGAAACTATTTGAACTATGTCATTGTGGACTTTTTAAAATACAACTGGCATAAGAGAAGCTAAAATGAAACATACAGAATACAGTGAGGTGCAAGAAGTCCTTTTACCTGGCATCCTCAAAAATCCACATTATGAGATAAAGGACTGCTGATAATACTGCACTTTAAGACTCAAGGGAAAAAATATAATTTTCATATTTACGAAACCCTTGGCACGACAGATGGTGCCTTTAGCAGCAGGGGAACAACAGGGCAGAGTGTGGCTCCGAGGGTTAGGGCTCTGTGCCTGAGACGGTACTGTTATGGGTCTGAACCCATTAGGTACCACAGGCTTGCACCATCAAAGACAACGTGAAACTGAGCAGTTAAAATCTGCCTGGGGCATTTGTGGCAGGGGGCAGCAGTGAAGCCCCCCCGCTGGGCTGTGACCAGCGCTGTACGCAGCATAGTCACTGTTGGGCCCTTGAACAAGGCCCAAAAACTCTGAAAAATGCTCCAGGGGTCAAATAAGTCCATGTTCAAACCCAGAGCTTTGCTCTCACCTCTACATGCATATATATGTTTCAAAGGAAGGCGAGATTGGATATCCGAAATGTAACGAAGTCCCACATACTTGTAAAAAAAAAAAGTGGACAAGTGCATCGTTTGACTTACAGCAAGGGTGTTTAACCAATGCAAAAATTAGATATAAATAAAGTAAAAATCAGTATCTGACAACAATGGTCATTACCATTTCAATATTTTTATGCATTTCAGTCAATGCAGAAACTACCTTCTTCAGCGGTAATAAATAGTAAGAGAGACCAAAAAATAAAAGAACTGAATGAGAAATTAAAATAATAGAAGTTAATTTCACTGTCACTGCAAAAAAAAAAGATGAATACACTGCAGTATATTTAATTTTATGCAGCCATAATAGCTAGCTATAATCTCTCAAATTATTATGGACAACTTGGCTGTTAGATGTTATATAGGTCACTGTTATAGCATATAGGCAACTACTGCCAGCAAGTGGAGCTAGCATGTTCCGCCAATTTCACTGCTGGTCTCGTGTACATTTTGGCCATAGGGCCAAAATGTACACGGGATTCTAGTGAGCCTTGTGCTGAAAGGTCACCACAGGCCATTTCTCTTCTGGAAATAATAGTGAAATAATATTGTGCAACTCTTTTCTGGAAGCCTGAAGCTTGTCACCATACCCAATACTCACAAGATCTACAGGTTAAAGCGTTCAAAAAACTAAGTAGAAAATCATTTCACATCTTCTAACAATATATAAATTGTTGTTTTTCAATTAACATTAATATACTCCAGAAGTTCCTAAATATGTATAAAAAATTATAGTTAAAAATATATAGTCTTTTATATGGCACAATTAATTAATTTCCATCATGAAAGATAACATTAAATAACACGTGACATGTGTTTGTTTAAAGTCTAAAGAGGCAGGTGAAGCCAAAAGCACAGATTGCAGTGTTAAACATGGAACTGGCCCAAGTTACAGTAATGTTGTGAGTGAACTGATAGAACAATGAGCCACCTTGTGGTTTGGGCTGCAAGATATTCGGTGCCAAGGAGAAGCCTGACTCCATGAACTGCGACGATGAAGCGCATCAAGGTGAAGCAGCGCAAAAAATGCATCTGCGACCATCAGTAATTTGCCGTTCTGGGGTGTCCTTTAAAACATTTAAGGACAGAGGAAAGTATTTTGAATAAAATAAGCCTTCTGACGTCAATGACAGAAACATAAATAATCATCCAGAAGGATCCCTGGGTCCTGTTTTACATTAACTAACAGGGTGACTGCAAAATCTATACATTCTGCAATTGAGCATAAACAGGAAGCACAAACAGTGCTGATTGTTTTCTGCAATATCATGAGTACAGATAAACATTCCAAATTATTAATGCCATATAAAGAACGTGCCCTAATTAGAAGTAGCCTCAGATCACTATCGAGCTCTTAAACTGGCCTCAGATCAGTATCGAGCATCATCTTATAACTACTGTCTGTTTCTCTGATGAGCAAATGAAAAGAATGCAACCTCCACAATTACGGCTATATTTGAAATAACATACAAGTTATTTACTTAACCCAAAACTGAAAAAAAATGTATAACAGTATTATTAACTGGAAAAAAAACAAAATATGAATAAAAAATTTTAAATGTAGATGAAAACTATGATCAAAACATGGATAACTTCACGTTAACAAAGCAGAGCAATCCACTCATGATAATCTGCAATTACAATGATGTTTCAGATCCAAAACTTGCCAACACCAGAATTCACAACTTGGGAACTTCTTCATTTCAAATAATTCTTCTGGCTTATGAATGTAGGACTCCAGGCTCCCAAAGACAGACAGTAGCACACAGGCATAAAATGAACAGCTGCAAAACGGCAAACACTGCCCCACGATATGATTCAGGAGAGTTAACTGCGAAAGGTGGCCTCACTGTGGATTATCTACAGTATACGAGGAATTGATGTGGGGCTCACGTTCACACTACTGAATAATGAAAAAGTCAGTAATGGACGTTGAGGACGGTTATACACATTCACAAAGCCACACTGATAAAATTAATAGCATGTGACAGGGAATATATATGCCTAATGCATGATGTATAACTATGCAGTCCAACGGAACAATTTACATTTTATTACAGTGCAATGTGAAGAAAATCCAGCAAAGACAATCCATTACAACTTGGGATAGAAAAATAATTTAAACTTTAAAGGAGTTCTAATCAATATGCACAAAACATTCCCAAGTGATGTCCGAATTAGCTTTATAAATCCTTTTCTGGTCATAGCCGTAAGTGCAATGTAGGACGTTTATAACTGTTGCCGAATTTCACCTAGTGCAAAGAAAGGAGGCAAAATCAAAAGGGATTATGTTAAGTCTCTATCGCTAGGTTAATTAGCATATGATACGTTTACATTGCGATTATTTATTGGCTGGTTGCAAAGCAGAGCGCCGGACCCTCACACATCATCCTCAGCTTAGTCGTACCACAGGCGAAAATGTCAAAGCATATATTTAATCTTACAGCTCTGCAAAAACCGTATGCTTGTTCCCCACAGAAATAATGCATCAAGTGCTATCAATCATTTCTCCAAACTTCAAACAGCGCAGTCTCTTTGTTTAAGTAATCAGTCAGCTGTCAGCAAAGTGTACACATTTACAAACATTTTCCGCCTGCTGGCATCATCCCCGCACCAACAACATACATATTCTTTCCTGTAATGATTTTAACGCTATTTTTAAGAGTGATTTGCACAACATGTCATGTAAACAAAGCTGTCTATGTTGCCACAAACCTCATTTGTGAAGAAATCGCGACGGCCTTTGTATTACGAATAAAGTGCCTTACAAACCGCTGCCAAATAAAGCGTTTACTATGCCGTCTTGCAAGTCTGCTCGTCACTACACTGTTTCACGGACAACCCAAAAACTGTACTACCTAAAATTTCTTCCACATATTCTGCCATTAAAAATCAAAGTCTATGCGCACATTTAAAAAAAAAAAAAAACTTAATATTGCCATACATACTTTCTATTAGCAATATGATTCTTGTGAGAGTTGAGAGTTTGACAGAGGATTACTTTAGTCAAAAGCCACACAAAGGACATACATGCAATGTTAACATTATTGCAACACACAAATAATTAGCATATAAGTAAGTACCTGCCACTCCAAACTGTAACCCTGGAACAAATGGTTTGGAAATACCGTCAGCTGATGTTGCACTTGAAGGGAAAACGTATAATCCATTGACCAAAGTATGTGGAGCGAGCGCTTATTGTCCGTGCAAGCGAAGCCTCCAGCACCCGCAGTACCGGAGCCTCACAGCAGGTTTCTCCCCGCCCCGCCGCCGTCCTATTGGCCGCCGGCTTATAGTAGTACTACGGAGGTCCGCTGTTCACCCGAGCAGCTGAATTAGCGAGGGAATCCGGGCTGTCGGACACCTAGCACAGTAAACAATGCAATACACGGAAAAACGAGCAGAACATAAAAACAATAGGTGTAATTTAACTTTTTCCCGTTACTTGTCAAAATCAATGAATTCTTACTCCGACATAATTATTCATTTAACGCTAGAGGAATTATATTACATTTACTGCATTTGGCAGACGCCCTTAGCCAGAGCGACTTACATAAGTGCTTAGAAGTCTTATCAGTGAATACATTCTGATACTATAGTTCAATAGAACCTGGCCATATGTATATATATGTATATATATATGTATATATACATATATATACATACACACACACACACACACACCATATATATATATATATATATATATATATATATATATATATAGAGAGAGAGAGAGAGAGAGAGAGAGAGCAATACAATGACGATCTCACTCAAGCCTATATATGCTCCATATATAAAAGCATTTCATTTATACACACACGTGCACACACATACTTATGAGTCTGTTAGACAGTGTTGTACAGCAGCTTCTAAATGTGACTTATCTGTGGTAAAAGCAGCCTGGGCACATGCTGACAAGTGACAAGAAGAGTGTCTGCAGCTTCATGTGACCTTTTACATCATTAACACATGAAAGGGATCTGATATTTTAATCCACCCTGGCTGAGAAGGTAAAGAGAGACTTCAGTCATAAGAAGCAGAATGACTTGCTAAAAACCAGAATGAATGTAATGTGTTCCTCAGCCTCTCTGGGTCCTGTAGCAGCTTGTCAGAGACATCAGTGCATATGTGAATTTACTGTGTAGTATTTGTCTCGCAACAGAATTCGTTATGCCATATTTTACATTATCACAGTGTATCATGCTGTCACATAGCACTAAACAAACTATGGCATTCCTCAGATCTGGTAGAAAGGTGCTGAAGATGCTTTGGATAGATGATATGCTATAAAATACATTCCAGTCCAAAAAAATATTTGGTTACCATTTATGTGCACTTTTATCTGAAAATATAACCATCCATCTTCTGACCACTTATCCTGGTGAGGACAGAATGCTAGTGCATTTCTGGGCACATAGACTGACACAGCCATACATTATGGGCAATTTAGAGACACCAGGTAGTTTAAATGCTTCTCTCTGACTGCAGGAGAAAACCTGCATGACATGGGAAGAACAAGCGAATTCCACACACAGAGAACAATAGACACACAAACCTTGAACCCTGGAGTTGTGAAACAATGGTGGTACCCATCTACTATGGCCACATGTCTGTGGAGTTTGCATTTTGTTCCCATGTCATCGTGGGGTTTCCTCTGGGTACTCCGGTCCCCCCCCCCCCACAGCCCAAAAACATGCAGAGGTTAATTGGAGTTACCCAATGTACACATGTGTGTGAATGGGGTATGCATATGCCTTGTAATTGGTTGGTGCCCCATCCTAGATTGTTCCCCATCTTCCACCTATATACTCAGAACCCCCTGTGACCCTGAATATAACAAGCGGTTACAGAAAATGGATAGATGGGCCATTCAGTATATGATATGTTTTGACTGAAGAACGTCAATGACATGATTTCTAGAACATTGGAAATAAATTTATTATGGCAGTATGGGTTTGCATGTCATGACCTGTGGTTACAGATTGTTACAATTCTGAGATTCATAAAATTAAAATATAGAAGAATCATATTGTTTCGTTATCACTTATTTCACAAGAAATTCATGTTGCACTATCATCATGAGATGCTGTGCTTTCATATATATTAATCATACTCAACATGAAGTATATAAATAATGCAGTCCTCCAAACGAAAAGCACTTGTTTACAGTCTCACTTGGGAATTAATTTATACTGATTCTATACAAGACATACAGTACTAGGTGGCAGTTACAACAAGGAAGGAATTTGTCAGGATAAGTCCGTGGATTGTTCTGTTCTACCTGTTGTTTCCCTGTGTGTCCAACAGGTGTCGCTGGCCATCCCATTCATTCTCCAGTGTTTTGGCACCTTTCTTAGTTTACGTTGTTTTCCCCTAGTGCACTGAGCCGCCGCATGGCTCCTAAACAGGCATTTGGCAACCAGGCATCTCCTACCGTCGTGGGTTATTCGACATTTTGTGTTTTGTGCCCCTAAATTCTGCTTTTGTATAACGTTGTTAATTAGTTACTTAGTTTTCTTGTATTCTGTATGGAACCTTGTTTTTGTACCTTTGTTAGTTATCCCTGTTTGTATCTAGTTTTGAAATCATGTGTTGTTTCACCTTTGTTCCTAATATCTCCAGTGTAGCCTTAGTGCCTAGCGTTTGATTGATTGTGTTACCTCCACCTGTGTGTAATCTGTAATTGGCCCACACCTGTCTCTCATCTAACCTTGTTGCTTGTGTACAGTATATACGTGCCTGCCCTTGACCTGTTTCTTGGTCAGTCATTTTCGTGTTTGTTTACTGCTAGTGTTGTGCATTTGTATGCATATTTGCATGCTTACATATTGTTCTTGTAGATGAATGTGCATGTTTGGTTTAGCCTTGGATTAATTCATGTTTATCATAAAATTCTCCTTTGTCACCAAGCCACACTAGTCACGCTCCGCATCCCTGCCCCTCTTCTTCTTTCCCTAGTGTGAGTCCAATGAGCCACACTTGTTACTAATTTGTCTTACCTCTTGTTTCAGCCCTCGTGTGACTCAATCCAGCTGTCTCTCATCTTCTCCCTCGTTAGTCATGTATAAGAGTGCCTCCCAGTCCTGTGCTCCCCAGTCTGGTCATTAATGTTGCCTCAGTGTGTGCTTCAGTGGTTTCCCTTTGCACCAGTTTTGGCTTTTGTTTGGCCCCACATGGTCAGCTTTGTTTACCCTTACCATGCCTTCTCCTGTCTCCTTCAGTTCATAATAGCATGGTCATTCAGGATGCTGAATTATGGCAGATAATGTAGGTGATCTGATCTTGTAGTTTGCACGTGGCTAGTTACTAAATATTATTTGCACATGCCATATCATTTTGACTGCCGTAACCTTAAATTATCTAAAAATTTAAATGGTTCCACCTCTGGCTGTTCTTGCATTTAAAACCTTTAGTAGCTAGTTATTCTATGTCTTCCCCTCTGCTCTATTTCCTTAATGATTCAACTGTTCTTGGCTCTACAGGTGATAAGCCCTACTGCTGCCCCGACCCATAACGATGTCAACAGAGCTCATAATATCTCAAATTTAATGAAATGACAGAAATGCTGCATTAGATGAATGATTAATTAAATTGCAGTCACAGGTCATTTCATTTTAATTTGAAATGTGTTAACAATATAGCTCAACTGAACACTTCTCTTCCTATCGAAATGAATCGACAAAATGAAAGATAGAAAACTTAATATAAATTACAAGCCTGAGGGTTAACAACCATAATGATTAATGAAATATATTACCACATAAAATAAAAACTGAAAGACTGCAGCTGAGATAAGTACTGATAGTCCATAAGCTATGCCCCATAGGGTTATGAACTCACTAGGTAAATGCTGAATTACTCATCAATTGTCAGTTATACGTTGTAATAGAGACTGACAGTGGAAACAGGTGGGGAGACTGACAAGTGTTAAGATTATTCTTAAAAGTACTGGCACATCAAATGTATTATCTGCTTTTATAGCCTGACAACATGTGTACTGTTATTCACAATTGTAGGTGTCATTCCTTAAGTAACTACCGAACCCCTGCCCCCTCCCGCCCCCCCCTCCACACACACACACACACACACACACACACAACTTATTTGCTATTGATTAATGACTGAACAATATTATGTACTACATTTCAATTTCAGCACATGATTTAATTTTTTAATTTACCACTTCTTATCACAGGAAGAGGGGCTTTGAAGTCATTAGTAGATTGAGCATTAAGAAATATGATATATACAGATAATTTAAACTAGAGGTCAGAAGGTCTGCCATGCCTGAAATAAACATATGAAATAGATTTTTGCTGTCAATTCAGTGATTGGGGATCTTGTGGGATAATATATGGAATATGGACAATAAACCGTAAACATGGAATAGAATGTGCTCCTCCCAGATTAAGAAAAACAATTCCAGTAGCTTGCATTCGTGGTTTACAGGTACAGTGTGTCGTGTTCATATGTATTACAGAAAGAAGACAAGGCCTTAAGGAAATGCTTAAAATTAATTGCTTCAGTAAAAAAAAGTTTTATAATTACACATGCTTATTATGTAAAGGAAGGTAAGTCGTTTTAATTAAAACATTAGCATTAAGTGGGTAAATAATTCAGTATCTGTTAATTAAAGTTTATTATTTTAACTAACTTATACAGAACATACTGCAGTATGCTCTCATTTCCAAACTGCGACTTAATTACAGCTGAAATGCAGTTTTTCTGAGCAAATATAATTTAGGAAGTAGTATACCCCATTGATTTTATTGTGTAATTCTTCATATTTATTGTTGATATAAGGAAACACGGGTGGTGGGTGATTTTGTGGGCTGGGACTCCGCCTGAGTAGGTGGTCACTGGTTTAAATCCCATGACTGGCAGAGCTACATTTATCACACTTGGGCCTTTGAGTAAGGCCCTTAACACAGATTGGTCCAGGGACTTGTAGACCCTGTTTGAGATGCTCAGGTGCCCGTCCGGTCCTGTCCCAGTTGTCTTTTACCCATTTGGCCAGCAGTTCCCGCTAGCCATCCTGTTTGGTGTTCCCCCGCTCCCTGGGCTGCTGAGGAGCTCTGTGGGTTGTGTGTGTGGCTCACAAGCAGACACCTGGGCCTGGGGCTTGCCTCGCCTTTGTGTTTTATTTTGGTTTTATTTTATCCCTGCTGGGTAATTTATATCTTGTTTATGGTTACTCTGCCAGTGCCTTGTCTGTTCTGTTTTACTTGTGTTTTTTGATTCCTCCTAGTGTTGATTGCCCTCAGTGTTTCTTCCTGTTTCCTAGTCTCTAGTGTCTGTTAATTGTTAATACCCCACCTATTGCCCCTTGCCGTTAATGATTGGTTAATTTGGTTATGATTCTCACCTGCCCTGCATTGTGTCTTGTTAGCTGTGTATTTAAGTGCCTGTTCTGTGTCTGTTTGGTCAGTCATTGTTGTTGTTCCTCTGTGTTAGTAGCGGTGTTGTTCTCCTAGTCCCGATCCCCGTTTAGCTCTCTTCCCTAGTTGTGTTTACTGTTTGGTTTCATAAGTGAGTTGTTTATTTTTCTGTTCGTTTTTGACCCATCGTGGTCCCATTATTTTGTGTTCAGTTTTGTTTATTAATAAACCCCTTTTGTTGTAGCTGCTCCTTGGACCATCCTTCTTTGCCCATCTGCTCCATGCCACGGACTGTTTATTTTCCAAAATTTCCCATTTTGTTTCATGTCTACATCCTGAGTGTTGTTAGCTGGCAAATAATGGTGCCCACGATAAAGATTTTAAACAGGCTAAACTTTGAATGCTGATTATCAAATTAAAATTTTGAATGGAGATGGCAATAGGCTAAGTATATTTTAAAATTATCGTAAATATGATTGTAATGTGTAGAACAAATGAAAAACCAACAGCCGAATTCTTTATAAATTTCCCTCTTTTTTAAAGGGGGTGTAAATCATACTATAGTATACCTTACATCAGCAATCATAACAAAAATATACTAAAGATTACATGCAATAGAGTGAATACTTGAGCATCTAGGTGGAAAGATTTGGATGCTGGAAATAAAGACGGAGTCTGGCCCCACACCATTGCTCTCTGCAGTCACAAGGGACATTCCCCAAACAGCAGGGCACACACTTAGCACACAAACACATCAAAAATATGATCAAACACTGACCTCTCATGCATGACAAGAAAGTCAAGGTCAGCCATTTAAATGCAACAGCTTAATCTGCATCATCAACAATTTCCACCCTCAGTGCTCCACTTCAATCTCCATACCACTACCATCTGTCATTGTAATTAAATGAAACATATCCCTCTTTGATACTGAGTTTTAGGGAGAACACAACCAAAATATACACCATTCACACAGTAATGACAATCAGTGGTGAATGACACAGTTGTTTGAAAATGAGAAAGGGAACAACGTCAGTAAAAATGTAAATTAAGCCCTTCTTTCACAATTGTGCCCCAAAATTAATTGTTTCTAGACCTCATCGGCACAAACTGCACAAGCTAAATCAAGACATTAAGAGAACTTGATAAAAAAAAAAAAGATTGATGTAAAACAAACAGTTCCTAACATATCTCTGGGGTCTTTTTCCAAGTATGGCCTGAATTCAAAACAATCCATTACATCTTTGTTTATTTATTTTGCATATTTTTTTCTTTAACACTGTAGATGTTCCAGAAAGCAGGCAGCTATGAGAGCTGCCTAAAAACTGTAACTGACTAAAAACTGTATCAGAGCAACATCCCAAATGACTCCTTCAGCCACACCAGAAAAGGTAAGATCTTGTGCAATTTTCTAGCACATACATTTGCATTTATTGCAAGCAAACTTCCACATGTCAATACAGGGCTATTCCATTTTCAGTGGCATTTTCAAAGGCACCAGAAGGATCTCACAAAGGCACCTCACAAGCTTGTCACCTGGTCACCTCCCAAGGGAGCTGTTGCTGGCATGTCCAATTGGGCAGAGGACACAGCGTAGACCCAGGAAATTATGAAAGGATCTTTTGACATCATATCAACGTCAAAACTAGAGAGCGAAAAACCCGAAGAAACCCTCTGGGGGTCAAGGTCAAGGCATGCTAACATTCTTGCTATGGATGGATGGATCGATTCACCATGTTAGGATTATAAAGCTGTTCTCTTCCTGCAACACATTACAATATTAGGGAACTGAATGTAGGTATTGTAATTGACTGATCTGCAATCAGATTATAATTGTTTGATTTTCTTGGCAACAATGTAATGCAGTGTGAAAGAGTAAATGGGACCAAATCCTTACTCAATGGTTATGTGATAGAGACCCAAAAGAATCCACAGTCATGTAAACCTGGAAAATGTCAGCATGTCATAGTGAGTGTGGCCTCCATAGTTAATGTCCCAGCACCTTTGTACTGTGTGCAATCACATCGGTACAGGACACATCCCCCTTTTAGTCTTATCCATCACATCCTTGTACATCATTCTTCCCAGCTTCCACACCATCACTCATGAGATTCAACTGAATATTGCAGGACTGCAGCAGTATTAGGCTGACATGCCATCATTTGTGTTCTCCAGAACCAAGAAAAGGGCTTCTGAAAAGCAAGAGGCTTCTCCCTCCAGTAAAGGAGTGACTAAACAGAGCAGCAGGCTAAGATTAAACACAAGGCTTTTGTTCTGGCTTGTTTCCCCCTCTCACTCGACCACCTGGGTTTTTTGCAGTGTGTATATGCCTTATCTCCACCTCGCAGAGCTGCTCGACAAAAAGCACTGGGCGTTAGGCGTCTCTACATTCTTGTACTCATGCCCATCATTTCCGACTTAGAGTGTGAGCTAGTGATCTGGGGGAAAAAATCCTTTTCTCTTCAGGAGAAATGACTGTTAGTGCCATTGAACCAGCCTGCAATGTGTGAATTTGTGTAATTTCATATTGCTGAGGTGCTCAAAGAGTTTTACTATTAAATATACTTGATATTTTAGGCTAATGTTCATAGTATAAGTTTCTCAAAGGATTTAACTTCACAAATTCTTCATAAAGAAAGACCTTTAGTGCACTTCAAGGGCAATTGTTTTGATATTATAAACATTTAAAAAATACCTTCCACCTAACAGCAATGTAATTGTAGTCCATCTTTTAGGGTGATACCAACAAAAGCTGCATTCATTTATATGTGACATGCACAACATACAATCTGCGAAAGTCTAGTGTTGGAGTATATTATACTGCTAGTGCCAGATGCATTGATGCATTGTAGGTAAGTTGTCTTACATACCGATGGTAGTTCTGAGAGTTTGGTTAGAAGGCAAATAAAAGTTATATATATATATATATATATATATATAGTTGGAGTTCTTTATCAGTTCTTTGGCATAATCATACTCAGAAACGGGTTGAATGTTTCACAGATAGAATTCTGTGACTTGCTCATGTTTTATATGCTAGGCTTTTAACTCCCCCTGCTGGAATTCGCATATTATTACAGGTGTTGAATTAGGAGTAGTTACTCATACTGCGCACAGCTGACGGACGCAGCTGACAGTTCTGGTTCTGCATAAGAGGGCTGAATAACACAATAAAAGTCACTCACAGGACCATGGGAGCGACAGATTGGCTTTGATACACTTTGCTATTTCTTTTGATTCCAATCTGGTTTTGATGTGAACCAGCTCCCTGACATACACTGTATGGACAAAAGTGTTGGGACACACCCCTCAGGTTGGGGAGCATGCGCTGATGCAGCACATTGCTATACCTACCATATGACGAAACACCTCAGGGTCCCGGCTGGCGACCCCCTGGGCAGATACACGGTCCAGTCCCACCCTCCAGAAATGGCCATCCATCTGCTGCAGCCAAGTGTTACGTGGGTGTCCCCTTGGCCTTGTCCAGCCGCTTGGGTCCTCTAGCAACCACTCGTACTACACAAGGTAACCAGCAGTACCCAAGGATTCTCTGAGGAAAACAGTACTGAAGGAGTCCAGTCTTTGTCTCAGCTCACTGGATAGCATCCATGTCTCACAGCCATACAGCAAGATGAAGCACCAGGACTCTAAAGACTTGGACCGTCGCTCTCTTGCCAAGATATCACCACACACCCCTTTCCAGCGACCTCATGACCCCCCATGCTCTTCCAATCCATCTACTGACTTCATAGGAAGAGTCACCAGAGACATGAATGTCGTTGCCGAGGTAAGTGATTCTCTCAATGAGGTCAACATTCTCCCCACAGACAGACACACTACTGATGGCTGTGCCTAAGAAGTCATTAAAGGCCTGGATCTTGGTTTTTATCCAGGACACTCGCAATCTTAGGCACTCAGACTCCTGTCTGTCTCTCGAGAACCCCAATCACAGCCTCCACTGACTCTGTGAAGATCACAGCATCATTGGCAAAGTCAAGATCAGTAAATCTTTCTTCACCAACGGACGCCCCACAGCCACTGGACCCAACAACCCTGCCCAACACCCAGTCCATACAAGCATTGAGCAGAGTAGGAGCAAGAACACACCCTTGGCAGACCCCAGAATCAACTGGGAAGAATGCGGAGGTTTTCCCTCCACTCTGCACAGCACTCACAGTACCAGTGTACAGGCCGGCCATGACATCCAGCAACTTCGGGGGAATCCCGCAAAGTCTCAGAATGTCCCACAGGACAGCTGAGTCAATCGCTCTATGAAAATCGCCAAAGGCCACAAAAAACCTCTGCCGATAGGGACTACAAGTGGGATAATGCCTGACTCCCAAATGGAAGATTCAGCTTAGGTCCAGTATGAGGCTGGCCTAGGCCAGATTCCAAGATCAGGCTGCTTCTGATGAGTTTGCATGCAGTTTGTGCCAGGAGGACAGTCTACCACCAGCCTGAAGAAGTTCACCTTGGATACCACAGATCCCTGTGGCCTTCCCTACCTCCAACTGATTCACCACCCGTACAATCTCAGTGAAATTGGGTGGTTCACAGCTGATCGGAGGATCAGCCTCAACAACCATGGACCCAGAGATGTTTGACATCTTAGCTGGAGGATCAGCTTAAGTCGGCCCAGCGAGTCACAACAGCAGTGTCATTCAAAAGGACTGTTCCATCACATCTCTCGATAATATCCAGGGTGCACTACGAGATGGAACACCTTCTTCTGGGAACACCAGCAACACCAACACAGCCCTCAGCAACCTTCAGGTTCTTATCACGGAAGGTCTCCCACATCACATTAGAATTAGCAGTCGCGCCCAAGTCTGCAAGTTCTTCACACAAACTGCATGCAAACTCATCAGAAGCAGCCTGATCTTGGAATCTGGCCTAGGCCAGCCTCATACTGGACCTAAGCTGAATCTTAAGAGTAGCAACAACAAGTCTGTGGTCAAAATTCACAAACTGGGCACTTCTGTAGACCCTGAAGTTCTGCAGCAGCCTCCACTGTCTGCCCACGTGGATGTGATCGATCTCCTTCGTCGCATCACCAGTATTGGAGAACCAAGTACAACTATTTGCCTCAGGGCATTGAAACCAGGATCCAGTGATCTACTGCCACTGGCCTTTTACAAAGTCAAGGAACATGAAGCCACTCTCACCTCGGTCTCTAGACCTATGGGGACGCAATCCTCATAGCCAGCTCTGTCATTGCCAATGGTCACATTGAAGTCATCCATGACCAATTTTTTCCCTGCCAGTTGGAGGATTGCTTGCAGGGCGAGATGCAGTGTAACATCATACCCAGGACAAGAGACATACCTTTTAGTCATTGAATTCAGGTGTTTCATTCAGACCCATTGCCACAGGTGTATAAAATCAAGTACCTAACCATGCAGTCATGTTTACAAACGTCTGTGAAAGAATGGGTCATTCTGAAGAGCTCAGTGAATTAAGCATGGTGCTGCCACCTTTGCAGTATGTCAGTTTGTGAAATTGCTTCCCTGCTAGACAGTCCACAGTCAACTGTAGGCAGTATTATTGCAAAGCGGAAGCATTTAGGAACAACAGGAAATCAACCACAAAGTGGCAGACAAAGCAGGGCTGCTGAGTGCTGAAGTGCACAGTGCATAAAGGTTGCCCATGCTCTGTTGACTCAATAACTGCAAAGTTCTGCTGCAGTTATTTATGCTGTTTAAAATCAGTCATACTACAGAAAATATCAAGGTATAAGGGAGCATAAATAGAAATAAGTGATGGAAAAATATGGCTTTGAAACTCCATAACAATTTGACTCAGAGGTTTGGTTCCAAAGCCCTGTTTCTTCCATCATTTTTACATAATAAAACATATTCACATAAAAAAAATCTGCTGAAGTTTATACTCAAACACTACAACTAATCACTAACATTTAAAACTTATAGTTATTAGAAAAAGCAGCAACATTTTTGTAAACCATGTGTAGCTAATAGGGATGTAATGGTACCAAAAACTCACGATAAAAGGTTCGCGATATGATACTTATCACAATATTAAAATAGAAAAAAGTCTTTTAATGATTAATAATCAACATGTTTATTTATATCAAATTAGTTCTTCCTTTTAACATAAAGTGATTCTGCTTTTCTTTTCATCATTAGTGAAATATCCAGCTATGACCTTAAGCCTTTGGCACAACTTAGCAGTAGTTGTCCTTTGCAATGAATGACTGAACAATGCATGTAATTATAACACAAAAACAAGCAGTAGTTCCTTTATAAAATATTAACTATTACTACAGCAGCTGGATCTTTTAATCAAAACACAATCTTCAATTCCGAAGTAGTGTTTCAAGCCATTTTTCTGCCGGGTCTGTTTTCACTTTGTGAAATATAGGCCACGCCCACGCATACTTACACGCTAAATAATGTGTGAAAACAGTGCACATGTAACACTGATGACCCTATTTTAGGTCCACTTAGTAGTGCTACTGAGACGGACCTTATACGAGAGAAATAACCACGTGATATCTTGGTTGATATCGGAACAGTCCGACAATGGTTTCGAGGTATTTTTTTTATCGCGATATTACTTTTATCGTTACATCCCTAGTAGCTATGTTACCTTCACTGCCCCTCCGCATACAGTAATCCATTGTATTTGAGCTGTATGCATGCCCGGCTGCAGCTCACTGCTCCCCACTAAGGATGGCTAAAAGAACGCTCCATAAACCATTTGCTGTATTTTCTGATCCCACTAGTTGGTGCTCTTGGTTTCCATTAGGACCTGCTTTGAGCACCATCTAGTGGGGTCAGAAAAGATAATAAATGGTTCATGATGTGTCGTTTTCGCCACCATGGCTCTCGGCAATTGACAAGTTTGGCATGTTTGGTTGAAACGGTTAGTAGGCAATTCTCGTGAGACTCATAAGACCCATAGACAGTGGAGTACTGTAGCTAGACATTCTGGGCCCCCTGAAAAAATGTCACCGTGGGGTCCGCGGCCCCCATACATTATATAATTTTATGTATTCAAGGGCCCCTGTAAAGTGCTGGACCCCCTGAATCTGTCAGGGTATCCATGCCCCTCCGACCTCCCCTGCCCATAGGACATATTTATGATATAATTCCATTGGATATGTATTTTAGTGAACACAAGGTTTTTCAGGAACCTTTTAGTTGCATTGTAGCAGTACTGACTGTATAAGTTTTAAAAAAATATGTAAGTCTGGCTCACTGCTCCCTAAAACAAAAGTATTTTTCAGAAATGTTTAGCTATAATGGGAAAATACAAACAATTATAGAAAACTAAGGGCTCTAAAGTCTTAAATGTGAGAATAACCAATTACAGAGACAGAAAAAATGTCCTTAAAAATACAGCTGGCTGTTACATACCACAAGTGAAAGATCAATAATATGCCTGTTTATTTTCTGAATGAGAAAATGAGAAAGAGTTTCTTCACTCAATAGGTTTTGGGGTCCGAATGTTGTCCCTGATCTTTACGTGTGGAGTTTGCATGTTCTCTCCATGTTGGTAAAGTTTTCGACAGATACATTGGTTTCCTCCCATAATCCACAAACATGCACTTAGATGAACTGGCACCTTTAAATGCCTGTAGCTGGTGATTTTTTTTTTTTGTATATCCATTGATCTGCGGTTTTCAACTGCCTCGTGTTCTGGGCTGTAAGGGGTAGCCTCCCGGCCCCATGTGACCCTCTTCTGGATGAAGAATTGGAAGATGGATGGATGTGGAGCACAGAAAATATATGTCCATATATTAGTAGAACAAGAGCATGTATAATTGCCACACAAGAAATGATTTATTGGGATTAAAATGGTCAGTAATAAAATATCTAAATCTACTAAGGATTGTAACAAGAATAGTGTCTGGATCAGCCGACATTCCATATATCATTTCAAGGTATTTCTATCAGTATCTCGTCCAATCTTACACTTCTGGACTCTATTCAAATCAGAGTTTAGAATACGGCACAAAAATAACATGGAAATTCATTCTTGGCCAAAGCTTAGCGGACAGGCACTGGCAGATGTACACAGAGAGGGAGCCAGGCTTGCCCACAGGCATGGAGGAAAGCCAGAACATGAGCTGTTTGTCTTGGAATCTCACCCATATGGGCTGGAGAGGCAAGGGGCTGCGTCTAGCAGACAGATGGCTGAGTATTGGCTTAAAAGTCCACCAGACTCCCCCTTCATCTATGGAAAGAGCAGCAGAGGTCAGTCTTTGCGCAACCCTGCATGGCACGTCCATCAAAGCAGCCTTTAAACTATTCTCTCATTGAAAACACCACACAAGGTTTTATTAGACTGGAACTTTGGAAGTCCCAAAGTTCTCAATAAAAGCATCAAGCCACAACTGGACTTAGAGAACCTTACACTTGGTGATGTTGACAGTAATTTGTATTGCATATATGCAATGTTGTGGCACCAAATGGCAGTAATTAAGCTTCCAACTCGGAATGAAAATCAGGAATAATAACACAATAAATACCCTTTCTTTGCACACATATTGCCATTGATAAAATAGTATTTTCAGAATGACATGCATTATTTCAAGGAGCTTTCTCTGAAGAAGGAAAGAGATGCACTACTGCCAGCAGAGGGAGGCCTGAAGCCACACATCACACAAGCAATTCAACGTCAATGATCCAAGAATGTAACCTCAGTGTATTTCACTTGATTTTTCATTTGGTTGCCATGTAGCTTCTAGCAATCCAAAACAAAAAAACTGCACAGAATGATGCTTTCATATGTGCTTCGTTTTACCCTTTAAGTTTCTCAGCAGGCTCTTGTGGTCTCTGTGTTAATGCCAAATTGCAAAATGCCATGGGCATTCGGATATATAATATTACCAGATCTCCTGGACCAGTACAAAGGAAGATTGTCTGGCACCCATGGGAATGTGCTAACAGGAAGTGCAGGGACTGTTTGGGGTTACTAAATATTAGGGTAACATTATTGACTTTTACATAACAAAACAAATAATCAAGGGTGAGTTTCCCGAAGCGTTCTTAACACTACGTCGTTAATTAAGTTCTGTGTTAAAAGATAGAACTAACGAACGACGTAGCGTTAAGAAGGCTTCGGGAAACTCACCCAATCAATACAATAGCAGGCTGACCCTAAAATACAAAGGCTATATTAAATACATTGAAATTCATTGATTGAAGCTTCTTTGTGAGACTTTTTTGCTTGGACCTGGTTGAAATCCACTTAAACTCGAGTTTTTGGAGGATGCTGCAGTTCTCTACCTTATTCTTCAGTAGCTAAGTGGGTATATGGAGTTTATTTTCCACAAAATGCTAAATTAATTAGGCTGCCATGCATTTATGTCAGCTGGAACAAAAACATATACAGAACTGTATGTAGGTGTAGCAGACAATTTTACTGAACAAAAACTCTGAATGGTGCCAAAACTGTTGATGTGGCCTGGTGGAATTTATTTAGAGACATTTCTGCATTAATGTCAACATTCTTAATGTTATGAATTACTTATTGTGGTGAAATTCTTTTAGTTTAACTTAAAAGAAGTGTTGGCTAAGTGTTTTTTCTCTTCAAAATAGCTGGAATATAATTGATTATATCTATTAAAGTATGTGAGGCTTCTTACATAGTTTGACATACTTGAGAATTCATACATAGAAAAAAACATTTTTACTACTCAATCAAAGTTGTTTAATCAGAAGTCATATAGCAGCAATTTGCAGAAGTTCATGTTTACAGAATGTTTCTGTGAAAGTTCAGTGAAAGCTCAAATGTTGCATAAATCATTTTAAATTTCAGTCTATTAATTCTGTTATATGGCCAAGAAACAGCAGTTACAGCAGAAAACTGGCCACCCGTAGTGCATATGATATTTACATCAACATTTAATTTCATTCACTGTAATCAGGGGGTATCTGATGAACTTTTACAAGCTGAATAAAATGGTATTAGTTGAAAATAATAATGAGCGCCCAAACAAATCTGCGTCTCATTAGGGGCTTTCAAATATGCATCATAAATCATTTGTGAGTGACACGGCCAGGTGTGGGGGGGCACCGTACCCCGCAAAGCGCTACCTCAAGATGACAGAACAGCTCCACTCACTCGGGCCACATGTGCAGGACGCGCGCGGTAACCTGCATTGTTTCCACCGCGAGACACACCTGTCACTTCATCTGTCTTGTATTTGGCAAAGTGGTCAAGGATTTGCGATGATATTTATGGGGCGGCGTGCACATGATATCCGATGCCTATTTAAAAGCGCTAACCCCCCACCTGTGATTTGATTCTATTTCTGAGTATATAAGTACTATGGCTTTATCTTACTCTCACAGGAGACAAGAAAATGTGCATAAGTGGGTGGTTAAAAAATATAAAATAAAACATTTATTTATAAAATAACTTGTCTTAATACATATCATAGAGGTTTTTAAAGAAAAAGTTGGCGAGCTGTCTTCCACTAGCAGAGGCCATTACCATCTCCCAGCATGCTCCCCTTGACTTGTAAATAGCCCTTGTCTGCTGTCATTCTAAATAACTGTGCAGTGTACCTGTGTGTGTCGCCTGAGCCCTAACCTGTGCTGTGTATGATCCTTGCCTTATCCTCACGTTTCACTTGGGTGATACGTAACCCCCACTGTGTGTGCAACTTGTAGTTTGTAATGGGACCTCCCCATGTTCCCCTGTCCTTTGAGTTTGTCTATGCCGCTGTGAAATAGCTGCCATTGTGTGAATCCTTTTACAAGCCGATAGTAAAGAGCCGAGTGCATGAAGATGCTGCCTTGCTTTTTACTCACTAATCCAGAGCCTGGGAGCATTACACTTGTGTCAGAAGCTGGATGCCAACAACGGCCCCACTGTCACTACCTGGAACCTGGAGCCCAAAATCTGGCCAAGGGGGTGAGCGAGCTGAGGGCACGACAGTGGTCGGCTAGCACTGCAGAGCTCGCGCTGTCAGCGGGCCCACTCGCTTACTTACCAGTAGGAGTACCAGCCATGGGAGCTCTTCGAGATCCAGCTTCAGCTTCAGCTCGCTCCAGAAACCCTCTTCAGCTTGCCGGACCTGAAGGCAGCATTGAATCAGCAGTTTGGGAGCAGTGGAAGGGAGACCAGTGCGACGACACCTGTTCTGCATGAGGTGCTGCCACATTTCATTCACTGAGAGACTGTGGGGTGCTAGCCAATGATGTCAGCGCCCTGACCCAACAGGCTTACCCCAACTACCCATCTCCCATCCAAGATCTGGCATTGCAGGCTTTCCGTTCCACTCTCCTCCTGGACCGCCAGCAGGAACCAGTGTGCTTCATGGCCCCACACAGCATGAAGCAGGCACTAGCGGAAGCCAAAAGGATAAAAGCGACCCTGGGTGTGGCAGGCCAAGAGGGTGTGCCAGTGCGGTCGGCGGTGCCCCAGCAAGGCTGGCCCGGGACTGTGTGCCCCGCAACCAGAAACTCATCTGTTGGCAGTAAGAGGGACACACTTCTGACCGGAATCCATCCTGGGGATGTCCGGAAGCAGTGAGTCATTGACGTCTTCGGGTCCGGCTGGAGGCAGTACCATGAGTTTTGACTTGCCCCCATTCCGGACGGCTACATCGTGGGGATGGACGTTGTTGCCAGCCAGGGGGACGTTCTCGATCTCAGGCACAACAGCCGGGCCCTGCAAAGAATCACGGTTCCCCTAGTTTCCACAGTGCAGCCCAGCTCAGGGGAGTCACAGTCGCCCTGGACCCAGGCATTTTGCCCTCAAGCCTCCCCTACCAGCCCTCCAGACCGCGGCCTAAGACCATGTTGGAGACTAAGGAGGGCGGGAGCCAGAATGGTCGACTCTTGAGGGAGAGGCTGTGTAGCATCGGTGAGCTGCTGTCCACTAGTGGACGTCATTAACATTTCCCAGCAAGCTCTACGTGAATTGTAGATAGTCCTTGTCTGCTAGCATTGTAAATAGCTGCGATGTGTACCTAATTGTCATGTGAGCCCTTACCTGTGTTGCGTAACTCCCCGTCGCGTGTGCGACTTGTAGCTTGTAATGGGACCTCCCATGTTTCTCTGTCCTGGGAGTCTTGGCGGTATTTGTGTACTGTATAGTGAAGTGTAATTGCTGCTGTTGTGTGAGCGCTTCTAATGGCTGATAATAAAGGACCCGATGTTCTGAAGATGCTGCCTCACTTCTTGCTCACCGCTCCGGAGCCTGTGTCTGCTGGGCGTGACACAATCAGCTGGAATATCAGCTGAAGAATGACGGAGACGTTCCTCCTGATCTATCATTTTGAAGGACTGATTAGTGAGGAAATCAACTCAGTTGTCCATATCTTACCTACCTAAACTTTCAGTTAAGACTATGTTAAATGTTTACATGACACAAATATTAGAATTTCAATGTTACCTAGATTTGAAAAATAAAATATTGTTTTATTAAATATCAAAAAATATTTGGCCATGTAAATTAAAAGAATAAATGAAAAAGGCAAATATATACAGGAATGTCAGTCACCATACTGTGGGTTAATTCCAACACAGTTAAACATCCATTATAATTTCCTTTTGCACTAAACACTTTATTACCCCATGGAATGTTTATGAGTTATTGCAAGAAAGAAGTTTGAGCTTCTACTTCTGGATGACACACATGCAAACACAAGTGCACACATGCAGAAATACATATACTTTCGGAGCGAAAGTTAGGCTGCAAATCATCATTATAAACATGTTCTATCTGAAGAGCTGAAGGCACAGAGCGTTCTGGATGAATACACAACACAAATGAAATTTACCTTTGACCCATAAAACGTGCTTCTATGCATGGTAACTATTTTCAAGAAACACCCCAAATTGCCAAAACATGTTCAGTTTAGGCTGAATGGAAGTTGTTCCATTTTACACAGTTTATCATTTATTTAAAGTTGCTTGAACATGGGCCTCAAAAGCAGTGAAGAAATTTCAGAACAGATACAGAAAAGATATTGTGTTCAAAGGGACTTTTAAATCATTGTTAATGGAGCATAAAAAGATTTTAAAAGAGGTCAGCTCTGAAAGCAGAATCTTGTTATGAAACAGCAGCACATTTTCACATGTCTGCTTTAAAAATACAGATATTTTCATAACTGCCATAATGTTGCTGAGAATTTAAGAAATAAATGTACGGCATAATTACATTAACCAGAAGAATCTCTCTTATTCTGTCTGTTCCTCAACTTACATGTTACATTGCAAAGATAATGTTTATTATTACTGTAATCATTGACACGTTGTTTATACTGAATAAAGCAGTCTGTTTTTTGACAAATATGCTGATTTTGTGCCCAAATCCTTTTGGGCTACTGGCATGTCTCAGAGAGACTTATCCACACTGCATGACTTTTCAGCCATAATTCACCTTTAAGATGGAAACAAATCTAGAACAAACTTTTACTGTTTATTTCCATTGTTCGGCTGTCTACTTAAAAAGTTGGAGAAATTTCATGGAAGTGGTATTAGATAGAGGCAATTTGTTCCCTGTCTGTAACTGGAAACCACCAGGTGATCTTCCACATAGACCTATGTCTTGGGGCAGTTTTCCTTTGTGCAGAAATTCTACCTCTTAATTACAGAACATGGATTTTGGGCATTTGCCTCACATTTTTATGACCATCTATACAGTATATACAGCAAGTTTCTGTTTTGCTATTCAAGGCTCTGCCAGAAAAAGTTGTTTAGCCAAAATTAATTTTTATTCAATAATTATTCTTAATGTGTAGTTTTACTATAGCAAAAACGTTTTTGATTCACTTTAAGTCTGTTTTGTTATATGGTATTTTAAATTCATAATTGTACATGACATATGTAGGCATTTCTTTCTCTCTACTTACGCAGCAACAATTCAACATTTATTGTGTTTTTAGGACTAGGTTTGCTAGCAACATTTGACATAAACACTCATGCAAACCATTTGCACACTTGGTCCCTTCAGCTTTCAGATTACGTTCTGCCAGCAAAAGTGGCCTTTACATAGACGTGCTAGGAAATTTTGAAATGTTAATGGCTTACTTTCACAATAATTCTTCCCTTTGCCTAAGCACACTAGCAGATGAGCCTGCATCAATGGGATTCTAGGTATTTCTCTGAAGTTCATTCTTCCCAGTGGAGACTTGGACTGAGCTACAGCTGATGTGCTCTACATGCCTGTGGATGTGCCTATTTATCAGGTCACTTGAAAGTTGGTGTTTCCCTAAAGAGGGATGTATTCCCACAATAAGGATCCCAACCAAAATAAAAACCATCCTCAGAAGTTTAGATAGACTCAGCATTTGGAGGCAGTGTGTTGGGGCTTCCACCCAAATATTTCTTATTTCCACAAAATGTCAATGATGTTAAAATCAAGACATGGAAAATTCTTTTCATGGGTGATCATCTGGAATGTGCAGCAATTACAACATGGAGATGGACAGTATGCAAACCTTTCAAACAGAGATCAATCAAAACAGAGATGAATCAAAGAGCTTAATTAAAATGTTACAGGTTCTTCAGAATGCATGAGCCTACCAGGCCAAGAACTATATGAGGTGAAGCCACTCATTTAATGTATGCAGTTTACATAATACAGTAATACTTTTAAATTATTTGTTGTGCCATGCACACTAAATTGCAAATGCAATGATCATGTGCTTTTGCTATACCTTGCAAAACATAAATTCCAAATAAAAATATATAATATTTAAAAATATAGAAAATTGTCCAGTTAAGCTTTGCACCGTTGGTTTCACAGAATAGGCATCACCATTTTTTTACAACCACTTCTTAAAATGGTTGAATGGATTGATTAAGTAGCACTGCATGTTCCTGCGAAACACTGCCACACAGGCCAATTACCGCCGGAGAAACACACAGGCCCTCATTATCCATCTACTCCTCTGGTTGCCTGGTATCAAATTTGATGGCTTATTTGAAAGGCAGCGGACCAACTGTCAGTTTATTTCAGGCAAGCTTAAGCCAAAAGAAATTCTTCTTTGTTGTTTAAATGAAATTCAGCAATGGTTTATGCATCTTTCATTACTGCTTAGAGATTGTGGAATAAGACAGACTATGTGGTCCAGGAAGGACTTGGAATTCTTCTGGAAAAATATGCAGTGTATGTGTGTGTGTATGTGTGTTTGTAAAACTAATCCTTCAAATAACCTTAAAGCCACCCTCTTCTCTGATCCACAGTTTTGTATAGACGTTTCTAATGTGCCAAAAGACACACAGTGCTGTCATTGAGGAGCAAAGCAGATCCAGTAACAGTAACATTCCAAGGCGGTCTTGCATGTCATCCAAGGTTACCATTTCTGAGTAGGTCCTGAATGATAGCTCATTCAATGCATCTGATGACTGGCTACTTCTGCAAAACAGAGCATAGCTCACCTCCTTATTTAGGCCAGCTAGTTTAAGAAACTATCTAAAGTAATTAAAATGGTTGTAGTCAAGTGTTATACATTTATTATGTGTTCAAGTGGGTGAAAAATGAAAATATACAGTTATAAACATCCTACTGCAATATGTAGTGCAGTGTCCCTTGGGTTTTTCCTACAATTACTTCATAATCTGTCTGTCTGTCTGTTTGACCTCTGATGTCCCTTAAGCCCCTAATAAGATTTAATAATAAATGTACAGAATATATATACAACATGAATACATTCGTTTGTTGCAGGTCTACATCTGTATCTATACCTTTCCATGCTGCCATTCCTTTTTCATAATGGTAGGATGTTTTGATCTGCTGGTTTAGGACAAAGAGTTTTAACTTTATTCTGTAAAAAGAAATATATTTTATATTTCAGCTAATTAAAAAGAAAAATCTACTTAAAAATAAATTTGTAGTCTGGGACAGTTCCCAAACATGCTAGCAAGCCATTATTCCTGTTCATTTCCTTAATCAGTTTCAAATAAAATCATATATTTTTTAAAGATATATTAAAAAATATAAGTCAGCTTTCTACCAATGATATGATCTGCAGATATCTGGGTCATGGGTGCATCAGAGGAATGCAGCTGTGTTAATCCACATCACCCATCCATATTCCTTTGACTTACAGTACAACAGTCATGACTACAACAGAAGCTGTCCCAGGCAGCACAGCACTGAAGGCTGTGCTCCACCCTGGACTGGATGCCAGTGCGTCGCAGGGCACATACACAAACACACCAATTAGCTGATCTGCCTGTGCGCTACGGGAGGAAGCCAGAGTACACAGAGACCTGAGCTACAACCTGAGAACATACAGGCACAACCCTGGAGGTGTGAGCAATCGTGCTGCCCAACAGTCACCATTAAATGATGAATAAATTTATAATAAATATAAATACATTTATAATCTGGCAAGAAAAAAAAATAGAATTACTGAATATTAATTGTTTTGCTCCCAAGCTATCATGCATATGTGAATTATTAAAATTCCACTAGAACAAAATAACATATGCTAAATAACAAAGGTCTTTGTACATCAACAACAGCCAATCTGTCTTATAATAAAATATCTCAGGGTAAATCATTCTACTTCTTTGACTTAATGTTATTGTAATAAGAACGATCTGGAATTTTTTATAGGGAGAAATGTTATTATGACCTTCATAGTACTTCAATAGTTCTGGAATCTGTTTCTAGGCGTTATTTGTAAAGTTAAATTGGTACATCTGCATAATAATTGCAAGTTATATTAAAAGTGAGTTGGTTTGTGTTCAAATAAGTGTCTGGACATATTAGCATAAGAAAAGATAACTGGATATTCATAACCAGCGTTGCAAGACCATCCTCTTAAATGTTTTTAGGATGTAAAACATGCTTTTGCAAATCAGTCAAAATCAGCTAAAAGAATGATAGTGTGTGTAAAATTACATGGCATATTATAAGAGAATATATATTTTATACCTGAACAAAGTCAAATTTGACAACATTTCAAACCATGAGTTTTTTTTCTTTCATTTTGTTCTACAGTATGATTTGTTTTTTCACCAATAAAAAAAATCCAAAAACAAATCTGAAAATGTAAAAATCAATATACTCTAATCATAATTGTTTTGCCTCAGTTGTATTGCTGATATATTTCCCTTAGCCGATATTCTTTCACAGATTTACCATGAGATCAACGCCTTTCACAGCACAGCTCCTGTGCTGCTTAAGCTTGTACCTGGGCGTTCCCTGAAAGCTCAGGGTAGCTGCATTTATGCTTAGTTGACTCCTTGAGCGCACATATGTTTCTAATGTGCTGTTTGTGTCTCACTGGAACATCACTTTGGAAAAAGTATCAGCTAAATGTTTAAATGAATAAAATATAACTGTATTCATATTCAGGGGTGTACCTAGAAATCTGACAAAATTTCCCCATGCCCCCACCTCCCACCTACCTAATTTTACATATAATTTAATGTATTCAAGAGCTTCCTATAGTGCTGGGCCCCCTGAATCTACCAGGGTGTCCATGCCCCTCTGTTGCCCCAACCAACCAAAGTAATGACACCCCCTGCTTAAATAAAAAGGGGTGTTACTTAATTAAAATATGCAAATATTTGTTTTGTAGAGAATATATTGGGACATTCAAATGGGAAATCTACAGCCCAAACTTGTAGAAGTATTGCTTCACGGGGGGGGTGGGGGGGGGCATAAATAAAGTGAGCTTTGTAACACATATTAGTCAGAAAGCCTTCATATTCAAACAGTGCCATTCAACCCGTTAAGCGACATAGGCGGCTGCCTAGGGCACCGTCTTCTCAGGGGCACCAATTTAGCAAATGTCCATGGACAAGCGTCACCATGCCACCGCTGAAGCTTGCCTAGGGTGCCAAATGGGCTTTTACAGTCTGGCACTGTAATCCCCAGGGAGAAAGACAAGTCAGCTTGCTACACAATGAAAAGATGAGAGGAAATATGTCATCATAAACACCAAAACAAGGACTGGAATGGCTTATTAGGGATTAGAGGCTGACACGGGAGTGAATTTTCAAACCTCTCCCGTCCCACTCCCACAAAAAAAATCCCATCCCATCCCAATCCCATAAAAAAACTGGGGGAAAATCCCATCCCTTCCCAATCCCAGAAGAATGACTCCCATTCCCTCCCACTCCCATGTTGTTTTCTTTTTGGCTGGAATCTGTCAGTTACAGTAAAAAAATAGAGTACAGATCACAGCATGCCCAGCTTAGTTGAATAAAAATCCAAAATGTAATTTGTTATTTTATTGAACTGAAAGTCCATCTTAACAATGCACAGTGTGTTTCATGTTGAATTTTATGCAAATCATCCATCCATAAACACACACACACATTATATAAACACATATTATAATTTTCACTGAATTTCTATTACGATGGAGTCCCACTATCTCCCTTGTAGCCAGGACCCGGTTCACCAATTTCCATTCAAGAATATAATGAACTGTAACCGTTAGTGTTTGTTCTTTCTTCTGCCCATAGGTCAGTTGTAACAGCGCAGTCTGGGTACTAAAGGAATAGAATATCATGTAAATGTTATTTCAGGCTTTGAAGGATCTTACATTAACAGATACATCTTTCTCAACGCGTAATTTTTTTTCAGTTATTTCAGACCGCCCAGAAATATCCGTGAGCACAACTGATGTATTATTTTCAGACAGTAGTTGTTGCAGCGTAGCTTTCACGTCTGCCTCCATTTTGGTTATGATTTTCGCGGCTAAAAAGTGCGTGAAGAAGCCTACTTCCTCTCTTACATTATTGGTGGTTGGGACTATCGCCACCAACTGCTACGGGTGTGTGGAGCACGCCATTCACTTAACCGGCTACACCAAAGCAAACAGGAGGAGAGCATAAACAGACAGGACAATTAGTATTGAGTTCAAAATTAGTTTATTTATTTAAAAGGCATATTTCTGTATAAAGTTATCATAGTGTTATTACGATTCCCGGTTCCGCCCACTCCTGCTTACATTTTTTCCAGTCCTGTCCCAATCACGTTATCAATAGTGATTTTGTTTCCCATCCCGTGGGATTCCCGAAAAAATGTCAGCCTCTATTAGGGATACCGCTTACTTCTGGAAACACACTTCTTACCAGAGGTGGAAAGTTCAGGTCCAGAAAGTACAAATTCAGACCATGGATTTATCTCAAACTAGCAGTTGAGTACTCTGTGACTGTGAATCTTTATACTCAACTGGTTGGCTGAAACAAAACCTTGGTCTGGATTTTTACTTTTTGGACCTGAACTTTCCACCTCTGCTTCTTACTTCTCTGTGGTTAGCTATTGGAGAGAATTACAGTATTGTTCTAGCAAGAATCTTTGCACCTGCCAGTTAAGGAACAATTTAGCAAAGCATTTGTACAGGTTTTTTATTGATCTGGACGCCGATTCAAACTTTAATGAATTGCAGTTTAACCAATCAAACTTGAATCATAGACAAGAACCGAAACAATGTCTGTTCACACTAAACAACAGGATGTGGTTGTCTTAAAATACGTTGTTGTCCAGAAACACAGAGACATTACCACAGGAAGATGAGAATCAAGTAATCAATTACTCATACATTACTCCATCAATTGCTCCTTTATTAGCTTTTAAAGTTTTTCTCGATGGCTTTGGAGCATTTCTCAAATGACAATTAACATTTGCAAAACAACAAGTGCAATCCCAACACCAGAATGTTACTTCTGTACTGTTAAGCCATGGATTTTTTAAAGGGTCTACCATATACTACTGCTTAATACCATCCATTTAACAATCAACAGGTTACCTGCATAACATGAAAGAAGACGGAAGAAGCTGATCAAACTTCCTAACCATCTCCTCGTTTTAGGGTGTGCCCAATATGTTACCTTCATGATGACTCGCTCCCCTTTTTTTAACAATAGTGCTGGTATCTACAACAATGGTCTAATTCACTAAAAACCTAGGGAACCCCCATAGTGTGCATGTTGCTCTCTGCATCATGTTTTGAATTAACCTATTAACGTGTTTCTCCAGTCTGCCTGTGTGTGTTCTCATCTGGGCCTCTATTTTGCTTGCAGGTGGGGTGACTTTGTCCAGGGACACTGGATGTTCTTGATTTTCTTGACATGAGTCTAGGATCTCCACTCTCCAAAGAAAGATCGTCCAAGTAGGGCTTGGTTCATTTTCTGTACACTGACTGGACTGAGAATGGTCAGCGTCAGACCTGAAGTCCTTACTATCCAGCAGCTGCCCAAAGTCTGCCTCAATGGAATGTGGGCTTTCAGAAGATCTATTGGGACTGAACACCTCAGCTACCCAGCTTGCAGTTTCTTGGATTTTGACTGCATTCTCGCAGCTGAATTCTGTGTCATTTGAAAATGATTCACCATTGTCTTCCATCTCAAAACATAAGAAATCAGCCAACAGGATATTTAAGATTTTTAAGAGGTTGTATTTTAGAATCTAAGATTTTGACTGTGCAATGCATGGATGTACTAAAAAGGCTGATTCGTTTAGATTTGACCAATTCCGTGAAAATAATCAGAATGATTCTTAGTGCAAGTAGTGTTTCTTGATAAGACCGTATCATAGTGTAGTTCTTTTCTCTCTGACTGAAAATCATGCAAGTACAAATGCGATTCTGCCTTGTATTGGACTCAGGTCCTAATGGTATCAGTTCCATTAGAACAGATTTGCGTTGTCTCTGTTGCTCCTTGGTATACCTTAGTTGGTCTGTACAGCAGCAGATGATTCACATATGCTGGGCAATATATATACATATATACACTCACCTAAAGGATTATTAGGAACACCATACTAATACAGTGTTTGACCCCCTTTCGCCTTCAGAACTGCCTTAATTCTACGTGCCATTGATTCAACAAGGTGCTGAAAGCATTCTTTAGAAATGTTGGCCCATATTGATAGGATAGCATCTTGCAGTTGATGGAGATTTGTGGGATGCACATCCAGGGCACGAAGCTCCCGTTCCACCACATCCCAAAGATGCTCTATTGGGTTGAGATCTGGTGACTGTGGGGGCAATTTTAGTACAGTGAACTCATTGTCATGTTCAAGAAACCAATTTGAAATGATTCGAGCTTTGTGACATGGTGCATTATCCTGCTGGAAGAAGCCATCAGAGGATGGGTACATGGTGGTCATAAAGGGATGGACATGGTCAGAAACAATGCTCAGGTAGGCCGTGGCATTTAAACGATGCCCAATTGGCACTAAGGGGCCTAAAGTGTGCCAAGAAAACATCCCCCACACCATTACACCACCACCACCAGCCTGCACAGTGGTAACAAGGCATGATGGATCCATGTTCTCATTCTGTTTACGCCAAATTCTGACTCTACCATTTGAATGTCTCAACAGAAATCGAGACTCCTCAGACCAGGCAACATTTTTCCAGTCTTCAACTGTCCAATTTTGGTGAGCTTGTGCAAATTGTAGCCTCTTTTTCCTATTTGTAGTGGAGATGAGTGGTACCCGGTGGGGTCTTCTGCTGTTGTAGCCCATCCGCCTCAAGGTTGTGCGTGTTGTGGCTTCACAAATGCTTTGCTGCATACCTCGGTTGTAACAAGTGGTTATTTCAGTCAAAGTTGCTCTTCTATCAGCTTGAATCAGTCGGCCCATTCTTCTCTGACCTCTAGCATCAACAAGGCATTTTCGCCCACAGGACTGCCGCATACTGGATGTTTTTCCCTTTGCACACCATTCTTTGTAAACCCTAGAAATGGTTGTGCGTGAAAATCCCAGTAACTGAGCAGATTGTGAAATACTCAGACCGGCCCATCTGGCACCAACAACCATGCCACGCTCAAAATTGCTTAAATCACCTTTCTTTCCCATTCTGACATTCAGTTTGGAGTTCAGGAGATTGTCTTGACCAGGACCACACCCCTAAATGCATTGAAGCAACTGCCATGTGATTGGTTGATTAGATAATTGCATTAATGAGAAATTGAACAGGTGTTCCTAATAATCCTTTAGATGAGTGTATATATATATTGTGGTATACTCATTTTGGCAGTAAAACATCGTACCACAAGAAAAGAGACCTCTCTGTGGTGGAAAGTCTTGCCAGATCTATAATCACTTGAAAGTCAGAATGATTTTTCAGAATGGTTTTTACATTACAAAAATATACATAATTGAATATATCCAGACATGGTTTTGTGCTGGCTCGTTTTGATTTGTTTTGGGCTATATCATACCATAGTAATAATACTGTGTTTTTACTCAGTTGTGAGGAGGAATTCCCCATAAAACTAGGCATTGTCAGCTGTATTCCTTAAAAGATAGGTGTAAATAACAGTGAGCAAACAAAATGAACACTGTACTATTACTGTTTGTAATTTAAAGGTAGTTTTAGTGTGAGAAATGCTTTTTGATTTATTATGAACAGAGTGGTGCCAATGGCAACAAGAGTATGCTGAATAACTTTACTTGTTATGATAGACAGACTTGTGTTGTCCACTAAAGGAAATTCCAGAGAAAAAAACGTCTGAAAAACAGGCCTTCCGCCTGTCATTTTAAGATAAAAAGTGCCCAGAGGAACTGTCAGTGTTTTTCTCGTGTATATTTACTCATGTGTGTCAATGGACTTCATCCAGACGAAAGCAACCATGTCAATGATTTCTGGAGATTCGTTTGCTTGGTTTAATCAAACTGACAACTATGCTGAGGAGTCAGAGTCAATCATGGAAGCAAAATATGCATGATAGAGAATTGGGACGAAGCCTTGTGTCTCATAACACATCATATGAGCATATACATAGCATCCTTGACAAGTGAGTGTAAATATTTCTCTCTATAAAGCTAAAGTATGCTTCTATAAAAATTGCACATGAGCAGAATTGAGTGTTAGGGTTCTGATCAGATTTTTCACATTTCAAGGACAATAATCAGTCTAAAATTTGCTCCTAATTGTATTCCACAGTTCTGTTACTGAATAAATAAATGCAGAAAATAATGTTAAAACATTTCATTATGTAACACAAAGTCCCAAATGCAACCTGATGGAACCTCTTTTGCAGACCTGACTAAAGCATGACTTTCCATAAAAATCAGTTTGTTTTTTTTAAATGTTACCACAATTTCCATTATTTGGGTTTCTTGTAAAAAAAAACAATGTACAGTATAGCTTAAATGTAGTACAACCACACCTTAATTATACACTACATACTAAAATCCTGAAAGATAAATGTTTCAGATTCTTTTGAATTTCATAATGAGGATTTAAATAATTCTATATTGTGTTAAAGCATGTCTGTCCTCATGCACTGCGGTGTGTTGGTGCCCCCCCCAGGGTTGGTTCCCGCCTGCGCCCGTTGTTCCCGGGATAGGCTCCGGGCCCCCCGCGACCCCAGTGGGGATTAAGCAGTTACGATAATGGATGGATGGATGTGCACATGCACACACACCCAATGCTGCTGTCACGAATCAGGGAGCTGTCTCTAAGGATGTCAAATGGGCCTAGTTCTTACACAAAAATATTAAAAAATTGGGGGCCACAGAAATCGCAGGATGTTTACGTGACAGAACTTCAGTGGTCTGTAAACTTTGCAGCAAAAATGTAAAAAAATGTAGCCGAACAGAAATATTCAAGAAAATTGAAGTAAGCTTAGTGTTAGAAATTAATTGACATTGTATTGTTTAACAGTATGCCATATTTTAGTTTTGTTTTTTTTAAATAATTGCATACAGCAATTTTGCTGTATACAGCAGCATTGCTGGAAGCCTTAGACTATTGGTGATGGTGTTGGTGTGAGATCATCCTTATTTCCAATGCCAAAGGCCATACCAAGAACAGTTCCTGGACTGTAAGGGTAAGTGTTTTATATTCATTCTCACATGTTCAGCACTCAGAATACCAAAAATGGGAAATCACAGTAACATAAACCAGATGATCAGCAGGATAGAATACAAAGAAAACCAATGCTTATAGAAATATTTCCAATAGAAATTTATTATGGAATTTATTTTGAAGATAATTGAGTGGGTGGATTTCAGCATTAAGACTGACATGAAGTTATGTCGAGATCATGTAAATGTTACTGTGAGTCTTCCTATCTGAAAAGGAAACAAGACCAGTAGCCTTACTGAATTGCAGACAGGGCTTAAATAATTCAAACCAGTTTGATGCATGCAGACTCTTCTGCCCAGAAGAGGTTTTTCTGTGTGTTCACACTGATGAGACATAAATAACTGTATTACAATAACAGTTACAACAGTGATGCTGCTTTTTCTACTGAAAATAAAGCACTGTAAACACTAAACTTGGAAGATTGATGAATTGAATGAATGGTCTATTAGAAAGAAAAACTCAATGGTTGGTTCAATGATAAGTCTCTGCACTCCTGATGCAGCAAAGAATCCCAAAACCATGATACTATCACCAACAAAATTGACCATTGCTATGAGCTTCTTAGTGTGGAATGCACTGTTTGGCAGACATACCAAAGCCTATGTCAAGTTCCACCTTCACTCATTTGTTCATTGTCCAACATTCTAATAAGCTTTGTGAATCACACAGGCATTTGTAGGAAATTTGAGACAAGAATTAATGTTCTTTTTAATGAATAGTTATTATTTGTAACTAAACAAAATACGAGACTTCTGGCATTTTTAGTTTTTTGATTGCAATCACAGATCTTGAAAAATGGTTCCCACAACGTCAAAATACCAGGTTTTTATTACATTGTAGGGAACATTTAGTCCCCAAAATGTAATATAAACCCAACACACAAACACAGACAAACACACACACACACACACACACACACACACACCCTTTAACCCTTTTCAGGATGGTTACATCAATAACATTTTATCTTCTGAGAAATTCATTTTTCTGGAATGGTGAACCTTAAGAATTTGTGAGATCGCTAAAGATATACTGTGTATTCTGACACATTACTGCCATTGCCAACATGAACTTTTTCAGCAATTTGTACTACAGTAGCCCTTCTAGGCTAGCGCTCACTCCCCATGCACATCAATGAGCTGGTGGCCCCGTTCTCGGTTGGCCTTCCTTGGACCACTTTGGTAGGTACTGACCACTGCATAACAAGAAGACCCCACAAGACCTGCTGTTTTGGAGATACTTTGACCCAGTCATGTAACCATCACAATTTGGCCCTTATCAGAGTCTCTCAGATACTTACGCTTTGCACATTTTTCCTGCTTCCAACGCAACAGCTTAAAGAACTGACTGAAGAGCAGGTGACATAGTCATAAGATAATCAATGTTATTCACTTCACCTGTCACCTGGTTTTAATGTTATGGCTCTCAGCTCACATATTAAATTCCCATTAAGTATAGTTTTATATTTAAAAATAATGCAATCTTTCTGCAGGAAACTAGAACTTATTTTGTTTTATTTGGCTAAGATGTCACTTAGATGACAGCTAGAATTAATCTACGAATTTAAAAACTTGGTTTCTTAGTACGAAACCAGTCATATTAATCAAATGTTATAACAAAATAGCTTGCTAAATATTTGCAGGTGTACAATAACAACGTGACTCATTTCTCCTGGAGATCACAATAAAATACAAGAGAATACAACAGAATACAAGCAACAAGCTTAGGAAATGCGCATTACATGATATCTAACGATGTTAGTGGTCTGAAGCAAAGCCTGGGACCGATTCTCTCTTCTAAACTGCGAGGTATCTGTGAATCATTGTTAATGTTTGTCTTTCCAAAACCCCGGTGTTATCGCCTCAGAATGCTCTCTCAACATATTTCAGATCTGCTTTCGTCACTGTTGCTGTTACAGCATCAAGGGTTGACGGTCATAAATCCCTCCAGCCACTACAGGCACTCCAGCTGATATAGAGTTGTACTGTTTGGCTTTTTACACATGTGGTCCAAGGCCTATGTGCTGTTCAGTATTTATGGAGCTCATTAATGTTGCCCATAGAGGACACTGAATACATGCAAGTCTGCTATAACTCCCGGAATTGAGGCAGGAGTTTTATTGGTTCCCCAAGGAGTGAAACTGCTAAGACAACTCGTCTGGCTTATCCTCTTACCTGGCAAATTGTGCTGTTTCATGACATGATGGCTAATTTACTCCCCTAATATGTTACCCCCCCCCCCCCCAAATCCTGTCATGCTGCTTACTCTTTTCCTTTCTTAACTGCAAAAATTGCAAAATAAGCTGACCGCTGGCCAAAGAACTGCAACATTACTTCACGTTTTTAACTTTAGAAAGAAATCTTCTGATATTCAAGTTGATTGTATGGTTGATCTGTATAGCAAACTCTTGAATAATTATTTTAGAGACATTTCATTGTGTTGTATCTTACGGTCATTGATTATGTGTTATTGTAGGTATAGCCATTGTGTAATCTTCAGATTATCTTCATAGTCGTAACTGAGTTCAGAGATAAAGGTTATTTATCAATAACTTAAATATTAAAATTCATCAATTATGATAAATGAGTAAATTTGTTATTCTGTATAGTGTCCCAATGAGACTGGAGCCAGTATTATGAAACGCAGGGCTGGAGGCATCTTGGATGGGATTCCAAGAGGAAAAAAAACCAAATCATACTCATACTGTACTACAAAAGGAAAGCTTTTAATCAACTTTGCAGTGCAACCTTAAACTTTGACGAATATGAGAGCTAATGTCTTAAACAGCATTGAAAATATCCTCAATATCAGTCCAAGATATCAAAGTGAGGGGACCAAATCCAGTAGGACCATACAGCCTATTCAGTCACGGAACCAAGAGTATGTTGGTTTAAATGCCACCTCTGAGTAAGATTAACGAAGTTCAAGAGAACAAAACACTTAATGCCATATGTACAATAAACGTATTGCATAGATTCTAAAATGGAGTCGCTGCTGCTGTGTATTCTATAATCATTAGCTTTTCTAATTGGGAATAATGTGCAGTCAACAGCATGAGCCTTTGCTTGAAACTCTTTAAACCCCTTGTTTTTTCATTTGGGAGTAACAGGAAGCCCAAAATACAAGTACAGTTACAGTATTAAATAGTATAAACTCCCCCAAAGACTTTATAGCAGGAGAAAAGTTTGCATCATTCAAGGAGCTCGTATCATTTCCCTTTGTGGGATTAATACAGTTCAGCTTATGAATGAAGAATCATAGCAAACACAACAAAATACCACCGGCTTGATACGTCCAGCACAGTTATTATGAAAAGTTTCAGTGAGTAGAGAGCATCCTCAGAAAACAAATGCTGTGCAGGATCTCCTGGCTTGTGTCCTCTGTATCTTGGAATAGGCCTGTCCTGGGCTTACTGGGGCTGTATACTGGATATGTCACAGAGGAAACATGCACATCAAGCACTATGGGGAATTTTATAGAACCAGTTAACCTACAGTAACTGCATGTGTTTGTACTGTGGGAGGAATGTGTCACCAGAAATTATTTGATTCATAGTAAATATACCTGAAAAGTATGGTCGATAGTCCCAGTGAGGATGTGACTTATCAACACTCCCTAAAGAGAAAAATAATTTAATATTATCTTTTAAATAAGGATAATTTATTCAATACATTTGCTTAAAAACAGAAAAATCCAGTGGAGCCTCTCGACCTCCATGCATAACACTGTTACTACTCAGAAACACATGAATATATTTAACACATCAAGAATTCGTCTATTCATCTCTGCTTATACAGGGAAGGGATCATGGTGAGGCCTGGAGTCTATGCCAGGCTGCAGAGGACATAAAGCAGGAGCAACATGGGAAGAACATCCAGACTCACACAAAGCAGGTACAGGATTCAACCCTGTGACAATGGAGGGGTGAAGCCATCCAGCCACTGCAAATTGATAATAAGATTAATTGTAATACTGCAACAAAAACATTACGCCCATCTGATTTTTTGTTGTTGTTTCTTGTTGTGGAACCCAAGTGAAAAAGATGCATTCTTCAGTATCATTAAAACTAAATATTCTGACTAGTATGCAGACAGAGTCAGTGTCTGAAGGGATTTTTGCATCACATCATTTTCTCCTGCAAATAAAACTTAGCCTACGCTGAAAATATTTGCTGTTCTGGTGGGATCTGACTACCCTTACTGAATACAAGGACTTGCTCTGCAAAGCACAAAAAGAACATTGTACGCATATCCAGCAAAGAGCAATTATACCAACCACTGGACTGTGGTATGAATTACATGGATAGGTAAGGAGAATTCAATCCTTTAAGCCAATAACAAATATCTCCCAGGAGATCAGACGGTGTTTTCGAAGGTTTTGCAGAAATGTTAATACAATTATGAATCTGTGGTTTGCTTACATCTTTGCATTTCAAAACTTCCTCTCTGACCTTCTATCAGTATATAGCAGTATAATGTACTGTAATTACAATTCATCATTCAACACATTCAATCAGATTTTCAAACTGTTAACTATAGCAAAATATATATTTTTCCCACTGCTTACCAAACTGTTATATTTATGTATGTAATAGTACTGTATTTATGTGAATAATAGCTTACATGCAAGTCATAATATGCAGTTTATGTTTTTCAGTAAGATTACAAAGATGTTTGGGAAAAATATCAGCAAGTAGCTTTATATTACTGTAGAATTTCAAATTTGACTAAATGGTACCTGTTATTTTAAAGTAAAACCAGACAAAATGTACAAATGCAAAACATCACTTTTGCCTCTGAGAAAGAAATAATAAGGTATAAAATTGATAAAGCTATATCTATAGTCATGTGATCTATCTTGCACTGCCCTTTTGAGACAACCAGACTTACTTATAGTGTCTTAATAAACTCTTGGTATTAATAGATGGAGTGTAATAAATTTGTACAATTTATTGCACACAATTTTTGACTGGCTTATTCGATAGATCTGGTTAGTGTAAAAGGTGGATTTTTTTATCATTTGGTTTTCAGATAAAAGTACTAAAGGTCTGAGATATATGGTTCCTGAAAAACATTAGATGCCACTATTCTTTTGCATTATCATGTTTTTTCAACACAGCAGGACTTCGTATTACAACATAATACAATCATGTAGCAAACATTACCTGATTGGGGGGGGGTGGAGTCAGGTCAATGAACTTCAGCAAACTTTCCAGTCTCTGTCCATCTGTTTTCTTTTTCTCAAAATAGTGATTTTCTCTTCTTGCTTAGGTTTTTGCATTTAGATTCTTGGGTTGGCGTGCATTTCCCATGTTCTTGCATGATGTGCGATGTAATTAGTGTTCCCTAAATTGCCAGTGATGGGTGTGTGTATTTGCCCCGTGATGGAGTGTCCTGAGCCATGGGTGTAAATTATGGGGGGATGGGGGGTTGTAGCCCCCCCAATAAATCAAAACCAGCTAATACAACCCCCCAATAATCATGTTTCACCCGTAATGGGTAGAAACCTCAACTCTCCCAATGTTCCAGCCAAAGTTACGCCCTTGTCCTGAGCCTATCCCTAAAACCACGGCCCAAGGCAGGGAATAACCCAGGCTGGGATGCCAACCCATTATAGGGCACACACACCATTCACATTTATGGACAATTTGACAACTCCAATTCACCTCAGCATGCTTTCGGGCCATGTGCGGAAATGGGAGCACCCTCAGGAACACGGGGAGAACATGCAAACCCTGACCCCAGAGGTATGAGGCAACAGCACAAGCCAATGTGCTATCATACCACCCTCAGTTCTGTCACAATTGGATCTAGATTCTACAGGAAAGGACAGAACGCGGACCACTGAATAAAGCAAATTTTCTCTCCGTAGCCTTGTGTCGCGTGACTTTGTTTACCATTCTGCGACTGTTTCATTCTGTTAAACCTGGTTGGAAAACATTATTGTTTTAAAGTATAATTTTAGGTATAGTACATTTACTTGTTAACCTGAGCACTTTGATTCTAAACTTGTACCTTACCTATAGCAGTTTTTCTTGCACAAAACAGCCCGTGATGTCTTGGAATAGGCTTCTACTGACGAGAATACTACAACGAGAGCCCAGCCGCCTCTCCCAAAATGGATGGATTGAGGTGAATGAGAAATGCAGTTAAACAAACTCTACAGAGCCCACAATGGAGAAAACATATGCTGCACATTTATACTGCAGGTTCATTTCTCTGTGGGATGTGCACCTTCCTTTGGAGGACAGTCCACAGAGGACTTTTGCACTTGTCTGTTGTACCATTTTGTGCAGCCATATAATCAAGGGAGCAGTAAGGAGGCAGCGGTGCCATGGAGTGACGGACTGAGCCGCTGACATAGAGCTGTGAATTTGCAAAGTGATCCTATGAAGCTGAATACAGTAACAAGCATTTCATAACACTATAGAGTCCAGCTAGGAGCTAAGAGGCATAGGAAGTGTTTTATTTTTTTATTTTTGGCTGTTTCATTCTTTATTTGGGAAACGTGCCACTCCCTTCCCTTTACTTTTACTTCACCTCTAGCCCCCCCCCCCCCCTGGAAAGCTCATTTCACCATGTTGTGCTCAGAAGTGCTGCTAGGGGTCATTTCTGCCTTCTTCGAAATGCTTACCTGGGGTGGGGGGGGGGCGAATCCTGGCATTTAATGAAAGTCAGCATATCTGAAAGGATCCTCATTATAGGTCATGTGAGCCTAGGACAGCGGGGGAGGAATGCAGAACTGAGGAGGTGAGGCGGGTCTCAAAATTCTCATCGACTATGGTAAGAACATCATAATTACCGTCACTTATGCAGGATGATCCTGTTCCCTGGAAAAATTATGGCAGAAACTTGGCTTTAATGAAGTGTCTGGAAATCAGTAAGTTGTGCATTTCATTCCATGGGTCAAATGAAGAGGTACTACTGGATAAATCTAAATCCCTGCTTAGTCTGGCCAACTTTCTCAACATGATTTTTTTTTTACCTCCTTACAAATATGCAATTTGAGAGGGTCCATTCCAACGTGTTTCATGAAAACAGTCATTCGAGAGAAGCCTGAAACAGGCCCAAAATTTTGGCCCTGAAAGACTAGTCCGACAGCTGTGACATCACATGACACTGGTATAGCGCTAGAAGGCTAGCAGCAATCAGAACTTAATGTGCCCTTCTTGATACACATTTCAACAGAAGGTCTCATGAAAGATCTATAGATATTAAGCAGAACTCATCTATACCCATCTGCTTCTAATGATTGGCTCCATAATGCAAAATTAATTTCAGATGTGGATTCTGTTCTTTGAGAATTGGTATTGCAATCTTCAAAGACACCCATAAGAGAAGTCTGCCACAGCTTAATCATTTTATGGAATGATTGTACAATCCCACATAATTATAGCATTACAGAGCAAAGCATACATTTCACAGGATTTTTTTTTAAGTAGTCATCATAAGAAGTCATCTTCTACTGCTTACAGTATTGACAGTGAATAAGCAACTGAAAAATCCACAAAAAAAAAGAGGCAGGTGCTATTACGATTATGCTTATTTATATTGTATGATGAAAACATTTCACATTGATAACATGATGTTTCACAATGGGATTTTTGTCACTATATTTCAATCTCTTGTTGATTTCAATGCATATAGCTTGACATGGAATTCTGATGTTAGTGCCAAAACAATGCCTCTCAAAAAGACATGGATCAAAGTGGAAAATTCTTAATAGCTTCCTTTAAACCACCAGCCACCAACCACAGTTCAATACTGATTTACCAAACAGGTAAATCAATTCAGTTACTATAATAGTCTATTGAATTGACTATTTAGATACTCTGGTAGAATGCAAACCTGGGGCCTGTACTACGAAACGGGGTTATTGGCTTATCGGGGTAACTTGTCGGATTTAAGGTGGTCTGGGCAAAATTTAAGTGAACGAATATGAAGTCCATTTAAACTATGGTACCTTAAATCCGACAAGTTACCCTGATAAGCCAGTAACCTCGCTTCGTAGTACAGGCCACTGGAGGCAGTGATTGGGGGCAACGTGTTGCCAGCCAACTAAGCCTCTGTGCCTATAATGAGAAGGTCACTGAATTGAGCCCAGCCTCAACAGAATAGTCACATGTTCGTGGGACCTTGAGCAAAGCCCATAACCTCCAGCTCCCTGGGCACCACAAGGCGGCTGTAACCACCCTTTGCTGCAACCCCCCAAGCTTGTTCTCACCTAGAGGGAGACCAAGATGGGACAAAACAATAAGAGAATTTCCCACCAGGGATTAATACACTATCACAATTCTATTCTATTAACCTGCCCATATGATCAATGGGTTATCACTTTAATCATGTTTAAATGAATCACATTACAAAAAAAAGAACTTTGTCAATTGATAGTTCTTATAACACATTTTTACCTATAACCCATAGAAAGTTAAATGATAAAGCAATACTACGCAAAAGTAACAGGATACAATTGCATTAGTGTTAGTCACTTGACACTGAGCAATCTGAAGCTCTTCCAGAGGAGAACAGTTAAAAAAGTGAACCATCAAAGTGGAGTCAATAGATTGGTATAAACAGTAGGAAGTGAAGACAAAGTGACTCTGTCACCTAGCAACAGTGAAACGGCATTTAGCGAGGGCTAAAGGCAGCTTTTGCCAGTACAGTAGAATCCCATTATAGTGGACTCGCAAATCGCAGAATATCGTCTATAACGGACGAGGTCCGCTGGTCCCAGCCGTGCGCCTTTAAGAACATGCAGAAAAAGCATCAGATATAGCGGACTCGCATATAACGGAATTTCGCTTATAACGGACAGACAATTTGGTCCCCAGGGCCGCTTTTAGCTGTAGTTTTGTTCGGCTATAACGGACATGCTGGTGATATCCAGCGCAGATACGGAGTCTGGATTACAACAAAGTTTTTGCTTCTTGAACAGTGTTGGGTGTTCCTTATAGATTTTTGGCTGCAGATCACAAAAATCACATCCAAATTTGCCCATCATGTACCATTTCATCGAAATCTTCAGTTTTGTCATGTTTTTTTCTTATACTTGTGTCCAAAAATTTTTGTTTCTGCAATGTTTTGTACAGTCTGGGAATGTCCAGGCATGGAATCAGGCCAGGTTGGAAACTGTCCTGAGGAAGTTGGCAGCGCAGGCATGCCTGGGTAGGCCGGAGCCAGCTTGACACTGCCTCAGCTAGCTATAAAAGTGCTCAGTGCGTTAATATAGACCTGATAGCGTGTATGTATTGTTTCAGAACATTGCATTGCCTCAGTAGCAATGTGTCAAGTAAGCTAGATGCTATAGTCATTTGCAGGATGATTGGTGTCGGTTGATATGTCTTGTCAATGTCGTAACAGCCGCGATACATTCTGCTATATTTGTGACGAATATACGCTTGCGCCTCAAAGACGCTCAGTGACTGCTCTTGTGAAGAAAGCATATCTGTACTTCGGCTGTAAAATTGGTGATCAAGACAAGGAATGGGCGCCTCACATTTCTTGTGCGACATGTGCTGTCTGTCTGAGAGCCTGCCTCGGAGGCACTCGAAAGACGATGCCGTTTGCTGTCCCGATGATATGGCGAGAACAGAAAGACCAGGTACCGGACTGTTACTTCTCTTTGACTAATGTGTCTGGTTTCTCTGCCAAAAACAAGAAGTCGGTTGAATACCCTAATCTGCCTTCAGCAATGAGACCTGTGCCACATGACCACAGTCTTCCAATTCTGAAACCACCAGAGGAATGGACCTTAGACGAGCCAGAAGAAGAAACTGCAATGCAGGGAACTGGCAGTGACAATTATCCGAATTTTGACCCGTGCTCATCGGAGTGGTGGCTCTGATGCTAGGGTTCTGTACCAATAATCAGAAGGTTGTGGGTTCAAATTCCATGAATGCCCTGACTGATTCTACTCTGTTGGACCGTTGAGCAAGGCCCTTAACCTGTAATTGTTTCACCATGGGTATGATGTTAATCTACAAGGCCCTGCAAGGAGGTCCTCCAGCTTACAGGGAATAACTTGGGGGTTGGTGGCAGGATTGGCTCTCCAGCCTCTGGAAAAAACCTCCCACTGGTCCATTTGAACTGGCTGCACTCAGGTTCTCATCCCTGAGGTGCTTTGTCATGTGGTGGGTGTGACACCGCACTGTAAGCAGTGCATGCTCCTTACCTCCTCCTCCCTCATCAGGTGATCCACATCTCATAACACAGTCAGAATTAAATGATCTCGTCAGAGATTTGGGTCTGTCGAGAACAAAAGCTGAATTGCTGGGTTCGAGACTGCAGGAATGGTGTTTGCTGTCATCAGGTATGAAAATTTCTGCTGATTACTGTTGGGCACTGCAACATGATGCACCTGATACTGAATATAAACAATAATCAAGAACAAAACACTTCTAATTATGTTCAACTTAATTTGAGAATCATAACTGTGATTAAATACGTTATTGCCGGTAAACAGTTAAAACTCTATTTCTCAGAGATCCTACGTGATGCAGCAAATCCAAAACTATATTTGTGCAAACCCACCTGGTACCTGTCACAATCAGCAAAAACTTTTCAGGAAGCAAAACTTTTCAAAAAAATTGTTGTGCTGTGTTATTAATAGTCACACATCTGGTCAGGTAAAGTTGGATTACTACATGTACAATATAATAATCTATACCACAAGTGTGTATGCTGGGTTGTGGGAGTTTATGGTGTCCTGAAGTTGTGTTCTGGGCATACAGCAACTCTGGATATAACGGACTGTTTTGCCAGGTCCCTTGAAGTCTGTTATAACGGGATTTTACTGTAAATCAAACTGTATGCTAAACTGTACACTTCAAGAATGAGGATCACACAACAGCAACCCTGCAAACTCGTCAAAAAAGTCATATGGTACTGCTGTATTTGTTAGTTAAATTACTGTCATTAACAACAAGATTTCTGATTTCATTTTTACATTAGATTAATGTGTTGCTTTGTAAATGGGAAAATGCTACACATTTAATACTGTTTTTCTAACCCATGATTGCTCCAATATCAACAACTACAAAGCCATAAAGAAAATCCAGTATTACAAATATTATTTTTCTTTTGGGAAATGGTTGCTGGTTTCCAGTATTGCAAACTTAACAACACAGTATCATATAAGATACTTAAAGAAAAAGATTTAAAGCATTTATAGCCTTATTCTGAGCCACAGAAAATCCCACTGCTCTCTGAATTGCCTGTAGTGTGTGTGCCCTGCATCCCGATTCAGGATATGCTGCAGACTTACGGCATATCCTGCTTTGGATGGACCACCCTAGGTAACGATATGGGTCGATGTCCTATAGCACGGAATATTACAAGAATTGTTGTATTTAATAAAGTTTTTCAATTTTACAGCATGTTCATTAAATATTTGGGGGCCAAAGGTGAAATAGCAACATCCTCAACAGTATCTGCATAAACGTCCAGTGACATGAATTTAAAAAGATATACTTTTTGTGTCAGTCTTGTGTTTATAGGCTTGAAGCAAGAAGTTGCGCCCTGCAGGAAATGCTCATTTAATGATTGATTGTGCCTTTTATGGCCCAGTTGCATTTATTCATTGTTGTAATGCCAGAATTTTCCTTTGGGATTATTATAGTTTCTTTCTAAGTATTGCAATGAATGAATGAATGTATGAATGAATTGGATTGCTAAAGATTCTGTATAGAGATGAGGAAATGATTAATTGACAATAATTTAATCATGTGATCAGGTGATCAACTAATGGATTAGTTGGGCCAAAACACAGGGTTTATAGAAAAGGCTCAGATGGGGAATACATATAGTTTTGGGACCGGTCCACCGCAACCTATTCCATAAAGAATAATCCCATAAGTGATTTGTGGGAGCTGCCATCGTTAAACTTCACCATTCATAGGCCGCTGACAGCAGCTGACATTAACAGCAACATGAATTGATGGAATGACGACGTTAAACAGTGGCCCCCAGTTACTTATCAAGGTACCTTATATGCATACCGATCTTCAGGTTATTCAAATTTTACATTTTAGTCATACATTGGTCACGACAATAGCCAGAATAGAGAAAAAACACTTTACCACCCACCACATACTATATTGGCATTAATGTACAAGCTAGCTAGCATAATCATTCACGAGTTGCATTAAAACAATACAGAGCAGTTACCTTAGTGAAAAAAGAAAAATATGAATTTATGTTTTTATATGTATTCAAGATTATTTTATTGTCTGGCTTGTGATTAGCAAAGTGCCATATAGAGGTCATAGAGGGCCAAAAAAAGTGCCATAAGGGCCAAAATTACCTGAGCTTCGGATGGGTCCGGCACATAATACACACTGTCCCAGATGCTAAACACATTATCCTAAAAGGACCAGTCCAGCCTTATTAGAGAATAAATCACTCTCCACTTGGGAAAGGCTTGTGTTCTGCATTCAGTTTTTCTCCAGAGCAGAATATATAGCACATTGAGAGCACACAAAAGTAAATTGTGTGTACATTTTAGGGATTACATGAGCTTGAGTTTGTATTTAGTGGGAATGTTAAACTAATCTGCAAGATCGTAACTTTGGCTGGAATATTAGGGGGGTTGAGGTCTCCACCCATTACAGGGGAAACATGATTATTGGGGGGGGTTGTATTAGCTGGTTTTGATTTATTGGGGGGGGCTACAACCCCCCCCCCCCGTAATTTACACCCATGCTAATCTGTACAAACAATTAAAGACGTCGTACCCACTGGGGAAAAAAACTATCTGAGTTCCCTTCTGGGCTCTGTCTGTACCATTAGTGTATATGTTACAGTTCATAGTGTTGTGTCACAGAAAGTGCTGGTCATAGTGAAAAATAGAATATTAATATTTAGACAAATATATGAATTATATAACTGACACTTTAAGACATGGCCATTAACCCTAATTGGTGGGGACAGATTCTGTCATAATTGGCATACAAGTGAAATGTGCAATAAATAAATAGATATAGTTACATGTCACAACTTGGACTCACTGCATTCATGTAAAAACACTTTTATTGGCTTTCACATTTCCAGTTGATCCATCCAGTACTTCTAGAAATTTTACAGGTTGGTGAATGTGTGAGGAGTAAGGATTAGATGTGGGTGACAGCGGGTCTCAAGGCTGTGCGGACAATACAACGCTGTCACCCCCCTTTCTAGTTTAAAAACACGATGAGGTTCACAAAGTGTAGAGAATCTCTGTGTAAAATGACAAGAGCAAAGACCTGCTGTTTCTGCCATTTTCAACGTGCTGATGAGTGTACTTCACAATGTGGAATATGGTATTATGACAGTATTTTCAAATTTTCAAAATACCTTGATGTATCATTTTACCATAATACTACCCAAGTTTACCAATTGCACTACACTACTTGTATTGTACTTGCAGTACTTGTGTTGCAATACATCTGCCCTCTGCTGGTTAGGTTGAATATTATGTCTGTACATATGTGCCAAGCCGGCTGCATCTGTGGCCACAGACAAATGTAGCAAGTTCTGTAAAACTGTGAAATATGAACTAGGTGCAGCGCACCAGCGTTAATGCTGCTAGGTGACGATGTCATTAAACGCAAATCAGGCAGCATACCGCGAAAAATGCAACCAATCGATGACAACATTTTCCAGCCATTTTTATTGCCAGTTATCAACATCATTGATTAGTTGTTGCAGCTCTAGTTATGTCCCAAAAGAGTCTGATGTATGTTTTAGAACAAAGCTAAATGCACCCTGCAGGAAAACTTACCTAAGCGTGGACAAGTATGCCTTCTGATAACATGTAAGCTAACAGACAAAATGTGTTGGTCGATTACGATTAATGGGTCAGTAACCAGGTGTGATAGCGTGAATACCGTTTATTTATCCTTAAGTTGCCATCATTAACAAAACTGCAAACTGCATACAGTGAAGTAAAGCACCGCTGTTTTGCATAATGTACATACATTCCTTACGACAGTAAGTCAGGTCATACTATAGTTGTTCTCATGGTTATCAAATAATAATACCATTGCATCGTTATAGAAAAACTGAAGTAATGTACCCATTTCAGAGAAAGAAATTGCATTAAAGCATTAAACGGCTAAGACAGACATGCGCCTTTCAAACCCCAAAGCCATGTGGACCGCATCAAATAACACTTGCATTCCGCTGCCCCTGGTCTTACGAAAAGGTCTGAGGCTTAAAAACCACCAGGGGTGTGCATGCGCTCAAATGAAATACAACACATAATTGCTGCACCAATTAATTTTAAGCAACATTAGAGATGGTACACATTGGAGCAATAAGTGTTTTAGATTATAATGGACCAAGCCAAGAAATAGCTTAGATATCTGAAAGTCATTTATGAGCTAATTATTGTGCAGATTGACCTGTGTGCATGGGGCACTGTACTGTAAACAAGCAATGAGTAACCTGCATACAGCTGGAGAAATCAAACCCAGCTGGCAGTATAAGGTTAGTGGTAAGTCTTACCCATTCAGGCCTGCACCATCACTAAGTCTCGGCTCTTATGAGTCTTTGTACTTGAAATCTCTCCTACTGTATGTTGCACCTCAGACAGCTCAAACCTCCATGCCAAACTACCATGTTCTAAAATTAACCACATACATAGCACAATTCAGTTTTCTTTCTTTACTTTCACATTTTGACTATAATAATGATTGTTACAATAATTATGCACAAGAAGATGAACATAGCATGCAAATATCTGCTGTACGAAAAAAAAAAATCCCTAGGGATGAACTGTATAGAAATAATTAAATATACTGTAGCTATTGCATTGGTAAGCTGGCATAATTTGATGGCAGTTGTCAGAAATACAAAGTTTAAAAAAATATTAAAAGTAAAAAGGCCAAAAGGAAATGTTACTTGATACCCACACTGAGGAATATTATAGTGCAGTAATAATTTCTTTAGTGTTTAAGATTATAGTGATTAATGCTTAAAGTTATCAATTTACTGTTATTTTGTTGCCTGACAACAAAAGCTAAGAAAGACAGACATACTCGTAGCTAGTAAATGATAAAACGGGCACTAGATTTATTAGACCAATGATTTCACTGATAGTAAACTACTGTTTCTGAAGTTTAAGAAAACCACAGTGTTTTAAATGTTTCAAATAAGACGCTTAACAGCAAAATGGGAAAATGTAACCCACGTGATCATTACATTTTGAAAGCATTCTGCACGCATGCACACAAACGCTGAAACGCACATATGCATGTTGACAAATCTGCTGACTAATCCTGGAGAGGATTCAAATGCCGGTAAACACCCAGCATGATCTTGTATAGTGAAAGTGTCATTCATTGGAAATAAGAAAAAATATAACACAAACAATTCTCTACAAGGGTAAATCTGTAAATATATATCTATATTTAAAAGACAAAATGACAAAACGTTTTGGGTTGTTTTGGTTGTGCAAGTTCTTACAATCAGTAATCGGCAGAAGGCTGATTATTTGAAGACCGTCTCAAAAGCTGGACACTTGTGATTTCTCATCTTCTTCATAGCCTTTCTGAACTCCTTGCTGGTTTTGTCCCATTTGTGAATACCAGTCAGCAAATACTGCTTGTCCACCTTACGGCCCATGATCAGGTAAGTATTATGTGGGTTATCCAGCTGTTGGCAAGGGCAGTCGGCCCCATTCTTCAGGTAAAGCACCAGTTTCTTCAGGTCCTTCTTCTTCATGTTCCTCAGTTTAACTGTCCTCCTCTTCTTCTGTAGAATCACCTTACGATCTGAATTCTCCTTTTTAACTTCCTTGATCTTGGTCTTGATGGCTATAAAAATCAGAACCAGATACATAAATATTAGGTAATAGTGGCAAATGATCTGATTAAAGTTTCTGGGGAATCATGTTCACAAGTCTATTTTGTAATCCTGTAAATGTGATATCATTCTGAAGGTCCATGTTATCAGTATGGTCATTAAGTATTATTAAGCATGAAATCAGCAGTGAGAAACTATCTTGGCTTAATCAGTATTGCCTGGGTAAGTGTGGTGGTTTGTACACTGTAAAACATGATGAGGTAGGTCAAAACTGATGATGAAACAGATTGTTAAATTTATAAACTTAAATGATTTAAGGCAATGTAAACAAAAATGTCTTGGGATTGAGTACAATTAACCAGTATTTATTGTTAAAGTAACTATATATATATAGCTCTTATTTCTTTTTCTTTTATTTAGTACATTGATATGATGTAACTTAACTGCACCAAAGTAATTTTGGGTTTTTACATTTCATATGAAGACATAAATGGGTGACTGGCAAAGGTCAACTAAAAATGATTTAGAGGAAAATTGCTTTAATTTGGCAAACTCATGGCAAGAAATAGTAAAACTTAAAAAGGATTCCAGCAGTGTTGCACATTAAGAGTCACATCACAGACTTCCTATCCGCAAAACACAAGCCATATGCCAGACTGTTGCCAGTATGCCACAATAATGATTATGAATATTTTTATTTTATAACCTGGCGGGGAACCATCAAAGTGTTATTCTCCAAGACTGTCTTAATTTCTCATGTTGTACTTTAATTAATGGGAAACCACTTATTAGAATTTCCATTTTTGGAAACAGGGTTTTCAAACCCTTGGAGGTGCAAAACAGTGGTACTACCCACTGATCCATTCACTAAAGCACATTACAAGGATTATTTAGTTACTTGGCTGATTCCATTATCCATAACGATTGAAACAACTTGCCTCATGGGTAAAAGGTAGGCTCCATATTTTCCTTTTGTTTAAATAAACCTTAATTATGCTTATTCATGGTAAAAAAAAAAAAAAACACCAGCAAGCCTATCACTCAGTATGGTAAGGTTATCTTGGGCCATGCTTAGAAGAGAATTAAGTCACATAATCCTGAAAGGCAAAGGCCATATTCTGTCAGGAAAAACAACAAAGGGAGTTTGATTGCATGGGGTAATCAGTGGCAAAGCTGAGATGGACAGGTTCACAAAAGACGGTGGAAAGATTATACTGGGGGAAACACAGAGGGGAAAGTAGGGGAGAGGCAGTATCCAGTATCCACTTTGTTTCTGGGTCGGTGTGGATCTGTACAACACAAAGCCCTCTGTAGAGAAATCGGACAGGGCTATGGAGGAGGAAGAGGGATCTAGATAAGGTCTTCTCCTTGGAAAGCCAATCTGCCAAGCTTCCTCGCTCTATTCCCAGCAGAGGAATGCTCCAAATTGCTTCTGTCTGCACAGTGCATCTCCTGGGGTAACATGACCAGCTGTTTTCTCTTATAAGGCAATTAGAAAAGGATCAGTGGACTTCATTTGCCTTCATCTAAATACTCTGATGGAACACAAAGAAGATTATCTTATGAAACACCAGGGAGGGGAAAAATGCATTGTATCCGTTATTTTTTCCCATAAATTTCACTTTAATATATCCGATCTGCTGTTGACATATGCAACAAGGAGTATGGGCATTATAAAACAGAGATTTAAACAAAATTCACTTTCACTTTATTGTTTTTCTATATATGACCAGACTTGTCCTCAGTTCCCTAATATAAACTGTAATCTTACTTCTACTTTCTCTTTAATCTGTCTCCAGATTTTACAGTCTCCCTCCAATTTGTCTTAATCTGCCGGGTCTTTCACTAAACTCTTTAACCTTATAATCTCTTTATTCTCTTGCCCTTCTTTGCTGAAATGGTGTGAAAGTTGACCCCACGGTCTTCAAAGTACTTTTCCGTAGACCATAACTCTCTATTAAGAGTCCGGTAAATCTCCATGTCTGATATGAATAAGTCAAGTAGTTCCTTACTCTTACAACACTCCAGTAGTTCGGGGTACAGATCATTGACCCTCTTGTGAACCAGAGCCATTTTCCACCTTCCAAGGAATTTCTCCCAATTACCAAGCAGATTAGAAAGTCCCTGGGAAGACAATAGACACTGTAAAACAGATTTATTGGCAATTATCCTTATTAAGCTTGATCAGCCTATATTTCTTGTCAGCACACAGACCACAGTGCAACAAAATCCAATCTGTGCACCAATGAACTTTTGCTAATGACCTCTTAGGCAGGCAGAGACGGCAGGAGACCTCTGCTCAGACTTAAAATCGCCTTAAATTCTACGATAGATGAAACGGAGTCCAAACTTCATTTTTGCTGACCTAAGTAGTTTCTTGTTCAGGCCAGTGAGGCAGTTTTTTGTCCTACCTCTGTAGAAAGAAAAGGATCTTAAAGGAACTGCAGCATTTCTGCACAGATCTAGCAACTTTGAGGACGATTCTCCCATTAAGCCAAAAACTAGCTTTTTTTGAGTTACACGTATTCTCCCCTCATCAGCACGGTCATACCCATCAGGCACAACTCGAAAAAGAAGGCATGGCCAAGCAAGAAGTGTAATTAATTCATCATGCAGCAAAAGGGTGCTGTGCCCTCCATGATTCTGGCAACAAGCAAAACATGGAACATGGACTATTTCATTTATATTGTGAAGCCAATAGAAATCTGCAGAAACCCTTTTATTCTGAAAATGAAAGCAAGGCGATAGCTTACTATGACTATATTTGGTCATTCTCACTTTTGTTGAAGAAGGATTCTCATTTGCAAAACACAGTAAAACACAGTTTTTCAATTTTGTGCAGAGCACATCACATTACCTTAGTTTTTAAGGTATTATGTAATATAACTCTGATTTAATGATTCCTCAACCATTTTCCCCAAAGAAACACTGCTCCTGCAGTTTTATCAAATAACACAAAACTAGATAAAAAAATTTAAAGATCTTTCAACTTTACTGCAAATAACCCACAGTGGACAAATCAATTAGTATAATGTACATTCATTTCTTCAATTGTTTTGTATCGTAAACTGTTTTACTTCGGAAACGATCAATGACGGAGGCAGAACTGACATTTTATTCAGTAATGTGATTCTGCTGTCAAACTAAATTTAAAAACATTTCAGAAAACTGATATTACTGTAATGAGTTCATGTGTGTGTGTGCATGTGTGTGTGTGCGTGTGCATGCACATGTGTGTGTGTGTGTGTGTGTGTGTGTGTGCGTGCTTGTGCTCTATGATGCAATGCATCCCCACCCTGGCTATTTCCTGTCACCTGCCTTGCACTTCCTGAAACCTGGATACATGCTATAGAATTGCAATTGGCAGGGAATTGGGAGAGAGCAAAAACATGGACCGTCTGGTGGTCCCCGAGGACCGGGTTGAGAAACCCTGTTGTAGAAGATGGACAAAGTGATGAAATGACAGCTCTGATCAAATTTCAATATGCAAACCTACACAGCCCAAATGATTCCTCAGGCTCAGCCCCCCAATCACTCAATACCCTGTAATATAAAGGAAAATGAGAAATATGCACAAATATATAGGCTCTGAAAAGGAAGGTGCACAATATACCAAACGAGCAAGTAATGTAGCATCACCAAGCACTTAATTCCCCTGAGAGACCTGGTTCTGTACAGCTGTAGCCAAAGTAGGCATCGCTCACATCTCAGGACAATTGGGCCCTGTTGTGTTAGTGCCCAGATGAAAGGGGCCCTCCCTGAAGCCTGGATTGAGGGAGGGGGGTTAATGTTGGGTTTTCTGAACATGGAGTCATTCAAGCCCACAGCAAGTCACGGTGGCGACACACAGAGAACCTGTAGCTATTCTACATCAGCTTGGCCACCAGCCCTCCTCATTTCATGCCAGCTTAAGGAAAAGGGAAGTTTATACGCAGGAATGGCCGGACAACGTCAGCACCGTAAATGCTGTCAACCGCTAGAGCCTAACAGCCTCACCACATCACCGATTGTTTCGGTGCTAATTACTCAAAGCTCTGTAATTCACATCTGGCAGAAATAATCTCTGTTTCTCATCTGAAGAGTGTTCGCTACTCTTGTGCAGAAAACTTGCAAACCTTTTTTACTAGCTTCAGTCAACACATTCAGCATTTATTTAGCAGACAGTTTAATCCAAAATTACATACTTTTTTGAGCAAGCAGAGTCATTCCCAGAAGCAGGTAGGGGTTAAGAACATTGTTCAAGGATTTCGAACCAGCAACCCTGCGATCACGGGCACAGCGCGCCAACCCTGCAATCACGGGCACAGCGCGCCAACCCTCCGAGCTGCAGCTGACATTCCCATTAAACATATCTGTGATATTTGAGATCTGACAAACTTCATCGCATCATTTTATCATTTATTGTTTAAATTCCTGGTGCTCTAAGACAAGATCGTGAAATACAAATCTTCTAGCAGAGCAAATTTATTGATGTGAAATGCAGAATACTGGTTATATTAGAAGTACTTATAAGTCCGTAGGAATAAACTACCTACTCAAAATAAAAATAAAATATCCTTTGTACCGCAATTGCTGAAAACCAAAACTTGTTTTGATATTTTAGAAATGGAAAAAATGCTATATTATTAAGTGGTATTAACCCACATGGACAAAACATGTTTTCAAAACTTTTTCAACTTATCCTTATACATTGTTAAAAGTTACCAGGATACAGTAGGACTTCCACACATTCTGAATAGTTGATAATTCAAGCATGTCAGCGATTAACACTATCAGATATTTTGTTACATTCACACATTTCACCCACTTTTAGGGAACACTGTCCCACCCTCTTGCTCTGGAGCAATCTATCAGTCACACCAGGTTAACTTAAAATTATTTAGAACATCTCCGTATAAGACAACTAACCTTGGAAAGGATGTGAGCAGGATTGGATTCTTAAAAAGTCTCGCTGTAAGAGGTCTCAAATTATGCAGTTCCCCTACCAGCAGTTCTGAAGGCTGTCATAACAGCCACATTTAAACACCGGTTTCTGTAACGACCTACATCCTGTCTGAATCATCTCCAGTCACACGTGTCAAAGCAGAGGGACAGCATCTACATTTACAGTTTACTGCAGCTATTAATGTGCCGAATGAGAACTCAGGCGGAGAAATGATCCAAAAATTCTTAAAGTAAAAAAAAAAAGTTTTATTATATTCCTTAATTAACAGAAAACATGTGCATGTCATTATATAGGCTTTAAAAAAGATATCGATATAAAAAAATAATTGTATTCCACTTTCTCATGGAATTAAACATATAATTAGTGAAAAGAAGGATATTTCCAGACCATTATCATTAGCAAATTTCAATGCACCATCTACAGGTAAGTCATGTTCTAATTGGCTAGAATACTACCAATACTCTTGGCCAAACAAACAAGGCTCACATATGGATAATATATCAAGTGAAGTTGAAGACATAGATGAATGAGGACATGAGCTCTGAACAAGGTTCTACAAGAGGTCAACGATCTTTATTAGGCTGTCTCCGCTTCCAGCAGACTAGACAAGTGAACAAATACCAAATTTACAGCCCCTAATAGCTGCTCAATAAAAGGCTAAGTGCTTCTTGGAATGACACTTAATTCATTTGTCACAGGGCATTAGCTTTTCAAAAGGCAATAAGACCATGACATGGATTTAGCAGGTTAAAAAGTCTCAAAATCTGTTATTTTAGCAAAGTTATGGGTGCCTTTGTTGCTTTAACTGTCTAGTACTGAACAGCCCTAGAATATAATGCAACGTGGCCAGTATAGGTGTTCTATAAATGCTTTATCCAGAGATTTTTTACAATATGAATTCATTGTCTTGGAATTAACTAAAATATAAAAGCTTATGCAAGCTTGCATTTTTAGCCAGATAAAACTCACTAATCTTAGGTCCACTTCAATAGATATATAATCAAATAAAAGCTATTTAATCTTATTTAAGAAATTTAGGAAGATGGTGTAAACAAAATATCATAATGTGAAGTCTTACAAAGTCTTTGGTAATGAAAAGTAGATCCTGGCTGACCATCTTACTAAAACAAAATAGGTTAAACAGTAACAAATTATCTTTATTACTGTTATTTTAAAAACTTGGAATTACTAAGTAGCCCCAAAAGTAATTGTGTATTATATTTATCATTTGTGTCATTTCTAATGTGAATTAATAAGGCATCTTTATTTTCCAGTATTGCAGTGTAACTAGAGGACCAAGTTATAAGACTTAATAGGGAACCAGTTTTCAAGTACTGAACGCCACATTAATATATTTTACCATGGTCATCCTTCTCATGTGATTTTGAAAGGCAAATACAATTCTAAAGGGGTAATCCTTCAATCTGTGGTATTATAAATGTGTGTAATATAACTTTTATATAAACTGATTTGTCATTTTAAGGTACTGTGACTGATGCTTCCACTGCTTATAGTGGGTCAATAAAAAGATTTAACAATGTACAGTATACTACTGTATTAAGGGAACTGCAACACTGGTTGGAAACATTAAGAATGTGGAGCATTCTCACATTCTGGTCAAGTAAAAAAAGAAGCTATTGCGCCACACGACAGGGATATAGAGAAGGGAAGGTGGAGGTCCTTACCAAACTCACTGGCACACATGTGCTCCAGAATAGCATCCGTTTTCAACTCATTGTCACATGGTGGGCAGATGGGCGAATCGCCTGTAACGAAGAAAAATGATCAATCATTGTGCTAGTCTAGTGTAGTGCTTCCTGAACAGAAAAATAATAAGCAAAGGCATTGACCTGAAAAAAAAAATCTTTTCCCAGTCAGAAGCAGGAAATTAATGGTTAGAAATTATCATAATATGGTGCAAGAGGGAACTTCTACTTCCAAGTTAGATATGTTCAAATATACAAAATACAAGAAGTTTTAAGCACAATGGAATATTTATTTAGCGTGTAGCATTAATTTCAGGATTTCTAGCTGTACACATTTCAAAAAGTACACATATTTCTAAAGTACTTTCTAAAGTAATCTTAATATTATCAGACTGAAAAAAATATAAATCATTAATTATTCTTCCCATAAGAGTGTGTTACATGCAAAAGATGCAGATCTTATTTCTGAATGACAGATTGTGAACAGTCTCATTCTGAGGGTTTTAAAGCCTCGGGATCACGTGCTGCTTTCACCATGCATGCATAAATGCAAGAGACAGGAATATTAGTGCAACACTAGTTTTTAAATCATTGATGAAGCACGTCATGTACTCCATAAGTAACCAAAATAAAGGCATTAATTAACTAATAAGCTAATAAAGTTCAGCAAAGGTTTGATACTAATAAGGAAACTGTTTTAAGTGTCACGCTGCCAAAAAGTACATAGAATGATTTGTTCTTATATCTACCTAGCCGGTTACATTAATTAAAAGTTCTGAGTATAGTATAATCCATTAATACAGATGTATGGGTTTAATATTGCTTTATGGTAGTAAATTTAATGCTTCCCTTTCGTATTTGACCAATTCTTTGAATAAAAGAACAAAATGCATATTAACACACCCAAAGAATAATGACATTTCACAGTGAAATTACAACGTGGTCTAAAACCATTTTAACAATATTCTCATGCATACATTCTGTCATCTGAGAAATGAATAAAGTATGATCTCTCATAAGGCTGAGGTTAGAGTGATCTATGATTGTTTGGCTTAGAGAAACAAATGTTTCTTGCGAAACCTAACAAAGGAAACCAAAAACAAAAAAAAAGGACAAAAAGCTAAATATGAATTCATGCATTACAGCAGTTTCTAGGAATCCGCTGTCATAACCCATTGTCACTCGTTCTTCCAAATAACAGCAGTAATAGCAGCACGCTAAGACTGCATATTGTTTCTGCTGCACATGAAAGCAAAAGAGCTCTAGGCATCATCCGACTGAATCTGAATCTGTCTAAAAACATATTAGGATACAAAAACCAAAAAAAAGAAGAAGAATGAATTTCAATCAAAATCTAAAACATTTGAAGAACAGCTTCTGCTGTCTCTTCTACTCTTTAACCATTAAAACCTATTTAAAATTCCCTTGGGAGTAATAATCTAAATATGAAACGCATATTGTTTATTCAAATAATACATCTGCTGGACATCAGTGTATACATTCTTGAAGCCCTTTGTCTTTGTGACATAATCCCAGAATAATTAAGTTGGACCAGATACAACATTTACTACATTTTTAATAATAGTGCACAGAGCTGCCCAATCAGGTGTTAGCACTTTCAGCAATCCCAAAGCAATAATATTTCTTCTAAAGAATTGCCCATTAGCCGAAATTCACAAAAAGGCATCCAAACTTTATTTAATGCCAAGTCTCATTACTAGTAAATGATCTGATGACCTGACCTTGTATTGGAATTTCTTTTCTTTCATTTACAGCATGTCCTAATTAACACCAAGGCCTGCAATAAAACACTGTTCCTTGTTGTTTTTTTGCAGTATGAAAAGACTGGGGATAAGTAGCCTTATCTTTGACTCTGTGATCCTAGGACATAAATGTCGTTGCTTTAAACTCCAAGTGCCAATAGTCACGAGTATATTTCACAGTAGAACATCTTCCCTAGACGGCAGGTTACAAATGACCCCATTTTACCTCTTTGTTTCTGTCTACTTAGTCAACATTTTCTTTAAAATAGTAATCAACTAGCCTAACCACTCCGCTGTATTGTTTACAATAGCACTGATTTTCATACATACAGTACTGCATACAGTAGAGATGATGAGGTCTACAGATGAAGACTATATGCCTCATTAAAAGTAAATGTGGCAGGGTAAATAAGACTTCACCACTTGCTGAATCACTTTAAAATGACACTGGAAACATGGGGAAATGTTTTAGTTTCTTTTAAAGTCCAGAAGAGGAGACAGATAAGATTTCTAGTGATCCCAGAGGGAAATTCTTTGATAAAGCTCACCATGAGCCACCAAACCTCTAACTAAAACAGCACAGGTAACAGCACAGGTAACAGCACAGCTGGACCTTGACTATCTTGCCAATGCACCATCTTGCTCCCTGCACAGCTGTGAAGACTCACAGTATGGTTCCATCTGAACCTTTAAGCAGTGAAAGAGCCTCACCCCTTAACAGCCAATCACGGCTGTGGGCTTGCAGGGCTTTACGCCTGCAGGCACAGCAGCAGTTGTCCCAGCGGCCTCCCACTGGGACTGGGTAAGCTACCTTTTATCTGTGGCTCAATGGCTTTATTAGCAAGCATTTTTAAGAAGCTGTGCAGGGGTGTTTCCAAAATCAGGCATTAATAAACAGCTGCCAAGGGGGTAATTCTGACACTTCTTTAGGGAGATGCTGCTGCAGTTTAATGCCTGCAACAGGCCTTCTGGGGAGTCCAATAAGCACAGCTGTGCCTAGAAGACACCAAGACAGTGGCAAATACTACCTTCAATAGAACATAAGCAATTAACGTCAGGTGTCAAAGCAAAATTTTTTTGGAATGGGTGGGTAGGCTATGATACACACAGTTAAGACAACTACAGTTATGACATCCATCCTTCCATCCATCCATCCATCCATCCGGAGCCGATCCCGGAGGCTACAAGCGTAACAACCCAGGATGGGGCACCACCCCATTGCAGGGCACACACACATACACACACACACACACACACACACGGGGGCAATTTGGCAACACAATTATTACAATTATTCTTAATGATTATTCTGCTTACTAAATACCATAAAGAACCGGTTTATTGCACACAAAGTAAAAAGGAAAGTTCTTTGATTAAATATGAAAAAGCAGATTTAGTCATTTGGATATTAAGATGTCAGGATACTAATAAAAAACAGGTTTGTTAAGTATTCCAACTGTCCAGTTTTTATAACACTGTAGACAAACATAAAATCCCCTTTTCCTGCCTCAGTGATACTTGAGCATGAGAATTGAGCCACAGAAGGTCCTGACCCCTCCCAAAACCATTCCTATGCACAGTCCAGGAGAGATGCCTGCCTCCTGCAACAATGGATTAGAGCCCAGTCAAATGGGGGGGCTCAATCAGCTTTTGACGACACCAAGGAGGGCATTGTCTGCAGGGCAATAAACTCATAATAGAACTGAGGTTTTAGGTCCACTTCAAATCTGCATTAATTAGGGAATTGGGGGCATGTTGGTGGGGGGGGGGGGGGAGGGGGGGGTGGAGTTGTTATACAAAGGCAAATTATTCACTTAAGCAGTAGGAGAGGTTAACTTCACATCTAAGAATGCAACAAGAGTTAAATAGACATTTTGTTCGTGTTGTACAACTACTTCCACCACAAAACTGCTATTACAATACATGCAATATGAAACAGTACGTGATCCTTAATTTCAGTTTTGTATGTGAACCTCTCAAAGATAAACTATCAGCGAGTGCTTTCCCAGTGTAATTACTGGCAGTGCTGAGTAAGATGCTGGAAACAGAGCAGAGAAATAAATTATAATCAGATCAGACAAGCACTTCATGCCTCAAAGCAGCCTAGTAACCACCCAATTATAGAGGGGGGGGGGGGGGGGGGTACCCGGAGAAGTGTGCATGCATAGGCCTACTCAACTTCCAGCTGCCATGCAGAATGCACCTTTGGAATCATTAAACTTTTGTTCTCTTTGCATCCTTGTACAACTGTACTTCTCTTCTTCCCATTTCCACTTCTCTGACGAGCAAGGAGTGTTATGATATGATAAAAAAAACATTTTTCTAATAATTTCGGATTACACTTGAATGAATTTGTACATTTGTGAAAAAGAAACTAGGAAAGTAAAAAAATATATATTAAATAAAAAAGGTTATTCTTAAACAGTCATATCCTGTTATGCAACCTAAATCATGCTGGTGGCTCACTAAATATTGTAAGGATTTGTACATGTAACACAAATGTTTATTTTTGAAATAAAACAGGGGCAGATGACTTTAGTTTGAGATCCATCCCTATAGCATACATTACAATGAACTTGAAAAGGAATCATTTCAGAATGAAGACTTTGTCTGATACAGATTAACTGCTTAGGCACCAAATTAAATGGCTAGTCCTCTCTCTGTTTTTTTCTGCCATTATTTCATGGCATTTTGGTAGTCCTACCATAAATTGATTGAATGAGTAATTCCATAATTGGGATAAACACATCGGGAAATATAACGCACTTGGCAAACACCTATCATACACTTAATAGGGCTAAATAAATTTTGGGTCAATAATTCTGTGTTTAAAGAAAGATTTTACTGGTGAATCTCCATTTAGTGACCAGATAAAATTCCAAGACAAACTGAATAGAGAAATAAAGGGCACCATGAGATGGCACTGAGGTTTGTCATACAAATATTGGTCACACAAGCATTACCATAACGATATACATATTTTGATAAACTTCTCGTTATATTTTTCACAGTATTTCATTTTGACCACCAAAAACCCCTCCTTCATTACATATGGCTAGATCTTCAATGAACAGGTTAACACCATAAAGCATTACAGCTTTTGTGTAGTGTCACCGATTAAGACTGTACTGTATCTCAGAATGTTAGTTCTCTTAAATATTAGAAGGCTGCAAATGTGTGTTAAATCCCATCTGCAATAACACACATTCAAAAGAAGATATATAGATTTTAAAATGGCTTACAAATGACAATACTGTACATACATATTGTGAATAAATTCACAATTGTGCAAATTAATCCAAAGCCTTTTTAAAACTCCACTGTCTTAAACAAAGTGGCACTGCAGAGTGACAGACATCAAGCTCCCTCTTGTGATTTCTGATTCAGATTTTTGGTCTTCCTCTCTGGTACTTGATGTTCTCCTTTTTTGCCAGCAGGACTAAAGGCATACATTTATACTTCTTTATAAGGTATACAGAATGTTTGAATTAGCATGTATATAGGTAACCATGAATTAGTTTGTTTTCTTTAAGCAACTGGGTCTGCAGAAGTAACAGTAACATAACTCACCAACTGTGAAGATACCATGCATTCTCATAACAAACTGAATATACCTACATACTGAACTAATATCGCAATCCGACCAATCCATTGCAACAAAATGCATGCATGTTAACTATACTTTAAACTTTTACTTTACAATTTTGTCAACTTGGAATAAATTAAATGGAATAAATTGTCAACTTGGAGTATTCAATCTCCTTGTCAGAAAATATATAAAGCAAGCTAACTGCTTTACTAATTTAATTTAAATATATAACAAAATGTTACTTGAATGTCATATGCAACATCAATGGAAGTAAAATATGCTGAAGCCAGAGATCTACTGACTTTAATATTATTTATGTGATAGGCAGCCTTCATAAGGTCAACAATGCATAGTTGAATAGCTACATATAAATTGAATTTTTCAAGCCTGTATGTATATCCTGCTCCAAAAATGAAGCATCAGTGACAACATCAATGTTGCATTTTCAACTCAAATGTAATTAAGTAACCTTAAGTAAAACAAGTCTCAAACTTTCAAAGAGCCTATAGATTAGCATCCTAACAGAACAGTTGGGATGTTCATCCAGGTAAAAACGTAGATCTATAAAGTGTTACATTTATTGATAACTTCTATAACTCCTATATTTTGGGGGAATACGCTTCAGAATGCGCACGTGCCAGTAATTAAACGTCTCAGCCATTTTGACTTCTGGCCATTCCCCAGGATTCGCCGAGATTCGCTCCTGGTGATAACAGATGGGATGTTGAGCCATATCAGACGTGTGTGTGTGGTCTTGAACTCCAAAATGAGTCCATCCTAAGCTGCCATGTAATAAGGACTCCCTGTCTGGTCAGCCCCCAGACAGTCTGGGGCTGTATTAACGTTGAGGCTGAGCTGCTTCAGAAAAGCTATATGCCACAAGTCAGACCTGCTTGACCAATAGGCTTCATGCAGATTTAAAAAAGAATCCAATGTCTTGTTATAATAAAAGTAACAAACATCAAATAAAGATAATTATAACCGGCGTGCTGAAGAAAAACTTCTGCGCAAATAAGATTCTGTTTATGACTAGCTGTCAATTCCTTTTATGTCTATGTAACCATGTTATCCAATTTTTCCATAATAATGCTGTAATGAAATGCAAGAGTTGTGCAACGTTGCTGGTTGCTAGTGAAGTAATGGATTTGAAGGTGGAAATTCCCTTGAATTTATGAGCAATTTAAACCAATGGGTTGTACTTTCCCCTGGGAGACTGGAACATCTCTATACAAGTTAGAAAGTGTCTTCAAGAAACTGCTCACTTGCGGTGAGCAAACACGGCTCACAGCTTTTCAAAACACAGAACAGGTTACTTAGTGATCGCTTCCAGCAATGTAAACTATGGTCTGTTCTCTCACTATGAAAATTTAATCTGGCAGGTTATGGGTACAGTACCAGTTGCCTTATACCGAGATAAAATATTCACATTTAACATTCAAAGCTAAGATATAATATGGGGCCTAACCAATCATGTGCCCAATATCATTACAAACTCGTTTTACACTGATTCACACAAAAGAGCAGTGGCGTTTACAGATGGAAAGCCACGAAAAGATGGGAATTGCAGTGTTATGCTTCAGGAATTACTCAAGTTAAATCAGAAAAGATGGCAATGCAGCAGCTGAAAATGTGAAGCCGTTTTGGATTTGCTGGACACTTTTCCCCATCTTATCACCTTTTCCTTGTCTGAAGTACAGTACTACATTCACATCATCAATATAATGAGTTATATCACAATAATGAACACATTATTTTTTACATACAAAACATTCAACTAAAAAAAAAAAAACCTTGGTCAAATTCCCGGCACTCTCAATATTTAAACATTGTATGCAAGTTTTAATGCTGTGCGGGTTAAAAAAATAAAACCTTAATAAAACCTTTTTAAAAATTAGTATTACTATACCCAATACTTAAGCCATTGTTAAAATAATATTTAATAAAAGGTAATGTCAGAAAAAAATAACGTCTTCCAAAGTATATTAAATTGAAAAACCACACTTTTAAAACAATATTCAATTTATCTTAATGGAATTATTTCCCAACACCTACTTTACTCAACCAATACTGCAGTCAAAAGCAGAGGCACACTTATCTACAAATAGCCTTGGACAGATAAGTAGTTTTAGGACAACTTTCCAATAAACCCAAAAAAATCGTATCATCATTTTACATCGTATTATCACTTTAATAATAATAAATCTTAATAGTGAAATTATGGAAAGGGTCCGAAAGCTAGCAATTCCCGCAACATGACTGAACGATAATTACGTATCAGAGAAGACCCTAGTCTTTCCTAATATGGAATGGTGCTGGAGAAAGATGGACCGCGAAGAGGCAATGACAGCTCCCCTTACCTGCAGGCTTCATAGCCTCAGTCGCATTTGATGAGCTCATGGCAATGCACACTTCGTCCTGGGGAAACTTTTCACAGGTGAGCATTTCTGGCCAGGGAAAACCAAATGCCAACATGATAGGGGCACACCCATCCCGCACTGCCTCGCACAGCCAGCGGCAGGGGTAAATGGGTCGATCCAAGCACACAGGGGCGAACAGCGAGCACAGTAACACCTGAGTGCTAGGGTGACAGTTCTTGTGCACCAGGGGCACCCAGCTGCCTGCCTGCTGCCTGACCTCAGCCATGGTCTCGTGCTCCAGCAGGTTGGGCAGCAGCATCCGGTTGTAGCCCACGCCGTGGCAGAGTCTCAGGTCATCTGGGATGTCCACACACTGAGGCGGCTTGCCATAAATGCGGCCGCCCGTGTGGTAAATATCTGACTTCCAGCTCAGGTACTCATACTCAGAAGCATTGCTCACATAAACCAGCACTAAGACCAGAGCCAGGTGAGACAGCTGCTCCCGCACAGAGGGAAAGTACTTCATTATCAATAACGTATGTTTACAAGAACAAACCAGCAAGGCTCTCTTTAAGAAGCCTTTGCATTAAAAAAAAAAATAATAAAATGCCTTAGTTCCAATATCTAAAGCTTGGGGTATTCCCGCACGAAAGTTCGGCGATGTACGTGCTCGCCGCTCCGCTCCGATTCCCGCAGCTCGCTCACACTACAACCCGCCTGGGTAACATAGCCGATAATACTGGCGGCTCGGCAGCGGGAGAACGTTTCTGAAGCGCGCCTTAGCCAATGGGAGCGCGTCTCAGCCTTTTGGCAAGCAGATGTAAATGAGGAGGCTCAATTAGCCAATCGGCGATAAAGGGCTTAACTTTCCGCCCCACCCCCAGACCTCGTGCTCATATCTTTACTGAAAGGTACCTGGCCTCAGCCGCTCGAGACGGCTTTACGCTTAGTTTGCGTAGATGCTGTTCGGATATATGCTGCTACATCCGAGCAACAGCCGTACGGGCGATTTCAGGAATTATCCTCGTTCTTTGCTGAGGTTTCAAATGAAAAGAAACACTTTCAATTAATTATTAATTGCTTAATCACTTACGTAACACGCAAAGTGCGTCAATGAAAATAAAAGGAGTTTGACTTGAGAGTATTCTACGCACGTTCACTTTTCAGTTTCTCGAAAAATAATACGCCGTTCGTGAACATCTTACTGATGGGGGGAGGGGGATTAAGTGGGTAGCTAATTTACGCGTCTAGTGGTCGAACCTACATTTCATTCCCGTTAGCAACAGCTGTAAATGTTTTTCTTTAACGCTCCCAATGTCAGACTGTAGAGCTTCAGTTTAGCCAAATACATCTGAACCGCTGATTTTACAGGACCCCCAGGAGATTTATTTTATAGGCTCTGCTTTGAATACTTTATGATTTATTTCGGCTGGTATGTGGCGAAGAAAAAGGAAATGACTTACCCTACTGCAACTTCTTGGAAAAGGCAGGTTCTGAGGAACCTTAATTATTTCCGTCCTTGAATGTGATGCGCTATATATTCCTGCTGTAGAAGTGCGTGATATTAAGTGTTTGCTGGTGGTTATACGTGATCATGACAATCTGAGATCACTTTGAAACAATGGTATTTCGGAAGGGGAATTACAAGGAAGTTAACTTTGTAAAAGGATTTTAATTTTTTTTTTGTTTAGGATTATGTTAAGTATGGCGATGTATATGTAATTTCGGACAGGGTAGCATAGGGCTTAATGGCAGATAGGACATTCTTATGTTAATGGTCTTATACACTCGTTGAAAAATTACTCAAAGTTCTCTAAACGGCCAATGTATACATTATTCCGAGCACCCTAATTTTTGTTCGAATGTCAATAATAGAAGTCCACAAAAAAAAATAAAAAATGAATAAGTGCATAATTTCAAAGGCAACATATTTGTAACAGCGCCAGTAATCCGTCTCGGTGATTCACCAAAGCTGCTTCAAATGATCTTGACATGATCAGTGGATATTAATTATTACTGTGCAGAGGCATCCAACCGCAACAAGTGCATCTGAAGCGAATAGCCGGTGAGGTCTGATTAGCTGTCTGCCGGCTCAAAATGAAATATTAAGATAGGAGAGCGAAATGTCACTTTAAAACTTTAAGTCGCAGTCGTGGAACGGCTGCTTGTGGAAAGAGCTCAAGGCAGAGATTAAACAATTATTAACCCCCCCAAACTGTAATGATATAAGCCGCCCTTTCAAGGACAGTCGTGGTTTCCGATTCCCAGACCGTCTGGGTTTAAATTGATATAATTGGCAATAAGGTTATAGAATTTTTTTGCGTCGGTTCAGCCTTTTCATCTTAATGGGAGATGATTCTAATCGCACCGCTAAAATCTAAATTAGCATTGATTTGCGTGCCATTGTCTTGTTAATGCATTTAAACACATTTACAACTACTTCTGAAAAAGTACTGTTTATACAGGATCAGGGCTGCATGAGCCAGCATACACAGCAACTCCTATTTACAGCAGTAATGCTTAGTGAGTATAGCTGTTCAAAAGCTTTCTCTATTGCTTACACTGGAACAATTGACGAACTTTGCGTTTAAGCGACCAAAACATTTCTTAATTGTCCCTGGAACTGGAATTTATTTTCTTCGAAATACACGCCATTCGTCGTGTTTTAATGACAATACGGTAGGTAGTCTATGATATAGTACTTATAGAAATGTTGTGTTAAAACGAGGAAGAAAGCCTAATAGATATGGGATTTAAAAAAAAAAAAAAAAACACCCAATGCTCGTTTAATTTAAAAGACCATATATGCATGGTTCACTTTCTCAGGGGAAACGTACTATTTGCTGTTGACATACTGCTTGTGACTGACGGAGGTGAACCATAAAAGACTCAGTTATCTAAGAATTGTATAAAAAATGTTTGAATTATTAAATACAGATGAAAATATTGTACATACACTTCACTTAATTACAGGAACATATATAAGAAACTCGACTTGTGTCCTACATAAAATTGCAGCAGCTGTAGTAGATGGCTTATAATGGTGGTCTTAAAATAACCAAAACAACATAATTTTCATATTGGGTCATTACTGGTTTGCAGACTCGATGCTTTATCAGTAGATTTATTCATTCAATCTCCAAGCTGGCAGATATAATTAAAATGACAGCAACCATTCATACATCTCTATCAGGCAATAATAATGCAACATAACTGAGAGAGAAGTTACTTTGGAAAGTCATAAAAAGCCAGTTCACTAATTTTAATGTAAAGTCTGACTTATGTGGGCCTATTAGGCAAAAAAAAAAATGTTTAAATAACATACAAGTGGGTGTCTAACAAGGGTACAATTTGGACATCTTTATGATGTGATGGCAACGAATAGTTAGCACAAAGATGGTTGCTAAAACTAAACTTTGAGATATTTAAAAGTGGTACAGCAGTAAAAAGGTTTTGGGCTTGGTGTGTTCAGTTAAGGTGCCTCGTTTTTTTCACTTGAACAAGACAACTTCCCTTTTCAGCGATGTGCTTCTGTAAATATCTGTATAAAATGGCCAGCAACCATAATATTTTACATGGACTCACATGGCATGCAGCCAATACACAAGGACATAAAGTGAGAGGCAGTGAAGCCCCCCCCTATACTTTCTAGTGCCATAAAATGACTTATCATGCTAAAACAGCCATGTAATGGAGCCAAGGCAACAGTTCAGTCCAGTTGGTGACCAGAGATTGGACATTTGGCTGAGACCTTTTATTTATCCCTAACTGCACCAAATGAAAGAAACAGATGGTGATTAAGGTAGTTACTTCAAAGGCCCTTCATAAGGCATGAAAATAAACCCAAGACGCTTGTTATGCATACTTGAAAATATTCCATTTCAATCAAATAAAGAATGGGTAAATGAAATAAATGAGAAAAAAACACCAAGGAACCCCCCTCAGAAGGAGTTTCTCTCTATACACTGTAGTAAAGGAGACACATTTATCAGTTTTTTTTTTGTAAAGGTGACTGCTAAACCAGGAGCACTTTGCTGGGTCTGCTGTATGCTTTAACAATGGAGAATGACTAAATATTTAGAAACAGAGCACAAGAAAATGGAGTGTGTTGTCTGTAGGGTATTACAGAAATCCATTTATATCCAGAAATATAAATACCTACACTCACATACATGTGTAAGAGGCCCAAGGAAGCCTATCTAGTAGAGCATTCCTGCGCTGTATCTGCACACCTAAACATCTCTCCCCATAACTGGTCCTTATCTGCTCCAAACAGGACTTTTTCAGCATAATCCCTGTACAAGTGTGGCATAGTATGTAATTTGTGATGGCGAAAGAAAGCCGAATTGTGTACATAGAGGAAAAGAATTAGAACAAATATGGGTTTATAAGAAAGCTATGTGAGATTCCTTCATTTCTTAAATAGTGACTATTTGTTGGATTAGCACGTGGTCTAAGAGGTATATTGTCCCATGGGGCAGCAATTAACAACCTTTGTTAATTGTTTTTAGCTCTAGGCATTGAGTAGAATAGTGATGATTAGGTTAATGTCACAGCACATTCATGCAGCTAGGATAATTAACTTATCATGCAAGGAAGAGCACCCAGAATCTTAGTGTAGGCCCCCTGCCATCACATTTAAATCAACACAGCCAGAAGGAACAGCTCCAAGTAGGTGGCCCATTGGTTTTAATGGAGGCCTGTTGTGTCAGGAATGGCACAGATCCTTATCAAAACATAAGCATTTAAGTCCAAGAGATGTCAATTAATCTGTTGGCAAACATGACTGTCACCTAGATAACAGCCTGGTATAATTAAAAAAAGAAAGGCTAACAGGACACTGTCTAAAATCTCTAATGTAATCTACAGCCACCCCCTCCTAAACATACAGAGACTTCATGCCACCTCCTAAATGCTAATTACATTTTTATTTTAAGAGGATCTACACCAAAAGAAAGAAGCACGTCTACTGTGGTAGAAATTCAGTCAATCAGTTTCTAGACTCACACATTTTCCAAGGCTGACCTGTCCTGTTACTCTACACTGGATAAGTGGTTGGTAGATTGATGGACCAGTAATAAGAATAATAATTAATACATAATAAATATTTGAACATCTATCCTGAACTTTAACTGGAAAGCCTCAATATACTCCCCAATGAATATTTTCTCTTAAGTAAGTTCTAGTTCAAATTATAAATGTTAGCTTAATGGAGAAGACATTTACGAAAATACACAAAAGTGCTCTGCCTGGTTTACTTGCAGAGCTGGCTGGTATCTAGTCAAAGCAGTCATTGTGTTACCCCATAAAAAGAATTTTGCAAGACCAGCCTGCAGTGTGCTTTTGGCTGTGATGCTGCAGCTAAAATTTGTGAAGCTCAGATGTAAAATTCGCAACAATTATATTACGGTAGTGTTTCCAGAACCCACGACCAAAATATTGTTTCGTAACTCCGTAACCCAGAGCTCCAGGAAGCCTGCATGACAATAGGGCATTGTTTCCTTTATTCACTACACTGAGTGACACCAATCTTGAATTCTGAATTCACCCTTAGGACCTGATTTAAAACAGCAATGAATGATCCAGTAGAAAAGCTCACAGATCCGCTGATTCCATAAATAACAGTTTTAACAGTATCCAGTTTAATAAAAAAAAAAAAAAGCTGATGAAAAACAGTTTAGACATTTATTTGGGGAATTGCATCGATCAATATTTGTACGGTCTCCTTTGAGAGCTGTAGTGAATATATTTTATATATCCAGTAAGAAAATGAGAATAAGAAAATGATCTTATCTTATTAAGAAAATGAATAACAATATAGTAAAGATGGTGTTGGGGGGAAAAGCAAATTCATAGTCAGAACCTTTAAAAATAAGGGCAAAAGCCAAAAAGGAGAATTAGTTTTTTTTGGCCAGCAACACTGTATATAATGACTAAAATAATCTTAATCCCTTGGATCACTGCCCTGAACCTAACTGGCAAACACTATAAAGTGAACATTATTAGAACACACAATGGCGAGATCTCTGACTAATGAATGGAACAAATATTGCAAACTTTTTCTCCCTCCATGCAACAGAAGAGATAAGCCCTTGAACAAGACCATGGCTGCAGCTATTTTTCCAGTGTTGCCCGATATGATCTGTGAACGTAACATTTAAAGCAGACGTAGTCCTTTAATTATAGACATGCCTTTTGAGTCCAATGCGCTAGACCAGAAATTCATGGCGCACTTTGCAGCCTGGAGTTAAGGAAGAATCTGTGAAACACATCTTTCAGCCGGTGATTATGAATTTGTCAAACGAAAGCCTGGTCCGTGAAGGTCCCCCTGGACCCTGGCGCAGTGTGTTTCTGGTCCTCGGCCAGACGTGTCAGCTTGATTTGTGTGAGGAGAAAATGGTAAAACAAACAAGCCTTTTGCTTTTCTTTCCAACTTCCTAGCCAAGTGTCTGGTCACTGTTGAGCTCATCTGCATGTTGTGTTGACAGAGGCCAGGTCTTTGGTGCCATGTAGTGTGAGAGAGGTCTCACATAATTATTTATTCATACATGGTGTTCATGTGTTCATACTTGAATAGAAACACATTTTTAAATTTTATATTAGATTAGAGACAAAAATTCACCTAACTGTATGTCTTTCTACTGCAGACTCCATATGCACCGAGGGTGTGGGATTTCAAGATATGCTTTCATCCTGAGCTAAAACTAGCATCAATAGTAAGTGCTGAATATTTTCCCAAATGTGGCAAAGTGCACCACGCTTCAGTATTTTCCATACCGTGTGTGGTAATGTGCTCTTGGCAGAGAGGGTACAAGTGATCTCACCTACTTGAGGGATATCTGCCACTCACAGCAACAATGCAGTGTAGCTGCTGGAGAACTTGACTCCAGACCTTGGAGTGTTGAGCTGTAATATTTACACCTCAGTCCCTGGCTACTGGTTAGAATTCCTTGGAAAAAAAAAGGTGTTTTGCTGGTCAATTCAATCAACATTTTAAGTGACGTGGATGAAGCCCCCTGCTGATCAAATACACCAATTACAAAGCTGTCACACTTATCAGTCCTCATCAATAACCTCTCGACATCCAATACAGTTCTGCCTCGCGACACACTGATTCCTGATGTTTCCGGTTTGGCATAGTAAGACCCACCACACTAGCAAGAATCCTTGTTACACTGAAATAATGATTTTCAGGTGACAGGTGTTTTTACTGTATATTCACAGGTCTCGTGAAAGGTGATGTCACTTAATTGTATCTTTTGATCCAATGAATAAGGGCACAGAGCCATCATGTCTGTCAATGCTATATAAATATAAACAACAAAAATAAATTAAAATATCGTACTACTTGGTATATTTTCTGGTTTTTTTGGCTTTATGCTTTTTTATAAACAGTAGTTCATGACACCATGCATGTTTGGTCAATGCATATTCATCTTTTAAAAACTAGGCCTTTAAAAATGATACTTTGAGGGACCCATATGACGGGCTTCAGTTTTGACTTTCCTGCCCCATAACCTCTGCTTCTTACCTGCAGCCTCCCAGGCGGTTTATTCTTTGACCCTCTAACTCACAGCTGTGAATAAATGCAGGACCTGGAGGCCGTGACACATTCCCATGCCCTTCACATCGTAGCCCTGAATGATACTCCTTGTAGCCCCCTGTTAAATCCCAGACAGCTGAAAGGGACACAAGAGCATGCTGACAACCTCTGATCCCCAGACAAGCGGCCACACCATTAGCCCTTTTGTATGTGTAAGGGAAATGCATAAAGACCCAAGGTGCCCCCTTCTTCCAGCTCACATCATTATAGCGTTCACTGCATTCTTGTTTATTGGGTTCTTAAAAGTAGCAGAAAGTGCCAAAAATCACTCAGAAGTAAGTCAACAACATTTTGGGAGAGTCATTTACAAGTCGTACGATGCGTTTATTTTGTTCTTCAAAACAGCTACATAAGAAAGTGGATGCATGACTTGAAAAATAACTCTGCTTGTTTATATGTAAACACTAAGTGTTAATATTAACACAGCTTGGTACTGTTAGGTGTTTATATATTTTGTATACAAATGAATAAATAAGTGTAGAAATAACTAAAATTATGTGCTCTGAAACGTGTTTTTTCAGACAAGCACAAATAAGCACCGGAGCTGAAATGGGAAATGTGTTTTTTCTCTTGAACATACTTGGGATACCATAAGTATCTATACGAGACAGTCATTATTAATTCAGTTTATTCTGGCTGGTAGTGCTCACCACAAAAATAAACATTCTGTGGTTTATTTATCCTTTAGCGACAGCATAGAGCAAGAAGCTACAAGAAGGCATATCTGTGTTGCATTCAGTCAGAGTGCATTTTAAATAAACTGTCTTAGTTTTAGTATAATTTTTAAGGAATAAAAAATAACAATCCATAGTACTTTTACGTTGATGCACTTTGTTATCACAAGGGGAGGGCAATGATCATTAGATGCTTACATTTCCGTTCTGACCCCAATGTCTTCTGTTTCTCAGAATACGGTACTGATGCTGGTGCCCAATCTTTTATTTGCACATTGTCCTTTTGAAGAAAAGCAGGGTTTTAACATTTAACACTAATACATTAGCACTAGTAAATGGTACTGTGATCCTAAGACAGCACATGGTCACAGGCAGCCGCCTTCGCATGAACTATAGTATCTCTGTTTTGTGCTCTATCTTGCTGTAGTAATATTACTGCTCTTGCATCTCAAATTTCAGGCAAAATCCTCTCTCTTAGCTTCACTGATAGCTGGTTCTACAATGGGCACTAATGCAGATTACGCATATCAATTTTCTGACCAAATAAATGAATAAATGTATGTTGCAGGTATTTATAAGCAAGTTTTATAGACAGGAACAGTACAAATCTTACATGTGACCAAAGTGCAACGCGGAATCATCTCAGAGTTTGTTTGATAAACAACCAACGCAATGTCTACACAGCTGCATGGAGACATAAATATCCTGTAAAAGTGGCTCATGTTGCCATACTAAATGAACTCTGTGGATTAACTATAAGTTCAAGGTTTGACCCCTGGCTATGTGCATGTGATAACCCTATAAATGAAGCAGGCTTTGCCGAGTATTTCTCTCTGTCTAAAGTGGATGTGTTCTTGCCTTTTGGCATTACTCAATTGAAAATGACAGTATAAAGTATAAAAATTTAAATTTTATATATAAGACTTGTTTGACTTCTCAGAATGTTGTTCAGTATGTAACTTACTACTTTGATAAATATGTTTTCCTTATTGAACATACTGGTAATTCTAAAACTTATTTTTGTTGTAAAATAATGTCTAGAACATTGTTGTCATATTATGATTTCACAATTTAAGGTACTTAATTTTCATCCTTGATAAATCTTAAAAAATATATATATATGAAAAGTCAGGAACAGTAACTGGAATGTGTGTGGATTGGGTTTATATTACATTGTGGGGACCAAATGTCACCCACAGTGTAATAAAAATCTGTTTTTTGACATTGTGGGGACCATTTTTTAGGTCTCCACAAATATCTGTGAATACAATCAAAAAAGTAAAAATGCCAGAAGTCTCATAATTTGTTTAGTTACTTATGGTTACAGTTAGGGCTGGGTAGGGGTTAAAGTCATCATATTGGGATTAGAGTTTTCCCCATAGAAATGAATGAAGGGTCCCCACAAATATATAATTATAAACCTGTGTGTGTGTTGTGTGTGTGTGTAGTCTTGAAGAGCATATTTGTAAAATGCATTATTTAATCCAACATTTTTATATATCTTATTATATTTGCATGCTTTTCTATATATTGTCCTTAAAGTTATTAATATTCTTTGAAATATACCCTTCTATCTTTAGGACACAAATTAAGTACACTTAAAGGTAAGCTCATGTGTTGAAGGGATTTTACAAATGTTATATTCCTCTGTGTATATTAAGGTTGAATCCTACACAACTGTCAGCTCAAACTCTGCTGGCACAGACCCAGCCAAGTTGGTCCCCTCTGAATTTCTGCTCCGTTTGAGTGGCAGTTAAATTGAGAGAATCAACCATGAAAAACTTCACAAATATACTTGAAGACCTCAAACTTCCTATTACACACAACATTCCTAGTAACCAGGTCTTCTTTAAATGAGTTCTAAAGGCCAAAGGGCAAGCTGTTGGTGACAACAAGGGAGAAGATGAGAATGCATCGATTCCTGACACTTTCTGCATATCAGGATCTTTTCTACCCTGTGACTTTCTCACAAACCCTTCCCGACGTGTTTGCGTCAGGAACTCATTGCAGTTGATGAGGATGACATGCTGCTTGGTGATCAGCCATCAAACCCATGAATGTTCACCCATCATACCCATGAATGTTCACCCATTATACCCATGAATGTTCACCCATTATACCAATGAATGTTCACCCATTATACCCATGAATGTTCACCTATCATACCCATGAATGTTCACCCATCATACCCATGAATGTTCACCTATCATACCCATGAATGTTCACATATCATACCCATGAATGTTCACCCATCATACCCATGAATGTTCAACCATCATACCCATGAATGTTCACCCATCATACCCATGAATGTTCCCCCTCATACCCATGAATGTTCCCCCTCATATAGTCTTGCTTACTTTAATAGCACTTCTGCATAAATGTGAGCCTAAATCCGCATAAATTCTGCATAAATCCGTGATGCTACTGTAAGTTCAGTACTAACCTCATATTTGATGTGTCTACAAATAGCATGATATTATACTGCTAATCCATTAAGTGTTTTACTTTAGCCCTGGAATGAATTTTAAATTAAAGTTGAATGCTGACAAACTATAAAATGATTTTAGTGTGAATTTGCTGTAAATAGATTTATGTTTGTATTCACTTGTAGGTTACCAATATTTTTTATCATTTTCTCCTAGCATTACCATCTTCAACATCACAAAATTACTTTAAGTTACATTTATTTATTCAAGTTTGTAGATTGTTAAAACTAAAACGGCTGTAACATAAATTTAAAAACAAACGAGCCTCCTTGACAAACGGAGCTTATCAAATACTGGTAAAATGTTCTTCAGTCTCTATGAAATTTTATAGCTCTAGAAAGGCACATAAAAATGCATGTGTTTCCATTCAGAATAAAATAATGGATCTGTATTGAAAATTTTATTGAGTTGCTCATAAATTTAATATTATCCCTTTCCACATCTCATACATCTTGCAATAAATCATTCCAAGATGTAAATTTAAATTGAATTTCCATCCAAAAGAAAGAGTGTTTTTCAGTTTGTCCTTCAAGAACCTGTGCGTCTGCACTGGAGTGTTTTAAGTTTCATCAGTCTTGTTATTTATTTGCCATAAAAGTAGATTTTTTTTAATTGATGTACCCATGTTTTCATTTTTTTATATCTTTCCTCAAGTATACAGTATTATAAAAGATATTCACCACTAGTTATTGTTGTAATGGTTATGGTGACACAGGCCCATGAACTACTAGTTATTGCATTGCTTTGTTAAGGGTAAATTAAAGAATAATTAATTTCAAACTATTGATTAGAGCTGACTACCTACCTCGGGAGGTCTATGATTGTTACTGTTGGCTATAAATGGAGCACAATTCCTAGGCCAGGCCATTTGTCACTCAGCTCTGTTTTTCCCATCACCTAGGTCTTAGCATCTGGGTCTACTATGTGGACTGATATATCTGAGTGAGAGTGACATTTCATGGACATCATGTGATACCTTGCACAGTCAACAAGGAACTGGTCGACACTGTCTTGTTCTCTATGTACCTGGGGGAAAAAATGATTACTTGCGATTCAATTCCAGGTGCATTAGTGGTATCGGGGTCTAGAAAAGCAATCAAATCATATATGGGTGAATGCATAATAGACAAGCATCCTGACTGTTCCTCGACCCATGGGGATGAAGTGTTTTTAAGGAGGGGCACTGACAAAAGAGAGAGATAGAAAAATCCCCAACGAAAAGAAAGAGTCTGCATTACCAAGCTGCCAGTGTTGCAAATGGCTAAGAGGTCAGCAAGGAACTTGAGCCTGTTCCAATTCAATCTTTTTTTTCTCAGGATTGCCCAAAACTCAGGGTCAGACAGATCGTCTGACCTTTGACCTTCTAATTCACGTTTTTCCGTAATTACCTTGAGGCAACAGCCCCCTGTCACTCCCAGTGAAAAGCAATGTAACAATTTGTCTTTTCAATTGTCTGTCAGTCACTCTCTCCTGCTTCTTTTCAGTGGGTGTGTATGGGTTCTTTTTCCATTTCTATGTATTTATATATCGTGCCTGGAGAGGTGGGGGTTGACTGGTGATGGTGAACCCCAAGAAAATGGTTTCTTTGTTAGCTATAGTTTCCCATTAAAATCACCAGTGTGCTTGTCCTCCCTCTGCTTTCACTCTGTCTCTCAGTTTTGAGGCTAATTATCTTTTACTTGTGTACCATTCCTTGAGTTCGAGGGGACAGGGTAATTGTATTGCATTGCATTGTTATTGTATTGCATTGCATTGTTATGGTATAGCACATATTAATTAGCCTTTTAAATGCATTTGCTTAGCAGGTAGGGATACCTGTTTCTGGTGGCATATTTATAGAACCTTGTCTGCAGTCTGAGGTGTTTTGTTTGTGCACAAGAAGATATGAAGTTGCCTTATGACATGTTACAAAATAACATTGTTTTCTGTAACAGCAATATTGCCAAGGTGATTATAAAAATCTGTTAACACTGAAAGCCTAAAGATGATTGCATTGGTTCACACAGGCCCAGCCAGGCCTCAAAATGTGTCATTTATTTGGTTGTTTGTTTATTTGAAAACAACAATTCTGGCTTTCACTCATTTCTCAGACTTCAGATTAAGTCACATTGGACATCAGTACTGGCCAAATCTCATCCTTTGTGTGTGATTTAAAAAATCCTCCTGGTTCAACATTTAGTAAATTTACCCAGAATCATTTCAGAATAGAGCTGCCAAGATATTTTTTCCCGCAGTAACAACCCAAGGGGTTTTTCAGGAAACAAAATGAATAGACTATGTGCCGGGTGTGGAAAGCAGAAGTTCTCGCCCAATGAGATCTGCCAAGACCAGGAATCAACATAATATTGTAGACATATGGCGAGTTCTTCCAAATTGAAATTAACTACATATTAATGTGCAGTGAATTCCAGAGTAATAGGGCATTTCAAAATGTTCATTATCCTGCTCCTATCTAAGTTGTGGTTCCAATTGTGGTTTCACATCTAAGACTTCATTTTGACCTCTAAAGGACACAACAGCTGTGAGAAAGGCAAGAAATAAATACCAATTTTTTACTTAAAAAATAGCGGCATACAGTCATGCCCAAGATAATAAAGCAGAGAAATTAGAAGTCAAAATTATACTAAAAACAGATTAACAACACACAAAAACATACAAGCGTTTTATTAGTTTTTCTCACACTCATATGGTCAGTTGAGCCTACACCAGGTGACTTTAGATGAAAGGTCACTGTATAAGTATGAGAGATACAAAGATGGATGGTATTTGAGAGATACCAAGACGTATTGGCAGGTTTGAAGAAATCTTGAAAGCATAATGAAACCCCTCTTGTCTGTTTTGAGATGCAGTCCTTCATGTAATGAAATAGTCAATTATTCTGTGTAACGGGTTGGCAGGCAGGCTGACCAGTAAGTACAGCAGGGACCATGTTCATGAAAGCCCAACTGCCTCGCAAATTTTGTCGGCTTATTCGGTTAGAATTCCTGTAAAATCCCCATCCATCATCTTGATTGATATGTTGTTATTAGTGTCAGAGTAAAAAAAAACATATATGCCATAGGTTTTGTTGATATTAGCAGGAGAATTTTGGTGATGAGCCAGTGATGTAGTTTGGAAACAGCTCCTCCATTCTCCTTCTGTTCTCCTAGACTTTGGGTGGACATGAAACACACACACACTAATTTTAGAGTAGAGCATAAGTGATCTGAGCCTGTAACAGATCATAATGGCAGTAGCTGGTCACTTAATCTAACAGGTCATCTGTTAATCACAGGATCTACTGAAAAGTGCAGGTTCTGTAAATTTTATCCAGACCCAAGCTTTTAACCGTAAAGGTGGCTTCTCAAACAAAAGAGAAAAGCATGTTTCTCATAGTGGCGCAGGACTGTGGGTTAGGGCAATGCTTTTTTTCTTTAAAATCCCATTTCTGACTAATTGCTCCTGTAAGAATTGTCTGTGCTTTGTAATTCTGGTTCACTGCCTGAGCCGGTGTTTTTCATTGACATACTGACTGCCCTCTTGTCCTGAAAAGTACATTTCTAGCTATGCTTACATTGTATTCCATTGTATCTGTGCAAGTTACTGAATTGAATTGAAACTACAATGCAAAGCACAATATATTGTTTTTTGCAACTTTTTAGTTATATACCAGACCACTACTCTTGTTTAAAATTTCAGTTGTCGTCTCTCTTCCACATAGTAAAAAGTAAATATTGCAGTTTGTTTCACAACCGACAGCTAATGTACAAACTGTAAAGTCTTTCAGTCTTATGGAGGTGCAATTACAAGCTATTATAAATTAATGACATAGAAGGTTTTTTAAATAAAACCTTTGACATTTTTCTTGTATTCTTACAAGTTTTGGTTTTACCCAAGGCTAACAATAATTTGTTGCTAATATAGGGATGTCTCTAGACTAAGCTCTAAAAGCACTTTCTTTACTGACAACCACAGAGGAAAAACAACAGCAATATGTTTGTACAGGACCGCAAAGTCTAAACAAACGGAATGTCAGTGCTCCCCAGAAATCTGAAGACCTTTCAAGCATTTTGAAAGGCAGCGCTCATGTTTAAAACAGTGGAATCATATGGAATCGAAAAGGAAGAGGTTAGACTATGAAAGAATGTTTTAGCTTTGAAGGGACATGGTATTGCACAACCAAGGAAGTGCATGAGGTCATTGTGCCTTCACGTCACAGTGATTTATCATGATTTGGGACAAAAACAAGCTACCCCTAAGCCAGATACAGATATTTGTCAAAATGAGGTTTGGGGATCATAAGTGCAACATGGATTTAAAAATTCAGAATGCAATTACACTATATTAAATCTTACAAAGGACATATTACAATACAACTGCATGACCACATTAAACATAAAATAACAATACGTTTCTTAATAAAAATCAGAACAGAGAAATGATGGTTCACATTTGAATTGTTTAATTTTAGGTGGCTTGGGTGGAATAAATAGTGAGATGATTCCACTTTGTTTAGTTTGTTTAAGCTATTTATTCTCATTACCATCAATTTTGTTTGTGAACTCCAGATTCACAAATAAGCATTTGACAGGATTATCAGCGTGATTTTGTTTTGATCAGTCTATTTCTCACAGAACCAGAGCAAGGCTACTGCATCCTTGAGAAACGCTGCATGGACTACTAATGCAGGTCCAAAACAGATATGCCGTGTTTATTGATGACAAACTTATAGCCCGCTCTATAAAACATTAAAAATGTAACTCACTGCATATCCACAAACACAAGCAATTGTACTATAAATACTGAGTAACCATCCATTGAAAATATTGAGAGAATAATAATTTTCCGTAACTGCTTTTGCAGTCATGATGAAACTTAGAGCCTCGTCCAGGAATTACATGGTACAAGACACAGAGTATCATGAATGAGATGACAGTTTGGTTGGAACACATTTGGATGGTTTAGTTCAAAACATTCCAATTGGAAAAAAAAGACTTTTAAAATCTTTCAAAACTGATGTTCTACACATGATCAATGAAAATCTCTCAGTACAAATTGCAAGATAGAAAACACTGTATATATTATTATTGCAAGATACAAACAAGTGTATATCTTATTAAGAAATTTTATAACAATATAAAACAATATACTGAATGTGCTACGAATGATTGATAGTTTAATGTTTTATCATGCCTGTAAATCTGTAGGCCGTGTGTGACACCACGACAGAGGCCTGGAACCTGCCGTAGGTCCTCCACTGCCCGGGATGAGCCGTTTAACACCACACTTAGTTGAATAAGTATGAATAAGGCATGATGGCTTGAAAAATATTTCCAAATTTTGTTATCATTACAGTTCATGACTATAAACTTACATGACTGCATTTACGTTACATGAATATAAATCGAGGGATAAGAAATGAAAACACATGCTAAGAAAATTACTTTATATTACTATGCAAATTCACTGAAGAAAATGCAAAAATGCACATAAATTTGCAGACAAATATATGCGATATCTGGAATACATTCACAAAATATTTCCAAAACATGATGCCTTTGAACAGTAAGCCTCCTGCACTGAAAGCAAACAGACAGAGGTTACAGATACATTGACATGAGTGATCATTCATTTTCCATACCACTTTATCCTGTACAGCACTGATTCTAACATGGTCCTTGGGGACCGGCAGACAGTCCATGTTTTTGCTGCCTGTCTGGCAGGGAGCTGGGAGGGAGCAAAAACATGGACTGTCTCTGGGTTCCTGAGGACCGGGTTGGGAAACACTGCTATACAGGGTCGTGAGGATACAGCAACGAGTGCAAGGCAGGGAATAACGTAGGATGGGGCGCCAAACCATTCACACACACAGACATGCGTTTCTACTGTGGGGGGAAACCCCACAACAGCACACAGAACATGCAAACCACATACAGCACATGGAATTTAAATCAGGATGGAATAAAAACTAAGATAACCTCAAGATTTAATGTTTTGTTTGTTTGTTTTTTGTTATTGTTGTCTACATGTGTTTCGTGGACTTGGAAAAGGGGGTCCTGTAGGGGGGGGGGGTGCTCCAGGAGTATGAGGTGCAGGGTCTGTTGCTGCGGGCTATCAACAAACAGAGCGAGAGACTGGTTTGCATTGCCAGCAGTAAGTCAGTCTCTCTCCCAGTGTGTGTTGGCGTCCGTCGGAGCTGCACTTTGTCATCAATTCTGTTCATGACTTTTGTGGAGAGAATTTCTGGGTGTAGCCAAGTGGCGGAGGGGGTCTGCTTCAGGGGCCTCAGGATCGCATCTTTGCTTTTGGCAGATGCTTGGCATCATTGGGCTGTGACCTGCGGCATGCACTGGCGCAGTTTGCAGCTGGGTGTGAGGACGGCTGGGATGAGGATCAGCACCGTCAAGTCTGAGGCCATGGTTCTCGAGCAGAAATGGGTGGACTGCCCTCTCCTGGTGGGGGATGAGTTGTTGCCTCAAGAGGAGGAGTTTAAGTATCTCTGGGTCTTGTTCACAAGTGAGGGAAGAAGGAAGCGGGAGATCAACAGACGGATTGGTGCAGCGTCGGCAGTAATACGGACACTGTACCGTTCTGTCGTGGTGATGAGGGAGCTGAGCTGGAAAGGAAAGCTCTCAATTTACCAGTCGATCGGCGTTCCTACCCTCACCTATGGTCATGAGCGCTGGTTGGTGACCAAAACAATGACATCATGTATACAAGCAGCAGAGATGAGTTTCCTCCGCAGGGTGTCTGGGCCCAGCCTGAGAGACAGGGTGAGGAGCTCAGACATCCGGGAGGGACTCAAAGGAGAGCAAAAGGAGCAGGATGAGGGGGTTTGGGCATTTATCTAGGATGCCTCTTGGACGGCTCCCTGGGGAGGTGTTTCGTGTCCAACCGAAAGGAGGCCCCGGGGCAGACCCAGGACACACTGGAGAGATTATACACTATATTGCCAAAAGTATTGGGACACCTGCCTTTGCACACATATGAACTTTGATGACATTACATTATTAATACATAGGCTTTAATACGGAGTTGGCCCACCCTTTGCAGCTATAACAGCTTCAGCTCTTCTGGGAAGGCTGTCCACAAGGTTAAGGAGTGTTTATGGGAACTTTTGGCCATTCTTCCAGGAGAGCATTTGTGAGGTCAGGCACTGGTGTTTGACGAGAGGGCCTGGCTCTCAGTCTAATTCATCTAATTCACTCTAATTCACTCTAATTCATCCCAAAGGTATTCTGTCCGGTTGAGGTCAGGGTTCTGTTCAGGCCAGTGAAGTTCCTCCACACCAGTCTCATTCATCCATGTCCTTATGGACCTTGTTTTGTGCACTGGTGACAACCCCACACTATAACAATCCCCCCTCCACCAAATTTTACACTTGGCACAATGCAGTCAGGCAAGTACCGTTCTCCTGGCAACCGTCAAACCCAGACTCGTCCATCAGATTGCCAGACAGAGAAGCGTGATTCATCACTCCAGAGAACACGTCTCCACTGCATCCAACGTTTTGCATTGCAGTTAAAGAAGGCTTGGATGCAGCTGTTCTGTAATGGAAACCCATTCCATGAAGTCCTCTACTGCACATACTGTACTATTCTTGAGCTACTCTGAAGGGCACACGAAGTTTGGAGGTCTGTAGCTATTGACTCTGCAGACAGTTGCCGTCTTTTCCACACTGTGCATGCCTGGGTGCTTGATTTTATACACCTGTGGCTATGGAAGTGATTAGAATACCTGAATTCAAGGATTTGAGGGTGGTGTCCCAATACTTTTTGCAATTTAGTTGCAATATCTCTTGGCTGGCCTGGGAACGCCTTGGTATTCCCCTGGTGGAGCTGGAGGAGGTGGCTGGTGAGATGGCGGTCTGGGCATCCCTGCTGACTGCTGCCCCTACGACCAGACCCCGGATAAGCGGAAGAAAATGCGTGGATGGATGGATGGATGGAAGGATGGGTTTCCATTGTGCATTGAAACTCTTACAGGCATCTAGCAGGTCATAGTGCTGAGGCACTATGCTTTTTAAATTATTATTGTTAGTTATTATTATTGTAATATTATTATTATTAGTATCATGCTACAAAATGCATATATTTGCAGTATACATATTTATTACAGTTTTTATAAATATTATTACATGTCAAGTAAATTAACCTCATGTGTACACTCTTATTGAATTACATAAACATGGTCAACATTGCATACTAAATTTAAATCTGCTGTCACAATAAAGTGGTTTCATGAAACAAACATGAAATGATTAAAACATGATGAAATAATGAAAACACTACCATAAGCTACACAAAGTAATGGTATATGTGGTAATTGAGTATTTTTAGACATTCCACTGTCTTAACTATGGTCATAACAACGAACGGCTCATAACTATGAAAAAAACGTACTTGTCCTGATTATTTGCATTTGTTTCCTTTCATTACTTTAACCTTGCAGTGTTACAATATACGTAGGTACAGATTACCACTCATTTACTTTTGGGTTGGATATAGCTCAGTGAGACAGTGTATGTTTGGCATGTATATGGTCTTGAGTTACATCCCCAGTATCCCTACACCTACTTGCAGTATAGTGGTAGTAAAGTGTTTAGCATACCTGCTGTCAAAGCTGTTGATCCAGGTTTGATTTCTGGCCAACGCTGCTTTTTTGCAGTGCTAGTGTAGCATGTTTATCTCCAAGTCCAAAGGCTGCACATTAGAATCACATCAGAATCAAGCAAAATTTGGAGGCTTTAAGCTTCAATACTGCGTGTGGCTCTGTTGGTTAGGTGTCCTTAGTGTCCTTGAATGGAAATGGCACCGGTTCCAATCACATCACCAGTAGATTGACCACATCACTCCTAGGCCCATAACCCTGAAAAATGCTCCAGGGTTGCAGGATGGGTAGCTGACCCTGCAAGCTTTGTTCTCACCTGAATGTGTGTGTATGTCTCATAGGAGAGATGGGATACGTGAAAACCAAAGAACTTCCATGTACTTTTTATTATACAATGGCGAGTAAAGTATCATTATCACTAAATAGGAAGGAAATGACTAAGTGAAGTAAAGGCCAAATTATTTATTGTACACCTTTAGAATATTCGTTTATTTATGAGTCTAGTGATTTTCTGGTTACGCTATGTGCTCTGAACACAGAATCTAAAACAATCATTAGTTCTCCCGTAGCTATAAACATAGTTTAAAAATAATGATGTGTTACAATGTGCTAAAGCAGAGAGTTTACTTTTCCAAATAACAAATCGCAGGATCACTGTACTCAGGGGGGCTAAATTTTGCAGTTGTGGTATAATTAAATCCATTATTGCACTGACCAGCTGTATAATCAAATATGTGAAGCCAAAATATAATAATAATAAAATATAAGAGTATACATATTCCATCGATTTCGAATAAAGCCCAAACAATGACTGACTATTAGTAGTTTAAATGGTATAAGGTTACTTACCAAATCTGGAAAACCCATATAATGAAAACAAGGCAAAGAAAAAAGATGAAAGAAGGTCATAGTGAAGCTGAGAAGAAAAGAACAAACTGAGAGAAACGGAAGTAAAAGAACTGAAGCTTCAGTGACTTTGTTGTGCTCAAATGATCCTACAATTCAGGACTTTTTCAAGCCCTTACAAAGAGCACTGCACTCTCATGTAACTTTAAACCAATTAAAACATCGCTATTGCTGTGATGATTCTTCATTTGAAAGACTACATATGGTGCAATATTACTGTTCTATTACTGTGCCGGGTATGGAAACTGGCATTAGCAATACAACAATGTATGTATACATAGGCCCATTTATTTGATTTATTTGATGCAAGAGGAACTTCCATATTCCAATTGCGGGATTAAGGATTTGTTTGAGGTATTGCTGTTGCACAATTCTACGTGCCGTGCAATAGTGTGAAATGATGACAGTGTCCACATCTCTATACAGGTCTGGAATTAATTTTTCTGGGTCTGAGGTGCATAAAAGCTAAAAGATGATCTCATGTAGCTTAATGTCAAACACAATTAGTGCTGGTTTACCCCAGTTACACTAATTACTCCCTTAAAGCTACAGAAAATTGATGCAACACTGAAAAGGAAATTTGCATTTGTGGTTTACTGTGTTTTCTATTGTTGTAAATGTAAATGTGATGTTAGCTGCCAAGTTAACAGGACCTGCCTTTCTGTAGGTTAAGAGACTCATATCTTTTACCCCAGATTTTACAAACAAGTCAGTGAATGCTATATTACCACTAGATTTAATATTCTTCTGCCTCCTAAGATAGCCAGTGCAAAATAACATCAGCCCAGTAGCCCAGTATAGCTGGAAGTAATGGGAAATATCCCATTCTTTTAGTAAATGATGCTAAAGAGGATATTAAAAAGCTAATAAACATTTAACAGGAAGAAACACTACTCTTTAAATATTTACCAGGCTGCCAAAAACCATTGGCACTACAGATTATGTGCATGATGTGGAATTAAGAACATTTTCCTTGTTTTTATTTAATTAATTCATTATGAACAAACATAAATAAAGATTTCTTGTAATTCACCACAATTGTTTTAGATGTATTATGTGATGATTTAGATCTGATGTATTTTAGATAAATCAAGTCCAACAGTTGAATCCTGTACCTATTAGTCTGAACTGTTTGTCAATGCTTCTGAACCCAATGTCAATAATGCAACAAGATCATTTTGTGTGATTTTGTAACATCAATGATCCTCTGCTGAGTAACTAGTCATAGGCTGATCTGGTCTCAGTTTGTTTGGCATTGAATGAATTTAAAGGGATCACTTATTTCAGCCTAAGTCCATCATGTGGCTTCGCTGTTATGGTTTTGCTGTAAGCTCTTCTGCTTCCTACGCCCATATTGCTTAGAACCCATTGCACTTTACTGTATATAACAGTTGGCAAGCCAAACCCTTGCAGCTTAACTCATCTGGCCATATTGCCATCCAGTCATGCCTGTGTCATATACTAATCCCCTCATTCTTCTTAGTTGTGGTGCTTCTCCAAGGGATCGTCAACTCCAGAATATTGATTTTTTTTTCCATTGTTTGGAGACAAGAGAGATTAAAGTGTTCAGAGTAGTTTGAGGATATACAGCTTAATTGTGTAACTATTTAAACACTAAAACAGTTTAGATACATAATGCCATCACAACCTCAACATCATATTTGGGGTTACTGGGTAACAGGCCAAAAAAGCATGCTGCTGTGTCCAGAGGATGAACCTGAGCTAAGTGATTTGCTAACTCCGGCCCAGAACACATCGCAATAGAAATACAGTTTCATGACTTGAATGTGGATCTGCAGTTGGACTGCATTAAATGCCACAGGAGTTTTCACACACCATTATTTTGACTGTGTACCCTCCCCTCACCCCACCCCCCACCCCCCACCATTGCCAGACTGCACTCCCAATGGATATCATACATTCTGTGGTCGGCAAAACTCTCCATCAATAATCCCAGTGTTTTTATTGCAATTTCTGGGAATTTCAGTCACGTGTCACTCTCCTTCACCCTTAACAGGTCTTGTCAGTTTGTCGATTATACCACATGAAAAATAGGACCTTGGACCTGTTATATGCCAATGCTGAAGTTGCTACACCACCCTAGACCACATCTCTCCACAGTCTGGTCCTCCTTTTACCCACAAACAAGCCCATATTTCACTCACTGCTTTCTACCACCAGTGCAGTGCTGAAGTAGAAGAAGGAGGAGGCTCTGCATGATGACTTAGGGGAATCAGACCGGAACATTCTGTTAGTCACATGGGGGGGGGGGGGGGGGGGGGGGGACAAGGAGGAGATGAAGCAGGTGCAGAAAGAGTAGAAGAAGGTGCTCTGTGAGATGGAAAAACCACTTCAGGGTCATCCTGGAGTGCAAGCTATAGCACATCAGTGTGATGGTGCTGTGGAGTTAGGTGAAGACTCTCACTGTGCAGTGCAGTGGACCAGCTGAGGGGGCTTCTCACTGCCTCTCCACTACCTTCAAACCTTCCTGCAACTTCTTCACTGAAGACTCCACACCTGAAGTCTCCACTCTGACTCTACTTCTCGTGTCATTGCTGGTCAGGTGAGGAGAGAGCTAGGGAAGCTGCACACGCAAGGCTAATGGAATCAGCCCCAGGGTGCTGAAGATGTGTCAGGAAGCTCTGTGGGCTTCTTTGGTGCCAATTCTCTTGCTGAAAAAGGGGGTCTCCAGCATCCTTAAGGACTTTCAATTGCTCTTAAATTGCTCTTAATTCACACTATATGAACACCTCCGAGAGGCTGGCCCAGAAACAACAAGCCCTAATCGCAGACCCCCTGGATCCCCTACAGTTTGCCTACCAGGCACACATAGATGTGGACAATGGTCTGATCCACAGGGCTCCCACCTGGACACCAATCCCTCCTCCATTGTAGGATGCATTGCTAGTGAGGATAAGTCAGGGGATAGAGGATTAGTGAAGAATCACTTGCAGCTCATCATCAGCAAGACAAAGGAGCTGGGGGTGATTTTCTACAGTGCTATAGGGAGCCAGCTGGAAGGATATGGATGTGGTGAAGTGCTACAAGCACCTTCCAGCTCATGGGAACAGTAGATCAGACTGGGTGTATAACACAGCAGAGCTGGGCAGGACTCCAGACTATCTTGTCCAGTGGTAGCACTGCTTCCACCAGCTTTCTCCGTTGGTCGCACCAGCAGATGCCAGTGACTCAAGACTTAACTACTGTACACTTTGCATATCAAATTACTTTGTCATTTTCTATCAAGACATTTTTATATAATGTACAAACCATCAAAATTATGCCCCTGCATGTACAAAGTCAATACTGTACGCACCGGGAGCACTATGTTTTGTACTTATTATTAAAAATGTAAAATTAACATCAATGAAAAGTTTAAAAGTTACTGACAGAAATACGAGATTCCAGGGTCACTTGGGCTGTTACATGAGTGTGACTGGTTACCGAGACAAAAATGCATGCCGCACCCAATCCATGACTTTCATTATGCACTTACATGAACAAATATTACATATTACTAATATTTATATTAGGGTTACTATAATTGGTGAGACAAAGAAGAGGATGTGTCCGGGGATCAGAATATTAATGAGTTTTCTTGTTCACTGACCAATCAGGTAGCACATCTCTCATGAATATTAAGGAGCTTTCCCTAATCAACCAGTAAAACAAAAATTTGCATCTGTGGAAACCAGCCCGTATAGTAAACATAAAGTTAACTCTCATTTTACAGTCTAAACACAATTGACACAAAATACATGCATACAAGTCTTTTTCAAAAAAAGATACAAAACAATGAGCTAAAGTTTGTTAAACATCAAGCAACTGATGCGATTCACTGTTCACATGAAAACAGAAATAAAGTGTCAAAGTGCACAATGGTTTCTGCAAATCGATGCCACTCATGAGCGGCGTGACACATAGGGATGTGCATGTCATTTAATTTTTAAAGTACATGTATACATGAGCTGTGCATGGGCTGTGTGATTATACTGAGTGGCTGCCACATATTGAAAGTTGGTGCTTTTTCCTTCACTTGGTGCTCCACTGTAGCTTAAGGTCATACGGGTTGCATCTCTAAACCTGGACAAACCCTCCATTTTTGAAAATCCACCCAGATGCCTGGACAGTGGGCCAAAAGGAGGATGTGTCCAGGGAAACCTGAATGTATGGCAACCCTAATTTATATTTTATATGATTTTGTGACCAGTATTGTTTTTGGCTTACGCATCATCTGAGTTTCTCCAAAAATATTCCATTTAATTGTTCACGGCAAACTCGCGAATGGCCGAATCCGCGAATGTGAAGGAGGTAAATTACTATTCTTGCCAAATACTTGAATCTGAACATTAGCTTTAATAACATAACTCTCATCGTCACTTGTGTCTTCCCTGTGACTCTCCCACTCCACCTGCCTCCTCTACTTTCTTTGCATTTTGTTTGTTTTAAAATGATCAGCCATAGAACATCACCTTTTTTAACACCATGGTTTTGCACGTTTAATCATCAGTGCATGTATATGTTTATTCTCCCGGGTTCAGGTAAGGAGAGACCAATTCAGGAAAAAAAAAAAAAAAAAAAAAAAAAAGACACTAAACTAGGAAAAAAGAATAAAAAAACTTACGATCACAATTCGTTAACGCAGTACCCGTGCAGGAGCAAAACATCCTAACGATTGTCATTCATACACTGGCACAGATGCGACCACGTGAATTTTTAACTCGCACACTCTCAATTAGAGTTCGCATATGCGACCATTTTGGTTGCAGTCTAGAGTCCTGCTGTGGAAGAGAGGCCAGAACATGCTCTACTTTCTGAGGAAGCTGCTGGAGAAATTGTACCAGTCCAAGTTGGGCAGAATACTTCTCTATGATTTGATCGCTGCAGGAGATCCTTCTTTTCTACCTGCTGCTATCTGACTACAATGACTCCTCTTTCAGTGGCCATAACACATCAGCCATCTGTATTGTCTCATTGTGTAACACAAAATTTATATGATGTCAGCATGATCATACATGACAGTCGACCAGTTACTTATGTAAATTTTGCTCTTCCTCATCAATGGACTTCTTCAGAGTTATGTCAACAACATTCGCTGCAGTGTCTGCCATGTTGCTGCAAAGCTACTAGCTCAGCTTAAACACACACACAGCTAATTAGCAAGCTAATTACCAGACTAGTCTACTAAAAATCACTGAACCTCTAAATTAAACAATCAAACTCAAAACTCACATGGGCATCATTAGATCTGATCACTCAGGGCTATAGCCCCGAGTATTTTACACCTAGTTCTCAGTATTTTAGCCCTGATGTCAATCTTCCTTCAAAAAAAAAAAATAAGTCAAGACTTGACATAGTCTTTTCCAAAGCTAGAAACTCCTCTGATTTACCATATTTACAAATGGTGTAAGATGACATGTGAAACAATAAACAGTCACTCTGGGTTTCAAGAAAATGCATCTGTGTCTCTGAATGCAACAGAATCAGTACTGTAAGTACTGTAAACCAACACAACGGATAGCATGTGAAACATGTCAGTCATGAGCATTATTGTATTAATATTGGTAGTTTATCCTGAGAAGTTTGGCTTTGAGGCAGGTCTACAATTTCTGACTGCAAGTCTATCTGTCCAGTCAATGCTGCTGAAGAAAAAACTACTCATGAGACTCCCAGTGAAGCCCAGAATCTGGACGGGCTCCAAAAACACATAATTAGAACATATTCACCAATAAGGTTTTGTATAATTTCTATTTGGAAAAAGCGTACATAAGTCTCTCATAGACTTCCACGGAAGTATGGCGTCAATGACCATGTATGAGGTGTATTTATCCTGGTTTCAAAGGGAAAATAAATGTATATGTTGTTGAAAGCAGCTCCAACAACCAGCACTTTGGTTCAATTAATAAGATACAGTCATGGCCAAAAAATATTGGCACCCCTGTATTTATGTCAGAAAATGCATCACTTCTCCCAGAAAATTATTGCAATTACAAATGCTTTGATATTGTGATATTTATTTCTCTTGTTGGCACTGGAAGAACACAAAAAGCAATAGAAAAAAAAAAACAAATCTGAGACATTCCACACAAAATGTCAAAAATGGCCTGGACAAAGTTATTGGTTCCCTCAACATAATACTGCATAATTTTGGAAGAAATTTTAATTGCTTTCTGTAACAATCAATCAGTCTTTTTCATCTCTCTACTCAAATTTTGGACCACTCTTCCTTTGCCAGCTGCTCCAGGCCTCTCAAATTTTAAAGGGTTCCTTCTCCCAACTGCTGTTTTTAGATCTTTCCACAGGTGCTCTATGGGATTTAGATCTGGACTCATTGCTGGCCACTTCAGAACTCTCCAGCTCTTTGTCTTAAACCATTTCTGGGTGCTTTTTGAAGTTTGCCTTGGGTCATTGTCCTGCTGTAAGACCCATGACCTCCAGCTGAGACCCAGCTTTTTGACATTGGGGCTTACACTGCGTCCCAGAATTCTTTGGTAGTCTTCAGATTTCATAATACCATGCAAATAGTCAAGACTATCAGTGCCTGAAGCAGCAAAGCAACCCCAGAACATCAGTGAACCTCTTCCATGTTTGAGTGTAGGGACCGTGTTCTTTTCTTTGAAGGCTTCTTTTTGTTTTAGGTAAACAGTAGAATGATGTGCTTCACCGAAAACCTCTATATTTGTCTCATCTGTCCAGAGGACATTCTCCCAGAAGGAGTGTGGCTTCCACAGGTACGTTTTAGCAAACTCCAATCTGGCTTTTTTGTGTTTCTGTGTCAGCAGTGAGGTCTTCCTGGGTCTCCTGCCATAGCGTCCCTTTTCATTCAGATGGCGATGGGTAGTGGCAGCTGACACTGTTGTACCCTGTGCCTGCAGGTCAGCTTGAATTTCTTTGAAAGTTGATCGAGGTTCCTTATCTACCATTTGAACAATTCTTCGTTGTAACATTTCATCAATCTTTCTCCTTCATCCACGTCCAGAGAGATTAGCTACAGTGCCATGGGCTGTAAACTTCTTTACAATGTTGCACACAGTGGACGCAGGAACATTAAGATCTCTGGAGATGGACTTGTAGCCTTGGGATTGTCCGTGCTTTTCTGTAATTTTGGTCCTCAAAAGCTGAGCATGCATTAACACGATAAATTTCCCAGGCCTGATAATATTGTTAAGCATCACTTGACATCCTTCCGGACAACATCCAACTGCAAATATGTCTGAATTCCCGTAAGGTTAAAATAGAGTCGAAAAATCTTGATTGGCTAACAGGACACAGCAGATGTAAGTGTCCATAGTGTATCATGTGTTGCTGGTATAAACAAAGTGACTGCACTGCCAGCCGTATAACGGTACAGTACATATCTAACTTATAATACCTATATGTATTAATGGTTAGGGAACTGCACTTGTAATTGAAAGATTGCTGGTTCAAATCCCCGACCAGCAAGGCACCACTGAGGTACCCTGAGCAAGGTACCGCCCCCAAGCACTGCTCCCCGGGCGCTGAATTAGCTGCCCCCTGCTATGTCAAGATGTCACATATGGGTTAAATGCAGAGGACACATTTCGTTGTTGTGTGCTGTGGTGTGTCAAGAATGACCACTGATCACCAAATTCTAATTCTATACTTGAAAGCGATAATAAGCATGTATGTTACGCATTATTGTGTTTACTATACTTTAGTTGTTAATTTAATGTGTACTCTCTCTCTCATACAAAGCATCTTGGCTATTTAGGCAGTCCAAGTACATTATAGGTGCAGTTATACCATATAGACCATATAGACAGAACGTAACCCGGACATTAGGCAACACATACCTGTGATACAATGTGTAATTTTTGAAGATAAAAACAATATTGAATTTACATCCTCATTTAGACAAGAAGGAAAGAATGCCATAACGTTTGCTCTAATTTGGGAGGGAAAGTGAATGTTACTGGAAAAACAAGACTCATGTTCATTAGCACCAGCGATGTCATGTGATGGCCTCCCACTGTTACTCTGTTATTGGTCTAATTTTTACCACGCTCCACAAAGACCCAAGGCAGCCTGGCTTTGATGCGGTTCTTTAATGAAGCAAACTGTTCTGTGGAGGGTGAGTTACACAGTCTCTATTAACAGACTCTTGATATTTTCACAGATAACTTGTCTTTACAGAACCGTACAGTGTGTTGTTGTTGTTGCTGCTGTTAGTTATTTTTGTTTGTTTGTTGTTTGTTTGTCTGCTATTGTGAGACAACAGCCTGCGGAAACAAAAAAATTGTCAAATGCAGGACCTAGTAATTATATGTTTGTGGGGACTCTCCATTCATCTCTATGGGGAAAACTCTATTCCCAACATGACAACCTTAACCCCTAACCAGTCCTATCGTTAACCATAAGTAACCAAACAAAATACAAGAATTTTTGCATTTTTATTTTTTTGATTGCATCCACAGATCTTTGTGGGGACCTGAAAAATGGTCATAAAATAACAGGTTTTTATTACATTATGGGTTTTATTACATTATTGGGTTGGCCAGAAAACGAATTTAAGGTAGTCTTTGCTAATTGTAAGTGAACGAAGATAAAGTCCGGTTAAACTGGTGTACCTTAAATCCAACAAGTTATCTAGCTATCCAACTGATCTCGCTTTGTCATCAATCTGCATGTGTTTGGACTGCAGGAGAAAACCTACATGAGTAAAATAATTTTAATGCAGGGGAAGCATTTCTGCAAGCATTTTAGACTCAGAACCACAATGTTATTCACTGAGCGACCACATTGTCCTAAAGCAACCTATGGTTTTCTGAAAAAAAAAACACTACTGTACATAAGACTTAGCAATAGCCAAACGACAAAAACAAAGCAACAAATATGACAGCACTAGGGATGAAGGCACTTTGAAGAGAGAGATATTGGTCTGTGTTTTACTGGATATATACCACTGAAAATTGATTACAGTATAATAGAATGGTAAAAATATATATTAATGCACAGATTCTTTTTTCAATACAACAGTAATGTGCAGTGCTTTAAAGGGTTAGCTAAGAACTCACACGTCAAATGGTTAATTGGCTTTGATTGACCTGAACCCTGTATTTGCTTTCAGTATTGATGTTTATGTAAAAGGTTATGACTACCCTTCATTTACAGGGTCCAGAGGGCAAATCAAAACCTGACGTTTCAAAATTATAACTGGTCCACAATGTTGCTTTTTTAAAGTTTTTTTGCACATTTTTTGTATACATTACTTGCAGGGTACCACAATCTGCACCAAGAAAAGCAAGTTGAAGATGAATGGGTTATACACAGAAATGTAAATAAATATGAATACTTGTTTAGTAGCTCATGCTAAAAATTCAGTGAATTAAATTAGATTGTGCTGCTCATATTGTTCGGCTAAAGTACAGGGGATGGACAATGGAACTGAAACACCTGGTCGACAGGGTTTGAGGTTTCATGCCCACTTTTGCATGGCCTGGTGGCCAATCTTCACTGATTGCAAATTCCATCAGGAAGAGCAGAGTGTAAAAGTTGAATTAGCAGAGGAATAGTACAGCTGTACATAAATATTGCAATCCAAATGGGAAACATATCACTTCAATAGAGGACAAATTGTTGGTATGCTTCTCGCTGGCACATTTGTGACCAGGACAGCAAGTCTTTGTAGTGTAGTGAGAGACACAATATCCAGGGTAATGGTGACATACCACCACAAAGGATGGACCACATCCAACGGGAGTAATTCTGGACGTAAGCAGAAGCTGTCTGAAAGAGATGACCAAGTACTAACCCATATAGTATCCAAAAATCATAAAGACATCGCTGCCCAACTCACAGCAGAGTTAAATGTGCACCTTGACTCTCATTTCCACAAAAACTGTTCGTTGGGAGCTCCACAGGGTCAATATTCATTTTTGGGCTGCTATAGCCAAAGCTTTGGTTACTCATGTCAATGCCAAACACCAGTTTCAATGGTGCCAGCAGGGCAAATCTTGGGCTGTGGACAATGAGAAACATGTATTGTTCTCTGATGAGTCCACCTTCACTGTCTTTCCCACATCTGGGGGAGTTACGGTGTGCAGAAGCCCCAACGAGGCTCATCACCCAGACTACTGCATACCCAGCACTGGGGTGGATCAGTGATGGTTTGGGCTGCAATACCATGGCATTCCCTAAGCTCACTACTTGTTCTAGATGGGTGCATCACTGCCAAGGATTTCCGAACCATTCTGGAGGACCATGCTCACCCAATGGTTCAAACATTGTACCCTGAAGGTGGTGCCGTGTATTTGGATGATAATGCACCAATACACACTGCAAGGCTGGTGAGAGAGCAGGTTGATGAACTTTGTTTCATTGTCTAACCCTTGTATATGACAATGATAACCATGTGCGAAATGCCAAAAGCGTTTTTCTGCAGTAACAGGGATACGGCATAAAAAAAAATAATACGGGTTTGGTAACATAGGTAACATGCTATGAATGACAATTGTACGCATTGGGAAAATTCAAATAGCATTCGAAACTGAAAATGTGATCCAGTTGTGTGCCCAGGCCTATTAGCTGTAGATTTCAGTTTAAACGAGCTCAGCTACCTCCGTCTTTCCTAGGCTGCCGAGCGAAAACAGTGCGAGCCCCAAGTCTCGTATAAGCCCTGTGAGAACCGGAATGCTTGTAAAATGATTGCAACCACTCGCCATCTCAGTGGAGGGCACTCGGCCTGAGCGCACACTGGGAATACCTAGGCCTGCTATGCCAGAAACGACGTAAATAACGACATGGGTGCCTAATAAAAAGCTTAACTGATTTTTGAATCAGTTCATGTGTTTGAAGTATTTTGTCCATGTCATCTATAAATTACAGTTAAAACATTCCTGAACATCTTGTGCCGATTATGCTGAAATATACATGATTATTGCTTTCTCTAATTATAATGCCATGAGACATACAGTAGGTATAGCCTAGCTAACTGGGCAGACTTATATGTTTAGGCTAGTTAGCTTAATAGACTCATGAGAGATTTAGTAATTATATACAGTTTCTGGTCCTGGTGAATCTCAGTGAAAAAATGTCAACAGCATTGCTTTTAAGGATGCATTTTTTCTTATGTAAAGTATAGTGCGAAGGAAAATATGTAATGAGAAAATAAGTTTATTACTTTGTGAATTCCTGCAAAGTACTTTTTCCTGGAAGAATCGAGGCACTCTGTCTGAACCCGCAACATATTCATAAGCAGTACGCAACCTGCTGTCCCTCCATATAAGAACTACCTTCAGAGTTAAAGTCCTTTCTGATTCCTGACCAGCTGAACAATGCAGCTGTGATAATGTCTTGTGACTTGGAGTAAAAGCCAAGTCTTTGGCACTGCGCAGTGACTTGAGGCCACATTTACCTGTCACACAGTGACCTTGGAATACTGCCAGACGTGCCTGGGTTCAGGGGCCCACACTCTTTTAGTACAGATGCACATTGTACTGGAAACACATCTGTTCCTCATTGTTTCTCCTCTGTGCTCACTATTAAACCTTTGTTATTCATTCTTGCATACAACAATAACTCCCTTTTCAAAGAGAATTCTGTAGAAGACCAAAGTTAGCGTTGTTTTTTTTTCCTCTGGATGGTTATAGAACATCACATACTTTAAGCAAAAAATAGGTTATTCTTCTTTTTATCCATGAATCATAATGTTTGACCATCTGGATAAAAAAGAGTCAGTAATGGGATTCAGGTGACCGGGGTGAACTTTCCAGAGTGAACTACACTATAAATCCCACATATAACTGGCCTCATCATGCAAAAAGTAAGAACAGCTTGCAGTGGATGTTTCCATTTCATTGTGCACACTACTACTTAATCTGATTTTTATCAATCAACTAAACACTTTACTTTGGGATTATTTCTGTAGATATTGCCCATACTTGAAGTATGGCTCATAAACAGGAATTGACATAACTGGTACGCAAGTACACATTCACCTTTAAAAACGATACGTGAGGGATTAATGTAACAGCGCAAATACGTACGTATTTTATGTGCATTTGCTCCGATATGTTAAGAAATTACTGTGCATTTTAACCTCTATACCGCAAATGAAGTACGAATTAGCATATAAAGGTTAAAATGCACCATAATTTCTTGTCATATCGGCGCAAATGCACATAAAATAAGCATCAGCAATCGAATTCACGATGTTACTACAATCGATTACGTACCACACGTATCCCCTAATAAAGGTGAATGCGTACTTGCGTATCAGTAATGTTAATCCCTGAAACACATGAACATAACTGCTACTACCACCCCTATAGTTTCTTTAAGGTATTGCATCAAATTTACATGACGTGATTTAATCTTTTGTAAATCCAGTATAAACGTATCAGTGAAATATGTATGAGTAATAAAGTAAACATAGATTTTTTTCAATTAGTACATTATTCACAAACTGTGGCTAAATAAAATGCTTAGCGTGGTTATACGCTATGATACTCATCTGACTCTGACTGAAAGCAAGGAAATTCATCCCATGACGCTTCACAGCAACAGACCACTGAACACATTGAGAAACATTACTGACTCTTTACATGGCATAGGAAGTATGATTTATTATTATTATCATTATTATTTTGGGATATTTACTGACAATAGTTAAGCCACACAATAAAATTGGAAGTTCATCTGGTCAATTTTATTATGCATCATTAACATTTATTTAACAATAAAAAGCATTTAAATACTGTAGCACTCAGGTGTCAGTTTTTGTCCTTATCTTTCAACTCATGTACTTCTTTGTTAAGTATAAGTATAAATAAATATAAAGAACTGTGTTTTCTATTATTATTTAATTTGAAATGAAGTTCCAGTTTATAGGACTAACTTCCGCAGAAAAATAGACTTTAAAGTGATATGCTTTCTGCGTTACCAGGTTTGCTGCTATGATTATCCATAGTATTTAGGTCCCAGGTGAGTCGGAAACCTCTGTGTAAAACAAGTTCTTGGACTGCAGACCAGTTTCTTCTTTGCAAGCCAGGATGCATCAGAGGAGATTCTTAGTGGAGAAGTGTGAAGTTAGAGAATTCCTCCATGGTACCTTAGCAGAAAGCTGTATTTAGCTGAGTAATTGGTCAGTCCGTGTACATAGTCTGACTATTGCGTTCAAGGAGACGTGTAATGAGCACCATTTGAGCAGATGTATTAAGAACATATGATGGTTAATTGCCCCCAGACCAAGGATTAGTGCATCACAATCCTCAATAGAAAGAATGTGATATGTCTATTGGAAATGCTAAATATCTTCACAGGCTGATGACAGAACCCTGATCTATGAACACTAAAAGATGCTAAGAGATGCCTTATCAACGCAAAACAGATTCTAACCACTATAAAAACAAGCAATTTTTGTGGATGCCAAAGTTCTCAATATTTATACATAAGATAGAGTACTTAAAAATGTACTTCATGTAAATAACTTCCTGTTAACATCTGGTAAACTACATTATTAAGATCATGTGTTGTGTATAAGCAATATTAAGGCATAAATAAAAATCAAGAAGCACGTAGGCTCATACTGGTAAAAAGCAAAATACGAATGGAGAATAAAATGTATTAAAAAGCAGAAAGCAGAGTTAAGCAAGGTATATCAAAAAGCTAAATGTGGTGGAAATTAGTTTCTGTTTGTGAGTACTTTCAGACTTTTCAGGCTCTGAACGCACTTTAAATTTAGATCATAGCTCTTCTGAAATACCTCATACCTGCACTTTCATGGTTACTATGTACAATATAGAAACCAGTGCAATAGTACTGTGCAATATAATATAATTACCATGTGCAATTTCAGTCATTAAGGCTCCCCACTCAAAAATACTGGAGTGTTGTGTAGTGTTGTGTACTGTTCTGTCCTTTTATTGTTCCATATATTCATTGTAAATTGTTGTGTACTGTAATGTGATCGCACTCTTTGCACTTTATTGTGTTGCCTGTTTGCACCTTTCTGCCCTGTTTTATGAGATGTTCAGTGTTACTAGATGTTGCACCGGGGCCATGAGGAAACGTTGTTTCATCACACTTTGTACATGTATAAAGCCGTTGATGACAATGAAGTAACCTTAACCTTAACTTAACATTGTTCCCAGAATAAAGGAAAATATGTATGTATTTAGCTATATCAGTTCACTAGAAAACATTGCTGCGTACTAAAAGTATGACCGCTTTTTAATTTACATTTCTGTATTTAGACATTTGTTTTTACACATCTTTGTTTACACAAACTTTTGCATGTGCTACCCTATCTGTAACAGTATCCAGAATATATCATATCATTATAAATGTGAAAAATCAGATCCAGAACTGAAATATCTCATTTGAAAAATGTGATATTGATATTGCCTGTCAGATTATCTGCTGTGGTTATTTTTATTCTGGACAGTGCATTGTAATTTAAAACAGATTATTCTTATTCAGTTTATTCTGAAAATGATATATCTCCTGTGACTTTCACTCTACAGCTCCAGTTGATAAACATATCACCATAATACACTCATGTCTATAAAACGTTATTTACAGAAGTCAGACAGACTTCACTCTACCCACTATCTTACCAGCCAACATTACATGCAATCACAGATGAGCAGATATTTTTGCATACTTTTTAAATGAAGTTTCCTTTCAGATGAACACAATTTATTGTTCATTTATGCATTAAATGTATGCATTATGCACTAAATATCAGTTTAACATACGAAGCAATCATCAATAAAGAAGTCTGCCTGAGAAATCACTCAGTTCAGGTGTAAAATGCAGTTCTTGCATTTGATACCAGGCCTTTAAAGGGACTTTGGTAATCAAGATTAGAACATATTTACATCTTTGACTGCTCAGATATGCAAAACATGTACTGTACATACTGTTGTCATACAACCTGCATCAACAGTACCTGTACAACAGTACCTGTACTAGTACCTGTCACATAATTTGGTTATTACCTGTATTTGATAATTTGACTTAAAGAGAAATGCCTCATATATTACAATAATTTCAAGAATTAAAAAGCCTATAAGAATCCAATATATAAACATGAATTTTGATTCACTTATGAGCTTGTACTTGATTGACTTGAGTGGTTGGATAAGTGTCTTATTGTAAATAAAAAATATTAATGGGGAAGATGATGCTAATAAAAGCAACATCTCACATGTTCAGAAACTGGGAAGATAGGAAGCTATTTGGAAGATTAAATAAATAAATGAAATGAATAAATGCCTGTGGTATTTATCAACAAAATAATTCTGAATTTATTTTTATAACCAAAACACAAAAACAAAAAGCAGTCTACACAAAGAGTGTTCAGTAAATATCCTACTCCTTCTTCATTACGTACAGATGTGGAGTTGTCTCAGAACTCGGACAATTAAATAATTAAAGGACCTACCATACAGGCAGAAATTAAACTAGTAAAAATTGAAAAATTAAAAATCCGAAGTACAATAAATCAGCACTACACACTTTTGAAAATACAGGAAAAAAAACTGGAACATCAAATCTATCTATCGTAAACACTGGAGGATTCATATAAAATAAATAGTAATTAGTAATCATAATTTGAAAATAAACACCAGATGCAGTAGGTTCAATATCTTGCTTGCAAACAAGACCTTTTTTGTCTAATTGTGGCTCCCAAAATTCCTGCATAAAAAGTATCCATAGGCAAGCATTTGACAGACCGAAAAGAAAAAAATTCCGTTATTGCTTCTTAACCATTTATTCACACATACTTTCATGTAATTAGTGCATTAGTAAAGCATGTGAAAGACCAAAAAGAAATAAAATGCATTATTGCATTCTTAGCCAGACATACTTTCATGTAATTAGTGCAGTTAAGGCTGAAAGAGTATGTTAGAACTTAAAATATATGTGGTGGCATTAAAATTTAAGTATACCAGGCTCATACAGAAATAGAGTGTTGCGGACAGTCTGTAAACCCGCCTGCGTCTTCCTACGTATTTCTTTAACCGTAGACTGTCACTATGTCACTATATGTCGCCCTGACAGCCGGGAAGTGCGTCAGCGGAGCGGCCACCTTCCGTAATGCTTACATGTCAAGGCAGGCAAATGGGACGCATCCCCTTTAAACATGGCGGAGGTAAGGGCTGCCTCTGTGTTTTTATAGAAATTTGGATCATCTTATTTATATACATCGTGGAAAATTCCGGGCATAGCTTTAACTTCGTATTTCCGCTGATCGATCGCATTTGAAAACTCAGCTTATAAGTTTATACGCGAATAATAAAACACGACCGCGACAAGCTTAAGGCGGAGGGTGGCTTTCAAAGCCTTTGCTTGAGAGCTGGCTAACAGATAAGCGACGTGGTTTTACGAAGGCTGTTGAGTTAATCACTTTAATTCATGGGAAACCGAATAACCCAGGAAGGGTTTTGTAAATCTGGACGCTTTGCGTTTTATTTACTGTAACTAACGCTGTTGTTCTTGTCGTCGCTGATGGAGGCAAGGCGCTTGTGGAGCTCAATCAAAGACTATAATAAATAATGATCGCTCGATAATTTATATTTTCTATCTTCTCCGAGCTGTGAACTGTGCTGTCTGCAGCCACCGTCTTATTATTACGCTGCTGGTTCGATCTCAAGACATAGTAATAAAGTGGACGATAAAATTAAAGCACGGGACGGGCTGTCAGATGCTTCTTTTTAAAAACGATTTGATAGCTACGTTAAAGCCAAACGAGATTAGTGCATGCTGTAAAGGAAATCCATTAAAAGACTGGGAACGCACCGGGAAGACATTAAAGTCTGTGGAACACTGTGTGTTTGCCCCCCGAGTTAAATGCTAATGGACCAGTCAAAAAGCATGCGTAGCTGGTCCGAAACGAACAAATAAAATACATATCTTCTTTTTAGCTTGTGTAAAGATCATAGCGTTTCTCGGAGGTGTGCCTCGTTTTAATGGGTAAGCTGGGTTTCTCTCCAGTAGCCCTTTAATTATTCGAGTCTTTATTTGAACTGATCGCTCAATTAAAATCGCTTTAAACTACTTACGTTACCAGAAGACTGGTTTTCATTTTCCAGTCATGTTAAACTCAATTTTTGCGAAGAAACACTATCGCAATAATAATAATAATAATAACTAGACGAACATAAAAATTGTAATATTTTCTATTAAAGTTAATAATGAAATGTTCATTACTTAAATTAGACGATTATTATTCCATCATATGCCTCGTTTTGCCGTAAGGTGTTTCAACTCCTCCTATCAAGTTAACCGAAGTTAACTTCTCAGTCACGCCTAGATACAAGAATGACCCTAAATGAGAATATCAGAAATAGTCTGTTTTCTGATAACCTAGCACATTAAATATTTTGATTACTATTATATGAGCAGTCTGTAATTACATATGTTATAGTGTTTGAATTTGCGAGGCGGGAAAATTCCTTGAGGAAGAAAAAAAAACCTGGAGAATGAGCATGAAGGCACTAGTTTCTATGGATTTACATAGCCACAAAACCACTCTTATTAATAGCATACTTTCTGTGTGATTAAAACACGTTTTTTTTTCCGTTTTCACTTTTAAATCAAAGATTGCTGTTTATTCCTTGTGAAACATGTGAATCTAGTTCTTTTGTTGTTGTTTAAAGGGTATATTGTACTCTATATGACATCCATGTAAGAGCATCATCAACTTGTGAACCCTTAGGGTGAAATTGGTTTCTATTTTCCACCTTAATTTATATATTTATCTTAATGTTACAGCCATTAACTTTTAAATATTGGTTAGAACATGAACAGATGGTCCATATAAAATGTGGGCCCTTTAAGATTTGCTAACATCTTAAATTATCTTTTATGATGCATAAGGAAGTAGTTTGTTGAAATGGAACAGGTACTCTTTTTTTCTGTAATAATTTAACCTTTTTGTTCAGCTTGGCAGGTCATTTGCTTTTTTGTTCCGTGCTGATGTTGGCTGTCAATGGGGATGTATTTTTCCTGACTATGTGATGGAAAAACCATTGTAGGGGCCTTAGGCAGAAGTCAGCCACTCATCGAAGGGGCCAACACTGGCAAATGTTGTTCTCTTTTACTCCTCTCAGACTCACAGCCTGCAGGACATTAGGCAGCAGGCATCCGTTGCTGCTAAAGTCTTCATCCAGAGGGACTACACTAATGGCACCATGTGCCAGTTCCAGACCAAGTTCCCATCTGAACTGGAGTCCAGGGTATGGTAAACCACTCTGTCATGTGACCTAAGGTGGGGGGCGGGGAGTTTGCCTGTAGGGTTGACATGCTCTAAAGCCCATCTGATTGCTTCCGGACCACGTTCCTTAGCCCAGATTGTTCAGTCTCAGTTAATCTAAACTACAATATTACTGTTATTCTATAATTTACCCTAAGACCTGTATTCTACAGAGACGCAGTTCTCATGCTCATTTGAACTTTCATATACTGAGGGTTTTCAATCAAAGTAGGCCTGGTTTATATATGTGTGTGTGTTTGTGTGTGTGTGTGTGTGTGCATGTGTGCGCAGACAGACAGACGTACACATATATAAAATATTCTACCTTTTTTCTATTACTTAAAGTGAATGTTTATATAAAGTTCCGTGCATTTCTTGTCAGATCTTGTTGAATCGAATTGTATGTTTAGCTATCAAGTTCCATCACAGTCATTCATTCTTTGTAAAAAGCCAACTATGGTGAACCAGTGGTTCACGGAAGGAAAGATTTCCTGGATCTGTCGTCACATGACAGTCACTTGACAGTCACATGACATGACAGGGAAGCAAGCTGAATTCCAAGTACTGCCTGATTATGAGGCTTCATTGAAGATGGCTGTCCTGTCCTGTCCTGTGCTGTATGAGCAGGGGCACATTAATGCAGGGGCCTCAACCACTCTTGTTAAATAAAATTTTAAACCTGTATTTTACAGGATCATCTCATGTTATATGCGATCGTCCCGTATTGAATAATAAAATGCACCAATTTTGAACCGATACCCCCTGGTCGGCAAATGCTATCATCAGGACCCCCCTGCCCTCCCCGTTTGACCATAGGGGGCCCTCTAACAGCTCAAATAGGCTCTGACCATGTTAATATGCCTCTGGGTGTAAGGTAGACATTGTCCTTAACTGGCAGGCAAACTGAAAACAGGGTAGTTCCAATGAACAGTTTAATTAAAAAAAAAAAAACATTCTGCTGAAAACAAACGCTTGGCCTTTTCTTAATGTTGGATTGATGGGCTGGTCTCAAGCAAGCGCATAAGCGATTGAGCCAGGCGTGATGTTTTACTTATATTCTTAGTCATATTGATCTAATTTAGACCAGATTTTTATTCCTAGCACTGGGTTGATTATTCTTTTAATGAATAAATCTTTTTTTTTTTTTTTTTATCTCTGTGAGGAATAATTTTACCTTTGAAAATTGTATCTTGGAGTAGGTGCAGAGACAGTAGTTTGTGTGTGTGTGTGTGTGTGTGTGTGTGTGTGTGTGTGTGTGTGTGTGTGTGTGTATATATATAAACACACACGTAAATCTCCTGTTTACCTACATATTACTTCTTTGGTGTTATCTTTTTATGCCCGTTTCTCGTTTGCTCTTTTCGGATTGTATATTATTCTAGAAAGCCCTGCATTGAATTCCTTAGCTGAATGGACTTGGCAGCCTTCCAGGCAGAGATCATGTAGTGAGATGCTGTCAAGTCTCCAGTTATTGGGCTTCACACTCGGCGGCCTAAAATTTCCCAGCAGTGGTATAAGATGTGATAATGACCGAGACCTGACCTGTGCAGAGTGCTTATTTCAATGAGCATTAATGGAATACACCATCCACGCTATAGGTTATCTTTGTTCTGTGTCAGTTCCAGTACTACCTTATTCACTGACTTACATTTTGCCAAACGCTACAAATACAACATCTGTCTTTTATCTGAGTTCTGCATCAGTTCCAGTCATTATTGTGCTATGTTTTGCCTTAGTTTTGAATACTGCGTTGTAATACTCAGTTACCATTAGATGCGTTTTTAAGTTAAGCTTACATAGACAGACACAAAAGGCTGAGGACTGGAAACGTGTGACAGGAATACTTTCCACACTTGGTGCCCAGTAAACAGACATCAATGGGACACCGTGTAATGGAAAGACGCAAGCGCACAAATGTGGTTCTTGAGGCCAGATTAGGGGAGTGCAAAGAAAATCTTTGCATGGGGTCCTGGGCAATGCTTATCGCCACTGATCTGCAGGAGCTTTTTTGTAAAATTGCAGGGGCATGAATGAAATGTGGGTAAAATCTTTCCCAGAGACCCAGAAGGGCTTTCTACTGACAAGTGAGGGATGCTCCACTTTGAAGGAAACTGGAGACTCTAGTCATTGCAAGATAAAAAAAAAAACTCCGTAAAACCCTTGTTTCCTGGTCCCAGTTATCAATACAGGTTGGCCTAATCTACAGAATGTCATTTTTTTCCATTGCTCCTTTTATCTTCCTGTGTAGGGTCCATATATGTAAAAGCGTCTTGTTATATAGAACAGTGATACCTTGTTCATCCCCAAGGGGAAATTGAGATTTTGGCTGTTCAATATTGCTCCCCGTGAGACACACAGACAGGTAAATTTTGGAATCGGAGTGCAGGGTTAGTCAGCACGCCTGGAGCAGCTGGGGTTACGGGCCCAAGGGTGGCACCATTCTGCCAGCCACAGGAGTTGAAATGGAAATCTTCTGGTCGTGGCTGCAGAGCCTAACTCTGCGGAGGCGCACAATGCTCACTACTGTTACTGTTTCTGTTTGCCAGGCCTGCTGTGTGCCCTGTAAAAACTGCTTTAAATATGCAGCCAAGCTAAGATTGCGTGATGTCCAATCGTAATTTCTGGGAATAAGTTTAGCTAATACATGGCATGGGTTAGCAGGTGTAAATGAATCAAAGTGGTATTTAAGGAATGCCTTTCATTTTGCATCATATGGTATTTATTAACGTAAGTGACATGGGAGATGAAACAGTGGTGAGCAATTTGAAAGTGTTTGTTTCCTTTTGCCAGTCTTTTCACCACTCACTCTTTCATGCCCTGTAGTCGGTAACAGCTTCTAGGCTGTGTGTATTTCAGATTGACAAGCAACAGTTTGAGGAAACCCTGCGGATGCTGAATAACCTGTACGCCGAGGCGGAGAAACTGGGTGGCCAGTCGTACGTGGAGGGCTGCTTAGCTTGTCTCACCGCATACACCATCTTCCTGTGCATGGAGACTCACTATGAGAAGGTTGGAGAACTTTGCACATTTCCTACTCATTACATCTCTGTGAAGAATGTGTACATATCACTGCAAAGTGGCAATGTTTGTGTGGTTTCTACGTCTACAGTATGTGAGATGCTAAAATCTTACTGCCTGAGTAGGACTTCATTTTAATGCTGTGGTTATGTGCTTTGTTTGTTAATGCATTTAATGTGCCTTCTGACTTTATACATACTCTAGATAAAGCAATGTGATTTAATTGTGATTGTGATCAGGGTGATATCTCCGCCTTTTGTTTTTAGTAAATTATTCATTTGCACTTCGTGCAAAAAAATGATCGTATTGCATCAGGGACACTGTAAAGGGGGGCGAGTTAAGACTATTCCAATCGCCCCTGAGTGACAGAGGAAATTTGGAGCATAATTGGATTGGATTGGTGTGGTTTGGGAACACAGTATGATATGCCTTCATGGGGCCCAAGATCTCCAAAGGCCCCCTGTTTTGCATTCTTCCTCAAGTAGTAATATGTGTTATTTTCTTTTTGAGTGGCACAGTAGCTCACTGATTCCTCATACTTCTAGGGTTGGGTTTTCCAATTCCACCCCTTCTCCGTGTGTGTCTGAAGTTTGCATGTTCTTCTGGGATAAGCACTTGGAAGATGGATAGATTAAGAGAATATTTATCTTGCTAAAGTTGTGCTAGTTAGTGTGCGATTGATACCCCTTGGATGCACAATGCACAGCTACACATATTGGATAGAAACCTTCTTACTGAATCCCACCAAGGTGAAGACTGAAGCTTAATGCTCCGTTAAGCATTTGGCTTTATTTTGAACAATTTTCATTGTTCAAGTATGGTTCTTTGGGTGCATTTAGTGAGCTTGGATAGAAATCTTATCTGTGACCAGCTACGCAATAGTACAAAGTCGGCCAGTAACTGGATGTTTTCCTCGGATCAGTGGGTTAATCATGGTGCCTCAGTTGGAAAGGCACCAGGAGACAGCATTGATTCAGGCAAGTCCTCAGTCGATCACCTTGGTTTCAGATGACCGACAGCATCCTAATAAAGATTCAGGCTTGTGGTCAGACGTTTCCTGAATATACTGCTTGCCAGGATCTGAGAATGTCCTGGTTCTCAGGCACGTGTGCTCATGAGCTTGGATGGGTTCTTGGTATCCTCTTAGTTTACAGTCAACTTTGTTGGCTCAGTATATTTAGCTTTGCTTAGATGTATTACTGGTGTGATCATATCTCGTAGTACTTCTTGTACTTGCACGGCCACACAGGTCTGCAAGCCAGGCTGCGTTTTTAGCCTTTGCCTGAATTTTTATTCATCTCCTAATAATACATCGTTGACTCCCCATTTATTATTTCTAACTATGTCCTGATTCTGCACCTTATAAAATACAGTAGTTTAATTGTGCATCCCTGTTACAGTATAGTTACCTTATATATGAAGTATTTAATGTAGTTTAAACACAGCTTTGTACATGGTGAGTGTTCTATTTCACTGTTAGAGACTGGTTTGCCAAATACTATTTCACTGGTAATTCTTAAAATAATTACTATTTTTCTCCCGTTACTAACCTCATCTGTTTGAACTGGTCTTTTGTTAAAGCAAATCGGTGATAAACCCTGTTCCCCAACACCACCTGACCTGTACAGAGTGCTAGTAAGGTGTTTGAAACCTGCCCCCACCTTGTGTTTGTGGAGTTAGCATGTTCTCTTTCATGGCAGGGTTTCCTTCTGCAGTCCACATATACAGACATGCAGATAGTTGAACTGGTGTGAATTGGTGAATTGTCCATAGTGTGTATATGTGTGTGTGTGTGCCCTGCAATGGACTGTTATCTCATCCAGGGTGCACTGGATGTACGTGATTGGAAATTCCTACATCCTTTTCCTCTCCTTTTCTGACATAATTGCCTTTCTTTTTATGCTTTCAGGTTTTGAAGAAGATAGCTAAGTATATCCAAGAGCAAAATGACAAGATCTATGCACCTCGGGGCCTGTTGCTCACTGACCCTATTGAAAGAGGCCTGAGAGTTGTATCCTTTTTAACCTTCTGTCTGTCATGCAGCATGGCTCAGTCAGTTTCTGTTAGCCAGTTCTCAGCTTCTGACACCCACTATGTATTTAGACAGGCATATGTCAGTGAATATTTGAATGATAATTCATTCAGCAGTGCCACCCCTTAAACTAGTCTTATCAACAAGCAGGCAAATTGTGGTCGATTGTGTCTTCAGATTGATTTAATAACGCAGGAGTTTTATGGATCTTTGAGGGGCTGCCTAACAGACTTGTAATAAATCTGAAAACCCGTCAGATCAATGGATCAGTTCCCACAGGAATTTTGTCTCACATGAGCCCTGTAAACCATCAAGCACCGCTTGGCCTGAATGCAGTAGCTATGCAGGGTTACGTTGTGTGATTAAATGCTACACACTACACTGATGGTTTAAAGGTATTCATAACCAAAAGCTATTCCTAGATTACCTCTAGATGTCAGGATTCTGACTACTCTACTAGTGCTCTGCCAGCTCTTTTAAGATGGCTGTATCTCTTTAGAAATTGGGGTCTGTTCCATGGCTCTTGAGCCATGGGGTTGAGGAAGAGTTCTTTGTGATAATGGAAGGAAAATAACATTAATCCTTTACATCTGCATACAATCTGTGAGACTTCTTTAATATGTACATTTTCCACAAGTCTACTAGGCTTGACGTTAAAATTACTGGCAATGAAGGCCGGATTTGTGAAGTATTACTGAAATTCAGCCGCTGCCAGCTCCTCAAATGTTTTTTGGCTGCATGGTGACCTGGGTTATTTCTCTAGCACGTCTCTGCTAAGCTGCTGATTTTGGCCCAGGAGCTCAACTGAGGGGAGCATGGAGAGGCCCCAAACCGCTTGAGTTGTATTCCCTCTACCTCCCTTCACCGCAGTTCAGTGACGCTGTGGGTCTTCTCGGTACTTATCCTGAGCTTCCTTTTGGGAATTAACTCATTCGGCGTTTATGTCTCTCGGAAGCATTGTTCATTCTTAACACTGCTGCTTCCCAGGTTGAAATAACAATTTTTGAGGACAGAAGCACTGGTTCCGGAAGATAAAACTCACAAGAGGTGAGAGTTATATATTTCAGATGGTATGGACGATACCTTGATCATTCTTCTCACTTCAAACAGTGACATACAGTCTACTGTAGCGATTTCTCAGCATATGCACTACCACATAATTCCACTGAGGGTCTTTGTTTCGTATGTGCAAAAGCGAACGTCCTTATGGGAGATGCTATTTTGCTGTCTGGTTCCCATCAGTTGTAATAGAACTTCCATCATACTACAGATAGGGAAGATGCAAGTGTAGACAGCTGTGCTTGATGTTACACAGAGCTTTTCAGAATAAGAAAAAAATATGGGATTTCTGTAAAAAAAAATAAAATAAAATCTGGTATTAACAATTTTAAAAAGTTGGAGACGCATTGCCTAGTGACAACCTGCATTATAAGAAAAGATTCTTGGGTGTCTCACTGAAATGTTAACTCAGCTTTTTATTTAAGGCAGCCTGAGGCTTTCTGTTAAATACTTAAAATTTCTTTAACAAGTGTATTGTTTCACAATAATCATATTTAAATGTTAGACATAAGCCGGGAAAAGAAACAATTCTGAGCAGCTGTGATTTAATTAGGCTCTCAGAACACACACACATACACTAAGCAGAATATTTATACAATATGGGTCTGTTATTCCTCTATATAATCATCTTTTGTTTATATTTGCTGCATAATGATGTTCATTAGTATCATTATAAAACAATACAATTGCTTATACATTTGGCTCAAGAGTTTTGGTTCCTGTTGTAACTGCATGTGCAGCACGTACAGTTGGAAAATGTGATGTTAAGGAAGTATGTTAACACGGCTCCTTTCCATCTGGTAGCTTGTGCACGGGGGAAGCGTGTTGAGTGTTAAAAGGAAGTTTCCGGGCCGTATCTCTCAGTGAGAGTAGAAGTGTGGCTTCCCACCGAGAGCAGGTCTGGAAATTCACAGCTCAGGGTGATCGCTCTCTCATGTATAATCACCCCAGACCACAATGTGTACTGTAAGAAAACTATTCATTTAGTGGTAATGGCTGCGACGTGAGTCATAACCGAGCAGCCCTGCTAAGACCATCCAGCTGTGGCTGGATACAGCAGAGCAAGACCTATGACCACTGTGCACCATCCTTGGGGAGTTAGTGGGGTGGCTAGCAAACAGTCTGAGAGCTGAAAGTTATTTCCGACCAACATTTCCTCATTTGTTTAATATAAGCCAGTCATCTGCCTAAGAGTCTACAATTAGATATCACTGTTGGTTGATTTTCATATGTACCTGTGCCGTTTTAAATAGCTGGTATGTATCATTCAGCTGAGCTACTTTAAGGTCTCTTCTCCCTCTTCTCCCACGTGTCTGTGTCTTGCCCTGCAGAGCCATTGAGAGACTTGCAGCCAACTTGACCGAACACCTTGTGTCTCTGAAAATGGCTTCTTCTCCCCCAAACTCCAGCTGGAGTGCTGGTACAGCAGGCCACTGCAGCCATCCTTCAAGCCATCTCGAATCCCAGTGGAGCGGAAACGACAGAATCTAATGACCTCTGTGGACTGTATGTACATAACAGATTGTCTGTCACAGCCCGTTTTGCTTTGCCCATGGTGATCACATAGTAAATGATTAACATTTATGGAAAGGTGAAATGGTTTTACATTCTGTAGGACTGGCATCTGCTTGTTGTCCTACGCCTTTTCCTTGGGAGAATCGTATACATTGTATTCATTTAAATTATTTATTGAATATCAAAATAATTAAAGCAGGAAGTGGGTGTAGAAAACTGATACACAGGGCACACTAGAAAAACTCTGACACCCCAGCGGTAGAAGCTAGTGACATTCAGTCCTCAATGCTACAGTATGTTGCTGTTTAACTTTGACTGCGACCATAAGGCATATCACTCTTCTTTTGTAAATCACTGCTGTGCCATATGTTTGTACTAATAATGGATAATCCTGTCCATGTGTAATCACGCTAAAAAGGAAGATAAGTGTTGTGTAATCTGCATTGACTTATTCCGAGGTTTTGTCTTGGTGATGTGTGATTCAGTATTTCCATATTTTCATATATACATGGCAGTTCTTTAGAACAATAATGTCATTTTCATGTATGGTTACAGTTGTGGGGTATTTAGAGCATTACACAATGTTGAGGTTCTTTAAAATTTTCTTTAAAATGTTATTGCTAAATATTCCCAAAGTGAGTATGGTCATTTCTGGATAAAAGTATTAATGAGACTATCACAGAAACCTTAAGATCTCCTTTGCTTAAGTGTCTATATAATGCATTTACATGTGATGTAATGCAATTACAAATGTATATTTGACTATTTATATATGTACAAATACTTTCTTTGAAAAATACATTAGGAATAAGTGTGTAGATGTGTTTTTATTTTGGGGGAGGGCTCTTGTGGCATTGATGATCTGTTCTTCAAAGATAGGCTCATTCTTGTATGCCTTAATGTCATTTTGATTTAATCAGTAGGCCAGCCTTTAACCCAGTAGTGAAATACACCTTCAGGCCATGATGAACTTGAAATAAAAAGCACACAGTCAGCCTGGGATATAGTTTTGATCCCCAGCTGCATGCTGAAGGCAAAAAATAAATACTGTAATAGAGCAACATGCAAGAAGGGGCACTATTTGAGGTTTGTGCTGTAACTGTTCATTTTAAATGAATGAGTTTAATTATCCAGGCTGTGATTGCAACAGCCATAAGATGTAAGGATGCGGATACGCAACATGTCTTAATAATAAAATATATATATATATATATATATATATATATTGTTTCTTGTGTTAATGCACACCACCATGCAGCCCTTTTCATAGATTGTGTCACATTCAGATTCAGTTCGGATACAAATTTTATTGTAGTGTATTCAAAGAATGCAATGAAATTCTTGTGACACAGTCTCTCCTAATATGGGGTTTAGGGGGTGCAAGACCGTAAGGTGCTACAGCACATTGGCTTCAGCAAGTACATTGAAGTGGTACAGTGCACAGTAATGTAGGAGAAGTTCGCAACATAAATGCAGTATTGTGCAATTAGAAGATTTGAAATAAATGGGCACAAATTTCACAGAGTCAGAGGAGTATTTATGGGGTTTAGCTGTCAGAGTCACAAGCCAGAGTGTTTACAGTTCCCATTTCTTGTGGGAAGAAGCTGTCTTTGAAGTGGGAGATGGAGGTGGAGACACTCCTATGGTGTTTACAAGAGCGCTGGTGTGATTCTGTCCAAGCGCTTAATTATGATATAGGTTATATTGACAGGATCACTGAGGTGAGGGAAAGGAGACTTATTTGGTAAAGGCACGTCTTAAAACACAACCACAAATGGAATTAGAATGTAGAAGGGTGGAAATGAATATGATGATTTTAATTTGCTTAATGGTGTTTGGGTTGAAAATTCACAATGATTTGATTTAAATGCAAAAAGAAAAAAAATTGAAATAAGTTAACTTTATGAGTCAATTTAAGAGAAAGAGAACATGAAAGCCAAGTACTTGTAACTACAATACCCAGCATTTCATTGCTAATACAATTACCCTCAGTGGCCACTTTATTGGGGCCATCTGCTCGTTAACACAAATAACCTGCTCCTATAAATAGCAAATCATGGCTGCAGCTGAATACATATAACATGCACCAAGGGTCAGAAACTTCAGTTACTGCGCTACTAAGCATTCGAAAGGCTGCAATGTGTGACTTTAAGCATTGTACGCCACATGTGGTCATTGTAATAGAAACAGCCATCCTGTGATTTTCATCTACTACATTGTCTAGCATTTGCATGGAAATGTGTGATAAACAAAAAAGCACATAGTTAGTGGCAGGTCCTGTGGGCAAAAGCACCTTATTAATAAGAGCGGTCAGAGGAGACTGGCCACGCTCATTAAAGCTACCAGGAAGTCCACTAGTGCAAAAATAACAGCTCAGTACAACAGTGGTGTGCAGAAAGGCTTCATGGAACTCATTAACTTTTGAAGAGGCTCTGGACCCAAAAGGGGGACCAAGCTGATATTATGTAGGGGTGCCTTATAATGTGGCCACTGATTGTTTTAACTTTTGCTATTATATACACTAATGGTTTCCCCCTAACCAGAACAGACATGGTATCCTCCAGCTTATTGGTTCTGTAATAAAAGCACCATGTGCATTCAGCTCTCCACAATGCAGACTAATTATGCCAATTGTGCTTCTTCATGTATCTGGAAGAATTACAACTGTTAATCTTCAAGTACTTCACAGATCAAAATTAGAAGTTAAAAAATGTACTTCTAAAACTAGCATCGGGGCGACACAGTGGTTAGCACTGTTGCCTCATACTTCTGGGACCAGGGTTTGAGTCTCCACTATGGCTCCATGTGTGTGGAGTTTGCATGTGCTTTCCATATCGTTGTGGGGTTTCCTCTGGGTACTCCAGTTTCCCCCCACATTCCCAAAGCACGCTGAGAAGTGACCTAATTGCCTGTAGGTGAGAATAGCGTGTATATGTCCACTGCAATGACTTGGTTCCCAGTCTTCGGTTGTTCCCTGCCTCACATCTATTGGCTCTCGAATAGGACAAGTGGTTACAGAAAATAGATGGATGGATAGACTACCATGAAATATATAACACTGACGGAAAAAATGAGAATCTTATTTTGTTAAGCTGTAATTTCTTGAGCAAGAAAACATGTTAATACATGCCTGTTAAATAAGAACAAACTATTTTATTCACAGTCTTTAACCAGCTAAGCTACAACTGTTTAGTCTGCACCCATGATCCAAGCTGCTGGACACTCGAGCATGTTGTTTCATCTTTCCAGTTTTATTCCTTGCCATGTTGTTCATAAAGGATTTCAGCTTACACACAGCAAGAATGATTAACTGTAGTCTCAATTAATTACTTGTCAGGGCTGACTGAAAACACCAGTGACTTGTAACAACATAGCAGCATAGTAGGTGGTCTTGTGAAAAAAAATCCTCACTTACTGGTATATGAGTAGTACGCATCTTTTTCTTTTGATTTTGTGTTAGCCACTGTGGTGCCCAATAAATATATTTGATTATTACATTAATTATGTATCACTCATATCTAAAATATTATGCCAAAACAATGTGATATGTAACAGAACATAAATTTGAATTGTAACAGATAGAGACTATAACAGGTGCAGCAATTATAAAATCTATTATTTTAGCCTGTTCCAAGATATCATAAATACAGAAAATAACCTGTCAGAAGGGCGTGCCGTTTTTCCCCATTTGTTATGTTTCAAGCATCTAATCTAATGTAGCATATTTGCCGCAATGAAAACTGTTGTCCACAAGGTGTCAGTACTGCTACACTTCGGTAACGACACCGCCGATCTTAATGCCTCCCACCTCTAGGGGTCGTTTTATTTGCGTAGGTAAGATTCACAGCCCAATCAATGTCCAAAGAAATACTTCCGCTCTTAATCCCTCCCACCCCGTCTTATTCGTTTGGATATGATTCACTGGCCAATGAAATTCTTCGGTTTTCTGCTTGCATTTGGGTGGCAATTTTAAACACAACTGAAATTTACCGACAGTAAAGTTGAGGTAAGGTTAAAAATAGAAGTTTTTAATTTACATATTTATATCTGCGTTTTTGTATTTACGTTTATTAAAGTAATAAAATAAATGAAGACTTTACTAAATTTTTTGTCATCTAAGTGCGATACAATAACCATCGTTTTTAAGTCTAAAATTTCAGTAAACGACGTTCGGCTATTCATTCTTCAAATAAGGTTCTTGTTTTAACTTAAGAAATTTAACCAAGACATTAATAGATGAAGTACAAATGTGTTTACATTTATGTACTGAATGCAGCTTGAAGCCCAGTTGAGTTAAGTCACTGTATTGATTTACGAGTCCTTGTCTTAAAACGTATGCTTAGCCACTAAAATGTTCAATTATGATCACTTCTTAAAACGAGTTTAATATGCGTAAACGATACGTGTTTAGATCTTTCGGGTGGTATGTAAAACAGGGTTGTCAGCTCTGGTCAGCTGGCTGGCTAATTTTAGGTTCATAATGGAATAATATATAATATAGATTTGCCGCAAGATCTTTTTGCGTGAGTGTCTGAAAGCGGAGTGTCACGCCAGATGGGTCAGGGTTATCAATCCTGGTAAAACCGGCTTTTGAAGGCTAATAATAGGTATGTGAAGAAAATTTTCAAACTCAACCAAATTAAATGCCAATGGTATCATACAGCAGATTTCAGGATATTTGGCCCGTGACGATCCTGTATGCTGCCGGTCCGGGTCAGTAAACTTTTTTTCTGATCCATAGAAAGCTATGAAACTGCAGGATTAGAAAGATGAAATGATAAACAATATGTCAATTTAGCTTTCAAAAGCGTCACTTAATCCTTTGAAGTGGTTTTTGTATGTTGAAATCGAGTGTATTTTTCAACGTTTCCGGAAAAGATCTAAATGTACACAGAATTGAAAAATTCAAAACGAAGGACGAAGAGGGGTTCCCCATCTATGTTATCAGTGGGAATACCGCGGAATTCCGCAATGCGATACAATAAGAATGCGTATTTTCCGGGGTATACCCAGCGCTCAGATGACCCGATGGTGGAACAGGAATCTGGAACAAAAAAGGCGGCCATGTTGGCCGCGCTCTTCACATACCTACTAATAATAATCGATATTTTATTGATCCCCGTGGGGAAGTTGTCTTTACGCCTCCCTAAACTTGCTCTTTGTAGAGTGAGCTGTCCGCGAAGGGCAGCCACCCGTAGCGGCGCCCAGGGAGCTGGGGGTTGAGGGTCTTGCTCAGGGACCCGCAGATGTGCTGAAGCTGGGTTTGAACCGGTAACCTTCTGATTACAGGCACCCAGGCTTAGCCCACTGAGCCACACGCTGCCTAACTATTTTTAATGAATGCAGAATCTTCACCAAATTGCATATTTTGCAGGTTTTTCTGTTGCTAAGACGGTAGCAACTAGGCACCCTGGAGTCCACTTTTCTAAATGGCCGTTACCCTCCAAAACAAGAAAATGAATTTGTGCATAAAATCACAGAGGAACTGGTACAATTTTTACAGAAAAACAAACGGAAAAGGTAATAAAGAAATAAGGCTTTATATCTGAAATCTGCCAGTAAGTGGCCGGATGTATGTATAGCTGGCTAGCTGTTTTAATCGTTAATTACCCACCACTCATGAACAAAGTTTTCAAAATTATTATAATGTTATAGCTTTACATTTGACAACTTTCATTTATAGGACAGAACTAAAGGCTCTTACTTCTCCTTCCATGCCCCCAACCCCTTGTCAATGCAGCATCCTGCTCTTTCCTCCGCTGCCCCTTCATTTTTGTGGACTGATTCATAAGACGATTGAGAGTTATCCATGGCTGCGCGCTTTCTCCGTGGGACACGGCCGAAGGTGGCAGGTGGCAGTGGGCGACTCCCACCTCAGGTGCAGGACGGAACTTTACCAGCGAGCTGTCAGCTAGGGCTGTGCGATACGACGATATATATCGGAAGAGGAAATAAAAACGTCTATCGTTTCATATTCCGCTCTATCGTTTATTCCGTGGGGTCGCAAAAAACATTGTTTACGGCAACATTTTTTCATCATCTGGATGATAGTTTTGCAAGGTTACACGCCACCACGTGGGATGTGGCACTTGTGTGGAAGTTTTTATTGGACTTTATTGTTTGTAACCCACTGAAGGCAATCCACAAATATGTACCATGATCCACAAATATTTGAGTATGCACAAATGTGTATTTTTTGTGTTGTGTAAACTGTAAAATCATATCCACAAAAATACGGAGCGATTTGTACACGTGAACCGTGTTGTGCACATTTGTGGATCACGTCCTGCCTTTTTGTGTATCGCGTTACATTTGTGGCTTCTGACTTCTTCCTGTTGATTTGCAGATTTTTGGCCAGTTCGTACTGCTACGGAGGTCTGGGTAGGAAAATATTTTTTGAAATAGTTTTGTGTTCATTTGCAATAGTTTTGTGATCCCACTACACTTGCCCACTTGCTATTTGCTGCAACCTGAGGGCAAGGATAAACTTAAATAATACAGGCTTGTCCTGTAAAGTGTGGTTTAAGCATTAACCTCTGGGGGACAATGTACACCATGTAACTTTAATATTATGTGTTTTTGTACGGATTTATTAATAATTGCACTGTTTCCATTCACCACCAGTGACTTTAAGCGAGACAGCTGGGCTATTGAACGTAAAGTACACACATATATAGACACACTGAAATATATTACAGACATTGAAAGATATTACAGACGGAAAACTGAAGTTAAAGTTAACATTGCCGCGGTGTCATAGTTTAAACTGGTACCCGCTTTCTGGAGTATTTCTGTATAGATCCGCATGTCCCCACATACATGACAAAGGGGGAATACCAGGGAGGCATACCCGAAAGTGGGTTCGGGTTTAAACCTAAACTATGACATCTTTATGTATCTTTAAACAAAATCAAGCAGCACCCCTTGGTTTTCCAGATTTCTTCATGGGTAAATTTTAATGACTATTTATATTAATACTTAAAATTTAATCGATTACTAATAAAAACGTTTAAAAACACATAAATGAAAATCACACAGTGGGCATTGTCCCCTATAGTTTAATGCTTAAAGCGCGCTTAACTGGACATGTTTGTATCGTTTAGGTTAGTCCGATAATTATTTCCTTTGTACTTTATTTGAGGTTATTTGAGCTAAATCTGTTCAGCCTCAAGCAAAGGAGACTGAGGGGGTACATGATCCAGGTCTATAAGATTCTAACAGGTTTGGATGCTGTTCAACCGAATAGTTACTTCAGCATTAGTTCAAATACAAGAACTCGTGGCCATAGGTGGAAATTAGCGGGAGAACATTTCAAACTGGATTTAAGGAAGCACTTCTTTACACAGCGTGTAGTCAGAGTATGGAATAGTCTTCCTGATAACGTAGTGCAAGCTGAATCCTTGGGTTCCTTTAAATCAGAACTAGATAAGATTTTAACAACTCTGAGCTAATAGTTAAGTTCTCCCCAAGCGAGCTCGATGGGCCGAATGGCCTCCTCTCGTTTGTATAGTTCTTATGTTCTTTAAACGGACACAGTACAGTTGTCATTAGCAACGGAAACGCAAAACTATTGCAAAAAATATTTTCCCTCCCAGACCTCTTAGGGGCTCTGTATAGGCTACTGCAGCTGATCTGTAGAAAAACATACATCATTATTCACAGATATATATTTTTATTTGTGTTCCGTGAAATGCATATCTGTGGATGACTTCCCGTCTATTTGTGGATCGCGATACATTCATGACCTCGCTCCTTTTTTTTGCAGATTTTTGTCCAACTCCTACTGTAGCTGATCCGTAGGGGAAAAAAATCCATAAATACGAGGTCCAGTCGTGATGTGACTTATATAGACACTGATATTGAAAATTAATTTGTCTTCTTCAGGTTACCCACAGAGAAGGATGGTTTTCCAAAAGTAAAATTTGAAAATTCGCCCTCAGGCCATCACAGGGAGAGGAAAAACTACAAGCCTGTATCGAAATGTAAGAAAAACTGGGGATTAAATGGAACTTGCACAACACCCAAAAACATGGGAAATGTGCCTGGCCAGACCTGGGACAGCGACAGCCATTTACGTGCCTCGCATCAGCCTGCTTCAGTGGAACACAACTTGAGTGGATCAGAAGAATCGCACTTCCACGCAAAAGAAGGATTTGCTGTAACTGGCCAGGCTCTACCATTTGATCAGATGGCTTCTAACTTTATGGAAATGCATTTGGATGACTGTCCAGGAGGTGGCAGTATTGCTCCAGTTCTGGTTTTAACTAGGCCACAGATGAAAGATGCAGATGATTCTGAAGCTTACACCCAACAGGTAAAAGGCATTAGGGGTTTTACTATCAGTAAACAGTAATCATGGTAAACAGGGTGTCATAGCAGGAGATTTCAGTTGCCACACAACTGTTCCAAATTAACATTTAAATGAACATTTAACATTGTTATTTGTCACGGATATTTCCGTTTACTATGACTATGATCACGTTTGCAACAAGTATGCCTTGCTGTTGATAAGCACGCGGTGTTGCTATTCATACTTGCACACAAGTTAACTTACAATCCTCCAAATTTACGTAATGTCCACCAGGGGGCAGTGAAAGAAAATATCTTGGTCGGCTCCTTCGTTTCTAGTCTTGTTTGTATGAGGTTGTGGCCTGAAATGTTTTACACAATTTGCTCCACGGCAGTTACTAATTTTATAATACTGTTGTAGCATTCTCTATATTTTACCCACTGCTCTACTTCATATTGGTACATTGCTCTTCCACATATCACTTTACTACTTAATGTTTAATGTTGAATTAAGTGTTGTTAGATGTTAGTGTTTTGTACTTAATATTATGTCTTTACAGTATTGGAAAAATTATATTTTTAAATAAAAAGGAATAAGGCAATTCATATGCATACTGCAAGCTTGGCAACATTCAATGATTTTGCAATCAATAATCAAAATATTTCGGTGGCAGATATTCGCATACCTGGAGGACATGGATTTTACCATTGAGAAGGCCAGGAATGACTACTCGTACTATGGGAGAGTGTGTATCGACACCCAAGAATTCTCTCATGTTGTTGAAATATACGGTTACCCTCCAATGTTTAATAGAGATGACATGCTTGATGCCTTCATCGACTTCAGGTGATGTGTAATTGAAATCATATCATGTTTTCACTGAAATTCTCTTCCCACATATGTATACAACTAAGTAGGAAGTGTTTTCATGTGATTTCATTTGATTATTCTCCCACCAGAGAGGAAGGTCTGACGATAAAGCGGGTTGATAACACTCACGCCCTTGGCATTTTCTCCAGCGAGTCAGCAGGTATTGCCTCGACCTGCATGAATACTGAATGTTGGCAGCCTAATTATCCAGAATTATCAAAAGTTCTGAGACCTTGATAAACTTTTGGATGTTCTAGAAAACTAGGCAAAGTGTTTGACCCAGTTCAGGCTCTGCTATCTGTTGATGTAATTGAGTTATTTTTCTATGCTGTACCTCTGTAGCACTCAGAGCCCTATCAATCCGCCATCCACTGCTGAAAGTCCGGAAGTTGTCAAAAGGCACCAATAAATCAAGAGCCAAAGCAGTGAGCTGTGCAGGTATGTGACAAGTTCTCAGATATGATCTGAAGATAAAATGTATCTTCAGGATGTTTTAAATATTTGTGGAATTTTGTTGGCTTAAATGTTGTTGTTTGGCATACAGTGTGTTTGTGAATTGCTTACCAAAATAATGTTTTATATATATATATAAAATATATATGTACTACTTTACAGTTTCTGGCAAAATATAATCTAAAATTAAGATTTTTCTTACAATGCGTTAATAAGATGTATTTTTAAATGAAAAGATAGTGACACATACATTCATTCTTTTCGCAATAAATTCAGCACGTATCTAAGGTTGCTGCCCCCCCCCCCTTTTTTGTGATCTGTATGACATGCAGCTTCAGGCTTGAAAATATTACTGGCACTATTTGTGTGTTAGTGCTAATTTTATGAAAATATGATTTGCTATAAATACAGTGATCATGCAGCATGTTTACCGGCATATGGTATACTGTATGATTTTCAAACTTACAGAGTTTATCCAGAGTATGAGAGAGGGACCTCACAAAGGCACTGCTGAACCTGAAGGACAGAGTTGCTAGTGGAAGACTGTACAGGTGTGTACTTTGCCACAGGGGGCACAGTGGTTAAGATTCTATTTAAATCCAAAGGCTCCACATTCCTGGGAGCTCCATGTTTTTGTGGGTAATCCATGGATTGAGTCTCTGGTTTTGTTTTGGTGAGCAGCCATCTAGTAAGCTACTTTAAGTTAATTTGACAGGTGTTTCAGTTTAAAAATCACTAATCAAAGAACTCTTAAAGTGCAACAGATAATCTAGATAATCTTCTGAACAGAATTTGAGTTTCAGGTAAAATGGTTGGTTTAAAAAAGAATAAAAATTCAACAATGCCTTTGTCTGCTTAATATTCTATTTATTATGGCAAAAGCACAATATTGATTTTATTCTCCATTCAAGTATGAGCATAGGTAACATAACCATTCACCAGCTGGCAATGTGTACCCTCGTAAAACAGAGGATCACAGTTTGATAGCACCATTACAAATATGAAGGAAAACCATAATCAGACATTTGCATACACTCTAGCTTTGTTTATACAAATGGTAAAACAATTGAATCGATCCCTGACATTTACATCAATAATTTACATTAAAGGCTTGCTGGAAACTGTTCACCACGTGTAGAAAATAAAAAATTAAATGAAATTCTCCTTTACTTTTTATAAATCATACTTCAACTGTCCACAGGAGTTCTATTGATTTTTCCACTTGTACTGTATAATGCTGAAGTAACCATGTACACTGTGTGATATGATATCGGTCCAACCTGTATAATTACAACCACTGGCACTAGTAGCCAATTGTATATTCATGATTAACTTGTCATGGTCATTTTGGTTTATGTTTAGTCTATAAGGACTTTCTGTAGTCTTTACATAGTGTGACATACGATATAATCTTAAATCAAGCTGAAGGTACCATCACCAGGAATAATTGCCCCGTTTCATAGACTTTAAACCGAAACTAGATTCGCTGAGGTATTTTTGTATGTCCACAAGGTTTTAGTACTTAGACTGATGTACCCATAAAAAAAATTATAAGACTTCCAGACAAAAGCAGGCGATTGGATGGTCTTAAAGAAAATGGCCACATCAGAGAATCAGTGTGAAATTGACTACAAAGCGGTTCTGTTAAACAAAAGCTGAAGGGGGCAGAAAGAACAACAGTAGTACAGATTTGCATATTACTGTGTAGTACCATAAAATATCTTTCATATAGGAACCATGACTTCTGGACCAATGTGTATTTATAAAGTTAAAAATGTAGAGAATGTAGATTCCTTTTATATACTGAATAATTTTACCTCAAAATGCCAAAAGTGAATCTGCTATTACATGCCAGCAAGATGGGAACTACATGGATAATTTACTGAAGTGTGGTGCTGAAAGGCTTATGAATTTTGACCTGAAGTACTTTGTGATTTGTGCAATTTATCACAAAGCAAGCTTCTTATGTATGAGAAACTGAATGGAGTGAAATTATTCCCCATGAACTTTATTATGACTAAAAAGAAAAAAAGCATCCATCCACCACTGAAAAAAATCAGAGGTTAAGCTGCTTTTCATCTCACTGGATGTAAGACGTAGATCCTTTTGTTGTCCTGTCCTCTTTTTACCTGTGGGTCACCTGGTTGTTTAGAAGTCCTGGGAACGTATCTTCAGTCTCAGAACTGAATGAGCCACCTATGAAATAAGAAGTGTAAAACACAATCCTGAACACCGCACAGTTTCCTTGCAAGATTTTTGTTGAAAAAGAATTCTTAAAAGCCATTGCCATAGGGTGTCGAGCAATAAAGACAAAAGAAATGATTAAGGATAAAAAATGATGACTGCAGTATGGAGCCAGACAGGTTCATGACTAAAATCTGTTTTTAAAGTTATCACTGTTCTCTTCCCCCCCCAAACAGGAACTCTGGAGTGAGAGTCCGCCATCTGCACCTGCAAGCTCTAAATTTGAATGTAACTTTTTTTTCCTTAAGAAATAAATATATTAAACTGAATCCAGCCTATACTGTTCAATACCTCTAGCCTGCTGCCTGTCCTCTAGAGTTATGGTGTAAATACTGCGGGTATTAATTTATCACTGTTAGCACACTATTTTACATCAGCTTATGAACTGAAGTGACATTAATTTACCCTGAAATTAAGGTGGTAATTAAAGACAATAACTGAAATGCTTCATTGAGCATCTTTCCATACACTTAGAGTGCTGGAACCTTAGAGTACTACAGCACTGTTGCCTTATAAAGCTGGTGCTTCGAATCCTGCGATTTGTGTCCAGTTTGCATGTGCATGTGCTCCCTGTCACTTCTGGCTGGGGTGCAGCCCCAGTTTGAACCAATAGGCTGACTTTTTTTCCCGATGAAATATACCAAGTAAACAATTACTAAATGTATATGTGAATATTGTGTCTATCATGATAAGACTAAAACTAAAATAGACCCCTTTGCATACAGTAGGTGTGAGGACCTCACCTATATGACAGCTGTACATCCATATCCTGTGGCCATCATAACGACACCTGCACTTCATGACGTTGTTGGTGTAATCCGACTCGGCCACCTCATAATTGGGATTAATTACCACCTGAATGCAAAGCGAAAAAGAGATAATGCTGCATCACCAATGACCGTAATGAATACTTATCCTAATATGGTTTGCTGTGGGTTTCAAGATGGACGACTGAAACGATTAGGGTTTCAAAGTAGTGTGCTCTTAAAATGACAAAAAAATCAGAATTTATGCAATTCAAGTGGGTTTAAAAATTACCTGGAATATGTAATCTCCAGGTTTGACATCCGTTATGTCTACCCATTGGCAGTCAATGTCATGCCTGTATGTATCCCAGCATCCCAGAGTGATACCCTGTTCACCGAAATTTGCACATTCATATCTCTTCTCAATACCTGTTTAATTAAAGAAAGCATATTTAGTATATTATCAAAGATAAATACCATATGTTGTACTGTAAAAACAAACGTAACCATGAGTGGAAATTCTGTGGCAATCTTACATGGCAGCTCCCTCACCTTCGTCACACTCTGAATCCTCCAGACAGAAGCTGGCCTTGTGTCCCTCAGCCACCTTGGAGCCGTTAAGGTTGAGCAGGTCGTAGTGAGTGAATACTTCCATACTGTGGTAATGCCTACAGAACCAGAGATTATAGCTACGAGTCACTTAAAGTAGCATTTTAGGAAAATGTTCATGATTCCTGACGTGCTTGTACCAGCCACATAGATTACACCCAAACAGCATGGCCCTCGTTTCATGTCTTATACATTATTATACAGAGTAAATATGTTTACATTCCTAACCATTTTCATTGCCATACCATATACTGATATTTGACTAACTACATTGTTCTCAGGTTTGCCAAAAATATTTCTTACCAAACAAATCAAATGTACATACCACCTTCCTGTCACCATAAACTCAGTAAAGTTTTTCTAAACATAACTTTTAGCCTAAAAAACTATATATTTTTTTTTTGTCAGGGAGGACTAAAAATGAACTTCATTAGTAATAGAATTTAAGAAAGAACTTTTTGTTGAAGAGGGTAGACTTAAGGTAAAATTGACATTCTCAGTACTGAATTTCTGCCATGGGATCAAAAAAACTGCATATCAGAAGGTATTTTGTTTAGTTTATTCCACTGATACTTTTACATGTGTGAGAACCTTTCATGAAGAAAAGAACATGAGGAAGCAATGCCTTTTACTCAAAGATTAATCTTTCTTTAGGGTCTTTTGTCATTAACGTGGGTGGAAATTACAGTATTAATTTGTCCTTACAGTTACCATATATTACTTAATCTCTTCATCTAGCATCCCTTTTTATTTCAGATATTTAAAGCAGAGCACCAGTCATTCCCCAAAAAAAATTCCCCAAAATTATAACATGACACTATATAATTTGTAGAAGTTCTGTGTAGCAGCTCGTTTTGAACTTTTACTGCATATGTTGTCAGGGCATGATGAAAGAGTGCTCAAGGCTCGTGAGGTTCTGGAATCGAGCAACGCTGCCAGGGTTAAGCAGCCAATGAGACGAGCCGACCACAAACAACTCGGGACTGTTTGCATTGCACAGATTTAAACACACCGAGCTGATTACAAGGCACGGGGATGAGAGAATGGAAAACGGCATCTGAACCAAACTGTACTGTAAAACCATCCCATGTCATTATAATGTGTGTTTCCGTCAGCAAAAAAAACAATCTAGTATTTAACTCGCATTTCATATTTGACCATCGTTTATGGTGTTAAATGCCAGCTCCAGTCAGAAAGAGTAAATACTGTCTGGTTTACGAAGACTAGAAGATTGATTAACTGAGATCTGGCGGAAATGCTGAAATGCTTGCCTGTGACAGTCGTGCCAGACCCAGGATTCGCGACTAGCCTTCGGACGGAAGTCAGACTGGCCGTTGTTGTGGATCTGCGAGGAGAAGCGGAGCAGACGCCGGTATGAGTTGGCAGGGACTTGGCTGGCCGTTCTGGCTAGGCAGTCCTCCTCATAGGCACACTGCAGCATCACCATGGGCCGGTCTTCCAGATAGGTGGTCTGCTCCACGATCTGGGGGTTCAGGACCAGATCAGGGGCCGCTGAGTGAAACAAGACAAAGAGGCTAGGGTGATGACTGCCTACTATAATTTATTCATTTAGAAGATTCTTTTGTCCAAAACAGCATACAAGTGAGGATCAGAACAGAGTCAGGAAATCCCTGGGGCGCTTGGAGTTTCACTCCACCAGCCATGGGATCTGAATTTCGTGATCCACAGAGCCAAACATCACCCATCACAAGAATCACAGTTTGAGAATGCAGTGTCATTACTGTATAAAGCTACCACATGAAACATCTCAGAATCTAGCCTGAAAATCTACCACATCCATGCTGGTCAGGACAAATGTTTCTCAAGTTTAGGCATTTTTTTAAAAACATATGGTCTGATTCGGTTGAAAAAATTCTACGAAACATTTTTGCCAATCTAACCCCTTCTGACCACTGTCATGGCTGGTGGCTGTGGGTGGGGGCTGGAGAACTGGAAGAAAGTTATGTTTTTTCTTTACTCTCTGAGCAGGATACTCCAGCGGCGAAGCGGCCCCCTCCTCTCGGACAGTCGAGATATTCTCCGTGATGCAGACAGTGAGATAAGGACATTTCTGTGCCTGAACACCTCACCCCGCTCATCACCACCCTGTCGGCGCTCACCTCGCCGGGCCAGTACCACGTCTCCTGTGGGCACATCCAGATGGCACTGTTACACGCAGCACACAATGCCCCTTCTCAAAAGACAACTCTGCCCTAGATCAATAGTTCCGAACCTAGAGGCTGTGAAGACCAAGGAAGAGGTTACATCACGTTCGAGGAATGCTCAACCTAAAGGAGTCTGCTAATTAAATTATTCTGATAACTACTTTGCTGGAGCAATGGAAAATCTCTCAGCTTGTTATAATAATATAAATAGAGTGATTCTAAATTGAATGTTGCTTTACATCTCAATAAAAACAGTATGTAACAGTATGTAGCTTTGGATTTATGGGAATTAATCAGAAATAGGTTACAATCTGCAGCCGTAGGTGGCATGAATGGTGATAAAGCTAATTCTACACTACCACCTGGGGGCGCTCTTCATATATGCAATCAGACAAGCTTGTGTTGTCTCCTTTTTGACTGAAAATGAGCCTTTCCGTTCACCAGAGGTGTGTTTTAATAGAGTTGCAATTTTGGTGAAAGGTATATGTAAGTTAATTTCAACAGTTTAAGGACATCAAATACAAATACTTGCTTTCCAAACTCTGTATCACTGCATGAGAAAGAAGCTTTTTGGTGCAGAACAACAACTGCTTCATATTTTAGCAAAAGTACTGTCTGTTTAAGAGGCTCAGAAACTTCCCAGCCCTTCATTTGTTGGCAGTCAGAAGCTTCTCTTGGGAGAAAAGGTCAGGGGCTGATTTTCTGCGCTCTGTGTCTGCAGAAACACTTAATATAAGAATGGAAGGGAGCCCTTCTCTGATATTTCTGTCTCAGTGATGGCAAAGGAGCATTTAAAGGCAGAACTTTTGGGCCGTTAGTTATTGCGGACATAACTGGTGGTGAGACCAATATATAATTCTTGCTTGTTTTAACCCCTAACACTCCCTTTTAGGCAATGCCATCCAAAGTCCTACACGCATCATTCATACAATAAGTCTCTAAAGTAGCATTTTACCTTTAAACGTCTGGCCTTTTCTCAGTAATCTGCACCTCTTTTGTAGGTGTTTAATTATAATTAGGGATAATGTGATCTAAGCTATGCATATTCAGGCAATTCCTATGTGAATTATTTCTTTTGGCCTTGTGACATTTCAAGGTGAAATTAATTTAAATCTCATCCATCCATCCGTTTTCTGCACCCTCTTGTCCAAAGCAGGGTCATAGGAGCCTGGAGCCCATCCCAGAAGCCACAGGCGCAGAGCAGGGAATAACTCAGGATGGGGCACCAGCCCATCGCAGAATTTAAATCTCAGTTTCTACATAATGATAAGCCTAGAAGATACATTAAATACGACCTTATTTTCATTTGAGTATTAACTCCTTTAAAAAGACATGGAAAATATGTACAATTTTTTTCCACCTAAAAAATTGCAATCTGACAAACCTTACAGTCAATAAAATTGAAGGTATTTGTTTATGCGAAGGGTCTGGATATATTGTGAAAAGGTATAGCTGGACTGCATCCAAAAGCCTATAAAATTATTTATGAATTATGCTTCTGGAACGGAATCTAATGTGTTTTAAACAATTTTTTTTTGAGGTTTGGATACTGGTCAGACTTAAGCGCTTGGCAGAAAAGTTTAAATTTTTTATTTTTTTTGAGACAGCCAAATGATGAAACCTTGTAAATATTTTAGATAGACATTATGTTTGCTGTTTTATCAGTATTGTACTTTTTAATCTTTTTGTTGTCTTTTTCTTCTAAGAATTCATTTTCGTGCAAGCTTTGATCAGTGCACCGACAATCTATGGTTGGTATTATAATTTGCATAGTTTAGCTTGCAACTACCTAGAATGGGCTGGACATTAAAAGGAAGCGGTTTCTGCAAAGTTTCTCTTGGTTTGATACACGTTTCCCTGATGATCTCTGCCAGGCTACACTAATCTTCCATATCTTTTCCCTGGGCTGATACAGATGTGTCTGATGTACTTACTGTATTTATGCTGTGAATACCTTTGAAATGCCAACATATGTAGAATTACATCTTTATCTGTCATTGAAAAGAATTATTTCCCAAATTTTTTTGCTTGAATGCAAGCCACAGTTAGTAACCAGTATTATTATTTGGTGATCTTATCAAGTAAGATCAAAACTGAATGAGACAACCAAACTGGGTTTGCTTTTTTCCTTGAAAGAAGAATCTTGACCACATCACTGACTGTAAGGGGGAGACACAGTAAAAAGTAAGAGTGATAGTTGCAGTGCTATTTTAGTTAAAATTATTACTTGCAGTAGCACTGTCGTGTAGCAACCAAAAGTAAAATGGGGGGAAAAAGCTCCCAATGAAAGATTATGCACAAATACTGACTGGACTTATAGATATATTCACAAAAATGCTCTAACTTGCCCTCTCTCTTGCTCTATTTACCTTAAAAGGCACTTTGAATTTTTTATTATTATATAGTATATAACACAGCTGGGTTAGGGAGCCATCATCCACAAACATGAAATACTTTTCATTTTGGAATGGTGATTGTAGGTCTCAGTAGAGAAAATCACAGCTGAAAGAAATAAATTCTTGGATTTGTGCAAAATTGTTTTTCCATTATTTTGCATTTAAAGTCTTCTAAGGAGTAAGAAAACATATTAAAAACAGCACTGTGTAAAACATTTTTTTCTATGACTTGACTCCACAGGGACACATTAGAACGACAAAGCGCCCGTTTGTTTTTGCTAAAGAGCCGGTCTGAAACCATTAGTTTGTCACAATTTGTCCTATTCAACAATGAAAACATAAACCATGGCGTGGCTTGTTAATGCAAAACTGACCAAACTGACTGAAGTCATTAATAGGAGCCTGCTGATATTGTGTTTGAGTAGAAAATTATTAGTCCGCCAATCTAGCACCATTTAAACTTATTCCTCTGTATATTAATGTGTAATAAAATACACATCTAATAAGGAATTAACCCTCAGGCCTAGAGATGAAAGTAGTTACTAACAAATAGTGGTACAGCAATGTCCAAACTTACTCAGATTCTACTGACCTCCATAAATTAGACCCAGAATTAATCATAACCCAGTGTTTTTTTGTTTTTAGAAATATATACATTTTTCTGATTAAAAGAAATACAACCAAAAGGTTGGAAAAGGTGAAATATTAAAAAACAATCTTCAAGGTCTGTTGTGTGTCTGTCGTCCGGTCTACATCAAAGGTTGACGTGGTCTGCAATAGCTTCAGCATATCGTTAGTGAACCAGAGTCCCATGCATGCAGGTGTTACGCACCTGGAAGGCGTGGCTGGCAAATCCGAGGCCCAGCTGCCGACAGACCACCATAGCCTCCATGGTGCCCCAGCCCTCACCGCACACTGTGCCCCAGACCAAGGAGCCGTTCCTCTCTGCCAGGACCTCCACCCGCCCCTCAAAAGGATTCCGTCCTCCGCTGAGGCGCAGCTGTGGAGAACATGGCAATCCAGGAAGTTAGCCCACAGACCTCTGAAATGAGACTGCCCTCAGCGTATTTTTTAAGGAACATTTGAACTATAATTGTCTAGGACATAAGAAGGTTAAATTCATACCATCGGAATGCCATAAATGTGCACTGATAAATTTCATTACCTGAATGTAGAATATATTTAAATAAAAGCATATTGATGCAAAGTGCGGCCTCTTTTTATTAACTTGATTGTTTCCTTTATTGTGGTCCAGCACTGACAATTACAGAACTAGAACTATATATATTTAAATAAGAAAATGAGAAATGCGGCATGTATTGAAAGATAACCAAATTCACATTGGTTTAATATAGTGTGCTTCTTGTGTGCCAATCCAAAGTTAATGAACACCATTCGTAGCAAGTATATATTGAAACGTTTTGACATGATTTTGATGTTTGCAGCACTTCTGAAGACTTCCTAGCAGATCTGCTATGCTGCCTGCTGCATGAGGTAATCACACGAATGTGGTGTTTTTGATATTGCCAGAGGGTGTCAACCCATGAAAAGCAGCTGTGTTATGGTGACAGGAAACGCTGTTAATAAGGTCACATGATGACTTGCTAAAGGGCAGTGCTGGTCTAGGCCGCCCCCCCCCCTCACCCGCTGCTGGAAACCCATCGCTGGGACGTTACACCTCACGCCTGCGTCCTCCTCGTGACTGCATCCGAGCGATTCCTTGTTGAACGAGCACTCAGTGATGGACTTCTCAAATCCAGAACACTCCACCTCATTCATATGGACTGGGCCCATTCCTGAAGACCACAAAGACCCATTATGATGTCAACTTTCACAGTTTTCCATTGCAATTAAAATACAAAAGTGTTTCTCTGACTTGTATTGTTGCTCCTGCGCAATTGTAGTTAGGTACTAGCTGTACTGTACAGATGAAAGATTTAAAAACAAGCAATCTGATAATGGGAAATAAAAGATTTGGACTGGTGCTCAATAATGCTAATTTAAGCCAGAGAAGCAGGCTTCAGTTTGTCATTGACTCATATTTTATGGCACACATGGTATTTGCATTAGTCTCCATCAAATGATTTACTATGAAGTTACTGGAGATGTTAACCACACTCATTTCTTGGGTCAAAAGAACGTGTGAGGTGTATATATTTTTTTTTCTATTCATGAGATGTAGCAATCTTAACTTGCACCTGCCGAACCAATAACATGCAGATGCCATGATGTCAGTTTAATAATAATGTCTTTTCTGCAGCCTCACCTACTCAACCTTCCTCCTGCATCCTTTTCCTGCATTCAGCGTATCATTATTCTGGAATTTACAACCTTAGCTCCCATCTTAGGGCTGAGGCCTCATTGTGGATTTTACGTTGATTATTGTGGTCATACCCATAATGGGAACAAGCAGCATTCATTTACTTTTACTGCCATTTGGTCATGGTGCGAAACACTGAGAGATGTTCCTGTTACACAGAAAACATGTTGGTAACACTTTACTTAAAGCAGTCAGCATAATGCATTGCAATCCATTCATAAAATATAATAAACACGGCTATAACTATTTATAAAAAGGCATAACACATTACAGCCATGCTTATTATGCATTATGAATGCGCTATGAATCTATAATGCATCTATAAATACCTGCATAATGCAGTACAAAGCACCCTTAATTCTTATATTGACCATTACAATGCATTATGCAGGTATTTATAAAAGAATATCTGAAAAATATTTTTTTGGGCTGAAGAAAAAGTGAAATATTGACAAACAATGATGGGATCAGTACTGTGGAACATTACCCCCCCACACCCACAGTAATCTACTGAGCACAAGATTGCAGCAGGACTGCACTATATAGCTATGCACCTCTATCAGAACCTGAGTTCCTGCCAATGTATCTCAAACCAGACATATTCTGTGCTTCACCACATGATATACTGCTGCACATGCATCATGCTACCCTGCACCCACCCATTTAGTATGATTCTGCACTGCGCGCTCACCCTGTCTTGCATTCTTTTATAGGGAAAATGTTGTTGAATTGTCTCTTCTACATGCATCACTGTGACCCACACATAAAAAGCCTTATCACTTCACTGTAGGGAACTTACGTATGTAAAATGGCAACAGAATCGAACAGATCTTCATGTCTACGTCCCATTCATGTCTTATAAAATTAATGTCTACGCAAGAGCAAAAGGAAGACTTTTTTATTTAAAGGTTTTCAAAGAGCACATGCTCCTGGGCTTCCAGCAATGAGTGATGGTTTCTAGTTGATGGATGCTTGCACTTCTGGTTTTAGTTTGACAATTCCCTGTGAAATCTCACAGCAGCCTCTAAAATGAGTAACGCTAGAATGATCTAAAGCAGGGGTTTGCAACCCCAGGGACCCCAGATGAAAACTGAGCATAGCTATCACTAACATGTGATCAGATAATGAACAGCTAAGCGCCGGGACAAGGGCTTTAATATTTCTTGCTCCGGGGGGGCAGGTTGAAAGTGTTAGAAATGTCAATGACAGGGTTTTGAGTCAGACTTCACAACAGTACCAGCAGATAAAACTTCAAAACAAATCCAAACAAGATGTAACAAAACTGTACAATATATCCTAATCACGTATACTGTATTTTAAAATAAAGTAATTCTAATTGCAAGACATTTACTTGGATAGTGTTCCCTGTAAAAATTAAAAAAATGCACAGAAATATAAATATTTGAAAAAATTCTGATCTTGTTGAAGGTGATATAAAAATGTAAGCTTGCACATCCCCAGAGGAAATTTTTGCTGCTCTTAACAGTCCATCTCATCAGAAATAAGGAGCAAAAGAATAAATCAGTTTGAGGACAGAAGAAACACCAGATAACAGGAGTTCTTTTACTGTGATCATGGGTTTCTCAGTATTTGAAAATAGAGACACAGAGTTGAGGCTTGAATTTGATCAGAGACAAATTCCTGATGTTGTGCAGGTTCAGTTACAAGCCAAATCAAGTTTTCTGTTGGATCTCAAAAGCTGATTATTTCAAGTTCAGTGCAGTGAGAGAAAAAAAAAGAGCATTTTAAGATCTTAAATAGGCTATTTCTCAGGAGCTGAAATTAAGAAGTATGACCAAATGGTCAAAATCTTTTATTGACACTATATTGAACTCAGTTAATAGGCAAACAAGAGACAAAGAAGAGATCTTATTTTGAATTTTCCTCTTGTTAGATTCTGCATTAGGGTTATCACACAAAGCCTGACAGCTTGAAGAACATTATGGAAAAACACAACAGCACAATAAGTATTAAGAAATCATATTACAGGTATAGGCAGGGTTTCGCCATACTAAGGTACATTTATGAAAGAAGTAAAAGAAAGAGACAGTAAGTTAGGGACTTTTTCCGCGCCGGTTTTCATGCTGGAACAAAAGGGCTAGAATGGAAACCTTGATCCCCATGTGAGGCGGCTCTGTGAGGCGGCTCTGTGAGGCATTACAGTACCTTGGCCCAGGCGGCCGCCGGTCAGGAATTCTTTGGCGGTGCCAAAGCCCAGCTCTCTGCACACGACCGTGGCAGAGATGAGGTTCCAGTTGTCGTCGCAGATGGTGCCCCACTCGCCATTCTTCAGCACCTCCACACGGCCCTCTCCCACGATGGCCCCACCCCTGAGACGGACCAGAGGCTGCTGTGGAGGCCAACGCAGGAACGGCAGTCAGACGGAGTTTCAGGTTCCTCACCTTTACACTCATTTGTGTTTTTCCAAACTGATCAATGTCATCCGTGTTGGGACAGACCACTTCTTTTATGAATATATATTTTCACATTTATTTTTGCATTTCTTGTTAAAGACTAATTAATGGATTATTCATTTGCTATTGAAAAATCAGATACATTTGATGGAAGAATTTATCATTTATGTTAATTTTAACTTTAATTACTCCCATTGCATAACAACAAGAACAAAATCTTCTCAGGAATCTTCTCAACTGTTAATGGAAATTTTCACCATAACATTTCCTGCAGAAACATGGATTTTTAATAGTTAAAAGAAGAACAAAGGCCATCATTTAAAAAGTTAACATCCTGAATTCCATCGCTGTTTCATCAGTTGTATGAAATGCAAAAAATGCACTTGATGCAAAGTATCATGATGTCAGCATTCTTTCAACACTTGGAATACAGCTTGACTTTTGCAAGACTTTGCTTCCAGTTTCATCACAACAGGTCAAAAGTCATGCAGTGATATTTACTGCTAATGAAAACAATTTATACATTCCATACAAACAAGCAGCCACGACCGTCATGGATGTAACGACATGTTCCAAATGATCTAAACAAATCATCTAACAGATATAAGCCAATGCCTAAGCTTACGTACTGAGGTATTATTTCTCAGATCTTCTGATGGACTTGTGCTGGACCTTTTTTCCCAACTATACAGAGCAACACACTCCACATATGAAAAGTACTATGTGCACGTTGCTACTTTTGGAGATGAGTGCCGTCCGTAAGTACATTTAGTGAGAAGGAAGTTTAATAGTAACATATCAATGTAACATGCATGTGTGTGTAAGTTAGGAGACTCAAAATTTGGATGAAGAGAATTGGTGTTGAGGAAAACTGACCTGTGGAACATGCCAGAATGCCCTCAGTTTCTGGGTTGTTTGATTCAGAGATGGGATGATGAGATCACTGTGACAGAGGACTCTTGACAATATGTGTTTTCAGTCTGTTTCTTTTGTACTCCATCTATTCTTTCTGATTTTCCCTGATCTAGAGGTGATGATCATGATCATTTGCGATGATCCACTTAACAGTGCAGGTATTTGAGGCTGAGTTTAACAAACAGACTACTCTGAATAGATATCACAAATATACCAGCCTGATTATCATTTCAAAAATGTAATTTTGTATATCACATGTATGTAAATTAAACATGTATGACCCAGGCCATTCAATATGAGAAAGGCTTGTAGAAATAATAAACTTCAAACAGCAATCATCAAAAACAAATCTGACTAGATGTTCAGTTAAACTTCAAAGAATACAGCATGCTAAAATTGATATATACTACTATACATAATGCGTTATTAAACCGTTTTTTCCTGAAAATCTTGAATGACACACATGTTGCCATACATGTAACCTAGGCCCAAAAAGTTCTATTCTGTTTATGTAAGTTTATTGTGGAAAACAAATAAAATGGGGGCTGACCTTAACTACGGGACCTATTTGCTAAAATAAAGCAATAAGGAAGTAGATGTTTATTTTATTGTAAGTGAGTTCATTATATACGCACCATATGACAACAATGACACTACTTGAGGTACAAGCATTGACTGGTTCCCCATGCTGAGCAAAATCAGCCCCAGCAAATTAGATTAATATACAACTGGGCCTTTTAAAAAGCCCTGTATAGTGAATCATTTAAAGGCATTGCATTTCTCAACACATTCTGTTGCTATGGTGATGCTTTCTTTTGTTGATCCATTTCCAATTGGTTCTCATCCAACATTCCATTGGCCATCGCATTATTATAGAGTATAAAAGTACACAATGATTAATATTTATTGTGGTTTTACAAGACCAAGTAGGTCCCAATTTAATAAAAACAAAAAGACAAACTGTTTGTATCGCAGTAATTTATTATACTAGCCTTGAATTTCTTTTTTTGCAAATACCCAGTGTAAGCTATTGTTTATCTTCCTTAATAAATTGCTGCTAAGTTGCAAGCAAATTATTAATCTTCTCCCAGAATTCTACACGTTGTCTTGGTAAGTCCCTGATTTACACGCTGTTAGGGTTTTTAGGGTTAGTGTTCAGGCATCCCTCAAATTTACTCACAAGATTTCGGGGCAGCCGATTAGCATGTAAAAACACTGAAATGTTGCACGTACTCCATAAAACAGAAGCTAAATAAACAGCAGTTTAGAAGCTGACGAGGACAATCTTTTAATGGAAGACCTACCTCTTGCCTGAAAGCTTTTCTGAAGCCAGCCATGGGTGTGGGGGCGAATGACCGTCCTGGAACACAGCTCACCACCACTGGTAAGCCTTCTGCACAGCTGCCATTGATTTTTTCTGCCTCGTTGCGCCCAAGTTTGCAGCTGGACAGGTGGGACTCGGTTCCTGTGCAGTTCACAGAGTAATCCCAGTAGGTGTGTTTCCGCCTACGTGCGAACATCCTGTGAGTTTAGATGGACAAACAACAGCTGCATCATTCATCTGTTTTTTAGCTGACTGGCCCTTCCACACCACTCCAGTGTCAGGTTGCACATGCTCCCTGAATATGCCAGTCACATATATAATTGATTACCTAATCCCAGTGTTTTCATACGTGACATAATCTAACCAAATGTTTTCACTTTGGACAGTGGAAAATGTGTTTTGTATCTAATATTGAACTCCTGCCAGGCCTGAAACAAAGACTGCCCCTAGCCTGTTTTAATTAAATGCCGCTATACTGTGGAATCTGTGACTACTGACTCCCATAAGCCGTACATTTAAAAGCTACAAAAATATGACAGCATGAAAATCCAAAGTGAATATAAAAATAAAATTCATTTTTGGTGGCACTTATCATGCTTATGAGACAAAGCTGCACATCTGTGGAAATTAAGCTTTCAAAGACCTAAGTGCTTTCTCCGAAGCAGTGGGATTTTGAAGAGAGCATAGAACATAAAATAAATCACACACTTTTGCATGATCTTAAAATATATCAATCATATTTACAATGATCCCGTTTTCTTTTTATCCATGAATTTTCCAGAGCTTGAAGTAACCAAGAGGTTGAGACAATTGTGCTTGAGTAACAAATCCTTCACAAAGCCTACTGAGCTCTGCACTGGGAGATTTGGCCCACAAAAATGTTCCGCCATCTCTGAGTGAGTGTGACTCGGCACGTAGCTCAGTTGGGCTCCTGCTGCCGCTCTAACTGTCCGTCTCAGATACATTTATCCATACACAAGCACAAAGCCAAGACCAATATGGTTTACACGTGTATGCTTATAAGTCAGGAAAGGCAGAATTTCAGTACCAAATAACAGTTTATTTGGGTATATTGAAGTACACACCAAAAGTATATCACATTCTGTATAATTTTGTAACCCTTTTTCCTATATGAACAATTTTCAGCTTCAGTTTGAGATTTCTGGCTAAACTCTTTTACACGGGTTTCCACTATTAAATTAACTATTCATGTTTTTTTTTCCCCCCAGTTTGCGGGCATTACAGCTACCTAATGGTATGTGCCGGTTTCGGAAAGAAGAAGGTAGCAGGGGAGCAGACATAATGAACGGTATGCGAGGTTATATCGAATGGTACTAAAACTGATTTATGAGGAGTCACGTGAAGCGTTGTGGTGATGCGAACAGAACTGGAGGAAATGTCTCCGCTGGACGTGACCAAATGACGGTCCCCAAGAAATAAATTTGTATGAAACTGCTCTTATGCAGTGTTGAGGCCGTCGAGGTCCAGAAGTCGCCCCAGTGAATCACACGGAGGTCATGGCCCTGAATATTTGACTAATAGCCCTGAATTTCAGTAGATATTTTTCTTTTTTCCTGCACTAACAGTACAGTGTAGTAGGTAGTCCTTCATTAGGCTATTTTTCTTTTTTTTTTTTATTATTATTTTTTAAATTTTTATTTTTATTTAGGCTAATTTTCTACCGATCGCATATAATTTTGTTTAATCTATTTCAGCGGAAAAGACATGCACATAAAATTTGTCCGCATTACAATAAGCTGGCCAACCAGATGTTGAGTTAATTTCTTGAGGAGAAATTTGCCAGGCTGATTTTTAGTTATATGATTGCTTCTTTCTTGGAATGAACTGGACTAAATCCAGTGGAATGCCAATGATCTGACATTTTAGTTTTCCATGCACCCTAAGATCAAAACAGACTTGCGAAAACTCTGAGAAATTAACCTTATGTTTAGGGGTTTTTACATAAAAAAAATGTGACAAGACTCCTCAACATATTGGGTCGCATATTAATATCTCTGTGTAAAAAGGTCTTGCCACAATGAGAAGTCTGGAAGTGGCAGAGGGATAAGGACGTCACACTTTTACATGATGTCATTCTGTGCTGCCTGTGACTTTCACACGTGCCTTATACTCACTTGTAGACTCGAGCATTGTATCTCCTCTCACCAGGAAAGCCAAACATGCCACAGATGACATGGCTGTTCATTGGGGTCCAGTCCACATCACAGAGCTGTTTCCATCTGCCCTCGTCCTTCACTTCCACGTAGCCCTCTGTGACTGGAATGCGCTTGCGGTAAGATGCCAGGATCGCACGGATGCGTACATCCTCCACGTGGATGTTCAAGCTCTGTGGAGAAGCACGGCAGTGTTCAGGAACCAAAACATTCATGCCAGGAATTTTCATTGCGGAAAAGCGGACATAGAATATGTGAATTACTGTCATTTTCAACAGATTTCATCAAACAAATACTACACGTGCGTGACTATGGACCCCTGAGACCTTTCAGATGGTGTTGTGAATTCCTTGTGCCCATGCTGTATTTCTCTGACTGAGGTTTACTTTAAAACTACACACATTTTATTATATAAATGTATATATTTCAGTGGGTAAAAAAAATAGTTGGAATAAAACCATTATATTATCCAACTACCCATCTATTTTATAACTACTCATCCTGGTCAAGACTGTGGTGGGGGGGGTGGGGGGGCTTCCAGCCTAACCTATGACAGCACAGAGCACATGGCTGGGAAACACCCTGGATGGAATACCAGTCCACCACGGGGCACATGCACACACATATAATCATACTCTACTTTGCCATTTAGAGACACCAATTAGCCCAAATGCATGCCTTTGGACTTCAGGCTAAAAAAAAAAGAGTACCTCGAGGAAATTCCTGCAACATCGCCCTCTCCTGGTGAGGAATGGGTTCCTACCTCAAGTGGAGGAGTTTACGTTTCTCAGGGTCTTGTTCACGAGTGAAGGAAGAAGGGAGTGGAAGGTCAACAGACAGATCGGTGCAGCGTTAGCAGTAATGCGGACACTGTACCGTTCTGTCGTGGTGAAGAGGGAGCTGAGCTGGAAGGTGAAGCTTCTGATATGCCAGTCGGTCTACGTCCCTACCCTCACCTATGGTCATGAGTTCTGGGTAGTGACCGTAAGAATGAGGATCACGGATCTAAGCGGCAGAAATGAGTTTCCTCCACAGGGTGTCTGGGCTCAGCCTTAGAGGCAGGGTGAGGAGCTCAGACATTTGAGAGGGACGCAAAGTAGAACCGCTGCTCCTCCACATAGAAAGGAGCCAGTTGAGGGGGTTTGGGCATCTATCTAGGACGCCTCCTGGACGGCTCCCTGGGGAGGTGTTTCAGGCATGTCCAACTGGGAGGAGGCCCCGGGGCAGAACCAGGACACACTGGATATTATCTCTCAGATAGCCTAGGGACGCCTTGGGATTCCCCTGGAGGAGTTGGAGGAGGTGTCTGGTGAGAGGGAGGTCTGGGCATCCCTGCTTAGACTGCTGGCCCCACAACCCGACCCCGGATAAGCAGAAGAAAATGGATGGATGGATGGAAGGATGGTGAAAATCATCCCACAACCCTTCTAGGGTTTTATACAAACTGCCAAAATACACACAGTGTCCACTCTACCTGGTATGCAGTAACTGGGCAGTGTCCATTTCTATCACGAGACCTACTTTGAGGGCTGTGAAATCTGTTCAGAGAAGCCCTTGCACCCTTGAGGTTTTCCATTCTCTTCTGACCTCTTACCTCTTACTGTGTTTTCAGCCACAGAACAGCTGCTAACTGGTGTTTTTTTGTTAATAGCACCATTCCCTGCAAACTCTGGACACTGTAGTGCATGAAAATCCTGGGATCCTCAAGATGCCCCGTAGGCTGTATGTATTCAATTGTAGCCATATGATCGGCCGTCTGGAAGAGCAGGCTGTTTGTGTTAACGAGCAGGTGTAGCTAGTGAAGCGTTTACTGCATCTGCTTTCTCCATCTTCAGGGCTAAAAACAAGCCCATATATCTGTGCTGTGTGACTTTGGTTGGTGTAGTCTGTACATATTCGTAGCAAGAGACCGGGGGCTCATTATCTGAAGTAATCATCTCATTTCCAGAGCCTAATATAAACAGTGTTGGCTTCTATGCAGGGAATCCCTATATTGTGGGCCAAACTGCTTGGCTTTCGGTCACTTTTTAGATGAGATGAGATGATGATACTTTATTGATCCTCGTAGGGAAGTTCTCCTTTTCCTACCCCATCTTGCTCTCCATGACACACAGTCCCATGTAGGTGAGAGTAAGCCTGGCAGTGGCGGGCAGCCACCCGTGGCAGCACCCATGGAGCTGGGGTTTAAGAGCCATGACTGTTCTGCTGAGGCCGGGCTCAAACCGGCGACCTTCCCAGCCCACTGAGCCTCACTCTGCCCCCCATTTTACCCTTATTAAACAGCAACAGTATCTTGTTTTTTGCCTGATAAATTAGCCAACTTAACTTTTGGTTTGTTACTCCACCCTTCTTCATGCCATGATGCCCATATTTTCGCCATGCCCCACTCTGTCCCTAAAGTTACACACTACACTTTATGCTCTTACTGCCCACAGTAAGGTTCCATTTTTCTTTGTCTGTCCCAGAATTCCTCACTTCGCCCTTTGCCCGGGAGAAAACTTGAAATGCTATGCTGACTCCAAAATACTTTGCTCAGCAGAAGATCTCCAAAAGCATGTCCTTTGCACTCAAGAGCAAAAGCCTGCCAAAGGATCATAGATGCTCCTTGTAATCAAGAGTGGTTTCCTAGAATTTCCCAATACTCCTAGGAATGCACAGATGCCACGATACTAAACACAACACAAATCTGCAATGAAGAGCGCTGTATTCTAAAGGCTGTATAAATGGGGATGAGGGAAATGAGGAGGCAATAATGGAATCTGGCAATAACAGAGCAACGAAAATGGGTGCGGTAGAGGGATTGTTATTGTTATTTAGATCTTACTGGGAACTGAGGATGGCTGCAATTGCATAAGAATTGTTGTCTCAGAAAATCAGATGCATTTTAGATGCTTGCTGGTTACTGCTCAACTCCTACGATCACAGACCTGAAATAGCACGTGTTGATATTAATGAATATTCTACTGAAGAAAGTCATGCCAAGTATCCTGCTTATGGACTCTCTAGGGACTTTAACCGAGACCTTAAGAGACAAACTGGTAGGCTAGCCACTGACCCAGATGATGTAGAACATATAAAAGTCTTTGTTGACAAATAAATTACATTCCTGAATATTGCAAATGACCTAAACAATTTCCATCATTGCTTCTTCAGATGACCGTGGAATGAAAGGAGAGATCCATAGATGTCTATAGTGATATGCTGGATGCAAGTAACTTAAGAGAATAACCACCTGTTAAAGCCACTTGCCTTATACAGTGGTACGTATGAGCACCCTGAAGGATTCGATTACATTTTCTAGCATGACAAAGAAAAATCCTTTACTGCACGAATCTTTATGTGCAAAACAATGGTGTACAGTTGAAAAATTTTAGGGCAACAGAGGAACTTTAACTGTATGACGTATGTATGATATCAGTACAGCATCTTTATGCAAGCTGTCCTACAGGAAGAGATACATCCAAGAAACAAGACAATCATAAGCCAGAGGCACTAGGAAACAGGGAACAAATATTTCTCATTTATAGTTTCTGAATTTGCAGAGTGCAGATGTATGAATTCATAGATATTCCAGACGTACATCCCACAGATAAAACATGCGGCTTTGCGGTCTGATGTGCAAGACAATAATGGCTTGGCCAGAGAAGAATAAGAAAAAAATGCTCTGTTTTTGTGCATTAAGTCATAATAGGAAAACTCAGGAAAAGTCACACTAACAGGTGATCGTGGGGGGTAATTTGTCTCCTGTCTGGGGTTCGTCTCCAAACAATACCAGAAACCTGTGTCGATACCAACGCTGTCATTGGAGATCATAAGAGAGGTGGTATCCTTCTGTCATCTTCATGACTCAACGGCTTGGGTTTGAACTCCAGGGAGGAATGTGAGGCAGCTGGAATAGCTATGTGCAGGGATAGGTCAGAGAGGGCCGGGATAAAGCTCTGGAAAAAGCCATGAAGCACAGAGAAGGAGCCTGTGTCTAAACCCTCTTTCCTACTTTACATAACTGTGCTTGTATTGCCAACGGAAACCAGTTCATTTTGTAAATATTCAGAATTAGATTTTTTTTAAAGCATCTGCCTGTTCATGCTTACAGGCAAGATACAATTTTATAAAGTTTAAAAAAAAAAAAACAAGTTTATAACCATACTACTACTACTCCTATTACTCTTTTTACTACTGCTCCTATTACTCCTATTACTACTACTCCTACTACTCCTATTACTACTACAACAACAACAACTACTACAACTACTACATGATTACAACAGCAGCAACTCCCCATCCATTTTCCAGCCACTTATCCTGGTCATAGAGGACATCATTGGACATCATAAAGCTTTATTTGGTTGGGCATGTCACTATGGTCAAAAGGACATAAAACACCCCTTTATTCCTGACAGCACCACAAGTTACACGCTAATAAAGCATGCTTGTGTATTATAAAGCACACACAGCTGATGGGGACATGTGTTGTCTGTTACAGAATTCTTAGTGTCCAACATAATAGAAATTAAATTCAATTCAATTCAGTTTTACATACATGATTCATGGTACAGGGATAAAAAGAAAGAAAATGCCAGAAAAGAAGCACAGGGCTGCTACCCCAGTGCCTCAGCTGTCTTCCTGTGTTCCCACTGAAAATCCCTTCCACATGTCTGACCTAATGCCACACAGCTTGATACGGCGTAGTTCATAATGAAATCTCAGTGCGTGCTACTCATTTCATTTCATTTACTTATTCATAAACCATTTTGTCTCTCTCGACCAAAAGGCTCTATCCTGAAGTATCATTTTAAGCAGGCATTTAAACCGCGACTGGAATTTTTTTTCCTCCACAAATTTCTTCAACCAAAAGACAAAAATAGAATAAATAAGCAAGCTTAGCAGGCAATTTCCCGGGGTAAGAACAGCCCCCCCCCCCGGTTAACTGTGAAAATCACTTACTGTGTCGGCTTTGAAAATCTTGTTTTAACTGCACACAAGCATAATAGATCTGAAATCTTGATATTTTATTCTTCTAGCATTGTAAAAAGATTTATATGCATGAAAGATTTTGTGGCTGAATGATCAGTGTCAGGGCTTTAAATGCTATTATTTATTGTTACTTTTCCTCAGGCTTTAAAATTTGGAGTATCATTATAAGAATGTAAAAATAAAAAACAGCTTGTTTCTAGGTGCCAAGAAAAACAGTTAAAAAAATATTTGAGACAATTGAGGTTTTAACTATATAATCTTCACAAAATAATAGTTTTCTTGTATTACATGATTTTTTTTTATATTTTAAAATCCTAAAATTGTTGGTTATTTGGTAATTCTGTACAAAGAAACATTCTGAATCTCAGATTTTTTTACATATGTACTGTATGCACCGTGAATAAATATATGCGATTTGTCTCAAAGATTTGCGATTAACATGTGGAATATCAGCATAGTTCTGGGAAGAATAGTGGTCAAAATCAGCCATCTTCTGGCACACCAAAAATGACAGACACCTGCATCTACTTACATCTGCTGGCAAGATATCATTCAAGTCTGATAAATTTACAAATAGACACACTAAAGATCACCATTAGTGCTAGCAGCAGAGTTTCAGAAAAATGTGAATGCAGTTACAGTGACTGGGGGCAATTTCGACATGTGCGGCTATTTATAATGTGCTCCTGTCAAATGAAGCCTCAATCAAAAATAAATCTCTCCAGCTGAGCCCGTTTCCAGCTTCAATGTGACAGCTAAGCGTTCATCAGACGAGATATTCTCGGGAAACACTGAAGTGTTAAGTTGAGCAACGTGATGTAAATAATGATTTTAGTTGCAAAAAAATTCTAACGAGTCTCAGCTATAGCTAACTCAGAAAGGAAAGCTTTGTAAAAAATATTCTGAATATCCCTTAAATCATGACTATTTGAAAAGGGAGTTCCTGTCTATACTTATAGGAAGTTCCACTTGTTTGTTTGTCATGGTAAAATATGGTAAAATACTGACGTTTATTGCACCTGTTTTCTTGTGACAGAATCCAACTGTAACTACCATAACCTTTGAGTGCATTGACACAAGCCAGACTATTTGGAAATGAATGGTATGAATGTGAGGCACACCATTAACAATAGATAGAGTGAAATATTCTCAGTGTGTCTCATTTATGAGGTACAGAACTGAATTCCTTCTCTCCTTAAGCAAATTATTTTGTGAATTGCAAAAAAGCTGGTGGATTCACCTTACATGCCACACAGGACTTCCACAGTTTGTCTTTCCAAGTACCAAGCAAACACCAAGGTTAAAAAAAAAGGTTTACAAAAAAAAATATCTGTGACCAAATGGTTGTCTTTAAATACCTGAATTGAAATGCTTGGTGCAACTGGGCATAATAAATGTATAAACTGCACAGCTTCCATAAACTCAAATGTATCATAAGCTAATGTAAAAAGACTGTTGTATGACAGCATCTTATCTTCTACCATTGACAGCATCTTCTTGGAAAGCATTGCAATCTTTCTGTTAGACCATAAAGAAAATGTCCCGTCATTCGTGCCATCAGACTGCTGGATCAGTGACTCATGTTATTAACATTCCTGGAGGATGTGTACGTAGGCAGATCTGGTGGACCCCTCTGTGTTTATGGAATCGAGCACAGCTCATGTCGTCTCTGAGCTTTGGAAAATTTGAGTCTAATCTTTCTCAATGATAACTCCATATGTGGCTGCGAGACGCAGAATTTGTCTAGACTTCCGCAAGTTTATTTCTTTTGTGTGATCAGGGACTATTTCTTCCCCTAATTCGCCTCTATTAAACCTCAAATACCTGTCAAACTAGTGTCAGTCTTTCATCATTTTATTTCTAATTCTAGGAATCTGCATGTTTCAAATGCCATTAGATTTCTTGGCTTTACACGCTGAGAGAATCCTTCTCCTGTTCTTGACTGCTGAGTGAGGCCTGCCATAACAGGAAAACCAGACGGATCTCCAGGGGTTCCATGTCTGAAAGTCCAGGAACACATACTGTTTGAGTTTCAACCAAGTGAAACGGAGGGGTGGGATCCCGTGCAAATGCATCCTGACTTTCGGACATAGTCGTATAATGCTGCCCAGTTCATGACCTCCGTTTGAAGAACATTTTGTGCTTATATAGCGGAATCACCATGTGCTAGACTGACCCAGCAAGAAAGACTGTGAGTAACTGTCACGTTTAGATCCCACAGTGGAAAAACTGACAAAAAATGCAAGTGAGGGAAATGTTATACATTGTTTCCTTTCATTGTCTGAGGAAGCCATCTGCACCCAATAGTATTCATTTCTATTAGAATACGGGTTATATTCTTTCCTAATGAATATTAACAGTGGAATTTTTTGGTGGACCTTCTGAGTGTAAATACTGGAATATAAGCTTTTTTTTAATTAAACAAATGTATGTATCACGACCTTCACCAGGAGAAAAAGGGAAAATAATTTGCTTGGAATAAACATTAATTTAATAAGCACATTGGCAATTTTTGGCAGATTTATCAAAATTCCGCCTATATTCTTCTCAAGCTGAGGCTAACCTAGACCTTAAAGCCAGCCTCCATAAACACTAGTCCACCACTGGGTCATAGGGGAGCTGGAGCCTGTCCCAGTAAACATAGAGCAGAAGGCAGGAGACACCCAGGACGGGATGCCAGTCCATCACAGGGCACAGGGCAGGGGACACCCAGGACGGGATGCCAGTCCATCACAGGGCACAGGGCAGGGGACACCCAGGACGGGATGCCAGTCCATCACAGGGCACAGGGCAGGGGACACCCAGGACGGGATGCCAGTCCATCACAGGGCACAGGGCAGGGGACACCCAGGACGGGATGCCAGTCCATCACAGGGCACAGGGCAGGGGACACCCAGGACGGGATGCCAGTCCATCACAGGGCACAGGGCAGGGGACACCCTGGGCAGGATGCCAGTGCATCACAGGGCACAGGGCAGGGGTCACCCAGGACGGGATGACAGTCCATCACAGGGCACACACTCTCACATAATCACAGACTATGAGCAATTTAGTCACCAGTTCCACAAACTGCACAAACAAGATCATGCAAATTCCAGACAAAGGAGGTGGGATTGTAACCAGGGGTGCTGGTAGAGGTTTTGGGCCTTATTTTGGGATTGCCTACCCGTCACTCAGCAGCTCCTGAAATCATCCTAACTTCCCCCATACAAAGCTGCATCGCTAACCATTGAGCCACCATGCCATCCTCATAATTATAGTCACATGTTAATTTAAAAATGCCTGAGGCTTCTGTCTGTAAAAATCCAGCCACTGTACTCCAGTATGGTGTTTACAAACAATAGATGTAATACAATAGCTATTTCCCCCAAGATATATTTACCTCAATGTTGTTGGTGAGGGTATTGATGAACTTAAAGCCGGGAATCCTCTTGTCACTGCACAGCACTCCTACGTCTTCTGTATGCTTGCAGTCGGACACCCCAATTCCATTAGAAGAACACTGGGCCAGTGTTTTCTCCTTGCCAGTGCAGTGCACATTGTCAAACCAGATGCGCCCTGATTAACAAAAGAGCATATCTTCAAAACACTATTCAGTATTCGGAACAGATTCAATTATTGAGTCTTTTCAAATGGCATAATGGATTCTCAGATGAATTCTCACACATGATTTAAAATGAGGTTTGATTCAAAATAAATTACACCTATAGTAGAATAAAAGCACAAAGGTCCTTAGTAAGAACCTTCCTGTTTTGCGCAGCTTGAAATTCTTTAATTTATTGCCCCCGCCCCCCCAAAAAAAAAACAATTATCTTAACAAAATAAGTTAACTGATGGGGAGTCCATTTCTACATGTCATTCATTTAACGATACCCAGCAGGCACTGCATAGACCAACAAATTATAATTTTTATAGAGTCAGCTACAGAGCATCAAGTAATAAGAGCAGAGCTCTGCAGCAACCCTTAAGGAGGCCACCAGAAAAAGCAGCAGTTCAATCTGCAACGGGAAGTTCCTGCTGGAGGGGACTCTAGAGAGAGACACACACGCAAACCCGTGCAGATGGTACTAATATGGAGTCTGGGCACCAGTCTGCTGCCAGAACTACCCAGTAGCTGAATGTGATACAGAACCAGCAGTGGAACGTCCAGCAGACCGTCAGCACAGCCCAGAGCTCCAGAAAGCCCTGCGTCCCTGTGTGCTGTGAGCAAGGAGGAGCTTCAGTCCTGCATCGCAATTTAAAGGATCGAGTGGGTAGATTTAACGTCAGCTGAGACTAAGAGGTCTCCACCATGCTATTCTACTGAAAGGCATTTGACCTATTTTTAGTCTTTGAAAAAAACTGTAAGTGTTCCTGCACCTTTGATCCATGTTGTGGCTTGTTGCGTTCAACCAGAACCAAACACCTATGGTTTTACATTTATATTTTGCCATTACTGTAATATAAATATGTATCACCTTGTTGCTTAGCTAGTACTTTTAACTAAAATGACTTTGAAATGTGTCCATATTTACACCACCAGTCAAAAATTTTTGCACACCACAGGTCTGTACCCAGGGGCGGATTAACGCACAGGCTAGATATGGCTTAAGCCTAGGGGCCCCACGTGTGCCAGCCTGCAAGGGGGCCCCCATTGGCGCGGAGGGGGGCGGGGTTGGGGGGCCCACAGACTACTGTAGCCTAGGGGCCTCTGTGCACCTTAATCCGCCCCTGTCTGTACCACTTTTCCACTATTTCATAAACTGCAGATTTTTTATTTGTTAAGCTTTGGAAACCGAGTGAACAACTAGAAATGAATAAGAAAGTCAACTTGTTTAATTTTCCTTTATAACATGGAAAGAGTATGTACATGTCTGACATCCTATTCACTGGTTGTGTGGTGATTTCAGTGTCAAATTCTAGGCTGTCCTTTAACTTTAAATGCACTATTCAACCGATTCATCTCACTCGCGGTCAATTAATAGCTCTTTAAATATCTAAAACTGGTCTGGTGATCCACATTATATTAGATGGCGTTTTGTAGGTCAGTGGTGAGACATTTTGTGTGTCTGAAACATTGATTACGGATGGCAGATATCAGCTAGCAGACAAAAGACAAGCAATCGTCACTCTGAGAGGAGAAGGCTATAGTTACAGAGTAATAGTCAAGAAATTGAAAATTCCTTTCCGCAGTTGCTTATACATTCAAGAGACACCAACAAACTGGATCTAACCTGGACAAGAAGAGGGCTGGTAACAAACAAGTTCATAAGAGTGACAAGTTTACGTAACAGAAGGTTAAGTGCACCAGAAATCAAAGCACAACTGAATGAATGGCACCAAAACATCAGCTTCAATTGTGTGCAGAAAACTGAGGAAGGCAGGGCTGAAGGGTTGCGTTTCAGCCAGAAAGCCACTTTTGAGGGTGCTTGACAAAAGGAAAAGGTTTGCATGGGCGGAAGAACAGAGAAACTGGTGTGTAGAAGGTGTAAGGTGCTGTCGACTGATGAATCGAACTCTGAACTCTATGGTTTCTCAAGGAGGCGTTACAGTATGTGCGCCGGCGCACTGGGGGGGGGATGCTGCCACAGATTATACTGTAACTTCCACTGCAGCATGGAGGAGGCAGTGTGATGGTTCAGAGGCACTTTACTGAATCAAAAATTGTAAATCAGCATAGGACTCTAATTTCGAATCAGAAAGGCTACCATAGCATTCCAGTGGCATTCCAGCAGGCAGGAGGCTCATTAGTCAGCCGCACTTTCTGCAGCCGGACAATGTCCCCAAACACGCCTTCAAATTGTGTCACAACTATTTGAAAAGGAAAGAAGAAGAAGGGAGGCTGAAACTCATGGCCTGGCCACCACAGTCATCTGACTGGACCTGATAGAGCTAGTCTGGGATGAACTGGACAGAAAGGTCAACTGGTGCATCACACCTGTGGATGATGATCCAGGAGAGGAGTGCTGGAATGTGCTTACAGGGCAGTATTTAATGATTTAATGTCCCTTGGAGAAAGAATGCCTTGAATTTGCTCTGCTAGAGGGGGTCACTTGCCTTGAATTTGCTCTGCTAGAGGGGGTCACTTTGTTGAATCAAAGATATTACATTTTCCTGCTAATAAAGCTACTCAAATGGTGAAAATACCGTAAATTGTTAGGAAATAAGTCAGTTTTTAGTAAATATTAAGCAAGTAATGTGCAAATGTAGAGAATGAAAGTGTGCCTTGAACGGGACTGTATACAGCTAGAAATTACACTAAATCTTAACTGCATGTACTAGGAATTTGTTTTGGCAGTATTGGTGCTTACATTCACAGATAACATAGAAAAACAAAGAACATAAATTAAGAAAAATAGATAAGTAGAAATAACAGAACAGACACAACCTCATTTATTTAAAGGATGTTTGTACAGTGTAGCAGGAAAATTGCGCATTACCACACTCCATTTAGTGACAAACGGAACAGCCTGGACAGCCAAGGAAATGTTGAGTCATTACCGAGGTAGGTTAATTACAGTATTGCAGTGCTGGGAATGATGTGGCTTTCATTAAAAGCTGCTTCACAGCTTACTCCCATGTTCCAGTATGACATTTATGGATCAAAGGAAAGAGCTGATTAAATCAACTTTCGTTTTTCTTTATAGATTTTACATTTTGCAATTCGTCTTCAGCAGCAGCTGTATGATGAACGTAAGCTTAACGTCTAATACACAAAATTGCTACTTTTGCATTTTACTTACTTAGCAGACAGTGTCACTGAAAGCAGGGTCAGACAATCCCTGGGGCTGTTGGGATTATGGGCCTTGCTCAAGGGCAAGATGGTGACATCACTCTACCGACCTTGAGGTTTCAAACCACAACCTTCCAATCAGAGGCACAATCCCAGTCCTAATTCATAATGCATGTACCTTCATAATACACTGCATATTTGCTTGTTTGCATAATTATTCTGAATGAACAGGGGGAAGCGCCTAAGGATTCGTTTTGAAACACAATACGCATCATTCTCACAAGCTCATTACCATATCATTCCTCGTCGAAGGAATCTCATGTCATGAGAATGACCGTACCAGAGTATCGACATGCATCCATTTTCAAAATAAAGGGTTTCTGTGGGTTTCAAATAGGTTCACAGTGTAAATGAAGTGATCCATGTTCCACGTTTAGCTTCTTGCCAAAATCATTCTCACGGTCGTAACCCCGCTTCCTGCTTGATGAATTTATTACACGTCTTGCATGGCCACGCCCTCTTTTTTAGGTTACGCACGGTGGGAATGTCCATGCTTCTGAGGGGAGAATACATTTTTGGGCGTATCATTCTAAGACATTCTTTTTATTATGTAATTGCTTGGCAGGAGAATCGACCCCAGTGTCCAGTGTTTCCCAACTCGGTCCTCAGGGACCTATAAACAGTCCACATTTTTCCTCCCTCCCACCTCCTGGCACTTGAAAGCCACGAGAGGATAAAGGAAATGTTTGGAGTTAAACTGCCTGGTTCATGCCGCCTAGTCCTAAACGATTCACGCAAAACAAACCATCACGTAACTGTATACAATGGCTAGCCTACCTTCTCCTTTGCCGTATTTCGAACCTGGGTACCATGACACGGCCTCCGTGTAGCCCAGCTCCCTGCACACCACGTGGGCAGCGTGAATGGTGAAGTCATCATCGCAGACGGTGCCCCACTCTCCACCATAGAAGACCTCCACGCGACCCTCATTGTGCTTGCGCTTTTCGCCTGCCAGACGCAACTGAATCTTCGGGGTGTCGGGGGGAAGCTCTGGGGCAGTGTGGTGCTCCTCAGCCTCACCGTAGGCTTCCGGATAGCCCCATGCCTCATACTGGGCTGCGCACGGCACCCATAGGCACAGCAAGGCGACGAGGCAACATGCATGGGAGCTGCAGCCAGGCATGATAATATTAAGTCCACACTGACAGGGGTACCTGAAGGCGAAAAGTGAGAGAAAAATATTCAACTTAACTCCAGAGCTGTCATCCAATTAGGAAAGCAAACTAATCGCAAATCATAACCACAGTGTGAGGTACTGAAAAATGTATCACTTTTGTATTTGCAGAGGATTCGATGCCTCTGTCGACTGAGGTGTGGAGTTTACACGCTTTGGGCGGAGAAACACCAAAATATAGGCGTGTTGCATATAAATGACTCGTAGGCGTATTCTGCCACTGCGCTTAAGCGCATTTTTCGCTAAGTCCTCTTAAGGTCTGTATTAAGTCCTGCGCCCCTACATGGCCAAACGTAATATTGCAGTTTTCAGAAGCAGAACAAAACTAATCTTTGTTAACATGCGTCATACACTTCGAAACAAATGTGACAGTAGAAAACGCTATGTGAATAAATCTATTTATGTAAGTACTATATAACACAATGATTCAAGTGACATCTGCCTTGTCAACACGCCTAGCAGGTGAATCAATTAGTATTTTGCTGGATCGAAACAAATCCGATATAATTTGTAATGAAATACTTTGAGAGGTTGTATTTTATGTATTTAAAATATTTTAAATTACCTAATAAAATGCTATTTTAATAATGTTCTTCAGTAGGATCACAGAATTTGAAATATAGCATATCGCCATCCTTGGCAGTACAGTAACATCCTGTTACAGTGGACTCGCTTATAACGGAATATCGTCTATAACGGACAAGGTCCGCTGGTACAGGTGTTATGCCGAAAAAGGCATCCCTGCCGTAGAATGCATGCCTGTCTCTAAATGACCGATTGGTCGCTGATGTGAAACGAGTTGAGCTACTTTGTCGAGTTAGGCTAGTGTAGTGCTAATCGATAACCCTAACCCTAATCCCCAAAAAACCTGTAAAACCCTAACCCCCAAAACACCCGTAAAACCCTAACCCCCAAAACACCCCTAGAACCCTAACCCCCAAAACACCCCTAAAACCCTAACCCCCAAAACACCCCTAAAGCCCTAACCCTAACCCCCGAAAAACCCATAACCCCCCCCAAAAAACCCTAAAAGCTCAACTCATCAGAACACCGGCATTCATTCTACGACAGGGATGCGTTTTTCGGCATAACACCTGCTGTGCTCCTTTAAGAACATGCAGAAAAACATCAGATATAGCGGACTCGCATATAACGGAATTTCGATCGCTTATAACGGACAAACAATTTGGTCACCAGGGCCGTAGTTTTGTTCGGCTATAACGGACATGCCGGTGATATCCAGCGCAGATACTGTACGTAGTCGGGATTATTAATATAGTCACGCATCTGGTCAGGTGAAGTTGGATTATTACTGTACATGTGAAATATAATAATCTGTACCATACGTGTGTCTTCTGGGGTGTAGGCTACGTGGCATGAGTAAATGGTGTCCTGTAGTTGTGTTCTGGGCATACAGCAACTCTGGATAGGTCCGTTGAAGTCCGTTATAACGGGATTCTACTGTATTCCAAGGAAAGAAGCCGCTTTGGAGATCCGTGCAAATTGCCTTTACATTACGTATGCAGTAAAACATTCTGATTCATTTCAGCGGGCATCCTCAGGCAGTAGTGCATCCTGTGCTGTGTCTTACGTGGAAGCCTTCAGCAGCGATAAATCAGAAAAGCTACTTTTGTTCCAAGGTCAAAGTTAAATACGTATCAGCTTTTTATAGCCACTGAGCCTGTATAAAAGGTAGAACCGACTGGTGAATATATTTAATATATATTATCACAGCCGCTGGTCCCGTTTTTATTTCTTGAGTGTATATCTAAACGATTCTATGAGTTTATGTTCGGCACCCTAGTGTAAGTGGGGAATTCACTTAATATGATCATTTAAGAAAGCGCTAATATAGTGCCTTATTTTTGTTAATGAGAAATAAATTAAATTATAATAAAAAAAAAACCTCTCATTCTTCCTGCCTGTTAGGGTAGACACCTGTGTCATACAGGATGCTGTCTTCTGTGGTTCCAAGACTGCCATGTGCGAACTTGTCTCTCCTGGAATAATGTATGTCCTACAATGTGGGGAATTGTGGCAACTATACAACAAATTGGCAACAGTGTACTATAATAGTTGTACAATCAGCAGCTTGATTATGAATATTTCTTCAAGTATTGGTCTAATCACTCTACTAAATCATTAGAAGTAGCATGATATGTCACTGTATGGTTAAACCCTTTCATTTTCACCCTTGTCCCAAACATATTGTTAACTTTATGACCCCTGTGACTAATTAAAATCTAGGAAAAGAATATGAAAGTAAAAATACCTTGGAACTTCAGTCATTTTTTCTATAGGAATCTGTTTCAGGAATACTCACTCTATGTTCCCTGAACACTCTTAGTGTTGCACTTTAAATAAGTGTGAGTGTGCCCTGCGACAGATTGGCGCCTCATCGTGGGTTGTTCCCAACCTCGTGCCCATAGCTACTGGGATACAGCTCTGGACCCCCTTTGACCCTGAATAGAACAGGTGGTTGCAGAAAACGAATATGTTCTTTCTGTGTCTGAAAGTGATGTTTAGCTTATGCTACAGTACTGCTTACTCTTAGCTCAGCCTAACGGCCCTTAGGTCTAGTTGACTCCTTGACAGCTGTATGTTGGTAATGTGCAATTTGCCTCACTTGTATGTCGCTTTGCACCAAAGTGCAATGTAGCCTGTAATGTTTTCTGTCCTTATAATGGGACTATATCCTTATAATTTTAGACAAGTGCACTTTGTTAAGTTATAATTTTAATGTATGATAACATGTGCCCTCATCCCAAATATAAAATACATACATAGACTACTTTAACTTTTTTTTTTTATTTAGGTGAAATATCTGAATATCTTAGAAGTCTTTGGGTTCAATGAAGTGCACATAGCATAATTCTTTATACTGGCTTTTAGACAATTGGAAAACATGTAAACAATATTGTCTTAGTAACAACATTACACTTAGTAATCATCCTTTTGCAACAGTTCAATAGTTTGATTAACCCTTTCGGTCCTTTCTGGGCAAGTTATTCTAATACTGTGAGAACCTTAAATAAGCCATTGCGTTATTCTACTCATGAACAATACTTAATATCATTTAATATGTCCAGTGTGTGGACCTTACCCAAGATCCTTCTATGACCAAAAGTGCATTCTTGAAAGCATAATACTTAAATATATTATTGTATCATCACACCCATTCTGCAAATTTGACCTCAGGAAAACGTGTGATAGACTGACAACTGGAATTAATTGAACTAAGACTAAACTCCGGTAATAATCTAAATCTGTATATTTAGTATATGTTTTTGTATATGGACATAACTGGCATAAGAAGAAAATTTCCTCACGCAACAATTCTTCATGGCAATTACAGGAATTATACTATTCAAGGGCCTTGCTCAAGGGCCAGCAGAGATGTGACTGTATCGGGCTGGAACCATCAACCTTCAGACTGCAGACACAGAGGCCTAAGCTGCTGAACCACAAACCACAGCCTAGGAGTTGATATTAACAATGTGTGTCTTCTAACCATTTATCCTGAGTAGGCTCAGTGAGGGAGGGGAGGGCCTAGGGAAAAAGGGAAAAAGGCTGGGGTACACCCAGGACAGGAGGCCAGCCCATGGCAGAACACTTGCATAATACGAAATTTAGGGATGACAGTTAGCCTACCTGCATGCCTTTGAACTGAAGGAGGAAAGAACAGCAACCCAAGGAGACCCAGGCGACATGAAGGGAGCATGCAACCTCCACACACACACACACACACACACACACACAGAGCAGAGGTAGATATCAATCCCCCAGTCTCAGAGGCACGAGGAAACTTCTAATCACTGAGCCCTGCCATATCCATTACCTCAAAGAGGAAACCAAATACATCTTTTAATACAATAAACCGCAAAAAACATCAGTTAAAGACTGACCAAATGTATGAGCTACCATATTCATAAGCCTGCCTCAAAATCTTTTTTCCAGAAACAAACATTAGGGAATTGGTTTTCACCCACACACCTACAACTCAAATCATTAGCCCCGTAACATGACAATAAAAGCAGGTCCAATGTAAAAACCATACCATGAGCCACCTCTATGTAGAATATAAGCTATCAAAATGATTACATCAACTCTTACATTAACTCTTACATAAACAGAAAAGTTTATGGAAGTTTTAATCATGTATCTACACTGGGGCTGTACCCTCAAGGGTCTGTCAATTGTACCCTATAGCTGTAGGTAATTGTACCTTTTAAGGTATAGAAATGGTACAAACCACATTAATGTACCCCCAATGGTGCAAAAATGTTTCTCTTTGTCCATTTCCGTACAGCCCCAGTGGCAAGCAAAGGTACAAACACTTTTTTTTTGCACTGTTGCCTCACACCTCTGGCCTCCTTCCCTGCTCTGTGTGTGTGGAGTTTGCATGTTCTCCCCGTGGCATCAAAGGGCGACCTCTGGATTCCCCCCCCCCCCCCCCCGCCCCCCCCGTCCAAAGGCATGCTAAAGCTAACTGGAGGTGTGAATGCCCTATGAGAGGTTGCCACCCCATCCTGGGTAATTGCTTGTCTTGCCCCCGTAGCTTCCAGGATGAGCTCCAAACCTCCATGACCCAGTATAGGACAAGTAGGTATAGAAAACTGATGGATGGGTGGATCTAAAGGGGGATTCAATGCCATATGAAAGCACACCTGGAGATTTATGACCCCATCTGCACATTTACTGAAAGTCCTTTGTCTGCTCTGAAATGGGAATTCTTATACACAAATGCACAACTTCCTGTGACCGCAGAAGTGAAATTCCACAATCTATCTCTGCAGTATAAACTACTTGCATGCTCATTTAATTAGGAACGCTAAATTACTTACATATGACATCAGCTGAACAAAGATCTGGCAAGAGATCATATGTCCTAAGGTCTCAGGCCGAGGAAGTGTTTCTATGGCAACCATACTGTTTTTTTTTCCAGAATGTTAGAGATTGTGTACTCGTTCAGGATCATTCCCTATTATGTAGAGTTTCCTGACTATAGCATCTTAAGCTGTAATAGGCCTACATTAGCCAACTAACGTAAGCTTCAATGTTCAGATTTGACTATTTTATCTTTCCCTCCCATACTTAAGATTCCCTTGAGTATAAAATAAAACAACATTAAATAAATATGGGATTAGAGGTCTACTCCGATTTAAGAATAACCGCAAAAGTCAACCCCAATACGCTATACAAGGCAGTCCTGACTTAAAGAACAGCCGAAGCAATGGCATATAGCACTACAGCAGTGTAATGCACTATGCCATAAAAGGACGATTATAAAACTTATTCATTTAAAATGTAAATGAAATCTGAAAATCTACATATGGTTTGTATGCCACGTCAATTTACCTTGAGGGAATTTTGACTGGCGTGTCACTGATAAATAAAAGTATCATAAACTAACACATTAAAGTGACATCCTTGCTCTGTGCGAAGGAAGAAATGTGCTCGAAAATCACATTTTGAGGATATAAAAGCAATAGTGAACACTTTCATGGAGTAAATTACAGCACAGAAACGTGATGCCTTCTTGTACGTAACGTAAATAACAAGTGACTAATGTTAAATATAAAATATAAATAAAAATCTATACGCAAAAATCAAGCTATATATTTATTCCCTAGTTTCAATTAACTAGCTTTCAAAAATGCACATTCTACTAATTAGAATTTTAATGCAGGAGTCGAATGGAACTGTCTTTTAACTTACTTTGAAAACTGAAGCTTTCCGTTAAAGGATTCCTCAGGATACAACTCTCTTGCGCCTTTGCCGGGAAAATCCTTAAAAGTGCAATGTCCCTTTTTCCTTCAGTTCAGCTATTCTAACTTTCACCACCTCCAACATCATCAGTAAGTTTAAAGAATAAGACACGCCTTATAGGGCGTCTCTGTCACGCCTACGGCCGCAGTGAGCTCATCCTTAGCTCTATAGCTCCACGGGGGGAAAATCGGACACCGATGTCCATCACATACTTTCAAAATAAAGATGCTTATCAAACTAGGAGTCCGTGGGCTACGTGCTGTTCTGAACCATTCTGGTTTAAAGGTCTTGAGGTCTGGAGTTGTAACTCTATGCTATGTGACTCCTGTAGAAATGTAAAACAACTGTTCACAGTGATTAAATTGTGTTGCCTTTTCAAGGCAATTACGGTAACTATAAATTTGTATGCATTCTTGGTGCATTAATGTTTTTATATAGATTTTTACTCTATCACTTATTAATATCAATTATTAATCTACGAAGAATAATCATGTTTACATCTCGATCAGCATGTTATAATGTTAGAATAAGTTAAGCGGAGAAAAAAAGTAGTTAGAATTAAATATTTCACCACAAGTTTCACATACTGAACACGTATCACATTGTAATATACTGCCACCTTGTGCACACTGAGCGCCGGTACCCTGCAGCGACATTTTGAGGAGCAGGTGCTCAAAGCCTTTGACACTTGCATTAAAGGGCCACTCAGCAGCTTTACTGGGAGATTTTAAATAGTTCGGGCAATAGGGCAGATACTCACCCACCTGCAGCCCTCCCCCTCTGCACTTGCCTGCTGAGCACAGCTGCACTTGTAAAGCACCCATCTACCCACCCCCATCCATCTTTGAGTAGTTTATCCAGGTCATGGCAGATGGAGGGGCTGAAACCACATGTCACATGGCATACAGGTACACCCAAGATGGCATTTCAGCACTGCTATGTCTAGACCTAATATCTGTTGCTAACCTCTTTAATTGGTTTCTTCATCTGGTTATCTGGTTATCCATCCACCCATTTTCCACACCGGCTTGACTAATGCAGGGTCATGGTTAGGTAACCCCAATTTACCACAGCAAGTTTTGGGACTGTGGGGTGGGTACTAGTGAGCCCGGAAGAAACTCCACAAGGAGAAGAGGAGATCATGCAAACTCCATGCATGGAGACTAGATCCCTGGTGCCAGAAGTGCTAGCTAACAATGCTAACCACAGCGCCACCATTCAATAATTCAAACACCATTGAATTCATTTTGATGATTCAGCATCACCTCTTGTGATTCACCATCGTGACCTTCACCTGCCATGCAGTTTTCACAGTGCCTGTCTGGATGGTTTGAATTTGCCAAACTCAACAGTGAATCGTGGCAGCTCGTACTAGTACTGTATTAAGTTGTTTCAATTCCTGATAAAAAAAAGGAAATAAAAATGATTTTAAAGTATTTCAGGAATATTTTGCTATTTGCATTTCTAATCATTTAAGTATGTTTAAAGTTGTAGCGTGTGAAACATGATGATGAACAAGTACTAATATTTTCCAACAGTAATTATTTCATCATAATCCAATAATAAGGATTTCATATCCAGGCATATGTAACTTAACAGAGGGAAGAACTAACAAAGAAATAGTTCTTTCATTTTTATTGCATAAAAAAATAAATAAACAATTCATTAGATGTGTGCAAGTTTTGGCAGAACTTTTAATTGAATACACAATACAATGCAATAGTTGTAACATTTGATCTGGGGTAATTTTGAAGAGATATATTGTATTTTAAGAGACATATTTCATAAATGTATTTATTCCAGAAACAAGTCAGAAGTATCACATGTTTACTGATGTATTTCAAGAAGTAATTTTAGAAAATTTGGTAACGCTTTACATTAAGTGCACCTTCATAATGCATTCATAGAACATTCATAAGCAGCATGCAAGTACCATATCATCCTAACATTATAGAATTATGTTAGTTATTATTATGTAATGTTTGTTATTAATGTATATTACAGCTGTTAAGGGATGTTTGGATGTTACGGTATACATACATGATGTTTATGAATGTTTTATGAATACTTAAGGAATACATTATGAAGGTGTACTGAACATTTTATGGATGCAATATAAAAGCATTATGAAAACGCACTCAATGTAAAGTGTTACCAAAAATTCTTTAGAATGCTATTGCCATACATTATGTCAAGTTACGTTTGATTGAATTTTGTCTTTTGTGAGTTATATTTCGGCTGGTATGGTGGCGCGGTGGTTAGTACTGTTGCTTCATACCTTTGGAACCATGCTTTGAGTCTCAGCTCCATGTGTGTGAAGCTTGCATGTTCTCCCTGTGTCATCGTGGGTTTTCTTCCAGGTAATCTAGTTTTCCCCTACAGTCCAAAAACATGCTGAGGTTAACTGGAGGAATTGCCTGCAGACGTGTGAGTGAATGGTGTGTGTGAGTGTGCCCTGCAATGGGTTAGTGCCCCATCCTGGGTTGTTCACCGACTTGAGCCCATAGCCTCTGACATAAGCTCCAGATCCCCCATGACCCTGAATAGGACAAGTGGGTACAGAAAATGGATGGATGGAGTTATAATTCATTTAAAAATCTGGCTCTCATTTATCTTATTTGGTCATCATCTTTACCAAATATAATACAATTGTATTTTGCATTATATGACACATATTTCCATATTTAATTGTTATTATCTGATGCAGTAGACCTTTATACCTTTGTACCTTTATCTCAAGATTTTGATTGTAAAGATATTAATGATGTATTTGTTGGGATTGTTTGGAAAAATATGTTTCGCCGCTTAAAAAGTTGCTTCTTTTGTAATCAAGAATGGAAGGTGGTTTTGATCTTCTTTATTTATTTTGTCTAAGTGTGAAATTGTTTAAGAACTGTAGAACTGTAATTGTCAGTCAACTTATTTTATACAACACACTATCTATAATCTGTTATGTAATTTCTCAATCAGTAAGTTGGTTGTTGACCTTTCTAACTTTTATCAAGAAGTCATATGTTCATTTTTTTCCACAAATGGTTAAACATATGGAATAGTGGTTCTATTACAGATAAAAATTTTGTCTTTGTAATATTGAGAAGTTGAGGGTATGTGTGCATTCTGACCTGTAAGATCAACCTGGTGAATTATTCTCATATGAGAATTTTATGTGCCCTGTGGACAGTAACAAAGTACATTTGCTTGAGATTACTTAAGTACATTTTTCGAGTATCTGTACTTTTTTGTATTTGTATTTTTTCTTTGGAAACATCACTTTTACTCCACTATATTTGAGAGACAAATGTTGTACTTTTGACTTCACAATATTTTTATGAAGTTTCTCTTTACTCATTACGTTGAAGCATAGCTTTGAAATCAGCAGATAAATTATCTTTTAAATAATGTGATATGCCTTATTGTGTTCCTCACATGAAAAATAACAGTGGAACGTGTTTTTTTCAAGTTGTCATTAGAGAAAAGTTTTGGAAAGATTTGGAGTATTTTTCATTGACATCTGGTCATAGTGGTGATAAAAATCATAATTGCGATGTTATTTGTGTAAAATCATTTGAACCTTTTGATTCTATTTGACAAATGTAATGCACACGAAGTCCAATATAAAAATCTAAGCTACATTTTAAGTTTTATAGCTGGATTGATTCTATTTACAATCTCAAATGCATACGCAACAGGAAGTGCACTTCTCATGTTTTAGAAGATTTATACTACCGTAGACGTGTTCCAGGCTATATGTTGTCGCTTTTTTTTACCTCTTCTCATTTTTTAAAAACTTTTCTAAGGATGTATTTTTCTTGCGAGTTTCTTGTTCTGCAAAATATTAGCACGTATTTACTCGAATTCGATTGGCTGACTGTCTAGCCAATTGAATTTATGCTCCTTTTAGAACGTTAGGTTATGTTTAACGGCGGTTGCGAAGTTAGTTTTATTCACCTTGGTTGTACCTCAACCCTGATAACTAATGAGAATTTCTGCTCTAAAAAGTACTTTAAGCACCGTTACATTTTGAAAATGTTATTTCGGGGATGAATTTGGAAATAGCTCACGCCAAGCAATTTCGGAACAGTTCACGTATCAAAGTACAAGGAAACGTCATGCATTAAATCGAGAGAGATGTATCATGGCACTTCGGTACTTTAGCAATTCATTATGAAGAGCCATAACTGCTCAAAATTATTTATTACCTAATTACTGGAGGAAGCTTTCAAGGTGACCGGATACGGATGAGTGCAGAACTATTGCATCTTATTACAATTAAGTCGATTAACATTTCTTAAGAATGAACAAGGAAAATTGTACACATTTACCATATACAGTAAAATATTTATTTATAAAAGGCATCAATATCATCAGACCCCGAAAATACAATAAATACAAAGAAAGATGAGTTCCTCGTCTAACAAAGATTGCATATTAAACACAAAAGAAAAAACATAAAGTTAAAACAATCGAGCTTAATATCTCAGGGTTACAGACATCCATAGGTGGCTCCCTTTGTCTGATTGGATGTTGGAAATCTTGGCGCATTTATTCAAATCACATATAGACTAAACCAGGGTTATAATTACAAGATTATACAAACCAAAACAATCAATTGTTTACAATGGGAAGAAAAAAGTTGTATTAGTGTCTAATAAAACTGTGCATCACTCGATAACATGTTAATCTGTCTTTACAAAAAGCTCATCTTGCATTAAAAGATACTCACTAAAACACTTTTAAATAAATATTTTACACATTTCGTTGCAAGTTTAACACAACAGTATACAATTTCCTTTGGAGTCTTCGTTGCCTTTACTAATCTTGCCAATTAACATTAATATATCGATTGCCCTACCAAATTGGACTACCTTCTTTGGCGTGCATATTAAACTACAAAAACTCTCTAACGCTGTAACTATATGAAACTGTACATATTAAAATACTCCAAATCGTAACAAACAATACTTATGGAATAATTCGGTACTTTTACGAAGACATGTTGGCTCTTGTAAGAGCCTTTTTGGGTAGCAAAGTCCGTTATTTAAAGTCCGTTTATTTCCTCTTGGGAGCTGCCCTCCTGGATTTTGCTGCTTTCGGCTTCGTGGCTTTGGGTTTAGCCGCCTTGGCCTTCTTGGGAGCCTTGGCCACCTTCTTCACTGGTTTCTTCACTTTCTTCGGGCTCTTCGCAGTCTTCTTTGCCGCAGCCGGTTTCTTCGCCTTCTTTGGCGTCTTCTTCACTGCTGGTTTCTTCGCAGTCGCCTTTTTTGGCTTTTTAGCCACAACTGGTTTCTTGGCCGCCGGTTTCTTAACTTTGCTGACTGTCTTTTTCGCAGGTTCCTTGGACTCGCCTTTCTTGTTCAGTTTGAAGGAACCAGAAGCGCCGACACCCTTGGTTTGCATCAGAGTCCCCTTCTGGACTAAGGATTTCAGTGCCAGTTTCACACGAGAGTTATTCTTCTCCACGTCATAGCCACCAGCGGCCAAAGCCTTCTTGAGGGCTGCTAGTGACACTCCTTTGCGTTCCTTTGACGCTGAAACGGTTTTCAGGATGAGATCGGACACACTGGGGCCGGACTTCTTCGACTTTGATGCAGATTTCTTCTTGGGAGCTTTAGCCGGAGCCGTGGCAGGAGCTGGGGCGACTTCTGCCATTTCTGTGGACTGTTGCTGCTTTACCCTTCCCAGTTGAACGTCAGACAGACAATGGTAATACGACACGTAGAAAAGGGCGGAACTTAAATGCCAAGTGAGAACCCTATAGACTCAACCGCCCGTGTAGCAGCTCCGGGTTGTGGAAAACACTCTGGGGTTGTGTTTTCTTCTCAATGAAAATGACGAAATTTTAAGGCAAACGAGCGCTTGTATAAAAATCAAAACATGGCAATGAAAACCAAACATCGGCATGTTTCAGGTGCATTGCCGTTAGACAAAAAACGTTTATACATTTTCAACAGAAACACGGAAAGTTTGTCGATATCACGAGTAAACCCGGGTACTTAGACGCCGCTTCCTCCAGTCTTTCAGTAATAAATTGATCAAACGTTCGTCTAGAAATGGAATAGACATTTTTTCGTCAAAGAAAAGGCCCTGCGTTACATTTGTATAATTGTTTTAAGTTTAAATTATTCATAAAATAGCAATTCAGGCGCTTTATCAACGGAGCAGTTAACACAGTTCATCATAGGTCGCCATTCCATCCTTTCCTAATCAGAATGACGCATTCCTTACTTGATTATTTTAAATAAGTGAATACTTAATAAAATATACACTAGGAATATACTTGCTTCAGTAGTGACGCGTATATAGTGATTTGTGGCGAAGCGTTTAATTGAAAGAAAATTCTGTTTCTGTAACTTTTACTCATGAACCTAACTGTTATAATACTGTACAGTGGTGACACTTTCCTGGCAATTATATAGTACTATTTATTAGATTCGTATGTTTATATAGGCTAGACATGAAACAATTGTTATAATGTGAAACTTAAGTCTGCTGAATGTCATTCAACGAGTCCAAAGATGTTACAAAAATATTACAGCGTTTTCTATATCGTGTGCATTAGTAACGCTTGTTAGTAATTAAATTATTTCGTTGATATTAAAGTTAATTCATCGTTAATAAAAGTGCATAAAATGTATTATCCTAATACAAAATACCACTATATTGAATTAACCTTTCTACAGAAAACCCTGTATAGGACGTTCTCATATGACGACGTACGTTTTCATTAAGCGACCAACTGAATTGTATTTCCTTTACTGTCACGGATTATCATCATTCGCCCATTTAAAATTCCAGTATCATCGTTTAATTTTCATCCATTGTATGAATAAAACGACTTTAATGTGTTCTTGTAATATAACAAATTGCACATTAATCTATTTTATAATGATGGTTGTAGTTATGAATGGTCACTGTATTTTTCCTGTTCTCACACCACCGACGAGCTCGACATTTTTAATGTATGCTTGCGTTTTCTTTTCACGTATGGAATAGGCTCTGAAAAAATGTGTTTGGGTCAGAGTATAACTTCCGAAGGCGTACTGTGTGCGCGCTTGATGTTTTAATTAAGGCATATATGCAGGGGCGTTTCTAGCTATTGAAAAAAAATCAGGGGCCAAGTCAAGTTTACCTTGGGCTTGGCTTTTTATTTAAAGATTGGCGTTGGGGGTAAAATACTCGGGGCTACATCCCCGAGTAATCACAGCTACGCCCTTACATATAAGACAGCCACTACCTTAACTGCTTTTCGTTTAGCGTGTTTAGTGTAGGTGACGAGATCACGGATAATTTCCAGGAAAACTACAGAAAAAGAACAGCCGCAGTTCCTCATAAGAGGTGAGTGACTGCTCGCTCGGTAATAACCTGTATATTCCTACGCACTACGACTCTACAGTACCTACATTACTACATAACATTGTTGTACACGTAAGGATAAACAACAGCGTGTTATGGAGTGGACGCGGACCTAATTGAAAGCAACTCGTTTTTTTGGCAAGGATTCATTTGAGCGTGATTGGCTGGTTTGACTACTGCATAATTAACCCTGTATGTCACGTATACCAAGGCGCTGTTATTCCCCTCGAAATGTATGTTGTAGATGTGTAGTTTATTTATATTGAATTATATAGGGATTGTGTATATAGCGATTATGTGGGGTACCGGGACAATCGATATGATCTGTTTATTAGAAACTATGTGATTTGTCTCCTCGTCCGAAGAATCTTACTAGCAAAAGCAGAATTACCTCACGTCCCGTGATATTTTAAAATCTCCAGGTTTACTTTGAACTGTGAAAGCATTTTTCCGTGCTCTGAACGAATTCTCGTTATAATATTTAGGTAGGATGTGGAGTCTTTTGCGTCGTTTTCAAGGAGCAATAGAGTCTTGCTAAACACTCTTTGATCGTCTGTATTCTTTACGGTTTATAACGCATATTTTATCAAGAAATGTAATTCATGTTTTAGAACTTTTGAAACTAAAAGCACATGATGCTGTATTTATTAAACTATCGTATGTTGCAAGGTCTCCAGGTAGTACTGGTTGCTGATTCTCCCATGAAGTGATAGGTATAACTGCTCATAATGTATTCGAGGGACACGTAGTCCGCACAACTTTTTTTTTCCTAGCTGATCTTTCAGTACATTAAATTAATTCTGATCAGTTTTAGTAGGTTGCTGTAGTACAGGGCATTTCATACCTAAATTAACTTTTCAGTAGGAATGGACAGATTCATAAGTACATTTCCATAGCTGGATACTCAAACGTTACTCATTTGGTATCGATTATAACTTACAAGTATCAAAAACTTAATTCTTTCGTCGTCGAAATGTTATCACATCACTTGAGCAGAAACCCACTACAATTTTTATCAAGAAAAAATTATATATATATATATATATATATATATATATATATATATATATATATATATATATATATATATATATATATGTGTGTGTGTGTGTGTGTGTGTGTGTGTGTGTGTTAGAAAGGGCCTGTTTTTTATTAACAAGATTATACCTATGTGTATTGTTTTGGTAGTAGGCCTATTTAAATTAATACTTTATTTTGTCCCACATGTGTATACAGATATTTTGCGTATAATCACTAAATAAAAGTCTCTCATATGCATGGTATCATTATTTAATAAAATTATTGTAGGCGTAGTATCCCTCACTAATACATTCTACTTTAGCAATTCTAATGGCGATGAATCTACGTTTCTTCATGCAAATAAAGAACATCCACAAACAGTTGTTTTATTGGTCTGTAGAATGAGTCAGTCTCTGTTTTCTCTCTTTAATAGCTATCCCAGGAAGGCTTGTCTTCAGGGCGTTTCCCAAATATCACAAGTTAGCCATAAGCTGATTCAAATTGTAGAATTTCTCAAACAGGGAAGTGAAACAAATGAATGAATCATCTATTATCATTTATTAAGAGGCACAAAATATCACTGACTGAAAAAGAAATGTAGACTATAATATATGTAGATTTATAACATATACACGGCTGCTACAATGGAATACAATTGATTGGTATGATTTCCATTGATATAGACTGTCAACATGAACGAAGGCTACTAAAACAAAGTAGATAATGCTGGAAAATATCCATTTTGGCGATGATGCACTCTATACACTGTTCCAGCAGTGCTTACAAAAATATTTTCTTTGGTGAAAAACATTGTGTTCCACAAACAGGAGATACACAATTCATTAAGGAGAATGAACGTTTTATTCCATGTAGTTGCATCAGCTCTCTTCTTGAATCAATGGCTGAGAATAAAGTTAAAAATATTCATCAATGTTTTCTGATTGACTGTGCAAATGACAGGACTAGAGGTATACCTAAATTCTACACGGGAGCTATTATATAACGTTAAAAATCTCAAAGTGCAAAAGTGTTTTTTGCAACACACCCTAAAATACAGTAAATCATTGTGAGAATATTTTGTTATTAAACTTACCCTAAAACTGTCCTCTTCTCTTCCTAGGTCTGGTCGTTGCCAGTCTGGATTGGACAGTATTTTATAGACAACTAATCCAAAGGCTACAATCAGGATTCCTAGTGAGTTGGCAAACACGGCCTCTGGTGGCAGCTTGGAATATGGCTGCGTCTGATTGGTGTTTCCTTTACTGGAAAGGGAACGGATAGTATTCAATTCAATACCAACCTGACGAAGATTTCACATGGGGATTGCTTATCTGTGAAGCTACTTAAAATGAAATAACATAAAATGAGATGACAATAAAGCAGCAGAAAACATTATGATAATCACAGTTGCCAAAAATATAGTAACTGCATGCTGTTCAGTTAAAAATTGAAGATTTTAGTCTAAACAAGCAGCACGGTGGTTCAGTGGGTAGCACTCACACCTAAGGCCTGGGGGTTCGAATCCCACCTCTACTACTGTATGTATTCCAGTTTCCTCCCATAGTCCAAAGACATAATTAGGTTAATTGGCACCTTTAAATTACCCACAGTGCACAATTGTAAGTGTGCCTGTCCTTCAATGGACTGGTATCTCTATAGATACCATTACCTATAGCATTATGAAGATGGATGGATGCACTAATGTAGGTGGTTGCTTAACAAATATTAATATAAAAAAAACTGAGGACTCACAGGACGAAGAAAAGCTTCTCATTAATGCCAGAAATGCAGGATGCAATGGCCAGGAAGAAGATGATGCTGCCCATCCAAACATGTATAGGCTTGAGGAGCTTGCGGAACGCTAGTGGAGACCATGGGAGTAGAAAGGCGGCTAGACCCAGCACCCACTGAGAAGAGACAATGTGCAAAGAGAATCACATCATACTGTTTACAGCAATCCATGGACTACAAATGATAAAGTGGTAAGAAGTGTAACACATGGTATTTTAATTTAATATGCACTGAGAATTCAATGAAGGAAACCAAATCTTTCTATAGTCATAAGAAACATTATGGACCACTACAGAGCAGTATACTCAAAGCCTGGATTTTTAACAGTATTACTGATTAGCTTTTAAGCTAATGTAGTACAAAAGCAGAAATCTTATACTGCAGATGTACCTGAGCAGTGAAGAGGGCTGTGGTACAGATGCCCAGCCAACTGTGCAGTGAGTATAGGTTGGGGGTGGAGCCTGCATTGTGGTAGTCAAAGACTGCACAAAGACCCAGGACAGACAGGACAAAGGCAAGGAACAGCAAGCCGGCATGCAGGAGTTTCCAAGGCTGTTTGCTTTGCCTCCAGGTCAGTGGGACACGATATACAACTGCGGCTAAAACGTGGCCAAAGAAAAAATAAATATTCATAAATCCATAATGTATATACCCCGATGAGGCAAAACATTGTGACCACCCCCACATGACGCGACTAATGTTTACCATCTCGTAAAAACAGTACATGCCAAAGTGTGAGATATATTAGATGTTAAGTTAACATTCGGTACTTATGGTCGACGTGGTGTGCAGAGGAAATGGGCAGGGATGATGATCTGAGAGACTTTGAAAAGGACCAAATTATGGCCATGCAATTGCGTCTGAGTAACTTCGAGACGGCCAGTCCTATGGGGTACTCAAGGTGAGCCATAGCGAGTACCTACTTAGAGTGGTCTAAGGAGGTAAAATCGTGAGCCAAGCAAGTTGTGAACGAAGGCAATCACATCTGGTACAAATCACCCCGAAGGGTAACCATGGCACAAATTTTGATGAGGATCATGGGAGTAGTGTGTCATGGTGCACAGTGCATCAAGCGTAGCCAGAGCCAAGTCAGAGTGCCAAGGCTAACCGCTAAGGAGGAGAATTTTTACAAGAAATTTTACAAGACAGTCAACAGTATTCACTTCATGTGTGGGTGGTCAAATTGTTTTCGCTCATCGGTGTAAATATACCATAAACACAATGTATCAATTAAATTAGATGATAGATAGATAGATTCAGATATATCAAAGGAATGAACTACAAAGCATCTAGGATTTAAAGAAAAAGAACAAAAAAAATGTCTCACATCTGTTCGGAAACGGTTTCAGAAATAAAGTAGGGAAGTGAAAACAATACAAGACCTCATGTGCTTCTTCGGTCATCTTCTACCCACAGTGATACTGTCAGAGTGCATGGAAAGCACCATGTTCCACACTCACTGTGACAAGCGTGGATAGTTCCATTACTTACCATTCCCGTACAACACCACGAGGCCGGTCACCATCAGAACCGGATGCCAGTTGAACTGCAGTCCTGAGCCGTCCCAGGCAAATCCCCCACGCCATTTGTAGTTCCAGTAAGACACAAACACCACAGAGAGAATTCCAAGGCACAGGCAAAGCAGGTAGCTGAGATAGAACAGCAGAGATCTCATCCTGGCCCTAGGGAAATGTTTCATAAAACATCATATTGGAAAATGCGAGAGAGAAGTGACAAAACATGGATGATCAAAAATAAGTCCATCACCATCATTCAGGGAGATTTCAAATAAATAATTCAAAATTTTCTACCAGGCACCAAACTTTAGACATCCTGCATGAATATTCTTCAGCAATCCCTAGTGAATACTACAGATTGATCAAGTGTTTCTAAAACTTCTCCAACTACTACAAACATACATCAAATCAAACACATGGACTGTTGGACACACACTGAAAGGTGAAGAGTTTTTTTTTTTTTGGGATTATAGTTGGTAGCAGCAATTTTGTGATCTTTTCACAGTTTTTTTTTTTCTCCATCACAATTCCGACCACTTCATGTTGAGTATATTTTTTCAATACGTAGTCCTTTCTAAGAAGTTACAGTATACTGGTCATCGGTAGCTATATATATATATATCTTTGTAGAAGCTCATTTATTACACAGCTCATTTGAAACATTGCCCAAAAATGTGTAATTTTGTGTGATATCAGAGTATGAAATGATACAAATGTCATGTAATCATAGAAAATGAGACTGGATTGGGGAAAAACCTGAAACAAACAGTACTCACTCAGTAACTTATATTCCAATGTCACAACGTCTTTAGAGAGCTGCCCTTAGTACTGAAAAGCTTCACCAGTATCAATAACCCCTTCTCCTTTCAGTGCCTGCACTGGTTTCTGTAATCAGTTCCCATCTCTTTTAACCTGTTTCTTTCACTTCTTCATTTCCTTACTGGTGCACAGAGGAAGTCAGGTGACTACAGGGGGTGCCGCCTCAAACTCATTGCGAGTCCTGAGATTTATTGTCTTGAAATTCTAGAAGTACCATTTCAGAATTGCATGTTAACACTGCAGTCACCACAACACAAACAGTAAAAATATGGCTGCTTGATAGATTACCCAGAAGTTGCCTGAATTATGAAGAATTCCAAATGTATGATAAGATGAAACGACATTTTATCACTGTGTAAAATAATGAACAGCACATATTAAGCACAAAACTTTATGAAACAGTTTGTAAATGACAAATGAAACATCAAACCATCTGTTCTGCACATATTTTGTGGGTTGACTTCCTGCCTTCAGCTCTGTGTACGAGTTTGCATATTCTCTTTGCATCTGTGCGAGTTTCCTCCCATAGTCCAAAAACAGGCACTTGCACAATTTGATGTTTCAGTACTACTTTACAATAAGGGCCCCCTTTGACACTTGTAAATGGCAGTAACTCATTAATAAAAAGAAAATTGTGTTATAACTTGTATATTAATAATTTATAAAGTGTTACAATCTAATTAATAACCAGATTATAAACCATGCATAAGCCCTTTATATGGGTAGACTTATTGTAAAGTGGCACTGCTGTTTCCGTATTATCCATCACGTGTGCTACAACAGACCGGAATTACATCCAAGGTGTGTTCTGTGCCACTAAGATAAGATCTCAAAACACTCTGACCTTGTACAAGAGGTCATGGAAACTAGATAAATGAATTCAAGTCATCTTTTCAAATTATGCCCTATATTTACAAAGCCTTATACTATGAAAATTTTAAACATTTAGTCAGCTTATTTATACTTTATTCACAAGATTGTTTACTCACGGTTAGATTCTGCAAGCTTTTGAGGGATGGTTAAGCTATGACAAGTAAATTCCATAAAACAAGCTGATGATTTTATGCAAAGTCATGCAGCAGGCTGTAAAAAGTACAGTTTGAGGGTTTCAGAGCAGGCTAGAGATAAAGGACATTAACCTGTAACTCAGAGGCTGGTTTGTACATTCAACCAGGTGCCCTAGTGTAGAACCATAAGGCAAGATAGCAAGTCTGCATTTATCATACAATTCAGCATTCATGAAACGGAAGCACCTGTAATTTAGGTACAATATACTTCTGTAAAAAAGAACACACTTACGATAGTCAGTTATACATTTAACATGATACAATGTTAAAATGTATCTGTTTAGTTTGCCTGAATGGCATTTCACCTTTACTGGGGCAATTTTTAGTTTGCTTTGTTCTGCTTCAGTGCAGACTGCTTTTCAGCAGTAAGACAATAGTAAATGTAGAAGGAGGGAAGTTAGATTTTTTTTCTCATCCAGTAGTAGCTTTGCTCTGCACATGGTTTCCGATTTCCCAGGAACCAGAATCTGCCAAATATAAGGTCCAAAGATGGAGAGAGAGGAAAAGCAGTTTCAAAAAATCTTTAACTATGGATAGTTTCCTGCAGCCTTGGCACAGGACTGAGCAACTCTTACTTTTCAAACCAAGGAATGAGAACCTGCACTTTCATTTCACTCTCTTTTAATCCGCTTCTTTCATTAAAAATAACCTGATTGTACTTAAAGTGTTGCCCAAAATTTGTGAAGTGTTTTGAGGGACTTTTCAAAAAATTCCTCCTTCGTCTTCCAAGATGCAGTTCAATTCAGCCATATAGCTGTTATAATAAAAAGTTACAGCTCGTAAGAAAATACTTTTTTTGCTGCCCACTATGTAGAAAAGGTGAGGTATCTCAAAGGGAAACGTGTGTGTGTGTGTGTGTGTGTATTTTAATGAAAAACATTTTTGAGCTCTAGAAAGTTTGTGTAATTCACATGCTAAATTTCAGTAAAATCAAAACTAACGATTCAACGGTCATTTGTTAAATTAAAATGGAATGACCCAGTAAGAACTTGCATCCATCATCCTCAATCACACCATGCGCCGTATCTAATCCGAAAAATGTTATTACTGGGGATCGTACAGTGTGGTTGACCGAGGGAATGTCAGTATTAAGTGCTGTTTTGGAGCAAGAAACCCTGAAATTGGATATCAGGCTTAATTTTCTATTAGAAATAGAAAGAGATAGATTTATTAAATTCTCTACCCCATGTTCTTCTCCAGGAGACATTGCAAAACGCTTTGTCTGGAAGGTCAAACAACAGCATTTGATTAATAAAAATTAATAAAAACCGTTTTGGTTCCCTCCTTTCCTAAACCCATGACATCAAGGCTTTCAGTCAGTACTGTCTAAAGTGTGACACTGCATGTTTTAAGGGAATACAATTCCAGCCAATTTTTACCAAAAGTGAGTCAATACGGAACCTTTGTGCTCACAAATTATAATCTAGAGCATTGTTCCTAACAATATGGGGATCGAAGAAAAATAGGAAATACAAGTCACTCATTATTCTGAATACTGTAGGCCCATGAAAGGCAGGGGAATTGCATCCACCAGTTACAACATGTGTATTTTAAGAGTAACTCTCCGACACAGAATAGCAGCAAAGTCCTACTGAATATATTTCAAATCCCTTTGCAACAATTTCTTTATGTAGTTGACATTTTTTTTTTTTAATGTGTAGGTATAGTCACTTTTGCCACAAAATAGGCTCTCCTGACATCAATATAACAGAAAAACTGGCCCTCATAGTATTTAACCATCAACCCGCAAAGAAGAATCGACCTTTGTGGTTAACCATATAAGATTCTACTGACTGGACCATACGAGATTCTACTGAGTGATGATTTTTTTCAAATACTACCCTCCCCTCCCCTCCCCTCCCCTCCCCTTTTTTTGTATTGCATGATTAAATTGTAAAGATAATTATAAATTCTTGTCTTACAAATTCAATTAAGTTTTGTGGCTGGAATCTGATTAGGTACACAACAATCTGAACTTATCGCACCTGTACAGTACTTCCTCCTGAAATCAGCCAGAAAACCTGTTCTTCTGTTTTAAATACTTTTATACTTCCCTTTTCAGTTAAGAACGTAAGCTTTTTATGTGCAATTTTACTTCCATGTTTTTTTGTGTTCGTATTAATATGTATACAGCCACAACCAGGATAAATTAAATATTAACACAAACTTAAGGACTGTATGGTTTAAACAAATTAACTACAAATATTTAATAATACAACACTATACATGAATGTAATTTTACATATTTTGTGCTTTCGGCACGGGGAAGGGGGGAGGGGATAACGTCAGCGAAAAAAATTAGCTAGTTGCAAATGCTAGTCGTCCTAAAACTACAGAGTTTATCCGCCTACAGAGTTTGCCCTCCCTGACATTAATCCCCGTCGTAGACTTGATCATTCCACTAGTTCATTACCGGCTAGCAAGTAAAGAAGCTTACGGCTGCCATATCATCTAAACTACTGTAGCAAACACCGCTAACTAGACTGTGCGTCAGACGGGACAATGACAATCCCTCCTTATATCTTCAGCTTTATGCAAGTGAAATATTTCCGACGTGCGCACAAACATTAAAAGGAATAAATGTGTCCGGATGTATATTTACCTTTCGCGGAGAGCACACAGATCTGTCAGCCCACTGATCAGTAAAACGAAAGCACTCGGGTCAGCCCCGCTTCTCCATGCTCTTTATTTACAGCATGGCCAACCAACATGGCTGGTGCCGTAATCCTCAGCCGTGGCGTCTCATGCCAAAACCCTCACGGCCGTATAACATTTTCGCCTTCTGCCACTTGCTAGTGCCACTTTATGCAGTCTTCCCCATTATTTACCTTTATTGACACTTCACATATAAACATTTGCTTTTCGTACCATTATTTCATTATAAGTTCTATATTACTTCATGGTGCTTCTACGCTGGACCGTTTTGAAAGAATTTGTACTTAATTCTCTCTGCTTAAGATATTTTGCGAGTTACGTCGGTCTGTTATTCTCTGTTTATATTTAATATCCACTTTGATTTGGCTGCACGAAACTAGGAAAAAAAATCTGTACCTTTAGCATTATTTACATGCATCGTGCATTGTCATCTTGCGGACTCATAATGCGACGTTTTCTCAGAAGCAAGACAATTTCAGAATGCTTCATTTTGTAACTTTACATAATTTTGTCTTAATAATCATTTCGGAATTCACGCCAGGAGGCAGCATTGAACAACTGAGCATTCTCAAAATTCCGTTACACACAACATACCTTTTGTATGGACCAGAATATCTTCATGTGACACAAGACCTTCAAAGAGTTTCTGAAACGAAATACGTATGTACAAAGGTAACACCATGATGTGCCATAGAAATATATCTCATACTACTTAAGAATTCAGGGTTGACTGAATGATACAAAAGCCTTATCTTGGATTTCAATATTAAAAGCTTGAGAGCTTGTCTATAAAAAATAAGTGCCTTGTTTCTCCTAACTGTGTCGGCAGGAGAACTTTATAATCTATCCATTGTATTTTACGATGTGGTTGTGGTAATTAACTGTGTATCTTACTGCAGTTTTCCCAATATTTACCAGTAAAAGGATAACAAAATGGTCCCACAATCCTTTAGGAGGGGGTCCACACAGAAGACTCTTTATCAATGGCCAAAAACCACACGACTTGGAACAAACTTCAGTTCAACTGGACCGTATCTGCCAGTGCTTACACTGTAGAAAAAGAGTGGTCATTAAATACTTCTGAGGAAATCTTTGTCAGCAGAATGAGCAGCTGGTGCACAGATCCATCGATAAGAGAGATATTTTCTCTAGTTTTTTACAGAAGACAGTTTTAGCCTACAGCTGCTATTACACGTATGCTGTTCTCAAACCAAGAAGGGTAATTTCTGTTACCTTTATATTTAAATGCAAATTTTACTTATCTAAAAACTACTCTGTTGATTGTGTTTAACATGTTTAACATATTGGCTCAATAATAAATCAATAAAGCAATTTCTTTTGACCAGTTCCAAAGGAAAACATTAGTACTGCTAAAAAAAGAGAACAGCAACAAGATCCTTTATTAGGATATTGGTTCACCACAAACAGCTAGAACAATGCCTTTAATGCACCTTGGCATCAATTCTACTAGAGTTTGTAACCACACTAGTGGGAGGTCACTATGCACTCGGAATAAATTCCATAATTTGGTGGAAACCACTGTCTACACAATTGTCAGTAATTCCTCTGTTAGTAGAGATATACTGAATAGGAGAACCATGGCATATGACACTTTTTTTTCAAATCCTCAAGTTTAGGTTTAAGCCTTGTGAAAATAGGCATTGTCTGCTTTGGTGATTTACAACCATAAAGAGAGACATGCTTCACCACAGGATGATCATGACAATTTTTCTATATTTACTGGAACTCCCCATTGACCTCCAAGTGCTTCAGTGAACCAGAGCTATACAATGCATCTTAGTTAGCAGACCAATCAGCATGAGAAAATAGAAAACAGAGCTTGAGAGTAAACGTGTATCCATCCATTAGTTAGGGACAGGATGCTGAATGACATCTTCCTCCAACTGCTCTGAATTTAAAACAATATTTGCATATTAATATTTTAGCTTCTCATGCATTTATTTACAATTATAATAGTTAATTGTTATGCATAATGAAGTGTCTTTACCCTTGACACATTGAATTGTTTACAATGTTTCTCTGTGTATCCATTGCAACACTTTACTTACAATGTTATGTTTATGTAGTAATTAACCTTGACCATAATGTCCTTGGGATTACATATGGTGCGTGCTTGTGCCTTAATCAGATGATTCAATTTCTACCTTTTTTTGTCTTGCATTTCAAACTAGTGCTAAGACACCATGGTGGAATACACACCAACTGGCCCCTTCTTTAGGTACGCCTGATTGACTGCTCATTGAAGCAAATATCTGATCAGCCAATCATATGTCAAGCAGCACAGTGTATAAAATCATGCAGATATAGGTCAGGAGCTTCAGTTAATGTTCACATCAAACATCAGAATGGGGAAGAAAGGTGATTTAAGTGACTTTGAACGTGGCATGGTTGTTGGTCCCAGACAGACTGGTATGAGTATTTCAGAAATTGCTGTTCTACTGAGATTTTCATGCACATCTCTAGGGTGTACAAAAAAACCTAAAAATAAAAAACATCCTGCGAGGTTCTCTTTGTTGATGGCGTAGGTCAGAAGAATGGCCAGACTGGTTCAATTAATAGAAAGGCAATAGTATATCAAATGACCACTCATTACAAGCAAGGTATGCAGAAGAGCATCTCTGAATGTACAACACGTCAGCCTTGATGCAGTAGGGCTACATCAACAGATGACTACACTGGGTGCCACTCCTATCAGCTAAGAACCGGAAACTGAAGCCATGGGGCAGTGGTGGCTTAATGGTTAGGGGAGTGCATGTGTGATTGAAAGATTGCTGGTTTGAATCCTTGACCTGCAAGAAAGTGCTCTTAAGCACTACTGCTCAGGCGCTGAATTAGCAATCCTCTGCTGTGTGACATGCGAGTTAAATGCAGAGGACATGTTTTGTTACTGTGGTGTGTTAACAATGACAACTAATCGCTTTCTTTCTTTTCACAGACATTGGGCACAGGCTCACCAAAATTGGACAGTGGAAGATTTGGAAAACATTATCCCTGCTACGACATTCAGATGGGAGGGTCAGAATTTGGTGTAAACGGGGTAAAAACATGGATACATCCTGCCTTGTATCAACATCTTAGACTGGTGGTGGTGCTGGAATGGTGTGGGGCATATTTTTTGGCAGATTTTCAGCCCCTACTGTAAGTACCAACTGACTATTGTTTAAATACCACAGCCTGCTTGAGTATTGTTGCTTACCATATCCATCCCTTTATGAGCACAGTGTTCCCAGCTTCTAATGGCTACTTCCAGCAGGACAACATGCCACATCACAAAGCTCACATTACCATTCACACACATCAAACACCTCAGTGAGCACCTTTCACTTGAAGATCTGGGAATGATGCTTACTGAGTGTTTGGTGCTTCTGTACATGTATATATCTGTAACTATCCAGGCACAAACTTTGAAACACTGACACGAAAAAAGCACAGTAATCAAGGTGAAAACCGAAAAACTTTATCAAAAAACTTACAGACTTAAGAGAGATTTCGAATAAATAGTAACAACACAACAGTAAAAAGAAAGTAACACAGTCAAAGAAATAGCAGAATCAAAAACAAGGAAGAAGCACATAATAAAATATATTTTGAATCTGAAAGACAATTAAAATCTGAAATAAGTGAGAAATAGAATTTTAACATGAATGAATCAGCTGAAAATACATATAATGAAAAGCAAATAAATACTGATAACCAGGTGGAAACCATAAATTTAGAAGAAAAGGCAACTTCATGGAAATGTGTTAAGCAGAAGAAATAAAAAACGGTTACAAATTAAGATTTCATTGCAGTGTTAAAAATAGAAAACAAAAGCAATAAAACAAAGACAGAAATAAATAACCTGCAAAAAGTAATGATATTAAAATATGAAGCTGAAAGTGAAGCACTAAAGCAAAAACATGAGAAACAGAGCAGCTATAAGTATTATTCAGGCAGCAATAAAATATATATTTGCAAAATTAGAGAAGAAAACTAAAAAGCAATTTAAAGAATACAAAAAAAGAAACTAAAAATATCCACAAAAAAACAGAGGAGACAGTATAAATTTGCAATGCCAGCTGAATTTGAAAATTAAATAAATCATATTCAGAAAAGCCCCAAATCAGAAATGAGTTTGCAAAGAAAATGATTCAAATAAGTAAACAGTACAATGAAAAGACAATAGAAAAACAAATGACATTATATGATATAAATGAAAACACAGAGAAAAGAAAAAGGACAAAAGATTATACTGGGAAAAGAAACAACACGAACATGAATACAGGCAAACAATAACAGAAAAGGAGAGAATTAAAAAGAAAAGGCGTAAATGACAGAACCTGAAGGCAAATCTGAAAAAGATGCAGAAAGTGAGGTGACTCCACCCAAAGCAGAAAGAGAAAATCCACCTCCTGATGCTGGAAGAGGAGCAGAAATAACTGAGTTACAAAAGAGATGATTGTCGACTTCAGGAGAGCACGGAGCGATCACTGTCCACTGAACATCACTGGATCATCTGTGGAGGTCGTCAAGAGCACCAAATTCCTTGGTGTTCACCTGGCGGAGAACCTCTCCTGGTCTCTCAACACCAGCTCTTCACCCTCCTGCATTCTGGCAAGAGGTACCGGAGCGTTCGGGCCCTCACTGCCAGTCTTCTTCACAGCTTCTTCCCCCAAGCCATCAGACTTCTGAACAATCATAGACCGGACTGATACACATACACACCTTTACACAGTCCACTACCTCAATAACTTTTTGCACAACCTATTGCACTGTTGCACTTTACACTTAGCCTGTCTTACTCATAAGACATGTCTTACTGTCATCTCCTCTATTTATTCTATTGCACTGTCTTGTGTCGCACTGTTTTTGCAATGTTTGCACTTCTTGTACACTTGCACTTTATGTAGTCCTGTGTCGATGTAGTGTTATATGTAGCACCATGGTCCTGGAGGAACGCTGTCTCATTTCACTATGTACTGTATCACTGGTACATGGTTGAAATGACAATAAAAAGCCACTTGACTTGACTTGAGTGAAGAAAATGCTATGGGAAGCTGAAGAGAAACCCCAAGATGAAACAGCATCATCTGGTGGTGAAACTGAGGATGTAGCTATACAAACCAAAATGGAACCTGAAATGCTGAAATGAAGTGCTGAAGTGAGACTACTCCGACCCGATGGTGAAACATCAAAGCCAGCTCCTGGAGGTGAACCAGAAAAAGATGTTGAGTGAGACTACTCCGACCCGAAGCAGACTGCAAAAATCCACCTGTTGAAGGTAAAAGAGGAGGAACAGAATGAGCAGCGTGAAGAGAATGCCACATCTATCAAAGCAGAAGCTGAAGAAAAACTCCAGAATGAAATAACATTGCCTTCTAGGGAAAGTGAGGGTGATGTGAAACTGAACCAAAACATCTCACCCTGGATCTCCCATCTCCTTCCAAGTCTTTTGATGAGGAAGAAAAGATGAAGCATTTTTATTTCATTGATGGTAAGATGAAAAGAGCTGATGAGATACTACCCTCGATGAAGTCTCCAAAACATCAAACTAATAATGTTATAAATAAAGGTAACAGTAATGATATAGAACACGAAAATAGTCATTTTCAGTACATTGATGTTTAGATGAAAAAGTAGGAAATTCAGAACCAGAAAATCCAGCTTTTGTCTGGGCGAAGTCTATAGAACTGCATAATAAAACAGAAATGATTGCATTACTTATTGTTTTGAGCACTACAAGAAAACACTAAATCTCTTTTCAAACTATTGTGTAGCTCCTAGTTATAACTTTAATGGTATGGAACTGAAACTAGAAGCTGTAAACTGGATGGAGTTAAATAACAAACCTGTTGACGAGGCATGGGAATTTTTTAAAAGCACACTATTGCAAGTGCAAGAGGAATGTTTCTAGCAAAACTAAATCTTGGAAACTGCAACCAAGTTGGTTTATTACTGAAATTAAGAATAAAGTCAGGAGGAAAAGGGCTCTGTTCCACAAATGGAAAATAACTAATGGTATCGGAATAAAGTAGGAGTATCTAAGTCTACAGGTTGAGTTAAAAAGTAATGTTAAAAGTAACGTTGAAAGTAAGGTTGCATTAGAGGCTAAGGACAACATGAAAAGTTTCTCCAAACTCCAAAAGAGCCCTAAAAGCTGAAATCACCAATCTGCAGGATAGTAAGGGTCTTATAATTGAAAATGAAATTTAAATACTGTAATTAATGAGCTTAATGATTGTTTTGCATTGGTATTCATTGTAGAGGACACAAGTAACATATGAACTCTTATTCCTAATCCAGCTTCATCTATGACTAATATCTGTATAACTGAAGCGGATGTGCTACAAAGCCTAGCTAAGCTGAAAATAAATAAATCACTGGGCCCTGATGGCATATTACCTATGGTTTTAAAAGAGATGAGGGATGTTATTTGTCGACTTTACTATTTCAGAAATCCTTATCTGCTGGTGTGGAACCTTCGGATTGAAAGAATGCTAATGTAACGGCCATATTGGAAAAAAAGGGACAGAAGTGGGGGGCAGAAGTGGGGGCAGTCCGGTGGCGCTGTGGTTAGCGCTGCTGCCTCACAGCAAGAAGGTCCTGGGTTCTGTCCCTGGGTGTTTTCTGTGTGGAGCTTACACACTCTCCCTGTGTTCACAGGGGGCTCTGGTTTCCTCCCACAGTCCAAACGTGTGCAGGATAGGTTGATTGGTGAGTCTAAATTGTGTGTGTGCACCCTGCAGTGTGTTGGTGACTGCCCAGGGTTGGTTCCTCCCTGCACCCATTGCTCCCAAGATAGACTCCAGTCCCCCCCCCCCTCCCCCCCTTAACCGCAGTTGGGATTAAGCAGTTTCAGAATATGGATGGATATTATAGAAGTAATCCAGCAAACAATAGGCCAATCAGTTTAACTTGCATAACTGGATAAGTAATGGAAGCTATAATCCAAGTTAAAATGGTTGATCACCTGGATTCAAATAACATCCTGAGGGATAGCCAACATGGATTTAGGAGAGGTACTGTAGATCCTGTTTAACTAATCTACTTGGATTTCCAGAAGGCTTTTGATGTTGTCCCCCAGAAACAGCTCCTGCTTAAGCTGTAAGCAGCAGGGATTTTAGGAAATGTAGCAGCTTGGATTGAAAACTGGTTAACAGACAGGAAGCAGTGGGTAGTTATTAGAGGCACAATGTCACAGTGGGCTTGCATTCATAATGGGGTACTGCAGGGTTCAGTTTTAGGGCCACTGTTATTCCTAATTTACATTAATGATCTCGGCACCAATATACACAGTAAACTGGTTAAATCTGGTGGGTGGTGTGGCAGATACTGAACTAGTGGCACAGATGCTTGTCACGATCGGGCACCAGCAAACCGGCAAGCAGGGGAGAGGAGCCAGGAAGTCGGGTAAAAACGGGGATTTATTAAAGTTAAACAGGACCGAGGAAGCACGACAGCGAACATCAATGACAAGTCTGGGGAAGACTGACTCAGATGAGGACTAAATACAAAAGACAAGCTAAGGGTAACGAGCAACAGGTGAGAACAATCAGGCAGAAACAGGAGGTAACGAGGTGGGCGTGGCACACAGGATCGGACGGAGCTGGGCGTGACAATGCTACAGCGAGATCTTGATTTAATTAGCGACTGGGCTGAAACCTGGCATATGAAATTTAATGTAGATAAATGTAAGGTAATCCATGCGGAAATATAAAGTACAGATATTTTATGGGTTCCACTGAAATAAAGGTAGCTGATTATGAGAAAGACATTGGTGTGTATGTTGATGCTTCCATGTCCCACTCTCACCAGTGTGAGGAAGCAATTAAAAAAGGCAATAGGATGTTGGATTACATCTCTAGGTGTGTGGAGTTTAAGTCAAGGGAGGTGATGCTAAGATTATACAATTTCTTGGTAATCTTGGCAGGTTTGGTCACTTTACCTTAAAAAGGACATTGCTGCCTTAGAAAGGCTTCAACGCAGGCCTGCAAGAATGATTCGTGGTCTTAGAGGAATGTCAAAGTTTCACAACAGCTGTGTCTGAATTTAGGGGCTGCATCCTTAAGGTTGCATTCGAAGACTGTATGCATGACAGTGGTGCAACAAGGTTGCCCCATTTCTAAGGGTGTTTCTCAATATGCATGCTTGAGCGTACTTGTATTCTCGTGTACCTGTTTTACATCATCTTCCATTGCTGAAGACTAGTTCCAATACTCAAGAACACAAGTACAGAGGATGGAAAAAATCCTCTGATGTCATTCTTACTAGCAAAGACATCAGACATCATACCGAGCAAAAACTAAATACAAACAAAAGAACCTTATACCGCCTGTAAAATATGGTGTTGGAAGCATGGTGGTTTGAGGCTGCTTTGCTGCCTAAGGGTCTAGCTAACTTGCTATTACAGAATCATCCAAGAATTCCACATTGGACAAGAGAATACTTTGGGAGAATGTGAGGCTATTTGTCAAAAAAGCAGAGGCTAATCCATAAATGGATTTTACAACATGCCAATGGCTCTAAACACTCAAGCAAATCTCCGAAGATTTACTCAAAAGGAGAGTGTGGAGTAACAGCTGTTATATTTATTACACACACACAAACACATACGAAACAGCAGCCATTGTATTTGATACAGCTTGTCCATATATTACTTCTGCAGATGACTTCAATATGTACTCAAATACCAATTTACAAATGCCTTTACAAATGCAATTTAATTCTGCTAGAAATATATACAATAACTAAATGACACCATAAATATAAAATACATTTTACAAAGAAATAAAAAAATAGTAGATCTCTGATCAAATAAAACAAAACTCTTCACATGGACGAACTGTATTACAAAAATGAAAAGTAAAATCTACTTTCATGTTTGTTTTAAATATTGATATACATCACTGGTGTCCAACCTTTATTTAGAGTGAGAGACACTTTTACAAAGAAAATACTCTGGTAAGCTACTGAATTGCGACTGAGGGGGGGGGTGCCCCTCCAATATGTTTTGCCAATAGACTGAAAATGTCTTTGCGATCGACTGGTTGGTGACCACTGATATACATCTTTATAGAGGCAACTTTCAAAAACACAAAACCTTAATTTGTTATGATTTAATACATTGGTTCATTATACATGAAGTTCATGAAGCATGGAATGCACTGGGTGGAGCTGTTCAACATATTCATGAAATATATCAGTATGGAATGAATCTAAGAGAGAAAATAACCTATACCAGGTTATTGGATGATAAACAATCATGAGAAATGCAATGGCAAGTATTTTCCAAGGTAAAACACAGACTGGCATAAATAAATCCATTAAAAAATTCAGAAGTTTGAGTTTATATAAATTTAATTTACCATAACAAAATACATTCCTGTGGATTTTATTTTTTAGTGCATTCTTAGTATAAACACATACAGCTGTTCAAAAATAAATCAATCTTTCATACTGAATATCCAATACAGGTTGACAAAAGGAAATATTTAACAAAAATACTTTGTAAACACCTAGAAGTAAATCAAGTATACTCAGGACGAATAGCAGTGAGTGCATAATGTTGTCATCACACAATATGCTGCAATAATTAAAGTTCATGTGCTCTTTATGGTGTCATAAAGGTCAGAAACATCAATAGCAAACAAATCAATCGTCTTCATACATAAAATCCCCATTCTTAATGGCTTTATCAGTGATATTTTCAGCAGTGAGTTTTTGATCCAAACTGAGTAATACTTCAAGAAGGTGATTGATATCTGCTTTCAGACCCTCTTTTTCCATCCATATTCGAAGCAGATCATACACTCTGTCTGCATGAGGTAAGTGATCCACACTTTGGATCTTATTATCACTTAACCCAATTCTTCTGAAGAACCTCTTATGATAGCTACTATCCAGTTCTCCAAAAAGGTCAAGACATCTCTTCAGTGATTCTTGCTCTAAAATAAAAAAAAGTTATAAATTATACAATATATCACCTCAATATATATAAATTACCCCAAGTACATTATAGTGGTAAATGTACTCTACTATGACTGCGAACTACCAATGAGTATTGATGATTATTATTATTGTCATTATTATTATTATTATTATTATTATTATTATTAATGAATCTTTTTCCTGGATTCTTACCATCTAATGGAGTAAGCCGTCTGTACTGGACACCTCCCTGAAAATATACAGATGATGTCTTACCACTTTATTTGAGGTGGCACAAATAATTTTGTAGTACACTCTTACTTAATTTGCTAATTAACCAATTAACCAGAAACTGTGGTAGTTGCATATTGATCCCATATTCGTTCATCATTAATCAATCATAACGGTTCATGTATTTTATGCAGTTATGATACTTGTTCATGATTTTTACTTGGGTAGCTTGGTAGCTAAGTTACTTGTGCCCCTTGAAGTGTTACCGATGATATTATACATTACATGCTGGTTTTTTTCTTTATCATGCAATGCAAATGGAAGTCCACCAGATTATTACTGTGATTTGGAAGTATAGTACATGTCTGTTGACTGAAGTTACTGCATACTAAGGCAGGAGGGTGATGAGAACCATGTAAGATGGAATGAATGGATGAAGAAACTTTAACTGGGAAGAGCAGTGGAGATGATATTGAAAGCGTGATAAAGAGAAAAATATTGAAAATTGTAATGAATAAATATGCTCATCCTCAGACTTCACCCAGCCCAAAGACATCTTTTTTTAATCTGAACTTTATATTCAATTTAACTTTTGGGGAAAAAAATGCTAATTTGATCATATAAGCATTTTAAAACATACAAATTGAACAGAGAGCATTATGGGTACAGACTGTTCAGCAAAGACCCGCCCCTTATATTAGCCCTCCTTAGACAAGCATCCTATAAGTACCTGCAACGGGTCTGGCTGGAATGGATCCATCTCATCTGCACCCTGGAAGATATATATTCAAATCAACTATAAATACCTCAATTGCTTAAATACCATTTACATTAAATGCAGATGTACTTGTCATCCTCTGTAATATCATAACTGAATATATTATATGACAAGTATGACCTCTGACTTGGATGGTCTTATAATGCATTTTGAGATGGATCATGTATTTACATTTAGATCCTTAGCCGATGTTCTACATTTTTATATGAAGGGCATTGGAGAGGGGGAAAAATATTCCATATCCTCAAAAAATATTTTTCATGCAGTAAAAAATGCACAAGTCTTCTATTCAAAAGTACTGTATTTTGATTTGTTCAGAGTACAAAGGTGCCTTGTGATTTCCAATGTTTCACCATGCGACTTCTAACATCTTCATAAAAAAGGACAAAATTCCTTCTGGTTATAACTCACCATGTTGGACTTGAAAATCTCACTCGTTTTGCATGAAATCTCTGTAATATAAAGGACAGGAACTACTGTCAGATTCTAATAACTGTCAGAGAAACTTGTAATTATAACCAACATTCAACTGTTTTAATTTACATTGCCCTGCAGAATCATTAGCACTCTTGGTAACAATAAGGTGAAAAGGTTAAGACAAATGTTATTGGTCAATGACCCCAACTTTTAATTGAATTTAACTTCTTGTAAAAAAAAGAAAAAAAAAAGAACCATTATCATTTTTATCATTTTTTAAAATAAAACCACATATACCACTGCTTTATTGGCACATGTGCTATTAATTATTGACGACCCCTAGAAATTTTTATGAGCAAAATGTTATTGAAGAACGTTCCCACTTGTTTTACTTTACTAAGTTCACCTGAGTGTTTCGGAACTCTTAGGTGACCATCCATAGCTTCCCGTTTCATTCATCTCATAAGTATGAGATGTCAAAGAGGCCCAATTTTATTTGTCATTCATCACTATGAGAAAGTAGAGAAAATACAATTGAAATGAGACAAGTGTGCTCGCCTTCAAAAAAAAATCAGGCAATGGCTATAAAAAATAGCTACATATCCGAAAAAAAATTAACCTAATAATGGATTTAGGTTAAGTATAAAACAAACAGAATGTTAATGATCTGATCAGGAAGAAGACCAGTGTATTTGGCTGACATGCACATTGAAGAGGATGGTTAGAGTGGCGAAACATTTGGTTGGTGGGTTTGGTGTTTAAAAAAAAAAAAAAAAAGGATGGTTATTCAGATTACAACCTGGACCTGAATATACTGGTGAAGCTGTTATGTTGTGGGTTTTTTTTCTCTCCAAAGGCTCTGGGAACCTTGGTAGGATACATGGTATCATGGACAGGTACCAAAAGATTCTAAATCAAAATCTGGCTGCCTCTATCAAGAAGATGCATCTTGGACATGATTAGAGATTCCAGTGTGCCAATGATCCAAAACACATCCAAGTCCACATAAAAACTGTGTGTATATCCCAGACCCCTGACCTACGGGTGGCTGCCCTTCGCGGACAGCTTGCTCTACAAAGAGCAAGTTGAGGGAGGCGTAAAAACAATTTCCCCACGGGGATCAATAAAGTACCAATTATTATTATTATTATTATTATTATTATTATTATTATTAAACCCCACTGAATACCTGTGGAGTGTGCAAAAGTTAGGACCTATGACCCTGAAATATCTGGTGTGATTCTGTATTGAGGAATGGTCTCACTTTCCTTTCTCTTTACTCTCCAATTTTATTAAGCATTATGGGAGGGGAATCAGTGTTTGCAATGGTAGGTCAATCAAAGTACTAAATGCAGGGGTGCCAATAACTGTAGCACATGTGCCTTTGTAACAGACAAAAACAAACAAACGAATAAACAAACTTACTTAATTTAAGGTTCAATTTCTCTAAATTTTTCAATTTTTCATAACTTTTCCTTTTTATTGCCAATAATTCTGGAGAGCAGTATATTTATATTTATTTTGAACAACTCATCATAATTTACACTTCTCAATAAAAACAACAAAAATGAAACATACGTGTTTTTTAGTTATACAATGGTAAGATTTAAGGACAACATTTATGTCCCTTGGGGAATGCATACTGCAAACCAAAGAACATGGTAGTTCGCTGGAAATACATGGATACTGAAACAGTTCCACAGATGATTATTTCCACTTGTACTACAAAACTGCTGAATTCTCAAATCTGAAGGGTGTTGATTAATTTTCATTAACCACACAAGATGTGCTGGCCAGACGAGTCACAGTAGTAACTCGAAGTGTGATTATAATCTTTAATTCTAACTAAATTTACTTAATGGAAACTAGAAAACCAAAGAAATTGCTAATAATCACTTAGAAAGCAGCATTGTTTCAGTATGATTTACTGATGCCATGCACTTGTAGTCCAATTAAACTTTACAGTCCTGCCTAAACAAGATGTTACACAAGTCTGGTTTTACTAATTAGTTAGCACTAAATAAATCAGGTTTTATCCATTATACAGCTGAATGTCAGGAGGTACATAAAGCTATATTAATAAGACAATGTCTGAATATATACAGCCACGGAAAAAATTAAGAGACCACAGCACAATAATTTTTCTCTCATTTCACAATTTATGGTTGTGCATCTGTGAATTATGTTTTTTTTGCAAACTGCAGCCTGGTTCTTCCCTCATTGATAAAGGGCTACATCTTTACTTTATGGACCTGCAGTCCTGCTTCTAGGAGCCTGATACACACTGTCTTAGCAGTGCACTTCACACCTGCACTTAATGTTTCCCATTTCTTTTTAAAGGTCACTCGATGACATCCTTTGATTCATGAGAACCTGTTGGATAAGCTAACGGTCATCTCTGGCATTAGAAAGTCACTTCTGCCCTTCAGCTGTCTGGCTTCTGGCTGTTCCCAGTGTCTCCTGCTTCACCTTATTTTTGTGTACTGCTGTCTTAGAAATTTTGAACCTGGAAGCATCTTGATGCTCAGCGTAGCCTTCTACCAGCAAAACCAGAATTAAACTGGGATTTAAGAATGCACATTTATTTAAAAATAGAGTGGGCTCATTTTTTCCAGTGGCTGTGTATATATTATATATATTTACACGTCTTTCCCTCCACTGGCATGCATGTAACACTGTATAATGCACTGTTTGTAGTACATTAACCCAGCTTATATCATGTTTACTACACATTTGGCTTACAAGATTGTCCAAATACCATTTCCAGAAATGTTGGGATATTTTCTAAAATGCAATAAAAACAAAAATCTGTGATATGTAAATTTACGTGAACCTTTATTTGACTGACAACAGTTGTACTGACTAACAGTTGTATTTTGGAAATATACACAAAGCTATAATTTGATGGCTGCAACACTATGAACAAAAGTAATAAATAAAACAAAATAAAATAAAATATTTAAAATAAGAAAAGTGCACAGAATATTCCAGTAACACCGGTTTAGATTACTCCACATTAAGCAGACTAACTGGTCGCAGGTGAGGTGTCATAATTAGGTATATAAATAGCATCCAACAAAGGCTCAGTCTTTGCAAGCAAGGATGGGTCATGGTTCACCCTTTTGTGCCAAAATGTGAGAGAATTGCTAGTCAGTTCAACACCCTCAACACAAGATTACAGAGAATTAGGTCTTGCAAAATGTACAGTACATAGTATTGTGAAAAGATTCAGAGAATGTAGAGAGATCTCAGTGCGTCAAAGGCAAGGTTGGAAACCACTGTTGAATGCGCGTGATCTTCTAGTCCTCAGGCAGCACTGCCTAAGAAACCGTCAAGCTACTGTGACAATTATAGCCACCTGGGCTTGGAAGTACTTCGGAAAACCATTGTCACTTAACACAGTCCGTCGCTATATCCAGAAACTTGAAACTGTACTGCACAAACAGAAAGCTATACATCAACTCAATGCAGAAACGCCAGAGAGTTCTCTGGGTGCGAGCTCATCTCAGATGGACCAAAAGACTGTCACACTCTGTGCCAAAGATGAAGCCGACCATCCAGATTGCCATCAGCGAAAGGCGCAAAAGCCAACATTTGTGATGGTATGGGGGTGCATCAGTGCCCACGGCATGGATGAGTTGCATGGATGTGAAGGTACAATTGACTCAGAGGCGTATATTAGGATTTTAGAGAGACATATGTTGCTATCAAGGCAACGTCTCTTCCTGGAATGTCCATACTTATTTCAGTAGGACAATGCCAGACCACATTCTGCACGGGCAGAGTGCATATGCGTGACTGGCCTGCTGTCCAGATTGAGCTCCTATTTAAAATGTATGGCACATCATGAAGAGGAGAATCGGACAATGCCGACCATGGACTGTTGATCAGCTCGAGTCTTACATCATGCAAGAATGGACAAGATTTCCAATTGCAAAATTACTACAGTTAGTATCCTCAGTTCCAAAATCATTAAAAAAATATTATTTTTAATGGTGATGTAACTTGTTGCAGTCATCAAATTCTAACTTTGCATATATTTCCGAAATACAATTAAGTTGGTCAGTGAAACTTTTGTCAGTTACGTAAAGATTCACATGAATTAATGAATCAAAGATTTTTATTTTTATTGCATTTTAGAAAATATCCCAACTTTTCTGGAAATGGGGTTTGAGCATAAACACTAACCTTTGTAGTAGGCAATTTTGAACTAATGACTGGCTAATGACTCTTGGTCTCAGCAATGGACAATTTCCTATTTAACGATGGTGGCTTGGATCATATAAGGAAAATGTTTAATATTCCATACCGTCCAGACACTACACCGCAGTATAAGGTTCTTCGACTGTATTTTAAAAGTCAATGCTATTTCAGCACTTTGATAAGCCATGTTGCCATTATACCGAAACAGACTTGTACTCTATTTATAAATGCATTTTAAATTCATAATAGAGTTGTCAGGATTACTCAATTATTTAAAAGCATTAATTAAAATTTTCCTTCTCGATAACTCGCCAATATGGCGGAAGGAAGATGGAGCATAGCAGATGAGGGTCCAAATCGAGAGAAAACGCTGTGTGGAGGCATGTCACATTAAGACGAATGAAAACGGAGCGGAATGTCAGCACTGTGCAAAGCAGAACTTAAATATTACCGTAGCACAACTGCAATGCAAATGCATCTTAAAAGAAGACATTGTGGTTTGACAGACTGACCCAATAATGCGAGGTTAGCCATAGACATGAGCCATTTAGCCTCTCGGAGTGGCTTAACCTGTGTGTCACCACTTGACTTAAAATATTTCGCATAATTTACTTTATATGATTCTTGCTTGTCAAAATAATCTCTGCTAAAACAAAGTCTAGCTCCGTCACTTAGCCACATCATCTTACATAATACAATACATAATAACCATATAATATTAATCATTTGTGAACATAGTGCGTTTTGGCCTGACTGATATTGGAAAAAGTTCACATTGTGATATTTGAAGTTTCTGAGGTATTTAGTAATTGAAAATGAACTATTTAGACACTTATACAAGTAACTTATTACGTACCAGTAGAGTCTGTCAAATAAGTTGATGGAATTACCATGAGTTGTGCCAACAGACACAAAGCAGTGCTGAAAAATCACTTGGTTTTGCTCAATATTGTCTCTGTGGGATACAAAATATTTCCGTACAGCAGAAGAAGAATGCCTTTTCATGACCAGGTCTTGTTTGCCTTTCTCCTCTTCATTCATTTTTTGTTTAATTTCTCACAAACGCGGCACACGGTCAATCATTGAGTCCAACAGCAAAGATGAGAATGATTATAATTCTCATGGGGAGAGCATGCAGAGCTCATGGAAAAGCGGCAGCGATAAACTTCAGACTGATCATTTTTTTAACACATACTAGATAATGTTGAAAAGGAACCATCATTAAAATTGCTAAGCTTGCTAAGTTCCGTTTCCTATGACAGAGTAAAAATGTTTAAGCCAACTTATTGCCGGTTTGAACTCAGCAGACTATTGTGTGGTCCTTGCAATGTGACAACGGCAAGTGGCACAGTGGATAGTGCTGTCACCGCACACAGCAGCTATATTATATTATATATATAAACGATTACTCAATGAATTGTCAGATTAATTAGTAGATTATTCATTTATTGATATAAATCGATAGTGACAGCCCTAATTTGAAAAAGTGAAAATAAGTACCAACAAATAAGCCAAATGTGTGTTAACTGTGGTATAAGTGAGTTAATGCCCTCTGCAGTCATGCCTCTAAAAATGCATAATGCGCAGCTTGTCCTGCATTAACCTTCACATAGAGTTCACTTTAACTCACCGGTTTCTTTGTTGAAAACTCCCTTTCTCCAGCAGATGAAACAGATGACCAGGGTGACAAAGATACATAATACTATGACAGAAGCAATCACCCCTATTAAACAGAGGGGAGAAAAAAAATCAACCATTGTTTTCCATCCAGTTTCAGAAAGCACAAGACATAAATAAAAGCTGACAAAATGCTTCAGAATTTCAATGCAAAGTATGGAAGGCTACACTGTAATCTAAAATGTCTTATAATGCAGATACAGTGTCTTTTGTACCTGGATGAGATCTACCTGAGACAGTGAATGAAGAGGACTTCATTTTGCAGACAGTATTGGAGATGGAGGTGCAGTTTTTCACTTCCTCTTCATCCAGTTTGCATCTGAAACAGTACATAAAAAGGTTAATATTAGATGAAATTTAGAAGTTACCAAACCAAAGTGTCAAGTAAACCCCACCACTTAAAAAAATATATTATTACTGATGATGGTACTCAATCTTTTTCAACCAATCATCATCTAGAACGTAATAGTAGCTATAGACAGACTTGAAATCTTAAGGTCAATGCTACCGACCCAAGGTGGATTCCTGCTATACTTCCTTTCATCAAGGGACTTAGTCTGAACTGCTCAAGTAAAATAGCTAAAAACAATTTTCTACGAATAAAAGCAACAACTACAGGCCAATGAATTTATGCAGAGAGCCAATCTGTCAAGACTGCTAAAATGGTATTGTTTTTCCTGACATGGTTAAAGTAAGTTATGTGAACATCTAAAATGTATTTCATAAACACACAACTTGTTAACAGACTATGAATGGCCACTTGACAAGCTGCACCTCTACAGGAACCCCCTCCGTTTCCACGGGGTGATACGTTCTAAGTTCTAAGACCACTGGGGACTGAACCTGTGGATAATGGAACCCCATCCCTGGAACCCATATATAATGACATTTTCCTGTACATACATATCAAGTTTATTTGATAAATTACGCACAGAAAGTCATTATTAAACATTAAATACCTTGATAATAAAGTAAATTGTATAATATTATACAGCATATTACTCGAACAAAAGGAATTCTGTTTTAGCCTAATTCTCAAGGGATGATAGAGCAATGAAAAAATATAGTGTATCAAATGATGATGGAGAAGGAAAATTATGCTTTTTGTACATTTTTCAATCACAGACACTGTGATAATGTGGCAATGAATGTAATCATGAGAACACTGGAGGCAGATGGATGAGAGTTCTGCAGGGAACCATGAATATGGTGAGAAAGGGAGATGAGTCACATGTACTGGGCGCAACTGGGCTGGCAGATATCACCAAGTTACTGCCTGTACTCACTTGGCTCACAGTTGGAAATTTACGAACTGCTAATTCTGGAATTTTCAGATTTTCTTTTTCTGACCACCGTAAACCACATATAACTAAAACCACAGTAGTTGAAGCCACAGATACAGCAGTCCCACTGCCATTACTCACTATGTCTTTTGCCTTATGAACAAATATAAATAAAGGAATAGGAACGAATAGGAATAAAGTAATGGAATCTAATTGTGAAAACTAGGGGTGGGCGATATAACCAAAATCTTCTATCACGGTAGAAGCAATTTTCTACCTCGATAACGATATATATCACAATATAGCAATTTGTATCTGGAAATGCATAAATAAAAATTCAAACACAAAGAAACTGTTTTATATAATGTAATTTTATTTAAAATTGCAGCATTACTTTAAGTAAAAAAAACAACCATACTGTTTACTGCAATGTATTGTACTGCATTTTTTGACATATTCGTTTGGATGCTTGGATTTGAGATGATAGAAAAGGTTTGACGTGTTTCCACCGCTTGCTAAAACAGTGCTCTTGCATACCTTGCAAATCACGTTCGCCTCATTCGTATTCACTTTTCCTATACTCAAACCAATTCCACACCACAGACGATGCACCTTTTTTCTTTACAATCTCCTCCTTGTTGGTTTCGTCACATGTAAGCAAACTCACCGCTGCACCGTCTTCTTCCATTGTCGAAGTGAATGTGTATTGCGTGGTTACCTAACGTGCAACGTCACGTGATCTCAATCGCGATTAAGACGATAGACCAAAATCTCGGTTGACAAATTTCTACCGGTTAGTCGAGTCTACCGGTATATCGCCCACCCCTAGTGAAAACCATACTGCTTATTTCCCATTGTTGGGGAAAATCAATTGCAGATGACCTGCAGCCTGAATAGCTTGTTACATCTCATCACACAAATACTCAATTGAATTAAGACCTAGTGACAAGAAAGGAAAATATCAGGAATCATTGCTGGACAATCTTAGCTTTGTGCTCTGCCAAAATAACCCGCTTGCAGACAGAACTGCTGCTTCCACAATGGGACGCTTAGAAACAAATATCCTGTTGCATTTGTCCATCCATTTCCTATGACCACTTATCCAATGCAAAGTCATTGTGAGCCTGAAGCCTGCCCCAACAGCACAGGGCACAAGGTACACACACACCATACAAACTACGCACTATGGGAATGGGCATGTTCATCTTGCTATCCAACAACATATCACAAATTTTTTGGAGAACAGAAGAAATTTTGATTTATTTTTATTGTGTTACTATATATTCTAATAATAAATCATGTTTTTTTTCCCCTGAGAAAATATACACTTACTACCCAGATATCTATCCTTAAAGATTCTGCCTAAGGCTTTTCCACAGTACTGCATCTGTGTCAACAATCTAACCTATAACCAGAGTGCTAGCCCCTGAGTCATATAATGAGTCATCAATGTGTGCAATAACGAAAACCCAGAGCACCAGACTGTCATTCACAGGAAATTCGTAATCACATACCTAAATGGTTCACACACTACCAGTCAAAACATAAGAAATTTACAAAATGAGAGGAGGCCATTCAGCCCATCAAGCTTGTTTAGGGAGAACTTAACTAATAGCTCAGAGTTGTTAAAATCTTATCTAGCTCTGATTTAAAGGAACCCAGGGTTTTAGCTTCTGCTGCACTAGCAAGAAGACTATTCCATACTCTAACTACATGCTGTGTAAAGAAGTGCTTCCTCAAATCCATTTTAAAATGTTATCCCGCTAATTTCCACTTATGGTCACAAGTTCTAGTATTTAAACTAATACTGAAATATACATTTGGCTGAACAGCATCCAGACCCGTTAGAATCTTATATACCTGGATCATGTCCCCCCTTAGTCTCCTTTGCTCGAGGGTAAACAGATTCGGCTCAGCTAACCTCTCCTCATAAGACATTCCTCTAAGACCAGGAATCATTCTCGTAGCCCTCCGTTGCACCTTTTCTAGGGCAGCAATGTCCTTCTTAAGGTATGGAGACCAAACCTGCAAACAATATTCTAGGTGTTTTTCCACACCACAGGTTTTTGCCTCTTTTCCAATTGTTTCATAAACTTCAGATTTTTAAAATTTTTGTTAAGCATTGCAAAGTTGAGTGAACAAATGTAAATGAAAATATGAGTCAAATAAAACAAATTTTTATAGCATGGAAAAAGTATGTAACAGTGCATGTCTGACATCCTATTAACTGGTCATGCGGTGATGACAGAGTCAGATTCTAGGCTGATCTTCAACTTTAAATGCACTAGTTAACCGTTTCATCCCATGAAACTGATGGTATTTAATGTCCCTTGTAGAAAGAATGCCTTGAATTTTCTCTGCTGTTATAACTGCTAGAGGTAACTTTGATGAATCATAGAAATGACAATTTTTTGCTAGTAAAGGTACTCAAATTGTGAACATACTGTAAATTTATTTGTTAGCAAAGAATATTGAGTGTCCATTTAATAAATGTGAAGTGAGTAACCTGCATATGTAAAACATCACAGTTTGTGCAAAAACTTTTGACTGGTATTGTATATGCATGCTTACAGCAAAATAATAAAAAAAAAATGTGTCACTAAACACATGAATGTGAATATTGAGTTGTGAATTAAGGACTTACTTTGAACATTTTTTGCAAACCTCACAGGCTTGGTCAGGAACACAAAATAAGCCTGGTTTACACTGGCACTCTGTGTTCTGGGTAGAGGTGCAACTCTTGATCATATCTTCGTCTGCAGAAGAACACAAGCATATGTGCGCAGTTCATTAAACATGCACCGGGACGAGAGAAAGACAACCATGGAGGAAACTCCCTCGATGGCATGGTGGTTTTTCAGAAGTTTACAGGGTACGACCTCAATCATCGCTGTGAAAGCTGCGCAGTCGTCTCAGTAATGCGCAGATAACACATTAAGGATTGACCTGTATGGCCAACAGCAAAAGATTTAGTCTGAAATATGGTATAGTTTTAAAAAGAAGCAGGCAGGCGGTCGTCACACTCCATCTCACAGCTAATCTTCTTGAATACCCCTTTACCCAATGGATGCAATCATTTCTTTTGACGGTACAATACGAAGGGCACAGGATGGGGGCATTACCTATATGACACTTTTTACAAGGGAGGCACTGTGTCAGGCCATTGCCGTGCTCTGTGAAGGTCTCGTGTGGGCATGGCTCACAGGTTCCTCGTGCCAAATGTGCTGTACATTGCTCCTTAACATATTCTCCTGTAAAAATATGCAAGCAACTTGAATTTCTTTCTTTAAGATTCCAGGTAAATAACCGACAAACAGATTGAGTTCACGTACCAGCAGGGCAGTTCAAGCAGCAGTGATTTTCATGTTTGTACTCTTGGTTCTCTTGGCATGAGACATGTCGGACTGTTCGTTTCCTTGGTGATGCAGACTCCACAAAAACCACCATAAATAAGAACACCTAAGTCATGGAGACAGGAGAGAGAGCACAACGGGAAGAATTCACAGGTTGTAATAAAATTCAAATACATGCAAAAATACATGTATATACATAGATCACTTTTTCTAAATTAGTTGTCCCAACACAATTTTATTTCCTTAACGTGCATTAGCTTCAGCCATCTGGTGGCTTCCCACAAAGAATAAATTATATAAATGCAAACAGAATTTCAAAGTGATTTGAGACTGTTACATGTGTATCTCAGCATGATATCATCCCAATTACTCACTGCAATAGTTCAACAGAGGTCATAGCCTGACAGTTTTCATAACATACAACTATACAGTCATGCACAACAAAAGTGGAGTAGACCACTACTTAATTTGTCTCAGTAATTTATTGGTATCAGAAAAAATTTTCAGGAGTCAACCAGGCCAATATCAAGCCATCAATTTACTAGACCTGCTTTTCCTACGCAAGTCACGGGTTCTCCAGTCCCCGCCCCCCCCCCAAAAAAATGCTAAGGTGAATTGGAGTTTCCAAATTGTCCATAGGTATGAACGGTGTGTCTGTGTGTGTTTGCCCTGCAATGGGGTTAGGGTCCCATCCAGAGTAATTCCCTGTCTTGTGACTGTAGCTTCCAGAATAGACTCTAGACCCCCTGTGCGACCCTGAATAGGAAAAGCGGGTACAGAAAATGGATTGGGGTTGTCAGCTCCTGAAGTTGTATTCCTCAAGATGACATGGGGAAGACATGCAAACTCCACACATGGAGCTAAGATACAGGCTGGAACTCTGGTCCCAAGGCAATGGTGCTAACCACTGTACCCCCTCCCCCACCAGGAGGCCAATATAATGAACAAAAACAACACTACCTAAAAAGCATGCATCATAACGTGACCCAAACAAATGCCATATGTTGGACACAATATTTACCAATCTGTTAAAACTATAGACAAAACTAGGGATGCAGCAATAAGCCGCGCTCAAGCACTCGAAGATGTCCTCGCGACAACGAATATAACTGATATGACGTAAAATTGTATCTGCAATACCACTGTCAAACAAAATAAATGAAACAAAATATTTGCAGTATGCAAGTACCTCAAAGTTTATAAAAAAAACCAAAAGTACATTATCCATATACCTTTTTTTTCCCCAGCTAAAAAAAAAGTTAAGTGCTGCGTGTTTGCTTGTCTGTTGACACCAAGTATTTAGCAATCATACGAAGCAAGACAAAGTTACAGTAATGCCCTACTTTACTGTCTGAACAGGCATTTTACAGGACAGGACAAATGATAAAACGCAAATCAGTCTATCAGACGGTAGAGGTTTGGGATGTGTTAATGGATGGGAGCAGAAATATTATTTTTGCAGATGATGCGTTTCTGTTGGATTCATTGAACAGTCACCTGCTGTGTGCACTGAGGCGGTTTGCGGCCAAGTGTGAAGTTGCTGGGATGAGGATTAGCACCAGCAAGTCTGAGGCTATGGTTCTCAACCTGAAAAAGGTGGATTGCCCCCTCCAGGTTGGGGCTGAGTTACTGCCTCAAGCAGAGGAGTTTAAATACCTCGGGCTCTTGTTCACAAGTGAGGGAGGAATGGAGTTGGAGATTGACAGGTGGACTGGTGCAGCGTCAGCAGTTCTGTGGACACTGTACCAGTCAGAGGAGAGGGAGCTGAGCATCAAAAAGAGCCAACAAGGAGGTTCAGGCACCTGTCTAGAATACCCCCTGGATGTCTCCCTGGGAAGGTGATTTGTACATGTCCAACCAGTAGGAGACCCCAGGGCAGACCCAGGACATGCTAGAAAGATTATAGCTCTGGGCTGGAAGCTACAAGGTATCCCCCCCCCCCCCCATGCAGAGGGGCTGCAGGAGGCTGCTGGGGAAAGGGAGGTCTGGGCATCTGATGCTCCCATGACCTGGATAAGTGGCAAGTAGATGGATGGATGACATTATAAAGGGAATGAACATCCTCATCCTCAGGCTGAAATGCAAAACCTTAACTGGTTTTACAATATAAGGCTACATCTGCCCAAACTTTATCTTAATGCACCAGCACTATCAAATAACTAACAAAATGAACACTGCCTTTTATCAGAATGTTAAAACACACTCCACAAAAAAAAAACATGTTTAAATATTTGTTCTCACTTGCCATGGTCTATTTATACGTTTTTTTGTTCTCTTTTAAATCTGACATGTATGTGCATGAAGAAACCTAGAACATGTAATTAGCATTTTATGTTATTTGTCTTTTTTATTGTCTGGTGCAGACAAGCTTTTCAGTAAGATGTTTAACTTGGGTATTATAAGGCCAATACATAATATAATTTCACATTTTTAAGCCAAAAAAAACTATGGATCAAATTTTTAGGTGGAGTATACACAATAACTGACATATTTTTCTGATGAATAATTGCAAAGCCCTGAGAATAGGCGAGATTTTCCCCATATTGTTGAACACTAATCCTTTTCAGTGAAGGGATGTCATGCATTCCAGAGAGTCAGTGGGACATTAAATGCACATGAGGACTTTCTTCTTCATTGGCAAAGGCATTTTATATGATTTAATTAAGCCACGTAAAGCTTTCTTTTCTTATTCGTAGCTTAACTACCTTTAGAAACCAACTGAGATATGCACTTCAATGACAGAAGTCAACACTAATATACAAGGAATGCGTTCTTTCTTGAGGAGTTGAGCAGTGAATCATTCTCTTACCATTTCTGTTTAATTTTGCCATCCATCACTATGTAACAGTCATAAATGGCCATCACTTAATCATGGGTATCAATAGACCACCACTGTATGGAGATGATGCACATTTGTAGTATATATTATTTATTCTACCAGTATATTTAGGGAGTTTACCCATTAAAAAATTATGGCAAAATATTGTATACTGTATGTGTAAGACAGAATTCCCAGTCACTAAACCCTTACTGTACTTAATCTATGGCCACTGTTATTACGGTCATTCCATGTTGTTGTTAAGGTCATTCCATTTTAATTCAACAAATGGCCTATCAACAAATTTAGTGAAGCTTAATTAATCTCTCACACACACAGCAAAAAATTTGATATTTGAGCACATGTAAAATGATATTCCATACATGTGATCAGAGCAATACTTGTACACCAATAGCAGTAATAGCTATTGGCGTAATGTGGCCTGCAAAACTTCACCCTGGACTTCATCTTGTAAGACAAAGGAGAAATTCTCTGAAAAGTCCATCAAAACATATTACACATTTTAGGTACACTTCAGGTACACTTTAACCTATTTCAAAGAAAGCAGGAGATTAACACAGAGATTATTGTGTCATTTTAGTGATCTTTTTCCAGTCTCATAACTCCCATATTCCTTTTTAATAAAAGAAGGGAAAAAGTAAACATTTTCTACTTTCTTTCCAGTTCTGTGAAAGGAAAAACGCCTTTTGAGGTTCAAAAAGAGCATTTTTAAAAACCTCTTAAAAATGTTTGTGGCTACTTCTCATGAAGTAAAATGTCAAGTTATATATAAGTAATACACAGACACTTATTCAGTTATTTAAAAATTGACGTCATTTTTGCTACTTGCAGTATATAAACACACTTCAGATTTTTCCTCAAAGGGAAATTTTAAAAAATAAACAAAAGATATTTCTGACCGTTGGGAGGTATACGTGTAATTCATATCTCAAATTTAATCAAAATCAAAAATAGTCATACAGAAACTTTTTTTTTTCGTAAATCTGCTGCATTAAAACGTAATTGTCGATTAAGCGCAAAAGGTCTTATATGCACCAAATCACGCTGCAATTAGTCAGACTCAGATGTGTAGTGGCGGGCATATGCAGTCATACGGCATATACCCACCTCTGAAAATACCGCTTTCCCTCCTACAGTATACCCACCTAAAACTTGTCTGAAATGCCTATCAGTAAGAGGAAATACCTGTATACACAATTATACGGTATAACAGTATAACCATCTACCAAGAATGGAGCCCCCCGAAAAAACTTTTTTTTAAATCTGTTGAATTAAAATGGAATGGCCCATTATGGACACAGTGTCATTTAAGATATTATACGCACCAATTCAAGCTCAACATAGTCTGAACTCAACTTTGTTTATTCAGTCATGGTGTCATTTTAATTAAACACGAGAAAGCCGGAAACTGTCGTGATTCATATATTGGTATTGTATATTTTATATTCTCCAGGGTACATGTTTACTTTTTATTTCATACATGTTTACTTTAACTTGGACAAAACCTAAAACAGCTTCAAAACATGTTTCACAAGACGTGCAGCAGGGTCGTAGACTCACGTAACGTAGAAATACATACGCAGAATATCATTAGCAAAGCAAAACTTATATCTCATGTAAATATTAACTAGCATAAATCAACGTAACTAAAACTTTAAAGTTGCTGCCATAGTTGTAGGATTAAAAACTATCAACTACGGTGACTCACTGAAGTCTCCGTACCCTGATTAATTAATGTATCATGTTACCAATTCAATACATTTAATCGAATACGTATCAACTAATACATTTAAACGACATAACATAATGCCTTTTAAAATGAGCTAAAGCCTACTTACCAGATATTTGTCCCTCATTATAAATCAACAGCCGTAAAAATCAAAAGTGCAAAAACATATATGAAAAAACATCTTTTTAAAACATAACGAAAATCTGGATATGTCATTAACTAGAAACAGTTGTCTAAATATTATCACCAGTCCCAAAATAATACAACACAGACTTACGCCTTTCAGGACTAAAAGCCGGGAAGAAAAGACTTACTGCAATTCCGGGTCTGGCCTTCAGCTACTCCCTCTGACGTAGCATGCATTCCTGAGCAGATAGCAAGCCCGGTGGCAGCCGGGCGGCGGGAAATTCGCCCATTTATTTATTTATTTACTTGCTTGTTTTTATCGATCTACTACTACAATAATAATAAAATAATAATAATAATAATAATAATAATAATAAAATAATAATACTTGTAAAGTTCAGAAGTGGGATACTTGTATAAAGTAGTAAGACTTCATTTGCCCAGTTGGCAAAATCCCAGTGTCATACTGAATCATTGACTGAAATGATTCCATTTCATTAGATAGTTTTTGTATGTGTGTGTGTGTGTGTGTGTGGACATATTTTTTATGTCTACACTGGTGCTTTTTACTTTATAAAATGTGTTTCCCAACATGGTTGCCCTAGAGTACTTTACATTTACAGGTGCAAACATGCCCAGCACACCATACAACCCAAAGAACCCAGAACACAATAGAACAGCAGAACTAAAGAGTAAAAACCTCTCGGAGTCAAATGCACTTGCAGATACCAACAAGTACTTCACTTAATTACTTAATGCTTTTAGGGCCAGTTTCCCAAACAAGGATTAAGCCTAGTCTTGAACTAAATTGCAGTATCAATGGAGATTCACCATTGAAACTCAAAGCTAGTCTAGGCTTAGGCTTAATCCTTGACTGGGAAACTGGCCATTAATGTCCAGCTTACTAGATCAAAACTGCTTAAATGCATGTCCCCCCTCTAGAACACCTGGTTCTGACTAAATTAACTGATTATGCAATTGCTCTGTAAGGGGCTGATATCATGGTATCAGGGTTCAGGCTATGCCTTACTCTGGCCTTAATGTGGATGCATGGTAAAAAAAAAAATGGATCAGAATTGGGCCATCAATTAGGTTCAGAGCAGCAGAATTAAATGAAAATGTTTTTGTACTGGTATAACCTGACAAAGATTTACATTTTTTTTAATTTATAAAAGAGCAGCATATTATATGCTTAGCTTTATAAAGAAATTCTAAAAGTTACATGGTTGAATATTTGGTCAGAGAAATTCAGGTTAAATAGGCTAGTATCCTGGCAATACTCTTTGGTACTAGAATCTCATTAATTACATTTAGGTCAGAGGTGTCCTGGAGTGCAGGAGCCCAGTGTAGCTTAGTTCTTTCCCTGTTCCACAACAAATGATTCAGCTCAAGAGCTGTGTGGTAATTAGCACAAGGAGTTGAATCAGGTGTGTTAAATGAGGGGGACCCAAAAATGTGCAGGGCTCCAGCCCCCCAGGACTGGAGTTTGACACCTATGATTTAGGTCAGGGGTGGCCAATGTTATCCACAAAGGGCCGGTGTGTATGCAGGTTCTTAGGATAACCTGTAGGTCAGCTGTTCAAACCCAGGTGTGAGGACTCTTCAGCCAATCAGCCCTCTAATTAGTAGTTGCTGCGAAAACCCGCATACACACCAGTCCTTTGCGGATAACATTGGCCACCCCTGATTTAGGTACTTCCAGCACGTTTGTCATTTAGAACCTGGTTTTATGGCATAATGATTTCAGATGATACTTTTTTTATTGATTCCTGTGGGGAAATTCTTTTCATGGCTCCCCCAACTTGCTCTTTGTCGGCAATAGTAAGCTGGCTGTGAAGGGCAGCCACCTGCTGTGATGAGAGTCTTGCTCAAGGGACTGCAGATGTGCCGAGGTTGGGTTTGAATAAGGGACCTTCTGATCACAGGCACACAGGCTTAGCCCACTGAGCCATATGCAGACCCCACTTTTTAAATTGATAGTTTTTAATTGATACTACAATTGATAATTGTATCATATTAAAAGTATGCTGGGAATATGTTTGTCCAGATCACAGTACGTGTACATTGAGTGTAAAGAACATTAGGAAAAACTTCCTAATATTGAATTGCATCCCGCTTTGCCTTCAGAGAACCATTTACCTGTAATTGTTCTGGGTGATGGACTCCAGAGAGTGAGCAGATACTCCATTGAGATGCCAGTTCGTTTTGAGTGCTTCTCATTCTGGTGTTAAGTTGACTGGTGGACTGTTCCAGATAAACACGGGACATGGTTGAGGTTAGTGTTTTACTTTAAAAGACACAATTCTTTAACCTATGTTCTTATCTTCACTAGCAACTGACTGAAGTGAATTTAACATTTTAAATAACTTTTGAAAGAGTGATTATAACCTTTACCTGGATTCTCATGGTCAAGGAAAAAACAGGTGTTATTCATTTTTTATATGCTCACTGTACATAATACTGTTATAATGAGGTCAAATGAATTGCTGTAGCTAAGTGTGTAGTTTTTTAAAATAGGTGTAAAGATGATGATAATCATCACTTTATTAATCCCCATGGGGAAATTGCCACAATGTTGCAATGTTACAAGAATAATAGAATGTAGAAGAAAAACTACAAATAAATTAAATGCATTAAAATAAAATTAACAAATGTCTCTGTACACTCTCAAATAAATTTCTTACAAGTTTGAGAAGTTTGTCTTAAAAGTTTTATAAATTTTGAGAATTTTAATGTGCTGTTATCCACATTGTTCTATGCCAACTATAAATATTTTACTGGCTTTTATAATAGTACTTGATATTTAATTATACAATATTTCAGTCTATTTTAAGCTGGTGTGGAAAATGGATGGATATATACATCAATGGGTGGATGAATGGATAGATTTTAAGACATCCATCCATTCATCTATTTTCCAACTGCTCATTTTGGTCAGGGTCACGGGTTTTTGTTAAAATTTCTTAATACTAATATAGCATAATACTACAGCATTTTAAAGAACCGAATTAAGGAACTTAAGTTTTTCAGTTATAAATTGATTTATGTTTCTTTACAGCAACTTCTTGCAACATTTGTGGAAAAAAAATCCCTATCACACGGAATGCAATACTTATCAGAGTTTGAAAGCCCTTCACAGTGAGTGTCGGTTAGAGTCTATCTAACAAAACAGTTGTCTGCAGGCCTGTGATATCTACTGTTGCATTGCTGCTGAGTCACTGTTCATGAACAGTTAAAAATAGGAAGGAGGATTCCTGATATTATTCACTGGTCATGACTGAACTTGTTATTTCTCATTTCATTTAAACAGTAATATCATTCACCTGCTTCTTGCCCCTCTTGCGATACCCTTTAGCGTCAAGAATAACAGCACTGCTGTGGGCACCTCATATTAAGCTAGTTTATGGATATTCTTGCTCTTTTCTTACTTATTCCTCTTTTTTTGCAGCTAATGAAACCATGTTCAGTTTGAGAAAGGCATAGATGTTCTTATGACCCCGGGGCATTTTGACTGAATCTGGATAGACATTCATGTTTCAGAATCAAGCAAAAACTTTTGAGAAATGTTACGGTCTTTCTTTCCTTTTCTTTAATAAAGCAAGACTCTTTCAAATATGATGCATTAAAAACCTGTAGTTATTAACAATAGCTAACAAAGATTCTTTAAAGGAACGTTTAATTTTAGTTCCATGCCATTTTTATTGGTTGGATGTGATGATTTACAAGATGTTTCAATAATGATAAAGTCTTATGATCAACTGATTTGTCATACAACAAAACTGAACCAAGAATGAGTTATTTCAGTGGGCGCAAATTTCAGGACATAGCTAAATTGTTTAGCATGCTAATTGGACCATTACATTACAACTGAGGCCACATTTTGAAAAGACAGGGTGTAGGGCTGTATCTGAAGACTCACTGTGTACACGCTACTGTGCACATTCTTTCCTGCTATGTCATTTCTTGGCACACTTCTTCCTGTGGGAGTTTGGGATAGCTGGAATAGCACAGCAGTATGCTACTTGGCACCAATGTTTACATTGCTGTTTACTGGCTCTGTCGCAAAGTGTTGGAGTTCAAATACAAACAAGTATACAAATAAACTGCGTATAAAATTATGTCAATTTCTGATCTTTAGGCATGAAAAACGTCATTGGGAATGTTCATGTCACCCATTGGTAGGTGAAGGACAAGTCAGCAGTCTGTGAAAGCATTTATCCCCATTATATGTGGAAAATAGTCATTTCTACAGCATGAGTTTAACACAACATTTAAAAGACACAATAAGCTGAAGAGATTCCCTTCACCTTTCACCACTGAGAAGCAAAACACCTTTTTCTAAAGCGGAGGGTGAGCTCTAACTGTTCCCGGGAACTTGTCTTATCATTCGCCACCACAATTGGCCGTGTGTATCTGTTCAGCGCATGAGCTTCCTGTTTATTTTGTCATGGACTGAGTAACATGTAGAGTGGGAGGTTGGCCTACCTCTCATCTCACTTGATGATAACTCACCAATGACTTCATTACTATTACTTGAGAGACTATCGGTCAATGATGCAAAATCAGTGACATTCAACAAATCTTACAACAGGCTAACATATTAAAAAAAACTAGTTTCAAATTGCAGATGATCCAAAATCTGGGATATACTTAAAAATGTAATAAGGTAAGACTAGTTTAAATATTGCATTTAAAGGCTATGAAGGAAATTAAGTTACTAGAGAACTTTGATAATTTATCAGTTGTACAGAGTGGCACACTTTAAATCATGATGATGTCTTTTCAGCAGTAATGTTTCATAAACTGTACATAATGTCACACAATACCCTCTACTGTATAATTTAATATTTAAATTAATATATTAAAGGCTGTTTTAAAGGGTACGTTGCACACTCTAAAATAAACTACAACACATGGCGACAGGGCCAAATATCCGTTCTGACTTCATGAAGATAAGGACATTTTTTGTACGGTCATTGTCATAATATTCTTATGGCTCATTAGCGCCATCATGTGTAAACTTGCAATACAAAATGTTTTTATGTGCAGTGTTTTTTAAGCTTTAATAACTAATATTAGTTCATTGCTGTTATATAGAAAACCATCCCTGTATATGGCAGAGCTGTGAGGCATTGAATCTGTACATGAAAAGTGAAAAAAGAAGCACACATTCTTCCAGCTACGGTGGAAAAACACAAACATCATGAGAACACACTGACAATAACTAAAACTAAACACTAAAAATGCTCTGAATATATTTAAGTAGGAGCATGAAACAGGACCAGTGGTAAAACAACACTGGACAACTAGCAGGACAGCCTTCCTGAACAACCCAGCATGTGGTGCTGTCAGTTTTGAATGTAAAGTTTAAATAAAACAGTGTATTTTACTATATTAGTCACAAGCAATGGCAAACTCCAAATATTGACTAAAATGTTGTTCATCTGTACATTTATTTCTAAAATATGAACTTTAACTGTACAGAGAATATTGAACATGTCCATAAGCTTAAATTCAATACACCACACAGCTGCCTTGGCAATATCAAATATGTATGTTCAGACCTAAAAATGCTCTAGCAACGTCTTCAGTTATATATTTGTAAATATGGTTCAACGTCTTCTTGTTCCCAGACCCATGTATACTGTACAATGTTCAATATTTACAGTAGTACAAGGCACAACAATTGTGACGTAAAGCAAAGACCATGCAAGATGTGGATAGATGGGTGTTTGTAAATGTAGAAGCAGACTGTAATATGTGTGTCTGTGTAACTATATGCACACACACACACACACACAAAGACAGTACTAATCAAAATTTTTGACACGCCAACGCACCTATAAAAGACAGTGCTAGTGTTGCATCACATGACCCAGGCACCTGACCTAAATGCAGTAGAAATGATGATGTGGAAGTTTGACCAGAGAGGGAAGGAAAAAGCAGTCAATGAGTGGTCAGCACATGTATACGTGGGACCATCTTCAGCACAGGAGGCCGCCTCATAAAAATGGCTTAGAGGAGAATGTAGGGTCATCCAGTCCCTGGAGCAATTGGGGTTAAGGGTCCAATGGTGGGATTACTCTGCTGACCCAGGATTGCAACCAGCAACCTTGAGTCCCAAACCACAGGACCCCCACCCCCCCCCGCAACCCGTACTTTTGTCCATACATGTTATATTATAGTGCTGTTGTTATAATTGTTATAAAATGTAGAGCATAGTACAAATAAACCTTTCTATGGGTATTGGTGTGTCCAAACTTGACTGGTACTGCATATGTATGTATGTCTTTGTGTGTGTGTGTGTATATATATATATATATATATATATATATAGTGCTGGAATAAATAAAGAGACCACTCAATATTTATGAAAAAAAAAATCTGCATCTGTAAATTCTGGTTTAATCTCGGTTCTGTGGGCAGACGGCTACAAGGCTGGTTGCTCTCAGTCTTAAAATTTCTAAGACAGCAGTACCCAAGAATAAGGTGAAGCAGGAGACACTGGGTACGACCAGAAACCAGCCAGGTAGAGGGCAGAAGCGACTTTCAAATGGCAGAGATGATTGCCAAGTTATCTGACACTCTCTCATGATTCGCAGGATGACATCATGTGACCTTCAAAAGGAACGGGAATTAAGTGCAGGTGTGAAGTGCACTGCTAGGACAGTTCATATCAGGCTCCTAGAAGCAGGACTGAAGTCCCATAATTTGGGAAATGAGTGAAACAAATAACTGTGCTGTGGTCTCTCAATTTTTTTCCAGAGCTGTATATGCACACATTGGTATATTTAATAGACTCGGACACACAGAAAAAGAAACAGGTTTGCAAATCATGTCATCAATGTCATCAAACACATACACAGATGCATAGTTACAGCACAGTGAGGGACAATGTGAAGCACAGTCACAATGTATGTTAACCTGAATTTGTATATTTTGCTACGTAAATGGGCAAAATCACTTTGGATAAAAGCGTTCTTCACTGTATAATTAAGGTAATCATTAAACAAGAAAAAATGAACTGTCATAAAGTAGAAACAAAAACAGAGAGTTCACAAGCCACCATTCCTTGTACCCCAGTATTGGTTCATAAAATGACTATGTGAACTGTTTTATTAATTAACCTTTGTTAAAATACAACATATGAGAATATAATCAACCTGAATTTAAATCTGTGACGTGTGCACATGCATGTGTGTATGTGTGTGAGAATGAGAGATAAATAAAAGAATGCAAAAGAAAATCACACCATCATATTTTTAGCTGTCAATAATTTTTTTTTTATACAGCAATCCATTTTTACAGGAATTATGCAGAAACCTACCCAAGACTCACTGCTGAATATTTCATGGTGCCTTAAGAGAAGATTAAGTGGGGGGACTGATTAAAGGGAGATGGTCAGAACATAGCGTCTCGCTGGCAGTTTAAATAAGCAAAACATTTAATGGTGCTCAACATGTAGGCAGTCACAGTTTTTAATCACTTCAGTAACTTGGAAAAAAAAAAACAGCAGCTTTTGAATAGTAACATATCAAGTCTATATGGTCTTTGCTAGACCTTAATGGACACATAATGACCAAGTTAAATTAAATTCATTCCTGGTTATATGACAGAAACTATTTAGGTCCTGAGCAGTTTATGTGATTAAAACTCTTGTAATTTAATCCTATAAACTGCAGAAAAATATATATACTGTATATATCAAAGTTTAATATATTCTTTAAAAGTTAAGTCACAATATGAACAATATTTGTAGCAGTCATAACCCAATACATTATAGTCCAGCAGCCTTTCCCACCAACTTATCTTCAAAAATAATAGTCTGAAAGGTTTTCTACAATACCAAATCTTTCAAAATGTTTAGTGCTTTGAAAGCAACATCCACTGTGAATAACCACTACAGCGACCACCTGTTGATTAATCATTACCCTTTCTTTTTTGAAAGCCTTCCCCCTAAACCACTGGAAATAGCTATTACCGATTCCACTCAGAAGCATACACAGCATGGTCCATTGACATGGATTAGGAACACTTTAGTTTACAGGGGCAAAAGTACCTTGCTGTATCCCTATGGATGGACCTTTATCACCATTCTTTTCAGTTTTGTCTGTTGTTAATTACTTGCGGTTTTGACAGCTAGCCTGTTGTTCCTCTATTGTTCGGGAAACAGAGGTTGATTCCGTACAGGTGGCAGGAGGGTTTTCCTTTTCAGTGTCAGGCGAAATGGCTGGGCAGTCTTCCTTTCTGTAACAAAGGGCCACAGCCACACCTGGAAGCGTGACTGCGAATCCCTAATGACTGTGTCTTTTCTACTGATCCCCACAGCACTGGCTAGCCCCGTGTTCGCCATTCAAGCCTTTGACACGTCGGAGGTCGAGCTCTTTTCTTTAAGTGATACATGTGCTGCTCATTTTGTACCTCAATGGGGAGCTTTAAGTGGGAAAGTCTGGGACACCTTAGAAAACACAACAGATGTGTCCTAAGATATTAATGGGTAAATGAGACAACATGAAACAAAAAAGTGCACAATGCCATAGACTTGTACAGAGTATTTTTTCACATCCTCATACTTCTTGGGGTAGGAAAAGATTAGTGCTATCACAATGTAGACTGCAAATTGAAATAAACATCTTCTGTTTACAGGCTCAACTGGAATCTTTACTGAAAAAAGGCTAACATTTTCCCAATTACCATTATCACAATGCTCCCTTCTACAAACTTATATGCTAGAATGAAAGCTGTCACATATTTTATTTGACAAAGTTCCCATCGTGCCATTTTAAATGATCCCCTTTGGCAGACAGATTTCGCAATGTTAAACTGCTATGCAAACAGGACCTAATAGCACAGAGGATTCTGCGAAGGCCCCACAACAGCAGCACACAAGAGGTTACAGTTGTTTGCAAGCCACAGAGAGCCAAAAAAAACCAAAACATTCCATCCCCACCTCAGATTGTTCAGGTCAGTCACATTCGAAAGCATAAAGATTTTCCTAAAAGGCAACCCTTGTGTCTCGATGTTGTCTGGTGAAAATGAACCCCTGTGGAGGAAGGAGCGATTCAGTTCGAAAAGATTTATGGCAAAGCAAAACGCCAAAAGGAAATGGCAAAAGTGAAAAAGGAAACAGAAACCCAATCAAACAAAGCTAAAGAAAATTAAAGAACAGAAAAGAAAATATTTCACATGTATGAAGGGAGACACGAGAGCATGGTTAGGAAGTCCAGCCAAGGCAGAAACACACCGGCTGCATGTTGGTACAATCCTTATTTTCCCATACGGGGAAAGAAACAAACATCTGTTCAATTTCGTGAAACTCATCCGATAATAATTCAAATTGTTTCACATTTCATTCGCATTGATAATGCATTAGGTTTCTTCAATGATGATGTTTCTCTTTTGGCCCCAGCCTGAATTCAGCTAGAAAGGGCGGGTGGCGTGTCTTCTGTTAGCAGTTTGCAGACCGTGTCATCCGTCTGCCTTCCCAGTACTGGCTTTCCCAGTTGCTACTACGAAAAGTCTGACTTTGGTTCCTCTGGGGTTTTCACTGGGCTTTTGGAGTGAATCTTGCCAATTTCCTCCAGTGCACTGGCTAGTGAGTCCAGATCACTGTTATCCTGGTGCTGTGCTTCCCACAGGTTCAGAATAACTGCAGAAGGGCTCTGTTGTTTGGCAAAATAGGACAGATTTCTGTAATGCAACACAAAGAAGAAGAATGTCAGTGGTCATATTGTGAATAATTCAACTTCTGAATTCTAATATAGGTAAATCATATCTGCACAGTGGGACAATACATTGCAAAATGAATAATGTATTAAATACACAAATATTTACTAAAGACTTGAATCTTAAATGAAACTAAATATATGTACATTATTGCAATATCAAAAGCTGCTCATTTTACTTATAGCCATTGGAGGGCACCAGAGTGTTTTATCACATTAAAAGGCTTATTCTACATGGTGAGACACCCTCAGACCCAAGTCAATGAATTAAAAATCAGCTTAACAAACGTTCAGACACTCTCATTATGTACAAGCAGCAGGTCTGGCTGAGCTGCAGCACAAGGTTCAAAATCCTCAAAAATCCCTCAATTACTGCTGCTTGTTTCCCCGCACGCATATAGCAAATGATATAGTGAACACGGCATTCATCGCTAATCACAAAGCGACAGAATTCCCCAATGTCTTCCCTTATCTCTCACAAATGTCTGCAGACACGTTCAAAACCTGAAATTTCTTTTGACTGTTTACTCATGGAACTGGAGAACAGAGAGCTCTAAGATACTGCGTGACAGCACCAAAAATTCTCGAAATCAAAAATATACATTATGTAACAATAAATCTTACAGAGATACACCATTATACTAAATGTCACGGGACACATATAGTTATAAAAAGAAAAGTGTAACATTTTACTTGAGGGGGCACAAATAAGTTAGTAACTCGGTTACTACTCAATGTTTAGCAAATAATTAAGTAAAATAGTTCCTGCATGAAATACATGAACTGTCATAATTAATAAATGATGATTAAACATAGGATCAGTATGTAACTAACACTTAGGTACTAGTTAGTTAATGCATTAAGTAAGAGTGTACAACTGCATTATTTGTGCACCCTCAAGTAAACTGCTACCGAAATAAGCAACACATTGGCTTGCTTTTGGCCTTAATTATATTTTAATCTATCATAGAAATTATCTATTTTATTTTTGCTAAAAGCAGTAGTATTGTGTTCTACTCCACTGCAGCATAGAACCTTCACTACAGCCAAAGTTACGATGTTATTCCCTACGAAGCAAAACACACCAGTGCATTTAATAACCACAGCATGTGGTGTGACTTCTAGTTACACAGAATATACAAATATCTAGAATCATTAAGGTAGGAATTAAGTGCTTTCTGTCACACTCAGGGTTTTGATATAATTAAATCTGCAGCATTGCTGCAAAGGACAGCATAAGAATATGCATGCTATTTATAATGCAGGTCATTGGTGGCTTCTTTGTATTAGAGTTTGACTCAGATTAGGGACAAATAGCTAACAAAAAGGTCAAACCCATACCTGTGATTATTGATGCTCACCAGCTGGCCCACGGCTGGCCTCCTTACAAACAAACCTATCAGAGGAGACTCATATATCCTTGCAATGATGTAGCTCAGCCGTGGTGTTCCTGCCCTTTTCAAAATTCACACCGTGACTTTTGTGTTTTAATTTACCTTTCATATGTTTAATATAGTGAACTTCATTTTACTTTGCGATTCTGAGACTATAGAATAGACCATATTACAGGTAGTGTAACAGGGTTAGTGCAAGTATAAGGCTTTAAAAGGAAAGGGGAAAGAAAAACCTATTAATTTTTGAATAGCACTTCAAGATGTATCTTTCCACTTTTCTGGCAAACTACTAGTCATGCTGTTCCGAAGAAGGAATGTATGGCAGCTTAACACCCACTTAAATACTGAATGATTTTTATTTATTTTCAAGGGTATCTGCCTATCAAACACTGATCAACTGTCACCGATTCCACCATCTTGTAAACAAGTAAGAATACTTTTAGTGGCATTTCCACATATTTTCCATCTTGTACTGAATGAAGTGAGTGGGCTGAACAATCACTAGGGAACAAGCAGAGTGACTATAATTGGGCTTTTAACATCTTGGTTGCCTTGGAAATACACGTCTCAAGGCTGGACCAGGTGCTCTCACCTCTCAATGTGGAGCTTCCGGGCTAAGAGCTGCCAGTCTTTGCCTTTGGCGTTGGCAGTGTCGAAGGTGGCACAGATTCTCTGCCGGATGGAGTAAGGGATTTTGAAAGCTTTGGGGCCAGTCTGGGAGGTGACTGTGCAGTCAGAATGTGTGAAGAACGGTACTTGCTCCTTTTCTGCCTGGGAAGCCAAAGACGATGTGGAATAGCGATAGAGGAGAGAAATGCAAAAATCTTGCAACTGAATCAAGTATTTGCAAGCACAGTTCATTTTACACAACTCTCTGTACAGGGTCTTTCCCATCTTTTGCTGCAGTTATCAGTCTTTTGTAGTTTTCCCATGCTAAAAATTTCAGTGAATCAAGTATACATGAGGAGAACAGACACTTTATGTGCCAGAGACAAAAATAAAGCGTCTTAGAATAGCCCACTCGACAGCAAAGAATTTAGCCAACATGGGCCTGGCCAAGGTCGAGATCCTCACCTCTGCCACCAATGTGTAAACCTGGAGGATCTGCTCGTCCCCTTTGACCTGACGCACGCTGATCTTGCAGGACAGCTGCGTGGTGCTGGGGCTGTATCTCTCCAGGGAGAAGGCACAGTGCAAGGGCTGCTGGTTGCTGCACCATACATGTGAGAAGGAAAATTCCTGCAGCGGAGTACAAGGAACACAGAAGCTTGTTGAACCGGTGGGCCTTTCACGTCTCCATGTGACAAAGGAATCGCTTCCCTGTCATAGATATGGTGCATAGTGTATCGTAAAATAACACCGCAAAGTGGAGTCCGATCTTTAAAGGCCTAATGCACATGAGAGATGTGGGGGAGCTGTTCTGTCCACCATAACACTCAGCACTGCAATCTAGCTCTTCCTGAGGTTCATTAACCTTTTCTGATTCTGGACCCTTCCTGAGGTACATGAAAACCAATGCAAAATCCAAGGTAATTCTGATAATGGACCATCTCTCCAGGAATAAGAACTACACAGCTGAAAAACAGGCGCAAGGAAAATGATTTCCTTTGATGTGTAATTAATTTAGGCAGCAGAAAGAGGCCGTGACACCCCCCCCCATCATCTTCCCTATCTCCACGGTGACCTGCACAGAAAGCCCAGTGGAGGTGAGGGGGACATTAGATTAAAAAAAAGCTTTTTGTGCGCCATTACAGGACTGGGCACCAAGTTTTTTTCCAGTAGTGCAGTATTAAAATGGGAAACAAGGTGTTTCTTATAAGTAAAAGCTGACTAGATATACAGCTCCGGAAAAAATCAAGAGACCACTCTATAAAGTATATATATTTAAATCTGAATTCTTAAATCCTGGTTTAATCCTGGTTCTGCTGGCAGAAGGCTACACTGAGAGACAGGCTGCTTCCATGTTCAAAGTTCCTAAGACAGCAGTACACAAGAACAAAGTGAAGCTGGAGACACTGGCAATGACCAAAAACCAGCCAGGTAGAGGGCAGAAGCAACTTTCTAATGCCAGAGATGACTGTCAACGTATCTGACAGTGCCACATAAATCAGAGGATGACCTCAGGTGACCTTGCATCCCACTATCTCCATCTATCTGTCCACTTGGAGATCTCTCAAGCATAACTCCACCAATCAAAGATGCAAAACCCATACTGGTTGCAAAGAAAACTATCCTGTTAAACTGGAAAACCAGACACACAGGTAATATCACACAATGGTCAAACCTACTCAAAGAATATATGAACTTATGGAACTTATTACCCTACAGCACCAAACCTGAGACTTTTTGGGAAGTTTGGGGCTCATTTACCACTGCACTGGACTTGCCTGTAAACTAAACCCATGGAATGACACACATAATCACACTCACACTCGCACAGACAAACATATCGTCACTATAATTCCTCAGTGCAATCATACCCCAATTGTTGCAGGTCATAAGCTGTCCTGCAAAGAGGGGGGGGGGGGGAGTGGTTGATAAAGGACAAGGGGCCCAACAGTGAACCACGGTATTCAACCTCACAGCCTTCTGGATATGGGCACAGAGCCTTAGCCCACTGAGCTACACACCCCAGTTCCCAGAGAGGTGTGTATGAAGCCGTTTTGATCCTAATTATTTCACAAGGAAGCCTTGTGGCCAAATTACAACCTTCAACCTCCACATCAAGGAGCCACCACCTTGCCTGATGCTCAACTCTGCCTTACTGTCCTCCCTTTATGCTGGGACTGGGGTACAGAGTACAGATATACTGTATATTCATGATGATCAGAAACAGGCCTTGCAGAGGACATGGCGGACAGGGCTATGAGACCTGAAGCATCTGGTCTTGTGGATAGGGATTCACCTGCGAGTAAAGGTTGGTGGATCAAATCTCAGGAGGGGATCTCCTTTTGTGACATTGAGCATTATGTCTGACCTGATTCTGCTCTAGCAATGTACCGAAAAGTTATTTATAAAATATCTGAGTTGCTGGACAAATCAGACCTGCTACTAAAAAGGTCAAATTAATTATAATGTATATAAATAAAGTATGAAAGATAAAATGTATGCTAAAGCATACCTGCATCGAGAAAAGGTGATATTTATACATACATTCTGCTGGCTGGATTTTTTCTATTTTGTCCACTTCAAAGCTTAGTATATCTTTTTAAACTAAAAGGAAAAGGTAGCATTTATCTTCACTAATCATTTAGCTAAGACACTTAAAACAATGACATAAATCAGGTTCCTTATCAGCTTACAGAACTACTAAATTAGTTATGCTCCAGAGCTGTAGCTAATTCTTTGCAGTGATTATAGTTATTAGCGTCTGCCTAAGTATAAATACGAACGCTGTGAGATAATATAATAACATACTTAGAAACATGCTGCCATTTTTCTACCTGACAAGTGGTGAAGGGCTTGATATTCCACAGGAACTGTGGCACATCCTGAATGGACACCTGGAGGTTGAATGCATTTCCCCTGAAGCGCAGTGTTTTAGGTTCCTCCAGCAGCTGCCCACCTCTACCTGTTTCTGCAGCAACTGCCGCCTGCAAACAGAGAGAGAGTCAAACTGGAGCATGATGCAAGACCCAGCTTGAACAGTGGGACGCCAAGGAATTAATGGCAGGGCATCCAATAAACCAGGGCGTGATTTGACAGGTGTGAATGATATTTTTGTTCATCAGTAGCATTTTTTTGTACGTAGCTCAAAACAAACACAACTGCACTACGACCAGCAGCCTTTAGAATCTTATCTCTAATACTGACATGTAAGGACACAGAAAGAATCTATTTAATTAGAGACATAACATCATATAGTTTCTTTGCCATCATTGTCATGAGACTGTACATCAGAAATATACAGTGGCATACAAATTTATATGTAAAGAAAAGTTATTATCTAAATGCTGTGCTCATGTAGTACTATTCGTATGATTTAAATACTATTACATTTAAATGCAGTTTTAACAGTAAGAAGGAGGAAAACAACACATCAAACTATTTTCTTGTCTTGTATTATTATTTCATCTGGGTACATAAAAGAGCAGCTTTCCAGAGCCATTAAACAAGCAGCCAAAACATAACAGATAGAAGTTTCAATTTATAACCTTACAAATGCGTATGTGGGTTTAAATAAGAGTTCGGCGCATTTCCGAAACGAACGTGCTATCGATGAAAGACCTTTCTGATTTTAGACCTTAAGATATTCATCAATTATGCCTATTTTGTGATCCCTGATAGGTTCAAACACACAAGCCTTCCTTTGTCTGCTCCATCACATACAGAGAGGTCAGCACAAGCTGGACCTAATTGACTGAGTATAATAAAGGTTTCCGTGTGTCCTTGTGTGGCTGTAGCGAAGAAGAGGTTATTCGAATAGTAAGAAATAAAACCTTAAAAAACTGACTTGACATTGCTGGGGCTCCATTCAAATAGCGCTCTTCAATAAACAATACCATCTGCTTCTGTCACTCAGCATTACTGTACTGAACAAAGGCAAAACACAGCAACTATGCTGACACCTAAATTGAGAAAACAGGCTTCAGAGTTTTTTGACCACTCACCCGTGTGTATAGTAGGCATGTAAATTATATTGTTTTCATCAAATCCAAGCATAGCTGAAGTAAGATGTTTTGCCACGAGATAAAAGAGCCTGATTTCGGTCATCACTCAATTTTGATGAAATACGCAGTTACAGTGGTTTGCCTTTGTAAGGTAGTGTACCCAAAATGCATTGTGAGGTGTGTGTCTGGGAGTTTCTGCCTGCCTTATGGTCCTACGCCCCGTCAGGGAGTTATGGCGTGGGGGGTGGGGTGGGGAACGGAACCACAGACAAAATGCTCATATCTTCCAAATGCTGCAAAGTTCTCATGATCACATTCCATGTGGTCAGATGCCCGCAGCGTCTTTCTGATTATACAAAAAATCTTTGACAATCTAGCAGGCTAGTTTGCATGATTGTCATATACAAACAGAATGCTGCTACTACACCTAAACATCTATTTGTTACTTGTATAAATAATGAAGCCTTAACTTGTAATCGGACAGTCTAGCTAATTGTGAAATCAAAGTCAATTCATTGCTAAGTAGCACCTCACTCACCTGAAAGGCATGCGGCGTATCATCGACACAGTACACGCGCAAACTATAGTCCAGTGAGCTGCTTCCCATGCTGCCAAACACAGCCATCTTCAGCTTCTTGACAGCGCTTTCAGTGAGGGGCTCACCAACCAATGCATAAGACCCCGGCTGCTCCAGCAGAAGATGGCAGCTATGGGAGTCCAACAGGCAGTAGCAAAATGTTGTTTCATCCTCCATTGACATCACTTCCTGAAACACATCACCAAATATCCTAAATATGCTGCAAAGTGGTATAATGAACATCCCAGCAAGTAGGCCCCACAAAGGTAACCTCAATTTTATAAAAATCTGAAATGCAATCCAAAAAAAAAAAATCTAAAATGGCCATAAATCTTGTTTTTCATTTGGTTACTTGTGGTTAAGGGTTAGGGTTGTCATAGTTAGGATTAGGGTTATCCCCATAGAAATGAATAGCGTGTCCCCAAAAGATACAGATACCTAATCTGTGTGTGTGTGCGTGTGTGGGGGGGTGTAGTAAATTTAAAGTGAAACTATAAGTAAAATGTTAAAGCAGCAAAACAAAAGTTAAAACTCATAAGTCATTCATCCAATTCTCCATGGGAAAAACTGGTATAAAATTCTCACTGGTGCAAATGTCCTGGTGCCAGACTGAGAGGAACAGTACAGAACTACATTTCCTTAAAATGATCCTTTACACTTCTCCTTTTTGATCAGATTACCACGATGTCCTTTGCCTTTCATCCTGCTAAAAGGGCTTCACCATTTTAAACTACCTGAGGAAGACATGCAGTCTTTTCTAGGCAGAGAGATGCCCGGAAGAGACGTCATTCAAACTCTATTCATGAGTGACTCATGCCTGGAAGTTCTTTTGTAGTCTCTTCCTTTTGGGGGAATTACCTCTTGTGCAAATGTCAGTTACAGTTAAAAGTCTGCGTTTTGTCATCCTTAGTAGTACTCAAGCAACAGATTATTGGGTTCAATCTGAAAATGTCTTGGTAACCTAATGAAAAACACAGGAATTGGCCAAAAAATTAGACAAAAATGAAGCATAATGGAAATACAGCAAACATGAACTGTGAAAATGGTCAGTTCCAAAGAATGAATGAAAACAAAGTTAGGTCTCCTGGAGACTTTTCTCATTAGACTGTACACATAAGTCAGACCAGAGCCCAGCTTAGGAAAGAGGTCAGACAGAGAAACGCCAGTACTAGGTAGCACAGTAAAACAGTATTTCAGGAAAAGAAAATCTTCCTTTAGTTTACTTTTGTGTATTCCTAGCTCGAGGTAAAATGTGTAAAATGTATAAAATTGTGCACTCCAAGCATCATTTACCTACCAAGACTTAGTTCAATGTAAATAAATATGCATGAACACCATCAATTAGAACCAAGAGGACAGTAGTTGTTTTTAGAAAAAGGCCCAACTAAACAACAGATAGTGAAATAATATAGTGAAATATAGTGAAAAACTGCACTTTATACAAAGTCGTAAATAAATCTATCCTTCTTTCAAACCATGCGGTGGTTCAGAGCAGGCAGAGTCTATCTCTCGAATGAAAGGGCACAAGGCAGGGGCCAAATGCAAATTCGCCTAACTGTATGTCGTTGGACTGTCAGGGGAAACCAGAGAAACTCTAAAACGTCTAACAGGGAGAACATGCAAACTCCACACCCACACTGAATAAATATTAACTGATTTCCCACGCTAAGCAGCAGGCTGCTTCCAGGATCAAAATTTCTAAGACGGCAGTACACAAGAAAAAGGTGAAGCAGCAGACACTGGCAACGACCAGAAACCAGCCAGGTAAAGGGCGGAAGAGACTTTCTAATGTCAAAGATGACAGTTAACTTATCCGACAGTTTCTCATGAATCGTAGGATGACATCAAGTGACCTTCAAAAGGAACGGGGAACATTAAGTGCAGGTGTGAAGTGCACTGCTAGGACAGTTTGTAACAGGCCCCTAGGAAAAGCACTGAAGTCCCATAAAGCTTAATTTTTTTCCAGGGATCTGTATACATAAGTGCTCAAACTCACACACACACACGCACACGCACACATGAACACACACACAATGTCTTATATTATATACAATACAATGTAAAAAGGATATCCTACTGTTTCAAAATGTACATGTAAACAAATTGAGACTTCATTTAACAATCTTATGTTAGTGTCAATGTAGCAAACATGCTAAGAATGAGCTTGGCTTTAGCTGAACAGAGGTGTGCCAATGACCACACTAATACAATACTAATGTTTTTCTGTGGTGAACGTTTCAGTGGCCTTTTGGGCAGCTAATCTGTGTCTCAGTGCCGTTTTTGTCCCTCTAAATGCCTAGTGAAGATGTAGGCCAGGTTAAGAGGCTGAGTAACCAATTTCATGATTGCATTACGACGGCTCCCATTTCATTCTGTCCTTAGCAGACCCAGCCGATCGATGCCGTCCATGTCCGTGCGGCTCCTGGTCTGTTGTTACCCCGGGGTGACTGACACGGGTCGTGTGTCATCCCTGCTATTTTATGCAGGGATTGTTTTTCCTCAAACAGCCCCCACCTGCGTCTTATTGTGGACTTAAATGGAACTGGGACACATTTACCGGCCTCACTCTTCACACATCAGGCAAGTGGCGCAGCTCGTCCACAGAAAGTGCAGTCAGGACGGACTGCGTTGGCATTGTCCAGAGGACAGAAAAACATTCTGGCATCTGTGCACATACCAAGCCACACGCCTTTTCTGAATGAAATGTGACAGGTGAAGTAAAAAAATGCAGACTTTTTAAATAGAGTGAATTACTTTAATACTTAGCGACCTTCCTGAATAATTTCCGACATGTGTGCTGTGCGTTCCAGGCTAGTAACAATGAGCACTGATTTATTTATTCATTTAGCTATTTTACCTCCCACTTGTTATCCTGGGTTTTCCTTTTGAGCCGAATGTTCCAGTTGTCCTCGCTGACTTCAGCGCAGTGGGCTATTGTCATTGCTACAGGACAGGACAGGCTGAGGCCAGGAGGTCCGTATGTCACCTCTGGGCCCAATAGAATTTCATTCCCCTCCTCCGAATGGGCACTGCAACACATTTGTGATGATAAGAAATTACAAACACCTGATCAACAATAACAACCAGGACCATTGTGACATTTTATATAGGGAATGCAGCCTCGGTTGCGAGTACTTAATTAATTAAACCAGGCACAAGGAGAATGAAAGGAAATCAATAACAACTAATCTAAATAATCTAAAAGAACTGCGTGATGGAGTCAGGTAATAAACTATTTTTTAGAGACCTATTTTGTTTTAACCACAAAATCATTATATGAGGTTACTTTTACTTTTATGTAGGCCTGACCTACCAGCCAACATCATCTATCCATTTTCTGCTAATGCTAAAACGGCTGAATTCTGCTTTTGCACCTCCAAGTCAATTTTTTTTTTTTGTTAAAACAGTACTTTCATCACAAATAAAGTCCAATTTCATAATTTCCTCCCTCCAATTCATGCTTTCCTTCCTGTCTGAAGTAGCACTTACACAAATATATATTACAATGTATCACTGCTGGTACATTTTTTTTTTTATTTCCATTGAAAATTCAAACAGATAATACATGCATACAGCTGTGCAGGAGGTAAAAACAAGAGCATTAACATTTATATATTTAAAATAATAAAGTAGCAGCCAACAAATTCATACAATTATAGCTGCCTCCATCTTAATGTCATGTCTATATTATGTTTGTATGTCTTAGCATTTAAATTCGATTACATATTTTTTTAAATTTGCACTACGATCAACCAGAATAATATTATAGCTCACTGTATAACTCCACGTATCATATATCTGAAGCTGTCATAAATGACATTTTCAATTTTGACGCTTTCACATCATAATGTTTTTCAGAGAAAAGAACATTAAAAGATACAACAGGAAATTCTTCAAGGTCTAATACTTTCCCAGGAGGTTCACAAACAGCCACATGGTTTACAATCTGAAGTTTGGGGCACTGTTAAAGGAATCTGTCTCCTAAGCTATTGCTTGCTTTGCATATTGATCAGTTTATGCTCACTAACTTCCAGCCGTTATCTTTAATTTCCATCGGTTCTGATGATGGTGAAGAATGAAACAGGAGCAATTAATGAGGGAAATTAACAAAGGTGGTGTTCTGTCATGAAAATCAAAACAGCAAAACAAAAGCTCGCAGCTGTTCCGTTTCTGCAGTCATTACAGAGGCAGAATGAAAGACGTTCACCTGGAAACACAAACGCATTCGTTAAAAACAGGCCAATGATAAATAGAGGCTGCTGCATGTGTTAAATGGAGGAGAGAACGTGACATTTTAAAATATACAGAAACTGCCCATTTAAATGTAATATTAGTAAACAGTGATCTGGACTTGAAATTTCATTGTAGCTACTTATAAAGCATTTTATACTAAGTGTGACTTCATCCATTTTCTCTAACCAGTGTGATATTTAAAAGTAAACTTGAGCCTGTATGTTGGGGGAATCTAAAAAAAATGTCTTTCAAGATGTTTTTAAAAAGGAGAAAGAGTGCAAATGAGGTATAAGGTGTTAATCTGCTAACATTGAATAGATGCTTATGTGTGTAGTACATCTATAAAAAGCTATATAAAGAAATCATTCCTTCAGGTTTAAAAATCAGACAAAATATCTATTTCATATCACTGAGACACAGCAGATGACTGTAATACAGGTATTGACTGAAATGGAAATAATGCACAATATAAAACAATATTAATATTATATTAATGTTTTGAAACTAAGAAGCACTCATATTACACTGCAGTGCATGGTATGGGAATGCGCGCACGAATGGTGGTACTTTCTCTGGCATGAAGTCTCGACAGCGAATGAGCCAGAGTCATTATTCTGTTACTGACGAACCTCCCTGTAGGGTTATAAAAATGGGCATTGGTGAAGTGGAAGAGGACGAGTGCTACATACAGCTGAAAATGGGATGTCGATTAATGCTGTGCATTGAAAACCCTCAAATTTACATTTACGTAATTGCCACATTATTTTACTGGTGTTTACGTTTACTAAACGCGTGTGCATATCCCCCTCCAGATGTACGCTCTTCCTCTTCTGCAAAAGCACTTGAAAGTTATCAAATGGATACATGCACATTCTTCATTTCCATTATTTGTATTTTTGTTGTAGCTTCTTTTGTGTCAAGTCATGTGTATTGTGCTCTTCTGCTTATTTTCATTATTTATACCGTCTGGGGATGACTCACCCATATGGATCTCAGGGCATGTTTGAATGTTCTGAGTGGCAGCTGAACTTAATAATATCCCATGTTTACATGGCCTGCTTTTTACACAGTATGGCCCAACCCGCATCTCTCATTCTCTTAATGACATTTGCTCAAAATTGGTATACACAGAGCATTACATAAAGTCATTAATGTCCATGGAAAAGAAACATTCTCAGCCATGCAGTGTCTCTCTATAAACAGATCCGAAGATTATTTTATCGCATTTCAAAAGGGCAACATGAAGTCAGATTAATTTGGAAGCCTGTAATCTCGACAGCTCACTCATTGTCTCTGGTAGAGTGTAAGGATTGTCCCGGGGGGTTGGGTGCATATGTCCACAGTGAAGCAGGCCGCAGGTGCTGCTACAGACCTGTTTCATTGATTCACAGAGTGCAGAATGTTCTGCACGTGCTTTCGCTTTGCAATGACCAGAGTAGAGCCTTCAGGGAAACAGCTGGCACACACAGTCTTTCTACACAGGTTTTAGCTGCTTTTCTGAGATGAAAAGTCTTTGGAAAAAAAAAAACAGTGATGAACCAGGCTTGAAGAAGGACATGTTTTCTTTGGCCCAGCAACATGCATCCGATCGATTGTAGCCTGGTGTCTTAAAAGTTGGATTTATTGAAATAACAAACAGATGAAGCTTATGGTTCACTGGGAGACAAAATGATATTACGAGGCAGGTGGCTGAATTGATGATTTTGGTGTTGAAAGGTTATCAATGGTACAACATTTCCAATAGTCTCCTGCAACTATTGTAATGATAAATTGACCTTAAATATTTGGAAGGACCCTCAGCATGTCATCTAGCCATTGCAAAATGCTTCAGGGGTGTTGGTCTGACTGATTGTGGAAGATCTATAATATATTACAACTGCAACAGAGAAAGTTCTTCAGTACAGACGGTCTAGCTGAAAGAGAAGAAAGAACTCAATTTCCACAGGCACCTGTGCTTTGAATAGGCCGTGAGTGACAGCGCTCAAGCCGACAGCCCAAGAAGCCAAGGAAGATGGAAGTCAGGAGGCAAAGGCGCCACGCTTATCTAGGGGAAGCAGGCATTCAGAAGGACAGGCTGATAGGCTGTGTGGCCATCAAACCGACTGGCCATTTCAAAATATGCTGGACTTGGCAAGAGATTCTAAATCATCTGCAGTCATTATTTGTAAGTAGACTGAACTGTCAGATTTCATGCATTAAGTGAAAGTTGTATGAGAACTGCATAGGGTATAATCGTAAATTGATTTGTTTTACTTTTAAGCTAAAGTTTAAATGAAAATTAAATGCAGTTATACATTTTGTTGCCTCCTCATTGATCTACTAAACTTTAACTTTGGAGGAAGTGACTATAAGCTTTGAACAAAACCTCAAATATATTGGACCGGACTCCATTAAAACAGCTTGTTTTACTGCAGTCAGTTCAGCCTCTGTTGAGTTAAATCAACTTTACATCCCTCTGGTAGACACCAAGCCAATGCCTGAGCTGTTACCATAACATAAACAACAGACAATTCTGCCTGTCTAAACAAAGAGATATTAGATACCAGATTCGGGATATATCTGAAGAGGGTATTAAAAATGTCTCTTATAAATCAAAGTCAAATATAAATCAGTAGCTAAGGACACTGACTTGCAACCTAATTGTTTCTTATTTAAGTTCCCAAAAGATACAATTTGAAGTATTTTAGACAAAGTGCTTTACATTAATCTGACCTAGTGAAAATGCCCAACTATATGCATTGTTGCCTTGGTTAGAAAAATAGTCAAGCAGTTAAAATATTCTGTTTTTAAAACTGTTATTATTTGACATCTGCTACATCTCAATTATTACCCTTCATTCTCACTTTAAAAGTATTTATTAAAATCACATAGCATTTAGTAGTTGTTCAGTTTTTGATATATACAGTTTTACTATAAAAAGGAAAAACATATAGCATGTACTAGCAATTTTGATCAAGGTGTTTTTCTTAATCACACATTTCATAAACTAAAAACGTGCTTAACAATCCTGAAGAAGAAAATATATAATTTTTAGGTTCATTCCATCCAAAGGAGCGAGTGAAAGTATAACATGGACTAATGTAAGCTGGCTTTGAGTGCTACAACCTTAGCTGCCACCTGCAAGGCTATCTGAGTAATGGGCACTCAGTTCATGACACGTCAAAGACTCCTGTGGGGAGTCCAAGATGGGCCCAGAAACCTGCTGGGCCCCGTCTGTCAGAAAGAAGGAAGCAGAAAGAGAGAGAGAGAGAGAGAGAGAGAGAGATGGCAATGTGGGCTGCCTGGCAGAGCTGGACTCGTGATGCAGGCTCACCTGGACTCCTCTGTATTCACCATCATGTACATTTCCCAAGAGGCGTCTTCTGCGGCTGCTCCGTGGGGCACCAGTAGGCTGACTCCTGGAAAAGAGAAAATCAATCAAACAAACAGGGGAGGAACAAAAATCAGCATGAGGCACACAGGAACGACAAGAAGTTACTTTAAGAGCAGTGTCCCCCTTTTATACTCTTAGTATTAAAGTGCCAGTTACATCACCTCATACCATAAAGACAAAGAGATCTATTAGTTATAATCTGTTGCTGCTATCAACAACTCGTCACTACGCAGTCAAGAAAAGAGAGCAGATTGAAAGACAATGATCACAGAGTACTTGGTGTAGCATTATTAAAGTCATTATATCCTTTTACACAAACTTCCAGCAGCTGTTAGGACTGCATAGTCCCTTATTACATTTTTTATAGTCTGTTGCAGCTTAAATACTTCTCTGTTCATATACCCCAGTCCTCAGATTTCTCTACTTGTCACCCTGACACCAGGTTTAAGACAGAGGAGTGGAGGGTGAATATACAGGGCTGGGGTGACGTCAGATGACAAACTCCTTTCACCCATAATGAGTTACAAACCCTTGTTCTCTCTCGCCAGGCCCCCGACCACATGCTCAGCATATGACAGTTGATCCCGCAGCTTTTATCCTTCCCTGAGGGCAACATCACTTTTTGCTTTCCTTGCCCTTTCCCTGTTGCTCCTTTCCACCCCCTCCATTTCCTTGCTGTAAAATCCATTACTCCAAAAAAAAGAGTCACCATTCTTCTCCCAATCCCCATGTCGCATGGATCTGTTTGCCGTGGTGCAGAAACCTGGGAGAAGAACTGCTCATATTACTGCCCGTGTCTGCATCTAAATTGCTAGCCTGGTGGCAAGGGCCGCTTGTGGCCACGTGGAGAATTGGGGGCTTGCACTGTGAGATGTGGCGGACTGATCAGGGGGGTGCACTCCAGATTTATCGCATTAATCTCCTTAAACCTTGGAGAGAGCTGGAAACGGCATGGCACGGTAGCTGCGGTGGAAGTTATTAGAGAAGACCGAACCTACTTCAAGCAGTAAAGCGTTCCGGTTCCTATGGGGCCCAGCTGACTCCGAAGCACACAGCTTCAGCTATAACACCAGCAGGATTCGTGGTCTGGCTTTTCTGTCTAACTTGGTCACACAGAACACCACATACAGCCCTCGCTGGGCAGAGTAGTTAAAACCCCGTCTGTATTGTGTGCTTAAGCAGAAGACAAGTTTTGAATGAACTAGCTAAAATTCTGGATATGGGTGACCAAGGTGTCCAACAGTAACTCATTACCATCCTCATTATGCTGGTTCCCAGTGGATCAGTTCATCTGATGCCTACACCTTGCCCCATATTGAGGACTTGCTGGATTAGCAGGAAATGACTTATTTTTATTCGACACTGCATTTCACCAAGGTCTACTGGCTGATTCCCCGATTTTCAGAAACTTGCATCAATTTTGCGAGCTTCTGAGGAGATTTCAAGGGTCATTGGCCTGGCCAATTTTCAGTAGCTGTTTGGGCCACACACTTTGTCCCAGTGTTGCTCATGCTGCAGAAAATCATTATTTATAACAATGAATGGCCACAGCATTCACAACATTTGTGAGCCATCTTCCAGTCATTGCAGAAGAAGAGCCTCAGTGCAGCCTTGGTGAAGTATACTGTTGGAAAAAGGAGGGGTTCGTCATGGAGAGCAGACAAGTCAATAAGACCACTGCTATTGCCACCTGTTTGTAACCCAAGGTTATGAAGTAGGCGAGGTCATTTCAGGGGCTGGCAAACTACTATTGGTGCTTTTTCACCAACTTTCTCCACCTTAGCCTGCCCACTCATGCTCTCCCCAGAGAGAGTGCCCAAGGTCAGGCCGCCTTCTGGGTCATTAAAGCTACACTCTAGGTTAGTCCCCTATTGATGTTTCCTGGCTTCTCTTGGCCCTTTATTATTTTACGGGATGATGCTTGGGAACAGAGAGAAGGTGGTGGAAGGGCAGTAGCCTGTTCTTCATATCAGCAGGACGCCATCAGCTTGCAAGGCTAAAGATAGATCCTTCTACTTCCTACATAGCTGATTCTGCCTCCTACAATGGTGCATCGACTTCTGTTCAGACCATACACCCCCCACTGACTCCACTGCATGAAGGATACTGATGCCTGGATCACTTCCAGGTGATCCATAGGCTGGGGGGGGGGGGGGGGCGACCAAGTCTCTGTTGATTTCCTCTCTCAAGAAGGAGGAGTGATGAGTGCTGATAAGGACCATCCTTGACTAGAGTCTGACAATGGAGGAGTTCAAGATGGGATACCGTAGATATACGGGGGTGGGGGGGGGGGGGGAAGGGGGGACAGGCCTACAAGCCCCTTTCATGTATTCATTTATAAAACAATTGAAGAACCTTTTCTCTTTCACCACATCCTGACCACATACTCAGCCCACCTGCCCTGACAGCCCAGCCAATATTACTGTCTGAAATAAATATATCAGGGGGAGGTGGAGTTAAAGTAATGTCTATACAGCTTGCTAGAAAATTCATTAAAATATACTCTGTAAAATTGCATATGGCATATAACAGTGGGAGAACCCTTCCAGGACCCATTAAATTGTCACTGTGACATTGCCTGTGATGATGCTCCGAAGGGTGACTTATTCCTGCATTGGAAAAGGCCACAAGGCACAAAGGCCATATGTCTGTAACTGTTGGGTCCCGTGTTTGTTAGTACTGAGCCTGTTCTTTTCTCTGCCTGTGTGAGTGTCTGCAGATGTTTGGATGAAACTGTGAACCTTCAAAGAAATAAGAGAGCATTCTGGATCACTATTATGAGCCTTCACTGCGACCTTGCACTGAATAAGTGGTTATGGAAGATAACCTATGTTACTCAAGTAGAAACTAGACAACCAAAACTGAATTGACAAGGCAGAGAAGGAACCTTGCTTAAGTCATATACAGCAGTTGTTTGTGACTTAATGATGTTAGATAATACCCATCTCTACTCTTCAGCTGTGACAGTGAAAACATCTTAACATTCCTGTTATGGGACTGGAGGAGCTGTCCTCATGTGGGGCAGAGGAGACTTCAATCACAAGTACTCCGAGGAGATAGTAGCTGAGCTTCTCTGATGGATTTGTGGGTCCTGCCAGCAGTGGTGGCAGGATATCTGAGGGCTGACCCCAGAGCTCTGTGGGTGAGTTGGGAACTACAGACAGCTCTCTTCACAAGCCAGGTCCAGCTCGGTCAATTCATCATGGAATGTGGATTTGCAAATGGCATTTTCCATGACATTATCCCCTTTTACTAAGAATGTTAGTTCACTACATTACAGTTTTCTGGTAAAAAATTATAATAGGCTCATGATACAAAAAACATTCCAACGTAAGTTGATACAAAGACCCGCGGTTGTTGACCTTTTGCTGTGTGGTGTCCATTAAAAAGTTTTGCTGCTAAGCAACAGCTGAGGTTCTCAAATGCCCTCTGCATCCCTCTCCGTCTCTCTGTATTCCTCAAACAGCCTCTTACCTGTGTTTGGCACTACCAGCCGCCCGCCCAGATGCCCAAACACGCCCGTGGTCCTCAGTTGTGTCTTGGTAGGAGTCACTGGGGCATTCGGGGTGAGAAGGCCTGGCTTCTGGCTTTCCATGCTGCTGTAGTCTCGGTTCAGTCCTCGGGGGAAGGTCTCAGGATGCGCTTTGACATGGTACTCAGCACGATCGGCCACTCCCAGCGACACCATGAAAGAGCTCTGAACCTTGACCTTGATGTCAGGTAGGGGGTCAAAGAGCTCCTTCTCCATCAAGTCCTGGAAACATATGGGGCTGCTGTAGGTGCGACCCACTGTCAGATCTGGCTGCATGGAGGAGTTGAGCAGAAGTGGGTTTCCTGGAGGGAAAAAAAAAATCACAGCCTGACTTATTCACCATTAAGAAATATATGCATGTATAAATACTGGAAACTGTATATCACAATTTGTCTGTATTATAAGACCGTTGCATAGTAGTCATAATTTCATCTAAAAAAATGGAGAGAATTATTAATTGAATAATATTAGAAGTAATACACACAAAAAAAACAATCCAAAACATTCATTTTCAAGCTTCAATAGAGCGAACTTAGCATGATAGTAACCAGATTACAAATTATGTGAATAACTTTATACGAAAAAAATAATGCAACATAATAGACCTGATATATATATATATTTAAAAAAAAGATCACGGAAGAACCATTAGCATAATCTCTGCGGACTGATAGTAACATCCAGCATCAGCAACAGTCATAAAAAAGGTTTATGAGGTTAATTACTCACAGCTGAACCAGCTTAACATTTCGGAGTCACGGTCACTTCGTTGTAACTACACTGTTCGACTAACACAAATGGGTCATCAGGACCACCAGGTGTGCTGGAGATGAATATGGGGGGGCGGGGAATTCAGTAACCCCTCTTTAAGTGGAAAGGTTTGGCCAGCTACTGGCACAGAGCCAGGCTGGTCATAGAGGGGGTCCCCAGCACCAAGTGCCCGCCCCAGGGACTCTCTGTGCTGTGCCCATCTGGCAGCCCCCAGAAAACTTCTTGCCAAGATAACATTGGTGTCACAGAGTCCTTGCTGCCCAGCTGTTGCCTGGTGAGGGCTGGATTGCAGTAGGCCAGCGCTGTTTTTAATATAAGAAACTTGTTCATCACCATAATACCTGCCCCTTCTTAACATTCAGGATGTTTACATGCTTGTCCCCTGAACGAGGAAACTGCTGAGTACTGTAATATCTGTACCAGTAAGTTATTTGCTTAAACTGAGGGCAGCAGGGAGTAACAGATCAGACCAAATTTCCAGTTCAACTCGCAGCTCTGTTATACCCTTAAGAAAGGTACTAATTCTGTAAAAATTAATTAACCAAAAACTAACTGTTAATTTCATACCGATCCCATGTTCATTAGTCAATCCTAACAGTTCGCGTATTTCATGCAGTTACTATATTTGTTCATGATTTGTACTTCAATTGTACCCGAGTTACTTAGTTACTTATGCCCCCTGAAGTGTTACCAAATTCTGAAATGAGAATATGCTGAAATGTGATATTAAAGGTACACATGTGAGAAGAAAAATACAGGCTGATGTATAAGATATTTTATCTTAAATAATAATGTAAAAATGCATCTCGCAAAAGAATTATGTACAATTTGCAATGCGCTCTCTGACAAAAACAGCATGAAACTGCATTTTACGATTTATACTTAGGTACTTTGTTTTTTTGCTTTCAGTAGTTAGAGTAATATTGCTATAATCTCACCTTTATGATTATAAGTGTTCATGTGTACATGCAAGCATTTTATTCTACAAGTATCAGGATTCAATACAGTCTTTTCAAGTATCCCCACATCTCTATTTTAGAGACTCACTCATCATGACATGCTTTACTTTTCCATTTAATTTTACTGCTTATCTCTGACATCCCCCCCCCCCCCCCCATACACGAACAAGGCTACTTTCCACAAATAAGACTTGTACAGTGATCAGTTATTACTGGCAGACCTTTTACCTGTCTTATGAAAATGCGACGAGTAGCTTAGACTGAGTATATTGTATCACCAATGCCTAAGGCCATACGGACTGATGGAGTTCTGCTGTACATATATCAGCAAATATAGCTGTTTATAAATTAGGCTGTTAAGCAAATGACTTTTGGTACTTTTAATACCACTGAGGAAGGGTATAACCATGAGATGCTTCTTTATATTACATGCAGTTAAAATGAAAGCATAAAACCTTAAGGTATTTAAATCGCAGACATAAAATCACCTCAAAGAAAAGCGAACATACGGGTTAATCTTTATCCTTAGAGGAAGATCTAAGGACACGCCATAAGTAGCTGGCAGAGAATTATGTAATGGGGCTGTACAAAATTGGAAAGACAAAAGTTAATGAAATGGACCTCACATTAGACACCTTCAGGGATTCTTTTGAAATTAGACATCTGATTAGAAATCACTCAAGACGAGGATATTGGAGCTGACACTAATGCAGAAAGATAGAGGAAAAACCCGCAGCTTGATTAAGAATCCTGGTTCCTGCCTTCTACAGTATTCATGGAGCAAGCTATGACAAGGATATTACTTATATGCTTATTTTATAGAAATTGCATAGTGCTTGGTGAATGCTGATCACTCCAGTACACAGAGGTCCATCTAGCCCAAGCTGAAAGAAAATCTGATGCACTGTTATTTTAATTTTTTTTTTACCATGCTCAGTTTACGAAAAGCCAGTTCTCCTGTAAAAACAAACAAATATGTAAATCTTTTCCAGGTTTCCGTTATGGTTTCCAGTGTCTCGTGCAAACACTTCACTGTATATTAGACAGCTAAACATTCCTGGTAAACAAAAGCACAAAACGGCCCTACTATTTATGAGAGCAAGGAAACTCTGTGACCTCTGTGTCCTTGTCAACATGAGATGAGCTTCCTGCATTGTTATAAGGGGTCTTGCAGCTGCCTGATAGATTGTGGAACCTAATTCATTGTAGGTGGTGGTTGTGGGGGGTGGGGGAGCCTCCTGAAAAGCTGGCCTATTTAAATAGAATTGATAGCCTGACAGGTGGATCATGGCTGGGCTTGTGGTCCCTGCCCATGCGGCAGAGCGTGGGTTTGAGCGACTTCCCAGGCCTTGGGAGCGAGAGACAAGGTGAACAGGAAGCACACAGAACTGCGCGGCCCTTTTACAGTGCTGTCGGGAAAAATGGGCAGGATTTATCACCCTATGCTGCGATGGGAATCACTTCTGCTAACCCAGAAGTGTCACGCGCAGAAATATGGATGCCCATAGCGGAGAAAGGCCGGAACGCAAGGCCACAGCCTCCGCAGCGACGGGAGCTATTAAAGTGCATGACAAAAACGAAAGTGATGCTCTGGCTCCCACACATTTATCCATCAACATCAGTCAGCTCCACACAAGGGGATGGTGTGCATGTGTATCTAACGTGTGGTCTAAAGGAAGATGGAGAAAGTCCTCGTCGTGGATTGATCTTCTGTCCAGGCTGTAACAGAGGGCCTGATCCACAGACAAAGAAGGATGGGCAGTGGCATCATGGGTAACTTCGTAACACATCCAGACTCTGACATTATGTGCAAATAACAGGTTTGTATATATTACAACTAATTATAAGGAAAAATGTAGACGGGCATAGTCACCTGGCACTTTCATACGTACAGTGTCGCGTGTCGTGTTACCACAGCATAAGGCAATGCTCTCACCCTGTCTGGCGGTTTTGAAGTTAAATGACTGGAAGCCTCCTGTGAGCGCTGAAGAGTCGATGACATCTACTCCATACTCGCTCTGGTTCTTCCTGTACAGTGTGACGGCGACCACAAGGATGCACACGGCGATGACACCGGCAGCCAGCCCTGAGTAAAGCGCTACGTCGTTAGTGCCCTCCATACCTATAAGACAGAAAGCAGTCATAGCTATTGGTCACGCTGTACATTCGCTGTACCGTAGTGAACTTCTCTCAAAGTTTGCAGGATGGCAGATGAGAAAATTAAATGAAAAATAAATGAACAGAAGGCATCTATGCGTCATTTATACGAAAAAGTACCTTTTTTACTTTATTTCATCAAGACAATTGCTATTTACTGTGTGTATAATGAATGTAAATATAAAGTAAGAGTGTAGCTCAGAAGATAGACATTCGATTTGAAGATCTGAAGAGGAATGAGGGAGAGTATGGGTGGCACATTTCGAACGCCTGCCTTCCAGTTCAAGTGTATTTTTTTGTTTTTCCACATTTAATTTTGGGACAAGATCTCAATTTATAGCACCGCTGTACCATTGTTGGAGATCTGAACATCGTCCCTGCGCCTGTGCGTTAGATGGGGCTCCTCAGGCTACTCTGATCTCTGTCTTCCCTTAGTCCTAAGACATAAAGTCAGGTGAACTGGTCTCTAAATTGCCTGTGGTGTGTGTGTGTGTGTGTGTGTGTGTGTGTCCTCCCATGGACTAACATCCCATCCAGGGTGTGTCCTTGACTTGTGCCTTGGGACAGGCTCCAGGTTCCCCCACAAAAGTATACAGAACCAGTAGGTAGAACATGGGTGATTGGATAGGTGGATGGATAGATGGATGGATGGATGGATGGATGGATGGATATTTCCTCTTCCTGCTTATTTATTACACTTTCCTCGGATATAATTTTCCAACATTATTTAAATCCAGCTTTGAAGGCTGAAAGGTTGTGATCTTTTCCGGCCAAGGGTGCCAATTATACACAATACAGTCACACTGCGCTCCCCCCATCAGACAAGTACCAAATATGTTAATCAATCTTTAAAAATTCTCCACTGTGCTGTTTCCCCTGACAAGCACCACGGTGAGAAACTGATGCATCACACCAACATGGCTGTGAACACCAAGACAAGTTCTCCCTTGAAAACTTTAATTACTGACGCGATGATGTGCCAGATTTTCACACCAAGTGCATCTGTTGAGCTGGCACATCTCCCTCTTGTTCCCCAGTAAACTGTAGCCCAAAGAGGGTCATGCACACAAACCGGCCGCCAGGGTACACAGGCCAATTCCCTAACAAATACAAGCCTGTGAAAACGTTTTATCAGCAAGCAGCACCTCCCGGATGTGTGATAATCTTTGAGATCAATACTTTATAAAGATAATTAAATTAGCACAAAGACCTACTGCATACGGTTTAACACCTGCCTACTAAATACTCACTCTTTAAAAGTATTTTCTAGTATAGCTGTATATGAGGTTTTAATCACATGAGTTAAATTATGATGTTGTGTTGCTGAGCTGCAAAAAATAGCTTGGTTATCAAATACATTGTCCTACTCCTCTCTGCACATTTACTCACACTTTATGGTACCAAGAACAACACAACACACAGAGATTATGTAAAGCTCTCTTATTGACTGACAAGCTCGCTCGCTGTCTAGCTTCTTGTGAGAGCAGTTTCCTTCAGTCAGTATGGTCCCAGTTTATTGAAGCATCCTCGCTGCACAGATCAGAGGTGTAAGCAAAGTGCTAATGACGTACCAGTGAACCAATAAAACAGTGCTTGCTGCAGCATATGATTTCAAAGGTGTCAGGACAATGGCTTGCGACTGTCACTGGGAATTATGGGGACGCCTAATGCAATTTGATTAAATTAGTTCATTTGCAATAATCACACCCCATTAATTTCCCTACATTTCCGGTATGTAGAGTCTCTCTTTTTAATGGAATGCTTGAAAATTGCATATTTGAAAAAAGCCTAATATGAAACATGTTCTTATACTGGAAACACTAAGATGATAATATTATACCAAGGCTGAAAAGTCAAAAGGAGGTAATACTGATCAGATGAATGTATGAATTACTCAAATGGTTGTACCGCACTAAGTGCAGCCTGTAGAAACTGTTGAGGTTACACTCAGATATGTGACAATTTTTGCTTTAGATTTGATTGATTTTGAAAGTTTTTCTTTGTTTGAACTTTGCTAGGCCTGAAATACTCTTTGTAATTGAATGCCGTGCGGAGAATCTTTCACAAAGGCCCTGCCCTTGAGAAACACAGTTCTTGTCATTTTCCTGATCGTGATGGAATTTCTCCTTAGACAGAGATCTGCTAGAAAATGAAAAGCTGAAAGCGAAGCCTGCAGCTACTAGCCCACGGAAAACTTCTAAGAATACAATGGATCACTGGTTGGTGAAGAAAAGAAAGGGTAAGACAGAAGGCAGACTGAAGGCTAAACTGGCAAACAAATCCTCGAAAGTCTGTCAATAATACATTACATTTTATCCATAGCAATGAGTGCCATGGTACAGAAATGAACACTGGCTACCATTTGTTAAAAACTGCAATGATTATTCAGAATGGCTAATCTTTTATAAGAGGGTAATTATCCATCATAATTGGAGGAAATAATTACTATTACCATATAGCTCCACCCAAGTCCTGGCTGTGAAATCTAAAATTGTGGATTATGTTCATATTCTAGTTTTATTTCTGGGGCAAACATCAGATCACTGTGATACTCATCAAGTACTAAAAAAAATATCAAAACTGTGACTTGACCTACTGGAAATTTCAAATATTCCACTAGGCGCACTTTACAATATCAACAAATAAATAGATACAAAGTGACCTCATGGGATTATTGTGAAATGCTCCTTCCAGACACTTCTATTCCCTAGGAAACAATTCTGGTAAACTGCATGGAACTAAACACAGACTCACCGCTTGTTTGCTAAAAACCTGGTTTAGGGTCATGCATTTAGCTAAAGATTCAACTAAAGATTCACAGTTTTAAAAAAATCCTGTACCTCAGAGCACAGAGTGGGCCTAGCAGTGATTGTACCTTTACGTGATATCTTACAGATGGAATGAAAGAGTCTGAACAAACTTCTTGACGATATTTGTGATTTTTCTTGAATTTGGGGAGTTCCTTTAGCTTACTTAAAATGTAAAATTAAGTCCTTTTATTATGTACACTGATGATACAGATACTCTTTGTAAAGATTTTCTAATCCTCCATTCCACTAATGCACGAGTAATGAGTAACAAAATATTCAAATAACGGTATTAGTCATTACTATAAACTGTATACTGTATGTGTAAATAACTGTATAATACAATATATATACAATAGTCCTAAATATTTTACATTAGTTACTAATTTCAATCACATGCCTTCTGTTAAACTGGTGAGCTGTTGCTTATAAAGAGATACTGACAAAAATGTTTTTAATGGTTTTCAACAGCTGCACCTTTTTCTGAAGTACAGTCATTATACTGTAGAAATACAAGTAACATTAATTGAGCAACCTGGTTTTCAATCTCACCATGTCCACTAAATGGCCGCTTCTGTCGACCTAAGAAGTAAAACACACCAATCAGCCTTTTCAGAATCTCATGGTTTCCTCACCATGTCTTTGTGTTTAGCTAACTGGAGACGCACACCTTTGTCCACCAAACTCAGGGGCAGTTCTGGGGCGCGGTGGGGCCATGCATGCTGTCACAGGGGCACTGTGCCCCCCCCTAAATATGTATACTACTTGGGTCTGAAATAAATGTATTATTATTATTTACATTTATATACATGGACTAAAAATTTGTGCGCTGGGAACAGGTGAAATACAAACGCATGCACATTTTTGTGATGGACTCCTAACGTGGGTGTGCGAGGTGGTTGAGTCACTTCAGTTTTCGTGAAAAGTGAAATTAACGACAGAAAAAATTGCTTGGTCAAGCAAGACAATCTAAACAAGGAGTCAGAGTGAGCTGCATGTTTCTAAAAACTGTAAAATGTAACTGCAAAGCATTTGCATAAATTCCACTGGTTTTCAAAATTGTCTTTTGCTTCTTAACGCTGGACATCTAGTGTAATTAATTTTTGGAGGACATTTAGGTCAAATGCATCTGCCCCCCCTAACAGAGCAACTGGCCTCAGTGCCCCCACCCCCCAGTTTGAAATGGTCTAGAATAGCCACTGATCAAACTACCAGTTCTCACTAAGGTTGGCGCTTTCGATCTGAAGAAATAATGGAGTCTACCCCCACCTCTGCGGGTCCACCACGATAAAATTTGTAGGTGGGAGGGATCGATTGCACGGTTGAAAAATATGGGACAAACTGGATACAGGATTTTATTTTTCAATACGGAGCGATTGCACAAATAAAAGGGCAGGTGCAAAGCTCAAATCCTCAAATTTCCCAAAACATTAAATTGCCTAACAGCTTTGACATGCTCCTTTTGCACATTAAAAAACTGGCCATTCTTATTTACAGTATATACACAGAATTAGCTACAGTCAATAAGAAGAATATTATAATGATATTTGGCTCTTTCACTTACACTACTTCAATTCCTTGCCCACAAACCAAAAAGGAACACTGGTGAACAAGTGGAGATGGTCGAACCCATGTTTTAAATGGCTAAACATGAGTAAATCATCTTTGTGTTGAGAAAACACATATTTTGTGTTATCTGAATGTTCTGTTTTGTTTATCTTTTCATTTTGTGATGAAAATTTGCTCCGCCATTAGTTAACACACATGGGACTGATGCCCAAAGTGTAACTCAGGCAGTTTTGTCCGATAATTTTTCATTACATTTGTTCTGCCTTAAACCATACACAGCAAAGAGAAACCCCAGTTTGATTCCTTGCATTTTGCTGATGCCAGCATGTTTTTTGTTAGTGCTCCTCCACATCCGCCGTTACACCCATCTCCAGTCTCACACACAAAGTCCCCATTCATTCCTGTGATCCATCCACTGTCTGTAGCTTCTTATCCTATTCAAGGTCATGGGGGGTTTGGAGCCTATGGGTGAAAGGCAGGGAACAACAACCCAGGGCAGGGTGCCAACCCATTGCAGGGCACATTACAGGGCACATGCAGACCCATGGGCAACTGAAAAACTCTGAGTAACCTCAGCATGTTTTGGGACTGTGGGGGGGGGGGGGGGGGGAAGGGGACTACCTAGGGGAAACCCCATCATGACATGGGAAGAACCTGCAAAGTCAACACACATGGAGCCTTGAACCCTGCTCCCACAAGTATGAGCCAACAGAGCTAAACACCACCCTTCTGCCAACCCCGTGCTAATGAATTTCCCCTGGGATCAATAGAGTATATCTGACTATTTATTTAGAGTGTTTTTCTTAAGCATTCAACCTGGAGCAGATCTTACCAGCCTCCTTACTGATGCAGCACAACAAAACAATGGATAAGTAAAATTTATCATACTTTAAACCATGGAAACAGTGAGGTTCAATTACTTGGGGTTTTACAACACCAATATAAATGTCTTGTCACCTCTAAGTTCTGAGGCCATAAAACTTTGTTTTGCAGAGTCAGCATAAATCTTAATTTTCAACACAGGCTTGTCTTTTAATACTCATTTTAAACTTCCTGTCCAAGATATTGTATATATATATATATATATATATATATATATATATATACATACATACAAATATATATATATAACTCAGAAATAAATGATGCAAGACTAAGGCAATTTGTTACTCTTCAGCACCCTGAAAAAATAATACATGTAAATGTCTATAGCAAATCAGGCTACCACTTTCAGAGAACAGACTGTCTTCAAAATGCTACAGCAGGAACTGGAACTAAAAGAATAATTTGGCCCCATTACAGCTGTTCTGATGTCTATTCACCAGCTTTCCTGGAAATTCTGGAGCCACCTCAAAAATCTCATTTAACACACTGTAATGTCAGGTTGCCCCTAATATAACTGCACAGATTTATGTGTACAGTCCAGGTCTGATTGTGTACAGTCCATGTCTGATTGCAGGACTTATGCCCACTTGTAATTCCTTGAATAAATACAAGAACTGTCAGTGGTAAAGACTTTAGCTATCAGATTCCGTTCCACAAATGCGGGGGTTGTGATCTGAAATATGGGAAATTTCTTTGTTCTCAGTATTTCAAGTCAAATACCTATTACATACCATTTATGCTGAGCTTACTCAACAGTATCTTAGTCTGACTGATTTTAGTCTAAATAATGTTTCTGGTACTGCAGTTCATGCTAGTCTATGTCTAAGCCACTATGCTGTTGTCTCTGCTCCATGTCTGGTTTCTTCCAGAATCCAGGGTTCAGGAATGCACTGTTATATCTTGCACCTTGACTCAAATCACAGGGCTGAGGAGGACACTCTCATTCCACTCTGAACTTCAGACTGAACTATGCTTACACACTTGTTGCTGAATTGCTTAAGGCTACTATGCCTTATAAGACAGTGGTTAGGCAGTTAGTTGAACCCTAGAGTTTTTTTCTAAAATAACTTCCATATGACTATGATGATTTTCTGGCTCTTTCCAATAAGATTATTACTACTGTATTACTACAGATTATTACTATTAACCTCCAATATGTTTATTTATGATACGGTTCGAGTTAATCTTAAGCTCTTATAGCATATTGGTTGGGAAAGGCACTATATAAATAACATTTAGAGATACGGCTGGGCTATATAAACGATATATCGTCTTATCGTCATAGAAACTTTAAACAATAAGATAGTTGCTTGATAGAACACATTAGTCTATCACATAGCAGATGAATGAAATTACAACCAATTATTTGGTAGCCTTTTAAGAACAGACAACATATAAACACAATTCAAGTCTGATTGAGGTGTTGGAGTACGTCACATGCTGTTGTTTTGACAATACACGTGAGATATGGGAGCCCCCGCAGAGGAAATTTAAGGTGCCAGTGAAGAGAGTGACAGCTCATCAGCAACAACACATCTTTTAAAATAAAATGAGATATTGTGGCTAAAAAAGCAGAAAGACGTTGGTGGTTTGGCTGTATTTAAAGGCTAACATGCAACATCCTGGTTCTGTGTTTTGTAAGCTCTGCCAAAAACTTGTGCCAACTAAATCTGGAAATACTGTGAACCTATTTCACCGCTCAAAGCATTGGCTTAAAGAATACATAACACAAGCACTTAGTCACAGAAACCAGCAGGCTTTCTGCATCCAATAGGAAATAGTGTGGGGTGGCATCCCTGGACCCGGGTGATAATCGTAAAATATGGGTCAAAAGGAGTCCCGTATTGGTTCACAAGGGACACACTGTTTTATTTTTTGATACGGGACGATCACGTAAAATAAGGGGATGGTGGCAACTCTACCAGCAACGTTAAACCGAGCTGCCAGGCAGGCAGAGAAAAATCCCAGTAACCAATCGTACAGCCGGGCTTTCTAGCGTTACGCCCTACAGCAACAAAAGTTTATTTTCGTATTATTTATTTATTAGAATGAGATTTTAGTTTGTAGTCCATTCAGTTTGTCACCTTTTCATGATCTGAATTTGTTTAGGGGGAATCCTAAAGGAATTTTAATCAAAAATTGAAGTAAAGAAATAACGACTAGAATTATATTGTGATAATTACTGACATCGAGTGATATGTATTAAAAAAATTACCGTGATTAATTATTTAGCCAGATCACCTAATCCTATTTAGAACTGAATTTAACTTAGACTAACTATGAAGTGAAGCTTTTCAATGTAACATTTTGGTTCTTCCTCGTTCTATTTAGAGCTGCGATGTAATTACGAGCACACGACGAACGCAAAGCAGGAAGGCAGAGAGCAGACTCACTTTGAGGTTTCACGTCATGCAGCAACCTGCGATCTGCAAAGACAGAAACACGGAATGAAAGAGGCAATTAAACTCCATTCCTATATCAGGAAAGTCATGCTGTTTTCAAGTCAGAGCGTGCCGAAAAGCTCAGAGCACAGCATGACAGGACACACCTCAGAGAATGATGTTTTACCACAGCCAAAAAAACCTGATACAGCTGGGGGAGTCACTGCAGAAAAGATACGTAATTCACTAAGAGTCTGGCTGGTTTATCCTTCACCAGAAAACAAGAGAGTGAGAAAGAAAATGATGTTTGGAGAAATACTTTGGGGAAAAAACACACACCACGGGCACTATTTTATTCCTTTTGCATTCTATTGCACTATTTATTTGAAATTTGTCTCCAGTGGATGTTATTCTCGTTTTTGACATGTCGGTAAAGGACCGTGGATTAGAATGATAGCAGTGATGATGCATTTGGTGCCAGTGATGAGATGATTACAGAAGTGAACGTGACAGGGACTTACTCTGGGTGCACTGTCCCCCAGTGCAGTTCTCCGTCGCCTGGCCTGCCCCCTCGCACAGCTTGCCCCCGTGCCTGGGTGCCGGAGCCGAACACTCCCGGCTACGCTGTCTGTCGCACTCTGGGCTGCAGGCTGTCCACTCACTCCACTCCCCCCAACCACCGTCCACTGCAGAGTGCAAGGCAGAGCACCTTTCACACTGCAAGTTCAGTCTGGGTGCAGCTATAGCGCAGCGGATGCAGGACTAAGGCAATTTGTTACTCTTCAGCATCCTGAAGACATGACAGTGAACACAAACCAGTTTTTTAGACAATGAGATCTTTCAGAGCCTGCATAGGAGAAGAGGCAAACCCAGCTAAACTTTGGAGCTTATTGCTTCGAAGAGTCCCTTTCAAAGCCATTCCTTGTCCATCCATGCCTTACAGTGATATCATGCAAAAAAAATCTTCCTGATTTTTATGCAAAGGTGTATTATCTTACGACAGAAAAGAGCTCAACCTACTGCACCAAATATATATAATTTTGTCTAAATTGCCTTTTTTTCCAGCTGACTGGCCCAGATCCTAATGGTGATAACATCTGTGAGTGATACACTGTACATTTAACCGATTTATTATCACTCCACTGCTTGGTAGACATTTTTATACAAAGCGATTTATTCCTTCATTGATTTATATTACAAATTGTTTCACTGAAACGATTCAAATTACGTATAACACTGAGGACAGTAACGGGATTTAAATAAAGGACATTTAGTTTAGGCATCCTTAGATACCATGCAGCCTGAAGCGCCTACTGAAAGGCACACACAAGCATCCAAGATTAAATGGTTGATCTGATGATGGTGGAATTTACTCCCAGGGAATAATATTAGCGTTCAAGCGAAAGAAGGAAGCTAAAAGGACGTGCTTGCACTTCTGCATGGGTCTTATTACCATGACAACAACAGAGAAATCATCCATCAACTCTAGAAATGCCAGCCAGTAATCGGTGCCTGCATTCACAAAAAAGGAATGTTGTATTGATGGGCTTTTTGCATTAAATAAATAATAATAATAATAATAATAATAATAAATGCAAGTAAATCTATACTACTTTCTGAGTATTAATCAAATTGCAGTGTTTTCACTTGAAAAACTTTAACTAATAATATACTAATCAGTACTGTGTGTTATGCATTAAAGCCATTTAGTCCCTTTTTTGTGGTCCGTGACGCTTCAAGGTTATTCAGTCCATTGATGTAGTCCATTCTGTGAAACAACGCGTGGCAACATTTGCGTTTCTTTACTCAATTTCTTAGCCACAAAGAAGAAGGCAGCTCACCTGGACAGTCTGCTTTGCAGGTGATCTTCTGCATGGACATGCCCTCACAGAAGGCACCCCCGTTGAGCGGGGCGGGGTTGGTGCATGTGCGGGAACGCTTCTGGACCCCCCTACCGCACGGCACGCTGCACGTTGACCACTCTGTCCACAGTGACCAGCCGCCGTTCACTTAGGGGGGAAATGAGAACGGACGGGGGGGGGGGGGGGGTATCTTAATCGGGGTGCGGCGAAGGGCAGCCCTTCATGTACGGCGACATGCAAACGGCTCTGCCAGCTGGGAACAGCCTGGATTTTGGCAGCCTGCTACGGATATGTTATTCCTTAGTGTCGCTCCAGTCCACATCATTTTCTATGCAGTCTTTGTTTGCAGCATTATACTGTATGTACACTGCAATGTCTATGCTCACATTTTACATTTACATTTTATATATTTAGCAGACAGTTTCACCCAAAGTGACACACATTCCAGCAAGCAGGCCCAGTGAGTTCCCTGGAGCAATCAGGGCTTCTTAGGGGTTACTTACATTTTAACAACGTGTCTAAAAAAGAAAATAAAAACACAACGAAAGGTGGCTGTCACTGGAGTAACAGGCACCAGATTACATCAGATAAAACATTTTCATGCAGAAGCTGCAGTAGGATTTGTTTCTTCTAAAACCATTTACTTATTTTCAGTAGACGCATTTATCCAAAGCGACATACAAGCAAGGATCAGAGAGCAGGGTCATTCAGTCTCTGAAGCAATTGGGGTCACAGGCCTTGCTCAAGGGCCCAGTGTCGAAAAACCCTGATTTGCACCACTGACCTAACAATCATAGGCACAGAGTTCAACCCTGAGGAGTCACACACGTCTCGAGAGGTGAGAGTTAAAATGAGTGTTATCAAACATGACACGTAAGGAATCGATCTGTCCTGTTACGTGACGCCCATACGGCACGCGCCTTACCAAACACCACCACGTTGGCTGAGGCACTCCGGCGCTTGGCCACGATATTGCTGGCCAGGCAGGTGTAGTTTCCGGAGTCGGAAAGGCGGGCCTCGTTGATGATGAGGTTGTGGTCGGCCCGTGTGTCGATGTTGTCGTCGTTGAGGGCACTCACCGGCTCCTCATTCTTCAGCCACTCTACCTGCGTGCACAGTGACACGGGCAGGAATGACACCGGAACACGTCACACCTGCAGTCATTAAGCAGAAGGCTGTCAGCTATTACCACTAAAACACCAAGAACTATGAATTATAAACCTAGATACTGCTTAGTGACCCTGTGCCAGGAACAAATCGTGATTTGGTAAATTGCTATTATTTTCTGGAAGATTAGTGCTAAAGATTTACAAAATTTCATACAAAGAGTTCATAGGAAGGCAAAGATCTCAATCTGGGAGTTTTCAAAAGAAAGTAAAAATCTATGGCGACCATGATTTTTGCCCTTCTTTTTTTTGCCAGAAACGAAAAAATAAAGAATTCTGGGAGCAGGAAAAATTTAAGCATTCCTTTGTCCGATCACTGCTGTACATTGACTTACAAGTAGGCAGAGCCCTACCTGACCTTGCCTAATGTTGTGCTGGATGAAAATGGAGGGCAGAGAAGACATTAACTAAGCCCAAAGAGAGCCTGATGTCCAAAGAGGGAAAAAAAATTAAATTGAACATCTCAGGATGGAATTCGTCATTAGATACGCTCTCATCAAGTAATGCAATGATGACAGGATGACAGGCTTTTTAAATGTACTAATTTAATCTTGGAAATAAGGAATTAATTTACAATCCTATGTTGGGATATTGGATCCATTTGGCATTCAGTAGTTGTCCCTGTGCGCAGCCATAGGGGTAATAATGAAAAGAATTGCAGTGCAGAAGGAAAAAAATGCACAGACAGATACAAATTAGCCCCGCAATTGTGCGGCAGAGGATGTGGGAACACATTTGTTTCAATTAGAATCTAGACGTCGGTTTGGAGGTAAGTTTTCAAGTGCAAACTACGTCCCCTCATTTCAATAAAGTAACATTTCTCCGTTAAGAGTGTTGCTCCTTCTCAATGTATACAGGCAAGATCTCGCACTCGTCTATCAAGAGACCTCTGAAAAGGTCAAAAGAAACACTGAACGAAGAGAAATGCAGTCAGGGCCATGGCTTGATATTCAGAAATATGACCTCACTCTGGAAACAGGGAGGGGGGGGCATTTACTATTATTTGGCACCAATAGCAGTATGTGTAAAACTGTTAGCATGGGTAATAGGCCTGCAATGGGATTTAAGCATGTGCAACAGGCACCGTGAATGAGCGCTTGATTTTTTTTTGTGGGTTTTAATAAAAAGTTATGTTAAAGAACATACCCAAAGGCTCCAGCATTCAAATATATGGCAATTATATGGAAACACTGCGCTATAAAGACATATTAAGAGTACAGTACGTAACAGCATGTTCAATTTAGCATTTGGGAATCACAGGCAAAGGCTTGCGTTGGGATTGGTAATTATTAAATGTATATTTCACTTTAGATTTCCATCAATTCCCCATGGCCGACCAGCCAGGGCAGGGTGTCTGTGAGTCTGGAGCCCATCTCTGGAAGCACATGGCACGACACAACAATCCATCACGGGACACATACTCAGTCACACACTATGGACAATTTAGAGACACCTATTCACCTAAATTGGATGTCTTTGTACTGTAGGAGGAAACACAGCGGCCACAGAACAGCAAGGTAAATACAGCGCTGGGAATGAAAACCCCAGGCCAGGAATTGTGATGTCACAGAGATTAGCACGGCACACATACACCTCCCTGAAACAGAATTTGTTACTGAGCATATTTTCATCTCTAAAATTCATATTTTTGTATTAACATTTGAATCATGTGAGGTATATGAATTACTACTTGACAAATAGCATAAAAGAAATGACTAAATATATCTAATAACACAGATATATTTCAGATAGATTATTATTTCAGATAGATTATTATTTCAGATAGAAAATACATGAAAATTTCAACTGCGTCAAGATATATGATCATAGGAGATGGAGTAGTTTCAATCTAATAGCAGCATAATTTTCAAGATGCCTGGAGATACGTAGAGTATAGATTAAACCAACATTAAAACTCTGGAAACTAAGATGAGCTTTACTCAAAGGGTCTGAGAAATGAGAGTCAAACCAATGAGTCTTATGTTTTTATAACTCTAATAAATCAAATAGAACAGATAACCTGACCAGTACTGTCATACAGTAATTACATTAGACATTCCTTATAGAATCAGCTTCCAAGTTTCCATTTAAACAACATGCATGCCTTTACAAAAAAGAGATTTAAAATTAAATATCCAAATTACAATACTCTAAAGAGAAAAAAATGTCAAAATTCAACATCAGAATTAGGATTTTAAAAGTCAAGGAGAGATATTTACTTTATAGTGCAAACAGCTTGCCCTTCCTTTTCCTATTCATTCGCTATTCAAGGCTGCATTATAATCAAGGCAATTTTTCAGTATTCATCACAGTATTTTCATTAATCATAATTATCTTTTCTGTGGAACACAGAACTTTTTGGAGAAAAAAAAAATCAATTTCTCTATCTGTCTTTCTGCCATACACTGAGGGACTGTAGTCTTTGCTAAAAATCCTTTTGTGTATTTTGCAGTCATTTTCATAATTTAACATCACATACTGTATTGCTTCTGCACAATATATAGCTTTAAAAATTAGAACATGATTTTCTTCATGCAACATGAACAGCAAGCCGGATTACAGTTGCAATACTGTACTGCTACTTGACACATTTAAATTAGATTCCTTGATACCTTAGAGGTGTTTCTGATGTCACATTACCCTTTTCTTTTAAATTAAATTTTGCATTCGTAAACAACATCTGCAAGAGCTGCATTTTACATCTGCACAAGTAATTCCTGACTGGCTTCCCATGCAGAGTGAACCCCAGCTGCCTGAAATAGTCTCAACCTCCCCATATACAGATTGATGGCAGTTTGCTGTTCTTTTTCCATTTTTGTAAACCAGTTCCTTTGTGTATATATACATCCAAATGTAGGTGTTTACTCCAGTGTATAATTCTTGGAAAACTTCACATTTCTAAAAAGAATGTGTCAATTTAAAGTCGAGATAAAATACGTCTGAAGTGCAGTTCAGAACCATAGCAGAGAACAAGGAAAGGGATAATCTTTTCTTTAACAATACAGCCATTTACTTTATTGCTTTTAAAATGCTGTAGACTCATAGCATCAGATAATTTATTCCTACAGAGATATAATTACTTTGAGATTATTTCTCAGGCTATGGAGCAAAAATCTGAGTAATCACATCACATTAAGTTGATGGCTTGGTGTCTAAATTACACAGTACGCTTTATCTTCCTTTTTCCACTGTCTGCGGATTTGTGTGTGTGGCATAGATGACAGTGTGACGATAAGTTGTGGATTGGGAAATAGCGGCTGAGATCTCTATGGATCTCATCAAAGTTACTAATAGGCAACACTAATACAAAGCAGCCCTCAGGCCTCAAATCAGCCTACTGTGCCCTTTCAAACGTCCACGGTGTCTAAACCGATAGCAAAGCATGGTGCTAAACCATCTGAAGGTTATACTCATACAACCGTTCGTCATACAGTAATGCTATAGCCTTTGACTCCTATTTACCCATAAACAGACATTATAGGCGACTACACTTTTCACCCAAGGAATGCAGGGCGAAAGATTCCAACCAGTCATTCATCCAGACAAATAAATTTATGAACAAGTAAATACATTTAAAATAACTTATATCACATGGATGTGACCAGTGCTTAATTTGTAAATCATTCATGTGAGAGCGGAAGGGCGACGAGACAGACGCAGCTCACAGAACGTCTACGAAACACGCTGCTGAAAACATGCTGTGTATTTTTTTAAGAAAAAATGTAAACTAAAAAACGATGTGAAACTGCATGAAAATTGGCCTGGAAATGAAATGTTTTTTTTTTTTTTAATTTTTTATTTTTTTATTTTTTTTATTTTTTTTATGTTATTGTTTTTTTAACCGGAGAGCTGCTGGATCTGGGCAAATAGGTGCCGGAATGCAGACAGTCAAGAACAGAGTTGGTCCTGGAACGCAACACAAGGACAGGATATGAGGAAAATAAGCCACAGATTCAAATGTAATTTTGCAAGATAATTTGATTTATGAAATTTTATTTTAATGTTCAAATAGCTTTTTCACCTGACCAGTAGGGGTTGCAATTACACCCCCTGTAACCCTGGTTAAATTGCTTATGGGAGACATAGTCCTCATAAGCCTGTTTTTGCCCTTCATCTCAGAGGGGAAGCCACTGGAAGAAGTCAGCCTCCCTCCACCAGCAAAAGTGTAATCAGTACTGGAGGCTAACAACAGAAATACCAGTAAATGCAATGAATTCCGTCATTAGCTTACCTCCCTGTCATTGGTTTACCTGCCTGTCACTGGTTTACCTCCCTGTCACTGGTTTACCTCCCTGTCACTGGCTTACCTCCCTGTGGTTGGTTTAGCTCCCTGTCACTGGCTTACCTCCCTGTCACTGGCTTACCTCCCTGTCATTGGTTTACCTCCCTGTCACTGGCTTACCTCCCTGTCATTGGTTTACCTCCCTGTCACTGGCTTACCTCCCTGTCATTGGTTTACCTCCCTGTCACTGGGTTACCTCCCTGTCACTGGCTTACCTCCCTGTCATTGGTTTACCTCCCTGTCACTGGCTTACCTCCCTGTCACTGGTTTACCACCCTGTCACTGGCTTACCTCCCTGTCACTGGCTTACCTCCCTGTCATTGGTTTACCTCCCTGTCACTGGCTTACCTCCCTGTCGTTGGTTTACCTCCCTGTCACTGGCTTACCTCCCTGTCATTAGTTTACCTCCCTGTCACTGGCTTACCTCCCTGTCATTGGTTTACCTCCCTGTCACTGGCTTACCTCCCTGTCATTGGTTTACCTCCCTGTCACTGGGTTACCTCCCTGTCATTGGTTTACCTCCCTGTCACTGGCTTACCTCCCTGTCACTTGCTTACCTCCCTGTCATTGGTTTACCTCCCTGTCACTGGCTTACCTCCCTGTCATTGGTTTACCTCCCTGTCACTGGGTTACCTCCCTGTCATTGGTTTACCTCCCTGTCACTGGCTTACCTCCCTGTCACTGGCTTACCTCCCTGTCATTGGTTTACCTCCCTGTCACTGGCTTACCTCCCTGCTGCGTCACAGTTGCCACCCTCTACCTTCTACCCGACCCCGCCCCCTTCCTGGAGAAACACTTACACATTGCTATTCCAACCAACTACAGCTTATCTTAGATAAATAAATGGAAGGGGCCTGCTGCTCAACGTGGGATCAGGAAATAATTGCTTGGCACTAAAATGAAGCTCATCATTTGCTCTCTTGGAGACGATGCAATGACCTGAGATGAAAATAACAGGGTTAGCTGAGCTCAGCTGATTGAAATTATGGATAATGTAGCAGCTGCAACTTGAAGGAGAATATTGTGTCATCTTCAGTGGAAAATGTCAGATTTCGTGGGACATACAAGACGAAATTTTTGAGATAAACAGATGAGGTACCATTGATGGTATTATGGTCCAACATCGGCTGTCATGTAAGAGACCGGCATTAACTTTGAGCTAAGGACAGTGTAGGAAATTGGGGTAAAATATAATAAAGATGGCTTCATTTAAATGCAGTGGCATATGTTGCAGCTACAGGGGGAAAAAAACACCATTTCGATGAGGTCATTCTAATCAATGGCAATCATGTACAATTCCTTATTACAACAGTTCTCTGTTACAAAAGCATAATTATAATTTGCATTCATTTTCAAAGAAATGCAAGTGACAAGTAGGCAATTACACGTGAAGTGTAATATACCAATATTAATGCCTCAAATTTACACTTCCTCTATTGTGTCAATTATTTCTCAGCAATAATGGCTTTCAAGAAATCATATTATATGATACTTCTCTCAAGTTTAAGAGTGGCATTTAAAACATGATGCACACAAAGCCCTCCCTGTCTTTCCGTGATGATTGCAGTGTCTTCAATAATATATTTATTACATTTTAAGCGCTTGTAAATAACTTTATTGCAAGACATGAATAATAATAAATGAATCATTACGTAAAACAAGATGGAGCCACTCATTAATATTTGCTTAGTAGCACTTGGGTTGTTTGAAACCAATTTCAGTCTGTTTATCTTGCATCGTAAATGTACAGCTGCGACGAGTGAAGCTGAATCGTTACCGGTAATTTCACATTTTTGTATCCCATATAAATCCTCCATTGTGAGGTGATGTTTCCACATTATAACATACATGTATCAGTATCATTACGGATTGTGAAAGTAAATTATAGTCCAAAAACAAAATGATGCTATAAGAAATGCAAAACAATCTGTCGGCCTTATGTACAGGTACATCTCAAAAAATTAGAATATCGTGAAAAAGTTCAATATTTCTTGACATTCCTTTCAGAAGGTGAAATTCATATATTATATAGATTCATTACACATAGAGTGAAATATGTCAAGCCTTTATTTCTTGGAATTTCAAAGATTATGACTTACAGATAATAAAACCCAAAATTCATTGTCTCAGAAAATTAGAATATTGTGAAAAAGTTCAATATTGGAAAGTCATGGTGTCACACCCTAATCAGCTAATCACCTGCAAAGGTTTCCTGAGCCCTTAAATGGTCTCAGTCTGGGTCAGGAGGCTACACAATCATGGGGAAGACTGCTGACTTGACAGATGCCCAGAGGACAGTCATTGACACCCTCCACAAGGAGGGTAAGCCACAAAAGGTCATTGCCAAAGAAGCTGGTTGTTCACAGAGTGCTGTATCCAAGCATATTCATAGAGAGTTGAGTGAAAGGAAAAAGTGTGGTAGGAAAAGGTGCCCCAGCAACAGGTACAACTGCAGCCTTGAGAAGGATTGTCAAGCAAAATCCATTCAAGAATTCTAAGACACGGGTTACAAATGTCGCATTCCTCGTGTCAAGCCATTCCTGAACCAGGGAGAACGTCAGAAGCGTCTTACCTGGGCTAAGGAGAAAACGTGCTGGAGTGTTGCTCAGTGGTCCAAAGTCCTCTTTTCAGATGAAAGTAAAATTTGCAAATCATTTGGAAATCAAGGTCCCAGAGTCTGGAGGAAGAGTGGAGAGACACAGAATCCACGTTGCTTGAAGTCCAGTGTGAAGCTTCCACAGTCAGTGATGATTTGGGGTGCCATGTCATCTGCTGGTGTCCACAGTATTCATTCTGAAGTCCACAGTAAACGCAGCCATCTACCAGGAAATCTTGGAGCACTTCATGCTTCCTTCTACTGACAAGCTTTATGGAGATGCTGATTTCATTTTCCAGCAGGGCTTGGCACCTGCCCACATTACCAAAGGTACCAAAAGTTGGTTCAACGACCATGGTGTTACTGTGCTTGATTGGCCAGCAAACTCGCCTGACCTGAACCCCATAGAGAATATATAGGGTATTTTCAAGAGGAAGATGAGACACCAGACCCAACAATGCAGATGACCTGAAGGCTGCTATCAAAGCAACCTGGGCTTCCATTACACCCCAGCAGTGCCACAGGCTGATCGCCTCCATGCCAGGCTGCATTGATGCTGTAATTCATGCAAAAGGAGGCCCAACCAAGTATTGAGTGCATAGGAATGAACATACTTTTCAGAAGCCTGCCATTTCTGTTTAAAATATCCTTTTTTTTAATTGATCTTATGTGATATTCTAATTTTCTGAGACAGTGAATTTTGGGTTTTATTATGTATAAGCCATAATCATCGAAATTCCAATAAATAAAGGCTTGACATATTTCACTCCATGTGTAATGAATCTATATAGTATATGAATTTCACTTTCTGAAAGGGTTGTCAAGAAATATTGAACTTTTTCATGATATTCTAATTTTTTGAGATGTACCTGTGTATTTGCTACAGTCCGTAGCGGCACAATGCCATTTTTCATCACTACAAAACAACAGCTCCCACTACTGCTGGTAGTGATGTGAGAACATTAGCTATTTTCTGCATTTTATATGCCGTTGCTAATGGCTAAACTTTTTCAGCAGATAAACACTCGTTTACACAGCAACACACACACACAAAGATGCCCGACAAGGATTAAGAACTGGAAATTGATTAACGGTGACTGCTCAGACACGTGTTCCAGAATATTCTGCGACTTCAGCCAGAGTACCAGAGTACCTGGAGGAAACCCCATGATGACACAGGGGGAACACACAAACTCCACACATGGAGTCATGGCAAAGACTCGAACCCGGGTCCCATGAGGGAATAGTGCCCCACAATAGGGCAACCTCTGTGCCACTGTGTCACCCCATAATTATGACAGTATGACATAAATATATAGCAACATAAAAGTACTTAGCTTATATACCTACACTATATACACTATGTTCAGTCACTGAGAGTTTTGCAATTACATGCACCTGAGCTTTGGTATAAGTGCTGATGACCCTCCCCAATAGCACTTAAAAGTATCTTTTTCCAAGGAATCATATGTAACCCTAAAGAATTAAATTACTATCTGGGGTGTGTAACAGCCATGGGGGGGGATTACAGCCATGTGAGTGGGTGGGAGGGGGACCAGTGGACGTTTGGCTCGGACCCCTGCTCATAGCCACCTCGTAGGAAACCAAATGGACACAGGAAGATAAAAGGCTGACAGTGAAAGAGGCACTCTGTAAAACTTTGTTTTGTCCGTAAGAGTGTAAGCGGGATGAGATGAGGATGTCCTTATGGCTCCTGCAAACACCAGGCTCCCTTGTGGTTATTCAAACTAGAAACACCAGCTGGCAGTGATTAAAACTTCTTTTAATAAATAAATTCCTTTTATTACTTTTGTCCAAGACACCCCCTTGATAAGTTGCCTCAAATGCTCTGCACTCCTTTTTGAGTAAGAGGGGTGGTGAAAGCATTCTACACATAGATAGTTGACATAAGATTTCTCAAAGTATCTTAAAACGTAGTGAAACCTTATGACACTGTTTTTCCAAACAACGCTGAGTTAGGTTCAAAAAAAGGGTCGGGTGTTCTGTAAGGGAAGGCACTGCAAGTTCTGCTTAGTTCAAAGTATTTAGAATCCTTTTCAAAAAAGCCTTCGCAAATTTAAAGAAAGTTTACTGGAAGGAATAATGGCACTGTCCTTGGAAATAAGCAGGTCTGGAATCCTGCTCGCAGGGACAAGCTGGTGAAACAGCGCGGGCTTCCACTCTACAATTCTCTTTATGCAAATGAAATGGTCCCACAGCTCTCGGCTCTGGCATGTATGAGTATTTTCAGTCGCAACAATATAAAATAAGTCTCATTATCTTGGCTCAACCTCACTGCTGACTGAATGAATTTTAAACTGGACTCCTCAGAGGGTGTTTACAGCACATCAAAGCCACCCGCTTGCAGGCAGTTCGATTAGGCAGCGTGATTCCATCCTAAAGCCTGGCACTCACACCTCGATCTCAATACCGCACGGCTGATGTATGTAGGGACGCCTGAGGTCTCGGGCGTCTGCCTGGTGCTCTTTATAATCCACTCTGTGTTTTATTTTGGATGGGGGGGCATTTATACAGTTAAGGATTTGAGATGGATTCTTGTTTCATGGAGTTTCCTCTCTCAAAGCCAACAATCCAAGAAGATCTCTTTACCGCATTCTACGGAAACTGAGGCACAAGGCCATTTCAGTGCCAAATTATTCCAAATATTTAATTGGCATGTAGTGAAATTAAGCAACACAAATGCAGAAGAACAGTCTACAGTAACTCGCACAAAACAAACCACAAACATTTTTATCTTATTAAAAAATGTTAAATTGTGCACCCAAATGTATGTGTGTGTGTGGTTTGCGAGTGTTTTGCAAGAGCAAAAGTTTTAACTCTATAAACGAGCGAGGTCTTGCAATACGAGTATAACGTATACACTTTGTCTGCCGAGCGTCACGTAATCACAACTGAGCCGATGGTTCTTTTCACTCTCTCACTGTGGGATTGTGGGTAATAGTCTCCCATGCTCGGTCTCAGTCAGCCTGCTTCACTTATATATTCAAACTTTAGTAGTAAAGCGCCACCCGAATAAGGGCGTAGCAGTGCGAGCGATGAATCTGTAACGACGATGCAATGTCCACATTTCCGCGAAATCGAAAAGGAGGCAAAAGCAGCTGTCATTGGATGGGTTCCTTGTTAAAGTCGCACAAACAGAAAAAGATTCCAGTGAGCCAACAGAGAGCAGTGATTCCATTAGTTATAGTGAAAATTGTCCTACAAAATAACCCTCCTCTTCTCCTCTCTCGTCTCCCTCACACCATCCACGATTCTTTTCAAAGGTAAAGTGCAGGTTAATTTGTTTTACGTATTTTTTCTTTATAATGTATTAATCATTTTTATATGAATATTTTTGGGTTGTGAAACAAATCATCCGAGTCTCCATTATTTTATTATATATTTATATATAATAAAATATAAATATATATATATTTTTTTCTTTCTTTCTTTCTTTTTTGCTTTTTAAGCTAAATACAAACATTGCATCAATAAACAGGCTGGTGTAGCCCAGAAGGTCAGCACTTTTCACAGTGACCCCCACAGGATAGACGGCTGGGCCGTACCTCTGCGGCTGGCACCCCCTCAGGGGGGCGGCAGTGCAGCACGATCATACCCTTGATTGGCACCTCTCTTCCCTGGGGATCCTGTTCAAAGTTCTTCCGCAGGTCTGTTTGGGGAGATAAGCAGCAGCTGTCATTGCAGGACCAAGGCCGAGCGGCCCTCACCTACCCGCCTCTGACACCACTTGCCACTCAACCTGCCCTCCACCTACTGTAGATTAAGCTATTCTAGAACATCCAGAACATGCAATAAAACATGTTCCCTCAGCTGCTAAAATATCCAGTCGAGTATTATGTTTTTGGCAAATGTGTTTTAAGGAAAAGACAACATGGGATCTTCTGCAAATACAAGGTGAAATCATCTCTATGTTCTAAGTGTTTGTGATTGAATGGGACTTTGTGTCAATCAGTTCTTTGGAGAGGTTTTCCTACTCACATGCTATACGGACGGTGGCCTTTCGACTTTTAGAGGTGCCCAGATGGCTCCAAGCTACACAAAGGCACCAGTAGTCTTCTGGACCATGGAAATCTTCCACTTGCTGACGGGACACGTTGATCATCACCTCTCGGATCTTCAAACCTACCAACAAAAAAACTGGCAGCTTTAGGCACTAGTTACATCCCATTCTACCCACTGAGCTGCACACCTGTGTTAAAAAAAATTATAATGTCGGAAACAGACAGCCTCCCCCCCTGAAAGGTTGCAAAAAGTGATGTAGAGCAGAACCGAAATATTATACTTTCACAAAACAGCCATTGTATAAATTGAGGTTATGTGGCTTCAGCTTACTGATTAACCCCATAAATATATTCTCTCACTGCTGGCAGTTATAATTCAAAAAAATATGTCCGCAAACAAATATCTGGCATTTCCATAATTAACACTATTATTTGAACTAACTGAATTATAATGGGTTCAATCAATACGGACATAAAATATAGAGACCCTTGTGGAGTGATGATCATGTTCAGTTATTCCAAAGGTCTACATGGGGTTGTGATTTTTGCAATACTTCAAACACTGTCCCATATTAGCCAATGTGAGTTCATTTATTAGTCAATGTTTTGAAGTTGGTGCATGTCACAGTCCATTAGGAATACTTAGCTGTAATTAGGTGAAAATACATTTACATTTAACCCAAAACATTGGAAAAATTCTAGAGTCTTGACTAGTTTCGAAAATAAAGTAAAGCAAGATGCACCACAGCTGACAGACGCTATATAAGACAACTGAGATTCATCTACTCCAGAATGCTTGGAAGAAAAAAGCTTATGTGTATCTCTTTGGAGCAGAAGTGGAAACCAAAACTTCTTAAGTCTTAGAAGCACTCTCACATGCTTTCAGACTGGAAAATCCTTCAGTTTTTAATCTGAGTCATCAGCTTAAGACCTGACATGTGTGTTTGAACCAGCCTTTCTGAAGCACCATAGCCTGGCCTCACAAAATACTGGATTAAAGAAAAGACTAAGTTTCTGGGAAAAAAAGATTAATCTATAGGGTTTAATCAGATTTGATGCTGTTTTTATAGACTCAATTACTTTTTTTTATTAATCTGACATGTTTTTCCAATTCAAACAGCAGGCTCGACTTTTTGTGGTAAAATCATTCCAGTTTGTGAAATAAATAACCATTAATCTTATGTGACTCAAAATCGGCAGACAGCTGAATATATGTTTAATTCTATTGCTAATGTGGAGATAAAAAGGGCAAATTTGAAGGGAATTTGTATGCATTAAAATTATGTTAACAAGTCAACAAAACCTCTGCTGTCCAGACATTTTCTCACACAATCTTTTTTTTCTGCTCAGTGGAAAATAGTGAATGCAAGCAAATAAAAAAGTTTGTACAATAAACCTGAAACATGACAGGCATCGGTCTCCAAGACTGGCGCTGGCACAGCAGCTATTCAAAAATGTAAGAGGCAGGCATTTCTGAAGTCAGAGTTTTGAGCAAATACAACAGGAAAATGCAATCCTGACATCACCCGTAGCTTCTCTGTGAGTTTGCGTCAAGGAAGAGCCAAAGGAGACAGGGCTAGGGAGAAAAATGACTAATGACTGCATTTAATGGGCCAGAATGAAAATGGAAACTGAAGCTGAGTGAAAGTCAGCCTTTCCCTTAGGCTGAGAGGCAGAATCCCCAAGGATGAGACGTCTTCGACAGGTGGTGTAATGGAGAGGCAGGTCTGGACTTAGCAGCTTTGTCATACGTCTTCCCCATTTGTTTAAAGGCAGAGCTCCATCGACAGGCCCTATTAAAGGAATCCTCCAGATTCCCACCTTCTCGCTCCACCCAGTGCTGTGCCGTTCCCCCAGCAGTGTGCGCTTTGCCGAGCCTCTTGCTCATTGCCTTCCAAAAGCAGTGCTTACATAGTGGAGGAACAAGCATGGAATCACAAAAGAAGTCAGCAGGAGAGGATATGTGAAGCTAATCTGTTCTTCTTCTCGCTTTTCCCAGGTTCCATGGCATGTCAAGCAGGATACAGAGATGGCCAGAGGGATTCTTTGAAGGTATTAAGCTACAAAGTATGCAGGAACTGCAAAGTGTTCTACCCAAAGATACCTCTGCCGGGACATGTGCCTGCATTTAAACTAAATAATTAAAATTGACAAAGCAAAATATGTATGTGTATGCAACCATTTGGGTAAAGGGTATTTCATAAATCAATCGAAAATGTCTTACATCTGAAAAACCTATGGGGGGAAATATATTCCAGTTGGGTTCAAGAAACAGGTGAGGAGGATCATCAAAGGGTTGTGTTGAAGATCTTAGCTGGATCCCAGATCTGGTGGCAGTCTGGTTAGGGAACATGACACTGACGAGCGAGGGGGTTCGCAGAGGTACTGAATTCATGAATGGCTGGAGTAGCCCCCTTTGCAGATGTAATACACAGTATGGTGGTGATATAAAGTGAGGGTGTAATGGAACCACAGAAGAGCAGTTAGAAGAGTCACTTTCATTGAGCCCCCCCATGGTGCTTAACCACTCTCCTCACAGCTGAGATTACCTGTTCTTTCAGGGACTCCTGAATGGCTTTTTCGAGTCTGCTTGGGCACTCTGCTGGCAGGAAGCTGTGTTTTCTATTTCCCATCCAAGACATCTTGCTGTTCTCACGATAAGTGATTCGATTACGCCAAAATCCAATCGTTCCTGATATGCGCAGTGCGGTTTAACCCTTCCCGAATGTGCTATCTTGTTTGTTTACCTTTTCCCATGATTTGCTGTCAATAACAAAAAGGCGAAGAGCACCAGAAAAGAAGGCCGCAGATCGGAAGGTTTTCCAAACTGTTGTGAGGCAGGGAACTGCAGGCACTGTAGCTATCTTACCTTAGTAATTATGAACTGGCATTTAAAATGATATGGAACGGGAAGCACTGTTCAGCTCATAGCCAAAGAAAGAGGAAGGTGAGGAAATCAGTGGCCAAGCCATGCAACACAAAGTTAGTGCCAGAAGACACTTTATTTCTGGAAATGGTTCTTATTTACCTTTTTTTGCTGTATCTGTTGTGTAAGAATAAAGACTTGAAGGCACAGCTTTGACGTGTGTTTTTCCTCATTCTCCTCAATTTCAAAACACTTTGCACTCTTTTTAGTCTATGGCCCTTGCTGATCAAATTTCCCAGGACCATCCAGAGAAAATCTTAGGTAATCCCTCAGCTTACCCTAAAAGGGAGCATGTTTCAAATCCACTCACCGAAGCACTTTGAAATTGGCAAATAAATACATGTCAGCACATTACTGGCTCACTCTGCTTAGGCTCTACTTCTCCGCATCCAGCCTCCTGCAGTGGGAACATCATGCTAACATTCAGAGGGAATGAGAAAATGAGGATATAATAACAGGCACTGTGTTAAAAACCAATTCTGATACAATCTAGAAATTGGGCCCCTTTTTAAACTGCTTTCAAAGGATTTAAAAATAAGTTTACCCCATTTTTCTGCACAAGTACTGCTGAAGAGTGACACAAGCATAATTCTTTGTTTGAATCACATGCTAGTGATTCCATTGGGATACACAATCACGCCGTCAGCATCATGATATGACTGAATACATCCGAACAATGCTAACGTCCTTTAAGCTGCACACCTGACCTTATATCCTTTTTTACTTGAATGGTACTAGGAACAAGCGTTGATTTCACCTTGAAGCAAACTTACAATCATAAAAACTCATTAGAAAAACATTAATGCTTTCAATGAAAAGAAAAAAAAACATGAGAAAATAACACAATAGTCATATTTTGGTGCCATTGATTGGGTTTATAAATAATAATTTAAGTAGAGAGAATAAAAAGGTATGTAATATCCTTTTAAACCTAGAGGATGGAATTTAATTTTGCCCTGTTCTGTAACCTAAATCACTGCTGGTTGCACTACTGAGATTAAATTGATTAAAGCAGGGATGAATTTATAATGAAAAAAAAATCATCTTGTTAATTTATTTTCAAGAGAGAGCAATTAGGAACTGCCATATCTGCTGGTTTTTCCCCATGTGCCGCTTTTCCACTTGAGCCTTTTATAACGCAGACACCTTCTTAATGAAAGCTGTCCTTAGGTGACTTAGTAATTATTGGAGAGCATATGTAAAATAGAACTCCTGTCGGATAATATGCACAAATCGCGGTGCAGGTACATGAAGTACAGAGATATGCTATTCTCAGTAATTCTGTAGCATATGAGTGCAGGGGGTATGTGTCTTCTGTGGCAGAAAACACAATACCTCCTTTGATTTAATAGAGATGTTTCCACTGTGATGCCAAACTGATTGACGGAAGGGAGTCTTCTGGAACTGTCTTTGAAACAGCATGGCAACATTATTATTGATGAGGGGATATATTCTGAGATGACAAATTTCAGCACAAGGAATGAAATTCCCTACCCTTGTCACCAGTGCAGGAACCACAACCTGAAACCTGACTGCAGCATCTTTAGAGATTCTAAATTACAAAGGGTAAGGGGTCATTTTTTTCCACTCACAATAAAAGTACCTCTGAAATCCCAGAAACAAGACACTTTTGCAAAATTATGGTCGCACAACACAAGATCAACACCCATGAAGATGCACTGCACACTCTGTATTCAACGCACAGCTAGATCAAAAGGCCAGCGGCCCATCACTGGAGCTTTCAGGAAGCAATGGATGTGCAAGGAGACTACCGATAACAGATGTCAACAACATGTCAGACACTGGTACTGACAGATGTCAGAATTCTCCATGCTATGATCTGTTTGGTCTCTGACAGTGTACTGGATTCTGCCATCTGAGCCCAGATTAGCCTGGAGCTCCAACGTTATAAACAATGGACCTGGGGAGAGTTAGAAAAAGGTAGCTATAAAAATATATACTAAGAAAATAACACCGTAAACCTTCCAACATTCTCAAGCCAACTTGATGGGTCCAGTATTAGGAGATTGTGTTGCAATAGATCATTAGTCAAAACCTTCTGCAAAAAAAAAAACCTAGCAACTAGACACGGTATCTAAATTTAAAAATGCTTTAACGGCAGGTTGAATGTCTTATTCCAATACCGTTATATTTTTTATGACATATAAAATCATCATAAAATTTCCATCAAAACAAAATGAACGTCACACTGCCGACAGTTTGGCCGTCATGCTACCACTGTATTCTATGACCATTTGATACAGTTCACAGCCTTTGTTCACCTACTGATTCAATATCTAACCTTCAACGACTAAACAACCGTAAATCTTGTCTTAAATAGCAATAAAAGACAGAAAAACATCTTACAGCAAGTCATCATATGACAACTATTATCCTGTCACATGTGTCCCCAATAGACCTGAAGACCCCTGGCCACTGGTGGGGGGGTCAGTTTATCAGCAGGGTGTAGATTGCACTTCAGGGCGAACCTGCATCGGTGAGTCTTGAGCTAAAATTGATCTAAAGAGAAAGTACACTTGAGCACAGCTGAGTTTGCCTGCTCACAAGCTGGAGGTTTGTGTGCTGGAAGGAAGAATTCTGGCACTAAACAAACTTCACGCAAAATGTTTATCGCTCCAATGTAGGTCAGATCTTTTCATTTTTTAATCGCAGGACTGTTTAGATTAAAACTGAACATCTTTTTCTTCATTTTTTAGTAATACTGGGAACTGCTTCTTTTTCGGACTGGGAGACATAAAAGGAATTGAGCTAAATGGGTCACGTTGGAAAATATCATTCACACTATATATCAATTTCCAATCAGTCCTGGTACTCTGAACTTTGCTGTCTTGCACAGAAGTAAAGCCACACACAAGGTAACGCTTGCTAAAATGTAAAAATTTAACTACACTGCAAAGAGGCTGGACTAACATAAAAAGCAAAAACAGCTTGTGCTTTGGCTTCAATCTGAGATTTCGACATTAAAGAAAAATACAAGCCATTAACATTGCAGTGACTTAGCGGGGAGGGCCCGGCATGACATTCTGTCAAGCTCGCCTCAGTAACTATTCTTGTAAATCTGAATGATGTAGCGTGTGAGGCGTCCTTGGAGCCGAAGGTCTCCTGCTTATGATAGCCGTGAACCCGAAGGCTGATTCAGGACGCCGTGAACCTGCCAGCGGTACCGTGGCTCAGAGTGGCGCAGAGCTGGCGCTTAGCGCGATCGCGTTAATCCGCGATGTGAGAGAGTCGAGCCAAGCGTGTGAGCTTAAGTGGCTTGGGTAGCCATGGGCAGCGTGTTGTGAAGCTCTGCCTGTCATTTAAAACAGCAAACATGAGGGGGGGGGCACATACTGTAGGCCTGCATGGTAATCACAAATAATGTTTTACATAAATTTACATACCTCCGTGCATGGGCCAAACACTGGGTCACAGTCTTGCTGCATTTGCTAGGTGATTTCAAAGGTACTATGTGGGTCACTGGTGATGCAGTTAAGATAAACATGCTGAGATAAACAGGTTTTGTGCTCTCAAAAAACATCTGAAGTTATTATATTATGCCAATCAAAATCCCTCTTTAAGTACTTAAACAAAAAAAAATAAAAAATCCAGGCAGCTTAAAAGAACGGAATTTCTGACAGTTGTGCTAGTGAGTTCTTTTACAAAGATATTTCTAGGCTTAATCCTGAATATGCTCCAAGCCAGAGTGCTAACCCTTATATAAAATCAATGAAAGATTCCGCAAACTCCAGTTTATCTGTGAAGTGTCTTTAAATTCAGGATCCCACTTAAAAATGTTTTGAGTTTTCGGTCTCCAGTGGGCTCCAGTGAGTTTGCAATCAAAGAGCTAGGAGACAAATCCCAGATCAGAAAAGGTGGCTGCTCTGATAGTCTGACAGCTCGTCCATGGTGCCTTTTATTTATGTATTTGTTTATTTATTTATTCCCTGCTTCATCAGATGCCCTTAGCAGGCTGACTGTTACCACTGTGGGGGTTCATCTGAGGCTGAATGTGCAAGACTGAATTAATGAGGGTGAGCAAACAACATGACAGACCTTATTGTGCACTCATCTTCTTATTGTGCCACACATCCCACAAGAACTTGGGAACAAAAAAAAAACGAAGCCCACTGCATATGAGGAACCAGTGGGATTTTCACAGGAAACCTTAACCATTTTCACTATCAAAGAAAGTGGATAAAGCAGACCAGCACATTGGTTACAAAGCTGACCCACATCGTCAAGTGATGAAAGCAAATCAATCTGTGTGTTTGCCTGCTTCTTTTTCAAACTTCTCTTTTATTTTTCAGAACTGAAAAAAGGGAATTTTATTCCAAGGGGGTCATACAGCCAAAAAATAATTCTTCTTTTCCACCACAGTAAGAAAATAAGTACAGTTACTTTAATTTAATACATTTCTGCTTCAATATCTGAAATCCGTGACCTTGACTTCACCTCCCTGGCCGTCCTTGCTCTGCACTTCACGATGGAGTCATATGTGGCAGCCAACTCAAGGACATTGTTGCGCTTATCGGAGAGTGATTCATCTGCCTGGCCGGTAAATAAGAGATTCTATCAATGGTCCCATGTGGCATTGAGGGCCCATGTCCTAATCAATAAAACCCAATTCTCCCTAGATCTGTAGGGCTGATTAACCTGCCTAATCCATAATACAATTTTGCCGGCCATTACGAGCCACCATCCCACACTGTAAAGGATGTCGTTATCACTGGTTATGAGTTTAATACCGATATAAAGCCTGGTGTACAGCAGGCTGGAGCAAGGGCCCACCCCGGCCTTTTTAATGGCAAACCACTTGGGCTGACTGATCGTTTTCATTATCTTTCTTAGCCGGGACCAGGTTAGGTTTACAGAAAGACTATTAAGGATTAAGAAAAATCTCACTTTTGTGCTGTTCGTTTTGTTTCAGTATTAAGATGATTTGGCAGAAAGGATGTGAGGCAACAGAAGAGGAGTGTGAGTAGCCTATGCTGGGATCAGCTGTGATGCTGGTCCAATTAAACAAACCCCAAGCAGCCACAGGCTGTTTTTGATTGGCCGTCAGGCTGTCACCTGGGAGGTATTTCAAGAGGCACCGTAAGCATTTTCATAAACATGTTGACAATGTTTGCAAATATCAGTCAAACTTACAGCGTTTCCTGAAACCAGGTAAAATGTTACATGATTAAATAACTGTAGCTGGTGATGGGTTGGTGCCCCATCCTGGGTTATTCCCTGCCTTCTTCCTGCAGCTTGCAGGATAGGATCTACACCATTGTGAACCTGGTTAGGACAAGTAGGGATGGGTGGATGGATGGATAATTGTAGTCAGAGAATTCTTTTGTCTTATTCCTGGGCAGAAATTACACCATTCACAGATTTTTTATAAATTGAATAATTAAAATAATAATAATCTTTTTGCCAAGAGAAATTGAATAAGTGATTAATATTTTGGTATTCTGCTGACATTACTGACCGCAAACTCTTCAATTTTACATTGTTTTCCACTCCTGGGACAAAAATATTTGTTTCCCCATTAGCATACCAAGCTGTGGCAATGCCCCCAGAAACTTTCAGGCTGAAAGTGACGGCCCTTCTTATTTAAATCTGCTATAGCTCACGCTCACCTACGGCTTAAATAATCTTGGACATGGCTATATACAGTCAGAAGTCACATACTGAGCTGGAAATTACGCTTGCTCACTTGCCTGAGGTGAGAAATTTAGACAAACTACAAGTGCAAAAAGCTAAACACTGGCAGACTGACTAGAAAAAATATTACATATTTCAGTAATGTTAATACAGTATCAAAGATAACTAGATACACTCCTATACAGTGATGACCTAGGAACAGAAAGAAAATGTGGAATACAGTTCTTAAACAAAATCGAGGTGTATCAAAAGAAAAACCAGAAACAGTAATCTGTTGTGCCCTGTGAGGCGGGGCTAGCCAATCAGAGATCCCCGTTCATAGTAGTCGTTAAAACCCGGCTCACCTTATGCCTGATGCGAAGTATTGTTGTATTCCAATGTACCTTACTGGGCAAGTCATGATATGATAACCCTGTCTCTCGTCTCCCTGGTCTTGATCCTGCCCTGCCAGATCCCGTCCTGTGTGATGCTGCCCTGCCCGATCCTGCCCTGCCTGACCCTGCCCTGTGTGATGCTGCTCTGCCCGATCCTGCCCTGCCAGATCCCGTCCTGTGTGATGCTGCCCTGCCCGATCCTGCCCTGCCTTACCCTGCCCTGTGTGATGCTGCCCTGCCCGATCCTGCCCTGTGTGATGCTGCCCTGCCCGATCCTGCCCTGTGTGATGCTGCCCTGCCCGATCCTGCCCTACCAGACCCTGTCCTGTGTGATGCTGCCCTGCCCGATCCTGCCCTGCCTGACCCTGCCCTGTGTGATCCTGCCCTGCCAGATCCCGTCCTGTGTGATGCTGCCCTGCCCAATTCCATCCTGCCCGATCCTGTCCATCTGTGATGCCTCATGTTTCTGTCTCTTGTCCTCCATATTGCTGCAGGACTGACTTCACCAGCCTTCAACCTACCAGGAACCGTGACCCAGACCGGGATTTATGCCTGCTGATTTGATCTTTGTTTGCCTGATCCCCTCAATAAAACCCTTGTCTCCTGCACTTGGGTCTCCTGTCCTCCCTGTCTGCTCATGTGAGACATAAATATCCACCAAAGAATAATTTCTTCCATAATAAAAAAAATGGTGACTGTGTTACTCAGCTGAGAAAAGGCTGTGCCAGTAAGACACTTTTCAGGAGAGCCATCAAGCGGCATTTGGCGATGCTAAAGAAGTGACAGGCTTCCATGGACTCACTGTTAATGAGGCAACAATAGCCTGGGTACTTTATAAATCCAGGAGGATAGCAAATAGAAATCCATGAAAGAAAAACTCACATTAGCTTTCAGCTAGTTTGCCAGAAGGCATCCGGGAAATTCTGAGAGCTAAGACCAGAATTGCACTTTCTGCCTCGGCTCTGGTTGTTGTAAGTCTGAGTGCATCATCCCAAGAACACTATCCTTACCATAAAACACGGTGGTGGCAGCGTAACAAGGGGAACCTGCTGTGCTTCAGGAATCTGAAAGCTTGTAAAGGAGACAAAATGGATAGAGGATGGGGCAAGGTATAAACAAATCCTGGAGGAAAACCTTACACCTGGACACAGAAGTATTTTTTTTTAATTCTAGAAAGACTCACCTACACTTGGGGTGGTTGGTGAAGAAATAGGAACCTTAATTTATATAGCCTGCATGACAATAATTTTTAAACACAAGAATAACACTTAAAATAATAATAAAAAAAAATTCGGTAACGCTTTACATTAACTGCACCTTCATAAAGCATTCATTACGCATTCAGTGCATAATACATTCATAATGCATTTATAGAACACTCATAAGAAGCATGTATCTATACCATAACATCACAAAATACCTTAGATTAAATTATTATAATGTTTGTTATTATCATATAATATTTGTTTTTAGTGTATATTAAGGCTGTTAAGGTATGATATGATATTAAGGTATACTTATTTGCTTCTTATGAATGCTCTATAAATGCATTATGTAGGGGCACTGAATGTTCTGTGAATGAATTATAAAGGCATCATGAAGGTGCAGTTAATGAAAAGTGTTACCAAATGTTCATTGGTGCTAATTCTTACACTAAGTAATAGATGTCCCAGCCTCCAAGGGGCATCATCTGGAATGTACATCACAGGACAACAATTTGGTGTTATGGATAGCCGGGGCATGGAGCGTGGAAGCAGGGACAGGACTCCAAGCGTCGGGTAAATACAGGGTTTAATCAAAGGCAGGACACGATCAAAAGACAACTACACCACAAATAACGTCAATGACTGGACGGGGAAACATACTCGAACGCGGACTTAAATATACAGGACTAATATAACAACAACTAGACATAGCTGGGAACACCGGAATTCCACACGAGGTAAATGAGGGGGCGTGGCACACGGGAGGATCAGACGAGCAGGGTATGACATTTGGATCTGTCAAGACAATCTAACCAGATTCAGGAAAATTTCCCCTGGTTAAAATTGGGTTTCTAATAATAAAAATGTTTTTGGAAAATTCATGCTATAGCAAAAAAAGCTTAGTTAAAAATGCTATACAGTTCTTTAAAAATTAAACCAATTCATAAAGTTCATATAACTTGTACATATATTTTACTGATTTATTTGTAATAAATGCTAGACAAAAAGTAACATACATTTAAGGCCTCTTTGAATGCCTGTAATAGTAGTGTTCCATATTACATGGCAAGAATTCTCCGTTCGCTGAAGATTATCAGGAACTAACCCCCAGAAGTCAAAACATGACAAACCACGACAGGCATTTTGAAAATCATTTCTTTACTACAGGTTAGTCAATGTACTAAGATTGGTCATATGGTGGCACTAAGGCTCATAAACACATTTTTTGTTTGGCCTAGATGTGAAATTCCTTCCAATTTAGATTACTTGGCTTCAGATGAGAAGATCCCCCGTAGCCCCGGCCATTTTTGCCATGTTGGATTTTCTGCCATTTTGATTTTTCCCCAAAACCTTTAAAAGACATCTTCTCCTAGACTTTTGATCTAAATGTCACTAAATTTGGTACAGTCCTTTGGATTAGTTATAAAGCTGCTTAATTTTCCAAAGAGTACGGTCCCCAGCTTCCAATCAATTTCAGTTGGCATCGTTTTAGGATAGAAAAACAGATTTATAAACGGTAACACAGTGCTTGGTTTCTGTGGAACTTTTGACATGTTTTCTAAGGTCAATGAAGTAGCCACACAGACTATTGCTGTTTTTATTGGTGGTTTACATCTGTAAGAAAAAAAAACTCACACAGCCCGTCTTGTTAGTGGGGGGTGAAACTTAACTAGCCAGCTTTAACCAATCAGGTATAAATACGCAGGTTTAGCTCAAGCTGATCATGAAACCTGATAAATGTATCTCAGGACATGAAGGAACTGCAAGTGACCAACAGCTTGTTGCCTGATAATCATGTCATTTCATTTCTACAAACATAAAAAGTATGCATATATATGAAGATATTTTAGGAAATATATATGAAAGAAATGCAGTGCTCATGTCTTTATATGCCTAGAATTTACTTTTTATTTTGACGTTTTACTGGCTTCCTCATTTTAATTGTGATTTTCCCTTTTTAAGGATATGACTTTTTAATAATATGTGCATTTCTGTGAGTCACCACGCGTAACTATGTAGCTAATGCTGTTCCTTATTCGTCAAACCAATTCTTTTTCATATTTACTGGATACAGTGCATGTTCACAAAGTGAAATCCAAAAGTAGGCATCCAACAATGTAGAGAATAGGAAAAAAAATCTGTGAGAGAAGCCCTCATTTATAGTCGCACGGTCACTTCGCAAAACTGAAATGTACAATAGCAAACTTTCAAAAACCATTTAAAAACAATCTCTACCTAAACATCTCCAGTGGATACAAGACAGTGTTTTTCCAACATGATAATCCCAACACATTTTACATCTGTTCTCTCTGTAAATAGTAGAAGATATTCAATGATCAACAAACAGCAATGGGATTAACAAGACACCTGTTTCTGACATTGTTAAAATTAGGTCAACATTAAGATCATGTACTTTTATGTACTACAGGTAAAGACAACTATAAACAAACCTATATATTCATTATTCTGAGCACAAGGCAAGTATCTTGTATCCCAAGGTAGAGCTTTTGCCAGGTTTAAACATGAAGTCAGAAACCGGACTGAATCTCAAATCAAGCAATGAACGTTGCTCAAAGAACAGAGGAGGCTACAGAGATGTCAGCTCCAAACAGAAGATCAGTGTAAATTCAACTGTTTCGCCAAAAAAGAACTGTTGTTCTCTTAGGAATTTCAAATCTGAAACGTGACTTGCCTGTAAATGCAAGAGGAGATGCTACTCAGAAACCAGATATAAAGACAAAACTAAACTACTAGCCTTTAGGCTTTTATATGTTTATAGTGGCTTGATTATTTTTTTCACTACTGGTACATGCATCCTATATGTGATTAGCAGGTAGGTCGTGAATCTCCTGTTTAGCTTTATTTGACTAAAGTACATCATAGCATTCTGGTAAAAACATGGCTGGGTTTTCAATTGTAAGCAAAACATATGTTCCCCTGCACAGACTGTGACCGTTCAAACGGAATATGCAGTCTGTTTCACTTTGGATGATATGGGAGAGATTTCTCTGGGCTGAATGCGAATTGCGCATTGCTCCTTACCCGTGCCCTCGTCTACGCGCTCCCGGGACTCGTGCTGGCTTTGGTGCACCCATTCCCCGTTGCACTTGAAGAAGATCTGCAGGGCGGGAGCAGCCCGGCAGCGTAGCTTGATGGGGTTGCTCTTGATGATGTAGGCATCCTCCGGCTCCTGCACGAAGTGAGGGAGTGTCCCCGCCACGGAAGGAAGGGACTCTGGAAGTGCTTCACTGCCAGCTCCTGCAAAAAGTCAGCGGGTCAATGCACTGGGGCTTTTATAAACAAAAGCAAGTATTTATCCTCTTAGACAAAGTGACGTTTTGATGTATGGTAAGCTTGTTATCCTCTGGCCATGAACCAAGCCCATCAAAACATTCTGCCACCAAAGTGCTTCACAATAGATATGGTGTTGGCCTATTGGCCATATTAGATCTGGGTGATGGGTTTTATTGAGCTTATAAAGATCTGTATTTATACCAAATAAAATAATATTTAAAGTTATTCACTGGTAACATTGTAAAGTATCAAAAAAAATTGGCAAGAAGTCAACATGGCAATAGACACTTTAAAGACAAAGGCACAAAATACATTAGTATCGTTTTGGTGCTGTGACATTCATTATTTATCACATACAATACATTTATAAACAAAAAAAGTACAAATACAAAATTATATATATATATATGCATTAAAAATGTATCAATTTTTTCTTCAATCTGGAATTTTGTTGCAGGTACAGATTGTACTGTAAGTACCAACACACTTTCATACCCAATCCTCCCCAGATGAATGACATTCGCAGCAAATTTGTTGCCAAAAAATGGGCCATCCGAGGTATAGGTATTGCAAAGGAATGTTGAGGCTGGCAAATGGAAGGTTTATCCTGATGGTACCTCATGATAAGCTCATGGGGGAAATCTGGCCTACATACAGTATGGAGTCTCCTTCACGGAAAATGTGTTTGCGGCATCAGAAAAAGCACTCAAAGATCAAGATATTCACATTGGGCCTGGGCCTCATCAATCTCTATGACATAAATAAGGCAGCACTCTGATAAATATAGTAAATCAATAAAGTTTCTTCTTTATTTGTTATTTATATTTGTTACGCTGTCAAAGCTCATGTTCTGAATGTACCACAAGAGCCCTATTTGGTAAAGATATATGAGGAGGAAAAGAGTATTTGATTTGGAAGAGTTAACCAATGTGGACATTTCTACATAATAAAACCTGTTTGCACAAAACATCCTGCATTTGGGTCCCGGTATGAAACTGTGCACAAACAGGCTCTATTTTTCTCCTTCTTTTATCCTACGCCAATCATTTTTAGCTGACAGAGTAGTCAAGGAAAGCAAAGCTAACCCAATGATCCAAAGCAAGGGTATTCAACTAAAATTTAAGGTCCAGTTAGAGAAAATTTCTTGAGGCCAAGGTCTGGAAGATCATAATGTCTAACTATTTAGTGTGATATATATTTAAGTAGCATATTAGTTGTATCAACATTGCACGTAATCAATACCTGATTGTCAAGTCAAGTTAATTCAGTACAATTCAAAAACTTTTTTGACAATATTTATTGTCACGTGACAGAGAACTTCGGCCAGATGAGTGAGATTTTCAATTGGAGATGTCTGCACACATTTGTTCTTACCTTATAAATAGTCTGCTTTTGTATTTAACCGTGTAAATACACTTATGATATTATTATGCTCATTTTAGGTTTATAATGGAATAATATAGATATTGAGTCTGTCATGCCAGATACTTGAGATTTGGCAACCCTGAAAACATACAATTTTTGTTTCACCTGAGTTGATTTATATAACAAGTAACATTATACAGTTGTTAAAAAGCGGAAACTTCAACGAAGTTGAACATGTTATATAATACATACTGTGTTTCAAAACTTTTCAGCTGTAGGATTTCAGGACAGAGCAGCCACTCTGTTAGGAACATCACGGCGTTTTGGTTGCGGGTTATACTGTAGCTTCGCTGCTGCTATTAACACTAACGGCACATTAGCGCAGACAAAGGGCTGTAAACGCGGAAATACGTCTTACTTGGCGGTCAAAGGCGTTTGACGTTGATTGGCGTGGGAAACGGCGGTTCTACTGCTAAACCACTGCCGAAAAGACTACAAAAGCCGCGCCGCATAAAATAGAAGCCCCTCGTCAGGTATTAAATCATAACTTTCTGTTGCGGCTATCGGTCCGGGTCCGTATGGGACAGCTTCTGGGTCCGGACCGTGGTCCGCCTAGTTGTTAGTGACTGATGATCTAATACACATAGTCCCAAGAGCCATTTTTCTGCTGACCTGAAAACTTGGAACGTGGTCAAATCAGGAATCCCTTATGAATGTATAAATAAAACACAGCTATGTTACTCAGCCTTTACTTTTTAGTTATTCTGTTCAAAATCAAATCTTAGAAAGGCTTTAAAAATGGATTTAAAAAAAAAGTTAATAAACATTATTTAAGATGTAGTTAAGTAGATATGGTATAAAAAGGTGGGTTGATTAATCATTAGCACAACTTTGCCTTTCAAACTTTAGAACCTCGTGAACTTTCTGGAGGGGAGACTGTGCCAACATTCTTTTCCCAAATATCATTGCCCGTTGAAAGATTTGGAGGAAACCACCTTACCTACATAATCCTCAGGTGAATGCTACTTCTTGCTGGGCTAATTCAGATTTTTTATTTTGAGTTTTTGAAGAAGACACCTTCTGGGGCAACATTCCCCCCCCATCGCTCACGGCCACACAAACTCATCCTCACTCACTGTGAAAGGAGCAATGACTGTACAAGTTAGTCTCTGGTCTACAGACCAGAAGGCATGACTCAAGTTCCAGATAAAGCAAACGTACTGTATGGGGGCATATGGCAGTGAAATCGGTGAATATATCATTTTAAAGTTTTGAAGTGCTTATTTTCATCCTATTCCTTTTTAATAAAGAGTATTTCCTCATGCTACAAGTACATACAGACAGGGCTGTCAATGACATCAGTACAAAACATGACATCAATACATATGAAACTTAAAAAGAAAAAAAATGTTTACGGTCTGCCAAGTAATCACTAGATGCCATGAAATAGTATTTTTAAAGTATATCCAGCCTATTGTAAAGAGATCAGCATATCTAATCCAACCATTATTTACGCTGCAAAAAAAAGTCTACTTAAATCATCCACTTTTATTGCTCCAAATAAAGTCTGACCATATTTTATTACCTCGATAAAAATACTGTACGGCATTCGAACACGTTGCACTTCTGTTGTTTTCTTTAAATATCTAATGTAAAATAGGAGATATTTAGATGTTAACATTCATGAGATGCAAAGTTAGTATTCTAATCAGAGATGAAGCCTTCAACTTTGTTGCACAGTTTAAAAACAGTAAAATAAATTTGGACCAGTGTGGTTTGGAACCTGCGGATGATCAAATATGCAAAATTTCCAATTAGTTTTAGCACTTCGGCCATTTAAATATCTGAAATAAGAACATTGTGAGCAGAACAACAAATGTGGTGTTTGGAACCATTTATATCTACAAGGGTGATGCTGGTCCTTTGCCTAATCATTCATGCTAAGTCTTCTAAAAATGGTGAATGCAACTGGGGCTAATTATCATGGTCACAGTATTTCCTAGCCTCATCTTTCCATTTCCACCTGCTATTTGTAACAGGACGGTGGATGGATGTGTGTGATTCCTGGGAGAAGGACCAGGATTGGCAGTAACACAAACATGCTGAATAAGTTCTTATGTTTTCATCACCATGCATATATTTTCTTGCCAACCCTTGTCATGAGGAAATAAAGTAAAGGATGAATTGAAAGAGGCAGCCTCTGGTATTATGAAGAGATGAGTGGTGTCATGTTTAAAAGAGGAAGAGTAGGTGGCTCATTAATAAATAATTTGATCCCAAAATCCCAGAGACGGGAACATAATCCATACCCATGTAATCCATTACAATCCAATACACAGTTTGGTTTGTTCAAATACCCATGGACTATTCCTTTTCCAATGGCTTCAAATGGAAATTAACCACAAATTAATCACTTGTAGTACCGCCACAAACGACGGCAAGCTGCCAAGTGAGCCCCTGACTCCTGACTTCAGCAGGTAGGAGTGGGTCCAGTTAAAGGATCAATTCAGCCCAAAACTAAAAAAAAGACATGTTTTAGAGGGGCTTTAGTGCTGTCTGTCCATCTAGGTTGTTCTGCTGGGTGTCGGGCTTCTCTCGAACATAAGGGGAGTGAACGGCATTCTTTCTGTGGTGATTAAAGAGCCAGAAAAATACATTTGAAAAGTTCAACAGAAATGTCTCTTACCAGAAATCATGTTCCAGTTACTGAACATAATCCACAGACTTTGTAGTAAGAAGTAAAATTTACGGACTATTTTCTTCCACCGAACTCCACACACCAGTCATATCACTACACAGAAGATATCACCAGTGTGCTCGTGCTTGTATCTTCTGTGCAGTATATATAAATACTTGAACTCGTGGCCATAAGTGGAAATTAGTGGGAGAACATTTTAAAACAAATTTGAGGAAGCACTTCTTTACACAGCGTGTAGTTAGAGTATGGAATAGTCTTCCTGCTAGTGTAGCGCAAGCTAAAACCCTGGGTTCCTTTAAATCAGAGCTAGATAAGATTTTAACAACTCTGAGCTATTAGTTAAGTTCTCCCCAAACGAGCTTGATGGGCCGAATGGCCTCCTCTCGTTTGTAAATTTCTTATGTTCTTATACGATTGGGGTATTTGGTAGAAGAAAATAGTTCCTACATTAAACTCTTCACTACAAAGTATCGCTGTCAGTTTTGGAGTGAACTGCCCCTTTAAGCTCATTATTTCACCTTGCTTTTATTGCAGGTGTTTTACCCATTTATGTTCCATTTGCATTGTCAGAAAATAGCGCCATCTGTCTGGTTTTACTCTATCAAGGAATAGTAAAGGCAGCCACAGCAGTCAATTCTTACCCCCACAGAGAGGATTTATGATTTATGATTGGCAGGGCCCCCTAGAAATAGATATATAATGATTTGAATATGTGCAAAATTTTACTCTCATAGGTCATGAGTAATTGTTCAGTCAGCTCACCAGGAATATTTGTGTTCTCGCTGTCATGTTATATTCTTTGGGTCACTTTTCTATATGACTCTGTGTAGGTGCATCCCCCTTGTGGAGCAGAAAATAGAGTAAGAATGACAAACTGAAATGTCAGCTGATAGGCCTTCACTGGCATAGATGCCCTCATTAAATGTGAGTGTTTATCCCTGTTGGAATATTTGCAACTTTCAAGATCAAAACATTTGGCCACTGATGTAGAAAAATAAATAATATTTAAGCAAGAAGTGTCATATTTTTGCCTGAAATTATGGAGTCACTTTAGTATCCAACACAGAATACGAAATTTAAAGCACTGCATTAATGATGCTAGTAGTATAGATTCTTGCTTTAACGCACTATGTCTTCCATGGGGAAGGTCTATCAGGAATGATGAATATTTATGATACCACACAATTCACATGCTCAAGCCAGAAGGAAGCAAAATATTAGAGATACACGTATCTGTGTTTTACAATAATATCAAGCAATGAGGAAAACAGCATGTGCCTTACCATTTCACTGAACTACTAAAACATTGAATCGACCAGCCAGCCATTAATCATCCATTTGCTTATCCTGAGCAGAACTGCATGGACAATACAGAATTTCAAGCACAGCACAAGGCTCAATGCAGAGAAAATCGTACATGGAATGTCAGTCTGTTGCAGGGCATGCATTGACAGACGATGAGCAAGTTAGATACCGCTATTCAGCCAGCAGCACATCTTTGGACTGTACGACCTGCGCAACCCCAAACACACCACAGACAGCAGAAAGGGGATTTGAGCCCCCAACGCTGGAGGCGTGAAGTCATATTGCTACCACATGAAATGTGAAATCCTGGGTTGTTCTCTGCCTTGTGCCCATAGCTCCCAGGATAGGGTCCGGACCACCCATGACTCCGAACAGGACAAGCAGCTTCAGAAAATAGATGGATGGAAGGAAATGTCAAATGCAGAAAGGACATGCATAAAGAATAAATCTAAAAGTTTATATAAATGTAAAATAGAGACCGCTAACACGAGCAGCCAGCATTTGAAAAATGAACATCTAGGTGGAAGCTGCATTATAATTTTCATATAAATCTCATGCAGTGTTCTACCATTTAAAGCCATGTGCTAGTATGGGCAATGTTACATAACACTAATCCAAAATGAAAGAAACAGATTAACAGTCTGTGATGAAATGCAATGTAAATGATCCATATCTATTGTAGGTGAAAATGGCGCAGAAAAAGACTCCAAGGTGCAATTGATGGGTTATTTAAAATCACCTTTATTTCGGCAGACAAAAATGATTAGTGCACTTGACCGATGACTTGCGGCCCTCATTTAGAAGGTTACTGAAGAGGATGGATGTAACTGTGTTTTTTATTCATTTGAAAGCACATGTGGTTTGTCAGCTGCATGATTCCCAGGGCTGAACAATCAAGGTATGTCAGGATAAACAGAAGCTCAGCCAATAGGAAAGAATCAATGTATGACATCAATACAAACACCAAGCTGCAACAGGGTATTAGAAAAAATAAAGGCAGCTTATTGTGACTTCAGCCAGGGAAAATAGTATCATTTGAAATGAAAAGTCAACTTAATATCTTATGAATTTCCCCACCTCAAACAGAGGATATGACATTGACAACATATTTTCCACAAAACATTTTCTGTAATAGTTTATTTTTTTTTCCAGAGCAACACAGAAAGCGTAACTGACCATATTAAAAATCGCAGGTTAACTTTTTTACTAAACAGTGGCAATTTTACTTTTTATTTTTATTTCTCATGGACATGTTTTCCTCCGGGTGAACTATTCATTTTTTATTAAGTGCTATTATCAAAACTAACATATTGTCAGAGCTCAGTAACATCAGTCTATGATACAATAATACCTAAATCGACAAAAATGACTGCAAATGCAAAGTTTTGCAGTCCAGAAAGCTTGTTTTATGAAGGTGCTTAACTCCCTTGTACATTTTATCTCAAAAAGGACACTCAATCAACCAGGTTGTGATAGAAATGGAATAGTTATTTACCCTTATCTCTCAGTATTGGAGTTGTTAGTTGTTTAAAATGGAACAGCCACGGAATGGAGGGAAACCTGCACAAACTGTAATCTACAGTGTTGATTAGAAATTGAACCACTTGCTTTTTCAAGCACAATCCACAAATTGTCTCAACTCTTCAACTTTTATACCAACATTGTTTAGTTAAGGTAAGCTGTATGCATATGATACACTGGTCATGTGACCAGTAGATCAGTATAAGAGGGAGCGATGGGGGAAGGAAGTGCAATCGAGCCACAGTGCTGCCTTGTAGATGTTCTACACATACAAAGGGAGAACTGATTCACAGCCAGAATCAAATTAAATTTCTTCCCACAGAGATGAATGAGAGGGGTATGGTGGCGGGACATTACAATAATTATTTATGTAAGCATGAATCTGTTTAATTTCCCAGTAACTTTAATGTTATAGTACATAACAACCATGCCCAAAAAAAGTCATGGTTTTCTCTATATTCAGTTTTGGCTCAAACTTTGTAAAGTGTCTGTATGCAATGTTATGTGGATAAGGTTGCAAAAAAAGCAGTACAGATAACAGCCGCGAGCCAAGCATTTTTGTACAAAGCATAAAGCGAGAAATGTTAAGTAAAAGTGGAATAGCGATTAGATAAAGCAAAAAGGGAAATTCCCCTTTATGCTGCCTTACTCCAAGACAGCAGAAAACAATGCAGTAATTACACTTAATGCTTTAAAGTATAAATAAAGAAATGAGAGGAGACATAAATACTGATATCAGCTGCTTGGAAACTCATAATTGCTGTATTAGAAACAAGGTATTACTGAAAAGGAAATTAAACCTATTTATTCAGAAATAACTATAAGTTCTAGGATTATCAGGCAAATATGCAAATGCCTTAAAGGGGCCGCTGGTGGCCACCTAACCCTGTGTGGTTAACGGTAGTTAACGGTGTTTATGAAATCCTCTCAGTGGGTTAGGTCCATACATGATGACAAGTTGTCTGCTTAAGCAGGCAAACATTAAATCCTCGTTTGAGTGGTATTCATATCTAACCACACAAAGCTTTGATGAAGAAACCTTATAATTTCATTTCTGTGGGTTGATGAAGGCTTTCATGAGCTATTTATTTGCCCCGCCCACACTTAACAATACTTTGTGTTCTGCTACAATAAAGATTGTTATGTTCAATTGGGAACATACTAAACCAATCTTTTTTTCTTTCCTGAATGAACTATTCAAAGCACCTCCTTTGATTTCCCTGTCTTGCGTGGATCCTCTCACACTTAACAACCTGCATGATTTCTAAATCCACTATCCAGAACAACAGCAGGAGATGGACAACAAAGGCTGCTTTCTTTGTTCATGCCTTGATGCATCTGTCATATGTGGATAAACACGATGTCCCAGAGAAATAACCTGTTATAACTCTGAATGCTACAGCCTAGGTTCTCTGAGGAGAAAGAGTCCTTTAACAGTGTCTTTGAATAAAACATGACTTTTTGCCTTTCTCTTTATATGCTACTGTTCCTTGAAAAGTCAACCGCGAAAAAAAAGGTTGCGACAATGGCTAACAGGGTTGAGTATGTAAATTCGTTTTTTCTAAAGCAAAAACATTTTATGAGGACAGAGAGTACACCTATATGTTTTTACAAGATGAATTAAATTTGCATCTGTTATATGAGCTTATTAAATGTTATGCAGGAATCAACTTGAATTTTAATGACATTAGGATTTTGCATATTGAAACACTGATGATCCTATTTACAATGCAGATAGTTTCTTCTGCTTGTAATGCATAATGAACATAATCAATTGAAAAGTAGGTTAAATGTGAATTCAATCAATTTTAAATGCCTATCTATGAAGCAATACAAAAAATATTAGTATTCTTCAAAGAAAAATAGATATTAATTGCATCCATCTTCCATAACAACTTCTTGAGTAGACTACTTTTGACCTGTAGCCAGATTTGATCAAACACAGGACATGACTGGGACAGTGTATGGCATAATGTGGCTGAGATCAAATGTAATTAATGCATTTTAAATGAAAGATTATTTATTGTTTATTAAAGTATTGTGGTGTAGAATGCATTTGTACGTCACAATTATAGATTTGGAATCAGACAAAGTTGCTGCCGTGGCATTTATATAATACATGTAATGAATTGGAAAATATCATTTCAAGTATAGAATGCTTTGTTCATTTCACTAAAATAAGCATACCACAATTAGATTATTTTGTGGTAATTTGACAAATAAAAATCAAGTTCAGTTTAACAAGGCCCTGCTTTCTTCTTCAGAAACAGATTGTATTCAAATCAGACTTCAGTTTTCGAAATATAACATGTTTGCAACTTGTAAATGGTAACGATAAACCCTGTGCTCTCTGCAGTGCCCATGTTCTCACAGCTGTCAGAGGTAATAACAGCTGTAACAAGGGTGCTGTCCATGCTCCATAAACCCGACGTCACTTACCACTGCTCTCTGATGATAGATACTCATAAATAAGAGTCCTAATGAAGGCGATGAGCATACAGCCAATAAATCACTTATTTCCTCATTACACCAGTTAAATTTTACAGAGCCTTTTAGTGCCCCACTATCTGCTGCCAGTCAGTCAGCTTTCCCCCCCGAGTGAACAGCAAGAATGCAAAAACAATGTGTAATACGATAATAAGGCATGCATTTGCTCATAAGGCTGACGGAATGGCATCCGGCTCAAGATTGAGTAGTAGAGCAGGACATGTATTACTCCGTGACCAAGCGATGACTTGCAGGGAAACAGCGAGTCTGGTGTTGTTCTTTACACAAGGCAATAGGAGATCAGGCTCCAGAAAAACTGTGTGAGAGAATGAAAGCAAGTGCTATTCCAGCTTCCAATTGAAATACTTTGACTTGAAATCCCTCCTATTATGACCATTGAATGTAATACCACCTCCTGTCCTATAGGGGGAGAAGTTCCTTTAAGGTTGTTCTGTGCCACCTTGTGTGTGTGTGTTGTCACGGCTTGGACTCAAGATACAGGTTAAAATGTTTTACTAGCCTTCATGAAATCAGATCTATGACAGAACCTCTACCTGGGCCGCCCATCATGCCTGGTCTTCTGCCCCCTGGTCCCTGAGACTAACCGTCCTCAACACTGCCGGAAACAGGGATCTAGGAGCACTTGGGCTGCTGACTGGATGGATGGTCAGGATGAGGTAAAACAGAAGACTGACTCATTTGCAGGGGTCTGGAAAACCCCAAACCGGGAGCATATAAAGGGGCAAGCCAAGACATTAAAACCCTAGATACAGAACGCCAGCAGCACAGATCACGAGCTGTGGAATGATGGCCACCTGGGATTATGAAGCCCCCCAACACAGAAAAATGCTAGTCAATAAGGACCGTGAATGCCAGGGGTTACCCTCACCACAGAGCCTGTACCTGCTGGCTACTGATAAACAGAGAAAACAGACCTACACTAACAGCCCCAAGAAGCAAACCTTCACCAAGGTTAATTCTGAGTTCTGCACTCAAAGAGCTGATGCTTGTCAGTGAGCAGTGGGCACTGCTTTCCTTAAGTAAGGTTGGGCTCTAACTGATCCCAGGCCAGAACAGGTTCAATTAGCCATTTAATAAAGCTGGGGCAGGTGTGCTAGTGTTCAGTGAGATTTGCTAGTGTTCAGTGAGAGACACACATGAGCTGTGTCCCAGTTCATGGGCTGCAAAGTTCGCATGACATGGTCTGCAAACGTGTAGCCTTTCTTTGTAGATGGCGTCCTTCAAAAGTCAAACTGAAAGTGTGGTGAAAGGGGACGGTCTGGCCTATGGATATTTTCCTATTTATGTCATCAGCTGTTCCTACCCCTTACCCTTTTGTCACAAAGCGCCACTCCTATCACCTTGCTGGGACAAACCCACTTTACCTCAGCACAATGAATCTCAGGATCCATCGTGGCACAGGAAAGGAAGGACGCATTTCTAGGCTGCATTTGAAGGAGCCTTTGAAGTGGGACAGCCAGTGTCCCAGCACTGTGCCCTTCGCCTTCGCCCTTCCACTGCAGCCTTTGAAGGATGCGGCCCATGTACTGGGTCACAGCCATGGCTGTCTTTGAGGAAGACAAGCGAATCGTGGTCCATCCTTCTGCATGACCCTCTGGAGTCGGTGATGCCACCCGCAGGATCAAACAGAAATCTTGCCAAACCGATCAAAAAAGAAAAACTCTGTGAGTTCATGTTGGAGAAACATTAAAAAAAATACACCCCCAGAAACCCTGAATGCTCTGCTTTTCAAATACGTATCTGTAGGAACTAAAAATCTTTTTAGAGCTTTGTAAGGAGAATAAAAAGAACAAGACTCTCTGACTCGAGTGTTTCCATGATTTTACAGAATTTTAACTAAGTCAAGCTAACATTCAATGTTCCGGTGACCTTTGTTAATCATTTGAAACAACATTTACGTTTTGTTTGGGTATGTATTAGTTTAATATTCAGGTAATTGTGCATGTTTCTACATTATAGTTTTACTCTGTTTCTGGTGCCCTCTCAATTGATTGAAAGAACAATAAATTTCTTCTAATGTGGAAGTGTGTGTACGAGTTATCTGCCTGTGTGGCTAAAGAACAGCTGAAATGAAAACTATTAAGTGAGGGCAGAATATCTCCAGTCCAAATGAAACTCTGTTTGGGAAATCAAGCTCATTAATCAAATGAATACGTTTGCTCAAATGACAATTGTAGGTCTGGTTAATTTACCACTTTGCTACATTTTGACCCAAAAGGCATTTGCTTTAATAGCTTTGTGAAACCTGGGTTCAAGCCAAAGACTTTTCAATTTTAATTATTGAATGAGGTTAGCCTCAATGTGGCAGCTCGTATGTCATTCAAGGCGTCTCATCGGCCTTCTGAGATCCTATAGAAGGACAGCATTGAAAGCTAGTTACCCACAATTCCTCCTGATGCCATCAACTCACCTCCTCCCTCTACTGTATGCCTTGCTTACTTCTGTATTCTGAACATTCTGCGGCTGACACTCCTACCAACAGTCCTTGAGGTTTCATTTTAGACTAATTTAACAGTTCTACAAACAGATGTTTGTAGCAGCGACAGAGGGAGTGAGCCCCAAAAAGTTGTGCAAACTAGGTGAATATTTTACAGTTGTGTCAAGAGGCACCATAAATTTCAACCGGCCTTAAGTCCACATGAAAGAGGAGATGTCAGAAATGGCAGGCTAATCCTCATAACTGGGGCAAAGGAGGTGGCTAAGAGTGCGAGAGCCTATGATCTGCATCTCTCTCTCTAGGACCTCTGGGTGAACTCCAGCAGCAGCCAGGAATACATACATCCCTCAGAACACAGGCAATAAAAATTGGAGGGGGGGGGGGTAACTCACTGAGTCCTGTAGGTTTAAGAGGAGATATTTTAATTAGGATTTGACTGACACATGAGACATTGGTAAACTTGGTGAAGTGATTTAATAAGCGTATAATCATTGCAGCATGGCAGTCAGTAGCAGGGACTGAAGAAATATACACGCTCACAAGAACAAGGGCCAATCAGAACTGCAATAAAGCCGTCAAGCTTTGAGGATTGCACCTGAAATTGCAGATATTTGTTGGAGGAGCGTGTCTTTGCAAAAAGAAGCATGCCTGCAACATGTCTAAAAGGGATCATTGCTCTAATCCCATAGTGATGCCAAACTCAGCCCTTTCTCATTGGCTTTGAGCTGCTCCTCTGTGTCCCACCCACTGTGAATTGATGCCTGAGCTTCCTGCACTGCGTACTTAATGAAGCTGAGAATTAAATGCCACACTGCTTATAAAGGAGTATGTAATTTCAGCAACAGATTAGACAAATCATATCTGATTGAATCATTCAGCTCGATGTCTGTACTATAGACTGTTCCTTTTATATGTGTGATATAAGAAGTAAGTAAGGATGCATTATAACTTTTCAGCATGAAATATCTCAGCTAAAATCCATTGGCGTGACTCTTTGGCACCATCCTCAATGATGATACTGTTACTGAGGCTTTTCCTAACAGAGTCTTTTACAGACAGTTATAGATCTATAGGTCTTGAAACGTACAGTAGAGGTGACAGGTTGGTTAAAACCAAAGCAGGGCTAGAAAAAAAACATTTTTAAAAAATGTAAAAAACATGAAAAAAGCAAATGAAACTTTAGGTTGCATCATAGCACTACAGATTGCCAAAACGACAAAGATACATTAATAAAAGACACAAACAAACAATACACAAACAAACAAGCTAATAGCGAGATTAATGTCTATTTACATGGAAGTATATATGGTGGTTAAATTTAGAAAATGTTTGCAAGGTACTAGAAAAATGAAAAATCTTTCTAATTTTGTCATTTTAATAAATTCCTTAAAAACTGAAGTAACAGTTCAAATGGACACTTTCCATAAAATTTAGCTTTGGGCACGCATGAATAACTTTATGAAAATGTCAACTAAATAATTGGCTGCTTATCTCTATTTCAGAAATGTTCATGCAGAAAACAAAAAGTAATTTGCCGATTCATTGTAGTCATCTGACAGAGGTGAGATTTTCTATAAAGCTGAACATTTGCCATTTTCCCTCCTTATCATGGTGAAAAAGCCGGTGTCGTGACATTCAGTCGACCAACAAGTCAGCACTTTTTCACTTATAATTAATATGGCTTAAATCTATTCCCTCCCTGAACAAAAATCATTAAATGTTGTCTTTTTTCTTCCCATTGAGAAATTTAAAAGAATTATCTTCTTCATAACTATGACATTTGAAATAATAATAATAATGATAATAATAATAAAAATAATGATGATGAGGATGATACTTTATTAATCCCCGTGGGGAAAATCTCTTTTTCAGTTAGAGCCTCTGCAAAAAAGTTAGAGCTGTAATATTTAAAATAAAAATCAGTGTATTAACAGAAATTGTAGAAGGATGATTTTAAGTATTCCCCACGAACAAGTAGAACATAACACATAAAAACAAATCATTATCTTGAAGAAGTATATGCTTGTTTTGGCTAAAATGGCTTTAAGATCTGCATTTTGCTAACACCGTGTTAATTGATATTTGACCTTATCCCAGATTACTAATTTGGGGTATTTTTCTTGATTCTCAAATTTCTTTATTTTTCGACTCTCCTGCTCCCGTGTTATTGATTGATGAATTTATTTTTTACAGTTTATTTCAACGTGTACCATGTATGTTTAGGTGTATTTTTATAATTGGAATAACCATCATTTCAAAGGATGTTGTATCTTATTCATCCCCCCCGCCCCCCCCCATCCCCCCCGTCTCTTGAAATGGAGAAAGGACCACAGACAAACAGCAATCTCCCTGAGGACGTCACTCATCCATGTCGCTCTTTGTTTAGCGGAGCACGTGTCCGGGACGTGGGATTGTGGTCTCTGGAATGAGCTGCCGAGGGGATCATACCCACCCAAACTCGGGTCTTACACATGCTATCCAAAATCTCATTGTGAAACAAGGGAGGCGGGTGCCAAGCATGACAAGTCAAATTTAAACACCTATTATCCCTTCGCTGCAGATCCGTGGGAACGGCTCTAACATATGCCTGCCCCAATTTGCCCCACTAACAGGTTTTAACTGACTTAATGGGAAGGTGAGACGCTTACATTTGTGAGCAACTTTTATAAGCAATGAAATCATTCATTGCTTTTCTTAGCATCCCTACTGAGAAATAATACAACAATCTACTACCATATGAAATGGGATCTTAAGCAGGAACCACATGACAACAGCTTATTTATAGTAAAACCATCTATCCTCTCTTGGTTGATTCTGTCATGCAATTCAAATACGCAAACAAGCAAACAAATAAATAAATAAGATATGGAAAAATTGTGGGGATATACAATAAATATCAAATAGCATAGCTTGATTCCTTCCTACCACAGAATGTGATAGTCACATCCACTTCAAGCATAAAATGGAAAAATATCCATCTTAGCAACCCTCATGGAAGCAGCCCTGTCTTCAGATACCAGGGTTATTATTTTTGTCCCACGTATCCACAGTAAATTTGTGCTTAATCAATCAGACCTTAACAAGTTTAACAAGTCTGCAAAATCTGACAAACTGAAATTCGTTTCCAGGAAATTGCAAATGAACCACATTGTCATATTTCTATGTCCAAACAAAGCAAATGCTGTAGTCTTCATTTCTCTTAAACTTGAACATTAGGAGCTGAAGGACCCGAGGGACAGTTCAGAGCCAAACTCCTACCAACATTCTGTTATCTATACACTCCTATAACACACGCTACTTTTGGCCTAAACATTTCATAATTCTAGTAATTCTTCATCCTATTTGGAAATTCTGTGAAACTTAAACGTGCAAAAATATTTGTAATAAGGAAGGAAAAAACTATAATCATAACAATGTCTACCATTAAACAGACATAAAATGGAATGTTACCTTTTAAGCTTGTATATTACCTCTATCTCTCTTTTCTTTTTAATTTTTAGACACACACTTTTCCTAGGACCCTTTTACATTCTGTCGGTTTGAAAATAACTTGCATTGGCTCAGTGCTTGTCGGGTAAATTAAATCCCCAAAGATAGAAACCTTGCCTTTGTGGCTGATTTATTTACGGGGTGGGTGATGGGGGATATTGGGGGCGCAGAGTAAGATCCAAGGGAAATGACCTATAAAGCATAGTTGAGGCCCACTCAGATAAATCTTATTTAATACCCCACTACAGAGTGCCAAGGCAGCCTCAAAATGTTTAAATTGCTATTTCAGTCACCAGGATTGGAAGACAAATCCTGAACTCTCACCAGCTGAGCAGAAGAAAGTAGACTTGTACAATTACCTTACTATATAGCCCTGAACAATGCATAGATAAACACAGTGTAACTATTACTGCAAAATGAACAAAAGTGTAAGATGAGATGACTAATAGCAATGTAGAGACATGGACATTAACTTCAGTAACACTGTTATTGAACCCAACTGATTGTTAAATTGCTCATTGATTTTCAAAACATATTCATAACAAAAACAAAGATATATGTTTAACTTCTAAAACATGCTGGAGTTTCAATTAGGATAAATTTAGTTTGGTGACAGTCATCGACCATAATTATTTTGATCCAAAAAAAAAATCGAATGATCAAAGAATCAAGTAAAAATAATTGCCAGTAAAAAATAGCACTACATAAAAGAAACTGCGTTAGGAGCAGCAACAAAATACAAGGAATTCTATTTCATTGGTTTCCTTCCTTTAAAACCTTACTCAATTAAAAGATTTTTGATTTAAGATAAAACAATTAAAATTATAAATTAAACTGAGGCGTTATAATGGAAATTGTACTACAATTATTTGCAATGTGCAAATTCTAAAATTGATTTGTCACATTACTTTGTAGCGGCTCTCACATCCCTCTATGTGCAAAAACATTTAAGACAAGACGGCCGTGTTTATAACGAACTAATACTATACAATACATCAGTTCCATCTCCAGTGAAAGAAAGGTAGCATTCTGTGTCAGGGTTCTAGGCTTGGATGACAGCTACAGTATATTCAGTGGCAATGTGGGTTTTTATTTGACTATTCTTTTTTATTTTACTTACTTTTCCTCAAAGAAAGACTAATGTAGAGCTATAAAACAACTTGCTAATGCTTGCAGCGATTTGAGGCTGCAGGGGTAAATGGGAAGCGTAAAGAATGGCTTGCAGTTAAAAAGGGAAAAACAAATAAATAAATGTCCTGAGCTCACTCACTATGCTCTATAGTCCCTCTAACGCTGTAATGAGTAACATAGCTAAATGGTCTTCCCAAGCTTTTAATTGAGTTCTGCTGTCAACTTGAGCGTCACTCTGGGAAAAATAGGAGCGAAAGGCCCCTGGGCTGGATCTGACTGGAATACAAGGAAGCCGGCTGGGATTCTTGCCCATGGAAGTCCTTCTGCATCCAAGGCACACACGCAATCCCCCGCTGTTGTAAATCTATTCAAGCATGATAAAATTAAATGAAGTCAGTTTGGCGACAAGGGTCCCAATTTAATTGATGAACATCTGGTCACGCTTTGTTGGACACTGAGACCTGGCCAGAAAAAAAAAAAAGAAATACGTTCCAACACTTCTTAGGATCACTTCTTAAAAAGGCCAAACTGTCCAAGTGCCTTTAGTGAAGCACAAGGCGATGAACAAAACACAACAGCACCAAGTCTAGAAAATGTGCTATATACAGAATGTACATGTTATATAAATTATGTAACTATCGGATATCTTTATTCAGTGCTTAAAGTGGGCTGGTACTCACCAGCACGCAGTACCAGAACCTCTTTGTTTTTCTCTTCAGAGTACGGGCACCTCTAAATATCTGCTGGTACAGGGGAGTACTGGCACCTCTGAATATCTGCTGGTACAGGGGAGTACTGGCACCTCTGAATATCTGCTGGTACAGGGGAGTACTGGCACCTCTGAATATCTGCTGGTACAGGGGAGTACTGGCACCTCTGAATATCTGCTGGTACAGGGGAGTACTGGCACCTCTGAATATCTGCTGGTACAGGGGAGTACTGGCACCTCTGAATATCTGCTGGTACAGGGGAGTACTGGCACCTCTGAATATCTGCTGGTACAGGGGAGTACTGGCACCTCTGAATATCTGCTGGTACAGGGGAGTACTGGCACCTCTGAATATCTGCTGGTACAGGGGAGTACTGGCACCTCTGAATATCTGCTGGTACAGGGGAGTACTGGCACCAGTCTTTCCCCACTTCAGTTACTGCGTATATTGCTGTTCATATGTGATATATAGGCCTACACTTATTGACCACTTTATTAAGTCCATGTAGCTTGTAGTGGGTAGAGGTGCTTCGAGGGTTAACAAGTTTTGAATTCCTCTGCTGTACTGAGTTTTTTTTGCACGTGTGGCCTTCATGTACGGTAAGCTTTTTGTTCATCACACCTTTCTCTGTCAACTCCAGACATTGCATTCTGAAAAATCTTAGGATGGCTTCTGTTACTGAAAAACCTTAATCACAATATCAGGCTGCCAAAGGAGCTTCAACTAAGCAGTGGGTAAAGGATCTGAATACATTTGTCAATGTGATGCTTCAGTTTATTAAAAAAGTAAAAAGTACGAAAATCCTGTTTTGATTTTGTCATTAAGGAGTACTGAGATTAGATTGATTATGGAAATCTGAAACATGAATAAATGTGAAGAAAGTGAAGGGGTTTGAATATTTTCTGAATCCACTGGATATACAGTACAAATCCTCCACGTGGGTATTCCGTATTTAATTTTGAGATTAAAATTAACAAACTAGATCTTGATATCTGCACATCTCATTACCAAACTGCAATGACTGCTCCTCAGAGTACTCTTAGTGATTCCGGATAGCAAATAACTGCAATTGCTCTAGAGCAAAAAAAAGTTCTTTAGTATTATTACCCTTGTTTGTAAAATATACTCTAAGAACACGGAGTAAATGATGAAATAAAGCACCTACATTTTAAATGCTAGACATAAACAATATAAAAGCTGACCAATTAGATTAATGTATAAGCATGCTTTGCTTAAAAAGAGATGTCATGGTCTTTTGAATTTTGTTTTTATTAAACTGAGGTATTTCACTGCTGGTATTATGGAGACAAAAGCATATCATAATAAACTGGGTTCTTAACATACCCCTGAAAATTGACCAGTAAACCATTTCTAAATATTAAAGAAGAATTGCAAACCAACTGATGCTGAGAGCATTTTCATCAGATGACACGAATCAATACCCGCAGCATATACAGAGATATCAGAAAACTAGAGTGTGCAGGCAGACAAACGGCACTTAGTGCTGCAATGGGAGAGTAATATGTTCTTTGACTCAGTGGAATGCTGGTTACTCTATGGGGGGGGGGGGGGGATTAAGAGCATTGCAGGAAATTGTTTATTGAGCGGAACTCATCTTTCATCACTTTCCTTTTTTCCTGATTGCAAATAAGTCAGTAATCCTAGTAGAAGTTGGTCATGGATTTAATTAAATCTAAAGAGACAGAATGACTGGCATTATGAACAGGTCAGTGTAAGAATCAAGCTTCCAATGGCAACAAAGCACTTTTAAACATATGCTTATTGGCTTATTTCTGATGCGTGTTTGACCAGACATGTAAGGACAGAAATCACAAGAAGTTACTTCAGCAAAGAATCAGCCCCCATATAAGTGATCACATAAATATAATATATTTATGTGAAATTACGCTTCTCAAATTTCCCAGATATTTCTGGTGGATAACATCACAATCATAGATATATGCATCACATTTGAGAGGGGTGAGGCCACCAGTCATTTCAAGAAAAAGAGTCATGTGACAGGACAGGGTTATGGCAGGTGACAGGGTGAGCTTGTATTAATTTGATACACTAGGCCCTTTCATTGCATATACAGTTGAGGCCATAATTTTACATACACCTTGGTTAACTTTCAGACTCGGATCTTTCCAAATTCACACATTTTATGCTACCAAACAATTCCTGTGTTAATTAGAATATCTATTTACATAAGAGTTCGATTTTAAATAATAGCAAAGAGACAGACTTAATTCTGCTTTTAGTCACTGTCAGATTTATGGTGGGTCAAAAGTTTATATACACTTTGTAAGTTTGGTGGAATTGCCTTTTAATTGCTTAACTTGTATCGAACACTTAGGATACCCTTCCACAGGATTCTCATATTTTGCTGGAATTTTGGCCAAATCCTTTTGACAGAAATGTTGTAATTGTGTTAAGTTTGTAGGCCTCCATTCAAGGGTTAACAAGTTCTGTGTTCCTCTGCTGTACTGAGTTTGCATGTGTGGCCTTCACGTAAACTTTTTGTTCATCACACCTTTCTCTGTCAAAGTTCAATCCACAAATTTTGATCAGCCACAAACCGGATTTTTTATGTCGATTTTGATGGCTTCTCCTTTAGTCGACCATCGTTCAGACCATGGCGATAAAGTGCCTCTTAATGATGCATGATGAAACTTTTCTTCCTCTTGCCTCCAACTCCTTCACCAGATCCTTAGTTGTTACCTTGGGGTTTTATTGACACTTTTGAACCAAAGTTCATTCATCTATGGAAGTTAATTTGTGCCTCCTTCCTGAATGAGGAACAGCTTTTTTAATATTCTTGCATGATAGATTGTACAGTTACTCATGGTACCATCTACCTTTTAGAGATGGTTTCTAGGGTGGAACCGGACTTATGGAGATCTACAATTTTCTTCCTATGGTCTTCATTCAGTTCTTTTGATTTTCCCACAAGAAAGGGCTCTACAGGTACAAGGCCTCTAAATACAACCATGGGTGTCCCAATTAACTTAAATACAAGATGGGTGTCCAATTAATTATGACAATTAGCCAATCCAAAGCCTCTACAAGTAATTACATCCATTTCTGGAGTCATCCAAGCTGTCTATATAGACAGTCAACTTGTTTGGAAACTTTTGACATTGTGACTAAAAGCTGAAGTAAGTCTGTGTCTTTACTATTATTTTGAATAAATGTCTTATGGAAATAAATTAAATACTCTAATTGGCTTAACACAGGAAATGTTTTGTCACATAAATGCACGAGAGGATTTAAGTCCGAAAGTTGTTGGCCTCACCTGTATATTGGTGTGTTCTGCTCTGCTGGTGCTGTCACGATCCGCTCCGTTCGATCCCGATGTGGGCTCTCAGATGCCCCTTTAACCAGTTGATAGTTTGACATCACTCCCACATCCCATAATCTGCTCACAAGCAGTTTTGGACATTGGTCCTGCATGTATTATTTTCCCTACATTAATCCAGTTGGATGTGTATGAATGAATGGACAGGATGAATGTATTGATAAACACATTGATAAACACAATGCTGTGAAGGTCTATCTACAAATCATAGGTGTAGCCTCCATTTACCCATTTTGCTTCTGCCTGACTTTATATGATAAAACTTATTTGAATCAATGTACATTCAAAGCTAAAAGCTTACATATGTTACATCTTATCCACTCAGCGCCTATTAGACTCTGAATCCTTTCCCAAGGTCATTTTTGCTCACCTTTCCTGCGGCCATGAAAACATAACCATCGGCACTGATAATCTTTTGCATGCAGCATCGACCAGGCAGTCAGCCATTAACGCTGAATAAGACTTTTTGGGGAGGGGGCCCATCCGTCAGGTTCAGCACTCCCCTCCCTCTGCCCCTCCCTTTCTCCACCTGACCATGACACCACCACCTCAGGCCACATAAGCAGATGGCAAAGTCAATCAAGTCCTTTCAGAGGGTGCCTTCTTTAGCCTTCGGGCAAGACACAAATCTGCAACCATCAGCGAGAGTGGAAAATATGATTCACACACTCCTGGTGTTCTTTGAGGTTTCTGCTGTGCGGAGAAGACATGCAGTCTGTATAGATACACGATTCCACAGAATCTGTACAGACGTGAGGCACGTTAGGAACAGGTCAAATACTGAATTTCAACACATTTATTTGAGTCTGAAAGTTGTTAACCAATGTATTAAATCAACATTTGCCATAGGCTATTGTGTTAGCTAGGAGAACAGAAATTAAATTCACTTCTGGGAGTGTTTAGGTCTTATCAGGCTTCATAAATCGATGTTACCTGAAATGTTTACTGGTACTGTTAAGAATAACGGTACTCATTACCACACTTCCCAAACTAGATTCTTATAATAGATAGTGTACACTGGGTTTTAGCTGAGTTTACATAATTAAATTTGATTTAGCTGTAGATCGCTTGCTTAAATTTTGCAATTTAAAAATTCACATCAACTGCGACACACGAAGAAACACAAATTTGCTAAATATTTGGATACAAATTTGATGGATCAAAAACTTTCACACCAGACATGATGCAAAATTCTCACAACTGATTGAGTAAGGCTCGCATTCCGGAAGAAATCGTCAAACTGCCAAGATGCGCTAGCATCAGTATTGACAATTTTTTCTTGTTTCTTTTGAGTAAACAAATTAAATGAAAAAGACGAACAATACTGCCTGCGTCCAATACAGAGAATTCCCCAGGCTTGTACAAGAGCTTAAACTTTACAACAACCATTTTAAACCCATAAAATGCAGAGCATTTGAAAATATGACAGTAACATCTTTTATCATCAATTACCTACAGAAATAGAAAACGAAAGCTAATTGTTTATTTTTAACATGATTTTTATTGCATATTGATTGTACAAGATTAGCAAATAATAATAGTAATAATTAGCCACAGTTTAATAAAATCCAAGATGAATATTATAAAACCTTTAAAAAATCTAATTAAAAATAAATAAATAAATGAATGAATACAAGCTCCCAGGACAGCTGGAAGCAGGTTAGATTACCCATAGGCATCAAAAGAGACTTTCGTAAACTAAATGAAATATTTTACTCCTCTTTAAAAAAAACTGATCACGTGTAAAAACTGACATCCTATTGATTGTTCATTATTGATAATACAGATTGCAAGATCAAGAATTTTCAAAGATCTTCTACTACTGTAAAAATGCAACACGGTATCGTGGCCGCCAAAGTCCATTACCAGGATCATTTGGAGGATGAATGGATGGAATGCTGGTTTCACTGAAGATGAGTGAAAACTGTCACAACCCAAGCTTAGTACCAATAATACAAAACCCAAGTTAACTACAGATTCGGCTGTTATTGTCATTGTCACTATAAGGTTTGTTGCAGAAGCACAGTGGAATCGTGCCATTACTGAGGAAGAGCAGGGATACATCGGAATCTCCTGGGGAGCGTCTGAATCCCACGAGGAGCTTCCTACTGGAAATGGGAGCTGAGCTCCTGAAGACACCTTGTTCTGTGACAGGTATTAGGCACAATAAAATAACTGCAATATACTGCAGAAAAATCCAAGATGGTTAAACATTGTGATAAAGTTAGCAAACAAAACAGAAAGGTATAATTTCTTTAAGATCATACCTAATGTCACAAAAACATACTGTACCGCAATCACTGTAAACTACACACAACTGGTAAACAAATCATTTTTAGGTGATCATAAAAAGTCAGAAAAAAATATATCAATAGTGTATGATGTCTGTGTCTGTGTGTGTTCTACAATGAGTGGCCAGTTATTAGCTACAGCCTGCCCCTTCCAAACAGGGAATCCTGTGGGTGCAATATATATGTAAATATATATGCAATACGACATGCAAATAAACGACGCCAGACGCAACGCAGGTGTCTCTGCTAGCATGAGCCTGACGCAGTTGTCATTTTCCCGTCTAGCAGCCACGTCATTTAAATAGCAAATGTGCTTGTGCCCATCAGAGTGCCCGTGGGCATTACACGACCAAGTACAACCCTTTTCAGTCACCCGCCTGGCGCTGCAACTATTTTTTCAGCCATTAAACTAGCAAAAGCGGGCTGACCGTGTTCTAAGAGATGTTGCGTCATGCAATTGACTTTTACATAGTTAAAATAGGGTCCAAAGACACAGAGGGTGATTGGCTCCAGCTTCCCCGTGACCCAGATGGATACAGCGGCATAGATAATGGATGGATGGATGGACACAGAGGGTCAGACCGTGTGTCTTTTGATAGAATATTTGGTTTGCTGCTTCGGCATGGAGCAGTGTTTAGGCTGCAAAGAAAACAGATTCATAAGTAGGTCTAAGGCTCCAGCAATTTCTGAAACTAATCCATTCGCATATAATATATACCTTATAAGCTTTTCACTGAATTTGTACTTTTAATGTATCTATTCATTTTGAAAATTGTCCATGCAGTACAGGATTGCATTAATTTTAAATTTTAATTTTAATTTTCAGTGTTCACACTCGTTCAAACACTCATGTAGGGTAAACATATCCTTATGGGGACCGCTAATTCATTTCAATGGGAAAAATGCTAACGCTAATTATGACAACCTTAACCCTTACCCTGCCCTAATCATAACCATAAGTAACCTAACAAAATACAAGAGTTTTTGCATTTTTAGTTTTTTCATAGCAGTCCCAGATTTTTATAAAATAGAGTTTTCTCTTATGGGGACCAGGAAACCGGTCCCCATAAGGGAAAAAAAATGGATATTTATCACGTTATGGGGACATTATGTCCCCATAAGGATAGGTAAACCCGCTCTCACACACACACACACACACACACACACACAGATTAGGTATCTATATCTTTGTGGGGACTCTCCAATCATTTCTGTGGGGAGAACTCTAATCCCAACATGACGACCTTAACCCCTACCCAGCTCTAACCTTAAGCATATGTCAAAATAGGAGACTTGGCATTTTTAGTTTTTTGATCACATCCACAGATCTTTGTGGGGACCTAAAAAATGGTCCCCACAACATCAAAATAAAAGGTTTCTATTACATTGTGGAGGACATTTGGTCTCTCTCTCTCTCTCTCTCTCTCTCTCTCTCTCTCACACACACACACACACCCAGTACAGGTATTTTCAAGATACCATTTCAAAAACATTTAGTTTCGGGGGGGCGGGGAGCCTTCCAGAAGCAATAAGAGAGTATTCAAACTCCATACATACAAAGCGGGGACTGGAATATGAGAAGTTGTTTTAATACTAGCCTAAGAATCAATCATATAGAACCAATGAATCATGTCGCTTCCACATCCCATATGGAGGGCATTTGTGGATCCACACACTGAAGATTGATTGGTCAGCAGTGCTAGGGCTCAATGTCCCTCTAGCCAACCATGAAGGAATGTCTCAGAAGCAATGTGCCTTTATACTGAGAGGATGACTGCAAAACTACATGCTGAGGTGAGAATCCTCTGAGCTGCATCCACACTGTGCTGTAATGCACCTTTTATGGATTTATAGGAAAGACACATTCATGTCTTTCATATGTGGTGGTTTTCATTAAAACAAAATGGCCTGTCAGAGTAATGCTCAGTAAAAGGTTAAGTAACCTAGTCAATGATTAAAGAAACTATAAATGTATAATTAAATAATTAAAGAATGAGGTTGATTCATTCCCGTTGATAAGGAAAATTAAATACACACTACATTATAATAAAAACTGTGTTAGTATTACAATTAGTATTCTTTGGAAGAAAAACAGTTATAGGTATTTAATTTACTTATTTTTTAATTTACACATAATGATTAGAGAAAATATGTTTTATATTTAGTATATTTAAAGTTATTTAAGACAAAAAATATTGCACAAAGAGTTTAAACATGGAAGTAAATGGGAAATATAGATCATGAAAACATTATTAATTATGAAATATACAGCTTACCAAAAATGCTTAATAGCTGATTAATCAATAAAAAATTATTAATAAAATCCACGCACCCATCCATTTTCTATACACACTTGTCCTGCACTCCTAAGCAGGGTTATGGGAGTCTGGAGGCTGCAGAATACCTGAACAGGGGCTGCCAAACCATCACAAGGCACTCTCACACACCATTAATAAATAACATGTGGAGTAAAAATATCTTCTGGTAATTTTAAGGGAATCCATTCCATTAAGCGACTGTAAACACATACTTTGAATTCAATTATATCTTTATACACTGCGCTAAACATAAAAATATTTCAGAACCTTACCATAATACCATTTACAACCAATATCCATTCTCAATTTCACTGTACTACACAAGATAAAATATTCAATAGACACAAGTCTTACAAGTGCAGTTAAAGAGACCACCCAGTGCTTCAGGTCCCACGCAGGTAGAACCTTGCCGGTAAAGCCAACATTAGGTGTGGGATATTGGCTTGGAGCGCCTCTGTACGGGATATGAATGCGGACTCACAGGTCCGAATGCGGACTCACAGGTCCGAATGCGGACTCACAGGCGGTGAGGTCCGAAGGCCTGAAAAGGAACCCAAAACCACGTAAGCAGTTTGGGGCTCGCCTGGAAAAAATAGCAATTATAATGCATGACCAACTTATGATGGTTTTTACATCTGAACAGTAATGTCCAAAAACTAATATCTGAGTGCTAAATCGCCTGTCAGGTCATATTCTGTCGTCCACATCTAGCCCGACTCAATATCTCACATCTCTCTTCACTTGGTAGAGAAATTCAATGCCAGGTAATTAACATGACCAAGCGGACTCTTGTGTAGAGGTGTCCCTGTGTATCTTTGTTAAACTTAAAGCAGCCCAGATGTTTCCGTACAGTCGGAGTCTCCTATGTGATTTCGTAGGGAGCGTACGGTAAGTGAGGTTGGGTAAATGCTACTCTGCTATCAATGCTGATGTTCATTCGGCACATCCTATACGTTATTTGGTAAAATATCTTGTATAACTACTCCTAAATGCAGGGTATGGAGCAAAACTGACCCAGTAGATTTGAGGTGGCAAATGCCAAGGGGGTTCACCTTTTTCATAGATGATTGGGACTGAGGGAGTTGGGAGCTTATTATTATTTTCAATGAGTGTCACAGTCGCGTCGTCGCCTGACACATCAGTTGCCAATTATGTTGACAAGCTCAGCTATCCCCTTCATCCACGTAGGCGAAGGTACAGCTGGTCTTCCTGACTTTGGCCTCATTAGCCAGCAAAGGTGGGGAAGTCAGGATAACGCACGGGCACCGGGATTTCCCGGAGTTCCGGAGGGAAGCACAGATACGCTTCCCTCCTGCAGCAAGTCCTTTAGCTTCTTTCACCCTTAGTTATTATTGATGAGGCAAAGGACAATGCAAAGAATTTAAATAACAGGTAAATGGACACAAAAGATGTGCTATCAAAATTATAGCATAATCCATAATTACTCTATTAGCCCTCTGTATTTTTATTATATTATACAAATGATGATAATTTGTCCACATTGATTTCTCAATAAAAAGGGATGTACAATTGAATAAATAAAAATGTATGACTGGTCGTAGCCTATGGCTTTAAAAGCAAATATAATAGATTTATTAAGCCTTTTCAAAACAGAACAATTGTGAAAATTAATCTTGAAAACATCTTTGATGAAAGTGCTATAATAAGAATCATTCCCAACAAAGAATATGGAACAGAGTATACTGCATAATCATAGAATCAGTGTATGAAAAATAAAGGGAATCACATGTAACACAGTCACTGCAGATCTCCTCTGAAGTTATATATGCTATGTAAGCAATAATATGTGACAATAACTGTCAGAGTGTCATTGATTTCTTTTATTATCTCCTTGTAATTTTGTTAATACAGTTGGAATGGATGGATAGATGAGTAAAACTGCTAAATTAACCTGGCCAGCTGAGACGAGTGATGACCTCTAATGAAAAATGACCTCTGCGTGGCATTTCTCCCAGACGTCAATCAAAGTGATACTGTCAAGATACGAATCAATTTGTACAGAAAACTCAATGGCATTCCGAGTCACCATGATACCTGTCTCGCCTGCTGTCTGTTGACTAAGGAAACACGAGAATCCCAGATGCTGGGAGGAAATGGGGTATGAGCCTCAGAAGTGATGAACTGAAATCGCTTCTTCAGAACACTGTGTTTCCTGCATGCATGAGACATAAGACCTTTAAGTTATGCTGCCTGGGAAATCCAAGGTATTTGTAAATGCAATAATGTTATAAATATGTTGTTGACATGAATTATTATCATTAATGTTATTTTGTTTGATTTATTTACACAGCTTGGCCAGTGTTCAATAAGGGATATTTTAGACAAGTCAAGACAGATGACGAGTATAAAAGGAAATTTGCATCTCTCGATGACTGAAATTTCTGAGCTTATTTTCTGCTATATTCCATGGGCGACAATAAAATGCTCTTGCCTCTTGAGTAAATATGCTACAGGAGTATATTTAAGCATACTTAGAGGTCGATATATTTAGATTTAATGCAATGCTTAGCTTATGGAACTTTTTTAGGCTTCATTAGAATTGCTGTTTTATGTTCACAAGCATGCATGTATGTCTTGGTAATTAAAATGTCAGAGCTTGTTGTCTGCAGTTTTCTATGGGCAAGAGCAAAAGTGAAGCTCAATTTGTATAGAGAATATTTCTAAGCTGTACAACAGTTGACTAAAAAGCAGTATATTTTGTATTGTCCTAACATTCCAATAACAATAAGCTGTAAAGAACAGTATGCCAGTCACTATATTGTATAATTTAGATTTACAGAGTATGTTTAGATAATCTGATTTTAATCTTATATCATGTGTGAATCAGTCAGTGAATATTTCTTGTATTTATGTCAACTAGTTTATGTTTAGTTCAGGTATTTTATAAGCAACACATATGGTGGTTTACTATGCAGGACACAATGGCTTGGCATGAGCAGATCATGATCACAAATGTTTATTTAATCTGGTTTTGGAGGCCTGTCAGTTTGTCCTTAATAATTGATTTACTGTCCATTTCATACTATGGTTCGCATTTAATTAATCTAGGGCTCTTGTAGAGTTATTATTTCAACTTTTTTTCAATTAATGAAATGGAGATTATTCTAACTGATAATGTACGTGAGCGACAATTCAGGAGAGGGCTGGACTGCTTGACTTGTTTCAAAATGGACAGTTTTGGCATCAGTCAGGGGTAACTCAGAAGGAACTGTACCTTGTCTTCAAACCAGTCATAAAACAGACAGAATGTGCTGTTCTTTCATAAACTTTTATAGAGAAATGTTAAGCATATATACCCATCTTTGCCTAAACTCAGGTCCCATTGCCAGAGGCACCTGAACTAAATGAATTTATTGGCTGTCATATGCAAATGCCTGAAGTTTACTTTTTCTTCCACTTCACATTATATTAAAGGACACACTTATTTTATAGACTACAATGCCATGAAGTCACGTACTGCATATTGCTGCAAGCTGATGTAAATGAGAATATTCAATCGTTTTAACCCAATGATCAGCTATTTGTATTTTGAGAAAGTCAACTAATCAGATCCTAATCATGCAATATAATAATAGGCAAAACTTGTTCCATACAAACAAAGAAAAGGTGACATGTTTACCAAACCTCCCTCCTGTAATGTGAACTTTTACGGTCCAAGAGACACCACGTGTAGATAAGTAATTAGATAAATCAGCCATCTTATCAAACACAGCATATAATTGTGTACAATATGATTTGCTATTTATGGTAGGAAACTAGTTAAAGCGTACAACGAGGACAAGTATAATACATATAGATGAAATATCGCACATGAATAGTTATTAATTAGGCACATAGCAATCATATTCAACAATATCATTGACTTATTTATTTTAGATTTATTTTACATTATACTGTTATTAATATATACCTACAACTGCCATATTCCACCACTAGTATATCAATCCATTGTGATGACAGTCCCTCAGTGGTCTCCTTTTATGTTATGCTTGTTAGTTCCTTAAACTATATACCACATTCACTGTGATGATTTCAGAATGTAAAATATTCATTATACGGTATACGTTCTTGAAGGCTTATTTCCATAACACAGTCTTTAAGATGGCAGCACCCAGAAGAGGTTTCTGAAAGAGTACACAGCACAAGTCCTCCATCATAAAACACCTTAAGGCTCTCCCAAGGCCCCCTTCAGATGAATCTTTGCGCATTGCCCAAAGCATGCACACACAATATTTGGGCAGTATGTCTTTGGAAATAGAAGGATTTAGCACGGCTGTAGCAACCCTTTTATCTCCGCCCTCCACGAGCTTTATAAGTGGAAGTAAAACAAGTCAGGCTACGACGTGACGAGGCCAGCGAACCCAACACCGATGGCAAAATGGGAGGCTTGAATTGCGTTGCTTCCAGCAGCAGCCTGCGGCGTCTGACACTACACTGTCTTCTGGCCCATCTACCCTCACAGTGGGCTGCTGTGAGCAGCTGATACAGATGAGCCAGTTCTCTGAAGTAAAGAAAAGACGTTATAGATTTAAATCACTGCTTAAAAAAACACCATCAAATCAATATGTCGAATGTCACAAAAAGAAGAGGGAATTTCATTTATTTATTAATTTTTTATTCAAAGACAAAGAGAAATATTTCCATAGGCTTCTGCAGATGGCACTTTGTATGATGACATTTTGCTAATGAGAGAACATTTATTACTTTATAACTTAAAAGCGGCTAATGTATATATTTTCAAAATGTACATGCATTTCAGGCACTTTTATAATGGCCTCCACTTTTACAGGATCGATCATTAGACAAGAAAATACTTTTTCTAGCACAGAGTCATTGCATAATATGCCACTGGAAAACTGTGCGTAACATTTTAAGGTGAGAATGTTAGAAATGCACTGGTAACATTTCTTCAGGGTGGCCTGCAAAACCATGGTCTATCCAACCAATGAATCATCTAATGCGATGCCCTGGTGACTTGCTAGCCCGATTCCTGCCCCCCGCCCCCCCATATTACAGAATCCAGTTGATTAACGGCTCCAATAGACTATATTACATTGTCATTAAGCAGACACTCTTATAAAGCTTTAATGAAATGAGCTTACTTAGGTATTTTCCAAGGAAAAGAAAAGCAGACCAGTGGGCAAACAGAGCAGGCGTTTAGCTAGGTGGATCTCTCTCCTCGCTCTCTTATGGCCCATTTACACGCACACTGAAACCTGCTAATATCGCTATTTACGGGCAAAGTTTTGAGAACTTAATTTAGCAACTGATAAAAAAAAAATAATAGTTTTAACTGTCACTGAAAAATAACTAGCCTATATTAATAAATATAGTTATGAAGTGTTTGCCCACCTTCATAGCCAGAAAGAAACAATAACAATAATAATAATAAACCATATGTATAACAATGGTTTGATTACTGCATTTATTCCAGTAGTACATCCTCGCCCCACGCCGGTTACATTGCTCCCACACCAAACCTCTGGTTCCACAGGAAACACTGAGTAAAGCACATACAGTACTACGCTACCTAAAATAAACATATAAATGTCTTTCTGAAGGTGGAACGCTGAGTGCAAAGTTATACGCTTTTCTGTTTAATGCAGGAGCACTGGGACATGAAGCCCATGCAAACATCACTGGGCCTAAGCCACTGCTACAAGTGGACCGACTGTCCGCGGAGCTCCAATTAGAGAGCTTCACCTGCTTCTACTGCTGAGCCGTTGTTGACAGACTAAAGGCCTTTGTGTTATCAACACTCATAAATGGCTGAATGAAAGGCCTCACATAGGCCCTAAAAGCCTTGCATTTTGATGAACCTCTCAAACCATTTATACAAAAAAAAAACCCATTTTATTCTACATGCAACCTCCCACTCACTCGCCATGTGACAAAACCACTTTGCAACATTTATCTCTTTCTTTCTATTTTCCTTCAAAACATGAACCTATGAGACAGTCATCTCCAGATCAACACTTTAACAGGATTAAAAGCGGTACATCCATAAATGTCAGACAGGAAGACACCACGGTATTATAATTAAAGATCTGCCTTAAAGACACTTCAGGCATATTTAACAGATTAATCCACGCTGCGTATATTCCAACACAGATTGTGACAGGAGACTAGGGGCAAGCTTCGGGGTTTAGAATACCCCAGAGAGATGGCCCATTCTGTTCACTGACAAGAAGATGCATGAGATCTCTGTGTTCTCCCTTTTGGCTTAATTTCCCCTTGACTTTAGGTATGCATATCAACCACGCTGAATCAGTCGGTGGTATATAGCACCAAATGTTGAGCTGATGAGCTCTAAAGGAAGTCGATGTCTTCCTCATTGCGAAACCTCTGCTAGTGCAGGAGATGCTTTAAATAGGCGATGCAGCAATTATAATAATTAACGTCAAAGAAAAGTTCCCCCAAGATTGCAGCGATTCTACTGTTTTCCTTCATATTTATTGGCAGCAACACTAAAAATAAACATACTAAAGTTATGACTGCTGTGGAATTATATTCGTACAAGTAGAGGACAAAAAAACTGACTTGCAGTGCAACGTACCACTATGTGAATTGGACTGAATTGCGCATAGTGTCAGTTGGCTTAGCGGTGATGAAGCTGGTCTTCTATGGCTAACCTATCATTAGCGGACAGCTTCTCCACCACACAGCTTCACACGTAATTACTTTCTTGTTTGCTTGACTATACGGCTTTGCTCCGAGCAGAATGCATTCACTGAGGAGGAGGATTGTTACATCACAGTTGTTTGTGCAAGACTTTATTCTGTATTCATAGCTGGGCCTTTGTTATGTAATCATTGCAGTTTAGCAGATCTCAAAGATGCCTACAATATTAATATCACGAGTTCAAATACTGACAAGATCTAATGACCTATTAAAAGCAACTAAATTAGTTATGTATCACTTCCACTTAGCTATTTATATTCAATTTTCACATGACATACTTAATGCCTAACTTTGTCATTTGTACAAAATGAAGTAGTAAAAGTAGACATGTCTTATTAGGTAACACATTCTCTTGGCCCCACTGTAATTTGAATAAACTATCCCATTATAGCTATCAGAGAAGAATCAATCTGAGCCACTTCAGCTTATGTCTTGTAACACTTGGGGATATCATAAAATGTGTCAATGTAGTATTTCTTGGTGACAACATTTCTTGCAGTGTAAGACCATATGCTTTGTGATGACTACTGGTAAATATGTGCATAAATGCACCACAAATTCAGCTTACAGTTGTATTCATTGAAGTTATCCACACTGTCATTGTCACTTTCCTCATTGTTCCTTTCGTCGTACTGGTTGTGCCGATCTCAAATACGTATAATATACAGATGCACAGCACCCGTAGTCAATAAAATTTAATTGTAGACATTGTGTCCAGGGAATACAGCTTAAATCCTTCTGTTTATTAACATGTGTTTATTAGCTCAAAAGTGAATTGTGTCTGTCTGACTTGTCAAAATTTCCATGTTTTTTCAAAAGCATCCATCAATAACATGTCTTTTAGGAGTTAAACTGGATTCACAATGCAGTGTTGGTATTTTTCACATAATTTCCTAATATCTTCAGTGAAAAAGAAAAAAATACATATACACATCTACCTCAACACATTTTAATAAAATATTTGCCGGCTGTCCAAATATCAAATGTATCACCAGCTGAAAAGGAACCAGTAATCTAAGGGTGTTGGTTTGTTTTCACATTGGTAGGGCCAAATTTAGCCTCAAACCCCCGTCTCCCTAAAAACAAACGGGACTCCCACAATAGTATTAGGGACGTGTTCCTGCCATCCATACCCAAATCCTACTCCAGCGTAGTTCATGTTCATCTATAGAAAGACCCGGTCATGATTCAACAAATCAATAATGCAGGGGGGTGGGATGGCAGTCCATTTGCGAGTTATGAATCTGACCTCCAACTGCAGGTCAAAAGAGCAAAGAAAGACACCCCTCCAATATTATGTCAAATTTACAGAGTGGATGAGAAGGGCAGTATTGGGAAAGAAGGGATTGTTTGCTTTTACTGATTAAGAACAATGGGCTTCTCAAATGTTCTTAGATTTTTCTTAAATATATTATTGAGAAATGCCCTAAGAAATTTTAAGTCTACATCAGATTCACAATGTGTTCTTTAGCTACAGAAATCTTTGCAAATGTTTTCGTATAATGGTGACTACCACTGTCCTCATAAACTGAATGCATGTGTCTGTGAAGTAGAGCTACTGCTATAGGAAGTGACCAGCAAATCGGCTTTTATATTGACTAACATCAATAGTGGACAATACAAAAGATGCATGCGATGCTACTACTTTTTCTTAGTATATTAATAACTATCTAAAATATTAAAGCGATTATTGATCATTAAAATTATCACTATTAAATAATTTTACATTATCATAAATAATAACAATATTATTGTAGTTTAAATCCTATAGTATTGTATAACAGTAGAACTGTCATTCCAAACCCCGGGTATTGAGATAAAGCTGTCCCTTCCTTTTTTGCTATAATAGCCTCTTTTCTTCTTCAAAGGCTTACCATTAGGTCTTGGAACATTGCTGCCGTTCAGGTTCGGTATTGATGATGGATTGATGAGGTCCCTTTCTGTGAGTTTGTGTGGTATTCCAGATGTTTCCACTTCCACAATCACTTTACTTGGGGTTGAAAGTCACTAATCTCTTCTGGCCACCCATTCTGTTGCCAGTGTTTACTGTAGGAGATTACAAGGCTGTTTGCTTAATTTTACACACATGTTGGCACTGGGTGTGACTTAACTGGATAACTCCTTCAATTAATAGTGGTGTCCAGATGCTTTTAGCCAAATAGGGTGTATTAAATTAGAACGGCGGAAACATATGTTTATGTGTAAGAAGCTTACCATAGGTGGTGAAAAAGGAGATTTGTGGATTTGTCGAAGAAGATTCATCAAATGAATTCTATGCCTTTTTTTCTGTGAAACCTGCTGTGCCGCCTTCAGTTCAAATCCCCGAGAGCAACTAAAACCCTGTATCTCCAGGAGCTAAAACGTATCAACAAAGCTAACATGCCTTTCATCCTATTTCTTCTACCTCAATGGTTAGGGATCATGCTATCAGCTCCATCCACAGTGTGAAAGAGAAGAAGGTTAGTATTCAAACAGATCCAGTCCAATATTTTAACACAATGCTTCGCCGACACTTGCATTAATTCATCCCGATAAGAGATAGCCTGCCAGCTCTGGACTTATCACCAAATATCTGCCCTCAATCTTGAATGGCCATTAATTAAGACTGCTTTCAGTTCTTCATCCAGCAAGAAATAATTCTAAACGTTATCTCACCTAGAGTCTAATTTACCATCCTTTTGTTATTCAAGAAAGAATGGACAAAGTATGTCTTTACTTTTTAACATTCCTCCTCTAATTATTGGAAATCATTCATTCTCGTTAATTATCTTCCATAAATATTTATAGAATTTCACGTTAAAAAGCCTGAAAAACAATAACCTGTAACAAGTCCTTTCTGCAATGAGAGGCCTTTCAGTCATATCCCATGAGAATTAATGAAATTTTCAGGAAAAAAATACCTTATACAAGAATAGTTTGTCTTTATATTTATAGTAGAGCTTAGATATACAGTAGAGAGATTAACTTCAATTAGCCTGAAACCTAGTGTCACGCCCCGCGTGCCTTTCCCCCCCCGTGTTCCTGGTGGGATGCCGCAAACGAGCCACACCTGTTCCTCGTCTAACCCTGCCTCTCCTTTTTCCCCGAAGCCTGCCTTTTCCTCCGTCCTTCCTGCACCGTGACTCCAAGCCTACATGCATTGCATTACCTTAACTGAATGTTCGTCATAGAGCTTGCTATTAAGGCTGCATAAAAATGTATATACTTTTAATATGTAACTCATATATATTTTTATGGTTGTTGAACAAATATTCATTTGTTAAGCATGTCACTAGCAAACAAAAAATCAAATACAAGAAATGAACAGTAATAGTAAAAAGTTGAGACACACCTAATGATAGAAAGGTATATTTGTACTGTTCTCTACATTTTACAATAATTAGACATCAACATTATAAAATAACAGACATGGAATTATGCACTGCCCAAAAATATAATTAAACAAAATTAAATAATAATATATTTGTTGAGTGCGGGGAGCAGCTCATGTGGGTTGACACTCAAAAGGTTGCTGGTTCAAATGCTGTAGTCAATAAAGTGATGTCACCATTGGGCCCTTGAACAGGGCCCTTAAGCCCAATTGCTCCAGGGACTGGCTGCCCCTCCTGTCTCCTTTATGCCACTTTCATGAGGTGCCTCCTGGGATGCTTTTCTAGCTGTCCTGAAGGAGGTCCCACATATGTCAAACACTCATTGGCCACTTTTCTTTCTCTCCCTGGTCAAAATCCTCCAAAAGCATTTCTACTGTGTTTAGCTCAGGTGGCCAGGTCATGTGATGCTGGTCACAAGTCATGTGATGCTGATCACAGGTCATGTGATCAGTCTCCTTTGTAGAGGGCTTGGCAAACTTTTGGCTGGTACTGTATTCATTGACTCATTGAACTTCAGCCACTTATCCAGGGTTGTAAGACTGGGTACAGCATTGGAAGCACAGAGCACAAAGCAGAGGACTCCCAGGCCAAAACGCCAGTCTATCACAGGGCTCATATTCTAAATCAGCTTATTGATGCAATTTACCTAAATGCATAATTTTGGAAAGTGAATTTGTAATAGCCGGAGAAGAGCCATGCAAACACAGGATGTTTATACAAACTGCACACGCTGAGCCAGGCGCAGGATTCAAACCTTTTAAGATTTAAAACAGGAGACACTAAATTCTTCAACGCGAATTCTGTCATTCTGCGTGAAGTGAAAACAAACAGAAAAATTAATAATTTAAATTTATTTATTAGACTTTTAGTTGTGAGACATAGCCAGCTCTTTTGAACTTCTACCCATAACTATAGTGAAACCCCTGTTTCAATTCAATTCTCTTTCAGTTCTGAAGGAAATATATACAGATGCTCCTCTACTTAGTAGCGTGCGAACTCCCAGCATCCTAGTTCTTTGTACTTGCGTATACCCTTAACATGATGCTGAATAACGACTTACAAACATTTCAAGGTACGAACGACCATTCAGAACGTATCTTATTCGTCTGTATACCCAGTCATCTTCCGACACCGTCCTATTGAGGGTCGCAGGGAATATACAGTATATATATATATATATTTTTTTTTACCTTTTAATTCTGATGTCTTCATGTTATATTTGTCTTGCAACTCCAATTGTCTGTGGCATATTTCCTATGAGTGACAAGATCTTTGCACACTAGCAAAAGGAGTGCCTAACGAAGCCAACAATGTTCTACTTGTAATAAAATACATAGCATAGAATCATAATTACTAATAACAAGAATGTAAAAAAAAATAAAATTGCGTGCTAGCCCGCCACCATATTTTATCCAAGATGGGGTAATTGACAAAAAATTGAAATTGAACAAGACTGATGCAGGCTATATTTTTCACAGTTACTCTGGGGTGAGTTTCCCAAAGCCTGCTTAATGCTACTTCATTTGTAAGTTCTGTCTTTTAACATGGAACTTACGAACGACAGAGCGTTAAGAAGGCTTTGGGAAATGCCCCCCCCGGGCTGCTAATATAAGGTGATGTGGGCTTGTTGCTTGTATTTCCAAATGGGCAAGCAAGCCTGCATGAACTGGCCCTAATAACTAACCGAATGTTAACACTGCACAATGAAAGGCAGAACAAAGACCAAGGCTGTGTTACTGGTTCCAGCAAGTCACAGTCTGGTACCTAATTGTAAATTAATTCCGTTTGCCTCTTGCTGACATTTACAGCAAAGGTTAATGCAAGATAACAAAAGCCATCATTGTCAATGACTTAATTAGCCATCACACAGAATCAGCTGTGTAATTCAGCCTGTGGCAATAATAATAACACATATAAATATTTCATGCTGACAAATGTGATACACCAATTCTCAAGATGGCAAACATTTAAATATTCAATCCTGAGAAACATTAGTTGATGTTGAAATCAGGTGTGTGTGAGTCTTAAAACAATTCACCTGTACATCTGACAAGCAGGTAAATTGGTATAAAAATCCCACTTTAATTTTAAGTAAAATTTACAAAACCTATTCATCATCGATAATGTACACTGAAAGGTATAATTCCTAATCAGTTAAGAGATTCTTTAATACATAGTTTTTCCTCTTTATTAACATTATATACAGTGATGTTAATGTTATACATAAGGGTCTTAAACCAGTAATAAACACATGTAGCATGGAACTGAGACAGACCATATAGGTTGAAATAAAACTGTAATAAAAAGATTCAGTCAGTCTTTTGCATGACACTCATCAGTTTCTTTTAAATATGGGAGTTACAAAGTTTATTGTGATTATTCAATGAAAAGACAAAATATCCTTTTTTGTAGACGATGAAAAGTATCTGCTCCGGAAGACATAACACTGGCTTTCTTATGGTTCTGAAACACTTTGTATAGACATGCCATTTTCAGGATAGGTTTTGCTAAGCAATAACTATTACTCGTCCATTTCAGAATGGTCATAACTTCATAAGCGTAGAAGAGTTTCTCATTTCTATCTCACACATACAGTAATGTAACAAAGAATTCGCCCAATGAATCAAATGCAAATAAAAAAACCTGTTTACTCAGGTTGTCCTTTGTATTATCCTAAATTTGTTTGGATATCAGAAACAATTAAGTATTATGAACAAAAAAAAAAAAAAAAGAAACAAAGGGATTCAGGAAGGGGGCAGATATTTTATCACGGCACTGTAATTGCACATTTTGTCCCATTTAAGGCAGGAAGTTAGAAGGCATTCAACTGGCTTTTATTGCAAGACTTGCCGTTGATGGTATGTGACAGTGTGGTATCGCCACAGTCCAGTCAATAGGCTTTATTGATTGGTGACTTCTTGTGTAATCTTAAACTGAATCTATCTATTGGGCTAGAAAGTAAGAATTTCTAGCACCCTAAAGATTGGAGGTAAACTGTGACATCTAAGTAGTGATCAGGATTAATGGAGACATTAGCTTCTTTTGGGATTGTTGGGGGGGATACCCTGCATTCTCCGCCAGGCTCTGCCCTTGCGATGCAGCCTTACACCTCGCTGCAGTCGTCCTACAGATAGCCAGTTCCCGACAGATAGCCAGTTCCCGACAGATAGCCAGTTCCCGACAGATAGCCAGTTCCCGATGCAGGTTCAGGTAGCCACAAAGCATTTCTCATTCAATATGAACAGACGTACTTTTTGGAGCTGCCAATAAATGGTGGACCCTGGTTGTAGTAGCTAAGCTTAAAAACATCAGTAGTGTCTCTCCCCCATGATATCATCTACTTACTTCAGCCAGTGTATTTGTAAGGGCTGATCATTAAGGATATATTGGGATTTTTTTTAGCCACTGGATCTGTACCTTTGAATGACTGGTAGTCTGCTGAGAATAAAATGATTTACCCAAAGGTGTAAGCAAGTTCTGTTGATAGCTGGCTCCTCAATAGAGGCTACAACACCCTACAACTGAGCCATAACACATGGAGCATTTTTCCTCATGGAGTATACTGTAAAAACGGCAGGCATGATGGAACTTAACCATGATACAGAATGATACAATCAGGGTTACCCTAATTATACTTTTAAATTACGATACTGTAAATTTGAAAAGCATTCATTCACAGTTAGTATTTAACATAAATGGATGGGAAGCTATTATCATTTGTTATTAAATTTTGCATTGAATGTGTTATGAAATAATTTTTCACATTTTTGTCAGCCCTTGCGTTCTGTGTTCACTCGGTCCCACTAAAACATGTATGTACGAAACAGAAGGCCTGCAGCTAATTAACACTGAGAAGACAGTTATAGTCTTAAGAGTTTAATAATTAAAGGGGATTATAACAAAGAATGACGTTATTTTTCATATGAGATCTTCTCAAATCGTTGCTAAACATGCAATTATGCCGAATGTGTTGTAAATTGAATCTGTCTTTCAAGCCTGTGTTAATGGTTAAAGGAAAACAAGGGTATTAACAGCCAGAGGTGCTATTTCCTATGGTAAATATGCTTTTTACACTTGGGGTTGATGGCTGTACTGCAGGGCTTTAATACACTGCAGGCAGGTGCACAGAATGTGATGAAAACGCATAAATGGTGGAAAATGACAAGGCTATTTACTGCCAGGGCTGCTTTCCTTGATGTCCAAGATATTCAATTGCCTAGACAACAGGTGCAACCCGAATGACACTTTCATTATAAATTGGTCTGGAAAGCAGATGTGGCATATTTATGTTGTGCTACTACAATACACAGTCATGAGCAAAAACTGACGAAATTCAAGCCAAATGTTTACGTAGATTTTAATTTTGCCTACATTCACAAAAAAGCCAAAAGCAAGCAAGCAAACAAATAATGTAAATTACTATTTGTTCCACATTAGATCTAATACAACCCCATGAGTAATTTTCGGGCCAAGTCAGCAAGTGGAATTCACCATATTTTTTTTTAATATGAAAAAGTACTGAGGCACTGAAAATATATTAAAGAGAAGGAATAAAACAACATCCTGAAAAAGAAAACAGCTACATATAGAGAGTCAATTATTGTACTTGGCTAGCTCTTTCTATCAGTGTGTGTGCATTGAGATTTGCTGAAATGAAGTTTGTGCCCCTGTCTTTGGCAGGTCCCTATCAAACCAGTATCAATAATTCATTCAGCCGCTAAACTCCCCTTTCTATTATGAAGAAAATCTTGTTAGCGAGCCGCCAGCACTGTCTCACAAGTTCATTTTATTCTTCTCCCTCCAGCCTCTCTCTCTGCAGGTTACGGACAGTTCATTTCAATCCATCTACACGCGCCGCTTCTCTGCTAGAATGCAAGACGTTACGCGAGATGCATGTACAGCCAATAGCAGGTCCCGAGGGATGTCGATTGTGTGAGAACGGTTTCCCACTATGGTGGCTAAAAACCATTCTAATATGGGAGATGGAGTCACTGGGTCAGCTTGTGCAACCTGATTTGCACAGCCATATTGTCCACTAACAGACCATTAAACCTGGACAGCTTCAGGCTGTCAGAAGGGTCTGAGGAACCAAAACACTTAAGTAGAAATAATCTGACCAAGAAATGCCTCGAGAAGATGTTCTGTCCTTCACCAAACCTTGAGGAAGGAAAAGGAGACATTATTACACTCACCTTAGACATGAATAAGAAAATGCAAAATTTGCTCTAGAACGAATCTCGTTAAATTTTCTACAAAATGTTTCTTGTGGTATGTAAGGTACTGTAAGAGGGTTGTTCTTGCAAGTCCATGAAATAAAAGAAGCAGACAGTCTTTTCAAAATTCATTATTGCAGCAAATAAATTATGATCTGACGAATAAGCACCCAACTTCAATCACATGATGTAACCATTTTTTAAAAATTACGTAAGTCTTCTTAGAGGATGATTGCTTAACAACCTTTTTTGGCAGCTAAAATTCTCTCTGATAAAATTCTCATATTGGAAACTGATTTCAAGTAAATATACTACTCTAGCAAAATGTTCTGGTTGCCACAGGTATGAAAAATAAAAGGACATGTGACATCATTATGATTAGTTCCATCTTAACAAAGAGCTAACCAGGTCTCACAGAAACCCCTACATTAGTTTGTTAATGAGGTCCCAGTGTGATATTTTTTAGTGAAACAAGTTTGGAAGCCAATTGCCCATAACTAGTCATCATCTGCTAACCTTAACCCTAACTAGTTTACATGTTAATGTTTTTTTTTTTTTTGCAGGGATAAATCTATAAAATTTATGACTACATAATAATAGCGATATCAACTTGTGTCAATGAATTAACCACTCAACAGTGCAAGCATAGCTAATGTTCCTCTAATGTGTCTACCACCCACTGATTCATTAATCATAATATCGTATCTTTATTTATCCACATTATTTTGGGGATATTTTTCTCTTGACCTTCTGAGGCTTCGGTTGACAACTTTAAATAAGAAGCACTATAAAGGCGAATCGAAATCTGGCCAGCGCACTGAGGGCGCGACATGGAAGGGGCAGCTTCTAAAACCCCCGTCATCAAAAGCCTCATATGTTTTTCATTCTTCTAATTTACAAGGAATATTTCCAGTTTACTACTTGGCGACTAAAATGTCTCAACAGGAGAAAAATGTCTTTAGTGAAATCATTCAAATGTGTTCGGTCGGCAGAAAATGAGATCTACATTTGTTTTACTAACTTTTTTTGCATGCGTTTTAATCACCCACATTTAAAGGCACAGATTTAGCAAACCTTAGTCATGTCAAAAAATCAATTATGAAGAATAGCTATGTGTGCATGACATCCTACAAAATATTATACATTTATCACATACCTAACTTCCAGCGAAATTGCTGACACATGTGAACACATACACTGGTTTATTTCAAAAAAGACTGAAGGATACTCTTAAGAGATTGCATGTGCCAAGGAGGAGGTGGTAAGGAACACACGCTGATCGAGAACATCAGTGGCTGGAGTGCCAATCCTGCCACCATCCCCAAAACGTTCCCTGATAGTTGGAGAACCTGCTTGAAGGACTGGATTTAGATTAATGTCATACCCAGGACAAAGCAATTGCAGGCTACTCAAGGGCCCAAAAGAGTAAAAACACCCCTAGCATTCACGGGATTTAAACCCATAACCTTCCGATCACCAACACACATCCCTAGCCTCAGAGCCACCACCCCATCCATAGGTATGTTCCAAGAGCACCGTTACTGGGTTGATTAAAAAACAAAAAAGATGTCAAAGACATTCTTTAACAGTCTATTGAGGATGTCAGCCTTACAATAATTATTTGCCCTACATATTTACTATGACCAATATTTGAGCAGTTTAGGAAGGTCATGTACCTTTCACAGTCCAAGATACATGCAATAATACTGAAATCTAGTTAAATGCATTTAAGCAGATAGGCATCCACAAGTATTTCACATAGTGTAGATACAAAAAACAGGAAAAAAAAACCCTAGTGGGACTGCAGAGGTAAATCATCTTGAATTTTGAATAATATCCACATTTTATGTGTGAATACAACCATCCATGACAGGGATGAGGGGACGGGAGTGCGCAGGAACTCGCAAACAGCCCCACACTGGAGCACACCTGATACCAAACCAAGTATGTCTTTGGACTTTGGGCGGAAACTGGAGGACCAAACGGAAACCTGAACAACATGGGAAGGTGCAAACCGCGCATACAGAGTGAGGGTCAGACCCAAACCTCCAGACATGGGGGTAGGGGGCAACAATGCCCCCCACTGACTCAGCGTGGCTCCCCGCGCGGGAATTCAGCTTCGGTCTACATGTTAGGGATAGAACATCCTTCATAAGCTCATCAAGGAATGCAACTCCATCAGCCGTGGATTACAGACCGGATGGGCTTTATTTGTGATACACCCTGAGCCACAGTTAAGCAATTTACAGAAATGGGTTGTAAATGGGAGAATATCATATGACCGTTTCAGGGTAAGAGACTGTTAAATTAAATGTAGATGAAGGTAACCAAGATGATGACATTGAAGCGCATTAAAATTCTGTTTTCCAGCTCAGAGCCATTAGCCACAGCCTTTATTAAGAAGCCAGGTAAGAGAAGGTATATTAACCGAATGCTTATTTCCACATGCTGCTTTCTCAGCTTTCCTTTCCATTTTGAGATACTGAAATGATTAAAGATAATGAAGAACAGAAATGGGAATACATCTCACTATACCACAGCCTTAACCACTGCTTGATTGGCTGTGAAAAACAATTCTAAAAGTTCCCACTTGTCTTTTTAAAACCAGCTTAGCTACTATAAACTGAATAGTCTCTCCCACCCTATAACACATACCACGATTACTCTTCCTGAATCAAAGCTTCTTTTGTCCTTGGATCACCCAACTGTCCTGCACAATGAACACAGAGACAACATTAAGTAAAAGAAAACATTTGTTGACTTTTGTCCAACTCTACATATTGGTTCAGTGCCGGATCAATGTGCCTGGAAATAGGACTGCCAACTATAAACAAACCCGTGTGTTGCTTTTGGGATTGAACTGCCCCCGTAACATGTATCCAATACGGTTGCTGTGTCACGGTTCAGTGACACTCGCACAGGGAGCTACTAAGCTCTGAGATGGGCTCAGCTTTTGTTCTGAACGGACACAAAACTCCATGAGTTGTTTCAACGGTGAATGCTGAAGTGTCTGGATGGGTCAGCAACCAAGTAAAACTGAATGGAACAGCAGTTAAAAGCAATTTGAGTATCAAGCCTTTGCAAACATCTCTTAATAACAACCTACATAAGTAGTTTGCAGAGTACAAACAAGTGCTCGCATTATCTTTCCCCAATTTACTTGTTCATTAGCCTTGCAATAATTAGCTATAGGCAATCAACTTCAGAGGTAGTAAAGAAGAATCACTCTATTTTAATTAGCACTTTTGTATTACATCATTTGTATGGACTAGTTGGGGACTAAGATTGTGGGCTACACGAACATTGCAGTGCATTTAGGACACTGAACATACTAGTAAATTTAGCTGGTGTTAGTTTGTGGTGCTTAGTCCAGCTTGTATCTAAAAGTATTTTTTGTTCTAAGTATAGGTAAAATTTCAATAATAACAATGGTTATGCACTGAAAAATGGCAGAACTTAGTTACAGATATTGCATTAGGGAGCACTACTATTCCCCAAGTAAAAAGGAAAAAGGTTTTAAAAAGACTGTTGACATTTGATTTTGAGGCTCAGGTTCAAACATTTGAGAAGTAAAAGCATAATTTTGAGATTGCATGGGCCTCTGATTACTGTGAACACAGAAAGCACTGTGACTGACTCCATGCAGGTCATAATGTGGGCAGAGAACCCCAGCTGCAGAAAACCTTCCATAACTGCATCGGTAGTGGATGGCATGCCGTAACTCTGCCCGTGCAACTATCGCTGTTTCTGTTTTCCCCACAGCCTTTTCTAGCTTTTGTTGTTACATTTTTTCAGCTTCATTGCACATGGGTGGCGATCATGAATCAGGGTCTGCAGGACTCCATCTGAGACCTTCAGATGTCTATTTTTTTCCCTATCTTTCTTTGTGGGATGTGTCTCAAAGGGATGAATTAAACAGTGTAATTCTAACTATAACGCACATTTCTACCATGACATCTTCGCGTTAATAAAATAAGGTCAGTGTTGTTGACAATTTCAGTTCTCCCATTACAATTTAGCATGCAGATTACAAGAAGACTGAAAGAGTTTGGGCTCTGTATGTATTTTGAGCCTGAAGAGCGGTGGCAGCATGGCAATGATTGGCTTAGCTAGCTTTGTGACAAAGGCCTTGAGGATTTATAAGAGCTGATACTATAATCTACAATAGCCCCAGAGTCCCTCATGGCCTTCAGGAAGTGCTTTTGTGTGCTGTATGGACACATAATAATGATAAGGCATATGGGATTGAGGAAAATTAAAGTGGTTACAGAGTGTGAAAATAAAAATGTGAACCCCATCGCAGGACTTCTCGCTTCTGCTTGGATCAAAACAGCAATCAAAACCCAATTACATTCATCAGGCGGCAGCAGTGTTCATGCATTCACTTGTGAACACCAGTATTTAATCCATACAGAGTATCTAATGAGAAATTTCAAAATGGAATTCACACCTCAGTAACTTTGCAGGGATTAACTGGGATTAATAAATACCATCACCGTGCAGAGAATCAATCCGAACTGGACTCGCTTACTCGAACTGCAGAATTTCTTTCTCCACTTAGGCTCCCTGTTTCTATGTTTCTTTCAATGTCTGTATGATGTTGCCATTTCTGCCTTGAGACACAATGACTTCCAAACGCGTTACTGGCATTAGATATCTGTGAAGAGTTTGCGCAATAACCATTAACATACACTCACCTAAAGGATTATTAGGAACACCTGTTCAATTTCTCATTAATGCAATTATATAATCGACCAATCACATGGCAGTTGCTTCAATGCATTTAGGGATGTGGTGGAACGGGAGCTTCGTGCCCTGGATGTGCATCCCACAAATCTCCATCAACTGCAAGATGCTATCCTATCAATATGGGCCAACATTTCTAAAGAATGCTTTCAGCACCTTGTTGAATCAATGCCACGTAGAATTAAGGCAGTTCTGAAGGCGAAAGGGGGTCAAACACCGTATTAGTATGGTGTTCCTAATAATCCTTTAGGTGAGTGTATGTGTATTAGTTCAAAACATATCTTCACATAGCATAGTATACAGTAGTGAGTTGTGTGTTTTACACATTAAAGAAGCATAGGCACCTTAAAATTCTGGAACAATGTCATGTTGAAAGGCCACTGTGTCAATGAAAGCTCAGGGTCATAATGATCCATTCCACACAGGAGTCCAAGCCAAGTCCGGTTTGGTCTAAATGTGGAGCCTGATTAAAGGAACCTGAGAGATTTCTCGCTGAGACGATGAGTTGGTGCTCTACTTCGGCTTCCCCTTGATACCTGCAGAGCTGCAGTTTCTGGGAACAGATTAACTCCGCTCAACCTGAAAGAGAATTTAAAGTGACTTCCTTGAAGCCAAAGGCTAAAAATGTCCATCATTTCCAGCAGCCCAAGATGTTGACATCAGAAAAGCAACCTAGGAACTGATCACATCGTGGATTCTCTAACAGTAAGGGTGATCTGGGGAATGGGTTTCAACACACTCTCCCCCTGATGTAAAGTCCTACATATTTGACAGTCTCCCCATGTGAAATACTTCCATATCCCTCCGCCAGAAGAAGAATTAGGGCTTTCTTAAGATTTGCTCAAGGAGAAAAATCCCCAAATGCCTGAAATAATTAGAAGAATTTCAATTACATACTTCCTTTAGCCCAGTCCATTCCTCCTTTTCTCTTTCCATGCTACTGCAATATCAATTAATGTTCCTGGATGTTGGAGCATCAAATCCCTTTTCCACTAAGAGGATGTATTCTGCAGTATGGAAGCCCTAAGGGTATCTTGATCAAGAAGGCATGAAGAAATTGTCAGGGAAAAAAAAACCAAAACATAACAACAACAAAATGATATTTCACTATTTATTATTTTGACTATTAAATTTACAGTGCTAGCTTGCTTTGCCCATCCCAGCTTTGCAAAGAGATGATACTCAGCAATCGCAGGAGTGACAAATGAGTGTCTGACAGAAGTAATTCACAATATTATAAACCAAACAAAAATAATTTCAACCAAAAATCAATCAGTGATTAAGTATGAAAGTTGCATGAATGCAGCTGATGGTAAAACCAGGTTGTAAAATGCAAAATGGCTATTAATGCAAGCTATTTAAATATTTTCATATTTTAGTGTATTTTCTAAGCAATTTTCTAAGTAAACCGAAATAGATTGATGCTTCCTTCAATTTCTCCTTTTAAGCTTGTAAGTAATCTAATTACTGAGCATATAAAAATTAGCTGACTGCTAAATGCAAATGTGGGTATAGAGTAATTTATAGACTAATGTTCTGTTTTGTTTGCTATAAGCAATCTAATAGCATTTAGTCATCTTCAGCTGGTTTGCTTTTTTAATATTTATGTGATGCTCTGAAGGTGCCAAATGCTGATATTGCTCACATTAAGCAGCAATTGATAAGAAACAGTCCTAGAAATCACTGATTTTCAAGCAGTTACATTGTGCTGCATACAGCTATAAAACAGACGAGGCTGAACTGCGCAATGAATAGTGCAGAACAGCAAAATGGGCTTTGATCATGTCATATTTCTCAGTACATTCAAGCACCAACAATGTTTCAGAAGTTAAGGAAAATTATCCAGAATGAAGCTGGTAATATTTTAGCCTGAAAAGACAGGCCATGCGGAATTCCAGTAAAGGGTACGAATTTTTTTGGCCTTGTCATAATCTAGGAACATAAAGTGTAGTGAGAATTAGTAACACTATGCAAAGTTTAGTAAGCTCAAGCACTATGCATAAGATGCACAAGTAATGTATTCAATGATGTCTGAAAGGCATTGACAGACAGAATATGGCACATTATTTTATACCAAATCAATTTCATTGCTTATTATTTTACTGTCTAAATACATTAGTATAAAGAAAGTTTGATTTGTCATGTTGAAAAAAAAAAATATATATATATAATATATTACCCTGCATTACACTGTCATTATATTGTTATATACATTTAGGTGACGTGCTGAAGAGTCCAGACTTACCCAGGGTTGGATCCTATAGGCTTCTGGTAACAGCTGCTAACAGCTAATATTCAGTTGGAAATTTGTGGCATGCGCCTTGAACTAATGACAATGTTGGCATTTACGACCATCTGCAGAAATATTAACCAAAATAAATCAAAACAGAAGAAATATATTTGAAAGGGCTTCATATTGCCCCTGGTTTTGCCTACAGGTGAGAGCTTGAAGGCTGAATCAGCATCAGACATACGTGTCATTAATGCCGTTATGAAGTCCTTTCCTCATTTATGCCTGCAAGTGTAGCACATATTTTGAACCAATGAAAAGGATCGACTGCACTAAGAACCAAAAGAGTAAAGTTAGCCCAATGGAACAATCGATTGTCAAACTGTTGTACAGACCTAGTGCAGAGCTCAGCATTTTATATCTGACAGAAAACCTGTAACATAACATTAAAATATATGTGTACGTTTTTTTTTTTTTATTTATTTCTCCAATATCGAATTCATCCTGCCCAGTGACAAGCTACTGATGCCCAGCTGGGCTTGTTTAACCGAGGTACTCAGAAATGGGGGAGTGAAGATAATGCATTCTTGGTTTTAAGAAACAGAATTCTTTTGTTTTATTCCTTTATGTCGACAGCCGATTTGTGAAATTTCAAAAATTCTTTTGTGGTCTATCACTGTTACATTAACAATATGGAGCACTGAGCAGTCTATAAGTGCGTTAAAATGCATGCACGTCTTCTTCAGGGGTCCTCTGAGGCGTGGTAGACTGAATGATCTAGACATCCTCTCTGGAAACGGGAGTCTTTCAAGACGTTGATGAGGACACTGTCACAGACTGCTACGTCCAGCCACATAACGGGAGATGCTCATTTGTGGGGCCGTCACGGGAATAAAGGTGGGGTTATTTTTCAACACTTCATCAAGCACATGACAGAGTGCAGCTTTCTTTCAATTAACCCATCAATCCATCAATCCGCCACATCAGTCACCCACTGTGCTCAGATGGGGAGAATGCACTGGATCTCTGGATCTCCTTCCTCTTACGCATGCAGCCCTCGACTATACTTAATGACTTCCTGCTGTGCCGCAGCTGATGAAAACCATCTGATATGCAAAGAGATCCCAGGTAAACAGGCCATGGGTCATATTTGCACCCCCCCCCTCTTAATTTTTGGTCCAATTAAAACATCATTCTGCTTTGCACAAATGCATATTCAAATGAATTCTCTCTGTTTTTACATTTTGAATTTCTGAACATATTTTTTTTCTGCGGTTTCTTCTATACAGAAAACACCAACAATTAAATAATTAATACTGACTATACTCACTATATACTTGGAATGCTCACTGAAACACATTCTGAATAAAACTAGCTTAACGGTTTGATTATCAGCATAATTTCACATGAAGCTGATGAGAAGGTCGACAGAACGTTATGCTAATCAGTATATGGTCTTATACTTTCCTGCCAAGATTTGCACATTTTTAAAAAATGTAGTTTGAGTCAGTATATTGAATAATACAAATTCCCTTTTCTACATATTTTCAAGAATCATTACAGATCATAGTAAGAAAAAAATACATGTAGTTGAACAGCTGATTATATATTTATAAATAAAAAGATGATCATCACAAAGAAGGGTGAACTAGTCAGGGCTGCCATCCGTGCTGCCACGGCCGTAGCAAGCAGATAAAAGTTTAAAAAGCATGATCCTTATGATAAATTTCAACTCAAAAAAATCGATGACACATGGAAACTTTTTTTGGAAACTTTCCAGTTCCAATCCGATTCCGATACAAAACTGGCAATACCGATACAGATTGCTATACAATAGCTCTTTTTACTTCAATTTGTTAATATAATAAATGTATGTAATATAGATTTATACTTTATATATTATTAGCATTTTTAAAACTAGTAAATACAGATGAAAAAACGTATGTCAAAATTTTTTTAATAAGGCTACTAGAAACATACATAATATTCTGTTCCACCTCGTTTGTACATTTTATTTTAAGAATTTTTGAGTTTGTATATCTTTAAGGTGAGGATATGCAAGTTAGCCCAAGCTAGCGACTGCCAAATCATCCATTGCTTTTTTCATATTACACGCGGTGTCTCGCACAATTGCGTGCACTTTTTAAGTGGGATTTTCCACTAAACGCTACTTACTCCTCTCATAACTTTGTTTTGTACGAAGATTGCAAATGTCTGTGCTACTAATTATTGTCAAAAGCGTAAAATACTTCCAGATCGTCACCCTGCAAGTGACGACACAGCAGGCAGAAGTCACTCCGCTCACACACACTAGTGATGGGATTTATGGCTCTTTGAGGGGATCCGGATCTTGGCGATCCGTTCCTTTCAAAGAGCCGTTCAAAAGAACGGCTCTTTTGGCTCTTTTTAAATATTTAGTCAGTTTTAAGAAGCCAGCTTGGGGGCATCTCAGTTTATCCTGGAAATAATCACTGGGAGGAATGATGAGGTGAGATTTGTAGTCAAATAATTAAAACTCAGATATCACACACCAATATCTGAGTTTGAATTATTCTGAAATATTGATTATTACCTCATTTGTCATGTGTGGACTATATTCCATATGGTTGCACAACATCCCTCTGCTTAGACAGTGACATCACTATTTTGGATTTACCTTTAGTACAAAGTGTGTGTATGTGTAAAGCTACGTTGACTTATGTTATTCATACAATACCTACTCACAAATAAACATCAAAAACAAAGCCGGCTGCAATGAATTTCTGTGCAAAACAGCTTTTACTACAAACACTTCCACACAATGTGGAAGTGAAGGATGCGTGCACAACTATCATCATGCTGTTAGGCAGTAGCACCCCTGCGCTGGGTGCGCCCCTCCCCCTATAACTGTTCTGTCTCGCGGAGGAGCTAATTTGTGTGCATCTGTGTGAAACACGCATAGGAAAAAAAGAACGACAGAAAGAACGGCTCCCCTCCAGCCGCGACTCGGCTCCCATCGTTCATGTTTATGAGCCGTTCAAAAGAATCGGTTCGTTCGCGAACGTCACAACTCTAACACACACTGAGTGGCAGAAAAACTGAGAGGAGGCGTTGGCGTTCAGCTTGATGTATCAAAGATGGGAAAGAGCTGCTCTGCGACTGATTATACAAACTGATTTAACAAGAAATAGGAGCTAAGGATCTTTTCACAGGCTGCCGAAAACTAAATAAGTAAGTATGGGACATGGATCAGTCACATACGACCGATACCCGATCCGTCCAATAGGTCTGGATCAGTGCCGATACCGATCCGAATATCGGATCAGTGCATCTCTACCTAGAAAGGTGCAACCTTCTTCATCAGTAACAAGAGGGCATCTTTAGAATATATTCCTTCCTACAGTACAGCAATGGTGGATATTTAACACTTCACACAAATTAGAGGGAAAATGACAAAACTCCTCAAGCAACATCTATCCTAAGAATAGAAATGTTATGGAATCCCTTAAAAATGCAGCTTCATTTAACTATCAACTGAATTCAGTGATGTGAGATCTGCTATATTCACAGTTTCCCAAAACTGTGTATGAAAGTTGAGCTGAACTCAATGCATGTAAGAAATGCTTCCCCGGGGTGTACAGTATGATCTCAACGACGCCTAAAAAGCATCTGAGAAGACTGCATTGTACTCGGTCGGCCGCAGAAAGTTCCTCGCTTCTTCCTGCAAACGTAACGGCGCAGCAGGTACAGGGATTAGCTTACAGTATCTGCCAGAGTAGCGTTTGCCGGTCCCATTAATGTGATTTCTTTCCTTTTTTGAGATCTTTACAAGTGTGGTGTGTCAATGAAAACCAAGTGAAAATATATTTTGAAGAATACAGCTGCACTTACTAGACAAAACATTATGCAGACTCGGTATGTCATGAAGGCAGCGTGGTGACTCGGTGGACGGCACCGCTGCTTGACAACTGGAGGTTTGAATCCTTCCCCCGCTCGATTTGTGAGGAGTTCGCCTGTCTTCCCCAAATTGTGTGGGTTTCCTGTGAGTCCTCCAGTCCACAGACAAGACGTTAGGTTAAGTGGCAGCCCGGTTTTGCCTATAGTGCATGACTGCATAAGTATGTGTGTATTCTCCCTATGAAGGACTGACATGCTCTTCAGGGTATATCCCTGCCCTGTATCCCATGCTGCCAAGGATAGGATTTATGCCCTTATGACCCTGATCAGGATAAGCTGTTAGAAGAAGGATGTATGTTGTGGAATGTTGATGTAAAATTAACAAAAAAAGTAATGAAATGCATTTGTATCTCAGACAGAACATAACTTCACTACACATGCAGTGGTAACTAAATCATACAGCGCCTTGATTTTAAAAGGCAACACAACTTCAAAGAGAACAACTGGCGGTAGTTTAGTAGCCGATCAAATTACTATCATACCAAAATCAGCAATCCTGACAATCTCCAAATGTCCCCGACTCACTGAAACAGGCAGCTGATCTGAGAACAGCTTCTTAAAGATAGATGGCAAAATAGTGCATTAAAACCTAGATCAATGGGATGACACTGCAGCACAGACATAAAGGGTTATTGACACACCAGGCCCCTGTGAGACAGAGAAACCCAGCGCCTGCACTCAAAACAAGCACTCACATGTCATCGCTGTTAAACGAAGCTCAATTTGCCAGCGTTGAACCATAACCCAGCGATAAGAGAAGTGAACATAAAACTTGAAATAAAAACTGTCCGTGCAAGAGTCAACTGCGCAGTTTTGGTGAACGACAAGCCACATTTTTTGGGATGGCAGACAGGAATAAGAGCACAGAAAAGCTTTCTGCTGTTTCAATGAGGATAAAACAGCAAGCAGCTGTCAGAGTTACCGTCGAAAACAAGCTGCCATAAACAGAAAATGAAAGACAGGGTAAAGTTATAAGAAAATATGGTCACCTAAGCCCTCCCCCATCTCACAGAAATCCTTTCAGAAAACAGCAATGTTATTTACTGCTTCAATCTATACCTTCTTACCTAGAAGATAAAGAGAGTAATTTATCTTGTTTTAATAGAATGCATTGATTTGCTAAGTAAACACAGCGAGAAAATTGCTAAAACATGACAAAATTGCACTTTAGAAGAAAGGAATTTCTTTTCTTCTGACGAAGAAGTAAGAGAAAAACCTAGACGATCCAGATAAAAGGACCTCTGGCCTCTTTCACAATATTTCCATATTCACCTCAAAGAACTCTAACAGCATTTGTATGACAAGAAACGGTACAATTTTCTAAGAGACACAGAACAAGGAGTAAATAAAAACAACCAACCTTTCATAACTTCTTAAGGCTGAAGAAATCTGAATATTTCCATTTAGCAAATTTTAATTTATCAAGCATCAGACATTAAGGACCACACTCATATTTCATATAGCGTCAGCATTAGCATGTTTACACGTACATCAAATGAAGCCTATGACCAAGAAGAAGAAAAAAAAGAAAAGTTCCTTCAAAGTAATCAATTGGGGATTTTAATTGACTCATATAGCGTATGGCGCTATGTCTCTGTGCCATTTCCTCTTAAAGAGCCTGGCTGAGCATGTGTCCCCTCACTCATCTCTTAGCTGCCCCAGTCTTCCTGCACATGTTACCAGGGGAAAGTAGGACGTAGCACATCACACGTGCTTAAAAATGCATAAGAGCAAAATTAACCTCTATAAATGTTGTCCAGCTCCTAACGACAAAAAAAATAAATAAAAAATTAATAAAATCCACAAATTATTACGAGACATAATTGTGGGGCAGAAGGTTTTTTTTTTTAGGTAAAACGTTGCCGCTAGGTCCTCCAGGCAGACGTCCTTAACGAGGAATGAAGATACATCAGAAAGCTCGGCTAGTGAAACCTTCATTTTGCTTTGACCTAGATCAGGCTTGCTGAGGGCCGGAGAACCTCCCCATGGAGCCCGTGCGAGGAGACTGACTACGCAGAAAAAGAAAAAAAAAAAGCTTGAGAGATCGAGCTATGTCACCGTTGGTCAGGAATCCATGTAAGATCCGATCGATTACACCTCAAAAGTGAAGGGAACTGTTAAGGGACCTGGTTTTCCACCACTCAGCTATGTAGTTTGACCTTGACAATGCATGGGAACTATCTTTCACCTACAGGTAAATATAATCACCACACTATACACAAAGGGCTCCTGGAGGCAGGACTCCCCACCTCATTATTTACATCAATTTAAGAGAGTCAAGGTAACTGATAGCTCACCATTAAAGTGTATGTCATTGAGTCTGGACTGAGTCTGGGTTCCTTAGAAGGGGAGGAGGGAATGGTGTTCAAACCATACTCTGTTCTAAATAATGAGCCATGTCCTCTCAATAGAGAGCTGGCATGGTTCAGAAGCATCTTCATCCACAGGCTCATCTCCCAGACATTAAACAATTGAGCTCTTCGGATGCTCATCTTTTGTTCAGTGCCTCTGGTTTCCACGTTCCTAACCCAACCCAGCTCAGAGGAGACTAACAGAATTCTTCTTGACTCTTTTTTTTTCACAGTCCTGTTCTACTCACACTAAATTATGTAACTTCTATGTTTCTGTACTATATTCTATATCTATCTATCTATCTATCTATCTATCTATCTATCTATCTATTTATCTAATTTTGCTAGTACAGTCAGTTCTGCTACAACGTGTGATATCACACCAAGAATCTGTTCCAATACGACTGATATATTAGTACCCAAGTCCGATACGATGCAAACTTGAATCTGTATTTGCAAAGCGATATGGGGTGTTTCTCAATACGAAGTACATAAAGATCCTACTTGTGGTCTTGGCAAGACCGCTCATGCTAACTTGCCTTCCACTAACAAACTTGGGGTGCAATGAATCATGGGATTGGTCTCGTAGCTGATATATGAGGGCAAGAACGACATTCGGGGATTTCTACAGCCCTCTGTACTTCTGTTCTTAAGTATTTGAAACGGTCTTCGGCGATGGAAGATTATGTAAAACGGGTACAAGACATTTTGAGAAACACACATGATTTAAGTGAGAAACACTATTTTCACACGCAAACAGCTACCCATGCGAAAAATAATGATGTCCAATTTTTGAACGAATTGTTCTTTTGAACCAGTTCTTTTCAGTGAATCAATTGAACCGGTTTTCAAATCTAAAATTGCTGAACTTTTTGTACACCTATGTATTACACAGGTTAAAATACATATAATTACATTTTTGTCCACTGGTATCGCAGTTTTTTTTTTTTTATTATTCATTTTGTTATAAGTTACTACAACCCTGTTTTTCCCATTGGATAAGTGTATTTTACTATGCAATTTTAGTGAAAGCGAGGTTTTTAAAGAACACATTACTCTTGCTGTAGCAGGACTGACTGTATTTATGAATTTCCTCAATACTACTGGACGACATAAAAAATTACACTCCAGGGAACCAATAACACTTTCTTTTCAAGTGATAGTTAATTATGAATAAACATTATAAAATCCCATGGGATTTGGAATGTACGTTCGGATAGAATATGAAAGGAGTTCTGCTTGCTACATAAAATGTCATGGTGAGATCTTGCTTGAACAATATGGTTAAGTTGAAGAACATGTGAACGTACAAAGAAATAGCAAAGAAACAGAAACTGCAATCCATTTCTTTAGGAAGGCATATTAGATCTCCAAGTTTAGCAAAGGATCAAACACTGAAATCAAATTACTCTTAATCAAACAGTTTATTGTGCTGTGCAACAAAGGAAACAGAAAAAAATCATTTAGAAGATCTTCCCCCGGCTAGCCCTGTTGGCTGCTTACCATCTGTGTTTTCAGCTAATTTAGAATCTGAAGTTTCAGTGACTCATGGGAAATGCACGGACTTCGGAGTTTAAAAGAACTATTCCTACTGGCAAATTAAAAAGAAACGGCGATTTCCCGTCCAGTTTTTAATGATTCTTTTTAAAAAACGGATTATTAGAATCGAACATGAATATATCATTGGATCCGTTCTGTTTAAAATGATGATGATTTGCACTCAAAGCTATGTTAATGAACAGCTTAATAAAATATGGAATCGCAAGGAAGATATGACCACTGGCCGTCTCAGGAGGAAGTGAAAAGGATTATGCACATTGTCTATCCCTCATCCAGCTATTTCTGTATATTGCAGTGTTCTGCAGTGCTTCCCCCCTTTCTTCTTGGTTGAAATAGTAGCCTGATTGGTTAGCACCTGTGGATTCAAAACCCTGCCTCTGCTCTATATGTGTTTGCATTGCAATTACTGTGCCTGCCTCCCAAAGTAACACACTTAAGCTAATTGGCATCTTCAAATTGTCTGCAGTGGGTGATCATGCATGCCCTGTGACAATCCAGTATCTCACCCAGTGTGTGCCCTGCACTGCCTAATACTGGCTCCAGGTGTCCCTGACCAGGATAAGCAGTGGGAAGATGGATGCTTTGCTTTTTTTTTATCCAACTAACAGTCTTCTTGATTTTGGCAGAGCTGGGCCCATCACTGTGCTGTCTCTCCCTGGAATAATAACACCTTTAAAAAGCCTCTTGAACACTGCACTGCACCCCATTTCACTGCCCCAGTCGAAGACTCTCCCACAGGAATTTATTGATTCATAAAGAACACCCGAAATAGGAAACTCAAACACAAATGAAATAAAAACAGAGACTTTGAATGCTTATACGTAATAGTGTTCAAACTCTGCAATGCTTGAAAGCATCTGCTGAATTTAATCACATTATTTTCACAATTTTTAAAATTCATATGAAGTGTTTTTTTTTCTTCAAAATCTGCTGGACATTTAAAAAAATACAAAAAGCTATATGCACATACTCTGATATTCCCGAGTACAAGATTTTACAATCCATCATTATTACGAATAACTAATACATATATAAAGAATATTTACACACACACACACACACACACACACACACACATACAAAAATGTGTGTGTGAGCAAGAGAAATGCTCACTGTATATTTTTGATCAAATACTGTTCACTGCTTCATAGTGCTAAAGCAAAAAGTAACATCTTGTTTCTTTCCAGTAGCTCTGTCATAATATCATGTTTATAAATAATCCCATCAGTCAGATTAATTGGACCAGTTTCTAATTGCTAATAGTTCAGTCTCAAAATGCATTTTATAGATATAAATCAGTATTACTGTGTGTGTCTTTGGTGCCAGAAGTTGCTCACTAGCTAACAGTGTAAGTCCAAATTCTCTTCGGGAATAACATAAATGAAAGTAGGTTGACGTTGACAATTTCAAGATGAACTCAATAATGACTTTGTATTGGCCTCTTCCTGCTCAGAATATGAATGTGACTTTCATCGTTTAATTGTTTATATTTTTCTGTCCGCAGAAATGTAACTTGTGGACTCCATGATATTATTAGATATAGAATTGCGTTCTTCTCCTGTCCGTGATGTGTGAAAAAAATAAGTCAGAACAACTGACACCAAGTATTGACACTGAACCCCAGTAAATAATGCAAATCCATGCAGTGGACTTATGTGTACAGTGTACAGCTCAATTATCTTTGTTTAAGACTGGTACTTCATTAATCACCTTATCCCACCCACTTGGTTGCGTACAATGTACTCTACATCCTTCCAATTAAATCAGGAACCTTGGGTGACTTTACATCTAAAACAGCTTTGAAGTTGTTATGTTCAAAAGTGAAAGAGGGAGTGACACCACAGTGGAGAATATTATGCTAATCATAAAAGAAGATAATTAATCAACAAGGGTTAATTTTTGTTCCTTTATCAGACTTTCACTTTAATCTGTTGCTGTCCACAAATAGTGAACTTATCTCCCAAAGAGTATTTAGAATGCCTAGAAATTATCAGTGTTTCACTTTTGGAAAACATTATTTCCTTTTTCTAATAATTAAAACTTCAATTAATCCTCTCACTTTGAAATGTAATTGGTAAGGACATGATAGCAGTATGAGAGCAAAAGCAGTTATCTATGTCACAAACATAATGGTGCGATAAGTTTTGGTAAAAAGCACAAAAAAGAATCATATCCAGTTGCAGTGCAATTTTCCGTACAAAGCTTCAGTTGTGTATTGATTTTGTTGTTGTTGTTGTTGTTATTAAACAGTAGTTTAGTATTAAAGGGCCTGCTGTGTATGTAAACACACTGCATTGCATGTGTAGTTTGAGCTGTTGTGAGGGCTTGTCGGATTCTAAATGACAAAATACTGAAAAAAATAGATGTGGAGGGAAAACTAATCTGCTAAAGTATAACCAGCTATAACTTTTTTTTCCCCTGTCAGATGCCTAAAACTGCATCATGAAAAGCTATGAGACACCAAAGAGGATTAAATAGTTTGGAATAAATGTTTCCAAAAATCGACTTAACACTTGAAAGTATTAAAGCTGGCACCAGTCTTGGGTGGATTGCAATCTATGTTCATTTGTTATCCTAAAATGTGAGATCAAGTACGGTACTCCAAATGTGGTATTTTCTATAAAAATCATTTACTCTATATAACTGGTTTTTCCACAAAAAAAGTTACATTTTTAAATATCTATTGCAAAAGGGCTCAATAAGAGTACAAAAAGGATGTGGTTTCAACTGTCTCCCTGAGGGTCCTCATTTTCCACAATTTACCTGCTGTGACATAATGCTCAGTCACACTTGCATACAGGCGTACACAGATATCAGCTCATTTACTTCTTACCGCCATTTTCCATGACCACAAAATGAGTTAATCACGCATTCGCATTGCATTAGTTACAATGGCTATGGAAATTTTAAACATTCTCATTGTGGATACTAACTGCAACCGGTTTCTTGCAATTTAAGAGAAATTAACAGATATTTTTGGATAAAATTCCAAGTTACCTGGAATTCTCTTTCATCCAGACAAAGCATCTAACTATAATATATTACACTATTTTAACCATTGATGCAGGAAAATAATAAGGGACACATGAGCAATGAGTTGTATATCGAGAACACATTTATGAAAGATGAGATACGTTTAAGCTCAGCACACAGAGCAAAAGCCATTAGGGTGACACAAGCCTGTGTAGGTCACATGGTTTCCCCTTCCTGCCGGGGCGAGATTTAAACCCTGGTGACCCAGCTACTGCTACCATAATCCATTACCTGGTGTGTTCACCGTAATGGTCCTGGTCATGTTAATGTGTTCCCTAGCTGTGAGGCTCGGAGTTAACTGAGCACTGCTTTTCATTTATTCACGACCCTCTATCAGTGTCATGTGTCTGGAGCCCGATGTGCAGACTTACAGATTGCGTAGGCAGCCGAAAAAGGCCAAGCATCTGAGGCAGAGTCTGGCTGAACGTTGAGGACTCATTGTCACCTTTGCCTCACCGTTGGCGTTGCTCGGAAAGGGCATCGTGTGGAATAATAACAACAGTACCTTATAAAGTAAAAATCCATGGAGACAATGTTATTGCATTCAGTTTATAAGTTGAACTCCAGCTGAATAACGCGCATTAGAAATAAAACTTAAAGCATTATTTTTTCTAAACGGTCTTCTAAGAAATAGGGTAATGCGTTAAGTTAGGGGGTTCGCAAAGTTTCTAAATCACTGGTAGCCCTTCATGCGGGCATTCCTTAGATTTTGGTAGCTGGAAATTAATTGTGACTAGCTCAAATGAAAAAAAAAGCTATTTTTAATGTATATATACTCACAAAAGCAATAATAATAATAATAATAAGAAGAAGAAAAATAAACATTTAAAAATTTAATGTGGAAACATATCCTAAAGGCCATTCTTATCATTTCAAGTTTGGCAAACCAGCCACTATGTAAGACAAAAGCAACATTAACTGGCACCAACCAGGTACTTGGAACACAACAGTTTGTCAGCATCACTGACATCCAGAGAGAAAAGCAAAAAGAAAGAGCTCCTCAGACAGTCCTTGCACCGGACATCCACGGATAAAACAAATCGATCTACAATTTTATAATGCATTCACTTACGTGCAATCAAAGCAGTTTTATTGTAATAAGAACAATAGGTGCAGAACTGTAACGTTAACATTACAGCACAGAACAACGAAATTGCTTAGCGTTACCATTACACGATGAAAATATTATAATGATGAAATTATATAATGATAAACAATCTATAATAATAAATGAAAAATAATAAGCAGGAGATTTATACTTGTACTTACGCACGAATACACCAAAATATTTTGTCCACAGTTTTTGTGCACATGCAGAAATGGAGAAATTAAACCTCCCGACATTTAGTCACTTTCATTTGCTTCAGTGTTACCCACGATGTTTATAAAACCACAAAACCTGCAGTATCCTCATAATGGATAGCCGACAATTCACAACCATTTTGCTTTTGTTGTGTATGGGTCTCATCCAGTAATATCTGTTTTCTCTTTATATTGTTGCTTTCAATTTGCTTTTATATAATGTTTTATATTGTGTTTAAAAAGCCATACTTAAGTTACTTGCTTTAATGGACTAAGATCGAATAGTCTATTTCCATGACTGACCATGCACCAAGATGGCAGCGTGAGATGACTGCGCAATAAATAAACTAGGGCTGCAACTAATGATTATTTTGATAATCAATTAATCTGTCGATTACTTTTTCGATTAATCGAGTAATGGGGGGGGGGGGCAAAAACCAATTCCATTTCCAGCAATTTTTAATAATCCAGTCTGTCTTTGTACAAAGGTTGTTTCCAGCAACTCACATAAAAAACAAATGTATGCTACATTGAGTATAAAAAATAATAATTTTGTAGCAGCTGAATCAATGTAATGAAATACACAAAATCTTGTTTTATGAAGTGCAACCAGCATGGTGCTTTAGATAATGTATTCAGTACTCAAGTTTTTTAATGTAAAAGCACAGACTACCGCTGCTGCTACTAAGAATATTATTAAATAATTGTCTAATGTTATTTAATGTTGATACACATATGTGACAGGGGGAGAACACGTAAGCGAGTGTGTCTGCATTTATTACGGACAAACAAAGTAAACATTTTTGCGGAGAAAAAGCCTTTTCCGCATTTTACGCTAAAAATGCGCCATCTTGCACTCTCGTGAAACGCCATAGACTTTAGGGACTGAGCGACGCAAATAAGACGATTGGTGACAAAAAACCCGTGAGCGGCAGGCGGCAAATTTCGTTTTAAAACGTGTCCGGTTGTTTCAGCATACTACAGTGATGAACTGTAAATAAGATAAATAACATAAGGCTATTTAGTTTGTTTAATAAAAGGACAAGATATAAACCAGTTCTATAGTTAAGGTAGCCTTAAATTACTTCTGTTGTGATCTGGCGCTATATAGAAAATAAAATTAACTTGGGGCGCCCCCCTAATAGAATGGTACGGTAAACACGTTGTGGTATATGTAGCCACATTTGTAGCCACATAATAGCTGATTGTGTTGACAACCACGACTTCCCCTGCGTTCATTTAAACACATGTGCGTGTGTGAAGGGACGGGGCGGGTAACGCGGCTGCCAATAACGCCATTGGTTGCACTTGAAGTTCGGCAGTATCCGACAGTAAACGGCTCATTAATAAGAATATTCTCAGAGTTCTGGTCTCGAAATAAAATCCCGAGTCCATTACAAGAATGAGTACAAATACGGCTGATTCAAACACAAGATCGAGACCTACTACAACATTTGATATTACTATAAATTTCTATCATGAAGAAATTAAGCAGTGGTGTAGTGGTAACAAGAAATTTAAGGTGGGTAAACTATATGCATAGAAGTAAAAACGGTGGGTAACTATTTATATCCTTAACATTAGTGATCTCAAAAAAGGTGAGTAAACGCTGTTTTGTAAATTTAAAAGGTGCGTAAATGGCGTGTATGTGCATTTACCCTCCACTACACCACTGAATAAAGGATTTGCGTTAAGTAATCTGAATAATTGCACAAAACAATCCAAAAATTCCACAACGTCATGTAATACATCAGTGTATCTCCGACCTAATTTCTGCCAATTATCGTCAAATTCTGGCAGAATTAAAACAGGACTCTGCTGTGCCCACCTCCGCCATTTTTTAAACGTTTTTTTCAATTCTCCCAGAATTCATCACGTAAACTGATGAAGGCACGCCATTGGTTCTCGTCACCTTTTTCTTTTATGGCGGTCGTCATCCAGCTTAATGGTACTTTACTGTCACCGCGGCTTTGGTTAGCTTACTGCTCCCAAATTAGGAGGTAGCCACTGTACTTATGTGTATAATAACGTAGACCCAACTAATCGGTTATTAAATTAGTTGGCAACTATTTTAATAATCGATTAGTTGTTGCAGCCCTAAAATAATCCCTCCTATAAATCAAGGCTTTAAGCATACACTTCCTAGCAGACAAACCATCATTTATTATCAACTTGGTGGTCAAAAATTTTCCTCCAAAAAATAATCTGTGCCTGTGATCAGAAGGTCGCCAGTTCGAGCCCAGCCTCGGCAGAATAGTCGCCCCTATGGCTGTTTGAGCAAAGCCCTTAACCCCCAGTTCCATGGGCATCCCTGCAGGTGGCTGCCCTTCACTGCCAAGTCTGCTCTCCTCCACATGGGTGTCATAGAGAGCAAGATGAAGGAGGCAAAAGGAGAAGTAAAATGTCACTATTATAATTTCTGGTAGACAGTCAGGTGTGGTGTTACATTTTGGTAGCCCAGCAAGAAACTTGATTTCCCAGGATGCTGGGCTAGTGATTTTATGAGCCACTTTATCATATATACGATATGACTATATAAAAAAAACAAAGTTTTAATTTTTTCTTGTTTTAATCATGGTCGGTGCAACAGCAAGCTGAAAACAACATAGAATGAATTCAGCACAGACAATTATCATCCATCCATCCATCTTCCCACTGCTCATTTTGGTCAGAAGAAATGTTACAGACTAGTAGATTTTATCTGTTTTTATTTATTTAAACACAACTGGGAATCAATTCATCAAAACTGAATTATCAAGCAATTAAGGCAAATAAAACTGCAATTACAACCATATTTTAACACTCATGTGTTACCTGGTTGTTCAGCTCCATTAACTGTGATGAAACCTTTTAACAGGAGGGGGAATTAAGGTGAAAATAAGCACATATCATTCAATTATATCAGCAGGCTGAAATAAAGTTTTTGAAAACCATAATACAAAATAAATAAATAACCTTCCAGTCCAAATCTGCTGAGGAATTAACAGGTAACACTATAGTGTTTGGATCTGACTTTTTGAGTCCATTAAACTTTTCTCTATTCATAGTAGCACTTGTCTAGCCTGCCTGATTACCTTTGTATTGAGATTTTTTCTCTTGTTTTTTTCATTCTTCACCCTGAAAATGACTTTGTTTGGCGCTATGGTTACTGCAGTTTTGTGCATTACTGTATGTGCACATGTAGACTGTTTGCTGCTCTGTCTCCTTGGATAAGGGCTTCTACCAAGCAAATAAATATTAATAATGTTCTTTCAGCCATTTACGATTTCACTTCACCCACTCTTTCAGGGGGCTCATATCGACAGCCCGTTAAAACATAACCCAGGGGCTCCTGTGCTTCGACTCAGTGCTTTTCCATCCAAACTATCCGCTGGCAAAGAACGGGGGGGGGGGGGAAAAATCTAACGGGGGTGGCAAACATTAATGTCAGCCAGTGTAAAAGTTGCATTTCACACTGTCTAACTTCATAGAAATGGATGCTATCAATTTTAGATTACAGAGAATGACTTGTAAGGGTAACCGCAAGTGACGAGGAAGGAACAGAGAGATAAGGCTCCATATGTTAGCCCAGACTCAGGCTACAAGGGCTGCCGTGACACGCTGTAACTTCACCAGGTGTTTCTGTCTGCAGAGGAGCAGACCGGGTTTTAGAATGGGAAATGTATAAAAGTTGGCCGTTAGTTATAGCACCCAGTCTCGCTTTTTAAAGGCACTGGTATGTGAGTAATGTGAAAGGCAAAAAAAAAGAAAAAAAACAACACTTGGAAGAAGTTAGGAATCACAATTTCACGTTCGCAATCACCTCATACACTGCCAACAGAAACATGTACAACAGTACTTACTGCACACAAAAATTTCTTGACTGAATACTTTTCAGAGCCGATCCTTGATTCCACACGTTCGTCCCCTTTGACGCATATTACGTTTTTTAAATTTCAAATCCATTTGGAAATGTAACGTACAAAAGCCTGAAACTTTTCTCATTGGGTTGTACGAGGCAGTTAGGGCAGTGACAAGACGCAGTGACTGCCGCCTTCATTGTCACTGGTTTCTTTCTTTCTTCTTTCTTTCTTTTATTATTATTATTTTTTTTTTTACAGTTTCCAGCTATGAAAGTCACTTTGAATAAAAATGCCTACCAAGCAAATAAATAATGCAAACAGACAGGGGAACACCAGGGAAGTCACCCTTAATTACAGATTGACCATAAATGTCAATGAATCTGATTTCTGTATTCATGGGTATAATGGTTTGTGAGCAGGTCATAGAAGGAGCAAATACCATCTCCATGCAGGTAATTTGGAATGTCTCAGATCGTTAAACTGGATTTTGATATCAGTGGCAGAAAGGTTCCAAATTGTTTTTCAACTATTACTAAGAATGAGTGAAAATAAATGGATTGTTGCCTTAACATATAGTCATTTTTGAACACATATTTTATTAGGAACATTCGTTCTTACTATGCACGAAACAACTCACCAGACAAATAATCTTATAACAGGACAATGGTTTCTTCACATGAATTAACTCAGTTATTGAATCAACCGAACTGAACATTTCTGACTTTCTGTTTTGATGGCATTCAGGTATTAACTAATGCTCCAGTGATTTTGTTTATTTTTATTTTTTTTTTGTTTTTTTGGCCAATCAAGTGTGGAGAGCGGAGGAGGAATAAACATCGCACTTGATATTCACATTTGCAGCTCCAGTCCATTTTAAAGGTCATGAGACCTAAAAGCAACCTTTTGCTGAACTATGTAAGATGACAATCCAGTGAAAACAACTAAACGAGGTAGGCAGAAGGAAGGGGCCCATACAGAAAACAACACCGATCTGTTAGTCACACACAAACAGACAAGCATGCACACAAGGACGTCTGTGAGAGCGTAAGAGACATACATAATATGGAAATCGTGACGGTTGTTCTTTGTTTGTTCTTTGTTTATTTTTTTTTTGGTGTAGGAGGAAAGAGATTCATAATAAAAAGGTCATAACAGTTTTATTCTGCAATAAAAGGGAAGGTCAACTACTCTTATTGCTGTTGCGAATGTGAAAATAAAGCCCTTTGCTGCACATTCACATAGACACAAACAAAAGCTTTCTCCTTGAACCTCCGCCAAGGTCTGGATTCACATTTTGGCTACTGAGCTTTTTTCCCTTCTTCATCTCTTCTACAGAGGAATGGCAGTGGACCAGACAGGTTGCCTGCAGCTAGCGGCTAAGAGTGAGGAGAAAATGCACATCACCCAAACCATTTGTATCTCGACAAATCCCTTGCCAAACTCACATACTGTGGTAGGAACAAAGGAACGTATCAGAGAAAAAGGGAAACTGAAAGTATTACATTCCTTATTACAAAGCTGGGATCAGCAGTGGCTTGTATTCATTATGGGTTTCCAGATTATTCAGCAAAATATTACCCGCTACCCCACCCCTCACACCCCCCCCCCTCCACTTGTCCAGTAATGAAGACATTTAGTGATGATAGCTCTGTATTTTTAATCAACCCCTGTTTTTTGGACTCACTGAATTTCACTATGCAGTGTAATCACCAACACAAACAGTAGGTGGCATCATGGGCATTGGCAAAATCCCATTCATCTGAAGAAGCCTTTATTTTTTTCTAAGGTGGGGGCTACTGCAACATTGACTACTCTGCCCAGTTTTCAAGGAGCGCTGACAAGTCAAGGCAGAAACATAATTTATAGCCCAGGGCTGACAGGCCGGACACAAAACTTAAAATAGACAGAAACTACTGGGATAAAATAACAGCCCATTTCACGTGGTTCCTCGGCGCAAGTAGATTTGAATCACTCTGTAGCTGCTATTGTCTGCACCTGACTGAAATCCTTATCACAGGACACTCGGAGCAGTGGGGTGGAAGGAGAGGTTAAACGATGTGTGCACTGTACTCATCGTCGCCTCCTTCAGGCGGACCGCGCTCCTTGATGGGCATGCCCTGCGCGTCCCTTTGAGAGGGCCAGGGATTATCAGAGAGGAAATAATTAAGGATGCTACAAATCGAGTTAACTAAAAAGCTTGACAGCAAGAGCTTACCAGCTCCTAATGACTGCGTGGCCTCGCATAACCGAAGCGAGCGGAAGAACTTAGAGGTCCTCATTAACATATAGTCACCCCACCCCTTCACACACACATGAACACACACAGGTTTGTAAATATATCTTTGTGGGGACTCTCTATTCATTTTTATGTGGAAAACTCTAATCCCAACATGACAACCTTAACCCCTGCCCAGCCCTAACCTTAACCATAAGTATCCAAACAAAATACGAGAGTTTTGGCATTTTTACTTCTTTGATCGTATTCACAGATCTTTGTGGGGACCTGAAAGATGGTCCCCCCAAAATAATAGGCCACTATTACATTGTGGGGGACATTTGGTCCCCACAATGTAATAGAAACCTAATCCACACACACACGCCCAAATGGAAGGCAGGTAAAAAAATAAAAAAAAACCCTTGAGACAAGATGACTGTAAGAGAGGAGGAGGGAGCATTGGCTTTGTAGAGAATGCTGTAGGCGTGCATCAGAACAGAGGCATGGGGAAAAGGGAGAGCGGTAGGATTTTGTTAGACCTTTGGGGTCAATGCTTGGAGCTTCATTGCAGAATAGAACATTCACATTTTCTAGCCTTCCACTCTACCCCGACACACAGCCTACAGTGTGCAACAGCTGAAGATCCACAATCAAGTTTCAATTTGAAACTTAAAGTAATACGACACGGGCAGACGATTGTGAAAACAGATTAGACCGATGCCAGCAGTACAAAGAAGATTACCTGATTCTTTTTTGCTGTGTATATACTGTAGTTAAGGGTTAAGTGTAAAGAGCCTTACTTTTAAGCAGAACCTACAAAAAGATAAGTTGAATTACCTTGCACCTATATTCTTACTTGTATTTCAGAAAAATCTGCAAAATCAACAAATGAAGCCTGTGAATCTGCCAGTTGCCTGCCTGTATGAAAGTGCACAGGAGAGTCGTTGTGTATACTGGTATACTGCATACTGGTACACTGCATCATGCCCCACTACACATTTACCTACAATGGGAAAGCAAACTACAATAGAAAATACACTCCCAATTTGGAAGACATGGGGAGAGTAATTTGGACCCATTGAGTGGAGCAGAAATGCACATTCCTTGGGTCAGAAAAGAGGGTAATGGGTTTTAACAGTTGAAGCCAACAGCATTTAACATCATAATGAATGCAGGACGATAAAACAGTGATAGCCAATAAGCTCATTCTTTCACATACAAAATCGGAAGAATAAAAAAAAAAATGCAAGATAATTACTTGCTACTATAAAATAGAACCAGGAGATACTGCCTAAATAAATTCACACATGGAATTAGCTTATGAGTAGTGTTATTCATATATAAAATGTATTTTAAAAATATGATATTTTAGCTAATGGCATAATTATATGCACGGAAGCTGTGGGAACTTGATCATAAATTGTAATGCTCATTATTTGTGCATGCTTCAGACATAACACCACCCACATTCAATTTTTAGTGATCTGAAAAGTTGAGTATTCTTAGACATGTCATGTGATGGATTGGTGACCCGTCCTGGGTTATTCCCTGACTTGCATCCATTGTTTGCGGGTGTCACGACCTACATCCCTGCCCCTCTCGTTCTCTGCTACTAATCTGTCTTACCTCTCATTTCAGCCCTCATGTGACTCACTCCAGCTGCCCCTCGTCTGCTCCCTCGTTAGTGGTGTATAAGAGTGCCTCCCAGTCCTGTGCTCCCCAGTCTGATCATTGATGTCACTACCTGCATGTGCTCCTCAGTGTGCCGAGTGTTTCTGCTTGATCCTCCCTGCACCGTTTTGACCCCATGTGGTCCGTTTCCTTTGCCCTGCCTCAATGGTAGTATGCTTTAATGAAGCCCCTTTTGGTGTTCCCCCACTCCTGCCTTCTCCTCCGTCATTGCCAGTGAAGTGACAGCAGGATAGGCTGCAGAACCCTGCAACCATGGGAAATAGATGGAAGGATGGAGTACTCTAGGTAGATCAAAACAGACTAAGACAAAAATAATACTGGAAATACTGTATACGTATATACTGAACTATATAATGTTGTAATTTTCAACAATACATGATTACCAGATCTTTGCAGTGATGCCTACTAACTGTATCATGCATATGGAGGAAGAACTTTGAATGCTATTTTAGCATGTTTGTCTTGAGGCATGACATGCTTTTTTAAGTTCTGACACAAAACTTCTAGAAATCATGCATACATTTATATGATTGAAGAAGGGAAATCTATGTGTATCTTTTAATGATGTCTTTAATGGCTTCTAGGAGCAGATGGTAACAGTTATATGGGTCTGACATTTCATTAAAGGTATGTTGCCTTTCCATCCATCCACCCACCAATCCCTCCCTCATTGAAATTTTCTTCGCATCTCAGAAGAAATCTCCAACATCCTGAAAAATGCCGGCATTACAGAAACCGTGAAAAGAAGAATCAGGTTTTTGTCTTAGAGAATATTTTACCCTCAAAAAATATCCGTTGCAATATGATTAGGATCCAGAGAACAGAATTTATAAACTCAGTAAAATCAGTAACTGAACTGCAGTACCAGCAAAGACTGCATACATTTATGACTGTCACTGATTTATATTTCAGCATAATATTGGCATACTTGCATGAGTATAGCGTGCCCCCGAACTCATTTATGATATTTTAATTTTCTGTTTCCCATAAACCTTTGCTGCAATGAAAAGGTAAACAGCGCTTAATGGACAGCAGCTAATTACTGCCTGTGATTTATAAGCCAATACAAAATGCTTATAAAAACTAAATAAGTCATACAGTATTCACTCCAGGAACAATAAAAAGGGAGACCTTACTCCTAATTTTTTAAGTGTTAGAACCTTACTCCTAATTTTTCAAAGTGACAGAACCTTACTCCTAATTTTTAAAGTAATAGAATTCTGGTTTTCTGCAAAATACTGCAAGAATAAAGTTTGGAGGCACTAGTCTATTGGCATGTATAACCACAAGGGCCTAAGCATTTGCTTAGGTTGTTGATAGAAGGAATCCACCCTGGCCACGCTGTGCCTACTGCTGCCTGAATAACAAATGCAACTCCACAGATTTAATCTGCAGAGACAATATTCAGAAGTGAAATTTGTGCCTGTGCTGATTTACATAATCAAAGTAAATACTCGGCAAAACTGGAATCTGCAGGCGTCACACCTTATTATCAGACTTATGTTAATTTGTATCTCCTCCAACACCTCCAGCCTTTAGACGTACAATTGAAAAATTCTGGTTAAAAAAATAGTTTCATTTCTACTCAGTGAACAGGAATGAAATGCAGTTTTGATGTGGGTTGAGGACCAAGGTCAAGTTTTCTCGCCCACCGTGTATTAGTTAAGCAAACAAATAAAAAGATCCACCCGGTGGAATCTGTGATCAGCAGCCTTGCCCTAGTACAGAAAAGCAGAATAATGACAACCGATTTATATTCTCTAACAGATGAATTACGAATACAGAATATTTAATGAGTAAAGATAATAAAGAATAAAGTTTCAATTAGCTTCCCTGATCCAGGCAGCCATTCAGGTTATTTGTAATTCTTTTGTTGCCCTGGTGGCCCCATTAGTCCAAAGCCCCGGCCGAAATAATCTGCTTCAGAAACATTCATTTCCGAACAGTGGCCTTTGTGAAATATTTTAATCAGTATTTTTCAGTTTAAAAGAGGGGGGAAACTCAAGCACTGGAACAACTGTGCTTCTAATTTGGCATTAGTGCAATATATCCCTCAACAGTCAATGCCTTACTAATGAGTAATAATAAATAAATAAGAAAAATCTGGGGAAAAGATTTGAACTGTATGGTTGGTGAATTACTTTCTCCAGTTACCGTGTCTTTCTTTCCTAGACTTAGGGCCCAGGATCACAGCCTCCTCACAAACAGTGCCGGCCTATAACAGTAACGTCTTAATGAATCCCTTTTTCAAGTAAACAAAATAGGCAGTGAGAGGGCATGTTTAATTCGTTTACGTTGCTCCTTCAGCTATGAACAGATTTTTAATAATTTATGTCTCAGGTCGCTGTGTGGCCCTTTCTCTGTGCAGTTATGAGAAAAATTTTGATAATAGATGGTAGAAGGCTCCAGAGTGATATTAGACTAATGAAAAGCACTCGTCCTACTTGGCTGCTGGCCCTTATATCGCTCTCCCATCTCTCCTTGCGGGCTTCTGAATTGAAACTAGATTGGCAACTGATCAAGTGTCCTATCAGAACTACCGATATCTCCATTTAATAGTCTTTAGGAAAGGTTTTATCAAATCTGAATGGCAAATAAACGTTGCAGCTATTTTAAAGCCTAGCTTAATTTATTATATAAATATGTTCGATTCAGTCAATGATATAAATTACATAATTGATACCACCCAATGTCCTCCAAGACCTTAGATTGGATATCCTGAAGATCCTGATGATGGTGGAACTGTGATCCCCTGAGATTACGATCATCATCTGCTACACAGATGACCACAGAAATGTCCACTTTACCCCACAGTTTCGGGTTCTATGGTGTTGAAGCGTCGTGGCCAAGTAGATTAATTCAGGCTTGATAGTGCTACATTAAACGCAAAAAACAGAGAAGAGAACCAACTTGGGCCATCATTAACACATGGAGTGATGTACCGGGCACTGGAGTGACAGCCGAAAACTGGCATACTGAGCACAACAGTGGACAGGTTGGAGGAAGCAGGTTCAAGCGATTGTGATGAGATTGGACTTAGCCTCAGAGAGTCAGCGTTTCCAGAAACAGGTGGGCCGAAACCAATTCATCCAATCATCAGCATAACAGTCCAGATCATCGACATGGTACATTTTCCATTTCACTCCTCATTTTAAAATAACCTTTAGTTTTCACTAGAATTAAGGGATTAAGGTTGATGGGAGGTTGTTGAGAAAGTTAGCAGGAGGGCAGTTAGTAAAAATAGATTTTGGGAAGTGGAACAGCAGGGTTAGGCTTCTGCTTGTCGTACCAGCTGATGATTTTTATTATGGCTTTGATTTTCAAATTTTCAAATAACAAAGGCCACACACCTACTCTGCTTCTACCCAATCTACAGAGAGGAGAAGACCTCGTTGAGTGAGGTTACTGCTCTCTGGCTATTAAAATATGTCATGCATGGGGCTGGACAAACAGGCCTGATGACTGAGAAGTATCCATCACACCTCGGTGTGATTAGACGATCAACTGTTGTCCCTTTGGTCTGAAAGGGTCGCATCATAAAGGCGACTGGCAGCAGAAGCAACCAGGAGCATCATATTGCTATGCAAGAAGTTCATTTCATGCTAAGTCAATCTTGCCATGAATGTCTGACTCCTGCCAATCGTGACGCTGCCACCCAGAGAAAAAAAACTGACGATATCCATTCCAGCCAAATCCGGCATCTTTCAAAACACATATTTTTTAGATTTTCTTTCTGTTTGTATCTTATCATTTCTGCCCTGCATAAGTCACCGGGTCATCTGGTCTTACTGCTGTTGTCAATATTATTCTCAAAAGTTTGTGAAATTCGTGAAAATCTGCCTGTATTTGTAAATATAAGGTTACGTCAAACAATGAAATTGATTTAAATCCCATAGCTGCTCTCAAGTGCCCTGTCAACAGATTGAGGGAGGCCACAGAGTAGCATTTCAAGGAGAATATTAACCTTAATTGTATCCCTAGGGCGACTGGTGTGAAAGAAATATGAGTAATGACCATTCTGGAATCCTGAAAGTCCTATACAGTACTCAGTTGTTACAAAATCAAAGAACAAAAGCAGGTAATGGAGTAAACAATGCGGCAGTAATGACATGTATAGCTACCATTGTATATTCACAGCAGGCTTATTCTGTAACCTAAACGATACAACTATGGTAGGTCACAGAGGAATAATTTTCTTCTGCTATAGGTTTTAACTCTTGCAAATCACAGATTTCATTATATAACAACCCACACAACATAACTACTGAAAATATTAATGCAATAATAATTAAAGGACATAAATCTAATGGACTCTAGTATCAGAGTCAGCTGTTAATGCAACTCTGAACAGAGCCTCTCAAACCTTTACCAGATACATGTCTTCAGACTTCTAACACTGCCTGAATATAATTCAGAAGAGAATTTGGAAATATATTTACGCAATATATTCTTCCAAAAACAAACACTTATACATTTTTTATACAAGTAAATAAATTAGTATTTATGTTATTTTCCTCCTGACAACAGAGAGCAGTGTTGCTGTGGCAACCACAAGTAAGTTATTTTGTATTGGACATGTTGTCGGGGGAAAGAAGCTAGATGAATTGTGGGCCAGCAGTTTGCGTAATTAGCAAAACAGCCGATATGATAATGCTTCCATTGCAGTGCCCATTCCTCGTATTTACGCTGTCATATGCACTGATTTTTAGCAAGACTAATACTGTCGTTTAATGTATTAAGCATCATATGGTGTATGTGAGATACCATTTCAAATGACATGCACCATTATTTGTGCAAATCATGTTGGATAAGTTTAGAAAGAAAAGTCCTGACATTGACGTTAAAGAGAGAACAGTGTTTTAAGTGACTACAGTCGACTTTCAGACTAATCTGTCTGAAATGGAATAAAGGTATATACTCACAGTCAGCAATACATTAGCTTCCATCGGTCAATGAGTCGCTTACAAGATTTAGTAAATGTAATAAGGTGGGCAACAGACAAAACACTTACTGGAGGGAAAAAGTCAGGGTGAATCTGTGTGAGGGGAAGTGAATAGGCGTCGTAATTCCCACAAAATAGGCACCTTTCAAATTCGGTGCAATGCCACGCTGAATGGTGGATTGCCCTGCTTGTCGCTTACCCAAGGTGATCTCTAGAACAGAGCCATAGAAGTATCATGCATCCTCCATGCGTCATGCCAGTGTTTTTGGCACAAGCCATGGGACTGATGGCCAAACATATATACATATGACTTTACTCTCACAGGTATACCTGTACTGTACTATGTTTTGTGATGTATTTTATTATCAAACACAGATTTTTATTTTTTTTTACCCTGTGAAAGTTAGAAACCTTCCTCATGCTTTAAGACATGGAACGCACCAAGATAAATAAAAATCTGTAATAAGGCCCAATAGGACAGCAGCAAAGCAGTGTATTACAACCAGGACCAGAGAGCTGTCCTGCTGGTCTGTGACTGGGTGCAACTCCCCAAGTGTCTCCTCCTCCCCACTGATGTTATCAGGCCATTTAATCACCACACTTTGTTCTTCCCTCTCACATCTCTCCATATTACTATTACCACTCTCCCATTTCACCTTTCTTCCAAGATCATAATCTCATCTACTTTACATTTGCTGTGGATGTGACTCTTGCAGCGCTGGCAAGCCATACAGCAGCTGAACTTCTTTTATTATTATTTTTTAATTCACTTTCTGCCAAAGAGGTTCATCGAGTCATACACGAAAAGATTTGTACTGTTCTATTACTCAAATTGAATGGAGACCCTGTTTTTTTTTTTGTACAAAGCTTTAGAAAGGTAGAACCAAAAAGGATGTGCCAGTGTGGATGAATATGGCCTAAAGTAGAAGAATCTGACTGAAGACAAGCTACAGGGAGTCACATTAATCAGTGAAGATTGCAGCTACAGTTTGATATGTCATTTATCAAATACAGGCACAATTTCTCACTGTACAGTGAGAAATTGTAACTGCAATTACTTCAACTTTTAGTAAAAGAATTGTAGCTATCTGGCCTGAAGATAATGTAGTAGTTTTCATATTATATATCTGCATGACTCGCTGGGACTAAAGATAGGTCATATTTCCCTATTTCGAGTTATATGCTGCTCTAATATGGAATTAGACAAAACATCACAGAAGAACTGTTAGAGTGTGTTACCATGGTAACATAACAGAATCTTAACAGAACATATATCAACAAAAGCGACTTCTTATTTTACAGGATTGAACTTTTAACATTTACTTTTAAGAAAAACATTTACTCAGATAGTTAAAAAAAAAAAACAGTTACATAGACAATGGAAATAATAATGAGGAATAAGTGGAAATACATTGTGAGCTGTGGGTTACTGTGATCGTGAGAGCAAACACAAAAACTCCTTTCCAAATCCAATAATAAAAATTTATAGGTAATGCTTTACATTAACTGCATTATAATAATGCATTCATTATGCATTCATAGAACACTCTTAAGCAGTATGTAAGCATACCGTATCATCATAACATGCCTTAATAGCTTTAAAATACATAAACATTATATGAATATATAATTATAATATGTGTTATTATCATATAATGTCTTTTATTAATGTGTACTATAGTTCACTATAGCTGATACAGTATGTTAGGCTGTTAAGGTGAGCTTACATGCTGCTTATTAATGTTTAATGAATGCTTAATTAATGCATTATGAAGGTGCACAATGATTTATAAATGCCTTATAAAGGCACTGTGAAGGTGCAGTTGATGTAAAGTGTTACTAATTAAAAACTTACAGTTAGTGTGTTATATAATCCAATTGCAAATTCTGGTCCTTAGTAATTAAACATAACAGAAATACTGAATTGTATAGCTCTTTGTTACAACCTGTGTTAAATAGTATGTACACAAAAATACCTGGTACAATCATCAGCAACTTTAATTACAATCGGAAAAAGGGTAGATCCCTTTGCATATGCTATATTTCAGCCAATAAACAAGAGACTGTGGCCATTTAACGGAACTGCATGACTTGCTTGTGAAACGGTCATTGTAGTCTCATGAGACAATGATGAAGATAACTGCTGCAAAACACCTTCTACTCATAACACACCTTCCCATGGAAACTCCAAATGAGGCATTTTGCCTGGGATGCTGAAGAAGCAAGTTTCCTACATATAAATAAAAATTAGTTTACACCAAAAGACCTTCAGAGACTTCTGCTTGTGCTAAAACTTTTCATGTTATAATTAGGTTCCCTTTAATCAACGTCGAGTACTTCTGTGTCCAGACATGGCATTGAAAGTGCACTACTTTTAGTTTAATCAGACAGTTCATGCAGCCACAAAAAGACCTAAGAGACTCATCTAGCACATAGGGGACTTTTCCAATCATTCTTTGAAGTACCTCTAGTTGTGAGGAAATGATGATAAAATGATACTCTGTTTAATGGAGGTCTAATGTAGTAGTAATGGAGCACTGGAGCCACAAGTGCATTGGAAGACTCGACCATTTTGCTTCTCTCTGTCGCCTTCATGTAGAAATCTAGCTGGTTCACTCGCTCATCTTCTACCTCAGCGGCCGCAGCCGTACGACACCGCCTCCAGCGTTACATGCCGACTCCTGTGCATCACGGTATCCAATTGATTTTGCTGGACCTGGCCAGAGATTCAATTTCTTTTTCTTCTTAAATGACACTGCAGAGTAAACACTGTATGGTTCATTAGGAGTGGCCAGCTTGGAGACCACCGATCCCCTGACACGGACACGCTCCGCTCTGCACAGGCCTTGTCAGATAACCAGGAATTAACTTGGCGCTTGCTGGAAGGCCATGCTAAGTTCTCGGCCAGTTCTTCGGGGTCTGGAGATTAAATGAGTTCTGCCCAAGATTTCCACATAAGCCATGCACTGTTACCTCTGCACCTGGAACAGAACAGTAATTGAATCTCTGGGCAGGTCCAGCCAATCAATTAGATAATGAGAATCTGTGAGCAAATCTTAATGTGCTGCATTATTCAATATGCTGTATCAATACTGCAAAATAGGAAGGAAACATTAAATTACTGCACCTTTAAATACAGATCAGAAAAAGGATGAAAAATCTAGACTTAGGCCATTCATTGATACATGCAGAAGTATCCAGCACTAAAAGTTACTGATACACATCGCAATTGCTAACTACGGATCAATATAAGCTTGAAAGCAAGCGCTGCTATTGCGTTTGACTATAAACATAATTAAACACTCGGCATAATATTTGCAGATCACAGGCAACATATAACTGAGGATGTGGTGTGGAGCAGACAGACGTTAATGCAGGGCGTAACTGTAACGGCAAGACCTTGGGTGTCCCAAGTGTAAATGTTCACCTCCTGAAGAAACAATGCTTTGTCTAATTATACAGAGAAAGCAAGTGCAAACCTTGTGCCCGTTGTACTTATTGATTTGTGATATTAATTGGAAACAGGACTTTAAAAGAAGTCGGTGAGATCTCATTAGATGAATAAGCAGAAGTGCTTTTATTATTATTAATTGTGTTTGGAATTTTTGGCAGTGATATTTATGCTCATGGATAAAATGCATGCCATTGGCAATTTTATTTATTATTATTATTATTATTATTATTATTTTAACTCCCAAAACTACATAAGCAGCAATCCATGCAAAGTTACTTCACTCAGTCATTTTACTGAGTTTTTATGAACTTACATTTGCAAGGTAAAATGTACTGATTCCCTGTGATCCTCAGCAGCTAATATTTTCGGATACTCATGACTTGCTCTTGACTTTTAAAAGCAATACATTTTTTATAAATTCATGGTTTTTCCAAGACAACCTAAACAAGACTGTACATATTATAAATAGTTTACATTTTGTGACACTGTAAATAGTTTATTTTGGCAGAAGATCAGATAATTTGTAATAATAAAAAATGGCAACAACATTAGGTAACTTCTATCTATGTTTTAAGCATTGTTTTAGTTAAACAGCAGAAAAAGCTGAAGAAAGTCGAGATAACTGGTTCTAAGATTATTATCCATCCATCCATTATCTATACCGCTTTATCCATCTGGGTCGTGGGGAAGCTGGAGCCAATCCCAGCATCTTCGGGCGAGAGGCGTGGTACACCCTGAGCAGGTCTAAGATTATTATATTGGATACAATTTTTCTCTATTACCATGTATTTGTATGTTTGTTACACATAATTCTATGGTTCTATGATTCAATTTCACAACTCTAATAGGTATCTAGGTGCCCCCGCATACTGAGAAAACACTGCGAATTATGCTAAGTAACACCCACATTATTTCTATTTATGGAAGCACTGAAATGAAGCAAAATTATGCCGAAGTACGTATACATAAAAAACATAAACTCATATTTTCAATTGATTAGTTATGATTATTTTCATTTGTTCTCAGATTTGTATTAATTATGCGGCAGAATGTTTAATTTATGGTGTTTTAGCTGTATATGTTGGTTGTAACCAAGGGTTTGCTAATACAATCATGAATGTCTATGGAGGACAGTCTGCCACAGACCACCGAGCATTTTCCCTTCCCTCTTGTGTGGGATATTCTATTCAGAGTCTGGCTGTATTGTTCTGAAAGCACCTTTATAGCTAAAGAGCACCACATGTTATCTAATGTAGCGCAGAAAAAAGACAGTATGCAGTATGTTGATACACTGGATACATCGTGTGTCTTACCTCTTACTTAAATGTTAAAAAAAGTAAAACAGTACATCACAGTTTCACTAAAGATTATTAGCAATTTTTTCAGATGTACAAATTACCATGGATACTGCAGAACAGCAGCTCTCCACTTGCACCCCTTCAACCAACTACTTAGAGACCCACTATCCATAAATAATTACAAACTAATGCAATTATAATTACAGATGGTTGATTACTGGCACGCTTATTCTTAATACAGACTGATACAAAATTAAGGTATTTACATTTTTATTGATACTGATTTTTCTTGAAATTTTCTACTGTCATGGTACAAAGGAAGAAACATGGTTACTTTAATTAGGAATAATGAAATTGTAAAAACAAACTACATAATACAAGTCAGAGAGATTAAAGAAAAAAATAAAGACATTTCTAAACACAGATTAGTATAACTAGAGTATTTCACTTGAACAGACTACTGTTAAAAATTAAACTACAGGAATTATTTTTTGAATATGTGTTCTCCAACTTCCAGGATTGCAAAAATTGTCTATGGCTTCAATTACACCTGAATATTGCTTACTTTGCAATCTTAGACTGAAATTTCAGATTAGTTTGCGTGTCTTTTATAACCAAGCTAACGGCCAACTTGACGTATACTGTCCCACTCGGATCATCTTCTTTTAGTTTTACACATATAGAGATCAGGTCTAAGAATGTTTTTTAATCCTCAGAAAAGTCTGTCATCTGTGTCAACTGCAATGTTAAGTGCAAAGCAGGCAGGAGGAACTAGTAGTCATTAAGGAATTTCTATGTGCCCAGTGCGGTCAGAGAGCACTGAAATGTGAGGTAGCAATTTAATTGCCAAACAATCTGCTCTTCCACTTTAATAGAGTCCCGTCTTCTCCACTAGCTACCATGCATTCTCCATAATTGAGTTCCATATGACATAATGGGAATACAATAATGCCAGATCAGTGAAATAAAAAAAAAAACGAGAGCTAAAAAGGAGAAAAAATAAACTGCCACGGCAGATGTGAGCTCCTTTATATGCTTTCATTATTTCAGTTTGGTTTTGGAGCATTATGCATGTGCTTTATTTTTTCCTTTCCGGAGCAGTTAAATGACAGAATAAGTTCCGGGAGGAATTAATCACAAGGCACTTCATGAGAAAATGCTGCTGATTTCTGCCGGCAGCAGGCCGAAAGCTCTGTCTTTATGACAGTTCCGGTGACGGCAAAGGGGAGTCATTGAGGGGGCTTTTGCAAACGTTTCCCCTCTAGTGCAGTGGAGTTCCTACGATAACCTTACATTTAAAGTGACCACACAAACATTAAACTCCCTGCATCTGAAAGGCAAAGCCTGAGTGCAAGTGATAAGCAATAAATCGGCGGAAACCTTACAGAAGCGTGCGCACACACACACACACACATTTATCTTCATTTCTTTGTGGGGACTCTCCATTCATTTCTATGGGAAAAACCCAAGAACAAACGACAACCTAACCCTCTACCCAGCCCTAACCTTAGCCATAAACAACCAAACAGAACACTTCCATCATTTTTAGTTTTCTAGTTGCAGTCACAGAATTTTATAAAAATTTTTCCCCTCCGAAAAAAAGGTCCCCACAACATCAAAATAACAGGTGTTTATCATATATTTTGATCCCCATAATGAAATATATAGATGACCCCCCCCCACCCCCACCCCACACACACACACACAACCAAGGCTGATGGGCACCATAAAACATTAATTTCCTGTTGAATTGTTGGAAAAGTCCGATATTCATATGACCTGATATTACTTTTTAAAATGCCTCCTCATAGTTATATTCTTATCTATCAACCAATATGTATACCGGCCCCCTCCCAAAAAAATAAAGAGCAGAATTAATACCTAACAAATTTCCCATGTGCCAAGGCTGAATCACCCTGGACGCCACCAGAAAGCATGACTGAATAAACATCAGCTGAAAGAGAAGGGGAAGGCGAGATATTAATGAAAGGCAACTCATAGGATTACATTTCCCCTTGAATATTACACCTGTCATAAATATTTTTTTGTTAACATACAATTTTTGTGTTTTAGCATGCAGAATGCACACATTGCTAACTGCATCAAAGGCACATCAGCAAAAGTAAAGTAAAAAAAAAAAGCTAGAAAGAGCCCTGTGAGCTTATACACCCCCAGGCAAAGGAAGCATCAGAATATCAAGTTAGCTTATGTTCTACTCAAATCACATTTAGCTGCCAAAAAGGAAGAACGACACCACCTGAAAGAGACGCTTCGCACATAACAACTCAGCAGTTTCCATCAAAACGCGAAAATTTTGTCTTGAACTTCAAAAGCGCTGAGGATTTGTTTCCTTCTGTTCCACTTTGCCCTATTGCCACTGTTAATTGTGACTCACTGCTGTAAGAGAGCAACACTTCTCTTGGGTTCTCTCTCGATTCTAGTCACCTCTGTTTGCATGCAAGTACTCTGAAGCTGTGTTTCTCAGACCGGTCCTTGGGGACGCTTCGACACTCCATGTTTTTGTCAGGAGCTGGGAGGGAGCAAAAACGTGGGCCTCCTGGAAGCTCTCAAGGACTGGCCTGAGAAACACATCATTACCATACTGTCCAGGTCAGTCATGTTGCAGTATCGAGTGGCTGCTGACAACCTGCGGGTACTAGGGGTCTAACAGTACAGTACATGGTGTATTATCGAAGCGTTCAGTACGCCCCTGACGGTTTGATACATGAACTGTGGTAATATGATATGGCTGTTATATCCTACAGTATATGCATTAGTGTGAATATAATATGATGCTTTTGCTCAAATACATCTAAAAACCTGTCGATAATTATCTGACATAATCCCACCCACTGTCGACAACTGTCTGACATAATCCCACCCAGTCGATAATTATCTGACATAATCCCCCCCACTGTAGACAATTGGCTGACATAATTCCACCCAGTCGATAATTGGCTGACATAATCCCACCCACTGTCGACAATTGGCTGACATAATGTGACGCCGTGGGGTTGGTCAGCAGCCGGCATGTTTTGTACTGCACTTATCTTTATTTGGTGTAAATTAATATGGGTATTTGTCTATTTTTGGTAATTGTAAATGCAGTAACTGTGTAATGTCTGCCGTAGAATGTGTGTGTTTCGTTAGAATGTAACTATGAGTGTCATGTAAACTGTTGGTTTCCTTGTCTGTGCTGCTGCTAGTATTAAAACCATAGTGGGTCTTAACAAAGACAGTATTTCATTTTAAAAGAGCTGTCATTTTCTTTATTAAAATGACTCGACCACTCGTCACAATACATTGGTTTTTTTGCCCCATTTCAGTGGGTCTGCTGCTTAAAAAAAATTCTTTGCTCTCTCTGGTTATGGAGTTTGTAATATTGATTATCTATCTATCTACACTTACTATGCTGTGGATGCCTATATTTGCTTTTTAACAGCAACATGCTTTGTATATGTTCTTGTCAAATAAAATATTTTTTCTTCATACAGCTAAGATTTGGTATTCCAAAAGTATTCTTCCAAAAATAATGTTAAAAAATTATGTGTGTGTGTGTGTTCATTTGAAATAGAATAGACACAGCACCTACAGGTTATCAAAGTTAAGAGGCAATTTTAATTTTTATGTTTTTCTCTCTTTGATTTCGCATAGTAGAGACATAAACTAGACCTAGTCATTCTGCCATTTTCCTGCAATTGTTACATGGAAAAATAAAGAGTTCATTGTTGAATTAAATGGTGATGTATTTTTATTTTCTTCTTATATATAAAGATGCCGAAACCGTACCGTTACTGTGGTCCAAAAACCATGACACATATCGAACTGTGGGAAAACTGCCCCGTCACACCTCCAGTGGGTATTATCAAATGGGACGACATATGAGGAACAGAAGTAGCAGTCAGCTCAATTCTTGTACATCATAAACGCAAATGTTTTCCATGTTCGTTTCTAAAAGAACAAAACAAATGTGTTTTCTATATTTATCTTGTTATGGTTCAATAATAAGTTGTTTAAAGAGTCACCCAGGTAAAGGAGAGGAAAAATTGGACCCCTGGGTAGATGTTTCGGTCACCAGTTGTTCATCATCTAAGTGAGGTGATATTATGACCTCATTCCACGTGGTCACACACACTGAAACCTATTGAATGGATCTCAGATAAATGAAAATTGGCATTTGTGGCATGCGCTTTATGGGCATGCTCTAAAGTCCGTCTGACAAGAACAAAGGAGAGCAAACATAGTGGTTCTTAATTCATCATATTGATTTATCCCGGCACAGCAACCAACCTCGTGGAGGAAAACTAGTGTAAAAGAACCAAAAACTCTGCATACAGCTGCCCTTCTCCCCCCCACACACGAGCATCATGAACACAAGTGCGACCCACACAGAGAACCACACTGAAGCACATACACTCAGCTTCTCCCAGTGTCAAAGTGTTTTAACCCACACTTTCTCCAGCATTCTTTTTGCGCCCCCATTGTTTTACTATGGGCTTTCTGTCTGAGCTTGGAGTGCTCTTAACACATATCTGCTGGAAAGTTGCTTATAACGGTACGGACACTAAGCAATGAAAAAAACTGACCAACGGTGTACTTTGGCCTCCTAGAGGGGCAGCTTGGCTCGGAGGGGAAAGACTCCATACACTTAACGTGTTCCAGCAGAAGAGCGATATGCCTGTATGATTATGGTGATACTATACCGCTACAGAAAGCATTACGCAGCTTGCAAACGTTGTTAACTTTCCAATGGTATTTAGAAGAGGAATAAGTATTCCAATCTTTAGCAACAGTACAAAATTACAAATTATAGTAAAGTCTTTTAGGCTTAAGATAATATGTTTCTAAATGGTTTAATGTAATATAACTTTTGAAACTTTTAACATGGGTGTTGTGGCCCCATTTATTATGCATCTGTAAACATTGTGTGCCGACAGACTGACTGACTGACTGATTAATTAACAGATTTTAATAAATGTAAGGGGGAAATGATGGTGCCACAGAAGCACAGAGGACACAAAGTTCCCTGGAATGGACCAGTGTCCCATCTCCCATCTTCTGTCAAATACTAAAACATCACATGTAATAATAACAATGTACTGGGATCTTCAAAAATAAACCATAGATTCATACTCATTTGTTATATTTCTGTTGGGGATGACAGAAACATCAATGACACGCACTCTCCGTATCATTCAACTAGTTTTTCCTCATTTCAAAAATGCCATGGGTCACAGGGGACCAGGATTACAGGGCACAAGGCAGGGGTTCATCCTGGATGGCATACAACATTAGTAATATTTCAATGTTGAACTATTTTAAATTCCTCTCACAGCTCGGATTATTAGAACCCTGGATTTCTCAAACTTAGATGCTCATGTATATTGTTCACCATTGCTGTTTCACACTGAAAAGAGGGCTAGGATTATATGTCCAAAAAAAAGCTTGCAACACCATTTTCTTTATATAATGCATCACATTTAACAATGGCTTCAGATGTTATATGCAGGCACATAAATTATTCATTATGGTCAGGCTATATTAAAAGCATTTACACTGAATGTACGTTAAGCCCATAGAAATGGAACAGTAGTCAAACTATCTCTGTGGTGATCTTTCTGTTACCTTGGTTTTTTTTTTCACAAACACAATCTACCTTCATTCACTGAACTCTTGACCTCACAGGTAAAAACCAGATTTATTAGAATTAATCTTCTTGTTTCGCACACAGAATGAGCCACAAACTACCAGCAGAAACACTGGCTGTGTTAATAAGCTCTAGCTCAGGGTACCTTCCATTTGTGGTGGCACCAGGCCAACAACACAACATTAATAAGGCAAAGAGAGTGAATAGAATAGATCGAAAGTTTGTGGAGTTCATTTTGCTAGATTAAATGGCTTCTTTTGGATAGTTATGGCTAAAATGAAAACAGTCTAAAGCAATATCTGCGAGCAAAGTACGCTAACAAAGTCATACGCTTTCGGCAAGACTGAGTACAAATTTCTGTTTCGTTCAGGGGTGGAAATGACTGAGGCGGGGATAAACACATCAATATTATGGGAGACTACTGATATATCTGCAGTACGCTGCAAGAAAAAAACAGAGCCTTACACTGCGCTATTTCAGACATATACTGGAATTTCCTTGTCACTTTTGACTGGTACTGGTGTTAATACCATGAGTACCAAAGACCAGAGACGCATGGAGGAGAAAGCTGGAAGATGACGCCGATGCTTTTAACACGAGGCAGATGAATCCTGCTGCCCTGTTAAGGATTACATGCTCTCACAACAGTCATGTTTTTTTGTTTTTTTTAAACATGTCCACGGGAATGAAATAAGAGGGCAAAATGACGGTCATCAAAGAGATGACTCTTATTTTACTGCATGTCTTTCCACAGAGAACATGACATTAAATCACTGTGGGCTGAGATGCATTACACCTCAGGAAAATAGGGAATGCTATGATTTACATCGAAAATGCTTCACAATGTGTACGAAAATCATTGTCAGAGGGCTATACGTGACTTGGTGAAGCACTATTGATAAAGTTAGCCAAAGTTCGGACTGGATTAATTATGTATTTCATCGAAAGATATATATATATATATATATATATATATATATATATATATATATAGAGAGAGAGAGAGAGAGAGAGTGTGTCTCAATCATTTTTAGCATGTTTTAATTTTAACCGAAGGTCGACCATCTGCAAGATGAGCACCAAAAAATCAATAAATATGCGGCCACTGGGTGAGAGTTTGGGCCTCAGACATTTCTAAAGCTCTTCTGAACATCAGAACCCCTATTATGTTCCATACTGGTACTGGGCATAATGTCATGAATAAACACCAGTTCAAAATGAAATACAGCTTAGCAGAAAAATCCTTCCAGATCTCCTTACGAAGTACGAGTTTTGAGGTTGTTAACAGTGGATTTGGACGGGATATTTGAGCACTGTGACCCTTTTCCGTATTGTAGAGACTCAGTATTGAGGAAGTACAAGGGATTACACAGATAGACGGACAGAGGGACGGACAGACAGAGACAGACAGACAGACAGACAGACAGACAGATAGATAGATAGACAGACAGACAGACAGATAGATAGATAGATAGATAGATAGATAGATAGATAGATAGATAGATGGATGCTGATGACAGGAACCAGCTTAAGGCTTCGTCCTTGGCCTCCTGCTGCACATGCCGTAAGGCTACAGGACTTCATCCCTGTGCTAGAGAGGGGTGTGAACCTGCAGATACAGCACTTTTGTAGCAGTGGAAATCAGCCTCACTAATCCATATGGCATTTGTGTAAAGCTCAAATTCATTCATTACAGAGTATGGTATATGCATGCTTTTGTTACTCTGATCAGTGCCACAACTGAATGTAAAAAGTACATCTTAACTTGAGTGGTGAGAGTAGCGAGAAAATGGTATATTATCTTTATTATGTTTACATGTTTACAGCACAAAATATATACAGTAATCAACGAGGTGTGGCAATGGGCGGTGTTCTTTTGCTTTAAAGAAATCATTATAATTAGACATAATTTATCTGTGCTATTTATATAGAAGAAGGAGATGATGTGTTCATATATCAGTATTAGTAACAGGATTTTGTGCATAATTAAAAGACATATTGAAATGGTTTTTTGGACTCAATAGGCTGCAGTTGTTGGTGATTCATTTGTAATTTCAAAGCGATGTATTGTTCCATGTTAGACAGGAAGTACACGCAAAATCATGATGCTTCTTGTTTGTCTTGTAGGTGTCGCCTGGGGTCATGTCATTTTAGCATGTTTTAACAAAATGGTAAACATTACATACAACATATCAAATGAAGCAACCGGCCCTTGGTTATACGCAATTGGACTCTGGCATTTTCCTAATCTCTGATCACTACAGCTGAAAAGACCCAGTCAAAAGCAGGTGACTCAACACTGGTGATCCCACTTCACATGTAAATTTGATCAATGTGCACCATTATTCAAGGGCCCTTTTAATCCGCTGGGTGTATTGGCTACATACTGAAACAACTACACTTTATTCAGCTTTGTTTATTTTTTCCCTTATTTAATTACTTCAGTTTAGATGAAGCCTGTGCAAATTTATCCTTCAGCAATGGTTTTAATTATTCCTTCGTAGCCGTCATGCTTAATGAAGTTTAGTTTAAATTCTAATGTCTGGAATATGTATTGCAGTGCTTTGCACGCTGCTTTTGCGCCGGACTTGCAGGAAATGCTAGAACATAACTTTGTCCAGTCGAGCGGACATGACTTCAGGGCTGCTTGTACGTTAAGTTCACCTTCACATTCGCTCTGCTTTCTAAGCATTAATTTAAAACAGAGTCCAGGTGGTTTGCTCTTTTAGCATCTCTGATACCAGTGAGTCACTCGCAAGAGTGGGTCATTGATTAAGTGGACAGAAAGTTCTCCTTCCAAGCTGTCCGAGGAAAGCAGCACCGCAAACAAAATAACATTTTATTCAAAATAATCACAAGCAATATTCAGAATTACCGTAGAATTATCTCAGATGTATTAAAAATACAGTGTTATAAATATAGTAAACACATAGCTCAAAACGAGCATCCATTTTAAATAGCTACTTATTTAATGCAGGGTTCTTGCAAGCCTGGAGTCTATCCCAGGAATCACAGACACCAGGTGGCAGGGGACAGGACAGGATTCCAGTCCATCACAAACAAACACACTCAATCACAATGACACACTAGTGGTAATTTGGAGAAAGAAATTCATCGGAAATTCATATTTCTGGATTTTGAGAGCAGATCAGAGCACCTAAGGGAGACACGAACACAGGAGCATGCAATCTCCACACACTGTAAGCCAGGATGGGAGTCGAGATGAAGGATCTGCATCCACTACTCAAGGTATTACAAAGATCTTTTGTATTTAAGAATGTACTTTAACCATATATCAAATACATGTTAACACATTCCAGAAAATTAGTTCCTCTTCTTATACACTGCATATCCTATGCTAGAGCACAGGTCTACTAAGCTTTTTTCATACTCTTTATCTTTTGATCTTTAAGGTGTGGATCACACTTGTCAATCTATCATCCAACTTCACGTACTCTAACATGTACGCCAAGCACCGTAACTACATAAATACTAAACTGCTGTAAATCTCAGAACCCTCCCTCTGACCTTTATTTAGTGCTAAATATACGAATATGGCTTAAAAGCTAGTAATAAACTGTGTTTATATAACGGATCATATACTTGTACTGCTGTCCATTCACATATCCCACAAAGCTTTACAGGATCTTGTTTTTAAGTTAGCACAGACTCCAGTAATGGGTGACGCATGGCAGCCATTTAGCACTAGAACAATAAGGACCCATCATCTTATTTCATGTAACGAACAAGGGTATTAATTAGGTATTAAGCACATTCTGACAATGACGACCATGGGAACTGTAATGATCAAAGTCCGTCAGTTCCTCAGCTTATCATCGCATCAGAAAGATGACACCGTCTGGGTTACATTGTTCTGTGTTACGTCACATTCTGGCAAAAGCATGCAAATGATTCCTCTTAAAGTACTTAAATGATCCGTTATTTTTGACACAAAACAACGTGTCAGGAGAGTCCTGTTCACTCCCCTAACAATTCATAGTTATGATTATAACAATATCCTACATAGCGTTTTGGTGTTTTCATGGTTTCTGAGGCAGAGAAAGACATCTGGAAAGGCAAAAGATATAAAAGATATAAAGATATGCTCCATTTTCTTCTACCATCTTTATTTTCACTGTAAGCCAAAACGCAAAAAAGAAAGAATTAGTTTGACCTGTGGTGTGGGTGTGGGGGAAATCAACAAAGATGCAGCACTTTCCCAGGGAGGCAGAGATGAAAACAACATCATCTGAATAAAGGGTTGGTGGAAACCACAGTAGAGCTGCCTTCCAAGAACTCTGACATTGGATCAAACAGTAAACCACAGGAAAAAAGCGGAAAAAAAAAAAAGACAAACTCTGAGGAAGGCAGTCAAAAGATGCCTTCAGGGTAACCAAAACAGCAAGTTACTCCTTCTAAACAGGAGGCGTAATAAATAAAAAAGCATAAGCACATCGCAGGACTCATGAATTCAGTGCAGGGAGAGCATAGGGGACCTCAATCTGAATAAATGACTACAAGCCAGTGTGGTCCAAGATCCACATCTTCCTGAACAACTACGCTAAATCTTCCTTATGGTCAACCATAATATAACCTATCCACAGAAGAACAGGAATAAATGTTAATCAAATGCTAAAAAGCAAGCACTGAATGCCCAAAAGTTCCAGGCCGGGACTGAAATTGTACACCAGGTGGCCCAAAGGCAGCCATGTAATCGTTATGCTGGGCGAATGCCGAGGTGCCGAGGCTGTCTGAAGTCTTCTGAAAGTATGCGCCTCATTATCTTGTCTGAAACCCTGGTCTGAAAGGTGCTGAATTTGTTTCTCCACTTTGTAAGCTACAGCCTGCTTTTTTCCCTGCCTCTTATGACAGTTTATAAATGTGTTTTCATATTCCTCTCCAATTCACCGCACCCAGAACCCACGATCCCGCCTTGTAGCATTCATCAATTTGATCCCAACTCAAGAAAAAGGGGTAAAGATACTGAGATAACCACAAAGGGTGAAGGGAGTATCGTGAGCATAGTCACCTGGCATTCTGCGTGCACATATTGTTGCATTCAATAAAATGGCAGCTGGGATTTTTTTCTTGCCTTTAATCTCTTTTTTTGAGAGAATATCACTTCACAATATAAATTCCCTAACACAAAACATAACAATGCCTATATATTCCATGACAACCTCCTGTAGAGCAGACAGAAACTGCAAATCGAGGGTACCAGCTGCATTTTAAGCTTGCGTCTTTCTTGCTTTTTGTGACTTGTTACAAGAACATCCATTAATATGTTTTTTAAAGAATTTTAATGACAGTTTACCTCCTTGATAAGCATATCTCTGTTCTCCGATTTGAAACTCGAGTTCATCATTTGTATTACATATCAGGTGTTTATCCTTTTAAAAGATACAATCAGCACACAAATAATGTCAAATTAAGCCGCAGGAAGTGACTTTTTCCAGCTGAAGAGCTGTTTAGGCTGTATGTGGACAATTACTGCCATTATTTTTAAATGGAAGGGCTGCAGCATTAAATTAGTAAGTAAATTTTTGGATAATTCACTATGTATGGCGGTATTTCCAAGGAGTAACTTGAGATCTGCAACAAAGTCAAAGATAAAGTCCACCAGCAGTTTGATAACCACAAGCCATTCTTCAGCATGTTGTGGTTTTAGCAATGACTGGGGTCTTCAGAAAGGATAATGCAGGAGTACTTTACAAGATGCCAGAAATGGTTAAACTTCATGCGCACTCACTCTTGAGATCTGGAATGAAGCAATTGGGCGAGTTGGTAATAGTTTGCTCTTGAAAACAGTTCATGGTTTCCTTAACTGTTCTCTCACCATGGTTACAGCTCCTTGCTGTTGTTGCGGAACTGGAATTTTGACTTGTAATCAGCAGCTGCATCTTCCTGCACATGCTACCCATAAAACGTGATATTTTTTAATTTGTACTATTTACTATTTTATATTCTGTTTATATAAAAATAGCAGCAAAATCCTCACGTGTATTCTACCTTCTAATGTTAAGCTCACTGAACATAATTTGGTGCAATTCACTGGGATTCCAGAAGACAAACAAACAGTGGGACCAAACAGTTTATGATTTTCATTCCAAAAGTATCCCCATGCTGCCATGAGACTATTTCACATATTATTATTATTTAATTAATTAATTTTACATATTACAGTTTAATTACTGCTAGAGCGTGAGGTCCATTTTGGGCTCTTAGATGTAATACATAGAGTAGAGATGGGCTGATCCACATTTTTTTCAGTTCCAATCCGATGCACAACTGCCGATACTGATACAGATTCCGATACAAGAGCTCTTTTTACTTTAATATTTTAATATAATAATAATAAATAATATATATATTTACATTTTTATATATTTTTTTAACTGGTAAATGCAGATGAAAAACTGTTGAATGGTGATGAAATTACAGTTGAATATCAATATCTTCCAAGCGAGGATACGCAAGTGGCGAATGCTGAAAATGCCCTACAATGTTACTCCCACTGGTAACAGCCTCACTTACACTTCATTGCAAACAGCAGCCCCTACTGCGTCACAATCTGTATCGAGTGCGCAAAACAGCCCAAGCTAGCGACTCCCAAATCATCCATTGCTTTTTTCATATTACACGAGGTGTCTCACACAATTGCATGCACTTTTTAAGTGGGATTTTCCACTAAACGCTACTTCCACCTCTCTTAACTTTGTTTTTAGAAAAATTGCAAATCGCTGTGCTACTAGTTGCTGTAAAAAAGTAAAATGCTCCAAGATCGTCACCTTCTAATCTGCTGCATTCCCTTTGAACTCCGAACTCGGAAATTTCAACTGGACCACCCTTAAATCGAATTCCGACTCGTGAAAGTCGACACAACCCCGAGCTCAGAATTCAAGATGGATGTGCTAAATTTATCAACAGAAGTTAACGCTGTTTTATATTGTTTATTAGCACGTATGTTTTATTTGTGGCACATTAAATCGGTCGTACACACAATTAATGTACAACTGCTATCTTTGGACGTGTTGCTGCTAGGGTACTGCTAACAATTAACCGGTCTAAAACTGATTTCTTGCGTAGTCGGATAATTTGTCGGATTTAAGGTAGTCCGGGCTAAATGAAAGTGAACGAAGATAAAACCTACTTAAACTGAGGTACCTTAAATCCGACAAGCCGTCCAGCTAAGCAAGAAATCTTGTTTTTTGAAAAAGGTCCCTGATTTTGCTGAATGGCTTCCCGACTTGTATTGGAACGGGTTTAACTCGTGTGTGACGTCATTCACAGTTCCTCGTGCTGCAAAGCCTATGCGCAGGACGTCACAGCAGGCGGAAGTCATTGCGCTCACACCCACTGAGAGGCAGCGTCAGCGTTCAGCTTGAATGCCGCAAAAAACACATATGAAATGGGAAGGAGCTGTTGTGCGATTCATTGTACAAAGAGAGTTAACGCGAAGTATAAGCTATGTTTGAGACTGCCAAAAACTAAATGATTAAGTATCGGACCTGGATCGGTCACATATGGCCAATACATAATTCGTCAAAAAGGTCTAGATCGGCGCCGATACATGCATCTCCAATGTAGAGTTAATATACACTCACCTAAAGGATTATTAGGAACACCATACTAATACGGTGTTTAACCCCCTTTCGCCTTCAGAACTGCCTTAATTCTACGTGGCATTGATTCAACAAGGTGCTGAAAGCATTCTTTAGAAATGTTGGCCCATATTGATAGGATAGCATCTTGCAGTTGATGGAGATTTGTGGGATGCACATCCAGGGCACGAAGCTCCCGTTCCACCACATCCCAAAGATGCTCTATTGGGTTGAGATCTGGTGACTGTGGGGGCCATTTTAGTACAGTGAACTCATTGTCATGTTCAAGAAACCAATTTGAAATGATTCGAGCTTTGTGACATGGTGCATTATCCTGCTGGAAGTAGCCATCAGAGGATGGGTACATGGTGGTCATAAAGGGATGGACATGGTCAGAAACAATGCTCAGGTAGGCCGTGGCATTTAAACGATGCCCAAATGCCACTAAGGGGCCTAAAGTGTGCCAAGAAAACATCCCCCACACCATTACACCACCACCACCAGCCTGCACAGTGGTAACAAGGCATGATGGATCCATCTTCTCATTCTGTTTACGCCAAATTCTGACTCTACCATTTGAATGTCTCAACAGAAATCGAGACTCATCAGACCAGGCAACATTTTTCCAGTCTTCAACTGTCCAATTTTGGTGAGCTCGTGCAAATTGTAGCCTCTTTTTCCTATTTGTAGTGGAGATGAGTGGTACCCGGTGGGGTCTTCTGCTGTTGTAGCCCATCCGCCTCAAGGTTGTGCGTGTTGTGGCTTCACAAATGTTTTGCTGCATACCTCGGTTGTAACGAGTGGTTATTTCAGTCAAAGTTGCTCTTCTATCAGCTTGAATCAGTCGGCCTATTCTCCTCTGACCTCTAGCATCAACAAGGCATTTTCGCCCACAGGACTGCCGCATACTGGATGTTTTTCCCTTTGCACACCATTCTTTGTAAACCCTAGAAATGGTTGTGCGTGAAAATCCCAGTAACTGAGCAGATTGTGAAATACTCAGACCGGCCCGTCTGGCACCAACAACCATGCCACGCTCAAAATTGCTTAAATCACCTTTCTTTCCCATTCTGACATTCAGTTTGGAGTTCAGGAGATTGTCTTGACCAGGACCACACCCCTAAATGCATTGAAGCAACTGCCATGTGATTGGTTGATTAGATAACTGCATTAATGAGAAATTGAACAGGTGTTCCTAATAATCCTTTAGGTGAGTGTATATAAAACTTTTTTTTTTTAATAACTGATGCAGATTTAGATAAGTATAATCTTTAAATCTGAATGTCAAGAGTCTGTGACTCAAAGGTGGAATAGGTCAGATTAAAGTGCAGTAAATGTAATGTACAGATCAGATGGACACTGGTCCATGGAGAAATACTTTGTCATTTCTGAAAGGTTGTTACATTTGCATGTGCCACACTTTTTTTTCCACTTGCATCCCTGTAAGAGTGAAGGTCTCTGGATGGAACCAAATTGTGACCTTGAGAATAACACGTAACTCACCAAACCCCTTCATGCAGTGAACTAAAATCCATGCTAAAACTAAAATCGTATACTGATCACCTGTTTGTACCATATTGGTTTTAAAAGTGCATATTTTTCCTTTTTAAAAGTTCTCTTGGAGGCTAGTTTTTTCCCCTTTTTTAACTCCATGTAATTTGGAATTTTTGGATGACCTTATGCTGGAAATTTACTTTAAAATGCCACAAAAACAGGTTAAAAGGAAGAATTATTCGGATATCAAGCACTAATCAAAGCAATAAAAATATGACAATAAGAAATAACCATAACACAAAAACAAAAATTGCACATAAAATACACACACACATTCTCAAAATACATATACAAAATAAATCTCATACAGCTTAACTGAATGTTACTTGCTCAGCCGTTACTGAATAGCTTAATAATAAATAATAAATGTTATGTTTCCCATGGCTTTTCGAGCTGCTAAACCAATCTGGAAATAGGCTACTATAATGCTAAAAACACTAAGCAAATTCACTCTGAAAATTAATTTACTGGTTAACATTTTATGATGTTCTATACACATCATGCATTAATAAATTTCACTTAAATGCTGTTTTTTTCCGACGAGTAACAGTTTTGCATCATTTACCTGATTGTAATATTAATGACTGTTATTAGTACTTGCAACATATGAGTGATGGTGAATAAATATACACAACAAAATTATGTTTTATGTTGGACATCGGTTCTCCCAGGAGACTATTCTATAGACAGACAGACAGACAGACAGACAGACAAACAGACAGCCAGACAGACAGCCAGCCAGACAGACAGACAGACAGACAAACAGACAGACAGCCTGCCTTTAACTGAAAACCATTATCTTTGCCTGAAATTCATTGTGAGAAAGACATAAACACACAGCCACAAAAAATGCCTGACTTGACTCCTTCAGTTGGTAATTTGACACTGATAGAGAAATCACATGAGGGAAAACGACACAATACAATGAGTTGTGTATCTTAGGATATTGAAGTACATTCTTGGTATTTAAGTACATTTTCTAAGGTCTCCATAGGACTTAACATTACTTTAAACTTGCGCACAGCCAGCTCTACAAAGACTGCTAATGTTTAGTGAGGCTGTAATTCAAAAACAACGCTTCATGTTAAAGACGTTTATTCTCTTTCGTTTCATATAAAACAATAAAGATGGGTCTTGCACAAGTTTGTCACAGTGCAATAAACATCACCAAAATCCTCTAATCTAGGTAAGTCATGAAGAGCTTATGACTGCTTGCCTAAGAAGAGGACCGTAAGCAGAGACAAGTAAACAGCTGTTTTGCTTTGTGGTGTCAGGACACCATAGTATTAGCTGTACTTTCACAAAGAAAGACTCTAACTGTAGAGAACAATGTAATTTAACCAACATCCACATTTCCAAAATCTAAATTAACACCAGTGCATAAATGGCAAATAATACATTTTACAGAACCTCTGGGCTAAAAAAGCTCACAGATTTGCTTAGTGGTATATTTGCATGATATACATAAACTATCACCCATAACAACAATGCATGACATAATATATTGAGAAGTGCTAAAATAACACAGAAAGCCATTAAGTTCAGTAACATCGCCAGTCACATACTGTATTTCTTTTCCTATAGTAATCTACCTTAGTCCTGTGCTTTCTGTACGCATCTCTTATGTTAGACAGGTCGGTGCCGACCCGTGTCTTAAATCAGCCATAAAATACCCTCAAAACAATTATTTATCATCCAATTCATCATCAATAAATAAACTGAATTGGTCTTATCTTGCCTTACATGTCTGGGCATGCCTTACCTAGTGAATTTTTTTTTATGTATGAATTTTTTTAAATAGATTTTCCTGATGCAGTACACAAATTTATGTGGTGCTTTTATGCATTTAAAACTTACAAACGGGTCGGTACTGACCCTAACACCAGAGGAAGGTCAGACACAATCCTTACATTTTACACACATAAAATACACACAGAAGAATAGAGACTTATGCAGGAACACTCTTCTTGCTGCCAAAGGTGTTTTCAGTGAAACATTGAATTAGGAAAAAAAAATGTTCATCTTATCTTTTAAAGGATGTTTCAGTAAATATGTGACCTTAAATATTTCTTAAGACTATATATAATCTATATGATCGCGACAAGCTACAGCCAGGATCGACTTCAGTGCAGGGGTGTGATTCGTGGAAAGATTCACACGGGAAAAGACTGATCATTAACCTTGAGTCTCAATTGCCCTGAATGGCACACGAGGGCCTTGAACCAGGTACAAGAGCCATTTCCCCCTTTCTCACTGCAGTTTTCCAAAGCACTATATCAGAATCACCCGCATATTAGTCTGCATTAGAGCACATCAAAGGAAATCCTGAAAAGAATCTTGGTTTCACACTGATACTTAATGGCACCACAAAAAGCAAGACCCAGACAGCTCTTAAGATAATTGTACCCTGCTGTAATTGCAGAAGTTTTTTTTTTCTTTCTTTTTTAAGAACAGAGTCCAAGAGTCTGACAAATATTGACCCAATATATAATAACTGGATGATTATCCAGGTACAATTCACTAGTAGTAAATCACTATAGAATGCATTCTGTGCAATTAATATTCCATTTATTTCATTGCTAATATGGTCGGGCGATATTCATTTTTCATAATACCTAAAAAGCAAAAGATAATCTGCCTTCCTGACAGCTGCTTAATCTACGAGCAAACTGTTGTAGTAACAGCGGGACAGCGGTTTTTGCAAAGTACAGCTTGGACTTCATACTGATGCTGAAACACGTTACGCACGCTCTTAAAAGACGCTTTTTCTGCTCTGTGAGAACAATTTATCTTACAGCAGCATTTGTGTTTTCCTTGCATCTTAAACTTTCATAATTGTCCATCCATCTGTCAGTTTTCTGTACTATCTTGTCCTATGCAGGGTCACGGGAGTGCAGAGCACTATCCCCTAACCTACAGGCACAAAGCAGGGAATAACCCAGGATGCGACACCAACCCATCGCACGCACACACACACACACACACACACACACAGACACACACACCCGCACATGTAGGGTAAACATATCCTTATGGGGACCGCTCATTCATTTCAATGGGAAAAATGCTAACGCTAACTATGACAACCTTAACCCCTACCCTGCCCTAACCATAACCATAAGTAACCAAACAAAATACAAGAGTTTTTGCATTTTTAGTTTTTTCATAGCAGTCACCGATTTGGAGGACCAGGAAACCGGTCCCCATAAGGGAAAAAAAACGGATATTTATCACATTATGGGGACATTATGTCCCCATAAGGATAGGTAAACCCGCTCGCTCACACACACACACACACACACACACATACCCCAAGAATGATTAGCTGTGTCTGAGTTTGACTTGTGGACTGCCTACTTGAAACATCTGATACAGAACGTCGGTAAAGTAGCCTAACATCTTTAAAAATTCAACTGGATGACGTACTCTGAGGTGAGAGTAAAGATCTGTGGTACCGTCTGTGGTGCTGCCAAATAACTGCAGTAATCTTCTTTGCAACCAGGTCACACATCTTTGTCATAGAAATCATTAAACTAAATGCTTCACAAATTAGCGGATATGCGCTCTTTTAGGCCTAGATGTAGGCTACATTTTTCAAGCCACATTGCAAAGCTAGTGCAGCAGGAAGCTAAACTGATCTTCGTAAAAACCCTGTGAAGGAGGGGTTGGCTGAAAACAACTGCAATGTTTTGAATGCATTGATACTATTCGACACTTACTGTAATTTAGGAAGAATGAGCTGGTCAAACTTGTACCCCAAAGGGTATATAAATAAGTATGCAAAAGATCAATAATTCCCTACCTTGAAAGCTGTTTATTTATTTATGCCTTGAGCAATTACATGACCCGCTGCTTACACAAATTGTGTTATGGGTATTGTTTCTATATATTTCATACATATATATATTTCAGCATCATGTTACCAGTAACAACAACTTCTCACCGTGACCCTGAAAAAAATGAATTTATTTTTCAAACAGTAGCATTTATTGTGGTCCCCTTATTGCCAATTTACTCTCAAAATGTGTGGATATAAAAAAACACATTTCAAAATTACTTTCACTGGCCCACGACTTAAAAAGGAATGGAGAACACCCTTCGTTGGCTGGGGAAGGTTCTCCCTTAGGGACCCCAGCACAGCGAACTTAATTTCTGGACAAACATTCACCGTATCTTTCCTTGTCATAACAGTGAAGGGATAGAAAAAACAGTAAAGCTTTACTTTAATACTTTTCTACAGTTTAACCCTTCAAATAGACTTTGGGGACAGAATGAATTACCTCCTGTGTCTCCAGTGCCAAGGCTCGTGTCTCTACATCAGAGGAAAACTTCTGCAAATAATTGTGTGTTTAAGCACGTATGGCATGCAATTACTTTCTCATTAAAAAGATCTCCCTCTCCTCCAATCACACATGCCCCTGAATTGGGGCGGCTCCTATTAAATCATTTCAGAATTAAAGAGACGTCAGTCTGCTTGTCATCACCCACCTGTTTTTGCATAAATTAGTACTTATGAGTACTTATTAGTGACATCGTGCCAATCAAAAAACTACTCTCTATGGACCCTACATGGTCACAGTTATGTCTCAATAATATCATACCTTTTACGCACAGTCTTTCTTCATGGAGCAAACCCTAGCATGCACATTGCATAGAAAATAACCTACTACACAAGAAAGTACTAAGACTGCCTTTTAGTGACCTGCTGGATTATTAAACACTGGGGAATGTATTGAACAAATCAAACAGCAGCAGTTAGCTGGGTCACTGAGATAATTTGAGGACTTTAATAAACACTACTTGGCTTCAAGCACTATAAGGTGTCACTGCAGTTTGACTAAAAGAATGCACCTTCACTAACGCAACCAACTGCTTTAAAGGTCAGCCGTCCTCCAACGTTATGAAGGTGGTATCATGGCCTTGTCTGCTCTACCGTTATCATTGTGATTTATCAAATAAAATAAAACAGCTAGTGATTAAATATTGTGACTCTTTAATAATGACTGATTCGCCCTGCTTTGCACCTGTAGCTCCAGGTAAGCTCTAGAACCATGCCACCCTGCACAGGGCAAGCAGGTATAGAAAATGGATGGATGGATGGATGGAAAGCATTATTATAAAACTAAGCTACATTAGGTACACCTTGATTTACAAAAAAAAAAATCAAATTAATATATTCTGGGATGAGCCTTTGACCCCTACAACCCTGCACAAAACAAGAGGTTAAAGAATACGGATGGATGGATGGATGGATGGATGGATATATGAGAATAACATTTACCGCTAACCGTAGTTAAAAACAAAGTTACTCTTATTTATGCTTCTGTGAATTTAACTTGAGACGCCATCACACAAATATCAGCGTGTTGGAAATCAATTTGTTGTTAATACGATGAGTATTAACACATCAGCCTTGTTGGACGCTGTAGCTTGTAATTTATCTAGTTAATAAACATCATGTGTCTGAAGATGACTATATCACGAGCCAGAGTGCCACTGTGGTGGCATGTCCCCGAATTAAGCTGCTACTCTGAAGTTTCATTATATGACCTGTCAGTCTATGAGAAACAGTGATCACTCTGAAAAATACTAGCTTATTGGCTATCTCCACAGACTGCCGTACGGCTATTTTCACACAAACTTTAACTTGCTGCAGGTTTATAATAATGAATCGTAGACCTTGGATAAATACCCTTCAATGGCTTCACTGTGATGACTCTCTGACAAGGCAAATCCTCTCTGAATACATGCATATTTTGTGATAAATTATTCATATCGGTTTCTTGATTAGGGAGATAAAATATGCAGCAAGTTACAACAGACTAATTATTAAAGGATGAAAGGGTATACATTATATAGTGAATCTAATACCTGAACATTATAACACCTTACAGACAAAAAATAATTATTAGTTAACTAATAAATGCTTATCCCTGATTATTATATGTATACATTTATATGTACAAGTGAGGACAAAACTATATATAAGTAGCACAATGATGCACTGAATTAGTAATTAGCATTCCTTGGCCATAATGTATTGCAGGAGAGACAGGGACACCGCCCCTGGTCGCTTTTCACACACAAAATGAATTTGATCTGTATAATTACCAGTTAATTAGAAGACAGTAGGCATGCTTGTCCCTCAACCCCGACGATCCCCTGAAACTTCCACACAAGGCCCAAAACCCAAAGGTGACAAAAGTGACAGAAAAGAAAACCACATTTTAAATCTATTAAATGTAAAAAGTGACATGAAATTCAAAAAATTAGATTATTTGATTTTATCCAAAACTGTCAAAGCTCCAAACATAATTGCACTATGCTAATTGTTTCTATATAATAGTATGGATCATATACTAACAAGCTTTTTCAGCACTTAATATATCAAATGGGCACCGCATGCAGACCAGTAAATATCCTATGCAGGCATTTTAATTACCATCACTAAGTTTCTGCTTAGACAATCACAAACCCCATTCTGTAACTAAATATTCATGAATATCCTATGCAGACACTTTAATAACCATCACTAAGTTTTCTACTTAGACAATCACAAACCCCATACTGTAACTAAATATTCATGAATATCCTATTCAGACATTTTAATAACCATCACTAAGTTTTCTACTTAGACAATCACAAACCCCATTCTGTACCTAAATATTCATACATGCCCACATGCACACACAATAAGAATCAAATGCTAAATTTCTAAAACGGCAAAGACAAAACTAATACATCTTCTGGTTTCAGTAGCCATTACCGGATCTATGTACTCGTTTATGATTTCCTTTATTAAAGAAAATTGCATTTGCTGTCCTTGCATCTTAAAAAAACGCATTAAGTTAGCCATTTAATGTTTTTCACAGCCATACCTATTTGAGAAAGAATACATTAATTAAACCCATGACAAAACTTCGGTAACCTCATGATAAGAAGCCTCCATGTAAATGAAATGCAGGCGGTGACACATTCCACTAGCCATTCAATTCCTCAAATTCTGCTCTGTTTATACTTAAGGTTCAATCAGGGCCTGTTTTGATCAAACACTTATGTTCCAAGCAGGCATCGTACCTAACGCCTAGCCTCGTCTCGCTGACTGACAAAAGGGGTTGACTCAGGCTATGAACCACGTTGTCACACGGCACTCCAGAGAGCTTCTGATCTCTTACATGAGTAAAGTGCTGGAATAAAGAGGTGTGCTACTGTAAGAGGCCTCTGATTGAATCCAGAGACTGAGATGGATGAACTCAGGTACTGTGCATTGCACATGATTTAGCACCATGACTGAGGAGGGTACTTCAGGGAGTCCTGATTGCACTCTTCCTGGAAGAAGTTAATGAAACCCACAGTATCTAGCATGGATGGATTGGCCTATCGCGTTCCTGAGCCTGGGTAATGAAATTCAAAGAAATACATATATATCTTTTCTTCTTTTCTTTGACTCACTATGGTGATGTCTGTCAGTAAAATATAGATAAATCAGAATCACCACAATTGTTAATCTAATAGCATCTAATTAAACTGCATCACAAAAGTTAAAATAAAAAATCAGAATCAGAATTCACTTTATTAGCCTGGTACAACTGCTTGAACTAGGAATTTGTTTTGGGAGCACTGGTACTTGCATTCACAGATATAGAAGAACAGAGAACATTAATTAGCAAAAATAAATAAGTAGAAATAAAACAATAGAATAAATAAATAAAATATTGCAGAGCAATGCAAGCTGTGTAAGCTTATAGTATGACTATAGTAAGCAATATAGTCAGTCATGCCAAGAATATCAGTTTGTTACTGCAAGGCAATGAGTCACTCAGAAAAAGGATCTGAGGTGTTGTTAAGATAGGAGAGAATCTATTTTTATTAATTCACATGCAAGGTTAAGCAAACAGGTTTGACAGTTCTTGAAGGTTCTGCTGTGCTAATGTATTTTCACAAAAAGTCAAATATTCATGTATATGTATGTGTGTGTGTGTGTGTGTGTGTGTGTGTGTGTTTGTGTGTGTGTATAAAATACACATATACACACACACATATATATATTTTACCCAACCCACGTATTAAAACACCAAGACTTCTGGGTAAAATAAGGCAGTGCAGTTTTTTTGTTTTATTACCATCATTATTACTGTATTTCATTTTTTGAATGTACAGTCATTGGGTTTCATTTAAATGTAAATCGGGGCAATGAACTGCATTACGTTGACACCGACGGCAGCTTAAATCCGATGATTCATTTCATAAAACAGAGCCCCCTACTTTCCATGACGGAAAATAGCTGCTTTGACCCCAGAGCACTTGCCAGTGTGTCGAAGCTTGTTTTCATCAGGTCCACAGCTCCGCTACTCTGAAGGATCCTGTATCTTAACATTTCCAGCTCAAGGTAAAAGTCAGAATGTCAGTCTTTTTTGCGCAAAATTGGCCCCAGTAGTTATTTCTACCTACCACTGTGAAAGTAAGTAGAGAAAAAAGACATGACTAGTTACTACACTGACAGGCAGACTGTATCATGCTTGAGGAAAAAAAAATCTACCTTCAAAAGCGATTCATGCATGTAAACATAAACTGTATCTGTACTACTGCCACAGGACAGACAGAAACTCAGGTCCCTTGGATAAAACGCCACCTGGCATGAATGCAGGGCGAAAGGCTTGACCGTGAGATTTTTTATAGGATTTCTGTCTGATATCTGGAGGATTTTCTTTTTTTTGTGAATGTCACAATTGCATGATAGATACAATATTAACATTTTGAGAGCAAACTATATTTTTTAGAACATCACCAAAAGGACACAGCATCCATCTTCCATGCATTTATCTTGATCTGGGCTATGGATAACCAGGGGGCTATCCCAAGCAACACTGGGCATGGGGGAGGGGGGGGGGCACCCTGCATATGATGTCAGTCCACCGTAGGGCACATGCAGATACAACCGTACACTACAGGCAATGCAGATCACCTCAACTGCATGTTTTTGGACCATAAAGGATATTCACACAGGGGTGGACATGCAAATCACACACGTACAAGTATGCAGAGAGTAACGGAGGGATTCAAACTCCCAATCCTGGAGGTGTGAGGAATCAGTGCTACCCAATAGCATTAAAACAGAGCAATGACTGAATTTATAAACAAGTGCCAGGCATCTTAGATCCTAATTACACCAACATAGCCGCATAAAATATGCAGGTAATTAAGAGCAGTTGTGCCATGACATATTCTGCACATCCGCATAAAAATATGATTAGCCAAAAGACACACAGCCACACTCAGATTAGCATTATGACCTGTCATGGCAGGAATGACAAATGTTAAGGTGTTTATTTATTTCATTTTTGGACACCCGTTCATCCATCTTCATGAAAAGCTGCTGTCGACGTTTGAGCTCGAGTAGACACATCACTGTCAATGAGATTGTGGATTTAGATTAATTCTTCCCCATGTTATGCAAAATGTTAACAGTATGTAATGGGAACCTAAAGGACTGCCTTCACCCTTTCAACTTTGATTGTATATTAACACATTTCTCCAGCAGAAAGTGACACAGGCTTTTCTCAGCATAATAGCCCCAAATTACAAGACAATGAGTAGACAAACTATTCACACACCTAATTTTATTTAATTTTATTCATAAAATTTTATTTAATATCATATCACACTGCACTTACAGTGCCTTACAACATGCATATCATCTAGGACTGTGACTTTTCCCGATTTACTATACAGAAGATTCATGAAAAATCTCACTGCGACTGTCTTGGAAAAAAATAATTTTGATGACCAAGCAGAACACTCTGACAGCAATACAAGAAAAGGTGCAGAAAAAAAGTGGCCGGAAATGATTTGAAAAGAACATGACAGGGGTATTGCTTATCTTGTATTTGAAAATTCGCTTCCCGGAACTCCTAAGCTCACCAGAAAATTATACTATTCTTTTTTTATTATTTGTTTTTTTTTTCTCAGTAACTTCAGCATTCAGAAACTTCACTTCAGAATTGTAGTTAAGTGGAGGAATTACTATTATTCCACATACTAAAAAAAACAAATTACTGTAATTCCATGTCACCCAAAAAAGTAACACATACAATATTATTTCACTCTTCTATTTTTCTGATAAATGTATAATAACTATAGTGTTTTTCAAATATAAATCAAGCCACATTATCGGATTTTAAGATATTTTATAACTTGCCTAAGTACAGTAAACCCTCCCCCCCCCCAAAAAAAAAGGAAAAAAAAAAGAAAGTGTTTGTATGTGCATGAACATTGTAAAGGGTTTTAGACACCATATGGAGAAATTCAAGCTGCAGTCCCTAGTCTATTTGGTGATTAATTATTTAGTTGCTGTAATACGAAAAATGTATTGGGAAATGTTGATTTAACTAGGACATGTTTTTAAAAAGAGGCAGCAATCGTTACATTAAAAAAAAAACATATTCTGTACAATTTACAGGTTCAACGTTTTAAACAATTAAGAAAATTTCCCGTGTATCTGCTTGATAGCCATCTGAGGTTACAGCATTAAACTGGCAGTAAGTTACATATCTTCAAGGCTACCATGGTAATGTGAGCTACGTTTGCTTAACAGTAGTTTAAAAGTAGCTTTGCCAGGCTCATTATAAAATTCCAGATTGCATATTTGTAAATAATAAATAGTGATATGCTGCCCAGTCAGAAATATTATATTTATCTTTTATGGGTATATTGTGACTTTTTTTTTTTTTTTAAAACAATTTTCTAGCTACTGTAGCCATTTTTAACATCCTGCTGGAATTCATAGGAAGAATGGTCTGGCTCCCCCTTACTGTAACATGCAAAGGGACAACGACAGGCAGTCTGCATAACATACAGTTCTGCAGGTGACAAGTCGCCATGTTCAGAGGTGGGAATTTTCAGATAAACGTCTGGAGATTGACAAGCTACAGTACCTGGGCAAATACTCAGAGCAACACAGGACAGTCAAGCTCTTTGTTATTCTGCAGCAGGTTCTGTTCAATGCTTTCAATTCAGTGGAAAATAAATATCTGGATCACAGCCATTAAGAACAATACTGTAGTGGATAGTCATACACCGTCTACCACACCATCGTTTCCCCACCAAACAACATGTATGGCTGATTATCGGTCACGCATAAATACTAATTCCATTATAACAAATTGAACAGCTGTAGTGACTGAGCCCTTGTACATTAATGTTTGTGCAAAGTGCAAAGTGCTTCTCTTGTACATGTTAAGTCTGGTAAGTTCAAGTATTCTCTTCCCTGATTTTTGAGATGCTGTCTACTCCCCCAGAGAGTCAAACACATTACTCCGTACAGTAAAGATTAATATAAAGCATTAAAGTTTCCGTTATACCCAGTGTATCCATCAACTTACATGGTGGTAGATTTCATTATGTTTAGCAATGAAATAGGCCTAACATAGGATTTCTTTTCCCAATTCCAGCCTGAAAACCTCACGCTAGTTTCCAGCTAATAAACCTCAGTGTGAACTACACGCTTGATTGCTTAAGGTATTAGCAAAGGTCAAGGTGTGATTATTGACACTATAATAATATAATAACTGTAATCTCATCACGAGCGCTGGGAGATGACAATGCGTAATGTGAGGCCCCCAAACAAAATGAATGTCCTCTTAGCCTTGGAGTAAAGGACGGCAGAAGCAGCACCCTAAAGCACAACTGTGAAGCTAGTGAATGCAGGCAAGCCACTGGGACTGACGTGGTTAACAACCTGTAACAAGTAACCTTTAGGGCCCCAGTGAGTTTCTAGAGAGCAGTACTGCAGGGAGAAGCTCCCAAACCTGACCACCCGCGACTGCACCCCTGTTGATAGTGTAGCGTTTACTCTGTGTAATTGTTGGTGAGCCCCAACACAAACAATAAAAAACAAATCAAATAATATAAGATACCAGCTAATGAAAAAAGGGGCAAACCTTAAACCACCATGGAAATGTGTAATTTCAGCCTTCTGTGGAGATAAATTGTCACACTTGTATGTCACCAACCAAGAGGCAAGTGTTAATGACACTGAAAGGGTTAGATATGTGTCATTAGACACAGACCTTGGTATTTTATTTATGCCTTACTTCCTCCCATCTGCTCCAATCTGGCACATAAAATAAGGAAGGTTCACATCTTTCCATGTGCCAAAAACAAAACAAGTGTTGTGGTGTATCAAAGCCATTAAAAATGCTAAAATTACTTTCAGTAATCCTGAAGATTAAAATCGCACATCCAGGGGGGGGGGGGGTTCTGAGTTCCTGGATTTAAGAAGTGCCAATTATCTAGAGTGGCAGCCTTCGTAATGCACTGTAATATATGAGATCTATAAAGCCATTTAGAGCCAATTAATGACATGCAGTGTGTAATAAACTAAGCCATAAAAGTCTTTGTAGCAGCGATGGTTTTCTAGGAATTCTCAGAAAACTGCATGACAGCTATGCATGATGGGTCTGTTTTGGCCTTTGCCAGAAATAACTGCATATTGTACTGAACGGCTACTTTAGTGCATAAATGTTTGATCAGAACAAAGTATATTTAAGCAAATATTTCACAGCGTCCTGCATTTTACAGGCAAAACACTGCTGTCTTATCACATAATAAAAAGCCAAACGTAAAAAGATCTTAATTTAATGGTTATAATGATCATCCACGTTAAAATTTAGTTAATAAACTGTATACCAGCTTGTAAGGCAGACGTTACTCCTGACTGGGAGCGTTCTGGTCAGCGCGGACACTTCGGCGATGCATGTTAACTTTCATTAAGTGCGATAAATTGTATTTTTAAAGCCACGGCACTTGCGAAGCAGCCTCTACCACCGCTACTATTCATAACCCCAAGACATGACAGTGATGGGCAGTTCGGACGCCCTGGGAAGTGCAGAGCAAAGAACAGGCTGCCCAGCCGGAGCCCCGCGCGCCTGTTGCATCCCGCAAACGCGCCTTTCGCTCCGCGCCGCGCCGGAGCCGCTCACACATTATACATCCCGCACCGTGTGCGTTTAATCGCCGCCAAAAAGTACAAGCCAAGCTACAAATCTGAACTATTTTGAAGCGCCCCGCCATGTATTTCATTCACATATATCTGAAGAAAAAAATATATATTACCCATTTTTAAAAATATATATTAAATACATATATACATAGTGTCCGTATCGCCCTAATGAAATCGCACTGCAGCAACTTTCAGTGGCAGACTATCCCTTAAACACCAGCCTCTCTAGAGTGCACGCTGGGTGGTCACTCTTCACTCCGGATCGCTTTCTCCAGCTATACCTTCAGTGTTTCCGAATAAGCACCTGCAATACACATAGCGCTAAAAACGCCGACAAGCACCAAGACATCGCCGATCGGGCTCCTACCTTTAATTGTCGTAAGTGTAGTAGAGGAAAAAAGGAACAGGAAGATGCCCATAGTAAAGTAACGTCCCTTCGGAAACGGTCCCATTTCTGTATATTTTTTTCTTCTTGTTCAGCAGGTATAAGAGGGTGTTTTTTTCTGTATTCACCTTATTTTCATGGTCGCCGAAAATATAATCTTAAGATCATTAGTAATCACTTGGCAAGATGAGAAAGTCTTTCTGAGCGTCCTTGTATTACAACTAGAAGTGAATGGACAGCGGCAGTCGCGTCCGCGCCCGGCACAGCCCTCCTCCTCCGCCGAGGCGCCACGGAGCCTCTCCTCATTCTCAACTTGCACTACTAACCCGGTACCAGACTAACAACACAGCGTAATAAATTCACCAGCGCGACAGGCCAATGGGATGCGGCGATGGGCGGGGAGGCGACTCGCTGTTCACCGGGCGAGTGACAGTTCGCGATCCGAGCATCTTAGCCGCCGCTGAAATCTCTCAGCCGCTGGATGTGTTTTGCCCACCACTACGGGCTTCTAAATGCTTCACCGTAATGAAATGGTCACACCCTTTAGAAAATGTTCGAGGCTGTCTTATGCAACAATGCATCGATCGCTGGGGGTTAAAATGCAATTGTTTTGCAGAATTTGAAGAGTCTGAACATTGGCTTCTGTAGGCATTGTCTGTAAAGCGGTGTCCACGGAAATACAGGCTGCAAGTCATTTGAAAGGAACCGGTGCTCAAGTGGCGTTTGGAGAGAACTAGAAATGAAACAACGCAGATAATAGGCTCAGCTGAGAGCTTGCGCTGCGGCAAAGTTTCTTGCATGCGCAGAATCCGTATTATTGCTGTTTTATACAGATGGTAACCATTCGGGGCAGCTTTGTTTTTCCAAAGCTACCATTTTCAGTGTAGCGAGCGTGATGACTGAAATTCAATTAAGCGTAATGAAAACTATTACTGAAAAGTTAAGTGAAAATAGATATTCAAGATCGACATTGCAAAAAACAGCGTATTAATTTAGTTGTATAAACCTATTTGTATACATTGATTATAAATAAACATGGGAATTACATTTTTAGACGAGTCTTAAATATGTGAATAAGTAAATACATCAGAAACTTAACTTTAAATTTTATTTGTTTTTAATGTGCTTTCCACACATTTAAAAAGCTAAAGAACCCATCCAGAAAGACCCAAATCATCCCTTTCCCAGTAATTTACCAACAAATTAATAGAGCAGAAGTCTGATTTTGATGCTATGTGTATAAAACTAAGAGATACTCTCAGAAAATGCTGGAATCATTCGGACTCTCCTGCCGCCTTGTTCTACAGGTCCACTCTTCTGTGGTGCTGCCTGCAGAAATGAATTTAACAGATCTGGACACCAGAACATCTACCCACCATGAAGCATACAGATAACTTCAATAGAACTTTCAGATAAAGACAACATCAAAGACAATATAATTCATTATAACATCTATATAGACTACTAGTATTTCTTAGTGAATGTGCTCCTTATGCAGGTAAGGATTTTTATGTTTTATACAGTCAGAGAGTAGGCTACAAGCCAGAGTTAAGTACTGTAATAAAAGGGGAAAAAAACACAATTTATGCTTTGATTTTCCTTTTTTTTTTCTAGCCTGAAGTTAGGCCATTGTCAGAACGCTGCTCTTCAACTCTAGCAATTTCTGACAGCATGTGTACATGTGACCCATTATCTCTTTAACAAATGCATTCTGTTCTGCCTGCTTGGGAACGTTTGAATGACACTAACTCACTGCTTTAATACCATGTCTGCACTCTAAAACACTGCTAATGCAAGTCGAGATTTAACATGCTAAGCTTTGTCACAGGAGATAAGAGAGAAAAAACCAAGCCAAAACTATCACACTGTCTGTTGTTCATATATCTTGATCCTGTCAAACCCATGCAGTTATTTTCTTTGGGTTTCTTTAGCATGGCTTAGTGTTGAAGGTATACTTTGGCCAACACATCCTTTAAGTGATTTATTTATTTCTGAATGAAACCGTCATGTCAGCATTCAGGGAATAGTCTATCTGGAAAGTCACTGTCACGGGCATATCACAGCTTTTGAGTGGAACTTAATGCATGCACCCCATAGAGATAAATGCTAATTTCTTCAGCGGATGTGGAGAAAATCCATAAACAAAGCAGCAGTGAGTATATGATTGTCAGGCTGCCTGACGGCTGTGTCTATGAGTGGAAAGCCATACACGTACATGCCAATGCGTGTAACAGGTGAGCAGGCACACGGATGTGCAAACAGATGTGATCTATATTGCAAATTCAACAATTTGCAGCAAACAACATGCAAGAGGTACCATATTTCTTGTATTCTTCACTACAAGAATTCATAAAAATATATAGGATGCAACATTCATGTGAATAACATAAAGCTTACAATGTAATTTGAAAAACAAAATAAAATATCCCATCTTTGTAAATAAGTTTACAGAAATGTTTGGCGTGAGCTATACATTTCACGACATGCAGTACAAATCAGGAGCAGAAGAAATGTGTGCTTATTTTGTTTTTATGTGTGTCATGTGAGTTCTGAACAGACTACTTTGGTGCAAAAAAAAAAACTGGCACATAAAAGACAGATGATGTGACCCAACTTTAATCCCAGAAATTACTGCACATCCATTTTTCCCTCCGTGCAAATTCCACGCCTTCTGTATGCTATGTACATAGGTTTATGGCTACTGTGACTTTAATGGTGGTCCATTATGCTGGGAAACAGAGGAGGGAACAATGCGACCGAAAAGGAAACCTGCTCCTCAGTCTGAAATATAACTCCCAGTAGTATTACTGAGTACCTCAGTATGAAAGCACAGGAAGGTCTCTCTCCACACAGACAAGTGAAACACTGCCTGGTAATTAGGGTTGCTAGTGGCAATTGGCTTTATTAGACTCAAAACCTTGCCTTTTTACATAGTATATTTACTTATCCAATTATTTAAGTGTGGAAATGATTATAATAGCAGTCACTGAATGCCTTTTTAAATGCATTTACTTGTCTCTTTACAGAATATCCTTTAAACACTCTCTCAGTCTATGCAGATGTTTTAATGAATTAATTATAGCCAAAGGTGGAAGAAAGATCTAAAGCAAGTGCCTGAATGTAAATTAAATTGTGACAAGGAGAAGGGCCACTTTCCCGGAGCTCGTCATATCAGTTGTTATGCAACTCGTTTTGACACAAGAAAGCTTCAACTTGCTAAAGCTTATTACAAAGATGGGGATGGCAAAAATCTGTTGCTTTCTGACAATCTTATTTTTGTTTTGCGGGGAAATGACACCAGTAGTTTTCCACAGCTATTTAACAAGCTAAAAGCTCTGTCATTTAAAAGTATGGTTAGCTAACTGCTCGTGATAAGACTGATCGATGGTCAAGGCTCATTTTGGAGACCACTGCAAATAGGAAGAAAGGGTCTTTGATCTGACATTAAAAAATGAACAATGGTGACAGCAAAGGTGCAACATACATCATTCTCAGTGTCATCTGTCAGTCTTTGTAAAATTTCAGATGTTTTTAAATAACTTAGCAATGCTTTGCTTGGTTTTTCACTCAACATCTTAATTGCCTTATTGGATTAATTGAGAGGACGCAAAGTCAACCCCACCTGCTGGTCTAACGGTAAATCAGTTTAAATTTAAGGTGTATTACTTAGTTGACTCCAGGCCTTGGTCTTTGAACACCTTTGCTACTCAAATGAATTCTAAAGACATCTATGATTGTAATGAATAGCTTCTCAGTTTTTTCCTCTTTCAAGCCAGTCATGGAAAGAGCAGTCTTGTTGAAGGGCAGATTTTATTGCAGTGACCAAAAGTACCGCATGTAATTTTTCAGCACATGATTGACAGATGAAACGGAAGGTCTTTGCCCAATTTTGCCTTTCCTTCTGCATTTTTATGGTGTCAGCTTTGGCCCACTTTCATATTCACCCTAAAGCCATGACCTTCTGATGATGATTTTTACAGGGCTATATTAAAGATATTCTACCTTTTCTTAGCTACATAAGCTCAAGGTCTCCAAGTCAAGGCAGAGATGAGTCAAAAACAAGCATAATACTCAATAGAGCAGCTTTAATCATTAAACAATAAAACATTTGTATTCTTGGCATCACTTGTATATTTTACAATATGATACTTTCGTCACTTGATACTTTTGCTAATTATGGACTATTGTATTAGACTCTTCTGGGATTAGAATTTACTTACATTATCATCAGCCACTACAAGAATTCCAAGTTATGGTTGGAGTGTCATATCCAAAAGTGTTTTCACACATTTCATTGAGTCATGGCTTTGACGTCCTTGTTATCAGGGTGTAATTGCTATCTAAAATCAGAAGATGCTCAATCTTCTTCAGAGGAGATTAAGCGGAAATGGCAGGCAGAGTGCACATCGATCAGTTCAATCAATGCAGACCTTTTTAAAGTGTGCTGGTGACTAGCTGGGATCAACCTTCTCACCTGAAGCCTTGATGTGGGATGCTGTAAAGGTTATTGGGAGATGCAAGATTAGTATAGACCTACAGTTCTCAATCATAGATACAGGTTGAAAAATGAACAGCAAAATGACTGAAAACTGATGATTTGCTGCTTTTAATTGCTCTCAGATCTTAGGCAGTTATTTATTTTAAGAATATTAGTAGAAAAAGTACAAAAAAAATGAACAAAGAAGGAAAATAGTAATTACACAACATATGGTAAAACACATTGTCTTGTAGAGGCATTTGGTAATAATTTTACCCCATACAATATATTGCACGAAACAAACATATGGCCCTGAATATTCTTTCTTTATGCGTTTACAAAGTCTCCAAAAACAATAGCTGCCAATGACTGAGCGATGTCCTAAAGTCCAAAATTAACATGTAAGATAAAACATTTGAGATACATATTTAAACATCTGCAATTATGGTATTAATTAAATATACCCTGGGTACTTTATGCCGTTATAAATCTTGCATGGATTTTCCTTTTCCAATTTGCTATGAAATCTGATGTGTAGCTTTTTAATGAGGGATCACACGGCTCATCTGCTACCATGCAGCTCTGCATAAAGCGTGGCCCGCGGAATTCAATGGAGAATGTCTGCCTTGTCAAAACATCTGAAAGAGGTCGGGTAAAAGGAAAACATCATACTTGACTTTGATGCTTTAAGATTTCCTTTTTGTTGTTGTTTTCCCACAGAAGTGAAATTGTCTTTTAAGAATAACATATATTTGAGTTCTAACATAGCTATTAACTACTGCTGAAAACAGAAAGCAATTAAATTAAAGGCGATAAACTTTCATTTTCACAATATTATTTTCACTATATATTTTTTTCCATGGCCTATTAATTGTTGAATTATAAAGCCCCTGAACAGCACACACATGTGAAATAAGTTAGTTGACAGTGTACACCGCTATACACCATTCCACATAACATCCATGATCCGAATCGTCAACCTAAATGTGTCCATGGCAAAAGGTCTTGTAGGCTTTGTTGTAAATGCCATGTCCCTGGTAAAAATTGCTTTTTCATCACAATGGCCGTCAGAATTTGCTATGGTGTGTTGACCCTCGTCCAAGGTATTTTCCAAGATATTGGATGGAATCAAGGAACTAAGCTTTGGAGCCCTGGGATGATACAATACAACATACTGTATATACTTTCCCCTAGAGGTCTTCAGAAAAGTAAATACTATTTTTTGCATATTGACTTACAGTTTGTGCTACTTTTCAGATTTACTCATTGTCTTTTTTCCCCCATAAATTACATTCAAGGAATTGTCATGTGTTAAATACAGCTCAAAAAATGAGTCAATATTTGCAAATTTCCTTGGTTCCTCCTGCTGAAGTTGATACTCGAAATTCACGCTCTCCAGTCTCTGAAACTTCCTCAGACAGCTCTTACAAATGGAATATAAGGTGTCTCCAGTCCCTAAATAAAAATGTGGGTGCAAAACAGTAATTTGATTGTCTTAAATTTGATTGCTTTATTGTAGTACTCATTTCTTTGGTCAATCAAAAAACATTAGTGAAGTCAATTGTATTCTTTTTTTTCCATCCCATCCCACAATATTCAGAGAAGGTGTCTTCATTCTGACTGTGGGTAATAAGGATTTTTATGGACAATAGTATATGAGAAAAACAGTACTTCACTTACAAGCATTCTAATATATACATACTATAAAATATAATGCTGTTATTGCAGTTTTTGTTGGCGTGGGACACCTTCACTTATACTAAGATTTCCACCAAAATACTTTCTTTCTCAGTTGTACAAAGTCTTGGAGTTTGTCCACCACAGGACTGGGTCCTGAATCTCAGCATCGCCTCCCACTCCTGCTGTAAACCCGGGTCATGTTGTTCTACATGCATTGCAAAGAGCTGCCTCAAAGCTTCCAAGCTACTTAATACTGCATTTTTGCAGCACTGTATTTTTAGGTCCAAAAACAAAGAATGTGAGTGATCTGAACCCAGAAAGAATTCCCTTAAGCAATTATGAACAATTATTAACCCTCATAATTTAATACATTCTGTGACCCTGATGCGGTTAAGCAGTTGCAAGATACTTGGATAGATAATATATACTAACAAATCAAGCCATTTATTATAATATAAATCTGCATTTGCATATTATCATTATTATCACGTATGATAGTGGGATAGTAATGTTACCTTATACACCACCAGGGTTGAGGGTTTGAATCCGGCCTCTGCATCTTGTGCTGGTTCCTTCCAGGTGCCCATTTCCCCCTGCACTTTGAAGACGTGCAGTTAGGTATATTGACGTTTCTAAATTGCCTCTTGCGAGTGCTGGACTGGCGTTCCATTCAGGCTGTTCCCTTGCCCTGTGCTTCTTGGGATAAGCTTCAGACTCACCCTGAACCTGCATTGGAAAACTGGCTAGAAGATGGATTGTCACATATTGCATCATCCAGTGAAACATGTTTTTCTCTTCCTTGTTTGTTCAAGCAATGATAATAACAATGAAAACTTTTAATGTTGTTGGTCATTATATTTCCAAGATATATCACTTTAAAAACATGGAAAGTAATTTACTGACAAATATTACACTTTTGGCAGCAGCAGCACTGCTATTCTGATACAGTGATACAGTGATACAGTGAACGGGGCAACTTAGTTTAATAACACTGTCATATTCGGCATATGCAAGAAATCCTGCATGAGTGCATTAGCCATCTGGAAGCATAAATAGCTTCGTTAAGCTCTGTACTTCAAGTGAAGTGTTCTGCTAACACTGTAATGTAACATAGCAACCTATGAGTATAGCAGGTTGCTGTTATATGGACATTACATCAAGGAATGTCTATTTTAAACACCCTGTATCCATTTTGCTTGTTATAATTACATTATTTGGAATTGGTAATCATTTTTCCATCAATTATTGCCGTACATGGTACATCTCACTACATGGATATGTTCTCAATGATACAGGTATCATATTTAGTGGGTGCATTTGGGGGGTGATCTTAAATCACCGGCATGCTAGTGCTCATATCTTCTGTGCAGTGATATTTGTGTGTAGAAGAAAATAGTTCCTACATTAAACTGCTTACTATAAAGTCTGTGGATTATAATTATTTACTTGGGTTATGAATTCATGTAAGAGACATTGCTATTGAATTTTTCAAATGTACTTTTCTGGTGCTTTAATTACCTCAGAAAGAATGCCGTCCGCTTTTTTATCCTTGAGAGAAGTCCAATATTTACAAAACTGGGCATCTCCCAGCAGAACAACCTAGATGGATGGATAGCACTGAAGTCCATATAAAACATATCTTTTTCAGTGTTGGGCTGAACTGCCCCTTTAAAATTAAGATTTGTAAAAATAATAAGGGTTTAAAATCTGTGATGACTTGGGTATGGGTATATATCTGTAATATTACTGTTTATAAAGAATGTACACAGAATTACACTGAACACAATACTTCCTCTATGAAATCTCAATAAATTCTCTTCATTTATAATGTCAAACACAGGGATGAAAGACATTAACAAAAAAAGGGGTAAAGCACCTGTTGTAGATTCCAAGCCAAAGACTTCAACGCAAATGCTAACATTAAGCACTCTCCCTGTGCAGCATCCTTGAAATACTACAGCATATACACTGCGCATAACATAAAAACCACTGACAGGTGAAGTGAATAACATTGATTGTCTTGTTAGAATGGCACCTGTCAATTATGCCATTATATATTAGGCCAGAGAATAGTCAGTTCTTGAAGTTGATGTGTTGGAAGCAGGAAAAATGGGTAAATGTAAAGATCTGAGCGATGTTGACACGGGCCAAATTGTGATGACTGAAAGAGCATCTCCAAAATAGCAGGTCTTGTTTGGGTGTTCCCAGTAGGCAGTACCTATCATAAGTGGTCCAACGAAGGCCAACCAATGAACTGGAGATGGGGTCATGGGCACCCAAAGCTCATTGATGCGTGTGGAGAGTGAAGGCTATAGCCCATTTGGTCCGATCCCAGAGACAGCAACTATAGCACAAATTGCTGGAAAGGTTAGTGCTGCTTATGGTACAGATGTGTGAGAGAACACAATGCACTGGGCACGTGTTTCTGGGAATCCTTGGGTCCGGGCCTTCACGTGGATGTTACTTGGCATGTACCATCTCCTGAAATATTGTTGCAGACCAAGTGCACCCCTTCATGGTATTCCCAGATGGTAGTGGCTACTTTTGGCAGGATAATTGCCCTGCAAAAATAATTCAAGAATGGTTTGAGGAACATGAGAAAAGAGTTCAGGGTGTTGACTTGCCCTCCAAATTCCCTAGATCTCAGTCTGATTGAGCATCTGTAGCATGTGCTGGACAAACAAGTCTGATCCACGGAGGCTCCACCTCACAGCTTACAGAACTTAAAGGATCTGCTGCTAATGTCTTGGTGCCAGATACCACAGGACACTTGTAGAGATCTCGTGGAGTCCATGGTCGACGGGCCAGGGTTGTTTTGACAGCACAAGGGGACCCTACGCAATGTTAGGCAGGTGGTTTTAATGGCTGATCGCAGTACCTACTTGATGTATAAGCATCTCTTTCTTTTGTCAACTGCCTAGGTGTCAAGCCATCGCTGACGTGAAGAGTTTTGTCTCTTTCCAGTTTGAGTCACATTTATAGTTTTCATTGTCATTAGCAGAAATGTAATAATATATGTGTTTATGCATACTCCCACGTTCAGGTTCTCTCTGTGCGAAGGAAATTATTTTATGCAACCTGAGCTTTGCATACAAAATATAGCCAAGTGGAAATGGAACTGCATGGTGGCTTCATGGGTAACACTACTGACTAAATCCTCCACATTTGGGGGTTTGAATCTTGCCTCCACTTAGTGTGTGTGCGCAGATGTGCTGCATCTGCATCTGCTCCCTGCAGTCCAGACACATCTGTTTTATACTCCTCTCTATACTGACCAAAATTGTATCATGTGCTGGACTGACATTCTGTCCAGCCTGTACTTGTGCTGACCACGAATCTAGGAGAAGCCGATGGATTGGATAAAATCAAAATGAAGGGAAGATTTTCATATCTGGCGATGTTTGTTCCTCCTTTTATATTAGTAAAATGAACCTTATGGCATGGAGACTTCCCAATTGAATATCATATCCTTCAGATTTTTTTCTATGCATATTGTAGTAGGAAGGCCAGTCTTTTGATTGTTGAATATCTGCCAGACAACTGATAACATTTCTATACAGTAGCTTCAATAAGCAAGAAAAAAGAATACATATAATAACTTGACTGATTTGATTTCTGGGAAAACAAAATTGTTTATATCCAATTTTCAGAGATACCTCCATGAGTATTACCTTTTAAATGATGAAAACATCTCCCCCCACCAACTAGAATATAAAAAGTGTAAACACTGTAAAATTCAGCCGTTCTTGTTATCTCATTATCTGTCCTCTGCAGCTCTGTAAGTCTCTCTTTATTGCCATGTGTTTCTATATTAAATTTCTCATCTTATTATGCAGATTGCGGCTTAAATCCATTTTTTCGCCACACAGAGGCTTATCACGGTTCAAGTCCATGAAGTTGTAACATTTTATATGGTGTATTCTTATACAAATCAAACAAGGAACGAGAGGCTCCGAGTTGAAAATCAGGTATTTTGTCAAACTGCTGGGCAAAACGACACACTTGTACTACTGTATAATATTGGGGAATGCCAGCAAGCTTGGGAACCTAAGAACTTTGAGTTTTATTTGCTATAATTCTGAAAGAACCTCTTGCTGTATATAATTTTGAGGATAATGTTGTGATTACAGCATTACAAGATATAAAGCTGACACTGATCCTACCTCATGGAGCTTCTTGACTAGCTTCTTACAGGCAAGGGACCTCTGCTACTGATCCAAAGAATCTGAACCAATACTCTGAACCCACACTGCAGACTGTGTGTATGAATCAAGGTTGAATGGCTGATGTGAGTGATAACACAATAACATAAGACATAGTCAGCCTTGAGATGCAAGTGCAGGTGTCCGTGTATCAAACCATCATGGCCATTCATCCATATCTATCATGAAGAAAATGCCCTGCATCCCATCTCTGAGACCCAAGTCAGCTTCCTGTGCCTCCACCTTACTGTATGTGCCTCTGTCTCCATGATGTCTACGGTCTAGCAAGGAAGCCTGCAGCAGCAAAGGTCTCACGCTAAGCTGTTTCATCTTTTATGTTGCCCTACTTTGGTTGGGCATAGTGTACTATTAGGTTGCACATTTTTAATTTATGATGATACACTTCACTTGGACACCCTCTTTGTTGTTGTAATAACAGCATTTTACTGCTTGTTTGTGTAAGTGACTCAGCATTTGAATATGCTTCCTTGCAGTGCAACAGACTCACAGACTTATTTATACCCTGACAATCAACAGGCCACGAAAAACAGCATGTTACTGAAACACGATTTACAAAGTGCTACATTTTGAGAATACACAACACATCGGTATTGATCTGCTGTGCAACAGTATTGACCTGAAACGGAGAACTATTAAAGCAAGAATGTTTAAAAATCAACATGGGATAAAAAAAATCTACATCTATGCTTTCATTTTACAAATAAGGGTGAGATTCAGAGGTTAGCGGGAGCTGGCTGGCTTTAGCAAGACGAGTTATCTGGTGCCGAATGTACTGACTTTTATGTCTGCATCCACTTTTTTGCATTTTTATTGTGCATGTATCTTTTTAAATTGTGTTTATTTGTTCATTTTGACCTTCTGGGTCACAAGAAATTATCTTCCATTTTCAAAGTTTCCTCATGTCTATTCACCAACTGTAATCAGCGAAGCATGAGAATAAGATTGCAATACATTCTACAACACTTGGAATGTGCAGTACACACAAACATGCTTTCAATGGCAAAAACTAGAAAAATTGCTTGCATCACAGGGAAAAGCACATAAGAAAGGTGCCCTTACATACCATTTCTTATTATAAATGGAGACTGACACATGTAATGCTTACCAGCAATGTGTAATGTGCTGAATAGATTCAATAGTGAATAACTGAATATGTGCGGTTTATCCTCTTTTGGGAATTTAGCCAGTTACCATCTCAGAAAAGAAAGATAGCATGGGGTCATAATGGGGAAGCCAGAGTAATTTTTTAAGTGAGACTTTCCTGGTATATTTTGTAATGAGTCTTTATTTTTTAATAAAGATTAACAGAGCTGCTTGAAGTGCCAGTATGTGCTACAATGTCGAGTTATGCAAAGACGTTTCATGCACACTGGGCTAATATGTCAAATGGCTCAGTATCGCCTTCATTATGGAGAGTTCCAGCTGTGCTCTGCCAAAAATATCCCTTCCAAAAACCGAAAAAAAAAAAATAAAAATGTTTTAGATGTGTGTGGGTCCTGCTGCGTGAAACAGGCGAGACATTGATAAGTGCCTCTTTTGGTGAACAACAAAAGTGAGGCTTCACTTTAGGGAGAGTACGAAGGTATATTAATTTAAATAAATAAAATGTTGCTGAATGAATGCTGAGGAAAATAAGATCAAAGAGCTATGGCCTGGAATCATACTTAAATTGAATTCGATAAATTCACCACTGGCCTTTGCTCTTACATTAAACAACCTTGATAAAAGAGTAGCTTTATTCAGCTGGGATAGAAGGGTGTTGCAATTAGGTGGTGCATATACAGCACCTGACAGTATCGGGCTGCTCCTGTGACATACATCCTCCCCATGTCATAAACATAACCACTTCCCATAAACGGAGAAAAAGGATATCGCATGTCAGCGAATAAATTCTCCAGTGTTAGAAAGCCATTTAGTGGCCCAACTTGTCTCATACTGAATTGAAAATGAGTGAGCAAAATAAAGATCAAAGAAATGAATCCAATACAGCTCATTGATTTAAGTAGCATTATTGACCAGACATATTAAAGTGATCAAAGTGGTATTATTAATATTTCAATGATATTTGATATACAATTCATTGAATATAGAGGGCACCTGAGAACTGCAACTGTTCTGTACAATTTATTGAGTGTCCTGCATTAGCTGTGCAGAGGGCAGATCAAATAACATTTTACTATGAAGCCTTTATTTCCTATTAGCACTGAGCAGATAATGAAGACACATTGTGACAAATGCAGTTGCAGTTTGATTCATGAAGAGAGACAGTGCCAAAGTAATACATACAAGCATAACTTAATTGAAGGGAAAAAACTGTGAAGCTGTGGAGGAGATGGCAAATAAAACCATATAAGGAGGAATAGGGACTTTTAGGGATGGATATTGAGATCTGGGCAGCTTTTCTGGAGTAATGAATAATGATTGGGAATACTGACACTTGACTTTGACCCACCGTAGGGATCGCCGCCCCTCCTCTTACATTAGCATTTATCTGGAATGTACTGCTTAGAATCAGAATTAAGCTCTGGTTCCTACATTCTGTGTTAGGAGTGAGGAATTGGTTTAAAAAAAAAAAACAAAACTAAGAGACAGCTAGTGCATGTCTGAATTCATAAATCTATGTAGTAATGGTAAGTTACATAGTATTTGGGGGGGGGGGGGGGGGTACCAGGGGGGCAAACTCTTAAGGCACTGAAGGAACTTAACAGTCATATGATATAGAAATCCAACATTTGGTCCATGCAGTGTGTGAGCATGTTAGTGACAGAAAGTGGACAATGACAGAACAGTACTCATGGCTGCCCTGAATGCCCTACAAATATGTAGGAACTGATTTAAGAAACATCATAAAATTAAAAAAAAAAATTAGCCGAAAATGACCTAATTGTATTAATATACAAGTTTTCAAACATCAAAATAACATCATCCAGATATAAAGTCACTTACATAAAAATATTAATCACATTTCTTAGCATTTCAGTACGGCTGCTAGGGGAACGTTGCATTTCCTATTTGTTTACATGAATAACATGACATTCAATGCACCAACTGTGCTGATCTCAGCAGTCATTGGCCTTTAGTCTAAGAACAAGCTAAAATGCTCAAAAACAGAAAAAACTACCCCCTGTAAATATAGTGTCAGTGACGTCACCATTCTTCACCCATGGATTTCAGAAGATATACTATGCATACACAGATTTTCAGCATTCAATATGTGACCCTCAGCTTACTTAACAAAATGAGCCTGCATAGGGGCCAATCTATTCGGTCTACCCTGAATGGCAAGGGTTTCCATCCAACCACCTTGTAACACGGGGACTACCGACCGTCCTTTTTGACGGACCTCTCAACCACCCAATAACCTGCAGCTTCTTGAAGCCGGAAGAAACAAATACCCTGGAAAAAGATCAGTTAACAACATTTCACAAGCCCTGCCTTGTTCTAAAGCTATGCCGCACAACAGCTTCACGGCACTGGTCACTATTGCAGTGCAGATAGTGGCCACTCAGCAAGGGAGTGTGCTGGGAATTACTTTTGCAATTTAGGATACAAGAAGCAAGAAATGGAATTTAGCAGACAAAACTACAATTAAACACGGGTAAGGCACTTTTTAATATTTTTATTTGCTGCTTTGAAGACTGGGTAAACTGGAGGTGGTGTGGGAGAAACTGGTAATATGTCATTGTTGCTGAACCGAACAAGACAAGATTTATATGTCGGGTGGCATAAACAATTAGGTAGCTACAGGGAGATTTGAACAATTTTGACAATTCACACCGAACAGGTACACTTTAATATGCTCAGAATTTTATATATTGTGTTTATTATATTCTGAATATCTTACTTGGAAAATTTAATATTACATAAGCTATTTTAACATTTACTAAAACCTTAATTTATATAGATATGTATCTATTTGCTTGTCTGTTTATTGTAGTCGTCAAGTGGTTTGATGAGGATGAAAATTATATAAAAAATACAACTGTTCTGGTCACCAGAACTTATTTCAACTGATTACATATGGGAAGTTTTGGAATGGTTCCAGAAACAGTGTTTTCCACCACCATCAATAATACAGTAAAACCTTGGATTGCGAGTAACTTGGTTTGCGAGTGTTTTGTAAGATGACCAAAATTTTTGAATTAATTTTAATTTGATAAATGAGCGAGGTCTTGCAATACGAGTATTACGTATACGCTTTGTCTGCCTAGCGTCACGTGATCAAAACTGAGCCGATGGTTCTTCTCACTCTCTCTCACGCTGTGGGGTTGTGGGTAATCGTCTCCCATGCTCGGTCTCAGTCGGCATGCCTCACTCGTATAGTCAAAATTTAGTAGAAAAGCACCACCTGAATAAGGGCGTAGCAGTGCGAGCGATGAATCTGTTTAACGACAATGCAATGTCCACATTTTTGCGAAATGGAAAAGGAGGCAAAAAGGCTGTCATTGGATGGGTTCCTTGTTAAAGTTGCACAAAAAGAAAAAGATTCCAGTGAGCCAACAGATAGCAGTGATTCCGTTAATTCCCGGATCATATGAGTTTCCATTATTTCTAATGGGAAAATTCGCTTTGATATACGAGTGCTTTGGATTACAAGCATGTTTCTGGAACGAATTATGCTCGTAAATCAAGGTACCACTGTACGCCAAATCATGGAATTTCTCATGGAAACAACAGACACTAAAATCCATGCCAAAACATGGCAGCTGTTTGGAAGCGTCTGGTGACCTACACCCCATTATGAGAGTTTGTCTTGGTGATTCTTTAATTCTGTTAGTTTCCTACATTTATATATGGCCATGACTCCTTTTATGTGAAGTTAAAAGCATAAAGATAGATAAATACCTGAAAAATAGAGTGTGGATAAAAAATAATATATATATACACACACACACACACACATTACTAGGTGACCTTTTGTAAGTTGTTCCTAGCAAGAAATTTATTGAAAATATTTTGTTCTTTCTCACATTACATGCACAATCCTGACAACTATTTAACTTTTAAAGTAAGGCTTCCACAGAGCTCCCTGCCATCATTCTACCACAGTATGGTGTAACTGACAGAGACAAGATGTCGAACATCTGCTCAGTGACAATTCCTCAGTCCGACTGGCAGCTCTATATCCGACAAAAGCAGTGAGCCAGCAAAAGGGGGAGACTTTGAAAATCAAACACTTTAGCATGAGGGGTAACACGGTATTGGCTAGTAAAGACCAGATAAAGGGATTTACACAAGGCTAACGTCAGCAATTCCATGGTCGTTTGAAGCTGTACTGCTGCGTATTTGTAAAACATGGGAGCCCTATGTCACCACCTCTTACATTCAGCTGCTCTCCCTAGTGGGGGGGCTGTTTGGTTTGGGCTGTAATCATTATTATATTTTGCCTCCACCATTTATGTCAATTTCCAAGTCATTTTTTTACAGATCAGATCATTAGGATGGAAGTAAAGAATAAGCTGAATGGCTGGATATAATGGCATGTTTTTCAGCTAATTTCGTGTAAATGCGTATTGTATAATAAGCCAGAAATTATAAAAGATATATTCTTTTTATGTTTAAGTCTCATTTTCTCACATGTGCCACATTTTCTAATTCAATGAGTTATATAAAACAGTTTTGGATGCCCTTTGTATACTTTTAAAGGGCTGAGTTAATGTCAGATTTCTGGTGAATTGGCACATTTGTGTTTTGTAAAGCACATGGTGTTAAAAATTAAAAAGAAAAGACAACAAAGAAAATGATCGATCTTAATACTTGGGGTATATATTGGGGTAGTATAAGTTACATGGACACCATACAGCTGCCTGATTGGTCAAACAAATGACTCAAAGGGACAATGTCAAAATTTGTGTTATTATAGTGTTATAGCTAAATATAATAAGCAATAATATACTTTAAAAAAATAAATAACCCAAACAGAAATTACATATATTTTGCTTTCTAAATAGTTTTCCACACTGACGGACAAAAACACAAAAAATATTTCAAAAATGCAATATATAGGCTAAAGGAAAGTAGGAAGGTAAAGTGCATTTCAACTTTTTCAGGGGTCCAACCATTGTCTGAAGATGTGCCCTTTGCACTCTCTGCGTATATCAACTCAGCTGGCTCAAATATACAGTTTTTGAACCATCTAATCATAAGTAAGCAAATTTGGACCAGTTTGGAAATGAAGTGAAGTGGTTAATTAATGCATGACATTTGGGTTCACTTGGGTTCACTCTGTGACAGAGTATTTAAGGGATAATGCATAAATTCAGAGATGAAAAGAAATAAATGAATGCATAGACATTAACAGAAAACAAATTAAATAAAAGGTACATTCAACATATTGTTCTTGTGATGAAGTTGCAGTAACCCAACTACTGCAAACAGAACAGATTCCAGATGCATTCTAGAACCCTTTTACACATAAACAATCATTGATAGACCCCCCCCCCCCCCCTCACCCTCATCCTGGCAGCAACATAGAGAAAGGATGAGTATAATGTTAATAACTGTGTAACCGCGTTTATGGGATGTTCCTTCAGAAGAACAAGCAAGCAATCTGTAATTTTGCAGGAGGCTACAAAGCTGTGCCACATATATTAATCATGGAGAGGGAGCAATCAAAGATAAACAAGAGAGAGTAGAACACACACACCCGCATGCTCATGCGCACACACACACACCCACACAAACACACAGGAACACCCTGTGTAAGTCTAAGAATGCTGATAAATGAAACTCAGCAAAAGTCAATGGGCTTCATCTAAACCCATATGACTGCTGATCTAGTTGTTTGAATATACTAAGAGGTTTTTTTATATTTTTTTACGTGTTTATTCTCTGAGGTTAGCCTAGATTAAAGTACCATGTGATCTACGGCAGAGGACAGCATCATACATAAGCTTTACAAAACAATTTAAAATGCAAACTGTTCAACTTTGGGTTTTTCAAAAAAACCTGTCTTTACAAATATTCTGCTGCAAAACATTTGGGCACTCAACAAAAGATAATTAGGTATCTTCAATTATCGACAATGACAATTAGTTTTTGTAGTTACAGTTTTCTCCGTCACTTTGGTGCATTTCTCAGATCTGAACTGAAATTCTCAAAATGACTGGTCCAACCTCCATATCACCGACTCACTTGTGCACATCATAAAAGCAAGGTCTCATTCTTCTAGAAAGATTGCAAATGCTTTGGTACATTCATGTAGATAATTACATACAATTGTCTGCTGTTTCCTGCATCACCAATTGCTTATGTCATATTGATCAACATATGTATACATACATAGTGTGTGTATACTACATACACAGACACTGTATACAAGTAAATGTACAGACCATAGTTTACTCAGAAAATACTCATGGAGCACACATATTGACAACATCACGAAACATTTTCTGTAAACAATGACACAGATTTGCCATTCTGATGACACTGACATGTTCATTGGCATAAATATTTATTTTTGAGAGGGGATTTTGAGCAACTTATGAGCTTTTGCAGGTAATCCATTTTGTGGTGCTGTATGTATAAATTGTTTCGAGAAATGCATTTACTGTTTTGCAAATGTTAAGGATGATTTGAGAAATGTACCAAAGCACCTGGAAAAAAAATACCTGTTTGTATTTAACAATACTGACTGCCATGAAAATTGAATATTTTCACAAACATATTGATCAAATCAAAGACTTCAAAGACTGCTAAATTCAGCATTTATGGAGTGCGTAAATCAAGACTTTTTAAATAAAAAGGAGACTACAGACGAGTCTGTATAGGTGTTAACCTTCTTGAGTGGAGGTTTGACACTGAAAGACTGGATATTAGGTTTGTGTTAAACATTTAAAAGCTTTTCTCAATTTGCCTTGGCACATTTCACGAAACATAACATTCTCAAGACTATAGCAACGTTTCTCAAAATAGTTCATGCATATAGATCATATATATATATAACTATGTGTTTAAATCAATTAATTTATAGGAGAAATGGGGACGTTTTACTTTCAGTGTTCACCCTGTGGTATATCGTGTGTGTGTGTGTGTCTGTGTATGTGTGTTACTCACAGACACACACCCATAAATTGAGAGATGACACACTTAATTTTTTCCATAGCTGTGTGTACTACAGCATTTGGAAATCTGTGTGAGCCAATGAGAAATGATGTTCTGCTGTGCTGAAGTGTGGGGATTTTACTTCTTGTTCTGCAAATGCTAATTGTCATTTGAGAAAAGATCCAAAGCAATCGAGAAAATTGTTAAATCGGGCCCTATAAGTTCACTGAGGGAACCTTTAAGAAGGTTAGCAGGCGTGTGCTGACAGGTGTGCCTTTACAGGGCAGTGGGTGGAAATGGACAAATAGCCATCCAATAAAATGTGTTATATTGCTCAATAAATCCTAAACCCTGTGAAAAGAGAAAGAAAAGACGCACCTGACTTCACAGGGACCAGTTGAAATTCCTATTAGTCCATTTCAGCCCATCCAAGTTAATATAGGAAACTTATAAAAATGAAAAAATATGCATTCTATAAAAAATCCAGTCAAATAATAATGACCAGAAAAATGCCTGAAAATTGACTTGCTTTTTTCATTTTTTCGCCCTGCAAACTTTTGTGAACAGATGGCTCTTTTACATTATATTGAAAGCTACTTTAAACTGGGGAAAAGTTTGTAGAGAGGTTGCGGATAATGCAGACTGCAAAATCCTGGGACACAGATTCCCTTGACAATAAATATATTTTTTATAATATTTCTGTATCCTTATAAAAAGCATGTACAGTGTTTTACCTTCACATTTTACTTATCTCAACTGAATGATTATTTGCTGTAATAATTGTAGATTAAATTGATGATGCTATTAATGAATTTAAGAGTGATTCGCCACAGCTCCTAGGGGCATGGGATCTATTTTATTACTTGTATCTGGCACAAAGGGTCATTCAAAAATAACTATCCACAGCTGCTCAATTGGTGAATCAAGACGTCGGCCTCCAAATAATTCTTTGTTCAGCTGGATCCCAAACATTTCTTTTACACTCAGCATGACCTCTTGATTTCATGCATGCCACCTACATTGTGCTGAAAGTACAAAGATTTTCTAACTTCAGCCAGTGATTCTCTATAACCCTCAATTTTCTCTTGATAAGGGTGATGGCGGCAGCATATGAGTAGGTCACACCAGACCCTTCTTTCCAAGGCCTCAGACATTCCCAGTGAAATGGGAGATCTAATCTTTCCAGCATGTCCTGGGTCTTCCACGGACCCTCTGCCCAGTCGGGCAGGTCTGGAACAGCTCTTGACCTGATGGCATCCTTATAAGACGCCCAAATCACCTCAACTGACTCCTCTCATTTTGCTCTATTTTAAGGTCTCTTTGGTTCTCCAAACTTTGCACCCTGTCATGGACAGTGAGTCCAGGGACATAGACTGGTAAACCACACGCTTCTCCTGACGATTTAGCTAATCTTCACAGGCACAAATCTGTCCACTGCCAGTGGAACTGTAGCCACTGAACCGACCTGCCTGTAAAATTTCAGGTTCCCTCTTACCATCACTTGTGAACAAGGTGCTTAATCTCCTTTATTAAGGGCATACTCACTCGCCTCACCTGTAAGGAGCACTGCACTGTTGTCAGCCCCATAGCCTTGGATTTGGAGGTGCTGAATCTCACCCCTGCTGCTTCTTACTCGGCATCAAACCACTCAAGTGTGTAGTACAGGTCTTGGTTGAATGAAGTAAAAAAAAAAAAAACATGATTTGCAAGTGGCAGGCATGGTGTTTGAAACCCCTCTGTACATGACTCCCTTTAAGTAAAAGCTGCACCCTGATATCTTGTCCATTAAAATCATAAAGAAGTGTGTCAAACTGTCACCAGAGGTCAACACCCATTTTACTTGACTTTGTGGTGGATATGTGGACAAAACTCTTACTACCTGTACATTCATTCAGGAACTGAAAATACATTGTGGCCCTAGAACCCTATAATCACGCAACATGCTGCACTGGGGCACTGGGTCACAAGCCTTCTCCAAGCCCACAATGCACCTGTACCTGTATCTGTAATGAACCTTTAAGTACTACTCACGCAAAGTTCATTCCCTATCATCAAAATGTTTCTTCCCTTAACATTGGCAAATAATTATGTTGTACATGAAATACATGCATATGAAAAGCTGAAAAATACAGACCTAGCATATCAAAACATTGCACTATATTGTAAAATATAAGATCTGTATAAACTTGAATGAGCATCTATTTCATGCTAAACTGATACTGATGAATGCTAGCAAAAATACATACTACACATGGCTTATAAATTACTTTAAATGTTTGTGTAAATGTTCAAATTTCTTAAAATACTTTTGCATCAGGTGACATTCGTAACTTCATTTGGTTTTGAGAATACTTCAGGCTAATGTGATTTCTATAAAAAAAGCTGTGTAGATGTGGATGAATTAATTACACCAATAACCATTCATCTGTGAAGGATTAATGGTGAGGATTCTTGGACAAAGGTGAATTGGCTAATGTGGGTTAATTGCATAAAATTTTGAGATCCATAGATTCAGATGTTACCAGTATGCTTGTAGCAGGCCTCTTTGGTAATGTGATTACACAGCATGAATGAAACCTCTAAGGTGAGGAATGGGACAATCCCAAAGCGAGGCATGGTCTGTATCTACTGAGAGCTCACAGTATGCTACATACATATTTAAAATGATAAAATGATATTACCGTATATTTCAGGACTGAAAGAAAAAATACATAACTAAAAAATGCAATTATAACACACATAATAAAAAAAATCCACAATTGTCCTTCTTACAACATAAAAATGTAACTGTTTTATGTGTCACTGTGCTAAAACCAGACTTCCATCTGGATACCACATGCTGTTTGCCAGATTGAAACCTAGAAATCTTAAGACAATATGGACGGACATTTCTGGCTGGGTGTGTATTTTTTTCCCAAAATACATGGGTGATGTGTTAAATAATTTTTAAAATTATACATTGAATAGTAACTAAACATTTCTGTGACCTACACTTTATGTACACATGATCTATGGGTATGTAGCATTTATACATGTATATATATATATATATATATATATATATATATATATATATATATATATATATATGGCTACATGTATGTGCCAATGAGCTTAGAAAGGTAAGAGACCTAAGATTTCAATATAAAAGATAAAGTATTATATAAAATAGTATACTCTAAGTCTATCAAGTTATAATGCTTATGCTACACACATTGTAATGTTGTATTATTCATTTACTGATATTAAAAAATCCCATACCTTTGACTTGCATGAAAAGGATGTAAGCTAATTTTAACCACTTCTTTATTTTTCACCAGTAAAAGCATTTGTTAGTTTGTTTTATTGGCTTGGTCAAAAGATCTGAACTATATTTTAAGTCCTTTCGGATATCAAAGTTATCTTAGTCATCATTCGCAAAATGGAATAACGCTGAAATATGGATCTGTGTTGTATTTAAGAGTGGTTGGTTGAGGGAGAGGGTGGCAGCTAAGTTAACACCGCTCAAGTATTTAATTGCTTTTTCATGGAAGGCTCATACAACCAATTAAATATCCCATCATAGACTTCGTTCTGACCATTGGGTATGGAACTAAGCCGGTGAATAGCCTCCATTGCTAATCCAGTTAAAGCCTGACAGCACAGTCTGTTTAAAGCTTCCAAAAAAGGAGAGAGAAATTAAAGGGCATATGGTATCCTTTGATATGCATTAGACTAGTAGTAATGAAAATATGGGTGGCTTAAAGATCCGTAAACAACACTGCAATGTTTGACAAGTTGCTGCTAAGATTTGGCAACCACATGTGCAGCATGCATAATATGTTTTATCCCAAATGTCATTTAGTTGCTATTTATGGATGTTCGAAATGCTTATGGAAATCTGGACGGAATGATTCTAAGAGGCTGCCCAGTTCACTGCAGCCCCCTAATGAGATGTCAAAAAGTGCAATTTGAGAAAAGTTTTTCTGAGTTCTCTCTTGTATAGAAATGTCTTAAAGGCATCACTTAGAAAGCCAGAGAGGATTGAGGGAAGATAGCGCGCTGGTCAGCCTGGGGCTACTTGTCACACTACTGAGGTTAAGTCAATAATTATTCAGTCTATTATGATAACAGGGGCAGCCTAAGGTTTTATCCCTGAATAGGACAACAATGGGACAATGAAATAGATTACACAACGCAGGCTCCTCCACAAAGAGAATATTCAAAATAGGTGCTATAGCTACTTAGTGCTTTTTAAAGATTATTTCTGTGCTTATGGGATCTACCTTTTATTTTGTGCATGGATAGGAATGAAAATCGATGGCCAGCAATGGTACCCTAAAGGATCACATTGTCAGTAGAAAGCAAACTGCAGGGAGCCTTTTCCATCTGAAGTACATCTGATCATTGTGTGAATATGTGTGTGTTTCCCTTGATGGGTGTATGTGTCATGATGATGGAATTATCCATGTCTAGTGTGTGTGTGTGTGTGTGTGTGTGTGTGCGTGCGGGGGGGGGGGGGGGGGGGGGTCACGTATATATGACATTGTGGGGACCAAATGTCCCTCGCCATGTGATAAAAACCTGTTGTTTTGATGTTGTGGGGACGCTCAATTTTATAAAAATGTAGAACTGCAATGAAAAAATTGAAAATGCCAAAAATCTTTGTTTGGTTACTTATGCTTGAGTTTGGGGCTGGGAAGAGGTTAAGGTTGTCCATTGTTGGGATTAGGGCTTTTCTCATAGAAATGAATGGAGAGTCCCCACAAAGATATGAATACAAATGTGTCCGTGCGCAAATTAGTGCTTTACTGTTTAATACTTTTTTGATCAGCGCTTAATTCCATAAATGTTATTTTCTAGTTTTTATGTTTCGTATTCTAAAATGTAGAGAATAATACAAAAAGATATTCCTTTGGATAGGTGTGTCCAAACTTTTGATTGGTACTGTATATACATGCATACTGTATATATATGGCAGAGGAGTCAAAGTTCTAGCTCTATTACTGAATTTGTAGTTCATATTGAAGTTGCTTTTTTTTGCTTTCTTGTAATTCATGGAATGCCAGTAGCACGTCTCTGAGAAAACTGTCTGTGCTGGTCAACAAAGAATCCATAAACCTATAATAGCTCTACTGGAGTGACAACCTAAGGTGAGACGCAGACCAGTCTCTCCTGTCAAAGGGTGTGGTCTCGAACCTCCTCACAGATAGGTCAAGGGCACTTTGCAAGGCTTCCAGAATCATTACACTGCCCCACAAAACACCTTTACACTGGTCTAAAATAGGACCTGTCGTATCGCACAAGTTACACAACAATGTTTTTGCCAGACTTAGGTTTCCAAATATAGCTTATCCCACCAGTCACATTAAAGTAGCAAATCTGATGAGGGCGGGGCAAGGTAAGACTCTTACCAAGTCTCCCAACTATTCTATACCACAATACCCAATAGACAAAGTCCTGGAGATTCTGGAATATCAACAGCATTTTATAGCATTTTGAGGATAAAAATATTTTATGCTGCTCCTCCATTTAGAGCTCACCTGCTATTATTGTGGGCTAGGAGGATGACTCCTGTGGACTAACAAGGTGGATACAAAAAAGGAAACACATTACTTGAGGGGATACAAACACTGAGTAGTAGTCAGTACTCAGTTACTACTGGACCACAAATTATGAACAGATATAGGAGCTACTTCAGATAAATGATAAAACATGATTCATTAATGATGACAAAACATGAGATCAGCATGTATCTAACACTTAGTTTGTGGTTAATTAATACATTAATATATGTAGCAATAAGTAATAGCTTAATACTATCCCTCAAGTAAAATGTTACCAAAAAAAATATAAAAAATGGCATGTTGAGAGCATGGACGATTAACCAGACTCCAGTACTAGTAAGTAATCATCATCGTACAATGGGGATGCAGAAGGGCAGGAAATGCAGGCTTATTTTATGGCAATCCTATTTTGTTTTGCTTTATGTATTTTTCATGGTTTAATTTAAAAAAAAAAAAAACTTTTATTTTTGGAAAGAACTTTCGTTTCCTTTTTAATTTCCGTTGTAATGAAACTCCCAGGATTTCTGCTGATAACCATGAATCCTGTTTTTTCACATTGTGTCATTCCCCACAGATAACATTTAATAATGCTCCACATTAATGTTATATGATTACAAAACATCCATCAAGGTTATTCTTTGAACAAAATAATATAATTCTGATGTTCACCAGGTGGCTTAAGGAATATCACTGTTACCTCCTACCTATCTTAGGAGCTTGCATGTTCTCCCAATGTCTTGTGGGTACTCTGGTTTCCTCTTATAGTCCTTATACATAAGATAAGGCTAATGATGTTCTGAATTGCATAAAATGGGCTGGCATCCCACACTGTACTCCTGCCTCCTGTAATACTGCCTCAGATATGCTCCAGGCCCGTCGTGACCTGTCCAGGATACGTCATTAGAAGATGAATGCTTAGGGGTCATTGTATAATTAGGGGTACATTTTGGAACTTATAAAAAAGTTATTTTCACCCTAAATGCATAGTACAGACGTTCCTCTACTTACGAATGAGATACGCTCCGAACGGCCGTTCGTAACTTGAAATGCTCGTAAGTCGTTATTCAACATCATTTAAGGGTATACGCAAGTACAAAGAACTAGGATGCTGGGAGTACGCACGTTACGCTGATGCGCGGTGGGACTAGCGGCCAGAAGGCGTACTAGGCGGAATTGGTGCGCAGAAAAAAAAAAAATGATGTTGCAGTCTGCAGACAGGAAACGGGAGCCCAATGAATTTTTATCAGTGTTACTTCAGTGACTTGTGCTCTTGACCCAGACACTTTTTAACAAATCTAAATACAGAAGATTCGTGTGACATTGGCACACACCACTGCATAGGTACCTTAGTTAACAAGGATTCCTCAGACTCACACAAAATGAACCATTTCACAGTGAATACTTTAGACACACCACACTCATTTTTTTTGCTCATTTTTGGAGACAGTGTGACTAACTCATGACAACCCCTCCCCATCCCCCTCCCCACCCCCATCCCCCTCTCCATCCATGCACATCACTTTTTCAAGAACTTTACGCACTATATGACGCACTAAACCGATACGGTGATGCACACTGTTTCTGCTGCTATACTGCGATTAATAATATATCTATATGTTAGTTCCACTTACATTCTATTTCTATTTACAATTTATTTATTTATTTTCCCACACTGCCAGGCCGACGGTGAGCATAAAATGCAACACAATTTTGTTCTGTTGTGCACTAACCGGTATTTTTCTGAATGACAATAAAAGTGGCTATTCTATTCTATTTTACCAGTTTAAAAAAAAAACATTATATATTGCGCAAAACACCAGGATGGAGTAGGAATTTGTGTGTAGGGTAATGTATGGAGAACCAGTTCCAAACCATTCTAAATTTTTTTTTTTGTATTTGATAAGACATTTTAATTGTGGTTCCATTTATCAATTATTAATTCCTACATGTGACACTATGTGAGGGATACCACTGGTATAGTGTTGTTTTTTAAAATACAGTAAAAAAACTGTATGCCTGAGTGAATTACCTGGACAGTACAAAAATTAAACATTGCCCACTACTATTATATATTTTGAGTATATGTGACCCAAGCCACCGTCTGTAATTTGAAAATAATCCATTGCTAAGACGGTATAGACCAGCCATTAATTCAGCTGCTAAACCGAGAAGGGGGTTTCTGCAGAGCACAATGGATGTTTCCTCGGAGACTCCAACTGGCCTGTTTGTGTTCGGCTAAACCCAAAGGCCAGTCGTTATGCACAAACGTGTAAGCCAAATGTGTAATAACCATGGTTTAAGTGGGCATTATAGTGTATATATATATATATTTATACACACACACACACGCAGCGGTACCTCAGTACTTGAACTCATTAGAACTCAAATTTCTTAAAAGGCAAACCAACCAGTTTGAAAAAAAATGACCTAGAACTTGATCTGAATCTCATAAGTCGAACCGTGAACGCTGACCTAAGATAACTTGCATGCACGGGGAATTGAGTCACGCTGCAAGTTCCAGACTTCAGGACCAACTGCTTTGCACGGTTCCTTGTATTTGTCATGTGGATCTGCTCAGGGTTGAGTATCAGGTAGCCTGCTGTACTAAACTGAAAGTAAAGCCCTGGATGCATCAATTATAGAATGACCCTCAGTTTCACAACTAGATCTGAAGCAACCTACATTTTATTTTGCATATTTACACAGTTGGATTTCTTGATGAAACAGTTTTGTAAGGCATAGAATATATGACAGGTCTCTCTCAGGGACTTCAATGAACAATCCCTATGTTATATCTATGACATATCCCCCAGACTCTCCCGCACCTAGAAAATTATTTTATATTCTCTGTCCAATATATTAAATTATAATACCGTTATATGATTATATACTAACCAATATTGTGTGGCAATAGTTAGTGCTACCATGATAAGAAAAATAACACGAAGGAAGCAGAAATTACAACTCATTTAGAGGAAAAGATAAGTCATCCTTTATGTTTAAAGGAGTATCAGATATGATAAAGTACCTGGGCTTTAAAATCGAAATGTTGGATCTTGGACCAGGTTATGTTTTTATTACATTGAAATGCAATAATTACTAATTTATAAAAATAAAGTTCAACTGTCTTAGGGTGGAAATAACAGCATTTCATTTTACAAAACATATTTTTAAAAGTGGATTGTGAAATTTGCAAATCATTTTTAAAACAGATTATATGCTGGTTGTCGTACAGAGAAATATTTATTTAACAGTCAGCCATCTGTACACACTTCAGCTTTTTACGGTTTTTATACTGGGAAAAAAAAACTAAACTCCAATTATATTATTCAGGTAGGCGCCACAGAGGATCAGTGGGCAGCGTAGCTGAGCTCCAGGGTTGTGGGATCGCATCTGGATAGAGCTATCTACATGGGGTTTGAATCATCTTCCTGTGGCTGCGTGGGTTTCTCTGGTCTCCTATGATCCAAAGACATGCTGTTCAGGTGAAATGCAAACTAAATTTCTTGTCTGCGACTTCCTTGCCATGCACTGGAGTGTCGTACAAGCCATAGCCTGCCTAATGCTCCCAAGCTTGCCGGAAAACACACACGTGGGTGAGCTCTTTGCATATTCATGCTCACCGAACACCTTCCTTCTCATGGATAACTCTACAGCACAAATCAGCACTAGCAAAACAGGCAGGCATTACAGGGCAATCTGGACTGGTTCACGAAGACCAAGGAGATCCAAAAGAGGGAAACTGCACAAAGTGATATCATTTCACTATCGCTCAGTTGAAACTGGACGGAACTACAATGACAAAGTGTAAAACCCAAACATGAATTCTTCCACTAAGGCCACATTATTGTGATTTTAAAACCTAATTTCATTTCCTCACAATCAGATCTTTTTGTACTCAGATCTGGTGCTGACTTATATACAATTTGATGGGTTGTTCATTTCTGTGTATAATAAATACCACTGCACCCCACACCAATGCAGAAGTGCAAATAGCTTCGCATTTCCACAATGAGCCTTGTGTCGTGTCCTGTTTCACTGCTTGTTTGCAAGGTAATAATCATTGACGGGCACCATTTTCAAAATTTATGTATAGTCTCTTGCTATCCTTGATGCATTTTCAGGGGAGGGGATGCTTTTGGACCTTTCATACACGACCGATTCACTCTAGTCAAACTAGTTTATGTCAAGAGCATGAAGGGCCTCAGAAAATATTTTAGTCCTCCATCAGTTGCTCCTGGTATCTCACCTCCTCCCTGTTCCCAACTCTATTTCCAGTTTATGATGTTTTAATGGAGTGAATAAACAATCACACCCCAGCGGCCATGTGCAATCTCTCCAGAGGACATCAAGACCACGCACCAATCGCAACAAAAACATCCTTGCATGCAACACTTGCAACCTTGATTTAAAAGGCTTCTCCTTAATAAATTTTGAATGATTTCTTGAGGCTATTTTGCTGTGAACATTCAAGCCCCATGCCTTTGTAGTCCATTTTTGTCAAGGTATGGATTTATAACAAAAGGATCCCTGGTTTGCAACTTAAAGTAAGATTTTTTTGTCATGTTCCAGATCCTTCATTTGCATTCTCTCTCCTAATTAGAAATTGTGGTTTGCTGCATTTCATATTATCAGTACACACACACCTGTTGGCGTTTTCTCATAATGTGTTGCCTTTCGTGAACAACTGCCATTGCCGCGAACTCAAATTGTTGCTGTTCTGCTGCATAACAGAAACTGTTCTTTAGAAAATACTACTGGGAGACCCAAGACCCAATTATGCAAGCTTCATCCAATTGTCGTGTAGAAATTAAATCAGCCTTGAACTTGATTATTATGTGCAGAGGTTTTAGGAGGATATGGAGGTGAGGTGAGGTGGACCCCCCCCCCCCACCCCACCCACACACACACACACACACACACACACACACACACGATATACCACAGGGTGAACACTGAAAGTAAAACGTCCCCATTTCTCCTATAAATTAATTGATTTAAACACATAGTTTATAATTATACAACCCTGTCAAAGATATGTGGTCACAGGATGGCTGGCTGGATAATTAATAGATGAATGATAAATTGCAGTTGTTTATAATTTAGCATCATTAGCTTATGTAAGGATAATCTGTATCCTACATCATACAATAGCTTCACTCATTTAAACTTTTATCATATTTGTCCTTAGATGTCATCACTTTACCTATTACAACAATCTTCCACCATCAAAAGTATGTAGATATAATACCTCAAAGCCTGTATTGTACATTGGAAAACTGCAGTGTCGATGAAAGATTTAATCCACCACATCCGATAAAGTGCATGTCTAATTGAATTAATGCAACAGTGAGTTAGGTAACACTGGCAGGAAAATTAGTACTTCCTGAAATATGTGGAGCCAAGAAATTCAATATGCTGATATTGTTATAGTCATGGTTTGCATTCTTCCCATGACTTGCATCTATAAACATTATAAGCATGTTAGAGCAATGTCAAGGGCAAGGCTCTCCATAGATCACCATCCTATGGTGAGCATGCAGCTCGGGTAATGAAACCCAGCTGACCCTGATTAGGTGGCTGATCTTATTAGGTTTTTATAATGGGTTCAGGTTGGTGGATTTATGAAGAGTGTAGTATGTGGTTTGCAGCCAGTTGGGCCCTAAGGGTAGTTCGAGGCCAGTGGATCATTGGTTGTTTTTAGGCATTATATGTTTGAGCTTTAAAGGGATTTTGTCTCAATCTTGCTTAATATTTTTAGTACGAGTCTCTTGTTTATTTGAGTCTTACGGTCCAGTGTTTTGACACAATTCCATTTTCAACCCTACAATCTGCCAAGATGTATTTTGATTCAGGGGATAAAGTGAATTTTATTTTGTATAAAACAGGAGGGAGTTTTCTAATAACTGTGGCATATATTCACCCAGTCATCGTTTTGCAGCTGTGTGTATTAGCTGTCTTGATTATAGTGCATCCATCCATCTTCCTTAACCGCTTACCCAGTACAGGGTCATGGTGATTACAGTACATGCCTGGCTCTATTGCTTTACCGATAGTAACTGACCTTATGTAGAAAATACAAGCAATAATTCTTTAAAGAGTTTCTTTTCACCCATCTTCATTAAATCTCTGATGTGACCATGACCAGTGATCACACCAATAAAAGAAGCAGAGGTTTATGTCCCCAGTGTTATTTTATGATAAAATAATTTATTTTTCCCCCTTTTGATTTGGCATGGCGCTGTTGTATGGCGCACTGCGCCACACATAAAGCACACATGTACGGATGTCTTAATGCTTGCACTTTTGAGTTGAATTCATATTGAGCGTGTCGCAGACAACAGGCTTGAGATTACGAATGAAAAGTCAAAGCTGTCCAAAGAATCGGAGCATGCTCTCGTCTTATAGGCAGTAACATTGCTGAACTGGCACTTCATTATCAGAGGGATGAAAGCACTGGTGTGTTTGAAGACAAAGAGCAGTCAGCGATGTTTTTTATGGCTCGATGGTACCTGATATATTGATGCTGAAGTGAATCGTTTGTACCTAATATAGATTAATCACAATTAATGGCTTCTTTTCATATTTGTCCTTTGTGTTACTAAATCTAAATAATATGTGAAATATTTAAGCACTTACATAGCTTCAGTGTGAGCTGTTCATTCTCTCGCTCGCTGATATGTTACTTGACAGCATGAATTCCAGCTTTTTTGTTATTTTGTTTCTTCAACCTCCTTGGGCATGAGGAAATTTTTCAGAAATTCTCAAAAGTATTAATATAAAATAATACATCTGTAAATAGGGGCAGCATGGTGGGGCAGTCATTAGCACTCTTGCCTCACACACCACTGGGATGTGGGTTCATATCCCTCCCATGGTGCCGTGTGTGGGGTTTGTTAGTTCTCCCCATATTGTTGTGGGTTTTCCTCAAGGTACCTCAGTCTCCCCACATAGTCCAAAAAACCTCAGATGTCAGTTGAGTTGTCAGATTCCAAAAGTACCCAATTGATTGGTTAAAACACAATCTTCGTCTGGATCTGTACTTTCTGGACCTGAACATTCCATCTCTGTGAATTGCCCATAGGTGTGCATGTGTGAGTGAATGGTGTGTGAGTGTGTCCTGTAATGGGTTGGCGCCCCATCCTGGGTTGTTCCAAAAACCCCCCCATGACTCTGAATTGCGTAAGCAGTTACAGAAAATGGATGGTTCTACAAATGTCAATAACTAGTGCCTAAAATGTACAAAATTGGTAAACAGTTAATGGAAAATAATGAATGAATGAACTGAATGAATTAATAAAACAAAAAAAATGAAAAGAACACAACAATTTTCTTGAACTGCTCATGAACATTATTAGCATAGATAATTATATTGAAGAGTGGGAAGATGGATGATTAATCTACTGTACTGGTCATTAATTGCTACACTGTTAATTGCAGAACTGTTATTTATTTTCCATAAATTATATGATCAAGAATGACAGAGAGTGAGTCTTTTCTTGACTTTGTTGAATGACCTTGGGTGCTGTCAGCATACTAGTAGTTGGTGTGCCTCCCATAAATATAGCCAATCAATAGCACTCCACAGACAGTGCTGTAATAGCATGAATAAGTAAGATTAATCACAATGTGATGTGCAGCCTCTCTTGCTGATACCGGACTGTGGGGAGGGAATGTAATTTACACAGCACGTCAAGTAGCAGCCATTGACAAGTTGTCAGGCACAACTGGCAGCATTAAGTGACTGTATCATTCGTCTCATTGCTAAAGTCAACATTGACTAAAAGTAGAGACACAGAGAAAACTATCCATTTTATCTTAATCAAGTAAACATCAAGGAGGCCAGAATGACGTCCCATGTCGAACGAGGGTAACAACTTAATTCAGACTTAATTATATTACTTGTGATAAATTTATATCAATGTCATCAAGATATGTTTGGTGCTTGAGTTAGAATATGGGCACACACACAGATATATATGCTCTGAACTGAGCACTAGATGAAAATTCTTTAGTACATGATTTCATTACAAATACAGAAAGCACATGCATTTTGCTTTTGATGATGTCTCACTGTGTCTTTCTGTAAATGTGTGTATTTGTGTGCTTTTTTTGGAGCCATGGGGATGTTCAAATTAACATATGTTAGCTCACTTTGCTTTATTAACAAAATGACATTATATAAGAAGTTACTCTTGCCCCTAATAGCAGGGGTATGGAGGCCCATTTGTAAATAATGCCCAATAGTATTTTAGAGAAGATGTCAATGCCATTTCACTAAAAACATGTCTTTCCTACTGCATTAATACATTGAATACATTGGCTGAATACTGGCTGGGCTACATCTACAACTGGCTGAATATGTTACATTATTTCATTAAAGCAATAAAATGCATTGTGCGGTACTAAACAAAACTTCATTTTCGAAACCACTTAAAAAAATTCATCTTTACATGGAAACACTGTCATTACCTTTTAAAGTGTGTTTGTTAAGTATATTTGTTAATTTCAAAGTAGCCCATAGCTCACAATGTTCAGTATGAGAAATGTCAGCATTATGTCATTTGGACTCGGTACTATATGTGCTTCACAACCAATTAGTCTAGGCCAAAATGTTCCCTGGCTTACTAATAAAAACTTGAATATAGTTTATGTATAGTTGATATATTTCGAAAAGGCACACACACCGTTACTGGGTGGATTTGATAAAGCATGGTGAATGCTGTTTATATTCTCTAACACGAAATGTGAAACATCTTTCAAACAAACACATTTAATATATAACGCACTCACTGTATTACTCAAAGAGTTAGGCTCAGTATGACAATCTAGAAATAATGACATTGTCGATTGTAATACATATGAAAATCAGTTTATGAAATGCATTGTTCTTATATGGAGCCTTGACTGTTAGTCTACTTAGTCTGTTTTTACAAATGTGTAAAGATACAGTTCACATAATCGAGAAATATATTCATGTTGCATTCATTAATGTGTCTCTATTTATAGATCAGCAGTTATTGATGATTCATTCAATGATTAATGTCCAGTTATAATACATTATGATTACTTTGCTGGTTAATCAACAACTGTAATGAACTGGCATCATATCTAGGCTATTATCTGCTCTTCACAGAGACCCTGTATCAGATAAGAAACAAAAATATGGTTGGATATTTAGTCAACTTGCCTGTTTACACATCATGGTATTTTACAGGAATATCGTTTTCAACCCTCTATCGTTAACAACTGCAGACCCTGTTGACCCCACTGAGTGACCCCTGCTATGTGTATCTGTATATACACACAAATACACCAAGACACATGTCCTCGCGCTGCCAATCACCACACTCAATTTAGTCACCAGTTTACAAGTGTTTGAAATGTAGGAGGGAACCGGAAAAAATCCCCATCACCACTGGCATAAGGGGAGACCTGTGCTAAGGAAGACCCCAGCCAGATTACAAGCAAACTTTAAATCGGATGATATTTTTTCGATTGATTTATGTTTTTTAAAAGGCTAAATAATATTAAGGGCATACATTTTGTATGTTTAAATGCATGTGATGAAAAAAATTATAATATGTGCTGGCAGTATGAAAATATGATAATTAAACTATTAATATTCAGATATCAATGTAAAAAGTACTTCACAAATACTTACCAGCAATTTACTCCCCACTACTTCTCATTGTATTAATTGCAATCTAACAAGCATCAGGTCAGTGAGCAGGGGGAGGGGGGGACCACTGGGCACCATTATATATATATATATATATATATATATATATATATATATATATATATATATATATATATATAAAAGGGCTGTCAAAATTAACGGGTTAACGCTGATTAATCCATCATCATGATTAATCTGATTAAAATTTTTAACGCAATTAACCTATCTGCAGCGCAGAATGACTCAAAATCCCTAAAATGTCTCTGTCAACCCATTTCGGGCAGTTTTGGTGCGTTCCATTTGCCCTCGGAACTCGTATTCCGAGTCGGATTCCGGAGTTTTGAAGCCGGAAGTGACGACAGGCGCTCCCGTTTCTCGGAGATCCGAGAAATATCGGAGCAGCACAGAGGATCCTGAGTTCAGAATCCAAGATGGCTGCGCCCTTTATCAACAGAAGGGAAAGTTGTAGTTTTATACTGTTTAAGCACTACTTCTCATTTGTGGCTCATTAAATCGGTCGCACACACTATACCGTCCAACTTATCTGTGGACGCGTTGCTACGGAGTTTTATACGTAAAGCACCGCGCGTAATGTGTTATCAACTGATATTGCTAACAATGGCAATTAACCGAGCTAGAATTGGATTTCATGATTAGTCGGATTATTTTTCGGATTTACGGTAGTTCGGGCTAATTGTAAGTGTTATGAAGATAATGACCATTTAAACTGAGGTACCTTAAATCCGAGAAGTTGTCTGGCCAAGCAAAAAATCCTGCTTTTTGATGTAGGTCCATGGTATTGCACTTCTGTGGCAGATGGAATGCATCCGACTCGTGTTCAAGATGTTCAATAAACATGTTAAGTGCATATATATTCTCTTTTTTCTAGAGTATGTTTGCTCATGCGAAATGAAATGCGATTAATATAGATTAAAAATTAATGATATTTAATTGTGATTCATTTGACAGCACTAATATATATACACATATCTATATATATATATATATATATATATATATATATATATATATATATATATATATGGATATGTGCAGTTTTATTTTAACTGATCACTTACTGCTTCCTGTTTGGAGTTTGAAAATATTTCATTTCTTTCCAAAACCAGACTAAAGGATACTTTTATCCATTCTTTTTGGAATTTTGGAAGAAATCCTCAGAATACTTATGAGAAAATCTGAACAAATACATACCAAGTCTGTAAAGCTAGGTCTGGAGAAACACTTTTCTACTAGATAACTATGTTTAGTAAACCAACATCAATTTGTAATTTAATTTATGTAGTGAACATACTTGTTAGCTTTTTTCATTTTGCATATGTAACCCTACCAAGATCAACAACTTACTAATGCTGAAACATAAACAAATAATTTAGAAATGTTCCGAAAATATTCTTGATGAACACTGACTTATGTCTCTGGGTTTCCATCCAACCACTTACACTATTCAGGGTTGCAGGGGGGGGGGGGGGTCTGGAACCTATCCTAAGGTGGGGAACAACCCAGGATGGGGCATTAACCCATCACAGGGCACACTCACAAACCTTTCACTCACACATGCAGACCTTTGGGCAATTTGGTAACTCTAATCAGCCTTTTTGGACTGTGGGGGGGGGGGGGGGGGGGGGGGTGACCAAAGTATTCGGACGGTAGCCGACAACAACACGAGGTGAACATGCAAACTCCACACACATGGAGCCATGGCAGAGACTCGAACCCTGGAGGTGGAAAGCAACAGTGCTAATCACAGCACCACTGTGACACCCCTCATTAGAAATATTGACTGATAAATAGCTACACTTCTATTTATTGTGTAACATCTAAAGCACAGATAAAATCCTTAGAAAATAATTTCAAAGTAGTCACCCTGAACATCTGACACGGCACACAGGCATACTTGATAGGTCTAGTAGTTAATTATTTCTTATATGTAATAAATTCTCAGGATCCAGTACCAAAAATGCTACTGCCTCATGCACATTATAAAAGCAGCCTTAAACATTAATCAATCGAGCCATGAGACAAATCCTGTAGTTTCACACTTCAATGACTGAAGTCAAATTAATTCTTTCCTTTAATCTTTGTTTCCGTTCAAATATATAAAAAATGAATTTGCATATTATTACTGTTCAGTTAGCCTATGTTTAGTTATGAGCTTTTCACAAAAATGCCCATATTGTCCTAAAATGCAAAGTTACAAATTAATTTCCCATGGTTCCTCTGTAAAATTTTAAAATGAGCAAAATCATTGTAGTGCAGTTTTAAGTTCATTAAATTATGCTTTGGTTTGGATTCTTTATGACTGATCTCTTTAATAAGATCCACGATTGCACCTTTGTACCAAACAATGGTCAGAGCAGTATAAACGTTTTTGGACACATTGCTTAATTATAATTCCTGAAAGTGCAAGATTTCACTTTGAAAGATATTGCATTCAGCAGCAGATTTTATAGACATATTTTCAAAACACAATGGAAAGAAATGAAATATTTTCAAACTCCAAACAAGAAGCAGTAAGTGATCAGTTAAAATAAAACTGTGTGATATATATTGTTTTATATCAGTGTTTCCCAATCTAGTACTTGGGGACCCATTGCCGGTCCACGTTTTTGCTCCATCCAAGCTGCCTGCCAGACTGTCCACATTTTTGTTCCCTCCCAACTCCCCAAAACATGAACTGTCTGTGGGTCCCCGAGAACCGGTTGTACTGTATTATCAGTACAATGCATGCAGCAGTCTTCCAGGCACATTACCTAACGCTTCTCGTTGAAACTCATTTGATATTTGAATAGTCACTTTCGAAGAGGTGTCAAAATATAATTTCACACGTGTAATACTGAGGGCTTGTACACAGGAAGCATATAAAACAGACTAAATTTTAATAAATTAGTTGATTTTCACTGAATTGTTTTTATGCGATCACATTGAAGTTCCATCCATTCCATTTGGAAATGATGGGAATCACATGATGAAGTTGTTACGACCTTGTTCATAATTGTTTTGTTGTTGTGCTCTGTCTCTCTAGGTAAGTGTGTCTAAGTCTTCCCTCCCACCTTTAATTTCCTGTGCCGGCTGGATGGTTCCCAGTTTGCTGCAAGCCTTGCCAAGCACTCAAGCAGGAGTCGATTATAGTTGGACTTGTCTTCCTAATTTTGCGATTGTAAACTTCTCTGTGATGAACAATAAGTGCACTTCACCCTTTGATTGTTCTGTGCTTGTAGACCTAATCGTTTTGGATTTGGTTGGTTATATCATCTCTGTAAATACTTTGTATATATTTGTAAATATTGAATACATTGCAAGCAACCAGAAAATTAGGAAGTGAGACCCATTTTGTTTTGAATTGTCTACCTTCCTGCTTATGACTAGTAAGGGAGTTAGTGAAGTTTTGTGTTTTTTATTGCAATTTTAACTTGATTAGGTTAAGAAGTTGGTCTCTGTGCAGTTAGTGGGATTTCCATTTGTTATTTTGGCTTGGTTGGTTTCTGCAGCTTCCATTGCTACATTTTAAAAATAATTAAAAGACATAAAAGGAGTGGTCATGCTGCACTTCTCTGTTGCACTCGACCCCATGACCAGGTTGTAACGAGGTTTGACATTTCATTACAACAGCTATCAAATATATCAATTTTTTGTGGGGGGTTTTGGACTGTTTATCTGCTGTGGGTGCAGGGAGAGGGAGTATTATATCTGCCGTAAAAAGAACCTGGTTTCAGTTTTACGGGATCGGAGACTCAGCCTCTGCATGAAAGAGGATTTCAGAGGAACCACGGTACAGTACATCTAGATCGCACGGAATTTTCCTTTCTGCACTATGACATGCACCACTGACACAATGAATGGAATCCTCTTGTGACATGTTTTCAATAAAGAATGTTATCGGGCATATGAATTTTCTGCCTTTTTTTTTCTTTCTTTCAGCAGGGAAGGAAAGGATGCTAAGTCTGGGGTTTTCCATGCTGGGAATCATATGGCTAAAAATATTATTGCCACGTCCTGCCCGCTACGTCCACCTGACCCTCCTGTGTCCTCCCTCATGCAGCCCTGATGCGCCACACCTGGCACTTGTTGCCAATTAGTAGTCTATGTATAAAAGTACGTTTGTCCGTCTTCGTTAGGCTGGTCATTAATGTCGCTCTTCTTGTCAGCCAGTGTCCTTCCTAGTTGTTGTCCTCTCATTTCTTTCCAGTCTCTGTTTAGTTTTATTGCAGTGAAACCCCTTTGTTTGTCAAAACTGCCTGCCCTTGACTCCTTCATTTCGAAAGTCATGACGATTATAAGGATGATTTTTTTGGGAAAAAAAAAAAACTAAAAATAACAAGAAAATAAACAGACAATGAATACTGTCCTCTGTTTAAAGCATTTAGCGACATCCGAGGTTACAAAGTCCTTATTGTATTTTCTAGACATAGGGTATTGTAGAGTTTTTTAATGTAAACTTTCATGGCTCTAATCTTTTAAATCTTTTCCTTTTATTCAAACCTTTTCAGACATTCAAGGAAACACCATGAGACATCAGAGGAGGACTTTACAGAGCCCTGATTTCATTGATTTTTCCACGACCAAACAAATTCTTACAAGGATTTGTTCAGACATTTGACAAGCCATACATATTGTTTTTCCAAGTAAACATAAACCTTTTTCTCACATGATACTCTATACAATCATAAGAAAAAAAGGAAGATACACATTGCAAAAATGGCATACTTTAAAGATAAAGTTTTGCTTGCACATATTCAGTATTGATTGACTGTCATGCTGTCAAAGTAAGTAAAACAATGCATTACTTGCCTGATGCAGCAGCAAAGGCTGTGCTTTGTAGCCATTTCATTGATTCTCTGACCAATGGGTGTCATCTAACACTCAGCACTTACTTGTAATCTTAGGAGATGTCAATATTTTCCTCTATTCGGATATCCCTGTTGGGGATTTCCTGCAGTCTTGCAGATACCTGAATGATGTTCTTTGTATGATGTTTAGTTCTTTCTAGGTTACCTTGAGTGGTGTCCAAAGTGGACTGTTGAACATCTAAGAGACCAGCAGAATAATTATATAAACTGAAAAACTAAAATATATCACATATATTGTTCAATATCTACATACAAAATGCAGGTACGATTTTTCTCCTTTTGGTCTCTTCTCCACTACCAACAGGCGTAAGTTCAAATCTTCAAACTTGCGTATCTCTGCCCTGTGATGAATTGCCATCAGATCCTTTGTGTCCCCTGCCTTGTGCCCTGTGCTTCCAGGGAAATGCTCCAGCATCTCTGCAACCGTGCATTTAGTAAGCAATTATGGGAAATGGATGGATAGTTTACAGTTCTATCAGGGGAAACACATCATATTACCTCTGCACCCCATTAAGGTCACTATCTTCAGCCTTACCAGCGAACCTTACTGCGGCATGCCTGAAGAACAAAGTTTCACCATTTTGCTTTTGTGGCTTAATGGTAAATTGAGCTTTTTTTCTCTCTATCAAATTTGCTCCCATCAAGAAAAGACTCAAATGCCACCCTTTCAAGTTGCAAGATGTGCGTGTCTTTGCAGGTTTGCAAAATGCAAATGAAACATTTTCACTTGGAGTACTACGTTCAATGATTTGAATGGGTGACCTTTTTCATTACTACACGTATTGAACTTATATGTGATCACCTGTACACATCTACCAAATGATTAACAATGTAATGTCAAAAGTATAATACAATTATGCAATTATAATATGGCAAAAACACAGTGTTTATTATCAGGTCAACGCATTAGGCAGTGTAGCAATATATAGGTGGCCACCTTAAGTACCAACTTCTAAGGGGCTCCAGCCAATTTCACACAGACCAAAGAAAACAAAGACCAAATTTGGAGACGGCATAGAACAGCTACGTCATTTGGGGCGCCAACTGCTGATCGGGGGGGCAGTGCCCCCATGACAACATGCATGCTCCCCACTAAATACATATGCTACTTAGGTCTTTAATAAATGTATTATCATTACTGTTATTATTTACCATTTATATATGTGGCCTAAAATTTAGTGCACTGGAAACAGGCGAAACATAAACATTTCTTGTTGACAGATTTTTAATGCGGGTCCACTGGGGGGTCGAGTCGCTTCAGTTGCTGAAAAGTTAAGCCACAGAAAAAAATGATCAAACTTCTGAAGCAAAAGAGACTAAACTAGAAATCGGACTGTGTTGCATATTTGTAAAAACTGTAAAATGTGACTGCAGAGCATTGAGAAAATTAAGGTCAAAAGCACCCCCCCCCCCTCGCCCTGCGGTGTGTTGGCGCCCGCGCAGGGTTGGTTCCTACCTGCACCCCTTGTTCCCGGGATAGGCTCCAGTCCCCCCCGTGACCCCAACTGGGATTAAGCGGTTATGGTGATGGATGGATGGATGGATGGCATCCCCCCCTCCCCAATAGAATAACTGACCCCAGTCAGAACCCCCAATTGAAATGGTCTAGAACTGGCAGTAGCTGGCGGTGAATCCCACCCAGGGTGCCTCCAGTCCTGTTTATTATGATCGTAACAATCAAGCCGTACCCTGATTCTTGATTTGCCATCAAAGGACATTTCAACATTTGTTTGATGTACGTTTGACATTATTTTGCGTCAGCATCCTTCGCCAGGGAAGTACTCATGCACACATGGGACAAGGTCATATATTCCCAGTCCCAGTTACTAGTGATTGCTTGAGGTTAATTCTCCCTAGGGCACAGAAGGTTGCATTTTTGTATGATTTCATGGCCCTCTGCAAAGTCCAGGGAGAAAAATTTACATAGTTGATTTCTAATTTTGCATTACAAAATGTCAGTACTGCTTAAAAACAGATATTTATTTTAATTCATTATTTTTTAAGTGATAAGCATAATAAAACACAATTTAGCCTTACATAGAGGATTTTGATATTTTTTATATTATTCTTTGAGCCTGTGTTGCTTTGACTAACTTGTCAACATTGGTCAAGTAGCTATTTACATTCATAACAGTAGATTGCTTTATTTGAAAGTTGCTGGGGTGCACTTGCAGGTTTTAGGGTACACTTGCAATTGGTCAGCAATTCCATTTATGGTTCTGTATATTTCATTGAATGAGAAGAGGAGGTCAAAAAGCATCAAGTGAGCAATTTAGTCAAATCATTTTAACGATGAAGAGGGGAATTACAGTTTAGAAAAAAAGCCTGGATTTTGTTAGTACAGATAAGATAATTTTCACATATTCCGTAACAATTATAAATTCAGTTTTAAACACGCTACTGGAAAGTCATACTTTTTTGATAATCTTTATGTAGATGAATTCAACCACTACATTAAATACAATAATGGTTACACAGAATTTTATTATTTGGCTTTTTGAAAAATGGTTGCGTCTAGCTTGGTTTGCTTGGGTATTGATGATAAAAAAGTACAGTTCTCATTGCCTTTTTTTAGGTAGACCACAGAAAATGTTCTGATATGGAAAAGCTGAAAAACTGCTCTTCAAATTAATTATATATAGATGTAAAAATATAAGCACAGACCGCAGTATTCAGTGCATGTCCTCAGCTTTCTCCCTTGAGGAACCGGGACGAATAAAAAGTCAAAGTGACTGTGCCAGTGATCCTGGATCTCAGGAAGGTACAACATGGGTAGGCAGGTATACTGTAGCATCTATATAGCATCTATATTTATCTCATATTAGACCTCTAAAGGGGATGGTGCAGAAGCCTGAATGGTACAGATGAATAGAGTGGCACTGGGGGTTAGTCTTGCGCTATAATTCAGTTGAACCCCCCCCAGACGTACAGCCTACTGTCTCCAATCATAAATCCCATCTTATCGTGTTTTGGGCTCACACTCTGCGTTTGTGGGGTCCGTCCTGCAGCAAGTACGGTGAAGATCTTTCCTACAACATGATAAATTTATTAATGTTCCCACAGAGTCAGAGGACATTTGCATGCTATACAAACAATCTGGTATTCAGTTCGGAATGAGCCCATTAAGACTAAGTGACTCTTTGTGATTCTGCTCGAGGCCTAACTCTGCCCACTGTCTTTAGCGAGAGGCCTGCCCCAGCAGCTCCCAATCATCCCGACAGAATGTACTAAGTCACAAAATGCTTCCCTGGGGTTAGGCTTTCTGACATCAAGACTTCCCTGGCAGCAGTAATGACCTTAGTTATTCACGCTAAAGCGAAAGCTATTAGATCCACAAAATCCACAGTATTAGGGAGATTAATTTTAATTTAGGAAGAAGAGAAAAGAAAATGTGGGACTTTAATAATGCCTGGCCTTTACCAATGTAAAATATAAGGGATGTAACCTAGGACACATCCCCCAAATAATGCCTGGCCTTTACCAATGTGAAATATAAGGGATGTACCCTAGGACACATCCCCCAAATAATGCCTGGCCTTTACCAATGTAAAATATAAGGGATGTAACCTAGGACACATCCCCCAAATAATGCCTGGTCTTTACCAATGTAAAATATAAGGGATGTAACCTAGGACACATCCCCCAAATAATGCCTGGCCTTTACCAATGTGAAATATATGGGATGTAACCTAGGACACATCCCCCAAATAATGCCTGGTCTTTACCAATGTGAAATATAAGGGATGTAACCTAGGACACATCCCCCAAATAATGCCTGGCCTTTACCAATGTGAAATATAAGGGATGTAACCTAGGACACATCCCCCAAAACTGCTGGTTAATAATCTAGTGTGCCTCCAAAATGTAGCCTAGGGAGAAATGTCTTATATAAGAATTTGATTTAATATGATGTACGCTCTCAATGCTCACAGAAGAAAATCAGTATTCCTGTTTCAAAACACAGCAAGCAAACTTGCCTGCTTCGTTTTCTTTATTGCTTCATCTATAGGTTACTGCTAGACTGGTAATTGGTATGGTACTTACATAATCCTTTATTAAACATAATTATCATGAAGCTGATTTCCAAAACGTGATTCCCTTTCTAATTAATATTCTAAATACTTCAAACGTTGGTTTGTGAGAAGTATTAATTAATGAGAGAATGGTTCTAGGACAGGCTTTTAGATGAGATAGCTATAGTGAAAGCGAATGAAGTGACGCACTCACTCTCTTGTAATAATATCAAAAATAAAATGCTTCAGATGTTCATTGAAAAACTAAACCATTACAGTTATTCCTGTCGGCATGATGCAAGTGCATTGTGTACCACAAAAAAACTCTTTGTACTCTGCCTGTCATTCTTATCCTTTAGACAATAACAAACACCTTTAATAATATAATTGATAACAAGGCTTTAGATCTGTTTTACTAAGTTTTGCTTGGCTGATGGACACAGATTGAAAACATCCACACCCCATCCCTTTGAAAGTGTTTAAAGACTCCCTCAGTACGTATCAAGCCCATCCTTTAGTTAATTAGCACGTCCTTATCACCAGGCCTTGTTCCAGACTTCAGTGGGAAAGTGGCTCTCCTTAAATCTTTGCAATTGAGATCAAATTTGAAGCACCAATATAACTATTATCTATTAGTTATGTTTTCAGAAATCCCATTCTTCCCAAAATTCATGAAAAAACAGTAGCGCTCCATATATATTTAAACATAGTAAAAATTTGATTATATTCTGTTAAATAATTAGCTATAACTGACATAGAATCACAAATCTATAGCTAGCTTAAAATTTTATTAAAATTTTCTGCTTTTTATCGCCTTTGAATATATGTATACTTTCCTATAGTATGGATTGCATTTCAAGATATTTTTTAGCAGATTGTGAATAATTTTTTAGCTATTACAGGACATTCTTTTCCGCAAATGTTGTCTCACAGGCAAGGCCATCACTGTGTTTTTGTGTGAGCATAGCAGAGCAACACTTATGAGACCAGAGAGAATCTTCCGAAAGTATTACAGTCCGCATGATTTATGGAGATATTTAAATCATTGCAATTTCCCCCTTACAATTTAATAGACTCTTTTAATATTTACCAAGCAAAACACATTTGTTCAGTTTTGCCATTTTGTTCCCCATTTTATACACTGGATAACATTATGAACAGCATAGCCTATGACAATTAATCTGAACTCATTTTGTGCATTTTTGTTGTACATTTGATGGCAATATATTGTAGCGTAATATAACCTCAACGCATTATTTGAATATTAAAGAATATGAATATGCATATGCTATTTTTCTTGTGAAAATGTAAAATATATTTGCAGGAAATTTCCCCTGTCTTATTGTTACCCAGGGAAACTAAACAATGCTACGTATCTAATAATTCTTAGCGAGTTCCAGTAAATGCATAATGAATTACTGTGGACTTACAAAATGGCACATAGTTGCATGGACACATTTTCTGTGTTTGTAAAGCCCAGGCATTTTGCTAGCGTGATACCTGACCTGTGAGCAAAAGGTCATGATGAAAGCTAAAGATAGCTCCTGTTTACTTTCGTAACAGAAGTGTTTCGGGAAATAGTGAGAGAGCCGCGGCTGGTACGTCTCAAGCTTCAAAGGTAAGAGAAGCACTGAGGAATCCATCCATCCATCCATCCATCTTATAACTGCTTATCTAGTACAGAGCTGTGAGGGAAGCATATCCCAGGTGCAGAGGACAACATATTTGCTAATTGTAACAGTAATATGTGAACATTTTCAAATCAAAATATAGCTCTAATGGATTATAGAATAAAATAAATTTGAAATGTGATCAAGACAGCTTGGTAGCTGTAAATGTACTATAAATTGCTGGCTAATAATGCAAGGTGTCTGTTGTATTGTATTGTACGGTATGCATGTGTTCCTGTTTCCTTGTGTCATGTAGTGCAGCGAGAGGAGTCAGCAGGCTTAGCTTGCTCACCAAAATTGTTTTTGTAAGTTCTAGGACCAAATGGTGTGCAATGAATTATGCATAATTGTAGAGGCTGCTAAGGTGGTTCTGAACCTGCGTATGACCTTCTGCTAGTGGGATGTACCGGAATGTGAGTTACCTGTTACAGAATGTGTGTGTGTTCCTGTGTGTGTGTGTGTGTGTGTGAGACCAAATGTCTCCCACAATGTAATAAAAACCTGTTTTTTTTGGAGGTAATGGGGACCATTTTTCATTTTTTTTGCAATCAAAGAAGGGAAAATGCCACAAGTCTTGTATTTTGTTTGGTTAGGGCTGGGTAGGGGTTAAGGTCATCATGCTGGGATTAGAGCGTTCCCCATAGAAATGAATGGAGAGTCTCCACAAAGATATAATTACAAACTTGTGTGTGTGTGTGTGTGTGTGTGTGTGTGGCTTGCCCAAGTTCCATTTGCTCTTATGGCACATTTGTTAATATAGCGCTACTGAGAATATCATCTCCATCTCCATCCTTTCAAGCCAGTGCTACAACATGCACTCATTAGTAATAATAATCAGGGCTGTTGTACTATGGATGGTATAATAAACCAAATAGATGAGTATGGATGAATTATAACTTACTTGTTTCTAAAACAAACAGCAACAAGGTGTAGAATTGTATTACTTAAGAATAAATGATTACCAAAGTCCCAAATTCAGGGATGACCAATGAGACCCAAAGTCAATGGTATTTCTCAGAAACATACTGGTAAATGTTGAAAAGGCTGGCTAGCTCATTTGCTTTTGCATTATATCTGCTACTAACCTGGATAAAGTTAAAAGCAAAAAAAAAAATCAATGATCTAGAGAGCTTACCCGCCTCTGTTTACAGTACTTGCTGTGCGCAGTTTGCTCCATCGATGCCCAAACAAAGCTCATATTCCCTGTCCAGCCCCATGTCAAATGTTCACATTCACAATCGAATCAGTCACTGCTTCACACAGACATCCCTTCTATTTCATGAAAAGCCTCCTTCCAAGAAAATTTAATTATTCTTCCTCAAATGCCTGAAATTTCCAAAAGCACGTAGACTGAGTGTTATGCCATCACAAAACTGAGCAGTACATATTGTTCTAGTGCTAAATTAGCCCTGTAAGGTTATCGGCGTGAGAACAGCCTTTTCCATGCATACTTCCTAGTAACAGCTGCGTATGGATATCTGACCATGCAAAGTTGTAGGTTGACGCATAGAGACCAATCTGCACTCCAACCTCATTCTCTACTGCTAGATTCCAATATGCTCCAAGGTGCTGATTATTGGTAAACCCTGAGTAGGTCTCCTCATCGTGGTTGCATCCAAAATTGTTTGCTGGCACGGCAAAAATCATTTTTATATAAACATTAAAATATGTAGGAGGACATATCAGCAGAGAGAGTTTGGAATAGTAAATGAAATAAAAAATAAATTAGGAAATTTATATATGAGATGGTGGGAGAGAAACTGCAAATAGAAGTTTTATACTTTATACTACCTGTCTACCAGGTGGAATGGCTTACACGATGTAAGCACAACATATTCAAAAATGTTTGCTGGCACAGCAAAACATATTATTTTTTTCTTAGCATTTATACACATAGGACGAAATCAGAAAAACGTCTGGTACTGCTACTACTCCTATTATTATTATTATTATTATTAATAATAATAGTTATTATTGTTATTATTGTTGTTATTAACTGGAGCATATCTACATACTACTACTACTACTAATAACAATGACAACAACAACAACAACAATAATAATAATAATAATAGTAATAATAACAAAATGGAGGAAAAGATGTCTGGATGGATATAAAGTATGTTATAAACATATACCTGCTTAATGTGAGTGTATATATATATATATACACTCACATATATATAAAAAATCATTTTAAGCATTAAGCAATAATACAGTTTATTTTGACTGACATTTCCAAGCTAAGGATGAGTCTTTGAACCTACGTATTGTTCTGTCCTTTGAACTCACAGGCATGTATATACATACATCAATACATACATACATATATAAAAAAAAGAATATATCATTTCACAAAACTGCGGGGAGGGTCCGAATGAATAAAATATTGAATGAGATAAAAGAAAACAATTTTTGTGACATAAATGAGCCAGAAATTAACTGATATTATTGTATACTGTGTTTCATTAAGTCACTGTGCCGGGTTGCCTATATAATGTAATTTTCACCCAAAAGTCAGAATAAATTTATGTATTCATTAAAACAATGCCAAATACACTTCAGTTACATAATTAAATTACATGCAGTCCTGAACTTTATACTTGCTTGTATACAAAAAATAAAGTCAGATAATGCTGTGATGAATAAATAAGATTTTTTCTATTATTTGTTTTGTTTCATTAGCTTAGTTTAATTCATTCAAACTAGTCCACTATATTGAAAATGAATATACTGTATATTAATAACACATTTCCATAATAGGGCTTGTATTGCATCTGTTTTTGTTTTATTTATTATGTCTAGTAATAATTTAACTTAATAATTTAGCTTAATAATTGAAATTAATTTAGTAATTGAACAATTAATGTTAAAATATATAGACTTGTGGATGGCGACGTCTGATTAATGTAGGTCTGTATATATGGCAATCGGTGGAGTGAATGTATATTTCCTCAACATATTTGTATTGTTGCAGACACACATTTCCATATTTTGGAGATTAACTTGGCTAAATTGAAGAAAAAAAGTCTTCATTCATGTTACATTGGATTACCACATAAAACAGAATATATGGGTGTGTTATTAAGCTGCAGAGGTTAGTATTTTGCCATGTGGCAGGATCGGGGATGGCAGGGGTGAACGGCATCTACTTGTGCACCCACTGCAAAATTCTGGAATGTGTCTCAGCTGAATATCATAAGTGAAAGACCAGCAACCTGCAAAAGTACAGTAGCCGTGTTTCACTGGGATTGATTGCGCCTGTATTTTTTGCACTGAGATATTTATTTACGCATTTGTTGTTGAGCATCTGTAAGTGTCTGCAAAATGGCCTCATTAAAAATATTTAATGCTGAGCCTGGCTGAGAAGCTAAGAAGTGGAATAATGATGTCACTGTGTACAAATGTGGTCTGGCTTAGGGGGACCGTAACATTATCCATGTCCAATTGATTTCTGAAAAGATGAAGAGAAGATGAAGTGAAATTCAGGAACGATTTCCCGATTAGAGCGAAGAAGGCGATACGCTAGGCAATGAAATATGACATATATTATGATCCAGTCATTCAGCTTATATATGTAAGGTTTTACTGCATTCTTGTAAGAACAAAAATCTACCTTACATGGTACTAATCACATGATGTCATGCCAGACATGGCAGAAAAGTACCTCTCTGATTGGCAGTGCCTGTTAAATGAATCTTTGCAAACGTAAGCATTTCGGGACTTTAATTGACTCAGATATGTGAATGTTTTCTCTGTGACATTGTTTATAATGGACAGATTCCTAATCCCTGAGAAGAAGCTTATTCATTCTCTGTAGAAATAATAAATGACAGAAAATGCAGTGCAGTGCAGCATGACTAGCACTGACATAGCAAAGAGACCAGTTCCTAAAATAGACAGTAAAGTAGAAAGAACAATACAAATATGTAATTTTGACTAAAGGCATTACTTTTTTTGTCCTCACCCTTTCAGTGGAGGTATAACCAGGGTGTGATGGATTATGATACCTATCTTAATTAGACATCTCAAGGGGGATTGTTTTTGGCTTTAACTGTGTTGATAATCCAGAAGGTGCTCCCATTCGTGCTGCGTGAATTGACAGATTGCTTGGAAAGAGACTGTTGGCAGATTACCTCGAGGTTACCTCGCTTTCAACAAGGGACACAACCTTCATCAGGCCATGGGAGTGTTCCTTGTTCTTCATCATTGTTTAAAGGCGATAGAGATTGCAAATATATACAGATAAATCAAGACAATGCAGCTATGTTTATATTTAAGGCAGCGGCATTTGGTGTTTCTTTGTTATTTAACATCTAAGTTCAATAGTATGCATGCAGAGATGACTGGTTTCTTGTTTGGCATTTTTGGATTGATGCAAGTACATAATGTAGCCCAAGGGAATTTCTTCATCAACTACTGTGGAGGATAAACCTAGAACAAGATATTGGACCAAATGTCTTTGGTGCAGAAATGATGTTATCATGATTATAATTGTATCACAGAATATGACAATAATAGCAGTTTCATTTGTCAATAACAATTATATGCTGTTTCACTACTGTACTACAATAGATGTTTGTCTTGAAAAGAGGTCTTGCTTTTAAAATTATTATGTTTTTCTTTATACTGGATAGAATGTGATACCTTTGCATTTCATACAGTACAGTAAATAAACATATTTTGATGGTTATTATACCTTTTCTAAATAAAATAATTACAGTACATATCCACAACACAAAATATTGAAAAAGGTTTAAACTTAAAATGATTTGATTTTTTTATATTTATGTCTACTTGGTGCTCAGACTATCATTCAAGTCAGAACTCTGTCCTCTGCTGAATTTGATAAGTTCCAGAAGAGTGGAGAATTATCATTGTGGGACAGGATGATATTTCAGAGATTTACAGAGTCTTTCAGCTTGATTCACTCTGCATATTATTCACCTGTAGATTGTTATATGATTCTGTATGGAGAAAAATTTGGAGACATTATAATTCTGCCATTCTAAAATGTTATTTAAATTGAATCTCACATTTGTGTAATAAAACACGGATTGCTTTACCCTCGCTGTTAATTGCCAGCTATTGCAAAGCCAATATCCTATCAAGTCATGGATTTTAATGCCTAGTAAATGTCACTGGAGATATGGTGGATCTGGGAAACATTATTATTATCCTTTAGAGAGAAATATGTTACATATAAGTTAATTATAATGATAAAATCGGGTCGAATGTCTTTTGCCAAGCCAACCAGGCCGCATATCTAGAGCCTCTCTCTTGGAATAATAAATATTATATAGAATACATGATAGCAGACAGTAGCCATTTAATCAACATGCATATGCGTACTTTGAAAGCAGTCATCCATGTCCTTTACATCAGGTCAATCTTTGTCTTCCTTTGGTAATTTTATGCAAAACATTTTTTTCTGGGCCAACACCTGTCCTGCTGACTCACATCTCCTGGGTTGGGGATTCAAATTCCACCTCTGTTCTATGTGTGTGAATTGGCATGTTCTCACTGCGTTGTGCAAAGTCCAGTGACATGTAGCTGAGGTAATTGGTAACTGTATTGTTCGATATTGTGCCATATGATTGTGTGTGTGCCCTGTGATTGGCTAGCATTCTGTCCAGGCTGGGATAAGCTCCCCGTCAAACTCCCCCCATCCCCAATCCTAGTAAATGGTCGGAAGATGGTTAGCGGCAGATTTGGGTATTCAGGTCCAGACCAAGATTTTGTTTCAACCAAACAGTTGAGCATAAATTGTCACAGTCACAGAGTACTCATCTGGTTGGTTGAAACGAAATCCCGGTGTGGACTTTTACTCTCTGGACCTGAATTACCCAACTCTGGTTAGAGCAGGGGTCTCCAACTCCGGTCCTGGAGAGCTACTATCCAGTAGGTTTTCTATCCTACCCGGCTTCTGATGAGCCACACTAATTCTCAGGTAAATACCAGGAGCAGGTGTGGCTCATCAGAAGCCAAGTGGGACAGAAAACCTACTGGATAGTAGCTCTCCAGGACCGGAGTTGGAGACCCCTGGGTTAGAGGGATGGTAAGATATTTATACACATAATACTTAAGAAAACAGGTGAATGTATAACCTGCGGTGTATTCCTATCAAGACTATCTCTGTATTTTATGTATAGGTATGGGTCCACTGATGCATGGATTCCATTACTTCTAATTTTGTGTGCACAGGCAAGAACCCTGCAGTCCAGTGCCAGCCACCAGCCTTCTGTGTGCTGCCATTCTTTGGGTTTTTCATTGTGTATTTATTCCTCCATGGGATTGTATGGGGTGAATAATTTGTCTTGGGGTTTGGTGAAGTCCCAATAGCAGCTGGGCTTGCATTTGGTAATATTACCATTCATTGTGCTATATGTCTATAACTATAGATTTAATACTTTTCAAAAAAAAATAAAAAATCCAGAATCACATGATTGAAAATTGCCATAGGATGCTATTCAGGAAACTGGTTCTAATTATACAGTTTATTATCACTCGTTGTGCAACAGTATACTGTTATTTTTTAAATTTTGTTTCTATTTTTGACCAAAACACAAGAATGGATTATCAAAGCTGGGTACCACAATATGCCTGGCTAGTTTGTCAGCTGTGAAGATCACAGTTGGTGTTCTGGCAAATCTCCATGATGCAGTGCTGTATGTAAAATTCAATTAATTGCAAAATCTTAGCTTAAATCATCACTCCCCTTCTGTTGGTGGGCTTAATCATCAAAGATGATGCCAACAAATACCTCTGCATATAAATAGGCAGTTTTATTCGTAACAATTCCCAGTTGTATTATTCCTACAAATGTGGCTTTTAAAATCCAGCAGACAGTAATGCACAATGAGGAAACAGAGTGTATTTCAGTACACGGCACTCACAGTACGGGATGCTGTTATTTAAATGAAGCATTTAATTCCTTTTTCTTCTCTGAGACTAACAATACCTAATATATTTATAAACAACCATATGCTTGATCACTAGCGGCAGTATAATACGTCATTTGGTGACATACCTATTTAACATTAGTGTGACATTTTATGTCTGTTTCCTTTGAATAATTATATTTGGAACTCCTAAACTAATTTTCCTTAACCTATTAATATATATTTGAATTCCTTCTAGAGCATCAACTAAATATATGTATATTAAATCATAAAAATAATTATCTCTGGGTCTAAAAGGCTTATAAAGGGATGCACGTATCAGATGCTTTGTAATTTGTGCTATAAGGTATTAGGACTCTCTGCCCTGCGATGAGTTGGCACCCAATCCTGGGTTATTCCCTGCCATGTGCACAAATCACAGAGTGGAATTTATTGACTAAGGGATGTCAGGATCACTCCCGGTCTTATCCCATAATGTCTGTCATGTCAGGTTTTGCTGGCCATCCTCTTCTTTCTCTGTTTAGTACCTGTCTCAGTCCCTGGTGTGTTCCTCTATGCCCTGGGCTGCTGTGTGGCCTAACAGGTTGAACATCCAGCTGAGAACGATGCTTCCCTACCGTCTCAATTTTGTCCACTTTTAGTTTTTTTTTATCTCCTTGTATTTCTGTATAGATCTTTGTCTCTGGTTATTCCTGCCAGTATCTGGTTTTGTGGTAATTTTTTTTTTCCGTTGTATTTCTAGTGTTTCGGTCCTTAGTGCCTGTGAGTTACCCTCACCTGTTTGTTGTTGCCCTGAGTCTCTAGCCATCGTTTTGTGAAGAGATGGAAAGTTCACGTCCAGAAAGTAAAAAAGATCAAGATTTTGTTTGAACTAACTAGGTGAATCTAAAGAGTCACAGTCACAGAGTACTTGACTCCTTGGTTGGAATAAAAGCTTAGTATGGATTTTTGCTTCCTGGACCTGAACTTTCCACCTCTACAGTAGTTATCTGTGTATTTAAGTTCCTTTCCGAATATGTTCCTTGGTTGGTCATTGGATTTCTGGTTGTGTCTTGGTTGCGGTCGTATCCTGTGCTTTCCTTGCCTGTGGTTGAAGGGTGTCCGCGAGGTGACACTCCTCTGGTCATGGGTGACTTCAATGTGACCACTGGCACTGACAGGGCTGGCTATGAGGATTGTGTTGGTCCCCATGCGTCTGTAGACCACGGTGAAAGCGTGTCCATGTTCCTTGACTTTGCGAAAGGTCGGGGGCTGCGGGTCGCTGGATCCTGGTTCCTACTCCCTGGGACGAATTGTTGGCCTTGGTAATCCAATACTGGTGGTGCAGTGAAGGAGATCGATCACATCCTCGTGGGCAGATGCTGGAGACTCCTGCAGAACTGTAGGGCCTACAGAAGTGCCCAGTTTGTGAATTCTGACCACAGACATGTTGCTACTCTGAAGATTCAGCTTAGATCCAGTAGGCTGCCACCTACTACGAGAATGAGGCTGGACTCCAAAATCAAGCTGTTTCTGATCAGTTTGCACGCAATTTGTGTGAAGAACTTGCAGACTTGGGTGCAACTGCTGACTCTAATGTGATGTGAGAGACCTTCCTTGATAAAACCTTGAAGGTTGCCAAGGGTTGTCTTGGCGTTGCTGGTTTTCTCAGAAGGAGGTGTTTCATCTTGCAGGGCACCCTGGATATTATCGCAGTGCACGACTTGGTGGCAACTCCAGGCTGTAATGGGAACTGAGGAGGATGGCTGTGAGGGCTCTGAGGACAGATAAGGAAGCATTTGTTAGATGAATCTGTGAGCAGGTGACAGACCATCTGTGGTCTAGTGACCCATGTCCTGCTTACAGAGGAATCAAAGCATTACGCACATCTGAATCTGTTCCTCGGAGACTTGCAGTCAGGGCGAGTGATGGAACGGTCCTTACGGATGACATTGCAGTTGTGACCCACTGGGCCGGCTACTTTGAGCAGCTGTGTAAAGCTGACCCACCAGCTAGGATGTTAGACATCTCTGGGTCCACGGTTCTCAAAGCTGACCCTCCAATCAGCTGTGAACCACCCAATCTCACTGAGATTGCACAGGTGGTGAATCAGCTGAGGATAGGGATGGCCACAAGCATCTGTGGTATCCGGGGTGAACTTCTCCAGGCTGGTGGTAAGGTTCTCCTCCTGGCATTGCAGACAATCTTTACTTCCATTTGGGAGTCAGGCATCATCCCAACTGACTGGAAAACAGGACTTATAGTCCCCAATCTGTAAAGGGAAGGGTGATCGCCTGGATTGCGGCAACTACAAGGGGATATCACTGTTTACTTGCTTGTCTGTCAGCGACCGGAGCAGTCTGGTTTTATGCCTAAGAAGGCTGGCATCGACCGTATCTTTGCACTGAAGACTCTCATCGAGCGCAAGCGCGAATATCAGCAGAGGTTCTTTGCAGCCTTTGTCGTAAAGCTTTTGACTCAGTTGATTGAGTTGCCCTGTGGGACATCCTGAGACTTCGCGGGATCCCCCCGAAGTTGCTGGATATCATGGCCGGCCGGTACACTGGTACTGTGAGTGCCGCGCAGAGTGGAGGGAAAACCTCTGCATTCTTTCATGCGTCATGCGTTCTTTCTAGTTGATTCTGGGGTTCGCCAAGGGTGTGTTCTTGCTCCTACTCTGTTCAATGCTTGTATGGACTGTGTGTTGGGCAGGGTCGTGAGCTCCATCAGCTGTGGGGCGTCCATTGGTGAAGAAAGATTTACTGATCTTGACTTTGTCGACGATGCTGTGATCTTTGCAGAGTCAATGGAGGTTCTGATTGGGGCTTTCGAGAGACTGAGCGACTGAGTCTGCGTGTCTGGGATTGCAGGTTATAGCCTGTTTAGTTTCTACGTACCTGCCTTTTGTTTAACCCCACGTGGGTCTTTGTGTTTCTGCTGTGTTAGGTCAGTTTTGCAATAAAATCCCCTTTTGTCCATCGCTGCACCGTGGATTGTCTCACCATAGCATGGGAGAAATGAAAATCACCCATCCCTCTCCTGTTAGACATTGAGACATTATCATATTTGACTGTGATCTTCTTATCCTCAGTAGAGCTGAAGGTATCATTTCTAGACATGTACTATTCACCCACATCCAACTGAATGACATAAACCCTGTTGAGAGAAAAAAAATCATGAAGATAAGGAGACTAAATTGGAATGTTTATGACCTTCCTTAAGATCCTCCGAGTTAAAGCATTTCAGAAGAAATACTTGACACTTAAGGTGGGCAGTTACTTTTTACCCACTTGACCTTTGATCTAGTCAGTCCTGTGGGCATAGAAGGGATGCTGTATCCTTTACAGTAGGGGTTTTCACTGAAGAATAAGAATAAGAACTGGGGGCTTTAAAAATAAGGCCTGGGGGGGGGAGGTATTTTGTTCTAATGTATAATGCAGAACTGCATGCAACTCTAATTTAAGAACGATTCCTCTGTCTTTATTTATTTTTGGATGGCTTAAGAGCTCCTAGAGTTAACCAAGGGTAACTTGGTTCCCAAGCAGATGAATATTTCTATTCATAGGTATTTTCACAGCCAGTCAATGTCCCTCAAACAGTTGTTAAGTTGCTCAGGGCCTTACAAGACCAGACTGGTTCTGGCCGATTTCTGTATACCCATAGAGGATGTCTTTCAAAATACAGCACTTCGTCATGTCACATGTTTCTGAAAGTTTTTTTTTTTTAAAAACCTTCATTTTACGGTTTAATTTGGAGGAAATTCAAATGTGTTGAAATAAGGTCTTGTAAACGCCAGCATCTACTGGCTTTCAGCTTTTACCAATACAAGTTTTTTGATTATATATTTCCACAAGTCATTATAACAAGTATAAGAATGCAATTCACACATGTTAAAATCACTGATTTATGTCTGCATGAGTGTACCTGTATATTAATTTTCTAACTGCTTGAACATTGAAATAACACAGTGTAGGCAGAGAGGTGTGGTCACATCACGGCAGTGGGCCAGCTGATTACTGATTTACGCCTCCTTCCATTGTGCTGGAAAGAATATAAATTTGGTGGGTCGTGTTTTAGATATTCGGATTTAAATGAGCAAACTAAAGTTTTTAGTTTTTGCATTCACCAGTTTAAACATCTGGTACACATTTTGCATAGTCAGTTCTTCAAAAAAACTTCAAAAGACCCTGACGTTTGCATTGAAGAGAATTTAAACACCATGATGTATTGAATTTAAAAATAAAATAAAATTCATGATACAGCAGTCGTATGGTGTTGATAGAATGGTGTGTGAATGTGTCTGGGGTTGGGTTCGTGTCCCATCCTGGGTTGTTCCCTGCCTTGCACCCTTAGCCTTCAGGATAGGCTCCAGACCCCCCAGCACCCTGAATAGGATAAGCAGTTGCAGAAAATGGATGGATGGATGGATGGATGGATGATGCTATTTAAAAATCAAATTCAGAAATGCCTTTCATAAACAAATGTTTCCCATTATCAAATTTAAACACAGTACAGTAATTCAAGTGTTCAAAGGCTGGAGGTTTTGTCCCTGTCTACTGTGTATGTAAGGGATTTTTATGTCCTTTCTGTGTTCAAGCAGGTTTACTCTGAGTGCTCCTGAGGCTTCCCATATTGCAAAAATGTGTGTAGGTCAATTGGATTCTCTAAATTTCCCATAGCCTGTGTGAATGCGATGGAACTGTGAGGGACTGGCATCCCATGACAACCTTGTCTCCTGCCGTGTGCTTCCTGTAATAGGCTCCACACTTAGTTCTCATTGTTCAATCAGCACTTCTGGAAGCCACTGCCCCCACAAGCCTACAGTATTGGGAAAAAAGAGAATAATCTAGTGAGGCCATTAACAACCTTTGTTTGAAGGACACTGATCGTCTTATAAATATTCAGCAACTGAAAAAATATTTAAAAACTGCCTGGGGAATATTAGAGTGGAATGCTATCAATAAGCCATTAAGTAAAAAAATCATTCAGATATGTCGTCACATTTTCATCATTAGTCATATCTTTAGAGAAACAGCATGACCTCTTCTATGTTTACTGTGATTAATTGGTCACATGGAAAAAAAGAGTACCTCACTCCCAGGAGTCAAAATGGGGAAAACTCACCACAACCTAAATGTTCTCACAGATCATGACATTAACGACAAACTATATCGCACCATAATGTTGCCTTTTGAAATCCTGGGCTTTCTGAGCCCATCTCTTGAATGAATCTTGACTGTTTAGATACAGATCTTTATAGAGGTGCAGAGGTGTGACCGCACCCCCCAAGACCACTGCACCTGTGTCCTCCCTGACTGCTATTGACAGCCAACTCGCCCTTATCAGACCCGACTCTGTTGGCCGGTCGCAATTACAAGAAACTCAATAAGTGCCTAATCACAACATACAATCTTTCCGTGAGCAAAAATTGTAACAAAGTTTTTTTTTGTTTTTTTTTAATCTAGACCCCTGATGGAGACATTGCTGCTAAATACTGCTATATTTTATCCCAAAGAAATTGTGGGATACTATTTATTGCATTCCGTCTCATAAAATGTGTGATGATTTCTGTCATTATTCATTTGTTGCCGTTTTCCCTCCTACACTTTGCACATAGCATAGTGTTTAGGTTAACTGTCAGAAGTGTAAATATTTATGAATGCACTGTATGCCGTGCTGCCCTGTTTGTGCCTTCCTGAAATACAGTGGTGGCTCGATTAGATTTGATATTGTAAGTCTGTTCACTACATAGGGCATTTTTCTGCTCCTTTTTACTTTTACTCATTTGAATGAACAAAAAAATCTAGATAAAAGAAAAAAGTACAGTATCGCTTAGCTTTTATGTTATGTTGTTGACTTGCATGGAATGGAGTTTAATGTGAAGCTGCTTACAATTTCCGTAGTTTTACCCCCTTGTATAAATTGATAATTTACTAAAGCCATTCTAGTTAAGTACCGTGCTCCAGAACAGCAGCAGGACCTCTCCTGGGATTAAACCTATAACCTTCCAGTCACAGGCTAATTTCCTAACCTCTGGGCCACCTGGTGTAACAGCAGTGTTTCTCTAACCAGAATGAAACATAAAATTACCATGGGGGTTTCACAGTGTCTAGTCCAATAATGTGGTCAGCCTCGTTCCAACATGCTGCCAAATCTGCATTTACATAATTAAGGACCACTGATATTTAGTTAGACAACAAGATGCGGCTTCCTAAAACTACACGGCACGCATGGAAAAAAGATGACCTTGGTGAAACTCTGCCTAGACACTTGGAGAAAGGAGTACTCTTAAAAAACATGTAGTGGGTCAAATAGAAGAGTGCCAGAAAGGCCGAAGAGTAAAGATAGGCTGTCATTCCTCTTCATAGTGATTGATTGTTACTTGTGCAATCAGTGTCCACCTGTGCACGACTTGCAGAGCAAAGTTGGCAGTGTTGATTTATCACTGAGTGCTCATTTAAAACTGACAGTGTTTATTTGGATCCTATAGGAGAAAATGTGTTAAATGAAAACAGTCAATTTTTCTATGTGGGAAACAATGATGGACTGATTTATTGTTCAAATAAACTGTTTCTCAAAATCACATGCCAAAATAGATTCTGTACTTTGATCTGATTCACTTTTCATGCCTGAAGGAGTCTCAAAGACTACAGTAATTATTTATAATTTCCAGAAATTCACAAGGACCATGATATGATTGTGAAATTAATAATTAAATAATGGAATTTCCACAATGCATCAAATTATTCAGTTATTTATAGCAAATTATTTCTTTATTTCTATGGTGTTTTTAAATTAAAGGCTGATTCTGGAATTCCTGTTTTATGGAAAACAGAAATTTAATGCCCGAAAAATCACAAAAAGAATTTATTACTGAAACCCATTTATCATTTCCTATGTTTTGCTTAATTATGATCATAATACGCTGTGGCCCTGAACCAGAGATGTGCTTATAGGATTGATGGATGGATAGTTAAGAGAATGGAAATAAAGAAAGAAATTAAATATTAATGTAATACAAAAACTAGCCTAAAAAGTAGCTAACTTTAGCGAGTAATTTTTGTGTCAATGTAGCTAAAAAATTCGGTACCCATAGGAAATGCATGTGACCTTGATTACAAACATTTATTGTTGACTATATTGCTTTATTGTACATTTGCATGTTCATGTTAACCATAGATATCGCGGCACGGGTACTGGACATGGCGATTGCCAGCATATAAATGATGCAGAGTCAAATGCAGAAAAGCACACAAAACAGTTTTACTGCATGTATGTGTCACGCCCAGCTCCGTCCGATCCTCGTGTGTGCCATGCCCACCTCGTTACCTCGTGTTAATCCCTGATTGTCATCATCTGTTTCCTGTTCCTTTTGGCTTGTCCTGTGTATTTAGTCCGTGTCTGAGTTAGTCTTCCCAGATTAGTCATTGATGTTGTCTGCCGTGCTGTTCGTGTCCCGACGAATAAACCCCTTTGCTCCCCGTATTCACGGCTCATCTCGCCTGCTTCCCCGCTCGCCCGCACGCTCGTACAGTAACAGTATGCAAGTTGCTTTGATGACTCACACACACACTGCCCACCATGTTGGTCACCCTGACTATTCATATTAGGGACAGTGGGCACACGCACAACCACTATTTACAACAACCAACATTAATACTGCAGATGACATCAACATACAGCACAATAACAACTCAATACATGATAAACACACAGAGCGACATAAACTTTTTACACTTGCCATCTGTACGGCATTTCACCATGCTGCCGAAGTAGATCATTTTAACATGTAATTTTTAGCATTGAAGTAGCTAAAGTATTCAGAACCCATAAGAAAATCATGTGACATTGATCGAAAACATTTCTATATAAAATTGTTCTAAGATACATCACCTTGTTTTCAATGAACATGAATATTCTAGAAGCAAAGAGGGGCAACACATATGTCGCGAAAATTGAGCAGAGATTTGACGAAATTAAGAAAGAGATGTTGGACGTCTTATTCCTCTAGAACATGGATGCTATCTGTTGTGACTCTTCCAATGGCAGATCTAATGCCCCCCCCCCCCCACCACCCATTAGCTCCTGTGCTTGGCACCGTAAGTGTACAATTTCACATGATAGCAGTGCCGGCATTTTTATATAGCTTCCCTGTCATTGTTTTAGTGCACAATCATTCATCTCCATGTGGTCGGATGAACAGAAACCAAAAGGCTGCCATTACTGAAGCAATTCTTCTTCACTATAATCCATTACTAATCATTTGAAATGCCAATAATGATGCAGTGAACACATAATGCAATCCTTTGAAGTCCAATCCCAATTAACCATACTCTAAGGGACCTCTGCTTTGCATGACCAGTTCTTTTCATTTATGATTTGCTCTTTTGTCCTTCTTCCCAAACATAAAAAAACTCCTGATTAAGGAATTAAGGAGGATATAATGTAATTTAATTACTATACTGAACAAAAATTATTGTAAAGACCATCTGTTCCATTGTTGATAATATTTGGATTTTTATTGCAATAGTAGAGTGCTGTATATGTTTCAAGACAGTACAGATGAACTGTCACACTTACTTGATTGAACTTGATAACTTTTTTTTTTATTTTTTAAATGATTGATTAAAATTTGCCTTCTTGTTTACTTTGCGACCAGGTGGATGGAAGATGAAATATATCAGTTAAGCCTCTAAACAAAAAGCAAAAACCTAAGTTGTGTGGAAGCACTTTACATTAAAAGTGAAAGAAAATGCAGACATTCAGAAGACTTTCAGGTTGAGGGATTCACCCAACAATGGGAAGTTAGCCATAAATAAGCATACACATGTGCTCTTTAGCCGCTTCTAGTAGCCTAGCTTGTCTGTGCGATATGTCATTACTTTACTTAAAATTGTGTAAATTATTTTCTAAGATTCCTGTATCTCAAGATAACCACAGCTAAAACAAAGGCTAGCCCCATTGGTTAACCGCATAATCTTACATAATGTGTAATATGGCACATAGCTTCCATATACCATTTATTTTTTGGCAAAGTATTTTATGTATTTAGTAGTACTGAACTGAACAATACTATAAAAAGTTCATATTGGGATATTTTTCTGTTAAATATAATGATATTTATATAACAAATTTTTTTTTTAATAAGTTGGTGGAGCTGCCTTGAGTTATGCCATCAGACTCATAACAGTGCTGATGAATAATTTGCTTTTACTCGACGTCGTCTCTGTGGAATCCAAAATATTTCCATACAGCGGAAGATGAATGTTGGTGAACAGTTACTGTGTGCTTTCCCCCCCCCCTCACTCATTGTTGTTAAATTACTCACAAATGCGCCACACTGCCTATGAGTGATTCAAACAGCAAGGACAAGAATGATTATAGATAATGTTCATCAGTAAAATTGGACAGCTTGTTAAGTTTTGTTTCCTATCACAGAGTAAAAATGGCTTAGAGTAACTTATTGATGGTCTCAACCCAGCTGACAATGGCGCGCCTTGCCATGTGAGAACTGCATGTGCATGAAATGCAATGTCGATTTTCACACAACAGACCATACAAGCCGCATATTAAGGGTGGCACGGTGGCTAGTGCTGCTGCATACCACCACTACGAGTATGTTAACTCTCCATTTACTCCCTGTGTGTGTATCAGTTTAATCTCGATTCCCCGGTTTCCCCCATAAAATATGCAACTTTGACCATGTGAGTGAGTGTGCACTCTGCAATGGGCTGGCATGATTCCTGCCTCTCACCAACTGCAATGTGTGTATGTATATGTGTGTGTGTGTATGTGTGTGTAAATACATATACTAAAGTAAAATGTAAAACACATTGCAGTATTTTGAATGATCTACATATAAAATAGGTTTTGTGTAGTCTGATTTTGGGCCATTGACTCACAGTTTTATTATGTTCGGCTTCTAGCTGGATGCTATATTTCATTAGCTATTCACAGCTGACACCCTTGACACATGTATTCAAGCATGATTTTTTTCAGTTAATGCCCTGCTGCACTGCAATGGTACCCCTGTGCATGATAATACAATATGCTGCACTTTCAATGCCACACGCTTGCATAACTTCCGATACGTCTATGGAAAGGGAAACCAATGGGTATTAGGATATATAATAGCATCTTCAGTTTAAGTACAGATAATAACGCATACTAATAGGGATGTAACGATACATTCAACTCACGATTCGATACGATTCACGATTCTGAGTTCATGATACGATTTTCTCATGATTTTTTAACAGAATGAGCTGCAGACAAATTTATTCAAAAATATTCCTTCATCTTTCTAAACTGTGCGAAACGTGTCGTCTTCTTAACAGTGCAACTGAAATTTAATAAAATACTGTTAAAAAAAAAATCCCCCAAAAAAAAAATTATAAAAAAATCTTCAAATAAATGAACGGTAATGCTTTACATTAACTGCACCTTCATAATGCTTTTATATTGCATTTATAAAATGTTCAGTACACCTTCATAATGTATTCATTAAGTATTCAGAAATCATTCATAAACATCATGCATGTATACCTTTACATCCTAACATCCCTTAACAGCTGTAATATACATTAATAGCAAACATTATATAATAATAACAAACATTATAATTGTATAATCATGTAATGTTTGTTATTAATGTATATTGAAGCTGTTATGGGATGTTTGGCCGGTTAAAATCGTCATACATTTACATCGATTTTTAACCGATTTGCGATTCATCATTACGATTCATATTAAATGTCTTCCAGCTTGAATACAGAAAAGGTCTGTTTCTGGTAGCTAAGTAACACAAAGAATTGTAGAAGTTGTAGAAGTTAAGGATCTGTTTTGCTCAGGCTCTGCACAGGAGTTAAGTGGTCCAAGATACCATCTGCTACTATAAAAGGCAAATGAAACAGAATGAAACAGATTAGCATGTGTACCTGACCTGTGTAGAAATGTTGCTGAACTAGTTCAGGCAGTTAGCTGCCGTTTTGTTACCTTGTGAGACCCTTGGCTTGCTAAGGGCATGAGGGAGTGGTATAAACCTAAAATAGGCTACATCAAAAGTGTTAGGGTAGTTTGCAAACCCTACAGAATATTAACAAGGTAATAAAATGGTTACATACATGTAAATGCATGTGCATGCATGTGCGGACATTGTCTCAAATTGTTAATCTCACGCCAGCCAGCTGACCAAAGTTGGAATCCCTGTGATTCACGCACAAATGAATAAACCAAGCTGCTTATGTTGGCACTGACTGGATCTCTCCAATCAACAAACTAATGTCGGGGCCTTCAGAATTTACAGCTGCAAATACAGACGCTCCTCTACTTATGAACGAGATATGTTCCGAATGGCCGTACTGTACGTGACTTGAAATGTTTGTAAGTCGTTATTCAGCATCATTTTAAGGGTACTTTAATCTGTATGCATAAGTAAGTTTGACATAATGTCAATACATGTTGTCTTATCCTAAAACACATTACTAATGATACATAAAACAAAAATAATCTCAAGAAAGCACGTTTTACTGATATGCAAGTACAAAGAACTGGGATGCTGGGAGAATGCAAGCCACGCTGCTGCGCGACGGGAGAAGCGGCAGGAATTCAAACTACAGTAGGTGGAATTAGCGCGCAGAACAAAATTTGATGTTGCGGGAGCCCAAGGAACACAATTTGGACTTACAGTCCTCTTTGTTCATATGTCTGAAAGTTTGTAAGTTAAAAGTATGTAAGTAGCGGAGCGTTTGTATATTTACACCTTTTGCATGAAATCTAATGCCATATTGCAAAATAAATTCATTTCTTGAAACATGAGTAATAAACTAGTTTGGTTGTATTGTTTCATATTATCATAATAACTTCGGTGAGAATATTAGTAAATTAATAAATGGATGTGTCTTGATTCGTTTTCTCCTTCTTCATAAAAGATTGTAAAAATTAACAAAAAATATTTTGACAAAAAGATTAATATACCATGCTATTATTAGTCTTTTACTAAAATGCTGTTTATATCTGTAGTTTTCTGGAATTTAAGCCATTCATTTTCACTCTATATCCCAGATCAATGACCTATAAACAAACATCCAATGTGTTTTTTCTTCCTGGATGTACAGCAAGAAGCTTGAATTATGAAGTTTCTTTAACTTAGTCCCCACTAAGGCCTGGTTATGTTCCCACAATTACCTGCACCTTGGCAGGTTATAGCCTAAACTCAATCCAACACTGTAAATCAAATCTTGACTACACTTTACCATGCCCCTTGACTTCTGTACCTTATGGTTCTGAGAGCCTGTTCACTTCTCTGCTTTTTCATTTACAGGCTCTGTTTTCTCCAGCATGGATCGCAATGTAAAGCAGGCAATTTTAACTATAATTTTCAGCCATTAATGATTTAATGTAATTGTATCATGGCACAGATGATTCTTTGCTGTAAGGTGCTTCTCTTGCAAATCAAATTAATCCCTAAATATATTAAACATTTGTGTCATATTAATATTATATAATATGTAGTTAGGATGTGCTTTACTGTCTTATCACTGATGATTTATGTAGAAGATTGTATCAAGGAATATGAGTTACGAAAAAACAGTATGGATAAATACAGTATCAGCACCACTTCTGTAACTGTAAATCTTATCTTTTGCTCTAGTTGGGAAATCCACAGATAATATCGGTGCCCTATTTATCACTATACCTTGCTACTCCAGAAGACATATTGCAGGTGATGCAGTTCTTTACATTGGTTTGAAACTGGTACTTCAATAAGAAAAATGTAATGATATACATTAAACTCTGTTTCATAAATCCTATGCATGCTATGCACATTGCATAAAATCTATAAGAGAACAACAGGTCAAGATTATCTATGACCATTTACATCAAATGTGAAATCTTGGAACATGCAACAATAATTGTTCATTTGCATCTTATTTACCCATTCATCAAAATCAATAATGTCAAATTCCAGCCATTGAGGGCTGCAGGCTTTAAAATACTTTCTGATTAGTGTCTGATTGACACCTAAAGCACCTGGTAAAGATTTACTATCCAGATAACTGCTTCATCCAATCACAAATAAAACGAAGAGCTCAGGTGTAGCAAGAGCCAGCAAGTACTGCAGCCTTTGAGAACTGGCATTTAATACTTGTGATATAAACTGTTCTACATACAAATATAGAAAACAAACCACTTCTTCAAGAAAGAAACCCAGCCTGCAGCACTATGAAATAAGGGCGTTATTGTGTCTCGTGTCATTCATCCTCACACGCTTTGAATGATGTCCTGTATATGCATAGCATTGGTTGTTCATTCTACCAGTTATAAGTTTTGCCATTTATACTCCAACATGCCCTCTCTGTGACCTCATTTCTGTCAGTCCTGTAATGGATCTTTACACCAGCTGCATCTCCTCCAAATCACCTCTATCCTCAACTATGCTCTCTGATCTGTGTTTGATTATTATTATTTTTTTGAAAGTAGCATCATTGCATTTGCTACTCGGCCCAGAGAAAGAATGAAAAAAAAACACGCTCTATTTTTCCTTATTAAACGCGGAAAAAACGAGTCCTTCCCTTTAGTCAATAACATATCTGATATTTGTCTGAAAGCATTATAAATGAAGCTTGAGAGTACAGACAAAAATGTTACATTGCTGTTAATTATATCCAACAATGTGGTTACCTAGGATATGAAATCGTACTTTTGGGGAAATAAGAGGAACTCACCTTTAGCACTGCATCCGCACAGATGACTGGGAAAAATTGAACCACAGGGAGTCATGAACAGCCCCTGCTGTTCATTTAGATCATCTCTGCCGGCCCAACACAATAGGACGACTGCACGGTACATTTGATTTGCTCATGCTGGGATCCAGGGGAAGTATAGCGAGATGGTGCCTGTGAGTGTTTTGCCAGTATTTTCCTGCTCATGTTTTGCAAGCTTTATAAAGAATTCTTTTTTTTTTTTACAATCAGATGGATAATTTCCAAGCTGCACAGGATGGACATACAAAGTCAAAGAGAGCAAGTAAAGATTACACCAGCTGAAAATTGCCTATGGGTCAGAAGTGATGTCAGCCGTCAGCCATAGAATTTGATCACTAATGGCAAAACAATGTAACACAGGACTCAGAAGACAACTAATGTAAGCCGCAATGACCTCCCGAGCTTCTGAGGGGCAATGAATACTTAAAGAGCAGACGACTGGCTTTTATCAAGCTCTTTTTAAAATCAGAAAGGAAACACTTATTAGAGAGCATTTCCTGCAGCAACACTGGGAGTCAAGATGTGTAATTAAAGAGCTTTTTTATCAACATGAGGAATTTGAAAATGTAAACAATAACAAGTTTGAAAGTGCTCATTTTGGCATATGAATCAAGCAAGGGGTTGGAAGAGGCCAAGCCCAGAGGGATGTAAAAAGACCTAAATTAGAAAGCTATTAATGAAGCTGTCAATAACAACGGAAAAAGGAGACCCATCATTCAGTATGATTTCTGCACAGGAGATGTCACAGTTACGGTGGATATCTCCAACACATGCAGTAATCCTTCATACAGACAGAAAGTGGACTTATATATATATGCTATGTGTGTGTCTGTGTGTGTGTGTGTGTGTGTGGTATCAGCTCATTCGTAACTTTTTTGTATATTTTTTTGTGTTTCCATTTTTATTTCTGTCACATTTGCCTTCCCAGTAAAACAGAATAACCCACTCCCAGTTGAAGATTCAGATGCACATACTTAGTGGAATACAGAAACAGTTTCAATTTCTAAGCTAACATCTGTCCTTAGCTATTTATCTGCATCTTCACAAATCTCTTGTCATTCAATCACATCAGCTATAGTATAATCTCTATCGCGGTGAATCAAATGTTTTTACTTTTCTGATTCGTAACATATGAAAGGTTCTCACCTCCTGCTCACTTTCATATAGGGCATATATGACATATGTTTTGTTTGTTTTATTTTGGCCAGATAAAAAGAACATACTTAGTGGAATACAGAAACAGTTTCAATTTCTAAGCTAACATCTGTCCTTAGCTATTTATCTGCATCTTCACAAACCTCTTGTCATTCAATCACATCAGCTATAGTATAATCTCTATCGCGGTGAATCAAATGTTTTTACTTTTCTGATTCGTAACATATGAAAGGTTCTCACCTCCTGCTCACTTTCATATAGGGCATATATGACATATGTTTTGTTTGTTTTATTTTGGCCAGATAAAAATAAAAAAAAAACCATTTTATTATTGCAGAATAAGGGATTAAAGATCATTGTCTATGCTTAGGTTTAAACCTATGTGTTACACTACTAATTTTTATTTTGTGGTAAAGTGATAGGAAAGCCTCTTGCTAAGTATTATCATGAGTTGATAGCAATTTAGAATTTTTTTTCCTCCACACTGGTTCTTAGCAGAGATAGCAAATATTCCTCTGATTAGCATATTAGCCTAGTGGAAGAAACTTTGGGGATCCCTTGCACGGAATACTTTGCTAAGCTATTACAACAAATATATAAACAAGAGTATAGGACAGCCTTTTAAAATTGGGGGGTGTGGTTTCTTAATAATATAAAGGCTAATGTCCATTTCTAGGGGAGATTGTCACGACCCATCCTGTCCATCCCCAGGTATGGCCAGTAGGGGTCGCTACTGGTCCTCTGGATCCCTCTGATTCTCCCCAGGTGTGTCTCTCTCATTATCCTCAACCCTATTCTGCTAACCATCCTCACCTGCATCGTGTCAGACCCTTGCAAGTCCTGTATCTAAGTGCTTCCCAATCCTGTGTTCCCCAGTCCGGTCTTTGATGTCATTTATTTGCCGTTTCCCTTCACTGTACTAGTCGTCTCATTTCAGCCCATCACAATATTGTTTGTTTCCCTGCTACAGTTTGTTTCCCTTTTGTTTTCCTGATGCAAGCCCTCAAATCCTTCGGTTTTTAGTCACAAAAGAATGACCGGACTGTACCAATTGCCTAGTGGGGGTCCCCAGGAGTCTCTTTTGCGCTGCATCTCTGCCTGCACGCTTTCCCCTGCACGCTTTCCCCTGCACGCTTTCCCCTGCATGCTTTCCCCTGCACGCTTTCCCCTGCACTTAGCCTCATGCCGGCGTCCGAGCCTCTTGTCCACACTCAGCGATGGTTTGTGGACAACCCACTCATTGACCTGCTGAGTGATATCAACCTTGAGGAGCCCGAGGAGGATGAGGAGCCGGGTGAGTCTCCCGTCGTGCAGTGCGCCCTGCCCGTATGGATGCCACACTGCGCTCACTGCCACGACGGGGATGACATGCCTAAGCTGATCCCTCCCGAGCACCATGTCTTCGACATGAGGCCGCTCTGCTCGCCGTGTCTCCGCAGCATGCAGCCACTCTGCTTGCTGGCTCCCCACAGCTCGCTGCTGCTCCCTGCAGCTCAGCACTGCTCAGCCCGCTGCCTCCCTGCAGCTCAGCACTGCTCAGCCCGCTGCCTCCCTGCATCTCGCCGCAGCTTCAGGCTCTAGCCAGGAAAAGGAGACCGATGTTGGCTGTGCCCATGACTGCCGTGTCATCTGACCCCATGGAGCCCAAGCCTGCCCACAATTGTCGCCTCTGCGGTGGCCTCCACTGCACCTCTAGAGACCGCGCTTCAGCTTCAGCTGTATCTAATACACGCTGCACTGCCTGCGTCTGACCCAGGTGAGATCGCGGCTTCCATCAGGACTGGGCTGCTTGGCCTACTTTGTTTCACCTGCCACAGGAGACACCAGGTGAGGCCCTTCGAGCCCCTTAGGTCCTACGGTCCTGCTGGTGATTGGGCCCAGACGGGTCCAGAGGACTCCCCAGATGATCACCGGTCCCTCCGGTCCTGCCTTGATCCCTGTTCCATTACCCTATCCTGCCTCTGTTTTGCCCTGGCCTGTGTCCCCTGTGGCTCCCTCCTATGTTTTTGTCCTCGTCTTTGTTGTCGTCTATCTATCTGCCCTTTCCTGGAGTGTGTTGTGTTGCTTGTCTCTCCTGCTGCTCTCTTGGTCCTATTCCTGCTTTTTATTTGCCCCTAGTCATGCTGTGTGTCCCGTCCTGTGGTTCTGCCCTTTGTGTCTTGCCTGCTATCCACTCTCTGGTCAGTACTGTATTTTCCCGGTCCGGTCCTGCATCTTGCATTTCTCGTTTCTTTGTTCTGTTGAGGTTTGGTCTCTGTCCCTTCGGTCCAGTTCCAGGTCCCATCTGGTGCCTGTTCCGCATCCTCTGTTGGTCAGGGTTGCCCTGTCCTGTCTTTGGTCCCGTCTGTCCCGTCCTGGCCATGGTAGTGCCTCCCATGCCCTGAGTGCAGGCTTTTGTGGGAGAGTCAGTCACAACCCACCCTGTCTATCCTGCAGTATGACCCTCCTAATTCTACCCAGGTGTGCCGTTCTTGTTATCCCCAACCCTATTGTGATAGCTCTCCTCACCTGCATTGTGTCAACCCCTTGTAAGTCCTGTAAACAAGTGATTCCCAATCCTGTGTTCCCCAGTCCGGTCACTGACGTTACTTGTTTGCCCTTCCCTGTACGTGTTGTGCTTGTTTCCCTGCTACAGTCTTGTTCAGTAAAGGCCCTTGTTTTCCTAACCCCTGCCCTTGAGTTCTTTGGCTTTTTTATTCACGACAGGGATGAATGAAGCCAAATTAATATGGGGGTTTCATGCCCCCCCCCCCGCTTTCTTTGTCCCTGTAAACATATGTATAGTAATGGCCGTGGCTCATAATACCATCTAGCTTCTTCCTTTCAATTACAAGATAAATGTCAGGAAATTGATAACTGCTAAACTGTAATTAACTGCTACAGAACGCTCAGACCAATAAATCAATATACCTACAAATTAGAAATATTGAATAAATTCATTATGATCTGCTAACTAAGTTGTTTTAACTTGAACATTTTATATTGTTGTTTTGTTTATGAAGCATATGGGAATCACACTATTTTACTTTTACAAATGTATGTTTTGAAGTACTTTGGAAAAATGATGCACTGTCACATTTCCATGATCTAGGTCTTTCACCCCCCCCCCCCCCCCCCACCCCACCCCACCCCACCCCAAACACACACACAAACACACACTTTTCCATATACAGTAATATACTCTGATGTGAATATTGGACTGTGGAAACTTTAATATTTGGATAAACCTTTATATGAAGAGGGATAATATTGAAAATCAAATCAAAACCGCCTCTTTTTAGTATTTACAAGAATTTCTTGAAATGAGGAAGACTCTCTGGTCAGAATGACTATGTTACATCATTATGAAACGCGCTCCTCTGGTGCCCAAATGAACCATAATGTCATCACTCAAGATCATCCAGTTAACACTACTTCCAGATCATCAGTGGATAAGTCATAATATGAACTGACACCCAGTCTCAGGTCTGTGTCTCATATTAATAAAGATGTAGAAGAGCACAACCTATACTGCAAAGCCTAGAATGATATATAATTAAGCAAATAAAGTATTCATAAGCTCATTCCATTATTGGTTTTCTCTGTGACCAATAAGATTTATCTGTGAATGTACTTGGTATGGTTATTGTCTAAGGTATTACTGCAGTTCTTTGAGTAATTATTGATGAAACAGCCAAACAGAGCATTCCTGGACAACAGTCCCAGAGAGAGGTAAACATGCTTGACAGGTGGCTTCAGCTTGTAAGCCCAAAAGGGAAGGAACAAACCTTTGATGGGATTAGACAGTCACTCTCTGGAGGAAACAACATGCTTTCTGACAGAAGCGAACACAAAGGCAGCGTGATAGTGGGGTGCAGATGGAATAAAACATTTTCACAAGTAATTAGCCTGGTTTACCCACGTCCCACTGACTGCCCACAGTGACTGGCAGCTTGCTTGCTCTTTCAGTCGGCTACTTTTGAAATCCAAGCAGATAGCGGCAATGTTTAAATGGTGTTGAAATTTATAATAATAAAAAAAATAATAATAAAACAGAATTATGCCAGAATTTTAAGCTGTTTTACAGTTTTACTTTGACTTGAAAATTTTCAGTATAAAAAACATGTTAAGCCTTGACAAGACAATAATGTTTAGCATTGCGTATTTTTATTATTATTACTATGCCAAAAGTCCAAGGCGATTCTCTAAAACTCAGGGATTCAAAAGCTTCATTGCTGTTTCTGCAAATAAACGTACAATGAGATAATTGCCTGAGTCCTTCCCTGCAAACAACATATGATGATGAAGAACAATAAATAACAAATATCAGAATAGTGAACAATAACAAACACAATATATATATACAGAATATAAGCAATATACAATAATAAGGAGGACAAAAAACTTCGGTTAAATTGGCAGTGTGTATTACAGCGCCGTGACAAATACTTTCCTGCTGTTTTTGGTTAATTGTCTTTGCTCTCCAAACAAATTTAGGAGAATACAAAGGACAACCTAAGTAAACACAACACATAGTTTTAAATGACCATTTAATTCACTGAAAGACAAAAAAAAAAAATATCACAAACACCCATATCACCCTTGTCACATGGTAATTGCATCTTTACAAGTAGTCACTCAATCAACCAATGAACAAACCTAAATGATAATGAGTTAAATGAAACTGGGCTTGGAATGCCTTGATCAAAAGACCTTCCAGAAAACATGAGAAACAACATCGTTGAAATATACCAGTCGGGAAAGGGGTACAAAGCACTTTCTAAAACCCTTGGACTCCAGCAAACCACTGTGAGAGCCGTCATCTCCAAATGGAATAATCTTGGAACAGTAGCAGACCTGCTCAGCGGCGGCTGGCCTACAGTGTTGGGGAGTATCTAACTACAATTAGCAGCATAATGGAATCCATGATTAATTATGCTTTTTTCAGTAGCTTATTAGTAGCACTGATACTTTTAAAACACTGTAGCTTTTTTTTTTTTTTTTTTACAAACAATGCAAAAAATGCTACAGATTGTTGTTGATTTACGACCTATACAACTTATAACTGATCAACTTTACGACCGTTCTGAGACAGATATGTGGGCACGACTGCCACGTCTTGCAGTGTGTGCGCTGCCCCGCGTGAGTGTTTGACAGTTTACGCCCCAATGGCCAGCAGCACCAACACGACCACACACCCGCGAGATGCTCATTCATTCATCTCATGCTCAGGCTGCTGTTCGCAGCGCTCACAGTACATTGTACATTCGTATCCGTTTGTGTCTTAGCAGCTAAACTGGTGATATAGAGGTTATAACAATAATGAACTAAGAAAATGGTGGTAAAAAACACCCCAAATAATATGACTTAAAGATGATATAATTTTTTTACACAGTATACAATACATATGATAATTTTTGCGTATAAAATAAAGGGCTGACCTGTGACCAAATTGACTTATGACCAGTCAGTCAGAACAGTAAGTCGATTGTCTTATAATGTCCTATTGATTAATACTTCGATAATGACCTGTATTATTTTTCTCTCTTTACAAAGACAGGTATTTTCAGCTACCAGGTGTTTCTAATTGGTGTTTTTTGCTTGTATACTCTGGGGATGAAGGCTAATGGATTGAAAAATACTTCACAGCAAACAATATTTTAGATACTTTCATTAAAATGCATAGGCACACTTTGGTTCTTGGACAAATCTATCTTTTTTGTTGTAATTCTTCTAATTTTTACACAGTAATTATGAAGTACTCTTGTAATACACCAAACAAAGAAACTGTTTTGAAACCTTATTGTGATTTGACCTTACACTGGGAAAAAAAATCATGTTTCACTCTTTTTTTTATTAGTTTGCTTTAAGAGTATCCTACAGCGCAAATATTAAGTATTACTGGATGAAATAGCTCTGACGTACTTAGCTACTTATTCTGTGTTACTCGTAATGTAACTAACTACTATATTAAAACAGTAGCTTGGCTGTGGCTTAGCTACTTTTAATCATAAGCAGCTTGTAGCCTGAAAACCTTCCGCTTAACACCAGCTTCCCCATCACTGCTGCGTAGCCGAGTTACTCCACATAGAAATGTCATCAGGGAAGTCACAGCAGATCCCAGACAAACATCTAAGGAACTGCAGGCCTCTTTCAGGTCAGTTAATGTCTGCATTCATGATTCCACAATTATAAAGACACTGGACATAAATGGTGTCGATGGGAGATTTGCAAGGCAAGAACGACTGCTTGACTAAGCTGGAGGAACATGAAAATGTATCTAACATTTGCCAAAAAACACTCTGATCACCTCCAACACTTTTTGGAAACTCCTCTGTGCACTGATGACTCAAAAGTGGAACTATTTGGAAGACTTGGATCGTGCTCAAGGGTGTAAATTTGAATTGTTTCGTATTGGCCAGTTCTGATTACTGGGGAGATTACAGCCCCCTCACCCCTCCCCCCATAATTTATGACAATGGTCATAATACTTCTGGATTAAAGCTAACGCAGATCTCCACAGAACAAACATCATGCCCACAGTCAAACATGGGGGAGGTACTTTGATGGTGATCCATCACAGTCCAGCTGATCCATCACCCCACCACGATCCTGTGATCTCCCTGGGCAACTCTCTGATTTGTCCTTCAGTTACCTCTTGCAACCTCAGGGTAACCATGGACAATCACCTGTCCTTTTCCTCTCATGTCGCTAATCTTTCCCGCTCGTGTCAATTTCTCCTCTTCAGCATCAAAAGGGTTTGTCCATTTCTTTCCACGCAGGCCACTCAGGTACTTGTTCAATCTCTTGTCACCTCGAGACTAGACAACTGTAACTCACTCCTAGCAGGTCTGCCTCTGAGCGCCATTCGTCCTCTGCAACTGATCCGGAATGCAGCTGCCCGACTCGTTTTCACCCTTCATCAGTCTGTGATCTGAAGCTGAAGCACAATGGAGTTATGCAGCAAGACAACGATCTGATGAAGAATGATGGTTGAATGGCTAAAAAAAAACAAACAAAATTAATGTTTTGGAGTGATCTAGTCAAAGTTCTAACTTGAATCTCGGTGAGATGTTCTGGTGGACCTTATATGGAAGAACAAAAACAATTTTGTACAAAAGAGTAGTGGCGGCAAATTTCTTTGTCACATGGGTGACACGGATGTTGGTGAATTATTTTCTTTCAATTTATACTGCTAATTATCAATGTGTGTTTAACATTCATATTCCCGTTGAGAAGAAGCTGTTCCTGAGTCTTGCAGTATGGGTTCTGATGGATGCTTCTGGAGAGGAGATGTGAGAAAAGTGACTGTGCTGAATAGCTGGAATCGGTCTCTGTATTCCAGTCATGTGCCCTATGCTGCATGCAACAGGCTCAAGGTGTCCCCACAACCCTGACAAGGATAAACAGTTAAATGTTAGATGGACTGATGAATGGATGGATTGATGTTTATGACAGGCCACAATAAAGGCAGAAGGCCTTTGCAAGGTACTGACTCTGAAACTAGAGACTAGTTCAATACGCAAGAATCTCTCAGAAGCTATTAATTGAAAGGCACAGATCAGGAGATTGGTACATTCTGATAGTTTAAATATTCCATGAAACACCACCAAGGCTACAATTAAGTAGTTGAAGGTATATCATGTTATCAAGACCTTACTTAGATTGCCCAACCAATCTGCAAAGATGGAAACTTATCAGAGACGCCACCATGAATCTAAATATCTCTCCGATGGAGCGCCAGGATTTTTTGTCAACTATTGGTCAATTTGCACTCGGGGGGACAAGCAAAACAGAACTCAGGATACACAAAATGAAGGATCCAAGACAACAAATTTCTGGCAAGTGAACACAGCTCATTGTTAAAATAATATCATCCCTGTATTAAAAATAGTGAAAGAAATATCCTTTTATGACAGAGTTTTTCCTTCATCGGGCAACAGAGCACTTGTGGCCAGAAGAGACAATGGACAGATGATTGGGGAAAAAAGTTTACCTCTGTCAGAAAAATTAAATTGAGAGGATTTCCCTTTCAGTACTACATTGACCCAAAGCAGATGAAATGACCGGTCACTGCCCTGACTTCAATAAGACAGAAATCTTGTGCAGTTGTGGGAGGACAACAGTCCAGCAATGGTTTTCTTGAAGTTTGCCTGACCTTGTTTGGTTCTGTAAAAAGGAATGAGCAAGTAATCCCACAGCTAGGTGAGTGGCTACACAAAAAGCCTTACAGTACCAGCTCAAAAAGGTGATTAGGAGTTTGTGTATGTATTCAAACTTCTTCAGTTCTCATTTAATTTTAAAAAAGCAGAGCATTGTTCCTCACAGCCACCTGGAGATCATTCAGCCACCCCTACACCCCTTGTATTTCAGCCACACCTTGTATTTCAGTTCTGTCTGGCTGTCGTCTTGTAGGGGCTGTTTTCTTTTATCTGATTCTGTGTCTCATCTCCTCGTTCTCTTGTTCGGTTCTGCGATTGGGATTTGTTAGATCAGTCCCAGTCTTAATGTGTGGGTTGTTCTCTGGTTCTTGGTTTACCTCAGTTTCTTGGACCTTAGCTGTTTTTCACCTTGTCCAGTCTCTGAACTTGGAAAAGAAACTTGAGTCAATGTCAAAAATCATATACAGATAGTCAAGGATCAAAGTTTCAGGAGAAAAACACAAAAGAAATAGTGTTAGGTATCTCAGGCTACACAATGGTAATTACTGCCATATTTGCAGTTATAGAATTATTTCTGTCAGGTGCTAAAGAAGGATTCAGCCACCTATCCATAATGGAATCCATGATTAATTATGCTTATAAACTCATATTACTCACCAAAAGCTGTATCACATTTGTAATTTTTCTTTTATTCTGTATCAAACATGTACTGATATTTCAGTTACTCTTTTGAGAGACTGAAGCGGGGAAACAGGGTTTAATGTTTCCCATGTGTCTTTCCACCAATAACAGATGCTTCATTTTGTGTTTTTATTGAGAGTGCTAGTTCCTGCCTCAGGTTTTTCGTTCACTTCAATTCAAATGAATTCCATTCAGTGTTTTTGTATATCTTTCCCAACATAGTTCCCCCAAAGGAGATTTAACGTGAACATAATCTCAGTCTAATTTAAGTACATGTAATGTGCAAAGGCAATAATTTATAGAAGAAATTTTGAGAACTATATGGGTCCAGAGGCAATTAGCAGCCCAATATCCTGTAAGTTTTAAAAATACAGAAATGTGTAAAGGTATTGTCAGGGGTTCTGTAGTGGTCTTCTGCTCTTTGTCAAGCCAGCCAGTGATGGTCAGCATGTAATCTTGTGGTGTCCATGTATCAATGGTGTGAGTTGAGGTTGAATCCCCTCCCCTGTACCTCATACATTGCTGATGTTTGCCTTGGGCACAGAACAGCATAGAGAAAAATAAAGAAACATTGGGTTAGGACTGATACCATGGTATACCACGTACTGTATATGTAAATACAGCAGTATCATTCAATGTAAGCTAAACTATAGGATAAAGGAGTAGGTCTTCAGTCTAAATGGTAAAAATAAGAGGAATCCTCTTCTACAAGCTATAGGGCTTTATGGCTAATGGCTTTCCCTCCAGAAGTTCCTTTATTTAGTTTATTTAGTGTTTACATGGAGGCCTGCATCCTGAAAACTGGATTACATACATAAGGCTCGGCAAGATAAGCAGGAACCTGAATTTCACTGTTTGAGCTGAAGAATTTTGAAGTCCATGCTAAACTTGAGTGGACGCTACAGAAGAGCCATCAGCAGAGGTATAATGTAAACATATTTGTACTTCTGCTTATCATTTTTCCTGCAGCATTTTGAATTTGACACAGGGCAGACAGTGGGCGAGAGGTCTGCGAAAGGAAGGCGTCGCAGTAGTCTATTCTGCTGTAGATAAATGCATATATTAATTTTTTTGTATCAAAAAATGAGAAAATAGCCTTAGTCTTGCAACATTTCTTTCCTGGAGGGAGTATAACCTGGGTTAGGAGTTAACATAAAAGAATGAATGACCCTTAAGTTTAAAGCTGATTCTGCAAAAGAAAAGTTAAAGCCTTAAAAGCTAAGAGCTGACAGCGAGGTATTTTAATCAGTGTTGTTACAACTCGCTTACAGCCATTTAAGAGTAAGGAACAAGACCCGATGACAGGGATGTCTTAATTATTTTAAGTACCAACACCATAAATACTGCCAAAGTATAAAGTATACTTATATAGATTAACAAGAACAGAAAAGGGCAGACCTGAATATTTTTGAGGGTTTTTGGTCATGTTCCGTTCGGTGGGGGATCCCCGCGCAGGACTGCCTGCTGTTTCTCAACAGCACTGAGTCTGTTTAAATGCTTCTGTCTCTAATGCGATTGGCACATGCCTTATTTTATGACTTATAGCAGAGAATTTTCATCATTATCTTTGCAGGCCTGCTGCTAGAGTCTGCTGGACAGGCCACCTTGCCCTCACCTGCAGCGTGTTTCGCCACACACCTCGCTGGCTTATGCCTTACAAATGTCTGTCTGGCGTACTGGGCATGTCTTCCAAACGTCCTGTGTAACGTTGCTGTGGTTGATTGTCTTTACCACCATACTAGCTGCCAGATTAGCTGATTCCTGCTGCCCATGTCGTCGAACACCAATCCGGTACATTTAGTACTTGTCATTACAACTTTGAGCTTTGAACTTATATTTCCACTTGGATCAGGTGTTTCATGAATTGTTTAAGGTATTTGAAATTCTAAGAAGCCTGCTATGTGTTTACTGCCATGATTCCCCTCAGAGGCTTCTTGAATGTTTATTACTGTTCTCTGTCTGCTAATCTGCCTGACTGCTCACATGCAAGCCCTTACTGTATGACCACCTTCTAACCAAGGCGTTAACTTTAAATCCCTGAGATATCTGGTTAAAGACACAGGCTACTTTGATTGACCTCCCAACTGGGTTTTGTACAGTTAATCTGTCATTCATTAATGGACAAAACTACATTCCTTAATGTCTCAATTGGCCGGAAAAATCTTTGCCTGCTTCTGATTACTGAAAACTGGTGAATACATAATAACTCTTTATAAGGGGACTTGCTCCCTCCCTCTGGCTGCAGTTATGAAGTCGCCTGTTCTCTGTCATGATAACTTAAAAATTATTGTCACTGGCAGGCAGGATATTACATCTTTTAAATATATGGCATTGTTAGCCAGTTCTCACTGCTTATTGTAGTTATCAACCATCCTCCTAAGCTTCATCCTGAAGTTGTCTCTGAGCTAAATGATCTACTCTCTCTTCAGTGCCATGTAGCATCTGCTTTTATGTCGCTTTGTGATTTTAACATACATGTTGATACCAACTCTGCTATTGCTAACAAATTCCTGTCTATACTAGAAAGCTTTCATTTTGTGCAGCGTGCTGATTTTGTAGTTGACCCCATGGTCATAGTCTTGAACTTACGTGCTCCTCTGGTCCTCAAAATGTCTTTGTCTCTAAGATTGTCATTTCTGACCCCAAGGTCAATATATACCTGGGTTGGGGCCATTCCGGAATTCATTGATCAATTCCAGTCCAAATCAGGAAATGGAACTGGAGTTGGAACTTAAATCTCCCTGAAATTCAAATTCAACTCCAATTGTGTTCCCTGTAGTTTTTTTTTTCCAATCCCAGCTCCAGTTCCATTTCCTGATTTGGACTGGAATTGATCCGGAATGGCGCCAACCCTGATATATATATATATATATATATTTTTTTTTATTTCTTTCTTCTAATGTGTTGAAATTTAAAGTCTATTTATATTTTATCTGTCTCTGCATCCATTCCTATATCCAAGACGAAAATTACTGGGAGATGCCTTGAGTGACTGAACAAGAAAACTAGTCTTACTGTTCCTGCTCTGACCTATACTAAACACCTGAAGACACACATCACTGCTTTAATACCACCCACTCATCCCCACTGTTCCCTCGTAATAAAAATGCTAGCAGTAGATCTAAGACACTGATTTCTGCTATTAACAAGTTCCTCCTAACCACTGTAAATGCTGCCTTTGCCTCTGATGAGCTATATGTGTCATATTCTGTGCGAGCAGATGAGCGGACAAGCAAGCGATCCAGCCAGGAAGGAAGGTAAACGGGGATTTATTCCGTATAAAGGAGCACACTGGACAAACACTACAATGACAGATCTGGGAAACAGGCAGACGTGGACTGATATGCAATAAACAGGTCAAAACTAACATCAAACAGCTGGGAACAATCAGGGTAGTACACGTGGGTAATGAGGGGGCGTGGCCCACACGAGGGCTGAACGGGTGATCATGACAATATGATTCATTTCTTCAGTGTCAAAATAAAACTGATGCCATCTACCAAACGCCCCCCATCTCCCCACTCTCTTTCTTCCCATGCCTGCTGTTCCCCCTCTTTCCATTGTCATTCCTGCCAGCTCATCCTCTGCTGCACAGTTAATTATGATGGCTAACTCATGCTCTTCTCAATTTGATGCTGCCCCCAAAACACTTCTTAAAATATCTATCTGATATTGTAGCCCCCATTTGCCACCTAGTTAACCAATGACTTGCCTTTGGCATCGTTTCAAAACTGCTGCAGTCATCCATGTTCTGTGGTGGCATATTCTTTAGTGCCTAGATACCCAGATAGTTGCCCAAGGCTACTTGAAAACTTTGAACTCATTTTCTTTTTTTTCTTTGTATTTGGTTGTCAGTTAGAGCTTTTTGAATATTCAGAGGTCTATCCTTATAATGGAACCATATGCCAGAAGTACCTGCAATAGTAGTACAAGACCTGTAACCAAAGCATTTATTAGTTGGCTGTCATGGAAAAATATATACATGTTATTAAAAATCGAGGCACTGCTTCTGAACAGGAATCCTCTAATGCAACCTGGAAGAGGTGCGAGGCTGGATATTCAGGGCAACCAAGGCAACTGCAGCTTCCAGTTACCTCACCACCAACTGTAATGCTGAGTACACAGCCTCTGGAGCCTCTCACCATTTCAAAGCCTCGAGTCGGAAAAGTAGATACGGAGATTTTAAAGAATTCAAATGCCCAGAAATTAGTATACCACGTCAAACTCTAACCAAGTTTATATGTTAATATAATATATGGTGGATGAAGCAGACATTGTTTTGAAGGTTTAGAATGTATCTGATGTGAAAAGGATCAAATACCATATATGTGACATCTCCTCTGCTTGCCCTGCTGCCAGTGATGTCACCCTTTCCCTGTAATCACTCCTGTCTGTACTGCACCACTGCTCATTCTGCTACTGGAAGATGCATCATCACAGACATTAGCATCCATATCTCCTCTCAACCTTGTCATTAAAACCCAGATTTTTGTGATTTTAACAGTTTGGCCATGTACAGTATAAATCAGGACCTTGTTCATTTGACTTCCACTACTATCCCAAGAAGGTTGGGCTTCCCTTTTGAGTCTGGTTCCTCTCAAAGTTTCTTCCTACTAGGGTGTTTTTCCTTGCCATCGTTTTTTCCTCTGATTTGCTCTCTGGGGGCTTTGGGAAGGGATAATGTAAAGTGCTTTGAGACAATGTAATTGTAATTGTGAAAAAGTGCTATATAAATGAAATTGAATTGAACTGAATTGAATAAGGAAGGCAGTCAGAAGTTAGCAAAAAGTAGGGATGGAAAGATTCACCGATTTACATTGATGCACCTGCATAAACGTTCACAACATGGTCGCCCGATTAAAAAAGTGTGCACCAGATACAATTTGGGATGCATCATTTCTAACTTCTTTGTATTGGTGAAATATTATTTAATACTATGCCTTTATTATTTAGAAATGTGACCAATATATATTTTTTTAACAATTTAATTTAGATTGATTTCTCCTCTCTATACGGTTTCTTAAGTGTACTGCCTCCAGTTCTTCACTGCTGTCGTGTGCCAGTCCTCGTCAATCCTCTCAACCAAGTCTCATGCGAGTTGCAGGCGTGTCCAGTGATGCATCAAATCGCATCGTGTTAAATCAAATCACGTCGAATCACACTGGGCCACAGTAGGGTTGAATCACATTAGTAGTTGCATCATATGTATCTTTAATGTATTAGATTGTTTGCAGTACAGCGAAAGGTATATTGCATCGGCCTAAGTGATGGAGACTCACATCGGTAGTAAAAAAAACAAGAAACTGCCATTAAGACAAATGCTGACTTTGCTAAAAATGCCTCACAGGAGGACACTGTTTCCTTAAGATCCAGAAAACGTATCCCCAAAAGAAGCCTAAGTCAAAAACTTTCTGGGGACAGCCAGAGCAGCAGCCGTGTAATAAATTCTGCAATCTGGTCACCAAAAAATGGCAGCGCCCAGCCAAGAATACATTGTGTCACGCAGGCAAGGAAAAGGGGTGCTATAGCAAATCCGGTTAAACAATAAAAGCTGTGCACACTATAGAAACTGACACAGATGGCCTCTTTGTAGTGGGAACACAGGAAACGAACTATGGTCAGTTAAGATGTTTTTCAGAAATCACAATGTAAAAAATTTACACTGCTGCCGATGTTACAGTTATATACCGTACAGCGGTTCATGCACACGCACCAGACCCAATACGCCACGACTACGTCATGCACTCCTCTCTGGTTTCTGATAGCTAGGGAGTCACTCAGCAATGGCGATCTGCCAGTTCAGAAGGATGTCTATGAAGATAACAGCATAAACACTGCCTTACTGGAAAGACAAGTGATAGTTCACATGATATTTGTTTTCAGGCTGGATAGCAATGAAGTAAAGAAACTTATTCTGAGCTGGGCAATGACTTGGGGATGGAACATCAGCCATACATCGTCAAACCCATCAACTGTATGGATTCCCAACTCTTAATACTGGTCTGCTGGGGGGGGGTTGTGGAGGGTTTTTTTCAGTTCCAATAATAACTATACGTTTTACTTTTTTTTTTTACCACCTCTCATGCATATGCTCCGTTTGCATAAAAAAAGGTTAAAGGTTAAACTTATCAAATCATTTTCTGTGGAAAACAAAATATTTATCTACAGCCCAGATTTAATAATTAATTATAAATATTTTGTAGGCCAATACTTTTGATGTCTCATATAAGTAGTGAATGAACCAACTAAAATCCTCATTCTCCATACAGAAAATGACTGATCTTCCAATGCAGTCGACAGCATTATTTCAGTAGTCACTCTAATGCTGCTAACATTTAATATTGAAAAATATCAGACGGCAACATGAGTATGTTACACATGAGTATGTTAACCAAAACATCGTGCAGCTCTAAATATTATTTGTTCTATTTCCATAAAGACAATATGTAATGTGAAATAATAATAATAGTAATAATAATAATAATAATGAGAGAAATATATTGCTCAAGAATCGTGAGGAAAAAATCATGATCTCACTTTTAATTAAGAAAGATTACATTTTATCCAGAATCTTGCAGCCCAAATCAGGCTTGCACTGCATGCAAGAGTTTTTTTTCCCAAATGAGTGAGTACTGTGGTCTCCTGCAGAATGTGAGTAAAATGTTATTTGGCTCTGGAATGTAGTGACATGAAAGTAAAAGTTGCATCAAATTAAAATACTTATGTAAAGTACAAATCGGGGTAAAAAAATAAATACAGTATGGAATTATTCATACATTGTTACTGTATAGTTCTGTTAAGGGGTTATTCAAGTGCAAGATCCAACTGACAGGTACATAGTTTTTTTACCTCACCAGATTCAACCGAGCTAGATTCAGGGAGACGTAGAGCATACCCTCTGCAGAGGGCACACTTAGCAACCTGGGCGCCAATATGGGCTTAAGGAAAATTCCACTGTAGGAGGCGTCAACTAAACACACCACTTTTATCACAGCCTTTGGCAGGCTCTGTTTTAACAGGCCACCCTTTGGCTTTGCCTTGTCCCAAGAACAATTTCAAAAAGGGTCGTCATTTGTGGTGGAAGGACTTCCAGGCACAGTCTGCTACAGGGATGATGTTCTCATTAGGGGTAGAACTGGGACTGAGCATGATGAGGGGTTATACACAGTGATCAAAATGGTCCAGAAGGTAGGCCGTAACTTAATACGGTAAAGTTCGAGCAAGGCAGACAGGAGCGGAATTTATGAGTCATGCTTGATCAGAAAAAGGTGTGAGGCCAGACCCACCACGACAGTCACCATTCAGAACATGAAGGAGCGCCGTGGCGATTGTAAACTAACTGAGGAAATTTATCTCGTGTGTAGCTGAGAAAGACCAGCAGCTGAGAGACCTGCTGCCCAGTCTGTGGTGTTGAGGCAGTGCACAGTGGGATTGCATTTAACCCTGCTAAAAGAAGTGCCGTCTTCCTTCTGACATGCCATGATCCAAAAAAGGAACTGAAACTGTCAGCTGATGCATCCGCATATGGCCTCGGGGTAGCTTTGCTGCAAAAAGATCACAGTCAGTGCCGCCCCTACGCATATGCATTGCGCACATTGACTCAGACAGAATGATGGTACATTCAGGTGGAGAAGGGAGCACTGGACAGAACTTGTGAACAGTTCAAAGATTTACTCATAGGTCAGCAGACCACAAACCCCTTCAGAGTCTGTTAGGTACTCAAAATCTAACCAAGATCCTAACAGGAAGCCAGAGATTCTGTCAAAACTCTGGCAGTGGCGGCCGGACACCCTGTCTCATGTACCTGTCAGGCCAACATATCTGGACAATCTCTGTGAGAAACTCTAAACATGCAGCACATGTTCTCAAGTAATGACAATATGCCAGACCAGTTTGCCAGACTACAACAGACTGAATGGTGTTGTGAAGCTATACTGGCCAGAAAGAGCATCTTTTACAGTCTACGAAGGTCTCCTGCCAAAATGCTCCAGGTTAGTGGTGCCATCTGCCATGCGGAAGAGTATCTTGAAAAAACTGCATGAAGGACATCAGGGAGTCGTGAGATGCATGAGTGGTCTGGAGAGACCATTTGGTGGCCTGGGCTGAGTCAGTAGTTAAATGACCTAGAATGACCTAGTACAAAACTGCAGATTTGTTTCAAAGAACTTGTCGAAGCGGCAGAGTGACTGAGTTAGTGATCTGCCTGAGAGCGCTAGGGACGAACTAGCCATTGACATCCTTTCACTGAATTCCCTAGATTATATACTGTTGGTAGGCATTTCTTCTAAGTTAGTGGAAATTGCCAAATTGAGTCACACCAGATCAGAAGACCTGGAGCAGATTTATATCTATTTTTACCAGACATGGCATTCCAGAAACCCGGTTCTCCAGCAATGAACCTCAGTTTTCACAATGCAGTTTTGGATAGTTTGCACACACATATGGGTCTAAACACATAGCTAGAAGCCCCAAACCCCAAAGTTTCCACAACGGCATGGAGATTCAGTGCACTTGGTCAAGACAATCATAAGGATGCTCAAAAAAGAACAAGGCTTCTACCTAATACTCCCAGCTTACAGAGTAACACCACTGGCCAGAAGGTGCAGTCCTGCACACCTACTGATGGAACACAGAATTCACACCCGAGTGCCTTTGCCCCCAGAATTACCCGATCTGTCAGTGGTGGCTGTTTGGGAGAAGGAGATAAAGGAAAGAGAAACAGGAAACTACACCCATGGAGTCTAAGTTCTCTTTGATCAGGACAGAAGTGTGGATCACTGATATGGGATCCCAAGGGACTGTAATATCAGCACATGCTTCACCATATTCTCACCTGGCTAATCGGATAAATGGCATCAAAAAGAGGAACAGAACTATATCAATGAAACATTGTGAAGGGCACAGTGAGACAAACAGTGTCATAACACAGATGAAGAGAGCTAAACAAACTCAACACTGACTTCCAGTTCAACCACCACCCCCTGTAATCAAGACAGGGAATGGAAAGGACCTGATTAATCCACAAAGACTGGACTTAAAGTTTTGAAAATAATTCTTTGCAGAGAAAAGCAAATGATGTTCATCTTTTGGGAATATGTGTAAGCATAAGAGTACATACTTACCCATAAGGCAACATTAAAAAGATTATCCTATTTCAGAGCTTTAGAGAATAAATATGCCATTGTTATTGCTTAGGTTTTAAGGGGGAATGTAGTGGTACTTGTTTGACGAAATTTGTTTGGTAATGCAAAGTATCATTAGTTGGAGAGTTAGCATTCTTTATTATTATTTCTTGTCTGCTAGCTAGCATATTATGAGACTCAGGCTAAGGCACATCTTGGTGCTTGTCAATTGTCTCAGTGCATGCTCTAACTGCAGTGAGTGATGTCTCATTGGGGGAGACATTTTACTCTCAACTTCACTGCCCACGAGGTGACACTCTTCTGATCATGGGTGACTTAAATGCGACCACAGGCACTGACAAGGCTGGCTATGATGACTGTTTTGGTCCCCATGGGTTTTGAGAGTGGGTCCATGTTCCTTGACTTAGCGAAAGGTCAGGGGCTGCGGGTTGCTGGATCCCGGTTCTAATGCCCTTAGTCGCATCATTGGACTTGGTACTCTAATACTGGTGGTATTGCAAAGGAGATCGATCACATCCTCATGGGCAGATGCTAGAGACTCCTGCAGAACTGCAGGATCTACAGAAGTGCCCAGTTTGTAAATTTTGACCACAGACTTGTTGCTACTCTGAAGATTCAGCTTAGATCCAGTCTTTACAACTACTTCCACGCTATTAGATTGCTAGAACCAGAAGCACACATCTGCTGCTGTTTCTCACGCACAAGGTGTCCCCCAGGGTTCAGTTTCGGGCCCTTTCTTGTTTGTAATTTGCATACCTCCAGTAGGTCAAATCATTCACCATTTATTCATGTTTTCAATGTTATGCTGATGGCACACAGACCCATATCAGCACTAATGCCGCTACCACCCGACCACATCTTTCATTAACAGTCTGTATCTGTGAAATAAAGCAATCCATGAATTCCAATTTTTTTAGGCTCAATAGTGATAAAACCTAATTCTACTAACCAGTTCCAAGATTCTTGTTGCTATAGCTATCCCAACTTAAACATTGATGTTGATGGCCTTCTTGTTAAACCCCAATGCACCATTTGCAACCTTTTGCTATATATCAGGAAATGCCTCGGGGTTATTTTTGATCAGTCACTCACCTTTCAAACCAATACTAGCTCTCTAAATAGATTGCATTTTTTCCCATCGACAGTTTATGACCCAAGTGAAAAAAAACATGATCAATAAGTGTCATTGTGCGTGTGAGATGTTTTATCCAGGATATGTTTGTGTTGTAATTATCTGCGACTTTATTAATGGTTAATGAAGCTTAAATGCGTATAATCGAAATCATTAATATTAAGGAAACACTGCAATTGAAGTGTTTGTCAATGATCTCTTCCTGCACAAGAATTGAGGATGGTTGCAAATTGCTGCAATCTAAATTTAAAATAAATTTGAAAAAATATTAAATAAATAATTTTAAAAGGACCACATTACTGGAGAGATAATGACATTGTGGACAGTAAGTCTATGATAATTAGGTCTAGTGAATGATTATATAAGCATGTCAGGCCAGTGGCATGTTGGCAGAAATGTAAATAAAGAAGGGATTCAAAGGCTCTGCGTCTGTATCATCATCATCAGTATCTGCATTCAAGTTAGATAACATAATAACAATGTAAAGGAATACATCTTTAAGGAGGTCACAATATTAAGTTAAGAATGATAAATAAATTCTTAAAATTAGTGCCTCAAATGATGGATTTCAACCGTTTTAAATCTAGGTGTGCTATATGTGATGATTCAGAATCCAGTGTGTGTATGGGTCAGATATACATTACATTGTGGGGACATTTGGACCCCACGATGTGATAAAAAGCTGTTATTTTCACATTGTGGGGACCATATTTTGGGTCCCCACAAGGGGAAATTCAATTTTATAAAAATCTTTGACTGCAATTAAAAATTTTGTTCATTTACTTATGGTTAAGGTTAGGGCTGGATAGATCTTAAGTTTGTCATTGTTGGGATTAGGGTTTTGCCCATAGAAATGAATGGATGATCCCCACAAAGATATGAATACAGGTCTCTGTGTGTGTGTGTGGCTTTGTATGTGTTCAATTGCTGTTTCTTGTTCAGCTTTGATGGTTGGGGGCTGAACTAATCTTTGAGATCTTAAACCTGGACGCTAGTGTTCCAAGGATGAACTTGATGCAGTCTGGCTGTATTAACTGAATCAGACAGGGCTTAAAACTTTCCTTAGCATTGCCATGCCTCTACTGACACATCTGTGCTCATTTCTTTGACTAAAAAATGTTTTCCCCAAAAAAGATTAAACATTATCTTGCCTATTTATTACAAAGGTGAACTGTAAATAGAAATATGAGATGGTTGTGAAGTGTGAAATATTGTTTGAGGTATACCGACTTTTTTATTAAAATAGTTTATATGTATTTTAGTATCTAGTAAGCAGTTGAATATACCTGATCAAAGTGGATTTGCTTGATTATGGCCTTTACACAGTCTGTTTTCAGTTAAGCCATTTTTTTGCAACTTGTTGTGCTTCCCATTTCAGAGGAAGCTTATTTTTCAGCCTGAAAGTTTTGTACCATGCTTAACATCACAGAAACTGCATCACTTCATTTATGTCCTACAAAGGTCACTTAGGATTTCCTGAATGTAATCTGCAATAGCTATCCGCTGCTTTGACCTGGTTCTTCCAAAGTCTGCCTAATCATAAATAATAAATGATATCATTTATAGTGTAAATTTGCCTGCAAGACACACCTTTATTTTGCAAATGTAATATTTTAATAATCTGCATTGACCAATGAAATTAGCAGCTATTGTACAGAAAGAAGCAATAAGAACACAACGCACAATGCTTGTGTGGTTCAGCAGGTTAGGATTCTATGCCTCTGATCTGAAGGCTGCTGGATCAAAACCTGTGACTGGTAGTGTTGTTTCCCAGTTTGTGTGCTGGAGTGAGGCCCTTAACCCCAAACTACTCCAGGGACTGATGCTGCTTTCAAACAAAAATATGTGCTGCTTTGATTAAAAATGTTGGCTAAGCAAATGTATTTCTGTATCTGAGATATTAGTTGCCAAGATTTGAATAATATTTGTCTGCTTAATCAAATCTGTACTAAGCACTTAAAAGCTGTCATTATGATGTGTGGAGCAGTTGTTGGGGAAGACAGGGCACTGAAAAGAGCTAAGTGTGTTCTCCAGATAAATTGTGTTTTGGAGGCAAGTCTATCATATTGCATTAGCATTATAATTATTTAAAAGTATATATCTGATATATATCTTAGTAATATGACTAATAAGGTAAAAAAGTAAAAGTTATTCGTAGGTTATGTTATTGTTTAAAATTAAATTAGAAGAGGGTTTATTAATATTAAGCTAAATACTGTTTATCCTTTTAAATCTGAAGATTCATCTAAATTGTTAGCAAAAAAGCATGTGTTACTATCGTTAAATTATATATCAATTAAGTTATATATCAATTTTAATGTTTAATTAATGAAAAAATTACAATCCCTATATCTTCTAACTTCTTATCTGGGTCAGGGGGCCTATCCCAGGCATCATGGCACACAAGGCTGGGATACACCCTGGATGGGATGCCAGTCCATCAAGGGGCACATGCTACAGTATGTGCTATTTATACGTGCCAATTAGCCTAGCTACAAGTCTTTGAACAGCAGGAGGAAGCCCGTGTGACCCAGGGAGATGGTGTAAGCTCCACGAACACAAAGCAGAGCAAGCATTTGAATCCCCAAACCTCGAGATGTGCAGCAAGCACACTACCTACTGAGCAAACCAATTACGGATTCCCACCAGGCCCAGTTTACTGATGACTTGTTGAAATGGGAAGAACCATAGACTTACATTTAGCAGAAAGTAGGCTGGTAACTGATATTTTTATGACTAAAATGTGCAGGTAGTCATCTATCTATCGACAGGGTGGATCTCTACTACTTATCAAAATCAGTTGCAAAAATACTGTCCTACGTAAGTTCAGTGTAAGAAGAATATTAAATAAATGGAGAATATTTAATATAACAGTGATTCAAAATAGATGTGATGTGTTTTAAAAAGTAAGCTAACTGGGGAACAAGTAATAGCTTCTTTGTATTCTTAGGTCTCCTCAACAGTACAAATAGCCGTGGTACTAATAAGAAGTAAGCAAGGTAAATAAGTGACCTTTTCTCTCTAAAAGAACATTACTACTTTTAATTTGCAGAAGCTGATTCTATATATTCTGGTTGCATGCCAGGCTGCATTTTATATTTCTGCTTTTCATTATGATTTTTAACTAACAGACCCTCTGTGTACAAGGCAACATATTAAAACATATATACCAAAGGACGGATTAAGAAGAAAATGTTGTGTTTTGCAATGGATGTGGCCTGAAATGGACATGAAACACCACCCACACGTTTTGAGCAATTGAAGCCGGTCTGTAAGCAAGAATTGGCAACCATTCCTCAAAGAAGATGTCAGCGAGTAACAATAAGTGACATTCGGCTGCAGTCACAGATGCTGAGCCTCAGCCTACTACCTGTACATAACACGGCTCCCATCTGCACACCATGATTTTTGAATTGTTACTTAAATATGTTCCCATTAATAAACAAAAACTAAGTAATGTAAGCATCTGTTTACGCATATTATCCCAATATCGGAAAGAAAGATTTTGCAGAAGTTCTCAATATTTCTTAAACCTGCAACTGAAAACCAGAGTAATCACATAATTAACTAAGAACTGTGTGTGGGGAGGGGGTTGCCTTTCGTAAACCACATGGATATACTGGTGTTATTTTAGCATGCGTTTCGCTAGTCCCACAGGACACCACAGATCCCAAGTTGAACATCCCTAGTGTAAGACGTGGGCGATCCCTCCAAGGTTGGGGCCCTAGCTGGTTGTGGAGTTTGCATGGCAGTGGGTTTCCTCCAGGTATCCTGGTTCTCACCCCCCCTCTCCACTCCACACTGAATTGTTGTCTTAAATTTCCCCGTAGACTGTGTACCCTGTCATCCCGAACAGCATTTCCCCCTTCTTTGTGGTCCGAGGTTCCTATGGAGTAATGAAGGACCTGCATGGATTCAGCCCTACAGTTTAAGGTAAGCCAGATGGTGAACGTAACAACAGACATATCATACTGTCCAAAGGTCTTAGGCAGTCAAAGAAAATGATGTTCAAATGATCTTGATATTGGTGTAATTCTTTGATGTTGTGTATGCCATGGTGTATTAGCTTAACCATATCAAACCTCTCTGAAAATCACCCCATTTGCAGCACCCATCCAACACACCCAGGTATGTCTTTGATTCAACTACTAGCACACTTTGTATGGCTAATCAGTACTTACTTGTGGGAAGTGCTATATATCGAGAAATGGCAAATAGTGCAATAACTTGTACTTGTTAGACAAATATTTTAATTAGCATATTGCATGATAGGCCTACCCAACCACAAAACAGGGTAGATAGTTTTGTTTTTCTACTTCCTAACAAAACATGTGCTTTGTTTTTTTCAGGTTGTTGGTTTGCCAAATTTTCCCCAGTACTGAATATACATATTAATAACAACAAATTGATGCACATGTGACATCTATCAGTGAAAAAAAATCACTGCTTTTATTCAGCATTGATTCGAAATGTGAACAAATCTTGAAAGTGTTGCTAAGAATCATTCAAGCATGTAAATAATTTCCCATTAACTGACTCTAGCACTTGCTTGAGGAAAACTTTCAGATCCTCTCCATCTAGAGAGATGACGCACAACCCTTAATTGTCCAAATCTCCACTTGATTTTAAACTTTTAGACCTAATAACCTGTTAGGTGGACAAAGTTCCTGGATAATCATTCTGATGTGCTTTTTTCAGAGTGATTAAACTTGTCATTTCAAACAGCTGCAATGCAACACATGGGGAATTCAAGGGCCAGTGTTTGCCCAGATGTCTCAAATAAACACTGAAATCGGTTTTCATAATGTTAGCCAACGTATTTGATTTATGTTTTGTTTTATAAACAAAAGAATGATTTTCTACCTGGATAAATTCATCGGGCAAAATTTGTTTTCAATAGAGTCGTCAATAGAGAATTCAATAGAGTTGTCATGTAGCCACTTAGTTAATAAGACAACCTGCAACTGGTTGGGTGCAAACTTTAATCAAATTTTGAAAATGGCTAAATAATAAAAAAGATACAGCAGGTCAGTGAAGGTAAATTGTCTCTTTCTAATGACAGGTTTTTCTAATGACATTAATCCTAGATGAGTTCCTTTTCGGTTATGTACTCGCTATGGCATCATAGCTGCATAGTTGTATGGGAATCTTTTGATTATCTGTTCCATGTTTTTTTTTTATCCTTCTGTGAAAAAGTGTTGACGAAAGTGTGAGTTTTTAGCTGCAGATTTTTTTTTCCAGTATTCCTCAGCCTGTGTTTTAAAGGTCATTTTATATCTTTATTAGTGTCACCTGTATTCTGTGGTAATTTGTAGTATTCGTGTTTATGGAAGCTATTGGATAATTATTTATGCTTGTCAGTGCAGTTGGTTTTTAAGTGATACATTTTTACCCGCTCCAAATGGTCTCTGATATATTCAAATTCAAAAGTTTAAATGATTATGCCTAATTACTGACTACAGTTTTATTCTTTTCGGTTTCACATTGACTTGGAGGTTCAGCCTTTGTGAATAATTGGACAGATTGCATCAGTGGTCATTTTGTCGTCTTTCACACCTTAATCTCATATGCAAGGGGGGTGATTCCCAGTTAGCATGTTTAGTTGTGACCTCGATATCACTCCACCCTGTTGCACATTTCTAGATTGGGTTGATGACACCCGCAGTAAAGGGTCATTTCTATGCCGGTATTTCCTGACAGAACATAACAGTGAGCGTTTTTATATGAACCTGTAGGGGAGAAAGAATCAGGTGACTGGATTTAGTCTTCTTTGGAATTGATTTGTTGCAGCTGGTCCACTTGTCCTGTTACACACACATATATAATGGCATCTGTGAACACGAAATGGAGTGTAACAGCATTAACATAATGCAAAGGTACACCGTTTTGAGGTAAAACATTTGCATTAATTATAAACTGTGGTCATAAAACTATTTGCTTGTCTAATCTGAAATAACTTATGCAAATTGTGACCTTTTTCAAGCACTTTCATGGTGCTTTGTGGGATACTGGAAAAAAAAAATGTGCAGTGAAAATATTAATAGAGTAGAAGTATTGTTCTGAATACATACTTTGAAAGACTGCATAACTGTACAGACAGAAGTATATTGTAAACTTGCCTCTTTTTGGTAAATACATGATATAAATATTGGCCAAATACGTATAGTTATTATAATTAATAAATTATACACGTGAGGAAGAAATACATAATTTATGTGTTAAATACTGGCTTATTTATGCGGCATGGTTAGTTATTTAAGAATTTATATATTATGTTTTAAATAAATTATCCTGTGAATGGAGGGGTAACCTATGGGTCTTCCTGCTTACAGGGAAATTTGGGGGTTGGTGGCAGGATTTGCAGTCCAGCCACCTGAAAAAAAAGGTCCATTCGGACTAGTGTGGTGCTGCGGTATCATCCGTCACATGGACACATCAGCGTGCACTCCTTACGCACTGTAACCAGCATGCACTCCTTACGCACTGTAATCAGCGTGCACTCCTTACGCACTGTAATCAGCGTGCACTCCTTACGCACTGTAACCAGCGTGCACTCCTTACGCACTGTAACCAGCGTGCACTCCTTACGCACTGTAATCAGCGTGCACTCATTACGCGCTATAATCAGCGTGCACTCATTACGCACTATAATCAGTGTGCACTCCTTGCGCACTATAATCAGCATGCACTCATTAAGCACTGTAATAAACGTGCACTCCTTACTCACTGTAATAAGCGTACACTCTTTACGCACTATAATCAGCGTGCACTCCTTACGCACTGTAATCAGTGTGCACTCATTACGCACTGCAATAAGCGTGCACTCCTTACGCACTGTACTCAGCGTGCACTCCTTACGCACTGTAATAAGCGTGCACTCCTTACGCACTGTAATCAGTGTGCACTCCTTACGCACTATAATCATTGTGCACTCCTTACGCACTGTAATCAGCGTGCAGTACGTCAATTTATTTTTCCAAATATCCGAATAATGACATGGAATCATATTCTGCTATCCTGTAGCCACACATGTGGATAAATGTATGTATCTGTATAGCAGCACACATGAAGGATTAGGACGGTGAGCTTCAGTGTGCTGTTTAGGTCAGAGAGGCCCTCATACATAGGAGTCTGCCTCGGCAATCGACTGCTGTACCTCCCGCGTCTACTGCAGTGTGTTGCTGTTCCTTCCATCTGGCCATGAAACTTAATGAAACCAAGAAGGGAGGCTTTCCGTCTGTAATATATAGAACTTGAATTATCTGGTCTGCCACCTAGCAATGAGCTGGAAAATAGAAACCCCAGCAGGATATGATGGGATTTCGTCGCTTTTCATGATTAGCGATTGTGATTCTGCCTCCTCTGCATTGCAGTATCGTGATTGATTAGGAAATTTCAAGGAATAACTCACTGTTTTGCTTTGCAAAGGCCACACAGCAGGACCATCAGATACTGACACCATTTGCCCTTCATATTTAGGATATTGGGTTTCTTGAGAATGAAACTAGGTTATTTTATCATTGACCTTCTGTGATCACAAAAAAAAAAACATGGAGAACCAATCCTTCTATTCAAATGAAACTGTAACATTGAACCATTCATAAATGATGGATGAGCGATGAGAATAATCTTATTGGCATAGGAAGCGTAAGAAAACAGGTCTCATCTGTCACGGGGAGCATGGTATTGTGCTCAGGAATTCGCTCTGGGACTCTTCTCATCCTCCATTGCTGACCCTGCATTCACCACCCTGATTGACTCAAGGCTAAAACAAGTGTAACAATCTTGAATTACTTGCATTCCCTAAATACTTCATAAATACTTTAAAATATGTAAATAATATTAGTTATTTTTTATTAATTTGAAGCAATGAGTCCATATTTTTGTGAAGTTAAATAGTTTGATGTGCTGTGATGGACATTTGCAACATCAAATACCCGTTAAGCTAAGCGCGGGGTTTCGGGTTTACCTAATAGAACATGCATTACTTGTACTCTGCCTCATTTACAGCCTAATGAAATCAAACATGTTCACTATCTTTACAATATGACTGATGGTAAATATACACCATTTAATGTTTGGGGGTGGTGCTGCATAAGAAGAGTATTACATTCTTTAAAGTATTAAAGTCATTAAATTTGGATATTTGGAAAAATACATTGATGTACTGCACATACTGCGTAATCATTTAAAAGCAAATGTAAAGTTTTTTTTTTAACAAAGGTTACAATGTGGCGTAACATCACCTTTGGTCAGAATTTGTCATGCATGTTGTGAGACACACTTTCCAGGTTTCTGAAAATTACAGCACTGATTTACCAGCCAAAAGTCACAGCACCTTTGCAGAAAACGATGAAAAATCCGAACACTAAAATAACACAGGTATTTATTTTCTGTAGGTAAAACATGGCTGCTGCGTTACTTTTTAATCTGTAAAAATGTATGCAGAAAGTGGATATTTTCTTTGAATAAACAGCTGTGATTTTCTTGAAAGCCCTGCAGTAAATATCACTGATTTTTACATTTTTTTTTTTTATTTTAGCCTCTTCAGTTCATTCTTGAGGCAGGATCAAGACCCTTATATAACTTACACGCAAGTCAGTGTGAAAAAAAAATAAGCGAAGCATCAAGAAAGTGTGAGGGCTTCTTTAAATTCGTGAAACGAGCCTTTTCACGTAATTGGTTATAAGATGCTCAGACTGAGGGAATGTTTCCAAGTCCTCAGCTATAAATAACATATATACCTCACAGATCCTGCATTTGCTGCGCTTGGCATCCAGGCCTTTTCGCCTCGGCTTTCTGGTCCACTGCCGATGTCACTCCGGTGCCGATTCCAGCCCTCCTGCCTGCTGTTCTTCCCAGCTTCCCTGTCATGCTGCCTGCTCTTCTCTTCACTGCCCTGGAAGGCTTTCCTGCTGGTTACAGTTCTCCTCCTGCCATTCCCCCATCCTCCACAGCAGCGGCCTCTGCTCCCTTACACGGTTACAGGCCTGTTAACATGGAATCTTCTAAAAGGCTACAATGTAGCAAATTGCAAACAGATAGCAGCAGTAACCAATCTCTGCCCCCTCCTCCTACATTTGTACGTCCTCCTTATGCAACACGCAGCAAACCTGGGATTCACTGAATCACTTGTAAGTAACCTTTTAGCTAACACAGCCCTGCACCAGTCATTTTTGCTACATAGCTACCATTGCTGTTTGAATGCTAGGCAGCGCATTGTAACATAAATAAATCCTTGTTTGGCTTCATTTTTCTCCGCAGGATCGTACAAAAAGCCCGGACAATTCTGTGCACATCATTCCACTCTGAGAAAAATCCTTTCTTGGCAGGGATTTGGGCAGATCACCGTCAGGAGGAGGGTGTCTGAAGCAACCCTTTTCAAGCACTCTAAGCCAGAGAAAGTACCGCTTCACACAGAGTGAAGCAATGTGAAGCAAAAACCACCCAGTTGATAAAATTAAGAAATTAAATTTTCCAATATGTACCTTATGGTGATGCTTTTTATATTTTTCTCATCAGTGCAAGATCAGGCAAAGGACACTTGACTGAAAGCAAAGAAAAACATTCCCTGTATATTCATGGGAATATCTAAAGACATAAGACTGAAGCTTTTCTCTTTATTTTGGAATGATGGGTTTGATATCTTATTGAGCTCCAAGTTCAGTTTCCTGTGTAGGTCTATATATGAGCTTTACAACACAAACAATAATGTGCTATAAAAAAAACAAGGCTTGTATTATATTAAATAAAGATTAATTGAGCTTTTAGCTAATGCCCCTGTCTCCCTCATAGATTCTCAATAATGTTTTTTTATTGTAATGTCACCACAGAAAACAGGGAGAAGTGTATCATCAATGCATCTTTCCTTGTCTTATGCCTTGCAGAATTCTTCTCTAAGGGGTGGAGAATTATGTGTTTGTTGAAGGCTAAGAACTAGCATCTGCCTCTCAATCCCTTTGTTGTTCACTCGCTACCTATACAGCTAGCAGTTAACGCAGCTCTGTGCTTTTACTCTCCAGCTGCATGGACGGTGCACCTCCCACCTACTCCCCTTTATGAAGAGGAAATGTGTACAGTAGTTGCTAAGTGCATTCATAGCACAAACAAATTTGTGTAATTCCCTTCAGACAAAGCAAGAAGTGACGAAAATATATGCATGGATTCAACATGGCACGCACATTTAACAAAGTTAGGCTGTCGATCCAGTGCAACAGAAGCCGGTGGAGCTGTCAGTCTCGTGTTAATCTCTCAGTCAAATGCTCCTCCTGTCGTGTTAGTGCTGGCAAACCTGAAGCCAATATGCCCCATGTAACAAATACCACTGTAGCTCCAGGGCAGAGAGGCGATCGCACCCCAGACTGGAGACGCATCAGCGTCAGCAACTCGGTAATGCTACCACCTGGTGCAGAAAAAGTAAATAAATGAACAAGTAAAGTATATCTCAGTCACCCAAGGACATTACCCAGCGGGGGAGGCTGCCTCAGGGTTAGATCCAAGTCACGGGGAATTTGTTCACGTTTGAAGTGCAATGAGCTGCACCCTTGGCATAAGAAGCTTGCAGCTAATTAATGTAGCATCAGATAATGTTTAATGTATGCCTTTCTGTGTATATTGGCTTTATGACAACAACGAAATACTGGCTATGCAAGATGTCCCTAAAGGTCAGAGTTGGCTTGATTGTTTCATCTGGTGCAGGTTTGCATCGCTGGAGGTGCTTAAATACTTTTTATATTCATATTTTTACCATCGCAACAGCACCAAGAGTACCTGTAAGAAATGACATTTATTATGAAATCTTGCTTATGCTGGTCAGAGTTGCAGGGGGCCTGGAGCCCATCCCAGGCAGCACAGGGGACAAGGCGGAGCTGCAACCTGGACAGAATGCCAGCCCAGTGCAGCGCACAGACACACAAACACACACTGGGCATTTCAGAGACACCACTTAGCCTTACGGCATGTCTTTGGAGTGCAGGAGTAAAGCTGTGTGACATGGGTTAAACATGTAAACTCCCAACACACACACACCACACACACACACACACACACACACACACACACACACACCACACACACACACACACACACACACTGTGGCAGTGAAATATGATTAACTTACCCTGGAGCTGTGAGGAAAACTTGCTACCCAGATACAATACCACCCTTTTTTTCATCCATCCATCCATTCATCCATCTTCTAATCCCGCTTGTGGGGGTGCTAACCTGCCACCCATATACATATTCTTGAAAGAAATCAATAACAATTAAGAAATGGAGAGTAAATAGGAAGATGGTTGAAAGTGAATAGAATATAAATATTATTATATTACCTGTATAACAAAAAGTAACAGCATGCAGTTAAAATGTGTGAGGCTGTATCTGAGAATTCTGTTACATTCTTTTGATGGTGGAACCTCAAATGTCCCCAAAGACAAGTGATAGCAAGCAACTCCTCCCAGGAGAATAGGAAACCTCAATGATTGTGCTGCTAATTGTGGCTACTCTTCAGCCAAAGACCAGCAGTCAACCTTTATAAGAAAATTTGATCCCAAAAAAGCAGACTGGCTTTATTATGAATGCCAAATCAGTCTTATTTATATATGTATTTGTTTGTCTATAATGTGCCTGGTAGTGATATTGTGACAAATACAGAGTGAAGAGATACATGAAGAAGAGCATTTTCTGAAATGAAAACTGACCATCTAAGAGAAATGTGACTTCATTTTTATTGACCTATTGTAGTATTTTCATGTGAGCAATTCCTAATCCAGTAACAAGTACATACAGGTACAATATATAAATTACATTATGATATGAAGATTTTAATTGAATCCTGAGTATCAAGAGATATTTTACAATGGTTCTGTTTTTTAAGAATGACTTATTAGGAATCAGGAAGAGGAAGTGATAAAACAGGTGAGGTTTTCAGACTGAAATAATACATCAGCTTTCTCCAGAGTTTTCTCCATCCATCCATCCATCCATCCATCTTCTCCTGGACCAGGTCCCGGGGGCCCAGACCTCCCTCTCCCCTTCTCTCTCCTCCAGCACCTCCGGGGAATCACCAAGGCGTTCCCAGGCCAGCCGAGAGATATAATCTCTCCAGTTTGTCCTTCATGGTCTCCTCCCAGTTGGATTTGTGTGAAGTGCCCTCCCCAGGGAGATGTCCCAGGCATATCCTAGATAGAGGCCTTATCCTTTGGATGTGAAGCAGTAGCAGGCTCCTAACTCTATCTCTAAGGCTCCCCACCCCTTATCCAGTACAGGGTTATGGGGGGGCTGGAAACTGTCTCAGGCAGCAGAGACGACATGATTGATATCTTGTCAAAACATACCTCAGTATACTTTTCTGCGTAATCAATGTTTCATGCCTAGCAATGGCGGAGTTAGGGTCATTCCAAAGGTCCCTGGATGACGATGATCCTAAAAAACTTGGAAGATAATTGGATTAGTTTGGGTTGGCGGGTCAATTTGATATGCTTTCAAGGGACCCTGAATTTCTAGCGGCAGCCCTGTCTAACTATAATTAAGCCATTTGCACTTTCCATGCCATTTGCCTTCCATGTACTTTATACTATGTAATATTCGGGAAACATTTTCCAAGCTGTGGTTCATATGTTGCACAATCATCATACAAAGTCATACCTAATACAAGAGACAGAGCTGAACTGCTAGGCCAGACTAATATATAATATTCCTGGTGCATACACACCTGAGTGACAGAGGCACTTACCTGACACATGGGATCGCACTGCTACTCGCTGATGGAGAGAGTTCAGTTCATTTTAATGACCTGATATATTGACAGAGCTGGAAATGACAGATCCGCATGCAAGCACTGTCAAGACTGGCAAAAAGGCAGTTTTGTATTACGTGCCTGGTCCTGAGATGCATGACAGGGGCTGAGCTTCAAACTAAGGATGCTACATTAGTATGGACATGACAAGATGGGGGATGATAATGCCTAACATACTGACAGGCTGCTGCACGTGGACCTGGCAGACATGCAAATAGCTTACTTATAACATCAAATTTTATATTTTCTTAGTAAACAAACCCGAGAAAATAAATTATATGCTATCTTGTTTTCCTTTCTTATTAAATTGCTGGTAAATAAAAAAAACCAAAAGCCCTACGATTAATATCATTGTCTTTCAGGAGAATTTGCTGTTATTGTAAAAGACATTTCTGCGTGGAATATTTATCTGTCCTTGAAAGCTTGCAGCGATCTTTGTTCAAATATATTTTTTGATTAATTATAATTAATTTTTTTTGTTGTTCATGGTTTGTCATGGTGGCTCAGTGGGCAGAATCGTGGGACTCATGCCTTCAGGGCTGTGGGTTTGATTCTGGACTGTGCCTCTGTGTGTTTGGAGTATGCAGAATCTTTCAGTTTTGCAGAAGTTTCAGTTTCCGAAAGGTAATCCACCTTCTTCCAGCTGTCCAAATAAAAAAGGTCTGTTTTAAATCCTTCATAGTCAGTGAGTTTTTGGGTGCCTGCTCTCTGATGGACTAGCATCCAGCTAAGGAGTATCCTGCTTCATACCTTATACATCCTGGGCTAGACTTCAGGCTCACGTGATCCTGCGCTGGGCGTTATTCAAAGCATATGTATTTTGTTTCTAGGATTATAAATGTGTCCTATTTGTTTTGCTAATGTTTTATTTTTATACTTTTTTAAGTAGATTATAATACAGCATTAGGCACAATACATTTTTGTTATTAATAGGACGTGATTTGTGTGGCTTAATCTGGGATAGAGTTCTGACAGCTTTGGGTTTGAATCCCTTGACTAGCAGTGTAAACATATAATTACTGGCAGAGATACCAACTTAAACCACTTCCAGCAGCATTTCTGGTCTTCAGTCAGCCAAAATGCTCTTCTGCCAAGTCCCTCCTCATCTCTCTTCATTGACTTGTTACTGTATAGGTGCTTACAGGACCAGTCCTAGCCAATGTGTTGCCCTAGACGAGCATCGTCGCCAGTGCCCCTCATTCAAGGGAAAGTGAAATTGGCTGGAAAGTCGGTGCCCCATCCGAAGTTGACCTCCTAGCTGCTGCCCGTGTTGCCTATAAGATGGACCAGCCATGGCTGCTTGAATCAGTATAAAGTTCTTAGTGCTGCCTTTAATGGATAGGCACCCACCTCTAGTGATCTCTCTTCTATCACCAAGCCAGTGCCGCCTAGTGATCCCCTCATCACTTGAGATCTTTAGACATTTCTCATGTGTGGCGATTTGAGGCTGGAACAGGCTGCACATCCACATCCTGACATAATCGAATGGCTCATCCAATTACTTTCCTGCTCCATGGTCAACTATTCCTTCATTACGGAAACTGGATGCTCTTGTATTTTGCACTTCTCTAGTAGCACCCTAGTTCTTATGGTGTGGTTATGTTTGGAATAGCTGTCCTGTAAGGTTCATGCAATGTGTTACCATGTATTGTAAAGCACTTGCTTTGATGTCAACTTGCACTTGTTACTGGTTGTAACAACTGGTTGTTGGAAGCTCAGTCTAGCAGCTGTTATACCTGGGTTGGTTCCTTATCAGCTGTATCCTTGAGGTGTTATCTGCATCACTCTACATTGCTTTGGATAAAGGTGTCTGCTTGAATGAATGAATGAATGAATTGCACAGTTGTAACCATGAGAAACTTCATGAAAGTTCTGACTGTTTAAATGAGACTGGGCACAATTATTAGCTCAGCAGTGGAATAGGAATATTATCTATTTTTTCTTCTACTTTTCATTTCATAAGCTATTATTTGTGTCACAATCCATAGTTTCTACAGGATTGTGTGCCAGTTCGAGGAGGTATCTAGTTACAGGTTCAAACCGATTCATTAATGTTCTTCTAGCCACTGAAAGAAGATTAATTACAGACTTCTCAGAGTGAATGTGAACTGCATGGATATCTCTATATTGTATTGGAAGACTGTAATATAGCAGTATGCTACTTAATCTGCACTTACTTGTTTTGGCACATGTTCTGTCAAAAGAGCTTAACGTAAGTGGAGTATACACATTATGGCCTAAATCAGTTTATCTTGAAATGAAATTACGCCGTTAGCATAAGAAAATGAGAAATTGACATATATCATTTTTTTTTTCAATATAAAAGTGGAAAGTGAAATGTTGCTTTTGTTTATCTTTCATAGACAATGGTTCATCCTTGAAAGCCTGATTTTATGACTGCGTTACTGGCTTGGGATTTGAACAAAGAGATTCTGTCACGAGAAAGATGCCACACAGGAAGGTAATCAAGAGAGAAGTGCAACTGACTGGCATTTACAGGTGAAAATTGCTTCCTATTTTACAAGAATAAAAAATCTGACATCTTCTAGGGTAAAAAAGAAAGAAACACACTGGCTCTATGTAACATTTAATTAAAAATCAAATAAAATATTTTAAACTATTTAACGAAGACAACAACAAAGATCAGATTAATAACATTTTGGAAAATGCGGGTTTGTTGTGGGGTTTGCATGTTCCCAGTGTCGTGCTAGAGGTTCCTCCTGTGGACCAAAGACATGCATGAGTAGGAGTGGTACCCTGATGTCCTGGCTAAAACTGCCCACTAAAATTGCCCAAAACTGGCCTCCTAATCATCCCGTATATCCATCCATCCATACATTAATCTATCCATTTTCTGAAACCGCTTATCATAGTCACGGTCACGGGATCCCTTATATCTAATTGGTGAATTCTCTCCTGCCCCTTCACCACTGTAGCTACTGCGTGGTGAATGTACTGGTGCAGAATGGTGGTTGCTACACAATGGTGGTGGTTTAAGTGGCTCCCCATCAGTCCTGTACAGCACTTTGGGTCTCTTGAAAATGACTATATAAAATTAACATTCATTTATTCATGCATTAAAGTTAATCGGCATCTCTAAAGTGTGAGTGCACATGCCCTACCACTGACTGGAATCTCATCCAGGGGGCCTTGTGCTGGGATGAGCTTCATGCCACACAAACCTGAACAGCACAGGTCTTCTTAGATCTGTGATTAGACAATAGCATCAGATCCAATCAATGTTTTCTAATTAACAATATGAAATAGAAGAGAAATCTTTCAAGAAAAGACCTTGTGGCCCATTGCTCTTCATAATTAACTGTTGTATTTATTCATTTTTTATACTTTTTTTTGTCTGTCAAAGGCAAACCACATAATTTGTTGTATATTTTTGTAAGTAGTAGCTTTACTCTGGGAAAAGAAAATGCATACTGTAGATCCAAGGAGCAAAAGGAAGGGGCGACTGCAAATGACGTTTGACCTTTGACCTTGTGAATGTGATAACTTTCACAAGTATTTGATGGATCATATTTCTGCTTTACATTATATGGATGAAGAGTTACATCTGCTTTCATTTTGAGACACTTTGCCCGAAAATTAAAGCAGCAGAACTAAGTAGCATCAAAGGAAGGAAAGGTGTCTGCAGAAGACGCATGACCTTGTGAACAGGATAACTCTGACATTATTACTGTGTTTACTCTACTTGATCTTTGATGGATCGTATTACCACTTCACAAAACATTGTATGAATGAAAACCTGATTTCAAATCGTCCCAAACTTGAAGCAGCAGCGCTAGGTGGCAGCTGTGGAGGACTTTTTGTAAACACAGTAAAATTATTCCATGGATCTTTTTCAAGCTTACCAGGAAAATTGGGCTGGTGGTTCTCACACTGTACAGTGAGATGATTTCCTGAATGCACCCCCCAATCAGCATGGCAAAAATGAGTGTGCAAGTGTGTAGGGTAGGCTAGGGCAGTATTACAGTGACACAGTGTCTTTGTTCAGTGAAACTGAGCGACTTCTCCATCAAAATAACAGAATAGGTTTTCTTTAAAAAAAAAAACGTCAAAATAATGTATACTACAGTATAACGTATAGATGGTATGGTAGTATGAGACATTAGATACTGCCCAGTCCAGTGTAGGGGAGCTAGAGATTGTAGGGGTTGTGGTGTGGGAATAGTAGTGGTTAGGAGAGTTGGGGGTTGGGGGGGGTGCAGGGCGACGAGGCCATCTGAGGGGTACATCACTGTCATTCCAACAGCATCTGGTTTTATAGTATTTTCTATATTTCTATAAAAATTTATATTTTGGAAAAAGCGGCTGAATTGCCTGAAAAAGACTGAATTACAAAAACTTTTTTTTAAATTCATACTTCTTACACAATATCAGTACATCAGTTACAAGTTCACAACCTTACTATGCTAATAGGACATGTTTGTAAATACAAAGAAATTCTACATTCGAAACTGCTTCAGGCTAAACGAAACGACTTGCATTGCTTGAACCAAAAATGTTACCCATTTTTTTTCTCTTTTTTTAATTTAAATTCCCTTAAGGCTCATACTGGCAGCTGCAATATTCTCCATTGTTCCAGTTGACATATATTGCTTTCTTTGGGAAGGTCAAGCATCCCAAGAAAGGTTATCTAAAGTAAAATAAACCAATTTATCCCCAAACTGCTGAGGAATTTCTCCCCTCCAGCTAGACCTCAATAAAAGATCATTACAAAACAATCAATAATACACAGATACAGGACAAAGTATTGACTGACAGTACAGGGTCTGGCTCCCTTGGGCCAGCTTGTGTAAAAAAAGGGCAATTATGCAATGGTCTAACAAGGATAAGGACTGTGGAGAATGATTAAAGTAGGAGTTCCCTATATACCTCTTGTAGACAGGTACCGATCCGTAGGAAGTGTGCTGTATGCTGAACCGTGCAAACTGGCTTAGTAATTGAATTAGAAACGAACAAAAACCTTTAATATTTTCACCATTTGATCTGGTATGTCTTTGTTTTGATATTTTCATTCACAAAAGGAAAACTATTTTAACCGAAAAATGCCCTTTTTTTAATTCATTGCTTGGCTTTCTGTTGGATCGGTGGGAAAATCAGAGAAAGCTGAATTATTTCCGGATCGCATCCTTTTCGTGCAAACCACCAACTTATATGGCTATAGGCAATAATTAGTACATCAAAGAACATCAAAAATGTGCTCATGAGCCGTGAAAATTTTATATCAGATAAGATTCTTATATTTTCTGCTGGAAATTGTTGCTGTGTCTAGGAGTCGTTTTAATCACTTTTAATCACACGCTCAGTTGAACAAAGTTTAGGGCGATGGGGGTAGCTCTGCGTTGTTACTTGCTAACGTGAAACTTGCGATCGTTGACATCCCTCTGCCCTTGTATTAAGCTGTAAATTGTTTAGCTGAGCATGTCTCCTACTTCTTCTTTTTTCTTTTCTTATATTCCCTCCTCCACCCACCCTCTGCGGAGGACTACTTTATTTGTATTTATTTACTTATTTTATTATTTATTTATTTATTTTATATTTTTATTTACTTCCTCAAAAGAAGGAGAGGGAGGGGGGGGGGGAACAAAGGAGAAGAAGGGGGAAAGAGAGAGAGGGAGAGAGAGGAAAAAAAAAAAGGAGAAAAGAAAAAAACAAAACAGATAATCTGCTTCAATGTCTGCTGAAAAGAGAAAGACAACATACAACATCTGTACTAATCACAACGGCCATCAAACATTAAATGTTGTTGAACAGCACACACAACCCGCATTACAACACATGCCCAGAAGCAACAGCCGATCAAGACAGTGTGTGTCCGTGAGCACGTGTCTGTGAGCACCTGTGTGCACACCTGTGTGTGTCAGCGCGCTGGTGTTCCTAAGGTTTCTCCATGTAAATGTCTAGTAGTGTGTGTGGGGAGCCACAGCCCCACCCACCCAGGACATGAAGCCGACATGGAGGAGACCCGGGCCCCAGACATCCAGAGGCCCCCCAGGGCACGGGAACCCCAGGAGGACCACCGCAGGGACAATGCAGCCCCCACCCAGAAAAGGGCAGAGGAGCGCTCCGGAGGGGGGCCATCCGGCAGCCACATCACAGGAGCCCCAGGGGGCCGTGGCGGCGAGCACGCAGGCTCCGTCGGTGGCCGGCCACACCAGGGCAGACCGGACCCCGGGCCCAGAGGTCCAAGGGCCCCCCCACCCCCCAGCCGGGGCCCGACAGAGCCGGAAGGACCAGGCCCTGACAGGCAACCGCCGAGAGTGAGCCAGCACACACCAGAGCATCCAGCCCCGGACATCGAGAACCACCAACACATCGGCATGTCTCCTACTTCTAATAAACACTCGTTACAAAGGCTGCCATTGCTTAAAAATGCTTCTGTTTCTGGTGTTGGAATATGCAAGCTGTTTTAACGTCTGAGGGGCCACTGAGGTATCAGAATTGTTTCAAGTCAATGAAATCATGAAAATAATAAAGCATTACAGTAAAATCCCATTATAACGGACTTCAAGGGACCTGGGAAAATAGTCCATTATATCCAAAGTCCGTTATATCCAGAGTTGCTGTATGGCCAGAACACAACTACAGGACACCATTTACTCATGCCACACCCCAACAGACACACTTGTGGTATAGATTATTATATTGCACATGTAGTAATCTAACTTTACCTGACCAGATGTGTGACTATTAATAATCCCGACTACGTATCTGCCCTGGATATTACCGGCATGTTCGTTATATATAGCTGAACAAAACTACAGCTAAAAGCGGCCATGGGGACCAAATTGTTTGAAATTCCATTATATGCGAGTCCGATGCTACATCCGATGCTTTTTCTGCATGTTCATAAAGGCGCACGGCCGGGACCAGCGGACCTCGTCCGTTACAGACGATATTCCGTTATAAGCGAGTGCACTGTAATGGGATTTTACTATATTACTTTAATGCTAATGCATTAACTTAGACAATTCTACTTCTTTAATTCCTTCTTTCAGTCCTACATCTTTCTTTAGTTTTGTCATGTGAAAGATATTTTTAATTGATATTTTAATAAGTTCTTCAAAGCACCTATTTAATATATTATTATTTGTCATTATTTGTTTAATTTTCTTTTGTCTTTTGTCAGATCTGCTCCAAAAATGACACTTGAAACACTAGTCCCAAGAAAATATAGATTCACACGTTCCAGTTAATGGACAAACTGCACCCATCAGATGGCTAATATTTTTCAGATCCAATTGTATTCTCTTACCAGCCAAGGCTTAAAAACCTACTTTCTGCAGTGTGAACACATACCCCCTGCTACTCAGCAAGGTTTTAGTAGAATGTGACATTGTGTATCTAAAAAAATCTCCTGGTCTAAATTTTCCAAGTATTACACATGGAATGGAAACACAACTAATTTTTCCATCCATCCATCTTCTGATCGCCGAACTCAGTCAGGATCTTGGGGGTGGGGGTGGGGGTGGAGCCTATCCCAGGCAGTGTGGAGGAGAAGGTCAAGGTGCCCCCCAGACAGGATGCCAGTGCATTGCAGTGCATACACGCCCAATCATTCACTGTGGGGAATTAGAGGCACCAATTAGCCTAACTGCATGTATTTAGTCTGCGGGAGGAAGCCAGGGGGTTCAGAAGGAACTTACACAATGCAGGGAGAATAATATAATGATGCAAAATAATGCAAACAGTACAGGCAGAATATTTCAATGATTAAGAAATTTACAGTTCTCCTGATTTTGGGACTCTTTATTGCACATAAAAATGTGAGACTTGTAAACAATATTTCCATTTTATTTACTTTATCTGAGCATTATGATGATAATACTGTGAAGTACGAAAACTGGTTTTAATGTGTCATGTTCATAGTTAAGCAGTCATCTGTAATGTGTGTTTTTATTGCCTTATTATCACATGAATGCAATTGTTATGGTCTCCATATCTTAAACAAAGACAAAATAATATTGTTATACGCCGAAAGAGAAATTAAAATTTAAAAAAAACATACGTAGCAATAGGCAAGCATATAATGTACTGACTCCATAGAAGAGGTTTTGCAAACAGGAGCGTAAAGCAGCCTGACTAACTCAACTTACTGTGTGTGAGGCTAATACTGACTGGCAGTGATAGATAATGGAAGTAGCTGGTAACTGGTTTCTTGAGGAATGGATCAAGCTTTTTGCCCTTTAGGAAAGCAATCATTTGTGTAATTTCTGTGATTCCTAGTTAAACATATATGCAAGAATACTGGACCAATCTAATGCACTTTTCTAAAGCACCTGCAAGTGGATCACTGTCCTGTCCAACAGGAAGCAGCATGTAAAGCTGAGGAAGCACATCTCTGATCCCCAGATCATAAGCACCGGATCCCCATGAGGCTGCATCCTGTCACCCCTGTTGTTCTCCCTGTACACTAACAGCTGCACCTCCAGCCATGATTTCGTCAAGCTCCAGAAGTTCGGGGACAACACCACCCTCACTGGTGCACTTCTACACAGCCTTAATTGAGTCCACCCTCATTGGTGCACTTCTGCACAGCCTTAATCGAGTCCACCCTCATTGGTGCACTTCTACACAGCCTTAATCGAGTCCACCCTCATTGGTGCACTTCTACACAGCCTTAATCGAGTCCACCCTCATTGGTGCACTTCTACACAGCCTTAATCGAGTCCACCCTCATTGGTGCACTTCTACACAGCCTTAATCGAGTCCACCCTCATTGGTGCAGTTCTGCACAGCCTTAATCGAGTCCACCCTCATTGGTGCACTTCTGCACAGCCTTAATCGAGTCCACCTGCATTGGTGTACTTCTGCACAGCCTTAATCGAGTCCATCCTCATTGGTGCACTTCTACACAGCCATAATCGAGTCCACCCTCATTGGTGCACTTCTTCACAGCCTTAATCGAGTCCACCCTCATTGGTGCACTTCTGCACAGCCTTAATCGAGTCCACCCTCATTGGTGCACTTCTACACAGCCATAATCGAGTCCCCCCTCATTGGTGCAATTCTACATACAGTAGCCTTAATCGAGTCCACCCTCATTGGTGCACTTCTGCACAGCCATAATCGAGTCCACCCTCACCTGCTCCGTCACCGTCTGGTACGTGACTGTCACTGCCAAGGACAAGGACAGACTGCAACGTATCATCTGCTCCACAAAGAAGGTGATTGGCTGCAATCTGCCATTCCTACAGGACCTACATACCTCCAGAACTCTGACGTAGTGAGGAAAGATTATGGCCCATCCCTCCCATCCTGGACATGGATTGTTGACAAAACTACCCTCCAGCATGAGACTCGGGTCTATCAAGACCAGAACCACACACCACAAAAACAGCTTCTTCCTTCATCATCTGAACTTATGAACGAGCCCCCCCAACCCCCGCTGACACTGTCCCTGCATCTGTCACTACCCCCTCACTCTCCAAGCATCTTTGTACATATTTTTCATTTACTGGACATCACATATTTTCCCATTTATATATTCCAATATTCAATACACCTCTGTTCCCTTTAACGTCCTTATTATTATTGTTACTATATTGCACATCTTGCACTGCTTTGCAATATTTTATTCCTTTATTCTATTATTTTATTTCTATTTATCTATTTTTCTTAATTTATCTTCTTTGATCTTCTATGTTATTTGTGAATGTAAACACCAATATTGCCAAAACACATTTCTAGTCCAGGCAGCTGTACCTGGCTAACAGAGTGAATTCTGATTCTCATCCTAGATACAGCATACTGTTCTGTAGAATGTAATGGACTAGAAACAAAAAGTAATATTTTCAGGTTTTTAAATTAAAGACCCACATAAAGGCCTGTTGTGGTCTGTTATGTGAGTATGGCATAGTACATGATGATTTAAAATGTACAGGAAAGCAAAATAATAGATCTAATACATATTAGAGGAACTGGAAAAGAATATGACAATGATGATTATGAACAATGGAAAAGCAGAATAAATCAATTTGCTGTATAATATCAGAGATGCACAACTGAACTGTCATTTAAAGTGTATATAACAACATAGTTGTGCAGTAATAATCAGCCAGTCATTCAATCAAACAAACATATACTTATTGGACATAATTAGCATCAAAATCCAGCTGTATCCCAGTCTTCAAGGACTTTAACTGTGCCCTCTGTTCAATATGATTTATAGGGCAGTGATCAGTGTCCACTATTAAGAAAATAGCAGAACATTTACGCTGAGAGATGATTCATGGATGAAGAAAGGGAAAAGTTAACAATACCAGCAGGTGAAAGGTGGGAAGACAAAACTGTAATAAGTAAGAGTAGACAAGGAGCAAGAAAATGGGGCATGAAGGGATAAAGTGGAAATCAAATTATGGGGCTTGTAGCTGTATAGAGTGTAGGCCGTCTAGAGTGTAGGCCTTCAAGCCTGTCAGTCAGCTCAGGGGATGTTAGTCTGGGTTGTGTGGAGTGGTAAGACTGCTTTCAGATAAAGGACAGACAGAGCATTTAAAGGTTTATATGACATTCAAATCATTGATATATGTATAATTCTCAGGGGGACCAGAGATGGATCAGATGGAATGAAGATGAAGGGTGAAGTTGCAATGAGACTACACCAGAAAAGAGGGACAGAACTAATTTAGAGGAACTGTTGTGACCAGAAATACTGCACTGCTACAAACCAATTTAAGAGAGGGGAGCAATCAAATGTGAACATGCTTCATCAACCGTTATAAGGACAGTTGGCTTGCCAAAGTGTTGGTGATAATCTACTGGAATAATGTAATAAGTGGGGTGTGCAATTACTGACTCTTTCCTAATTATTTGATAGCTGTCACCCTGTCACTTCTTTTCCATTCTCAAGACTCCAGTTTAGAAGAAATGTCTTTGATGTTAAAAGTACATATAAATTTATATAGAAGTACATATTTTACTCTAAACCACTGCTACGGTAACACATGTTATTCCAAGAACAATGGAAATGCTTCACATGAACTGCACCTTCATAATGCCTTTATAATGCATTTGTAAAACATCCAATGCCCCTTCATGATGAATTCATAGAACATTCACCAACAGCATGAAAAAATTAGGACACCCATTAAATATTTAGTACTTCATTAAGAAATATCAAGATATCAATATTAAATCTTGTTTCAAATTATTTTTGTAGATAAAGGTGATGTAATAAGATTCATATTCAGACTTTGACTTGGCTATTCCAGAACTCTCCATTTCTTTCTTCTAAGCCTTTCCTTAGTAGATTTATTGGAATGTTTTGGCTCATTGTCATGTTGCATGATACACCCCCACTTCAGCTTCAACTTCTGGACAGATGATCTCACATGGTCCTCAAGCGCCCTCTGAAACAATGAAGAATTCATAGTGGATTCTGTGATAGTGAGCTGGCCAGGTTCTGCTGCAGCAAAGCAGCCCCAAACCAATGACATTTCCACCCCCATGCTTCACGGCTGGTATGAGGCTCTTTTGCTTAAAATTTGTCTTTGGTTTACACCAAACAGGTCCCCTGTTACGGCGTGCAAATAATTCAATTTAAGATTGATCTGTCCAAAGCACATTGTTCCAAATGTCCCGGTCTTTGTCTAGGTGGGTCTATGACAAACTTCAGTCTTGCCCTGATATTTTTTTTGACAGCAAGGGTTTCCTCCTTGCACACCTCCCATGTAAATCAAACTTGTGCGTCTCTTTCTGATGGTAGATGCATGTATCTTGACATCAACTGTGGCAAGAGCTTCCTGTATGTCCCAAGATGACAGTTTAGGATTTCTGGAGACTTCTTTCTGCATCTTGCAGTCTGCTCTTGGGCTGAACTTGCTATGACAGCCTGACCTGGCCATGTTGGTAATTGTTTTAAATGTTCTTCACTTGTAAAGTATTTTCCAGACAGTGGAATGGCTGATTCCAAAATCTCTTTTTATTTTATTTTTATTTTAGATCTTTTTATTTCCCATCCCAGACTCATATGCATCTACAATCTTATTTCTGAAAGCCCCAGAGAGCTCTTTGGGTCTCACCACGGTGATGCCACTCACTTCAACAATCAAGAACAAACCAAACTAAACGTCTTCGGTTTCAATAAGACAGGCTCCACCAAAAAGCACTGTAATGATGTTCTGATCATTTTCAACATATAATATTATGTTTGTTATTAATGTGTGTTAAAGCTGCTAAATCCACAGCCATTATATTTTCAGACTTTTAGTTAAAAGCAATACATCACATGAGTGAAATATTTTTGATCATTTCGGTCTACTCCATCTTTTTACTGATAGCAATCAACAATATTTTATGGACAGTTGTACTTCAGCCACTTCAGATGCCTTCTCATTATGCCCTTTATGTTGAATAATGTTACCTAAAGCACAAAATTGAGCAAGAGTGTGAAAGCGGTTGATAAATCCACTTTCATGCCCAATAATACAAGGCATGGTACGGCACCCCTAAAAAAGAAAACTACTCAACAGGAAAATGATGCCCCCTGCTATAATTAACACGCTAAGACATTAAAGCTGGATTCTCAAATATTAGAAAATAAATTGTGCTTTACTAAATTGCAGCTATTTCCCGCTGTTTGGAAAGACAGCAAACATAAAAGCACCATTTATGACTAAATCATCAATTACTCTATTCAGGCTATATACAACCCTAGGTTTCTTGAAAAAATCAACTGTGAATATGAGCCAAAAACAACCATTATGTAACATTTTTTGGTTTGGTTTTCTCCTGCCAAATAGAAACCATTATTGTTTTAGCTAAATGCTTGTTCGCAAGCTAGACTGCCTACAGATTGGAAAATGGGGATATATATTGTCAGGATCACATCCTGGGTACCACTTTAAATTCACATTTGACATAGGTATACATACAAAAAATGGTTTTGAGTACAGAGAAATACATTAAAGAAAATTATTGTAGTAATTATAAATAATTGCCTGCCTTACTCAAGATCTTCATTGGCTCTTGTATATACAGTACAGAGCTAAAGAACAAGATGTATAAAATACATATCTTTTAATTTTTTAATTGATCATGGTTTAAAACATCTTCAATGGATTATTTACTCAAGAAGCATAATCTCTATCCAACATTTTGAATCAAAATCTAGTTACAAGACTTCAGATCTTCCAAAAGGAGTAAATGGAGCTATGATGGGTTGGCATCCTGGGTTATTTCCTACTTTGCGTCCAAAGCTTCTGAGATATGCTCTGGACCCCCACAACCAAAAATGGATGGATAAATGGATGAGTGGATGGATGGAGTAAATTGACAGGAAACTGACTCCTTTTATTATATAGCACCTTCAGAGATACAAATGACTTGTTCCTCTGCCTGTATTTACGTGTCTGTTCTTGTGTTTCAAAGCTGAGTGCTACTTCTGATGCCATAGATCATCATATTTTCTTGGACAGAGTAGGGAATCCTTTTAGGCAGGTTCTTTGTGTTGATTTTCTCTGTCAGACTGTTACAGGCTTCCTTGAGAAAATGATGAATCAGTGAAATATTCAGGTATAGGGTTCAACAGGGCTCAGTGCTGGGCCCCCTACACTTATCATATATGCGGCCTTTTAAAGATATTGTTCACAAGCATAGTAGTCCCTAAGTTATTTCCAAGACACAAACCCTAACTGAAATTTACATGGTTTCTTTGTCAATTCTGCTATAAAATACCTCAATGTTGCAGTGCACATGTACTTAACAAAAATAAAGATATATTTATCGGGTCAATCGTACATTCCATTAAAATGGCATCAGGCACTGCTTACCTCTAGACTAGACTAATGTCCTGCTCCTATAAATGTCTTAATCTTATACATAGTTTCCAACATGATCTAAAATGTGTAAAAAAATAGCCTTCAATTCACCTCATTGGCTGCCTGTCAAATCAGAATAGAATGTAAAATACCACTTTTCACCTTTAATGAATTACATTTCTACGGAGTAATGTATAGTCTATATCTGTTTTAATCAATATGGCATTTATTCTGCTGCCTTCTGATTTTCACCCAGGGCCATCTTAGCTAGCAGAACATCACTGAACCTAGATAACCAGTTACCCATTTGAAGTGAATGGACCCACTCACTGGCAAAAGGCCTATGGTGTTTACGAACATGTGTACTTCACCATACTTGTGTTCTCATGTACTCATTTGACATTATTTCCCATCGCCGAAGTACAGATCCAGTACTCAAGAACAAAAGTACAGAACACAGTAAAAATCTCTGGATGTCATTCCTGCTCCACCCTAAAGGTTTCATCCTGGCTAACAAGAACAATCCCATGATTCATTGCGTCACAAGTTCTGTTCTTGGGAGCCAAGTTAGCAGTAATGCTCTTGCCAAGAACACAAGAGGATCTAAATAACCCTGAAGCACTGACGCGTCATCTGCATGGGCTGCTCCAGTAGCTAGATAATCAGGACATGGTCAATCATCCAACTGCTGTCAATCATTTTTATACACTGCTTGTATGCTGCAGATTTTGCTATTTAGCTTAGTTACATAGACAGTATTTTCCTAAAGTACTTTTTGATTCCTTTCTTCAATAAGGTCATGAAAAGAATCTTCAGATTTTTTATTATTATTCATTAGCAATATTACTATAAATTACAACTTATATTATTACAAAATTATATTATATTATCTAAACTTTATTGGTGACGTATTTCTACTGATAGGCTGGGCCATTTTCCATGCCGCATGGTTGCTCTTCATGCCAAATCTCTTGATAGTATTCATTAGGCCCTGTCATATTCCATTCCATGTATCCTAGATGGTGACATTTATATAGTGGAAAAATACAGACATTTTAATGAAGAATACACAATTAAGAATTAAAACATTTGTTTAATAAATACTGTCTATTGCTAGCAGGGACGAGTCGGGTTAAGATTCTGTTAAGCTTCAGCCCTTTGTTCTTGGTTTGAAGTGAATTTTAATCATAATTCACATGCCAGGGACTCCCAGGTCAGGATGTGGACGGAATGCCTACAGAGCCAGATCTTCCTGCAGAGGCGCTGGGTAATGCGGGTCAGCCTGCTGTGCCGGGGCAGTCAGGTCGGCGGCCCACACACCCAGCTTCTCCTCCCTGAGCTGGCGTCAGCGGCAGAAGAGGTGACGCAGGCTGGTCTCACCCTGTGTCTTGTGGTGAAGGGGATACCTGGACACGGAGGGAGACGCGGAAGAAGGTAAACATGCACATAACCAAAGTGGACGGGAATTTTACAAAAATATAAGCTCAATTAACATAAACGGGGAAGATAACATTAACTCACTAGCCAGGGGGGAGGGGTGAACATTGGGGAATGAACATTGCCTAGCAGTTATAGACAGGGAGACAGGTGTCCTGGAACACACACACACAACAGCAAACGCCCCATCAGTCACTGCGTTACACATAACATTACAGATACAAGTCAACTACCTTCGAAAAAGTAAATAAATGCATGGTGAAAAGCTGACATTACTATCACTGCCTGTTTTTAAATTCAAATGCTAAAAATGCAGAAAAAAATAATTATGCACTAGGGAACTAGTTACTGCTGTAATGGAAGTCTCATTTAAGTCTACATTCATTTTTTCAAAGTACCATCTTAATAAATGGCTGCTGGGATTTATTTTCTCTGTATTGTGAAGTTATTTATTTTCTTTCCTGTGCACAGCATGTGATATTGCCAGGCTAAGCTGCAGCAGCTTTAGTCCATGACATAGCAACTGGCCTCCAGGGGACGGTCAATAGAGCCACGGAAGCAGGCATTCTTCTTGTCGCAAATGATGTTTCTGTGTCGAAGGGGAACAAACCCGCAGTGTATCGATGTGCCCAGTCGGTGGAACGTTTTCCCAAAGTCAGCAGTCGACACCATGCACTGGTGTAACCGAATCAGCTGAATTATGCCCTAGGCAGAGCACAGTTCCTTCTGGTCAGCAGCTGTGCCGCCATGCCCAGAGTGATCCCCCCTTGCACTGGAGGATTACCTGATGCACACGCGCCATGCCAGCCCCCTGAGCTGGCTGATACAATGTGGGATCTGGTTCCAATGTCTTTACAGAATGTAACATTTATTTCAGCATTACTATGGAGGCATCAGTTTCCTCATGCTTAGTACTTCTTGTTTTTCCTATTACTCTTTGTACTTTATTTTCATGTGTGATGAGAATGTGATGCAACATTTTCTGGCCAGTTATGCTTTTTCAAATTTAGAAAAAACAAACATTTTAAAAACAATATCTACATTTCAAAGGAAGAAACAGATATTTGTGTGGCTTGTATTGAAGACATTTTCTGATAAAAAAACAAAACAAAACAAGGTATTACATTATCTAACTAGTGTCCAAACCTATCCAGTTAACACTTAACTTGTGCACAGCAAATTTCCAGTTACTGAGAAAGTGTTTTTATGTCATCAGGTGTTCACGTGATTATGCATAAATAAATGGGTACATCTACCAGATCACTGCAGAACACGCTACCCTTTTCAACCAAGTCAGAGTTACTGTATCTAGAATTTCTACACACAATACTTTGGCAAAACAACCCAAGAAAGCAACTATGTACTGTAGCTTGAACCATATCTAAGACGAAAACAACAAACAACTAGTCATTCTCATTTATTAGAAACATATGAAAAATCCTAAAAACCACACAATTACAGGCAGTCCCCGGGTTAAGAATGTCTGACTTACAGACAACTCGTGTGTATTAGCAGACTGCCATAAAGGCTATTGTAATTAAATTTGCGTTAAATGCAATGATTCGTAATAACGAATGCATATACTACTACTCATGAAAATATTGCAAGGCTTCAGCGATTTGGTCCAAGGTACAGGACATACCTGTATGTAGTTACTTTCATTATGACTGTGTTATTATGATTTTATAATGAATTGTATTATTATGGTTGTGACTTACCTACAAATTCGTCAGAAGTACAGACTTAGGGAACAGATCCCGTTCATAAACTTGGGACTGCCAGTGCAAATTAAAGTGAAGATAAATCATAATTGATAAAACTTACTTGTTATTTGACTATAAGTTTTTTTTTTTAAATATAAAGAAACAAAGCCACATTAAACCTGTTTTATACGTTCACTCAAGTGTCATGTGTTGTCACACTATTCCTCTTTCACTTGCTGATCAGATGGTTAGTGAAATAATGAAATATAGAGGGCCTCTCAGCAAATTTCTCGTTAATGGAGCTTCTCGGATCATCTGGCACCAGACATTGCATATTTTCTACGCATTTCCAGCTTAATAAAGCAGTTCAAGGACATTAAAGTGGCATAACGATAAGAAAGTCCCAGTGTCAGTCTGATCGGCTGCTGAATGGGGTCAGGGAAAGGCCAGGGACCCTAAAACATCAACACAAAGGCTTTCAGGGGATTCTTAGATGCACATATATCCTCTCCTCCAGGCAAAAAAAAATAAAAATTATATATATATATATATATATATATATATTATATTGGTACTGAAAGTCAATAACTCCTGACCATTTCTCAAATGAACCTGCACCATTATTGAAATTGTCAAGATGCCCTATATGGGAAAATGAGTCACATTAAGCTCATTCCTGTCATTTGCAATGACAAGATTGACCTTTTTTAGGTTGGCTTTACTTTTTATCGTGATGACACATAATACACATTATACATAATATCTTCTAAAATGAAAGGGTTGGTTCCTTGAAGCAGGACGCGATGGAGGCTATGAGGAGTTTGCTCGTGTCCTTGTTAGCAATACTGTCTGACGGAGGTGCTTTTCTCACGACACTCCCTGACCAATCACCTGCTTTGTTTTCTGATGTGCTTTCCTTTGGGTTGATCCCAAAACAGCTGCTTTTGTTCCTCTGCACCATCTTTTTTTAATCTTCACTCCCGTACCAAAACGAAGTCCCCATTCTTTTCTCCAATCCTCATATCACAAACCACGTTTGCCATCCCGCTGCGTCAAAATACTAAGAAATATTTATTTAGGTTTATGGCATAAATGTGATAATGCAGTTTTTTAATACTAAGGATAACATATATGTTGATTTATTCCAGATACAAAATTAAATCTTCATATAAAGCATTAACTCAAATAATTGATAAGCTCAGCAGTATCTCAGATACTTTAAACTTTAAACCCAGACAGAATGGAAATAGGAGATGTGCTCTTGAGGGTATACTTTTTAACTTCAACTTTTTTTTTTTTTTAAACTTTGTATTAAACTATTGCTGCATGCTTTGCATAATTGACCTGTATTTTCTTCTGCCCGGGTGATAAGCAGGAGGTTTCTTTAAACTGTCGTGTAGCCCAGTCTGATGGAGTGAACAGTACTTTCGCCTTTTTGTTTGATTCATTCTTCACACCAGTGAGTTGTTTACTATTTCACACGTTACATTTTTCTTTGCCCACCCACACAAGCAACAAACAAAACCCTGAATGAAAATATTACGCCAATTGCACCTGCACACAGGGTGAAAATGGACATAAATGATATATTTACTGATTGTAACATTTTTATCTTTAATATTGAGGAATATTGCCCTACTCTGTGTACTACACTGCCTCCAATCTTTATAAGTCTCCAGGCTTAATATGACCCTGTACTGAATAAAGATTATGGAAGCATGAATTTATATACACTCAAGATCATTATTTCACCCGAGGGACACAGATTACAGTATACAGGTCTCACACAGATTACTTATTTAGTCAATTCATTGTTATTGTTGTCATTTTTCATGCTTTAAATATGAATGGGAAGTAGATATATTTGCAGGTTTACATTACCTGCTGTATACCCATGTGCATAAGACACAATATCTTAATCATCGATATACATCTTTTTTCAGGTGGTTCAGCATAACTTACAGTATATTGAAGAAAACCATATATATATGGGAAATTGAAGACAGACCATAGCAAATGTTATGTAATGAATATACACATTTCCCAGTGTCGCACATAGGTGATAGCTCCAAAGAGCTCTGAGTCAAAGACATAGAGCCCATCTTACTTTAAGGACTGAAATCTTTACATTTCTGCCTGGGTTTTATGCAGGGATGACATGTGCATGCAGGGACACCCTTTAGTGTTATAAGCTTAGGTAGGACAACACGTTCCTGAAAGAGTAAAAAACTGAAAAGCATATTAACTATCAACTTAACTGATTTTAGTGTTAGCTTACATTAGTTTAGGATAATAATTATAATAATTATTATCAGTTTTAATTTTGTAATGTTGCTATTACACAATATTATAATTCACATATAATTAATAAAGAGTGAAATTTCACTTGCTCTCACTCCTATCCCAAGAATGTTTCATCTCCTTGGAAACGTGCACCGTAGTCTGTCAGCATAGCTGGGGTGAATCACCATGACATCACTCCCAGAGTCCAGCACTGCATGTAGCTCAAAGCACCAGGGTGGGTGAGGGCTTGGGCGACTCCAGAAGGTCTGTCAGTGCTTTGAATAGAAAGGGTGATGTGTTCCTGTCAGCTGGGTGCGTGGACAATGGCTCGTCCAAAGAAACACTTCTATTATGTGTGCCCCAGGTCATTGTACCAGAAACAACACTTCCAGTCTGATTTCCCAGCAGCAGGACCACTTTCCATGTGACACGGGAAAAAAAGCAGCGTAGAAATAACCCAGTACTGGGACATGGTGGGACAGTACTGGGACATAGTGGGCCTGAAGCCTATCCTAAGAGGCACAGGGCACAAGGCATGGGACACTCCAGACAGGATGCTAGTCCACTTCAGACTGTACACAGTCACTCACACATACACAATCACAGCCAAAATAGACATGGCAAGGGAGCGGCCATTTTGATTTATCCTGAGAGTCAAAACTGAAAGGGAAAGCAATAATACCTTTTGTAATTTTTGACTCTTTGCTTAAATGAAATGCCATTGATTAAGCCCAAAACGAATGTTTGCTAATGTAAAAAAATAAACATTCACCTGGTAAATAGATTTTTTTTTTCTCTTACACAAACTTTTAAGCTAAAGACTTCTAGTGACTGTTTGTGTACTACACATATGATCCGTTTCACAGAAAAAAACACATTTTACTTTTTCCCAGTAGTTAGAAATTTGAAGGACAGTTTCAGAAATCTTCAATTCTAACTGTTCTGCGAACCTGCTGTCCTTGAACCATATAGCCAGAATTCGGTCAGTATTTTTGTATCTATTTCTTTAGAGAAAGAGCAGTCTCCTTAACCATAATTAAAAACAAATTCTCAGAAGCACTCAAGTAAAGAATGGATAAAAAATGTATAAACCTGGTGTCCTTGATGCCTCTATTTTTATTTCATAGAGACAGCAGCTGAAAAAAACATGAGATGAAGAGTACGGCCTCACAGTAGTGGACGTTGCAGGCACATTTCTGTTATGACTCAGTTTACATTTTCAGACATTTGGTGCCTGATTTTTGTTAGTTCATTTGCCCAATGAAGCTTTGCTGCCATTCTGCAGTATTTCTCTGCCTTCCATTTCCTCTCTTTTACAAATACTTCTGAAGAGTAGTGTAATCAAAAGACAAAAATCCATCCAGTGTATGTGACTCAGACCCCATGCAGTATATGCTTTTGCAGAGATTGAATTTTACGCCATACTAATTTAAATGGTTATTGATATATTGTACAATCAGTATCTGGATATAGAATTCACTATATTTTTATGTAACATAATTAAACTCACATAAATGATGTAATAAATTGATATCTCTTATTTAAAATGAATGTGAACCAAGGGAGATATTGGCTTCAGTGATGATAGTAAGAGCTTGGCACCCTGGATATGCAGGCTGAAACCCCATATAGTTTATTGTGGCTCACTTACCAATGTCAGCTGTATACCATGTAACTCTTTGAACACAAGCCATGTGATTGTGAAAATGCAAAGTGACATGTCAGTAATTAGCATGCAGACTAAATGGGCAGGGGTCATATTGCCAGCTTGTTTATATTGTGATATGGCACTGCTTTCATGTCACTGATGCTTGTAGCGTGGCCAATAAATAAAAATGCAAGTTTAACTTATATATTATATCAGTTTATGGCTGGTCACATACACCTAATTGGAAACAACACAGAAAGTCATACTTTATTCCAGAAGTGGCGGCATAACTATAGAAATGGAAAAATCTGCCTCAGTGTTATTTATTTAAACACTGAGACCTTTAAACGTGGCAAAGTCTATGTTTTTTTTCAGTGGCCCAATGTTCCAACATATGAATCATTAAATCTAAATCATGAGCTCAGACTTGTTCCTAATGGACCGAACATGGGGAGAGGGAACATTTTCACAGATGCTAAACTTAGCCATTCAAACTGCTGCCTGCAATCTAATTGGCTTATTCTGTATTAGGGAGCCATGTTGAGCAGTCACTGTGAATTTATTCGGCTTTGTTTTGGGTTTTTTTTAACTACCATTTTTACTTTGCTAGCAGTCTGCAAATTTGTAATTCAGCTTCCGTGTGCCTTCAAGATTAAAAAAATCCATTTTAACGAAACAAAGGTAGCCATAAAAATGCAAAGCACAACTGACAGCCAAATTACACAGGTATAATACGTAAAGAACAATACAGTCATTTAGAATTTAGAAAATAATCACTCCGGTTTAAAACGTCGTCAAAGGCAGGGGGTGGTTAATTTTTCATACTGTTCGTTTTTCATAAAAAAAATTTCTTTGACATGCAAATATTAATTTCACCAAAGATGCTACTAATGCCATAAACATGTGAAAGCATTCTGCTTACGGAAAGTAAGTAAACGAGAAGTGTGAAAATTTGTGCTGCTGTTGCAATGGCTTTTATACAATAGCCTGCCAAGCCCTGAAGGTAACTCTGCATTACTTTGGTCAGTTTGAGTCCTGTACAATGATTAGTCATGTAATAAAGCTCTAGAAACCTGCTAGTTTTCCATGACTTTCGTTCTTCATCTATGATGTCTATTTCTATTGTTTCCAACAGTATCTATACACCAATCAGTCCTGATATAAAAACACTGAGAGGTTAACTGAATAACACCTATTATCTCATTACAATGACACCTGTAAAGGGCACCATTACATATTAGGCAAGGGAAGAGTCGGTTCCATGAAGCTGATGTGTCGGAAGCAGGGAAAATGGGCAAGTGTTAGGATCTGAGCGACTTTGACAAGGTCCAAATTGTGATGGCTAGACGACTGGGCCAGAGCATCTCCAAAACAGCAGGTCTTGTGTGGTATTCCCCAAAACTTTGTATCCTGGCATTCATGTGGATGGACATGTACTGTACCACCTACCTAAACACTGTTGCAGACCAAGCACAGCCCTTCGTGGCTGCAGTATTCCGTGATGGCGGTGGCCTCTTTCAGCAAGGTAATGCACCCTGCCACACTGCAAAAATTGTTCATGAATGGTTTGAGGAAAATGAAAAAGTGTTCAAGGTGTTGACTTGGTCTCCAGATACCCGAGATCTCAATCCAACTGAGCATCTGTGAGATGTGCTGGACAAACAAGTCCAATCCGTGGAGGCTCCACCTCTCCAACTTATAGGACTAAAAGGATCTGCTGCTAATGTCCTGATGTCAGAAACCACAGGACACCTTCAGAGGTCATGTGGAGTCCAGGCCTCAAAGGGTCAGAGCTGTTTTGGCAGCACGAGGGGGACCAACAAAATATTAGGCAGGAGGTTTTATTGTTATGGCTGGTTGGTGTATAATACATTTTCAGTAACTAAGACACATTACAATTATTATTTTTTCTTTGTATTTCTCACTTTCTTGACACAATTGACATGGGTTGTGCAGTTGTGATAACTAATATTTGAAAATCCTTTCTTAATACCAAAATAGAGCACATAATGTATATATGTTATTAACATATATTGAATATAAAAATACTTATTTGTATTTATATTAATTAAATTTGATCTGTATTATAATATGGTTAACCCACAACCATAAACTGTAAACGTTAGTATCTGAAATGTCATTTAAGCTTACAGTAAATAACACTGGGACTAATTTAAGGGCAAAACCAGAGTAAGATCATGCATTCAGTTGTGATTCCTATTAGCTCTTATAGTTAATTGTGTATAAGATGTGTCTACTTGTATTCTGCTTTACTTTTACTCCCTTCCTCGTGTGACTGTGTGTGAAGTCTCCTGCGACATGCGGTTACATGCAGCTGCGTGATCTGCTGTGCCCAAACTGCCCATAGTGTGTGATTGTGATGGGTCTCCCACCATATAGTGGCATCTCACCCAGGGCATCTGCTGCCTCATTGTCCCGTGCTGCCTGGGGCAGGTACCAGGCCCATCATGATCCTGTGCAGGATAAGCGGCTGCGAGATGAATAGATGTATGGTGCCGGTAAAGTGCTTAACTGCAGGGGCTGGTGTGAAATGCAAAGAGGCTGTCGCAACATTTTCAGCACCATGGACAGAGCTGCACTGGCATGTGACATCAGCTGGTCAGGGCGGCGCAATAACAGCTAGTGACATACAAAAGACGGCGGGCTCGCGGGAGAAGGACAGGAGCGCATGCCCCATGGGAGCACTTATCTCTTCCTTTTAACTCCACATCTCTCAGATAGTAACAAGCCACCCCTGTGAATATTACTGCCGGGCCCAGAAACTCCGGCACTGAAAGCACCATCGACAAACTTGGATTAACATGAAAGCTTCCCCAGCCTTGAAAACAGGTCTGAAAAGTTATTTTTTTCCCTCCTCTCTTTCACTTTTTCATTATCGTTTACCATGTGTAATACCTTTCTTTCCCTTATTCCTGTAAAGGAGAAGCAATCCATTTTCCCCAAAACATGCACCATAAAACTGCAACCACAGCATATGAGACGATTTTAATTATTTTAAAATCAGGTGATAAAAGGAACACAAAACAGTATACACAGCATACAGACTACGCAATATAAAATGTACAAAAGTTAATGTGGCTATTTATCAATGCACCCAGCCATCTTCTATCCAATTCATGGTTATGTGGGGGCTGGAGCATACAACATATTTGTATTTGTGAGTCATTTCCTGTTTATTGTGGTATCATAGGGATCAGCGATGTCCTTCCCCTGTCCTTCATAATTTAACCCTGTCATTGTCTTAGTGTGTAGGTGTGTCCCCCTTGTTACAACCAGAAGAAGTCGCCTCGCAGGCATTTTCCAAGCAGCGTGAAGCTTTAGTTTATTTTAAGAACTGGTCAAATTTATTCGGTGTGGATTGTCTACATGATGTGAAATACCAGGAACTTGGGGGCGAGTGCATTCTGCAAATATATCTATGTATAATGACACGAAAGACACCAAGTGTGTTGTTAGAAATACCCTGCACTTCATTTGGATGATACAATAGCATGTGTTTGCTGTTATTTTCAGAAGAAACAGTGAAGGAGGGGGTGGGACAGGGGGGGCACGTATCCTTTGCATTCAGCGACTTGCCGGCTGTATATGATTCATCAAGTGAGCACAGACTACAAAAAAATGAACGAAATATGAAAAGGGAACAAAACTAGTGCATCTCCTTTAGCAGCGGAAGGGAGAAATTGACCAAAATAAGAAAATCTTTTAGGTTCTTTTTTAAAAGTCCCCTGGCTACTGGATATATTAGGGAAGGTCATCTGGTTTGATACCGCCCCCCCAGATTCATCTGGTCAGACAGGTAAATTGTGGTATTTGTCAAAGCACGCACCTGTCAAGGGGAACACTTTCAGATGCGCGACAAGATATGTTCAATCACAGGACTGCTCTGGGTGAGTGGCTGTCACTCACTTCTCCAGCCTGCAAAGAACGGCCGGACTCCCCGCAGAATGCAGATATGCTCACCATCCGAGAGGGAACAGCAATGTGGCCAAACAGACTACGAGGGAAATGCCCTATTCATTTCCCTCTCATTCCAACAAGGCTGCTACCAATGGAAATGTACGACCCATAGAAAACGACTAATTGCAAGTATCTATTTATCTAGAAGCTGTCTTCCTGGTAAAGTATTTCTAACAAGCGCAAGAACATTCATAATTCTTTACACTGTACTGTGCTTGTTTTGTGTTATATTTGATGCAGATGGATTATGGGATAATCTTGTATGATTATGTTGTATTATTATATTAATTGCAATAGTGAGAGAAAAAAAATTTGAAATCTTAGCAGACAAACAAAAAGAAATCACATAAAGAAAGCATAAAAATAAAAGACATAGTACGTATGTCTAGATAGAGCAAAGCTGATCCATAATTCATATAAAAAACACTAAAGGCAAATTAGAGATACTATTTTACCTAAATCAAATGTCTTTGGAGCTCCAGAAAAACTCGACCTATACAGTTGCCAAGCTGGATCTTTAGGGTAGATGTGTCAACATAAGTCTATACTTAATTGAAATGCAATTAAAAAGCAAATATCACATCAGTTCTGTAGCAGCTGGACTACCTGCACTCTCAAACACCTCAGCCAATTTAAAGACATTCTCATCCTGGCCCCAGAAAGAATTCAGGTGTGAAGCAATTATCAACTGTCCTTTTGCACTAACAAAGACACTTGCTTCCTTGGTGACTATGACCGAAAATGGCTGTAGTCACAGTGGTCATTACTGTTGTCTGGTTGGTACAGACAGAAACTTGGCATCTATGTTGTTTCTGTTCTGTTCACTATGCTCTTCTGTTGCACTTATCTGTCGTACTCTTGTACTTTCCTAGTACTACACCTTTAAGACGCTCTCTCTTATTGGGCCAGTATTTCACATGTGTATGATTTAACCAACTGCCTAACTCACTATTTACCTTAAGAAAATGATTTGAAAATTTTCAATCACAGCCTATTCAAATTCTCCAAAAAAAAATGTTTTGTAAGGAAATCTACTTACCTAAATGCCTAAATAAATAAATTAACAAACCACACACACACACACACACACACACACATACACAAAATGTCAACAAATCGGATTTAGAGGGAACAGACATAACAGTCAAAATATATAACCTTCATTACTGTAAAGTTTATTGATCCAGTCAATCAATATCCTGAATCAATATGGATGATTAGCAATGTGTAAGGATTAGTTAACACATGGAGCTGTAAGTAAATGGTGTAGTGTAGAATGCTGAATGAACAAGAGAGCAATTTCAATCAAAGGACTTTAATTAAAAACAGCATCGTCACCCAGGCTAATTGTGATATGGTCTCTGACAATTAGAACTTACTCACACCCTTGCTTCTTAATAATGGATAAATTAGTTTAATTGCATGAGAGGTCATTTAAAACCAAGAGAACCTAATTTCTCCAGGAATCTATACCAAATTGGTGAGGTCATTAGGAACATCGCCCCTGAGACATTAAACATGTCATCCCCTCATCGGGGAACGCAAACTCCAGACATCATGCATCGATTTTAAGTTATTTGGGCTGTAACAAAAACAAGTATTGATGCCTTCATAAAGTTAGGTGTGAAGGTGCAAGATGCTATTTGGATTAGTAGCAGCTGTGTGTGTGAGTGTGTGTCTGTGTCTGTGTGTGTCTGTGTTAATTAATTCCGCTTGATTGATACATGATCCACTCTGTATAGATAAAAAGTGACTCGTAAATCTCATATTTAAGTGACACTTTTCAGACAATACCAGGGAATGGATCACAGTCTAACTTGGCATCTAGTACAATACTGAGTCCTATTTTACTGTAAGTCTTTCAGCTGAGTTCATCCCCCCCATTACTCTTTGGTTTCCAAAAGCCAAAATATAATGCACATGAGTATTTAGTACTGATCACAGCAGAAGCTAAAAGTCAAAGCCTGAACGGCTAAATGATGTGTTCTGCACGTATCTGAAAATCTGTGAGTAGGGCAAAGAAATGCAAAATTATAAAAATAATAAATTAGCTGGAATCTCATTCATCTACACACACACACATTTGTACTGGCACATGGCGACTATTTCGACAAAAATGTTTGTCATCAGTTTATTTGAGTGTTTGACCTGGAATAACTTGCCTTCCGCTAAGTGTGTAGTTGAATGGTTAACCTCCAAGTTCCCTTGCATTTCAAAAACATGCAGTTGGGTGAATTTGTGTCTCTGAGTTGTCCATATCGTGTGTGTTTGTTTGTGTGTGTGTGTGTGTGTGTGTGTGTGTGTGTGCGGTTATGTTTATATTACATCTTAGGGATGAAATGTCCCCAAAATATGATAAAAACCTGTCATTTTGATGTTGTGAGGGGGAACACAAGAGGAAACTCAATTTAATAAAAATCTTTGACTGCAATCAAAAAACTAAAAATGTCAAAAAGTCTTGTATATTGTTTGGTTTCTTGTGGTTAAGGTTAGGGCTGGGTAGGGGTTATGGTCGTCATGGTTGGGATTAGGCTTATGCCTATAGAAATAACAGGAGAGTCTCCACAAAGATATAGATACCCATTTCCTCTCTTGTTTGCTCTCTCTCTATGTGTGTGTGTGTGTGTGTGTGTGTGTGTGGTCGCCCTGTGACAGGCTGGCATCTCGTCCAGGGTGTACCCTTCTCTTGCCAACTCCTTGTGCTGCCTGTGATTGGCTCCACACCCCCCTCCCCCGAGACACAGTGCTGGATAGGTACTTGATAATATCATTGCAAGTCAAAAAATAAAATATAAATTTAAAACGTCTAAATGAATATAAAACACGCAGCACAAATACTTCTGGAATCAGCACTCTGTGATTTTACGCTTATGCTGTAATTTTGAGATGTTGATGTGTAATCAGTCAACCAGAAGGTACGTGACTACAGTATAAAGGTAGCTTTATTAGCTGTTTCTAACAACCTCTGGGTGTAAACACCAGAAAAATGGAATATTAAACACAATAAATATCCATATGTGGGAGTAGGCCAGTTCCCTGGCTTTGAGTTATAAGACCCAGCAACAGCACCTGCAGGTGTTAGTCTGGTACTCGCTCTCCGTAATATGAAGAGATAAAAAGCACCACTAAGTAGTCTCACGAGGCACCTGCTTCTGCTTCTCCAACACTCCTCTGGGTCTGGCCCTTTTATGAGACCCTGACTGATTTGGAACTGCGCCCTGGCCTTGTGATGAAGTGCCAGTGGCCAGAGACCCACAGTGAGTTAGACAAAGCAGGGCTGTGTTGCCGGTGCTGACCAGGTGAGAGTTGAATCACAGTGATTTCACAGCAGTTCCTGAGCAGGGGTTTAGCACAAAATGCTCCTGGAATGCAGGGTCAAAGTGAGGGGGAAACCATGACAGTTAAAGCACAATAGGCTAAATTTAGCATATATCAAGGCCAGTAAATTAATATTTTGCACTATTAGTAGCCCAGACATCTGTGCATGATGGAAACGCACCACACTGATTGTTTACAGTCCTTCAGCTGATCAGAGGTCTAGACGGACTGACACAATCTCACATTCAGGACTAAATGAGAGACAACAATCATTCAACTAACACTGCAAAAAAGCTACGAAAATATGTTTCATACATCTCACCCTTCCTGCCAGATGAATACAGAACTTCAAATACATTTCATTAACTGCTCACTGTTGTGAGCCCAGTCATTTTGAATTAGGCATGTCTGCATCACAGTAGAGACAATCACATTGTTTACTTTACCTGTAGGGTACAAAAAGCGATCAACAGTCGCCGCATGTCACTTCCAGGTGCCCCCAAACACATGCAGTTAGGCTAATTAGCTGCTTTAAAGTTGCCCATAGTGTATGATTGTGTGTATGTGACCTGTGATGGACCAGCATCCCATTTAGGTTGTGTGCCAGGCTTGTGCCCTGTGCTACTTGTGATAGGCTCCAGACCCTCACCAAACCTGAGCAGGACAATTATTTGAAAGATGGATGGATGGATGACACACATTATTGTGGGGGAGGAATATACTTGCACTGCAGCAGTAGAGCAGTGGAAAGCAGGGGGATAAGAGTAGCATAAAATCATAATTACACACAGAATTATATTTTCACACAGATGGCAAGACAGCAGGAACGTTCTCATCACAGAGCAGGACTGCAAATGATATTTTAGCTCAGTGGTTCTCAGGACTGTCCTTGTCACACCCTCCGCAATTCTGCTGTATTCCATCACCTGCACAGCTAAGTCAGCTAATCATCAGCTTCATTATTTGTTAACTGTGTGTGTGGCCCAAATATCCCCACAGTGCAATAAAAACCTGTTATTTTAACATTGTAGGGACCATTGTTTGGAGAATGGACGGATGGATGGATGGATAGATGGATAATAAAATAATGGACTAGATGGGCTACCACTGTTTTAGCCTTTTAAATTGCTTAGTTATAGGTTACACATGACAATAATCATTACCCTGGTAAAATAAATGTGCATCAGGCACAAAAAATACCTAAATTAATGAGACTGTGCACAGGAGCACCGTGCACAGGAGACATTTTAGGAAGTGCATTCTAGGAACTGACTACACATACGAAATTGAACATCATCCATAATCCATCTTTCTAAGTTTCAAAACCACATATCCATTACTGGTTTGTGGTGAGCATGGAGCCTGACCCAGAAATCACAGGACACAAAGCAGAGATCATCACGAACAAGAATGGTTCACAAGACACACCAGATGCCCATTGGTGGTGTTAATTTTAAACGATCCAACATTTCCGCCTGGCAAATTTGAATCACAGAAATATGACCAGATTCTCTTCTCTTCTCCTGCTGCAAAAACTGGCAGCAATAATTATCAGAATAACCTTTTCAAATTAATTAGTCAAAGGAAGTCACTGATACAAAAATAGCTTATGCTTTTCTTATTTACGTAATAGCCACTTAAATATTTGTACTCCTCCGTTTAAGTTGAACAGCAGGGGACCGTCAGGTTTGAAAGGCCCTCAGGCCTAGCAGCATCTTATTGTGTTCCATTATTAAGTTAATTAAAGTCATCAACTGGACAGAATATAACATCCATTGGCTTTTGCAGGTATTAATAATTTACTGCCTACAAATTTTTTCAGTGAGAAAAAAAGCTAGGTGGTCTTATTAAAAACATCACAGCCATTTCATCTCTGGGCAGCGGTGCCCTTTCCAATCATATTGCATATTGACCCAAATTTTATTTGCTTTCTTTGAACTGTCATAGAACCATCATAATATTGACTGCTTATCCTGAAAAATAGAAACACATTTCTAATTCTTTCGTTTTGTTACCCTTGCATGATCTCTTGGTTAATAATAATAATAATAATAATAATAATAATAATAATAATAGTATCTAATTGCAGCAGTTCCCAACATAATTGCAGAATATGCCTTCTATTGATATTTTGATCATTCAGTTTGTTTGTAGATAAATACCTTTCTGCAGCTAGGGCCATTTTAGAGGGCTTTAGCCACCCATATAAATGTACACTAATTATTTTAAACAGCATGTTCTAATTAATTTTCATTAAAATTAGCCCCCCTTTCCATAAATCACTAGTGATGCTCCTTGTAACGTGTCTAGAGTCCTGGTGGATTATGCTCAATAAACACAAAAAAAAAGTAGGAGTAGGTCTTGGTTTGAAATACCTACACGGTATTTAATTAACAGTAATTAACAGTATTTGTAATGAACTAACAACATGACCGAGGAAAACTATAATTCTGCTTTAACATATGTCTGACTTCCAAAATCCAAAACCTTTCTACAAATCATTCTGAGGACGTGACCCACAAAACAGGTATCAGAATGTCAGTGAGCACATTTATCTGGCACAAGAATGACTGTACTAATTCAGGAAAAAAGATCAACAGGTGGAAGCTTAGGAATTTATTCAATAAAACAATGAAGATAATGACCACAAGTATGGCATTACCGGTTATCATCATTTGGGTAAATCGGACGGAAATTTAATATGTGGATGATAATATGCAGGAGGTCTTATCGACTCCACAAAATTAGTGTAAATGTCAATCAGTGTGAACACTGTTATTCCATGTCTAAATGTATGGACTCTAAGTATGCCAGTTTTCAAGCAGGGTCAAACATTTTTTTTCTATCTGTAGGGCCCTAAATGTTGTGGGAAATTAGTCACCAGTAAGGTGAAACGTGGCGAGCAAATGACAAGATGGGGGAGCAGTAATTGGTCATCAGAAATTCCACTCGAGTACCAATAAGTTACAGTTTAAGCAGTAGTGATATGACAACAGTAATGGTGCCAAAATCTGGTGATTTAGCAACAGGCTGTCCTTTACAATGAGAGATTCTGCAGCAATCACAGCTTAAAATGGGGTAATCTAACAATGAGTCACCGTTCAAATGGGGGCACAAAACAAAGCTAAAGTAAAACCAGGTTTGATGAAACAAGAATGGGGTGCACTAGGCATGGAGTGGGACTAATGTTCAGCATGTGAGTTTTATGCCCAAGACCAGCCCATTTTGTCTTTGTTCTGGGTGAACTTTGATAAATGATGCCACTGTTCAAGTGTTATTATCCCCATACATTTATTTCTGTCATTTCAAGAACAAAATAAATAATACATAGCATACTGTTCAAGAAGTCTGACCTTTTCAACCCTGCCTGGTCTCTTTCTAATATACATCATTTGAGAAACAACCGGTAATTAGCAAAAGCAAGTGGTTAGTTGTGGCACCTCTGCAACCGCGAACTGCACTCACTCAGTACTAAATGACAAATGATCAAGCTGATGCCTTTTTTCCACGATTCTCCATGCAGAGCAATCATGGTCTTTATGTGTGTATTTGCGTGTGTGTGTGTGTTTGCATGAGAAAATTTGCCGGTTAACATTCTGAAGCGTTGTACAATTTTAAATTTGAAAAATTATTTTGTTTTCAAGTGGCATAATAGCTAATCCATCCACCAGGAATTTCCCTGAATCTTCTGATTGCCCCCCTGGGCCTGGGGTGTGTAATGGTATGTGGTGCCAAGTGTCAAGTGCTCATTTTCATGTACAAAACAGCAGTGAAGCTACTAAAAGTGGTTTGAGATAATGTTGTGAAAACACGCTGTATAAATAAAATTTAATTGAATAATTGTGCATGTACAGTGCTATACTGTATTATAGTGTATTTTATACAGCGTATAATTATACACAGTTCAGTAATTTAATTTGGACAGTACTGTAATTTGAAAAGCGTTTGAAACAGCTGTACTTTATTTTCTCCCCTCATGCGCACGCACCTACTACTGTACGTACCCCTCCTGACTCAGCTAAAAATGAAAGGCATTTTGTGACTCGGGAAAAGACGAAAAGCATTTTGAGGTTCCTTTCGTGACTCAGCAAAAGACAAAATGCATTTCGCGATTCCACAGATTCAATTTCGTCCATGAAATGACGTGATGTATCATTCACAAAATGCGTTTCATTCACAAAAGGACGTTCTTCAATTCACAAAATGCATTTTGTCCACGGATTGACTTTCGTTAATTCACAAAATGCATTTAGTCGACAAAACGACTTACTTCAATTCATGAAATGCTTTTCATCCACAAAATCACGTCGTTTAATTCACAAAATGCATTTCATTCACTAAATGACTTTCTTTCATTCATGAACCGCATTTCATCCACAAAATGACTCTTTAATTCATGAAATGCATTTCGGCCACAAAATGACTTACTTCTTTCCGCAAAATGCAAAGTGCTGATATCAGTTCTGTGCACAAAATGAAACATTCCTTTTGATTTCTGTCCATGAAAGATAGTTTTTGGGAACAGAATCCAGCAAGGCATTACATGATTTCGTCATTAAATAATGTTTTTTGTAGCACAGAATGTGCTTTGTACATGAAAATGAGCGATTGACACTTGGTGCCCCATACCATTACACACCCCAGGCCCAGGGAGCCAATCGGAATATTTGGGAAAATTCCTGGTGGATGGCTTAGCTGTTGTGTTGGTCAAAACAAAATAATTTTACAACTTCAGAATGTTAACCAGTGAGTTTTGTCATGCAAACACACACACAAAAGACCATGATTGCTCTGCATGGAGAATCGTGGAAAAGGTGCCACAACAAACCGCTTGCATTTGCTAATTACCGGTTGTTTCTCAAATGATGTATGTTAGAAAGAGACCAGGCAAAGCTGAAAAGACTGCTTGAACAGTTCAATATGCTATTTATTATTTATTTTGTTCTTGAAATGACAGAAATAAATGTATTGGGATAATAACACTTAAACAGTGGTATCATTTATCAAAGTTCACCCAGAACAAAGACAAAATGGGCTGGTCTTGGGCATAAAACTCCCATGCTGAGCATTAGTCCCACTCCATGCCTAGTGCACCCCATTCATGTGTCATCAAACCTGGGTTTACTTCAGCTTTGTTTTGTGCCCCCGTTTGAACAGTGACTTATTGTTAGATTACCCCCATTTTAAGCTGTGATTGCTGCAGAATCTCTCATTGTAAAGGACAGCCTGTTGCTAAATCACCAGATTTATATCAATTCTTTGCACAAAATGAAACATTCCTTTTGATGTCTGTGCACGAAAGAAAGTGAAGTATTTTTGCTTTTGTGGACAGAATGTAGCAATGCATTACTTGCTTTCATCATTAAATAATGCTTTTTGTAACACTGAATGTATTTTGTACATGAAAATGAGCGATTGACACTTGGCGCTCCATACAATGAAGACACAATCAAGAACAAATAAGCTATCAAGTTAAAAAACGTTCAAGAGGGAGCTAAGATGGAAGTGTGAGCACATCCCTGTGTAGACTTGCTTTTGGACAACTACCTACAAATAAATTTGATATAAATACTTTGATTTGATATATCTGAAATAAAAATTAAAATAATATATTATTTAAAAAAAAAAAATCAATGATTTTGCAGTAATGAAACAGATATTGTAATTATTGATGGTTTTTGTAATATATCTATCTGGAGGGGGAAAATTAACATTATTTTATTTCAGCAGATTACAGGCCTGGCTTTAGTTAATGTCTATTTTTGTATTTTATTTTGGTAGTGGAGTGGAGCTGTGGCCTATACTACGAAGCGGGGTTACTGGCTTATCGGGGTAACTTGCTGGATTTAAGGTAGTCTGGGCAAAATGTAAGTGAGCGAATATGAAGTCCATTTAAACTGTGGTACCTTAAATCCGACAAGTTACCCCGATAAGCCAGTAACCCCGCTTCGTAGTACAGGCCACTGGTCTATCCTTACCCACATGTTTGTTTATTACTGAGTGGTCATGAGTCTGCTCCACCACTCCATAAACAAGAGATAAGCACTGTATCGCAGTCCAGGAACTTCAGCACCACCAGATTTCGTTTCTTTTGGGATGGCCAACAGATCCACATGTAAGGGGCATGGCAGGAGGTAATGGGGATTGTACTAGGGTTTGGAGCGTTTACAAAAGTGAAGAGAAGCAAACATAAATGATATATACAGAAATTTTGGCTTTAGCTATGGAGGGAAAATGAAGGGAAAATCCGATCTAGGGGTGGGGACATGATGACGGAGCGAGTGGTTAAGTCCATGCCCTACCCCGGCTTACATGGATGTATCTGATTATGCTTTAATCCGATGGGTTTATCTATCACACCCATGCACACACAAACACACACACACACACATTTGTATTCATATCTTTGCGGGGACCGTCCATTCATTTCTATGTGTATAACCCTAATCCTAAGTATGACAACCCCCCACTCAGCCCTAACCATAAGTAAAAACAAAATACAAGATTTTGGTATTTTCAATTTCTTATTACATTCAGAGATTGTTATAAAACTAAGGTTATCCTTGTAAGGACTGAAAAAAATGTCAAAGGTAAAACGTTACAGGTTTTTGTTGGGAAATCTGTTCCCCACAATGTAATAATTACAGACACACACTTTTAGCGCAGCTATTGCTCAAAAACATTTGCAACATATATCCTTCTACCCCTGAGCTTCTCGATATCCTGAATTGTTATCAGAATGGTTTATATTAGGCTTGTAAATGATACCACAGCTCAGATTAACAAGGTAAAGAAACATCAAATCAGTGATTGACCCTAATTCATATCTTTTCCCTAAAGGACCCACCCCATGTGCTCAATAATGTTTAATGTTTTATTACTATGGTAATCATTTCCTATAATGATCTTTCTTCCATTTTTAGAGAAATACTATGAAGAAAAACAGATTGTAGGCTAATAACATACTAATGTTTGTCTCCACATCAAAAAGTATCGTTGAAAGAGAATAAAAACATCTATTAATTGAGAAAATGAATCGATGAAAGCCGTGAAGAGGGAATGATGCAAATTAACTTCAGCAGAAATCTCACACTTCCTTAGCATTAATGCATTGCTAATTTTTGTAGTCAAGGTGAAAATGCAAACAAACTACTTGCAGTTTGTTTTGTTTAAGCCTGGGGATTCGTTGTTGTTTCCCGTGTGGCACTCAAGGAAAGTAAAAGTAAGTACTGAAAAAGTGGCTGTCAAAAATAAAGGCTAGTCTTGTTCACACTAATGGCATAGAGCATTTCTGGAGGGTGATTTGCTGGAGGAAGTTAAGGGGGCTTTTGATAACACCTTAAGTCAATTTGTGGGACATTAATAGACTGACGGCTGTTAAGCTTACCTCTAAAATTAAGAATAACATATAAATACAGACATAAAGACATATACATATGCATGCACATATATAGATGACGAGTTTATGAGGGTTAAATCAGACTCAAGGAGGGGGGAAGTGAGAGGGGGTAGGGGATGAATAAGGCACTCTATACATTACTTTATTACTTATCTCAAATCAATAATGCATCAAATTATGTTAACACTACAAGTATTATTCTTGCTTACTGATTTATAATGTCAAATATATCATTCAAGAAATAAGTTATTCAAATGAAACAAAATACAGTGGTACCTCGGTATACGTCCGCTTTGGAATAAGTCCAACTTGGTATACGTCTTGTTTGGACGCGAAACGACTGCCCACCACGAGCGTCAGTACGCCAGCTACTACCATTCAGTGAACAACCCGCGTTACAACTCTCTTTTCATTTATTTAATCTAATTGCTCTTTTTTTTGGGGGGGGGGCACACGGACACCGACAGGATTCATAGTGTTCATGTGTTTCTTTTAATGACAGCAGTCAATGTAACACCTGAACTAAACACCAAAACATTTCTTTTTATGACAATTATCCACAAAGTGTGCAGCTTTTGTCACCGCAGTGTATCTTTCTGGGCTTCAGGAAGAACATTTCTGGCCCATTTCATTATTGAGATCCGCATGCAGACTGCTATAGATGGTCTCCTTGCAGCCTATTGCGGATGTTTGTCTTGACGTGCAAATACATTAACTGTCAGACTTTAAAAGTGATAGCTGATAGCTTAAAATAGTTATAGTTTAAAGCAGAAAATCCCATTGTGAAACGTATTTATTACCCTGTTCATGGTTGAGAAGTCCCTCACAATTTACACTGCTGACCGGGCGGCTGACGCGACATATTTTCCAACGCGCGCTCTCTGTCCGCTGGTGGGACTGTGCTCACCTGTGTGTGCGTGCACATGTCTGTGCGCGCGCATCGGGGCGGAACTCCGCCACGCGCGATACAGAGAGCAGAGGAGAATTATAAACGCGCGACCGTGTAGAGACAAAAATGACAAGCTGTTGTGTAAATGATAAAAATAATGAGGCTATTTAATTTGTTTAATAAAAATACAGTGTATAGACCTGTTCTATAGGAAAGGTAGCATTAAATGTCTTCTGTTGTGATCTGGCGCTTTATAGAAAATAAAATTAACTTGACCTTCAAGGGGGGGGGGGGGGGGGGGGGTGCCGTTAGGGGAATATAATGGTAGGGGAATCACTGATGTATAATTTGCCAATAATAATAGTGTTTTTTTTCTTCGTGGGAACGTATTAATCATTTTCCCTTTATTTCGTATGGGAAAAATTCGTTTGTTATACATGTTTGGTACAAGTCCAAAGATCAACGGATTAAGGACGTATACCGAGGTACCACTGTAAGTCAAAATACAAAAACACAGGATAGATATCAAGGCGTCTTGTCCACCTGTAAAATGAATGTCTGGTCAGTGCAAAACCAAGCTTACACACACACACACACACACACACACACACACACACATATATATATATAACACCGACATTACATATACACAACACAGTTTATAAGATGTCATGTTTTGGGGTGGAAAGGAGTACCACCCATCTGGTGAAGGTGAGTCCAGTGACCTTGATCTTCCGTATTTATTTGCATCAACTGTCCTTTGATTCCAGCATTTTCTGCATTGTAGTGTCATGGCAGATGAAGGCCTTGTTGTCTGCTGGGGAAGGACATTCTCAGATGTACAAGAAATCCATTTAATATCTGCCACACTTTCGTTTTCCTTCACCCAAAATATATGCAGGAATTCAGAAACAGGGCCTTTCACACAAACCGAGGGAGAATAACTTTGATTTACACCGTTACAATGTGTATGTTAATGACATCACACTTTGATAACTACATTTCTGTTTTACATAATAAAGCAAAAATATTACACATCTTCTAATTTTGTTATCCAAGACTAATTCAAATTTAAATATTAATTGTTAGCTTAAAACCTCTAATGGGTTGTTCATGTGAGGGGTGGACGCTGTTCATCACAGTAAATTGTTTAAAAGTACATTGAATTACTCTACATTGAAATAGCAGAACAGCTTCTTCATCTATCATCCATTCTGGTCATGAAGACCAGGCCAAGTGTGCACAATCTGTTTCCGTTTTATAATCAGTTGTAACAAAAGGCCCATTTCCCCCCTTTCCCTGATGAATTGCTCCCACATGATCTGTTGAGTTAAAGCAACATTGAAGCAAAACCTTAAAATTATGTCTTGATCATAACATTTTTTTGGAAAGGGAAAATCTGCACCACCTCCACCTACACAGGCTTAAATATTTTGATTTCATATTTACAATCGACGTTCTCTCAGACCTCCATGAATAGATAATCATTTAACAATTTTCATACAACACTTCAGGCAATGAGAATGTTTTTATAAAAATTACAGGTCAATATTCATTTTTCAATCAGTCTACGCAAACAAAAACACATGTTGTTTCAGAATGTGGCTTCCTATTTCAAACACATTTATCTGGAGAAGGCGAGGGCGACTTTAAAACGTGTTTGAAGGGCGTCGTGCCTGTGATTTAATTTTCAACAGCTGCAGAAACATTGCAAAGGCACAGGCGTAATACAATTTGACTCAGCATATTCCTGCAGCATAAAAAAAAAATCAAATTTCAGGGGGTGCTTTCATGCACCTTTATTGCAGGGAGATCAATAAAAGTTCCATCAGGTCTCTGCTGGCACAGAGGCACACAGTTTACAGGGGCAGGATTGGAACTATTCTCAAATATTAGGCAGGAGCGCCATTTGTGTAATGAATATAGAACACGCCTTGAGGCCTGTCATTTAATAAATAGGAAGAAGGTAATGGGGGACATGCAAAACAAGCTGTTTACCAGTGGCAATGTACATAGCTACATGTCTGCTGCAGTATAACAAGGTGACTTTCAACCAGTTGAAAATGTAGATCCAAAGAATTAAGACATACCTAGTGGATCTTACAGCTCAGGCCATACCGACATACACGACGTACACTGTGTTCTGAATATGGTACATGCTTCAGTCTGTTTGGAGTCAGTTTCTTCCCAGATCGAGAGAAAATGCTTTCAGGAAGGGTACTTTTGCACCAGCTGGTGGAGCTTATCTAGTTTTCTATGCTTTGTAAATAAGGCAATTATTCTGTCCATCAGCTTAAATGAGGCCCAGCTGAAAGTATCAGAGATACAGAAAATAATTTCCTCGACAAAATCTGTCCAAATTATCAAATAAAATTCCTCTTTCTCAACTCCAGTTATTAGTTTCCCCCTTTTGTCGTTAGAATTGCAACACTTGTACATGTTTTTATTACAATATTTGACCGTGTTTGCAATTTCAAATCCAACAACAGAATCATTTTCTAGACTTTTCGACTACACGACATAATTTTAAACTAAATTTCGAAAGCATAAAATGAACAAAACATATAAGATGATGTATCAGTGTGCGTAAAGTAGCATGCAAATTATGAATAGCATAAAATTATAACATTGAACGCAAATTTTGCCCCTCCCTTTAATGTCGATATGATTTGCATGTGCTTTGAATTATACAAAGTGCGGTGCCACTGGGGGAAGTACTGTAACCTCAGACTTTTTGAGCTGTGGGTTTGAATTATTGTCCCCGGCTCTGTGCATATGCAATGTGTACATTTTTCCTGTGTTCATTTGTGTTTCCTATAGATATAAAATAGGATAGAAAGCTGGTGATTGGTGGCATGTGGGTCAGCGAGTTACACCACTGTGCTTCTGATTGGAAGGGAGCCAGTTTAAATAGAGTCAGCAGAATGATGTCACTTTTGGGCTCTTGAGCAAGGTCCTCAACCTCCAAATTGCTCCAGGGACTGCCAGACTCTGCTTTCTAGATATGAATGTCGCTTTGGAGAAAACCATCTGCTAAATAAATGTAAATCGGTGACTCTGAATTGCCCATAGTTGTTGATTGTGTGTGCCGTGAGATGGCCTGAAATCACACCCAGGGTATCCCCTGCCTAATCTCTGCTGCCCCCCGGAACAGGCCTAAGGCTCAGCCCTGCCCATGGCTACATATGCAGTCATGGAAAATGTACAGCTGATTTCTCAGTCTGTTATTTAATACTACTTCACAAACTAATAAATTATAGCATCGGAAAAGGCTGCCAACCCGTTACTATAGAAATAAAAAAGACATGACTTAGAAAAGAACATGGGGAGGAGTGAAGCCTTAATGGCTATGCCTTAATGTTTTTTTTTAATAAAAACTAAATAAAGGGAAAGTGAAGTGGCTTTGGAGTATGTATTTAAGAGTTCATTTCAGGCCACGAAACGTATGCATGAAGGAGCAGGTTGTGGGGAGCCTGTATTGATGAAGCTGGAGGATAAAACCTCTGAGAGCTACATAGCAGGTGGAATCTTCAGGCTGTCCAACATAAATGTTAAAAGTAAAACTGCATTATGCATTAACACTGGACAGTGTTGCAGAGTATGTGAGGTGGTGATAATGGAGACTTTAAATCACACGATTATAAACTGGCACACTGTTAATGCAAGAACACTGCAGGAATTAGAGATTGATATCATTAATGACTGCTTCTTACTGCGATCTCTAATCTCTCCCACAAGGGAGATGCACTAATTGAACTGGTTTTTGCAAAAGTTTCAAGACAATGTGATAACTTAGAGACTGCAGATCCACTGGCTTGCAGTAAACATAACATAGTAGTTGACAGACTTATTTGCTCATTTAAATGAATGCAATGAAGATGAAGAACATAGATATGGAAGATAAAAATATTCAAAACCTTTATTTAGTATATGGTATATAGCAGTAAAAAAACTGCTAAATTTCCCATATTTATGTATGTGGAATACAAGATGATTGCAAGAAATAGATTAATTTATTATTTTGCATATTTTACTTATCTACACTAGAAACACTATAATGTCTTATATATGTATACTCTATATTATTTACATAATTAGTAATTGGGGTCAGGTTAAGTGACTGAATGGACTTTTCCATCTCTCTTATACACATATGTTGATGTTATTTAGGATAGTATTTGGTCTACAATAACAACTTACTTGTTTAGTACTAACATTTTAGTTAATAGTCAAAATAACTGGAGACTTTCCTAAACACCTGCTTGATTCCTTTGAGCATGCAACAAAACCTGCTGACAGAATCAAAGCTTATACTTTATTCTAAATGATTTCATGAAATTCCACATAAAAGGTTCCTCTTAAATGAACCTAAAGAGAGTTTGGGTCCAAGGCAGTGTACCAGTGTATAAAACTGGGTACGGAATATGAGCCCCAGTGTTTCAAGAGCCCCAGTGTTTCAAGAAACACAACTTTTCTAATACACACAAATGACATTCAATCTGCTATACTTAACAGATTAGTATATATAAATTCTGGCTTTTACAGATTTTTTATAGATTATACAGGATAAAAATGTACTTAATTTGGGAAGTAGGGATGTATGCTAAAGTTTTTGTATGGGGGACTTTAAGCCACTTTCCAGGAAGAATTTTAATTAAGCATTACATTAATGCTGCAGTGCCCATGTCAAGTTGCTTTGTTAAAAGAGTCAGTCGACAAGCTGCTTGGATACACCTGTTAATGTGCTAAACCCAAGTCAAAGATGTAATAATGAAGATGTGTTAGGGAGAATGCATGTACTATATAGCTGAAATTGTGTAGAGCCTTTAAAGTAAGCAAAATGGTACAGTGAGTGTCACGGCCACATCCCAATCTTATATCTAATCTTGTGGACAAGGTTAACTAGATTGTTACTTTACTCAGTGTCACAGACTCAAGAATGTCTGGCAAGTTCAAGGAAAATATTTCTGTAGATGTAAGCGACTGTAGAAGTGTTTGGAATTAGCTTCCAGATAGTGTTTACAAAGCATTGACCTTGGATTAATTCAAGTAAATGCACTACTAAAATGCATACTTTATATTCACTTTAGGTTTAAAAGTAAAAATAACCAAAACAAGGACAATTAAACCAAAATAGGAAATGAACATATTTACATTTCACATTAAATTGAATTAACCTGTGGTTTCCTGTTATACAGGGGCCCTGAACAATTGTAAAAACAGGTTTTAATGTCTGAAAAAGCCGTAACCTTCCTAACATTCACTCCAGCTACAGTTGGCTGACCCTAATATGGGGACTTAGGGTGACACAACAGGCCATTGGAAAGTATGAAATATGCTATTAAATCGAGTTAACCTGTGGTTTCCTGTTATACAGGGGTCCCGAACTATCATAAAAAAGGGTTTTAATGTCTGAAAAAGTCATAACCTTTCTAACCTTAACCCTAGCTACAGTTGGCTGACGCTAATTTGGGGACATAAGGTGACACAACAGGCCATCGGAAAGTATGAAATATGCTATTAGTTGAGTCCTGGAATCTTCAGTTACAAACATCAGCATTACTTCAAGTGAAGCTGATGTGTTTATGGAGGTGTTACGTATGTCTGATTTCAACAACAACTGATAAAGGACTGCTGGCAAGCTGAAAAATTCACCATTAATATCCATCCATCCATCCATCCATTTTCTCCCGCTTATCCGAGGTCGGGTCGCGGGGGCAGCAGTCTCAGCAGGGAAACCCAGACTTCCCTCTCCCCGGCCACTTCATCCAGCTCCTCTGGGGGGATCCCGAGGCGTTCCCAGGCCAGCCGAGAGACATAGTCCCTCCAGCGTGTCCTGGGTCTTCCCCGGGGCCTCCTCCCAGTGGGACATGCCCGGAACACCTCACCAGGGAGGCGCCCAGGAGGCATCCTAATCAGATGCCCGAGCCACCTCATCTGACTCCTCTCAATGCGGAGGAGCAGCGGCTCTACTCTGAGTCCCTCCCGAATGACCGAGCTCCTCACCCTATCTCTAAGGGAGAGCCCAGCCACCCTGCGGAGGAAACTCATTTCGGCCGCTTGCACTCGCGATCTCGTTCTTTCGGTCACTACCCACAGCTCGTGACCATAGGTGAGGGTAGGAACGTAGATCGACTGGTAAATCGAGAGCTTCGCCTTTTGGCTCAGCTCCTTCTTCACCATGACAGACCGATGCAGCGCCCGCATCACTGCGGACGCCGCACCGATCCGCCTGTCGACCTCCCGCTCCATCGTCCCCCCACTCGTGAACAAGACCCCGAGATACTTAAACTCCTCCACTTGGGGAAGGATCCCATCCCCGACCCGGAGAGAGCATTCTACCCTTTTCCGGCTGAGGACCATGGTCTCGGATTTGGAGGTGCTGATTCTCATCCCAGCCGCTTCACACTCGGCTGCGAACTGTCCCAGCGAGAGCCGAAGGTCACGGTCTGATGAAGACAACAGGACCACATCATCTGCAAAAAGCAGAGACCTAATCCTGAGGTCACCAAACCGGACACCCTCAACGCCCTGGCTGCGCCTAGAAATTCTGTCCATAAAAGTTATGAACAGAATCGGTGACAAAGGACAGCCCTGACGGAGTCCAACCCTCACCGGAAACAAGTCCGACTTATTGCCGCTCATGCGGACCAGACTCTGGCACCGGTCATACAGGGACCGAACAGCCCTTAAAAGGAAGCCCGGCACCCCATACTCCCGGAGCACCCCCCACAGGACTGCCCGAGGGACACGGTCGAATGCCTTCTCCAAGTCCACAAAACACATGTAGACTGGTTGGGCAAACTCCCATGAACCCTCCAGAACCCTGCGGAGAGTATAGAGCTGGTCCACTGTTCCACGGCCGGGGCGAAAACCACACTGCTCCTTACCTGAATCCGAGGTTCGACAATCCGGCGGACCCTCCTCTCCAGAACCCCCGAATAGACCTTACCAGGGAGGCTGAGGAGTGTGATCCCCCTATAGTTGGAGCACACCCTCTGGTCCCCCTTCTTGAAGAGGGGGACCACCACCCCGGTCTGCCAGTCCAGAGGCACTGCCCCCGATGTCCACGCGATGCTGCAGATGCGTGTCAACCAAGACAGCCCTACAGCATCCAGAGCCTTCAGGAACTCTGGGCGGATCTCATCCACCCCCGGGGCTCGGCCACCGAGGAGCTTTTTAACCACCTCAGCGACCTCCGCCCCCGAGATAGGGGAGTCCACACCCAAGTCCCCATACTCTGCTTCCACATCGGAAGGCGTGTCGGTGGGATTGAGGAGGTCTTCGAAGTATTCCTTCCACCGACCCAAAACATCCCGGGTTGAGGTCAGCAGCACCCCATCCCCACCATAAACAGTGTTGATGTTGCACCGCTTTCCCACCCGGAGCCGCCGGATGGTGGACCAGAATCGCCTCGAAGCCGTCCGGAAGTCGTTTTCCATGGCCTCACCAAACTCCTCCCAAACCCGAGTTTTTGCCTCAGCGACCGCCGAAGCCGCATCCCGCTTGGCCTGCCGGTACCCGTCAGCTGCCTCTGGAGTCCCACAGGCTAAAAAGGCCCGATAGGACTCCTTCTTCAGCTTGACGGCATCCCTCACCACTGGTGTCCACCAGCGGGTTCGCGGATTGCCGCCGCGACAGGCACCGACTACCTTACGGCCACAGCTCCGGTCAGCCGCCTCCAAAATGGAGGCACGGAACATGGCCCATTCAGACTCAATGTCCCCCGCCTCCCCCGGGACATGGGAAAAGTTCTGCCGGAGGTAGGAGTTGAAACTCCTCCTGACAGGGGATTCAGCCAGACGTTCCCAGCAGACCCTCACTATACGCTTGGGCCTGCCAGGCCTGGCCGGCTTCCTCCCCCACCAGCGGAGCCAACCCACCACCAGGTAGTGATCAGTTGACAGCTCCGCCCCTCTCTTCACCCGAGTGTCCAAGACATGCGGCCGCAAGTCCGACGACATGACTACAAAGTCGATCATCGAACTGCGGCCTAGGGTGTCCTGGTGCCAGGTGCACATATGAACACCCTTATGCCTGAACATGGTGCTCATTATGGACAATCCGTGGCGAGCACAGAAGTCCAACAACAGAACACCACTCGGTCACCATTAATAAAGACCTGGAAATGCATGGTTTAATCCTTGACTTTAATAATGCCTCTAAGGGCCAGGCTTGGCCTAACATTATAGATTTTAGTGGACGTGCTTTATTTGTGCAAATCTTTACATTGAAATAGGTGTCATCATATCATAGAAGCCTCAGCTATATACAGTAAGCTGAATGTCCGTGGACAGTTCAGCTCTCTGCTCTTTCTGTATACTAAAATGACATTAAATCCTTCAGCCAATCCAAATGTCTTCCTGTTAATGCTATTTAAACAGTCATTAATATAATCATGTAAGATTTGCCCCTGTTGGGACAGCAAATAGATTTATGTGACACAGGCAAGGGAAGATGAAATGGGGGTTTTATTAACATAGTCAAGGTATGACAGGGTGAGGGAGCAGGGAAAATGTGCAAAACAGGCATTTCAGCTCTAACTACGGACAAACCAGCCGAAAAAGTACATGAGCCAGAACATAACTTCCAGGCTCTCTGACTCTTACCCAAAAGAGGAATGATTAATCAATTAATACACAAGGTCCTTCACCCCGTTTGCTGCATGTGTGCTGGACACTGGCCAGTTCTGTCATGTGATCCCTGGACTTGATCTTACGTGGATATATCTGTGTGTTTCATGGAGAGCAAAATGGGATAAATGAAAACACTATTTCCCCAAAGGGATGAATGAAGTATGTCTATTCTATTCTATTATTGACTTCTATGTGCTGGGGGGGTTTGTCTTCAACCTTCCCCTCCAAGAAAAAGAAATCCATATCCCTGCTGTACTCACAAATCATTTTAACTGAACAATAAGAAAACAATTGTGTTGATGATTTGAACTATGGAAGCGCTATAATTTATAGTCTTACTAGAATATTTCAATGCATAGATCTTGTTGGGTAGAAAATAAAAAATGTTAATTCAGCTTGATGAGAAACACCTGACAGGAATAATCTCAAATAAGGCCACAAAGTGCAATTAGTCAATAGGCACTGGGCTTCACAACATTACATTTAAATGTAATTTTTCAAAAAGTAATATAGGCAAAATTTGCTCATGTATAATGCAACAACTCATATAGTACTTCTGTTCCCACTTCTTGACAGCTTCATTGTGATGATGGGTTTGTATTACTTTTTTATCACAGCTCTCACCTGGTGTAATGATATTGCATTGTTTTCAGAGGATATGAAACAAGCATCTGTTTATAAGGTATCCGGGGTAGAGAAAAGTTCAAAAATCGGTATTATACCGCAGCCACTTTTGCGAAGGGGCAGGAGTGCTGAAAAGCTGAAAGAAAGGGTGGCACTATTCACACCCAAAGTTTGCCTCATGTGAATCACTAGTTCCATTAACATTATCATGTAAAAAGTGCAGTTTTAAAAATAGATTGCATTAATGTGGAGGCAGAGGCCAAGCAAATCATTTGAGGTTTGGGATATTGGAGGATGTGTGCTCTGATGTACTAAGGGAGATTACTATAATCCAGGACAAGTCTCAGAGAGACAGCTACTACCATGGTTTGTTTAAATGGGGTTTAAGCCAAAATGACAAACAAAGAACATATTTGGTGCATTACTTCCTCAAACGGCTGCTGCTTAACTGGAGAATTCAGAGAGTAGTACTTTTACATGAGGATGTCAATGGCTTGCTCCAAGGGACTGAAATGTTACGCCATGTCTGACTTTGTACATTTTCTCATCCTTAAAAGCTAAGAGCACCGCTCAGTCATTTTCATGCCCTCTAGATGAAAATCTTGGATCATGGAGCATACCCTAAATGGTTTCAAAGGAAAAGCTAAACAGATCATTTTAAGAGCCTGTATATTTGAGTGTGGAGGACAGGGAAAGAGGAGAATAGAAGTGATCCTCAGCGCCTAAAGCCCATACAAATTAGATGCTAATGCCTTCCCTGCTTGTCCATCAAGAACTGCATCAGTGTACCTTTGCAGAGAAACTAATCTGTGTTTTATTGGCCTGCCAGAAAGAATTTACACATCCGCTGTAGATTACAGAGGCCGGCAGCTGTACAGTGCGCAGAACTAATGTATTCTGTCACAGATTGTCTGAATAATGAACTCTTGAGAAAAGTAGCCTAAGAGAGCCAAAAAACGTGCAGCCGCAATGGAGCCATTAGCAACCATGCAAGGAACGGGTTCCAGGAAACCACTGTGGAAACAACGCTTGTCAGGAATGCTTCAGTAGGAAAATCGGGAGCCTTTACTACAGCTGAGCGTACCCAATGGTGAAAGGGAAAAAATAAAATTCAAAATGCTGTATTTGCATAGTCGCATAGATTGCATGCGACTTTAATGAAGCATCATACGCATGTAAATCTGCCGTGTAACATCTTAAACAGAGAACATGTGCTTGTCTCCTGAATGGTAACATCCCTTAACCCCATGGAAGGCTATGCATAGTGCTCAGAAATGCCGTCGACATGTTTCATCTGACGGACAACACAATGAATCGCATACAGCGGTGAATGCATTAGTAATATATCTTACGCAAAAGTGGGAATCAATAGAAAGGATACCAGCCATGTACTGTAATTCATTGTGCTACCAAGGTCCATGATGAATGAGTTAAATGCTGCTTTTTTTCAGGGTTTTATTTACAAATTTGTTTAGCCTGGGGGTTTATTAAGGCCAAAAATTCAGAAGTAGAGCTAATAGCCATGAGATTTATCATGGCCATCAATGATGAAAAAGGTGTGGGGGGCAGAGGGTCTTTGGGGGGGGAAATGGTTCACATCAAAAATGATGTATATTGATATTTATATCTGGAAATAATGTTTTGACATAGCTTGACCCATCACAAATTTTTTGAAGCCAATACCTGTGAATTTCTGTTTATTACTATTTAATAATATATAAGATAAATACATACCATGTAATACATACAATGTTAACAGCATGGTTAGTATCATTGTTATAATTATTCAATAATACTACTGTACCATTGGACCTATAATATCATAAAGTTCCACAGTTTTTCTAACTAGGTTACTTCTGGTTGCTAGCATAAATTTCATCTATTATATTTGACCTTAAGAATCTTAATGAAGTCAAATATTATACTTGGTTTCTTGGAAATCTGACTTATTTGTGTTTTCATTTTTACCTTTTATTTTTTATAAATGTTCTAATCTTTATTAGAATTCAAATCACCCATGAATTCAAACAGAACTCTCTAATCACAGACCACACAGGAGAGGGTCAACCTTTACTACAGTAGATCATTCCAACTGGCAAAATATTTTCCTACAAAATACTTGTCAGTTAAACATTAAATTTTTAATGTTTTATCATTTCACCAATACAAAAATGACTAGTTTAAAATGGTCCCAGTAATAGCAAAGAAATAGGGCAAAAATGAACAAAATGGTTTGTTTTTTGATTCAAATTTATTTGTACTGTATGTTTATTTGTTTATTTTCAAAGTCGACTATGTTCTAGCTTGTCAGGGTAAAACTGCATAAAGTGTGTTCAAGTATGCTTTAAATCTTCTGTGACAGTGTTAGTTGAATCTGGTCTGTTACGTCTCAATATTCTATGTTCTTTTTTCATTTTAGTTTCCAAAATTTCAGATTTCAATAGTAATACAATAAAGTTACTCTTAAAAATGAAGTATAAGCAAACATTAATGTAAAAAAATGAACTTGGAACATTGCCATTCTGTATTGAATGATAAGCCCTTTATGGAACATAAGTTTATGCCTAAAACAAGTAGCACTGACCCAGCAAGGCAGGATGTCACATTCATTATTCTGCCCTCTAACATCTAGCTGGGGACATTATTATGACAGTTCTACTGAACCACAAAATTTAACATGAGATATTATGACAGGTGTTCATTAGGTTAAATCAGTGGCCTGTTACACTGTGCCGTATTACTTTTGACGAAACAGCTAGATTAACGGCAATTACAAAATATGTTGAAATGCTAATTAAAGTTTCTTTTGAAAATGAACACAGCTATTTTAATAACTGCAATATTAAAAATTCCAATGATGATGTCACAGACTTTTTTTCCCCCCATAAACCATCTCAAGGTGAAGCTTTCTTGTGAGTTTTGCTACCCATGACCTTGTTTGTCAATTAAAAAATAACTTGTTTTAGGCTGTGTGTCCCTCAGGTTATACGATTACCCTAATATGCTAAGCTTTAATTTAAAAATTAAACACTACATATTATTAATCCTTCAAATAAAAAATAAACCAAGGTTAGACAACAGAAATGAAATAGCACAACAGCACTTTTGGCTTCTCATTGATATTCATCGTTATAATTGTATAATTTATTATTTCACTAAAATAATTAAAAAATTAATATTTTACCACAGTAAGGTGGTAAAAGTGGGGAATGATTTTGGAGGGATAAATGAAATACCTACTTTTTTATAACCTAAGCTGTTCTATGGTTTACATGCTGAGTAGGATTTTCTTTTTTTTTTTCGTTTTAAATAATATATTCTTGTAATTCTTTTTGGCTGATCTATACGCAGTGCTGGAAGGGACTATAATCAAAGGAATGCTGTTCGTACAAGGAAATGCACGGCTTCCAATGTTGTGGGATTTATTAAGCTGTTTATGCCTGGTGAAAAGGTTCTGCTAGAACTCGATGTTGATTGAAAGTGTTTTATTTTACCAATCATTTAGGGGATGAAGCATGAGGCCTGGTGTCTTTCGTGTACCTGCTTCGACAGGACAACACAATCCTGCAGAGAGCCAGATAGCATATCCTGAATTCTGAGAAAAGACCCTTAATTCAGCATTTATGCTTCGTTGTTCCTGGGGCACCTACATCTACCGCCTGCCTCTCATATAGCTCTTCACTGCTCCAGTATCCACTTAGGATTTATGGAGGAACATCTTCCGCTTCCTCTATAATCCATTTTAAACCTGCTCTGTGAACGGTGAGTCAGTGGTAAAAATAAGGTAAGACGATGAAAAATGGCGCACGGAAAAAGCTTGTCACATATGTCACATGTGACCTAACTTGGGTGGAAGTTGCAGTGCACACCATTGTTTTCACTCTTTAAATTGATATCATTAATGAATCTTTGGGTGCAGTCAGAGAGGAAATTGGATATCGGGCAATTATACAGTAATCCTTATATGTAGGAAAAAAAGCTATTATACCAATAGGGCTATAACTCACTCAAGATATGAAGGTCAGTTTCCAAGCAAGGAGCATATGATCTGGGAGGAGACTGGAACAGATTGTACAGGAAAGATTCATCAGTAAATAGTCCTTCTCTGTCTTTGTTGCATGTGTCCTTAATGCACCAAACTGGCAGGTGCACTTGTCGCTGTGATAACCCAGCATAGAGAACATTCATGTCCTTTCCATCCACGATGGAGGGTCTGCCCTTCGAAGCCCTGGCCTTCTGCTGACTGATGAGTCATAAGGGCTGTTTTAAGGGGACATAAAACTGGCATGGCTTATGATTCTGTTCATATACCATTAGAAATACATTTAAATGGAAATGGCTCAGCTTCCAGAGATAAACTTCATAATAATAAAATAATGTTTTTTTTGCACCCATTTCAATTCCCTTTTATTCATATCCATGGGGTAAATCACTGATATTTATCTTCCCCACTTCAACGGCTGGGATCTTTTTCAGGTCATAAGTAGGAATTAAATTCAGAATTTGTTGACATTTACAAATTCAAATCAAAACCTAGAAAGAACCAGCATTAATACATTATTTGCCATCAAGAGACGATGTTGTAATGTCAACAACCTTTACTTCTGATCACCTTTCAAGAGATGTGAACGTTCTTTGCAACAGTTTAACCAATAGAGAGATGCTTCACCTGAGTGGCTGACACAAAACCACAAGCTAAAGCTAATGACATTTTTTTTCCCTGCAGTAATCCTCCTTCACTTTCAGAAATCTCAGTACAACCTTACGAAGGTGGTTGTTTATCTCTCTTGACATTAAAATCAGCGCTAGACAGAGAGGGAGAGCAGTGGGTGGAAATGGGCGGTGCACAGAAGGACCGTTACTTGAAGTTCAATTAGCTCCATCCACCATCGGATCGCGTTGCAGCCGGTGACACAGCTCAGGTGCCAGGGCAGGGTTTGATTATGGAACCGTCGAGGGCAGATCTGTCAGCCACTCCAAAGAACGTGCTAATCACTTCACAGCACATACCCAAAAAAAGTGGCAGCAGAGAGGTGCAGAGGAAGGTGTCAGGACTGACACTGGGGAATAACAAGTTTGTGCAGGCAAAGCTCCCCTTCTGTTGTGCTTCACTGTGCCTCCCTGCAAGTCAAATATACAGGCCCAGTGCACAGGATTTTGGCATTTCAAAAATCATCATATTGAGTGTAAAAAAAGCTCTACATATACACGGAACAAACCAATGAAATGATACGAAAGATACATTGTAGATGTACACCGATTGCAATTTTCTTGGCCGATTCTGATTTTTTTTCCAAGTGTTTCCATTTTTGATTTTCTTTCTAAGAACTGTAATTGACACCACATACAAACAAAAATCAACTTCTCTTCAATGCAAAATTTTATTTTCATAGTAAAAGGAGCTGCACTGTTACAGGATCTTCTCTCGCTTAAACAAGCCTCAAGATAAAGTGCCCTGTGACTGTAAAAAGGTACAAATAGCAATTAACTGAAAATGAGTTGCTGTACACCCAACTTTATCTGACATATTTTACTTTACCAAACAAAAGCAAATGCAACAGATTTAAATAACAAAACAAATGTCAGTTACTTATATCATTTTGCAGTATGTCTAAATTCACCAGACATTGACCAGTCTGTCTTTTTTTGAATCATTTTAAAATGAAAAAAAAAAGTTACAAACCTCCAAATAAAAATGAAGTGCACTATAGCCTTCCAGATAATAATGGGTGCAGGGTAATATTGTTACTACCAACATTGCACGTTATGTACATACAATTCTCACATTGCTAGTAAGCTATATTAAGATCAGGCTTTTTTTATACATTCATACTCTACGAATATTATAGCGCAGGGGGTTAAAGTTTCCTTAAAATATTTTTACTCTGTCATAGGAAAACACCTAATTTAGCTAGCTTTGCAATTTTAATAATTATTCATTTTCAAGATTATCTAGTATATGTTTAATAATCAGTTTAAAGTTTACTTCCAATGTTTCACCATGTTTCCATGGTGCTTCCCGCACGCTAATGACATGTTAGCGGGTGGCTATGAGTCTGCACGCTGTGCAAGGCCAAAAGAGTCAAAACGTGTTCATTTTTTCGCCTTAACATGCTCAAAATTGGCATGTTAACATGCACATTTGGTACGTGTTAATGCGTAATAATATGTAAATGTGTTCAAAATGCGTGTGGTAATGTGTAATGACATGTTAAAATGTACAAAATGTTCATGTTAACGTGTCAGTTTCAGTCATGTTAACCTAACATAGTTGGTCATGTTAACACGTCCAGAAATTGCGCGTTAACACGTTCGTGTGTAACATTGTAAATGTGGTCTCCAGTCTTGGTCTCTGCTAACATGAGGTACTGCAAACTCAGTTCTGTCCTCTTATATTTTATTTGCAACTGCATTTTTGCTAAGCATTTCCATAGAACATAAGCTTAGACGTATGCGCTAAAATGTAGCCAAATTGCAGTGCCTTTTTCAGGCTTAATCATATTTATCCATTCACATAAGACAAGGAGAACAATAAGTCAAGGCACATTTATTTATACGGCACATTTAAAAACAACAGGAGTTGTACCAAACTGCTTTCCAGTCGATGTGAATCCAATTACAATAAAAATAAACAAGAATAAATAATAGAGTAAGAGATTAAAAAGACACTGAACATCAAAAAACCATATATATGAATAAGGAAAGAGAATAAAACCACCAAAACAATGTAAAGAACAACAGATTAAAATTTAAAAATGAACATGATCTAAAAACAACAGCGTAACCTCTGGCTGAGTGAAAGCACAAATAAATGCCTAATTCCACACTGAAATAAGTTCAACCAACAGAACGCATCACCAAGTTAAAACCCAAGAAAAGCCACTGTATAAAACTCAGTTTTCAATCTACTGTCCAAGCAGTCAGCAGATCTAGCATTTACATGAAGAGCCTGTGACAGCTACGTTCTGTCGATGTGGGCAGAGTAAAATAGGATACTCCTGCCTACCTCTCCACTGTATCATCAAAACGAGCAAGATGTACGAGCCACGTTTCACCTAATTCTGCATTCGCACTGGTGCTGCTCTAACTTAAACAATTCCTTCTACCTGCAGAATACAGAACAAAATAACATGAAAGCTGTCTCTGCGTTCTTCTGTTATTTCACAGACTGAATATGACTACAGTGTCCTAAACTAACCATTTCAAAATAAGACTAGACAAATACAGATTAACTGACTAGTAAATAAGTGTCAAGGAAGTCCTTTATCTTTACTTATGTGTAAAGAGTTACTTTTATTCACACACAATATCCAAATACAGTAAAATCCCGTTATAACAGACTTCAAGGGACCTGGCAAAACAATCCGTTATATCCAAAGTCCGTTATATCCAGAGTTGCTGTATGGCCAGAACACAACTACAGGACACCATTTACTCATGCCACACCCCAGCAGACACACCTGTGGTATAGATTATTATACTGTACATGTAGTAATCCAACTTCACCTGACCAGATGCGTGACTATTAATAATCCCGACTACGTATCTGCGCTGGACGCCACTCCTGCATGTCCGTTATAGGCGAACAAAACTACAGCTAAAAGCGGCTCCGGGGACCAAATGATTTGTCTATTATAAGCAAAATTCCGTTATAAACGGGTCCACTATAACGGCATACGTGTAAATGCAACCACACATGGCGGGTTAACCAACCAGTAACCAACCAGAGTACTCTATGACTGTTACTCTTTATGCTCATCTGGTTGGCTGAAACAAAATCTTGGTCTGGACTTTTAATCTCTGGACCTGAATTACCCAACTCTGATTATGCGTTAACACATACCAAATGTGCACATTTACATGTCAATTCTGAGCGTGTTAAGGCGACCCTTTCGACCTTCTATAGCACGCTGTGAGGCCATTGGCTATGGTGCTGTGCCTATGAGGTGTGGTGCCTGTGTAAAACGGACCAGTTTGGTATTGGAAATACACAAGACTGACTGGCTGGTCTAGGGTCTGGGCCGAGCTGAAAAACAAGCGATTCCAGTCCCTGGCCAGTCGATCAGTGCATCTCTAATAAATAGTTGCTTTAAATCAAATAATTGAAATCCAAAATAATATGTGGAATAAAAGTTTGCACGAGAATAAAAGTCTACATAATGAAAAATATATTGTGTGAATTAAAGCATTTATGAGTTACATTATAGGAGGATAAACATTATTATTATGAAACCTACCATTTCCTTGTCTCAACCATGTCATATGAAATTAGCACAGAAAAACACCCCCAAACAGTAGCTCAAAAAAATTTGACACATAGATTTTCATCCACATCTTTGAACTGTGAAAATACTTGTTTACTACTCGGCCTGCTCTTTACCTATATGCATGTAGGCTAACATTTCAACTACGTGTAGGACTTTTTTTTTTTTCTGTAGGCCAGGGGTAGCCAATCTTATCTGCAAAGGGCCGGTGTGTATGCAGATTTCTGGGATAGCCTGTAGGTCAGCTGTTCAAACCCAGGTGTGAGTACTTTTTCAGCCAATCAGTTCTCTAATTAGTAATCTAATTAGGGAGTTGCAGCGAAAACCCGCATACACACCGGCCCTTTGCAGATAAGATTGGCTATCCCTGCTGTAGGCCTACCTACTGTTTGTTCATTACAGCTGCAACAAAATTTGATTAGAAGTTACTGAATTTAAACTGATTCTTTGTTTCAATTTCCTAATACACTTTTTCAACTGTAAAGTGCATTTTACACAGCCACAAAAGAGACATTTAAGATAGCAATCATGCATGAAAAGCCATATTATATTTGGAATATATTGACCTGCAGGTAAACAGTGCTGTTAGGCTCAACATGCAGCAATAACACCAGCGTCATTATAGAATAAAACACAGGGTACACTCACTTTAGACAGTCACGTTGGCTATAAAAGGGACCTCAGTCACCTCTGGCTATTTGAGTGCCTCTTCCCTCCATGCTTAGCTCTGATTTACAGCCCCTGTGTTCCCCTTAATGTCACCATTTATTGAGATGGGTGCACACAGGAGGTCACCTTCGCAGATTTTGTGGATCAAATTGTCATTTGACGAATGACAATGGAACCAGCATTAGTAGGTTTAGAAAGGATAGATAATTTTGAGTAAATAGCATTTAGCTTGTCTGCATCCTCGGGGTTTTATTTAAGCACGAGGAGCGAAAAGCCCTCCAGATCTATCTGCTTTTAAAAAGTGTTTTATTGCCATTAAAAATCAAGATATGAATCTGGCCATCTCTAGCAAGCTTCTCTTAAAAACTGTGAAATGGTCAATATTACTGGAACTATATTATTTTCTAAATCCCCCTCAGAGCAATAATTTTATGGGAAAACATTAGACACAATTCTTTCACCATTTATACTTTAAATAAATATATATCATACTAATATGAGCTATAAAAATAATAAAATAAACATCCATCAGTTCAGCTTCCAAGCACTTATCCCGAATAATGACATGAGACTAGGGGGGTTGAAGCCTCTCACAAATATTTAAATTCAAATTTGAGTTTGAAAAAATTATTTTTTTTAAGATAACGTGGTGCTTAAAATCTACTTTGAATTTAATCTGACTTTAATAAGTTATAGTGGGTCCTTTTATGGTGAAGAAAATAACAGAAAATATGGCTGGATGAGTCATTACGCAGAACACCTAACCTATACCTAGTACCTAAGATTAAAGTTAACTCAGAATAGGATACATGCTTTCATCCATCCATTTCCCAACCTGCTTATCCTACTGGGTCGTGGGGGGTACAGAGCCTATCCCAGAAGCAGGGAGGGAACAACCCTGGATGGGGGGTCAGCCCATCACAGGGCACACTCACACACCAGTCACTCACTCATGCACACCTAAGGGCAATTTAGGAACTCCAATCAGCCTCAGCATGTCTTTGGACTGTGTGTGTGTGGGGGGGGAGGGGTGTGGGAAACCGGAGTACCCAGAGGAAACCCCATGACGACACGGGGAGAACATGCAAACCCCACACACATGGAACCCAGGCAGAGACTCGAACCCAGGTCCCAGAGGTGTGAGGCAACAGTGCTAAACACTGCACCACCATGTCACCCCACAAGCTTTCATATTTAGTCCAAATGATTCAAACTTTGACAGATTAACTAGACAAATATAATTTACAGTCATATTTAAACAGTACAATATAATACATTACACTACAGTACGCTGTGCAGTAAAAATAGCGAAAGTCACCTTTTAACCTGCATAGATGTCCTTCACAGATAGCCCTTGAGATTCTGGCTTTTTGTAATTATGAGCTATTTCCACCTTTCATCCTTCCATTAAGAAGCATTTTCTGCATTAAGAGTAATATAACGCTGGTTGAGAACCCTGACCTGACCTTAAGGCATCACTGAGTACAACTGCAAATTTGTAAACCTCATGTAATTTCTACTTTTTTAAGGAAATGCAGTGTAACCTGGATTTACACCAGGGAATACATGGCAGATGGCTCTCTGACAAATTCCAGAAGTTTTTCCAGCATCCACTGGGAGTCTGTGGCCGTTAACAGCGATTGAAGACTTGCAGTTAGGAATCAACACTGGGATCTTTAACTGAGACTTAAGGGCATTACAGGAACTCAGAGGTGTCTCTCTCTCTGCCTGATAACATCTTATCAAACACTCATTGCCGTTAGTAAACAGATCAACACGATCTTTACAAGTACACCTCCACCGGAAGAAAGTGTTTACTTACAATATCTAAAATGTGCCATTACCAATCATATGTAAAAGGCGGATAATGGAGAATGATGCCATTAAGCTATCAGAGCATTTTAGAAAATAAAGCTTACTTAAATCGCACTGCAATAAAATTACCGCACCAATCTTCAAAAATCTGTTCACATACATTTCATTGTTGAATTGCTGAATATACAACTATTTCAACATGTTTTTCTTCAGTGTAACGACTTTCTAATTATCAAAATTTAATTAACAGAGTTTGTCCTACATTATGAAATGTAACACGTTCCATCTTCCACCACTGCTTATCCAGTGCTAGTTTGCAGTGAGGCTGTTCCAGGAAGCACAGGACACTCTCTGGGCAGGATGCCAGTCCATCACAAAGCACACGCTATGGTAAATTTAGAGGCATCAGTATTGTGGGAGAAAACCCAACAAAACACTGCAAGAACAAGCAAATTATACACATGCAGAACTGGTCTATGATGCTGGAGGCACTAGCCGATTGAGCACCCCTGTTTCCAGCCCATTGTACGCCTTTTTCTCACTCTTTTTTGGCTGATCTTGGCTAATTTCTATTCACCGGGAGTGTACTGGTCACAGCACAATGTGTTTTTGCTGGATTTATTTCCAGACCAGAAACAAAAAGTGCACTTAGAGGAAAATCGTGTTAGATGAAAAACAAGACTCACAGTTGAATTGCTTGATTGGCAATTGTGATAAATTCCTTTAATTACATCCAGCTCTGAGGAGGCCTTAAAACTTCAGTGTGGGATAAATGTGACAGCTCTTTGTGTGCTTAAAAAGAAAAATCGCAGTGCCGCTGTGTCCTTCGGAGGCCATTACTACCAGCTGCACAGCTGGTGGAAGCAGCTGTGGGATAGGCTTGGGACTCAGCTATTCATTATGGTCAGCCCCGTTTTTCCATAGGAAGATCTATCACTGGAGGTTTGTCCTGAGCATGAAGACAACCCCTATACAGGCAGACTGTAATGCTGAAAAGGTAAGCTGGGATCAGGACCATTTTCTAGGACAGTCACTGTCCTAGAGTGAGTTATTATTATTATTATTATTATTATTATTATTATTATTGTTGTTGTTGTTATTGTTGTTGTTGATAAACTTCACTGTTATTTTAAACATGCATTTTCTTTCACTAAAACAAGTGAAATAATTATTTTGTATTTGCATTACAATCATAGGCTAAATCTGCGCCTTGATTGACAGCTCTTTGCCTGCCTGTGGGACCAGCCAGCATTGGTTCCACTGTTACAGGTTATGCATCAGGGTTACGCGCCATTATAAACACATCTACTAAAGGACGCTCATGCATATTCATGCCCAGACTAGCAAATAGTACATGTATTAGTGTACAAAATCTGTCTAGCGGCACACTGTCAGTGATTAATGACAGCAGTGCATAAATTTGCAAGCAACTTTGATGCATATTATTTATCAGTAAAAGAAATCTTTTGGCTTGGGATGATCATTAAACACGGAAGTAAATCCCAATGGAGCGTTACCTTATTGTGAAGTCTACCATACAGACTTGTGATTTACTAAACCATTTTTAAAAGACAAACTCTTGTTTGACATTTTTTTTTTGTCTTTATAATCAAATGCACCTGCACTTCTCCATGCACAGTTTTCTATACAATATGCAACCCATCCATCTTTCAATGGCAAATTCAGTGCAGACACTGGTGAGGTGGGATTGGTCTTGAGTCTGCCCCAGGCACAGAACACAAGGCAGGTGAACAAAGGCAGGGTGACACCCTAAATAGGATGCCTGAGAATTCCAGGGCACAAACCCTCGTGCACAGTCACACGCTATGAGTAATTTAGAAAGACCTCACCTCATTCACCTCACTGCATGCCTTTGGAAAGCAGAGTAGTTGGGAGAATCCAGTGGTGTTCTACTGTAGCACTTCAGTTACTTTGATATAGCTCACTACCTTTCCTCAGTCTTATCATATCATAACATGAAAAATATTCTTCTGCTATTTCTGCAGTCCATATTATCAGTTAAATTAGGTTAGAGATGTCGGCTAGGGTTCTATATTTATTTTCATACATAAATGATGAGTTTTACTGTAGACTTCATCAGGAATTCACTATGGAGAAAGAATATCCTCTGTACTTGGCTTGCAGATTTGAAAGCACAAACCCCTTTTTCCTATCTGTTCCTTAAAAAAAAAAAAAAAAAAAGTGGACTGCCAGTTTTGTACAAAGTGCATATTTATAGATTTGTCAAAGCTCTCAGACTGCTGTTGCATCTGGTGCTGGAGCCCCAGAGGTGACAGAAAGGTATATGCTCCCAGCCTTCATGCCTTCTATCACTGCTCTTTTTGAATTCTTTGCGGCAGAATTCGGTGACCCTCCTACACTAAAAAATGAGCTTTTAGGTTATTAATTTGTTTCTCTGACAGCTGAAATGTTCTCAAGTTCTTCCTCTGCACTTATGTCAGGTGCAGCTTTACAAGTATCTGCTTATTAGCATCTGTAACTCAGTCTGGCAGATTTCACTGGTGGAATGACTGGGTGAAGTAGGGGCTGGGCTCAGATCTGATGAGGTTCCATGCTGTGGTGTCGGCCTTATCTTGGTGTTTGCTGCATAATGAAAGTAACCTAGTTTTGACTGATAATGGTCCTGCAGAATTGCATAGAAATATATATAGAGGAAGGAGGGCAACTGCGGTTGCATCAACAACACTGTTTTATTCCTCAACAGTGCCTTCTAGATTGTATAATGGCAAATTTCTATATAAATGTTAATACAGCATATGTAGTGAACAGGTAATTAGTCACGGTCAGTTTTTATTTTTTTTACTGCAAATGCAAGAGTTGCATCCTTTTCTGAAGCATGTTTGGCGGGTATGTGGCAGAGGTCACGGGTTCAAATCCCGCGTCTGGCAGCATGATGGCATTTTAGGGTCCTTGAGCGAGGCCCTTAACCCCAATTGCATGAGGAATGTTCTCTTACCCTGCGTCCTGATCCTCACATGTATGTTACTTTCGACAACAGCAATTGCTAAATGAATATAATGTTTGTCATGTGGTATGCTGAGCATAAGAAACTGGTGTATCATTCCATCCATGCACCGTTTGAGTGTTTTCACTGGTATCATCACTCTGCTAAGACCTGTTCACCATGTGTGACCTTGACAGACCACCCAGGTCTTTGCCAGAAATGTTCACGAGTCACACAAATTGTCTCAAGTCTCTAAAACTAACACTTTCTCAAAAATAACATTATGATGAAGTATTCCCTTGAGCAGAACAGGTAAACTTTAATTAAGGTGACCAGTTACAAACTTGGCAACTATAATTAACTATGTACACACACACACACATACAAACTGAAACCTTTCCTAGTATGATTTACAAAAAATAAGTTTCCTGTGTATGAAGCAGCCCAACCGAACCATGCCAGACTCCGCCCTCGACTACGTTAAAGTGATGTGATTAGCTAATGAATAAGTATAACCAAGACCCCATTTCTCATGCTGGTAAAGTAAATGCAAGTTTAGAGTAAATTGCGATTTTCATTTTTATACATCATTTTAAAGCAAAAACTCCAATTAATGGATAAAATTCATGTGTCTCTCAGTTCACGTGTGTGCAATTAAACAAATGATTATGAAAGTAACACCATGTAACTCCATGTTAAAAAGTTAAATTAATGTGTGCTGTCCTGCTGCTCTTTTAGTTATGGGAGAGCGGTCAGTGATATGACTGTTCAATAGAATTATTTGCGTTATGTTTTTACTTTATTAAAAACCGTTAAATTTGAATGCATGACAGAAATCCGAATAATTTAAGACATAACAGTATACGCCATACGTGGTGCACAATGAAGAGATGCGGGCACTTTTCATGTTGGAAGGGTATGTCAGAAATGTTTTTGGCACAAACCTAAATTATCTGATTAAGGAAATCTATGCCCATCTGTGTCACTGTATAACAACAACAACACAGTGTATTTTATATTTAATTTACGACATAGGTTAAGCAATGCCTATTTCTAAGCGGTGCCTTCTAATGTAAAATAAAACTCGGAATAACATTGTCCCACGCTTTGTCATATCGGGTTCGGAGTTTGGACTAGTGACAAAAGAGGAAAAGCGTGATGTTTGTTCTCCAGCTCCAGTTCCTATGCTCAGTGCACAGCTGCATGTCGTGATGTGTTTAATGCCTTTACAGTTTGGGCAGAGTTGTGCACTCAATGCTTCGCATGTGTAGAAATTTCAACAGTCTTAAAGACTCTTATTTTTCACAAGTTGTTACCAATGAGGCAGAGTCGAGTCCGAGTCAAAAAAATAACAAGTTGGAAGTCAATTTCAGAGTGTGACTTGCGTGTTACTCGAGTCCAAGTCGTGAACTTGAGTCCCCATCTCTGGACTTCACCCCCCCCGATCCAAGCAAGTCTACTCACCCTGACAAGGCACCTTACTCTGAGGAGACCATAACTCAAGGGCAAGCTGTAAGATAAAAGAAGAAGATGACAACCACACACAATGGGAAGGTATTGGTCATCACAACAATGGAACTTGCAAAGAAGAAAGGACCTTTTATAAACTATCATCTACGTGGATGTCAGGCTCTCATGACCCATATTATCCTTATTGTTGTTGTTAATAATAATAATAACTAATAACAAAAAATAACAATAATAATAAAAATAAAAAAATAATCATAACTTTTACAATGATGGTGGTGGTGTTAATTATTATCATTGCCATAGTACAGTAACTAACATATTGTACAGCTCTACCTTAGCAGTGGAACTGAATTGCCAAGTCAGCTAATTAAATATGTGCTCAGCACAGTCCTTCTGGAAAAGGCATATCTATCCCGATGGGCCACAGATCACTAAAGTTCACAAGAGCAGCTCTCATGATACAAGCAGGGAATTGCTGAGGCACTGCCTTTATTGATTCTGGGGCTGTACAAGCTGCTGCTCATTTTAAAGGTCATGTTGAACTGGGCTTATCTTCCTTTTTTGTGTGGGGTGGAGCTACTGCGGAGTCGCAGTACAAGCTGTGCAGCAGTGAAATGACAGGTCATCCTACTCATTATATTAATGGCTCACACTGTCCATTCTGTCCTCTGGTCCAACTTGCATCTTCATTAACTGATTTTGATTTAGCTGTTACCTGGATAAATTTGGACAACTATATTAAATCTGACTGCAGACTAAAGAATTGTTTATATTCTGGTATATTGGTATGGATCTCTGCTAGTCGAGGAATACCTGTAAGGCAATTTGTTGTGTTTATTATGTCAATAAACCAAGGTTCATTTAATAAAAAATGCTAAGCATATAAGAAAATAGCATGCAAAATATATGACATTAATGTTAAATTATTCAAGCCTTTAATTTAACTATTCTGTGAATTTTTATAATTATTTAGTGAGTTCTCAACCAAAACTTGCTGCTTGCTTAATAATAATAATAGTAATGTTGCCTGAAACATCCCATAAAACTGTATAAAGTTATTAAATCATTCTTGTATAATGATTTATCCTGTACAGCAGGGGTGTCAAACTGCAGTCCTGGGGGGCCGGAGCCCTGCACAATTTTGGGTTTCCCCTCATTTAACACACCTGATTCAACTCCTTGTGCTAATTACCACACAGCTCTTGAGCTGAATCATTTATGGTGGAACAGGATGTCAGATGATACCATATATGGGATGTCAGATGATACCATATATGGGATGTCAGAGGATACCATATATGGGATGTCAGTCCATCACAGGACACACCTGCACACACACATTCATGTACTATGGGCAATTCAGAATTATCTATTTGAACTGTAGCAGGAAGCCAGAGTATCTGGTGAAAACCTGCATGAACTTGAGGAGAACAAATAAACTTCCAGTGTCAGGATGAGAAGCAAGATTAGATCCCAGTAGCAACGAGGCTGCCCCATTAAACCATGCACCACTCAAAATGCAACAGCGCTGGCCAATACAAAACTTGTATCTCCAAAAAATCCAGTATTTCAGGAGCATTAAAACATGATGCTACTTTACAAAATAAACCTAAAACAATGTAATGAGGCCCTTAGCACCACAAACAGAAACATACCCCTTACACAGGCATCAGGAATGCTGTAATGTTTGAAATGAGCTTATGTGGATTATGTCAGTGTCATCAAAATGCAAATTAATCTTGCTTTACATTCACAAATGATGTGTGTTAGCTAGCTTTTCTATAGTTTTGCTTCTCAAATCCTCAGACAATTCTTTGCTTCTCTTTCTTTTCTCCATGCTCAGTGTGGTGCCCACAGACACTGAAAAACAACACAACAAAGTCAACGTTTCTCCATTTTAACTGGTTGCAAGTGGGAATTTCCATATTGTTAGCACCAGTTGCTACAGGTGAGTTGAAAGGAGCATCACATGCTTGAAATATAATTATTTCTTACAAATCTGATAAGGTGCCAATAATTTTGTCCAGACCATTTTTGACATTTTGTGTGGAATGTCTCAGATTTGATTGTTTTTTCCTCTGCTCTTTTGTGTTCTTCCAGTGCCAACAAGAGAAATAAATATCACAATACCAAAGCATTTATAATTGCAACAATCTTCTAGGAGAAGTCTGTTTTCTGACATAAATGCAGGGGTGCCAATATTTTTGGCCATGACTGTACATTTTTAATAATATGTAATAAATCATATAGACACTTCATGTTGATAAACCTTAAAAGATACTAAATGGTGCCAGTAACAGAAGAAATGGAAAGATTTCCAATACTAATGGAACCATGATCCATAAGAGCAAGTAACATACAGTATACTGTTCGTTATGCACATTCACTAAAACGCAGACAATAAACGCTATGCGTGCAAATGTAAAACAAGACTGATTGTTAGTCATCTTATGATACTTATTATAATTTTTTTTTATCTATATTAAGAAATTTTCCATATGAAAATACTTCAAAAGATAATTCGGAAAGTAACCATCCTTATGTGAGACAGCTGGTGAGATAAAGCTAAGCTAACTGACCTACCTTTCTGTTAGCACTTTGTAGGTAAGGTACAGGCCGTGCACTGCATGTCACAGTGTGTTGCCACACCCATCACACGAGGAACCCCAGTGCAGCCGTGCAGTGGGTGATACCTCAGCACCACACTAGTCCAAATGGACCAGTGTGAGTTTTTTCCGGTGGCTGGAGTGTCAATCCTGCCACCAACCCCCAAATTTCCCTGTAAGTTGGAGAACCTTCTTACAGGGCAATGCATATATCCATCCATCCATTATCTCCCGCTTATGACCCCTTCCGACCTCTATGACCCCTTCTATGGGTGGTGAGCCCATTGGAGGGGGGACCTACGTGCCTTCTTTGGGCTGTGCCCGACCAGGCCCCATGGGTGCAGGCCTGGCCACCAGGCGCTCGCCATCAAGCCCCACCCCCCGGCCTGGCTCCAGGGGGTCCCCGGTGGCCCGCGTCCAGGCAAGGGAAACCGTGGATCCAATGTTTTTCTTACCATAAGGGGTCTAGTGAGCTGCACTTTGTCTGGTTCCTCACCCAGGACCTGTTTGCCTTGGGTGACCCTACCAGGGTCAGAAAGCCCCGGGCAACTTAGCTCCTGGGATCATTGGAAGACGCAAACCCCTCCACCACGATAAGGTGGCGGCTCCAGGAGAAGACAATGCATATATATTTTTTGTAAATACTTACAGTCATTTGCCAACTAATATAGGTAACATGTAAACTTGCTACCCATAGCTCAGTATTATTTGCAATAGATGTCAAAGTAATTTAGCATTTATGCTTTAGCCAACTCAAATTTACTTGCATTTCATTTTTACTTGGCTGTTCTGTGTGTTCTACAATAATAATACATTTATACAAACACTTTCATTACCTGTTTATCTTCACATTCTCTTACAACACAGAGCTCATTACATGATCAGAACAATCACTCCATTACCCAGTAGAAAGTGGAAAGAGGCATGCAGAGCCTCCCTTCAGGAACAATAGCTGTGGGTCAGACTGAATTAAAGTTTAATCTAAATATTAATCACCAGACACAACATAGATCATGCCCAGAATTTCCACTGAGTTGAAAATTTGTCTGGGTTAATTAGCAAAGAGAATGTTCACAAAACTTTTCTCAACATGCATTATGAGAAAATCAGCCACTTCCTGCAGATTTTGAACAGCACGACAAAACAAACTGCTGGTTTGATCCACAATATTCAGGTGAGTCACGTGTCAAAAAATACATTATTGTTTTGAATAACTGCGTTTAAGCAATTAATGTAAAAGGCAAATTATTGGTTTGATTGCTCCCCTCTGTATAGATCTTGCATATTCTTATAGTGTTGTGTGATTTTACAAAAACCAGAGTTTCTAATGTGCTTGGTGGCATAGTCTGTGTGTGTATACAGCCTATGAAGGACTGGCAGCCCATCCAGCATATATGCCACGATATCATTCCCTCGGCTATCTGGGATAACAGGCAGACAGATGTACCCTATGTACAGATCAAATGGGCCATGGACTGAAAAGGAAGTCAAGCAGTAGAGCTCTTCCAGCACAGCATAGCAATATATAACAATGCATTGGCGTCCCCAAGATGTACGCGCACACACACACACACACACACACACACACACAGGTATGCAATTATATCTTTGTGGGGACTTTCCATTCATCTCTAAGGGGAAAACCCTAATCCCAACATAACAACCATAACCCCTACCCACCCCTAACCTTAACCATTAGTAGCTAAACAAAATACAAGACTTGTGACGAATGATAATTTTTGATTGCATTCACAGACTTGTATAAAATTGGCTCCCATTTGTATAAAAACAGTTCCTTCAACATCAAAATAACAGGTTTTTATCACATTTTGGGGACATGCATACATAGCCCACACATACACGGACACACACACCATTCAGTTAACATTATGTCCACTATGAGTTAATGGTACAACATAGTCTATTGTTTAATGCAAACTCTGTGCTTGGTGCTTATAGTTATTACACAGCATGTTAATTTTATATATGCATTTATTTGTGTTTCTTCGTGTGGTTTGGTGATTAGTCTGCTGCCGTGACCCCTTAGCGGGCAAGGTGATGAAAAAGGGATTAATGGTTATTTATTAAAAAAGAGTTATTGTTGTTTATAATGTATTACTAAGTATCATAATTTAAGAAAAGTACTGCAGATATTTCACTCAAAAAAGCATCTTTGTAAAAACTCCAGTTAGAGAAGCCCATCCATTTGTACTGGACTGACTTGATGATGCAGGGTTTGGCATTGGGAGCCACTGGTTAGGTCTCCTGCTTCAGACCTCCAGAGCTTATGGCTCAAATGCAACATTCAGTCAGCTGAAGTTGATGCGTTGGAAGCAGGGAAAATGGACAAGTATAAGGATGTGAGGGACTCTTATAAGGGCCAAAGTGTGATGACTGGGTCAGAGCATCTCCAAAATGGCCAGTGTTTTGGTTTTTCCATCAAAAGTGGTCCATGGAAGGCCATCCGGTGAACTGGCAAGGGGTTTACGGGCGTCCGAGGCTTACTGGTGTGCATAGGGAGCAAAGGTCAGCCCAGCTGCTCCTATCCCACAGGAGAGATACTGTAGCACAAATTGCTGAAAAAGACGATTCTGCCTATTATAGAAAAGTGTTAGGACATACAGTGCAGTTTGCTGCGTATGAAGCTGCATAGCCACAGACTGGTCAGAGTGCCAAGGCTAAGCCTTGTCCACTCCCAAAAGTGCCTACAATGAGGATGTGAATGTCAGAACTGGAGCACAGATCCACAGAAAAAAGTGGCCTGATCTGATGAGTCGTAGTTTCTTTAACACCATGTGTGTCAGGCAGGTGTGGATACGTAGTTTCCCTGGGGAAGACTGTAGGGGTTTAAACACAAAATATACTTATTGACCTGATAAATGTGCTGGGGCCAGAGATTACCAGTGTGTGTTCCGAAACACACAGAGGCTTCAACTGTGCCTTCAATGTGGGTATTTAGATGGCCCAAGTCAGAATGTACTACGCTTCAAATATCCACCCTGACCCCTAAGAATATTTTCGGGCTAATGTCAAACCAACATGTGGTAGATAACCTTGGGAAGCCTGCAGGAAATAAAGATGTCCTTTATAATATGCATCACCACCACGACTGCATGAGAAAGCTTTGCCTGGCTTTTCAACTGGAAGCAGATTTGTGCATTGATGCATTAACAGTACCATTCACAGGAATATTTTCTGCAAAGAACTACATCAGAGGAAATACAGGGTGACATTTTTTCTTTCTGCTAAGTTCCGCAACAGAGCTTTCTGAAATAATAATAAAAAAAAATGGGATAAGGAGGCTTCAGATAATCAGTCTTTTTAATCAAGCTGTTTTCTAGGTTACTTAGAATTATAAACATAAATGTGATGAAAGTACTAAAGGAAAAAAAGAAACCTTGTGGTAAAAACAGCCAGCATGACCTTGTTTACCACCTTTAATGTCTGACAAAGATAATTTCAGAAAGGGACAGTGGAATATTGTCCAAATGACTTTCCATGAAGGGAAAACCATGTTTGCCAAGTACCATAACAGGTACGGCGTGTTGTTAACATCAAACACTCATAGAAAAAATGACTTTATGAGGTTAATATAGAATGGGGAAAATAGATTATTAAGATGCTAAGTCATGGATACAATGTGACTGTGGTCTGAGAGAAATAGAACAGCTATGAATCCAGTAGAGGACTTGTTTTGGGTCTTACGACCTTCAATATGCCTGGGTCCCTTGTTCATAGCAATGATAGTTGTAAAACATCAGTATCTTCTTGTTATTACCTTGGAATCTACAGTACATCCAGTGAAAGTGAGACAATACAAGATAGATCCCTGATTTAAAGCTAACATTTTATTATGCTATTACTTACAGAAGTTGGACAACAAAACTGAAAAACTTGGGCAACAGTGTTTGAGGTTTCATGCCTATATTTGCGTGGCCTGGTGGCCAATCTTCAGTGATTGCAAATTCCATCAGTAAGAACAAATTGTAAAGGCTGAATTTCCAGAGCAGTAGCAAAGCTGTACATGAAATATTGCAATTGACAGAACATAATGGGAGACATATGAAAGTTCAAAAGAGGACCAGGACAGCAAGTCTCTGTGAGGGATTGAGAGCCACGGAATCCAGGGTAATGTCAGCATAGCACCGCATAGGATGGACCACATCCAACAGGAGTAACTCTGGACATAAGAGGAAGCCGTCTGAAACGGATGTCTGGGTACTAACCCAGATTGTATCCAAAAAAATACTGCCATATTAGATTGGTAACTTAATAGATGGTACAATGAGCATACAGCTCAACTCCCTGCAGACTAAACTGCATAACTCAACTCTCCTCTTTCCACCAAAACTGTTCGTTGGGAGCTCCACAGGGTCAATATTCACGGTCAGGCTGCTATAGCCAAACCTTTGGCGACTCATGTCAATACCAAACATCAGTTTCAATGGTGCCAGCAGGGCAAACCTTGGGCTGTGGACAATGTGAAACATGAATTATGTTCTGATGAATGATGGTGTGGAGAAGCCCCAATGGGTTCTGTTGTGTCCCCTGAGTGCAGCACTGGGGTGGATCAGTGATGGTTTGGGCTGCAATACCATGGCATTCCCTAAGCTCACTACTTGTTCTAGATGGGAGCGTCACTGCCAAGGATTTCCGAACCATTCTGGAGGACCATGTTCACCCAGTGGTTCAAACATTGTACCCTGAAGGTGGTGCCGTGTATCTGGATGATAATGCACCAATACACACAGCAAGGCTGGTGACAGAGGGGTTTGATAAACATGAAAGTTTTGAGCATTTCCCACGGCCTGCACCAGGTCTGAATTTTATTGAGTCGTTTTTGGGGTGTTTTGGAGGTGTCAGGAAATGTTTTCCTCCCCCAGCATCATGTACTGACCTGGCCACTGTTCTGTAAGAGGAATGACTCAAAATCCCTCTGGTCACTGTGTAGGACTGGTATCTGTCATTCCTAAGACAAACTGATGCTGTATTCGTCACACCCTGCATGATACTAATAAATTATTGTGGTCAAAACCAGATGATTCAGTGTCATTGTCCAACCCCTGTATGTATTAATTACCCACAAACTAAGTCTAAGTTACATACTTATCTCAAGTTAATACATCATTAATGAATTGTGATGCACGTTTTATCTCAAGCAGTTACTATATTTGTTACTTTTTAGTCCTTTTTAAAACTTTGTGAACTACTGAAGGAACAAGTCATGAATAACAAGTGAAATACTGATCTCATGTTTGTTCATCATTAATGAATCATAATGCATCTTTCATCCCATGCATTCATTATATTTGTTGGTATGTCTAATTCTGTAAATCCTTGTGAACTACTGAAGGAACAAGTAATGAATAACACAAGTGAAATACTGATCTCATGTTTGTTCATCATTAATGAATCATGACTTATCTGAAGTAGTGACTATATTTGTTCATGATTTGTACTTCAGTGGTAACTCAATTATTACTAAGTATTTGTACCACGGCAAGTAAAGT